>NC_138075.1:10234698-11434698 GCF_964212035.1 Myotis nattereri
CAGGGAGGGAACGTGGATTATAAATGGCTTTGTCCTTGCTGGGAACAGAATTCTGCTTCAGCCACAGCGCCCGGCCCTGCAGCCCCATGCGCACGCTGCAGGCTGCGGAGGGGGGCAAATGCCACTCAGGCCCTCATTTGCCAGCAAAGACAGCGAGTAACCAGCAGCGCTGCCAGCTGCCAATGACCCTTCGCCCTCTGTACCCACCAAAGTCTTCGGGACACATCCTGACCCCGTGAGGCAGGCACTGCAGCCAAAAACATCCCTGCTTTCCCGATGAGGCTCAGAGCGGAGAGCGACCGGCTCAAGGCCCCCCGGCCACCTGAGCCAGGATTCACAGGGGTCCCTGTGTTCCCCTCCCTGGTCCGGGGCTGGTCGAACACGACTGGAAACCGCCCTGCACTGGCAGACAGGAGACCTGGATAGAGTCCTGGCTCAACTACCCACGGGCTTGTGGGACCCTGGCTAAATCACTTCATCTCTCTGTCCCTTTATTTCTGCAGCCACGGCCTGCGGCCACTTGAGGTAATGAAACAGTCACCATTACCGGCTGTCAAAGGCTGCAAGCAGGCAGGTGGCCACCCTGCCCTCCCCAGGCGGCAGCTGGTAACTGGGACCAGTGCACTCCCAGTTCAGGGGGTCAAACCCCCTGGAAACTGGTACTGGGGGTGCAGGCCATGGGGCATGCATGGTCAGAACTCTGTCTCCCCCTTCCTTGTCACCAATAGCAACAACTCCCCTGCAGACGCCCGTGCAGGGCTCAGCACACGGTCCCTAGAAGCAGGTGCCTTAGGGTTCAGGAAGTGCCTCTGCTCCTTACTTCTATCATGACCTTGGCAAGTTACTTAACACCTCGGGGCAATTCCCTCACCTACACGGGCCAGGCTGCTGCAGGGATTAAACAAGAGGGAACGTCTCAGACACTTAGCCAGTCAGGCTGTAAGGACCTTGACTCACAGACTCCTCCCTCAGTCTGCGTTCTGTCCCCACTGTCCCAGAGGAGCGGCCCTGGTTTGTGAAAGCAAAAGAGAAGGTAAAGCCAGTTTAGTGGGGAAGAGAGTGGGTGAGGAAAGACGGGCTGTGTTACCACCTCAGTGTTGATGGGGTTTAAATCCCAGCTTCCTGAGAAACCTTTTTTTCTCTTCTCCGGGGGTTTGCTGAGATCAAAGCCCCATCCACGATCAAGGGCGAGATGCTTGCATGTCTAGAGGCGCTGAGCCTGCCGGCTGCTCAAATCCCCACCAGAGACAAAGAGGAATCAACAGGGTGCGCACAGGAGGCGTTCGAGGTCACGCCTAAGCCGATAAGCCGCAGGAATCCCGGGCGAGGGGTGGGGGAGAAGAGGTGTGTCTGCAGGTGGAGACCAGCTGGGAAGCCAGGGATGATCCCAGCACTGCCCCTCTCATGGGGTGAAGGTGGGGAGCAGGGGGAGGAGGGGAGGAAAAGCTACAAACCCCTCAGTGGCCAATTCCCCCTTCCTCATCCCCACCCCAGCCCCAGGATTCTTTCCTTTGGACCTCAGTGCCCAAAACTGGCTTCTCCATCACTCCTGGTTCTGGACACACCCCTCTCCTCACTCCCAGGTGTCTCCCTCCCCGCTGTCAACCTGACTCCCCTTTTCCCCACTGTGTGCAGGGCCACGGAGTAGGAGCGGGGGTCTTTCCTACCCCTTGTCTTCCTGAACAGCGAGAGGGTGGGGGTGGGGGAGAACCACAGATCCCTGGGCAAAAGCATCTGCCATCCCCCTCCCAGCACCAGCTACCGAGCCCTCTAACACTGTATCCGTGAGACCAGTCGGGCGCTCCTGACCTTTGGTCGACACACTAAGTTACGTGGTGACACCATTCTGTCCCAGGAACCCTGAGTTAGCACCGCCCTTTCGAGGGTCTATACTTTGGCCAACGTGGCTGCTCGTCCCCCAGGTGCGTTACTTTGTTCCCCTGCAGCAGGCGCTGCGCTCGCTCTGGGAACAGGCGGGTGAGGTCCCGGTACGTCCAGGACATCCTCCGCCCGGCAGCTCCTCATCTCGGGGGTGATCTCACTTTCACAGAAGCCAAGGCGTGCAGAAAGCAGCAGGTTATCAGGATGGCAAACACCCTGGTTCTGAAACAGTGCACGTCCCTATATTTTTCTTGAGCACTTACTGGGTGCCAGGCACGGGGCGAGGCACTGGGCCTTGCAGATGTGGCGTTGAGGGGTTGGTGGGGGAGACGGATAAACAAACAAACGGTCAAGAGGCAATGAGAAGCTTGCTGTGCTGGTGAGGGGCGAGCAGCCAGGGGTCACTGACTTGGGGAGGTGGGCAGGCGGCAAGCCCATGGACAGAGCGGCACCCACGTCAAGGTTTGAGGGCTGCGTTACTAAACTTCCAAGCCCTTCAATGTGTCCCGTCCATCTGAGAAGATCATTATTCCCCTTTTATTGATGGAGAAATAGAGGCTCTGAGAGGCTAGGGAGGCAAGGTTTGGCACAGGGGAGAGGAGAGCCCAGGGTGGGAGCCCACCCAATACCAGGCCTCTGTCATCTGAGCATTTTACCCACAACAGGCGCACAACAAGGACCTCTTTATCTAAGGGGCAGGCTCTGCACTTCCGGAAGCTCCGGGCATGACAGGAAGTCACGCTCTTGAAAAGAAAAATGCACACTGCATCTTTTTAAAAAAATATATATTTTTACTGATTTCAGAGAGGAAGGGAGAGGGAGAGAGAGATGGAAACATCAATGATGAGAGAGAGTCATTGATCGGCTGCCTCCTGCACGCCCCCCACCGGGGATCAAGCCTGCAACCCCGGGCATGTGCCCTTGATGGGAACTGAACCCAGGACCCTTCAGTCCACAGGCTGACGCTCTATCCACTGAACCAAATCAGCTGGGCCACATGGCATCTTCTAGGCCAATGCCGCTGAGAGCCCAGGACCCACCCATGGACCCACGGGAACCTGTCACTCGTCTTCCTTGACATCCTTGAAACATTTCATCAAACTGACCACGTCCCATTTGGACATGGATGAACATATGCATGCATGAATGAATGAAGGACCATCTGTCCATTCATCCACCCAGCTCTCTTACACACAGTAAAGCTCATTCCTTGCGGTGTGCACTTCTATGGGTTCTGAGACATGCAGGGGTGTGTACCCACCACCTCATTGCTCGGTGCTGAACAGAGACACCCTCCCATCAGATGCCCAGCTTTCGCAGACCTTTCAATCAGCTGATGCTCTTCGGGGGACATAAACTGTGATTTGAATTCTTCAAAAAGGAATAAAATTGCCTCAAAGCATGCCATTCTCCCTTTGCTGCCTACCCTGGTTAAAAATAACCCCGCATTCTAAACCCTGACATTTATTCTGAAACTATGAAAGCTAGACTGGAAGGCTGGGAAGTAATTTAAATAACTTCACATTTCTATCATTTTCACTTACGTGTCGTAGGAGCCACCCAAGGGCCAGAAACCAAGAGCAAAAAAATGTCTGCCATTCTGTGATGTGAAATAACTTAAGAACTTTGCACCTTTCATGGGCAACAATGGGAATGTCTAGGTTTTTTACCACCACCCTCCTGTCCCAGGCAAGAGTCAAAACAATGAGATTAAGTCATTGGTTTAATCAGCATGAAAAGGAGTTTAAAATCCTCTCTCTCTCTCTCTCTCTCTCTCTCTCTCTCTCTCTCTCACACACGTTCAGCACATTCCAAAGAAATGAAGTAACAGGGAAAATAAAAGTAGGACTGGAAGACCCAGCAGAAGGATCGCTCTCTCCAGGAGCAACCACGGTGGAGTCGAAGGCTGGAAGAGGCCCCAGGAGCCACGTGGTCCGAAGGCTCTCCACCGAGGAGGAACATGGGCTTATCCAAATCCCCGGGGCAACATGCCCGACGCCATCCTTGCCGTCCCCACCTCTCTCCCTGCCCTGACGCTGAGCATCCTGGTCCCACCCACGGAGAACCCCTTAGCCTCCCACGTTAAAGGGGAGGAAGAACACTGAAGTGCAGAGAGCTCAAGGGCTTTGGTCAACATCACAGCTGGTGAGCAGCAGAATGACGAGAGCCTGAACACCCAAACGGGCAACGCCCAGACTACACAGGACAACAGAACTCTGGCCCACGGCCTATCCAGAGAGCCCAACAACGGCTGGCCCAGAGGGTCAGGACGTGCCATGCGGCGCAGCTTCCCCACTGTTCGTGTCTGCTTCTAACTCAAGACCAGCCACAGAAAGCTAAATATGCCCCCATGATGGGTTCCATGGTGTCCCCCCCGCAAATTCATGTCCACCAGGAATCTCAGAACAGGGCCTTATTTAGTAACAAGGTATATTAGACTGCTAGGGCTGCCGTAACAAAATACTACAGACTTGGGGGAGGCGGAGGGCTTAACAACAGACAGTAATTTTCTCACAGTTCTGCAAGCTGGAAGACCAAAATCGAGATGGCAGCAGGGGAGGCCTCTCTCAGGGCTTGCAGATGGCCACATTCTTGCTGTGTCCTCCCGGTCCTTCTTCTGGGGTCCCTTCCTCTTCGTATAAAGACACCAGTCCTATCAGGTTAGGGGTCACCCTATGACCTCTGACAATTTAACCTTAATTATCTCCCTAAAAGTGTTATATCCAAATACCATTACTTTGCGGGTTAGGGCTTCAAACATATGGATTTTGAGGGGCCACAACTCATACAAGAGGTCTCTGCAGATGCTAAAATGGGGTCATAGTGGATTAGGGTCCTATGAGGAGAGAGGCGGACACACAGAGAAGAATGCCACGGAATGACAAATGCAGGGAGGAGAGTGACTGACAGTTGTAATCTGGACACACAATTCCTCTTTCCTTAGATCAGGACAAAAAGTCTGCCTAATTCTGTCTAAGTTCTATGCTAATCCTCACCCTCCGCTTCTGTTAAAAACATTTCCGACAAAGAGCCACTAGGGCCTGGATTTTATTCTTGGCTTTCCTCCGGGAGCTGGTGGAAAGTTACTTCGCTCCTTCGTTTCCACAAAGCCTTGTGCGGTTTGCGGGGGTTACTAGCTGTTACAAACAGGAGATTTCATCAAGTCACAGAGTAAAATGGAAGAGGAACCACATGAGCTCACGGAACCTGCACCTGTGGCCTCTTCTCCGCTTAGACCTCTTCTCAGGACCACCCTCCCTCCCTCTTCAAAAGCATCAACAAAATGAAGACCCGTGAGGCAGCAGAGACTCGGAGCACGCACAGGGGGCTGGGAGTCCAGCGAGTTCCTTTGGCCTCAGCTCCCACCGCTGCCTGTACCGCGGACAGCCAGCCCACTGCCTCCCAGGAAGGGGAGCGGGAGGTCGCCGGCGAGACCCCGGCCCCTGTGCTTCTCAGCTCAGTTGCATGCTTCCCTGTCCCGCCAGCCTCGCTCCCCCTCGACTTACCTGCCAATCCTCCGGATCCTCCACCACGTGCACTACACCTTGTATTTAGGTTAAAATGGCAACACCATAGAAATCACTGGCCCTTCTCAATTCTAACCCCAAATGCGCACACGCACACACACACACACACACACACACACACACACACCAAGCACCATGTCCCCCAGAAAGGTGCTGGGGATTTCTCTCCGTCTCAAGAGTTTAAGGCTTAGGATTTAAACTCCCGCATCCGCCATCGTTTACAAGCCCATTCTGGGCCACAGGACGGAAGGTAAGCACCTCAAACTTCCGAGGTTGACCCCCACATGGAAAGACGCCATCCTGGACTCTGGCCTGCGTCCAGGGACAGCCTGGCAGAGCGAAGTGCCAGCACGAGCCTGACCTCTGACCTCTGGCCCCACAGCCAGCAGTTTGGGGGAATGACCAGGGGGTGAAACAACTCCTAAGGAGACCAGCGGGGAAGTACGGCGAGTCATCACCTTGCCCCTTGCCTCAGTGGCTCCAACACCTCAGTCCTGCCCACCCTCTCCGCTCACACCCGGTGTCGCTACCGACCCACCTGATGTTCAACACAGATCCTCCCCGCACACAGAACTCGCTACCCAAAGTGGGTGGCTAGGAATATGCCAGAAAGCTCTCTGATTCTCCCCCCTTCCCTGTACCCCACTGTCTCCTTAAAGTCCCATGAACTCAACCCAAATCCACATCCTTCCACAAGGACACATGTTCGTCTTAGCCAGGAACATGCGCAAAGACAACCCCCCCTTGCACAGTCTGGCTCGGCCTCCTAGTTCCCTCCTGCCAGCCGCCTGGCCCGCCGCCCCACACCCCACGGTGTGTCCCTCTAAACCCGCAGCTCTATTCCCTGCAACAGCAGCACCCCCACTTTCATTCCTTCCGACAAGCACCACCCGCCGGGAGGATTTAAGCTGCGAAGGAATCAGGATAAATCAGGCCAAGTTTGCAATCTAGCGGGGAGGGGGAGACAGATGTGTAGCGGGTGGTGACTGTGACAAGACAAATGCCACAGGGAGAGGTCTCTGTGAGCTCCAGTGGAATCCGAGAGAGGGAACAATTACGTCTAACTCAGAAAGGATGACTGGGGGAAGAGCAGGAGACGAGACAGCTGGGCTCCGAAAGGATTTCCTGGCTTCTCCCCAGGAAGGAGGAGAGAGGCTTTCTAGCAAAGGGAGAACTGGACGCTGAGGCAGGAAGGTGGGAGGGAGCCAGGAGACTGGGAATTCTGTGCTGTCCAGGAGCCAGGGGAGGGGACAATGGAAAGAAATACTGATGGAGCCAGACAGGAGGACCCTCAGTGCCGTGTCCCAGTGACCCCGGGGAGCCCTGGAAGATGTAAGAGCTCAGGAATGCAGAAGTAGCGCATTTTAAACCAACAACTGGCAAACTTATTTCTGTGAAGAGCCAGAGAGTAAGTATTTTAGGTTTTGCAGGCCATATGGTCTGCGTCGCAGCTCCTGGACTCCGCCCTGCGGCGTGAAAGCAGCCATATGTAACATAAACAAATGGGCGTGGCGGGTGCCGATAAAACTTTATTCGTGTTCACCGAAATACGGATTCCGCATCATCTTCATGTGTCACCAACTATTCTTCTTTCTAGGTTTACCCCGACCGTTTAAACACCTAGAAACTATGTTTCGCTCGCAGGCCATCTACACACAGGCGGTGAGCTGGCCCTGGCCCAAGGGCTGTCGCTTGCCGATGCCTGTTTCAGAAATGTCGTTCCGGGTGGTGGGGAGGTGGAGACCTTTCTGAATTAGACGTAATTGTTCCCTCTCTCGGATTCCACTAAAGCTCTACTGAAACCTGTCCCTGTGGCATTTCTTGTTAATGTCATTCAGGGACCTGGGCTAGAGGTTGCTGGGCTAGAGGTTGCGGTGTGATGAGGGAGGGACAGAGGCATGAGTGCCGTGGCCACCTGAGCCCTGGGATAGAAGCTGAGGGGAGGGAGGGGGGAGGAGCATGAGGTCTCTGGCTGGGGTGACAAGGACACTGTGATGACACGTGATGACAGGTGATGACACGGGTCAGAAGACTTGTGTCCATACACCCTGTGCCCCAGAGGACAGAGGCGTCTGGCCCAAATGCAGGCCAGTCTGTCAGAGCCGGATTACCCCAGAGCTGGCCACTTGGGTGCCAGGCAGTTGATAAAGGTGACACCTGTTGTATGTCCTACCAGCACCCTAGAACCCTGGCCCTCCTCAGGCAACACCCTCCCCTCTTCTGGTCTGTGTGGTTTGAGTGGGGCAGGTTCCTCCCCAGGGCCACAAGGTTGGTTCAGAGACAGTGAATGGTCCAAAGAGTCAGCCCCAGGACTTTGGAGGAAGGAGACGTTTCTTTCTGCTAAGCCCAAACGTGGTCACACGCAAGCCCTGACTTTCCAGGGCCTCTGTGTAGACAGAGACGGCCAGGGACGGAAGCCAGCATGAAAGAGAGCTGAGCCGATTCTGATGCCACTGGCGACCCCTGGAGGCAGCCATACCTACCGCCCACCCTGGACCTCCCAGTGCAGGAGCGAACCGTTTCCCATCACTTGCTCAGGCCCGTCCAGGCCGGCTCTTGTGACCTGCAACCCAAGTAAGTCTTCAGACATCTGGCTGCTGTTAGGATGGAACCCTGGAGGGCAGAGGCCTTGCCCGTGGAATCACCGGACAAAGTGCCCACCTTCGAGGGCTGTTTGACAAATGGCCTTGTCTAAGAGCATCTGCATCTACCTCATTTATCTCTAGACCAGTCAGTGATGGCGAACCTATGACAGGTGTGTCAGAGGTGACACGCAAACTCATTTTTTTGGTTGATTTTTCTTTGTTAAATGGCATTTAAATACATAAAATAAATATCAAAAATATAAATCTTTGTTTTACTATGGTTGCAAATATCAAAAAATGTCTATATGTGACAACGGCACCAGAGTTAAGTGAGGGTTTTTCAAAATGCTGACACGCCGAGCTCGAAAGGTTCGCCATCCCTGCCCTAGACAGTGCCCCTTAAACACAGTAGGTACTCAATAATTGCTGGTGCCAGAATGGAGGCGCATAACCCCAGGGCACCAAGCAGTCTGAGCTAGAGGCAGCTCTGAAAAGCAACAGCAGGCGGAATGGATTTCTCCTCCCCTCTGCTCCTCCTCCTCCTTCACCACCAACCGAGTGCTCAGAAAACCCATGAGCTTCAGGGACCGGCTTCTGCCTCATACAAACAACCGAGGCAGCTCCAGCGAGCTCCCGGGACACCGGCTATAAATGTGTCCGGGTAAGAGCCTAAATGAAGGAAGGGAATTACCTGGTCCCAGAGATGACTGGGAAAGGGGCAGGCCTCACGCTGGGCATGGAAAATGTTGGCTGTTAGCAGCAGCTCCCTGGGCGGAGAGAGTAATCGGGCCACGGAGCTCTGCTGAGGAGTCTCACCCCGATTCCACAGCTAGGGAGGGGAGGTGGGCGGGCAGCTTGGGATCCCGGGCCTGAGACCCAACAGAGGCTCTGTATTCAACTCAACTGTGAGTTTCCATGAAACATGTGCACAGAGAAGCTGATTAATGGGGGAGCAGGGCAGAATGGAAAGAGCACCGTACAGGGAGTCCACGCACTGGGGTCTGAGTCCCAGCCCTGACATTTGTTGAATGGGTGACCTGTGGCGAGTCACTTCCACTGTCTGAGACCTGGTCTCCGTCTCTGTATGTGAAAGGACCGGACCAGAGAGGCGATTCTCCATCTGAGGGCAGAACTCAGAGTTTGCCTAAGACAGGGGTGGGGAACATCCTGCCTGCAGGTGTGTAAGACCCTCGAAATCAACTGGTCTGGCCCCGCCAAGGCACTAGGGGCGAGTTAATTAAATGTTGCACCAAATACAGCAGGCTAACTTTTCAGTGGATAATTCTGTATGGCCCTCGATTGATGCTATAAATATCCACACGGCCCTTGGCAGAAAATAGGCTCCCCACCCCTGGCCTAAGAGATGCTCCAACCCACGTGCATTGAGTGAACACGAAATGAACATGCCTCCCACGTGTGAAAGCGTCAGGAGTGTGTAGACCAGGGGTGGGCAAACTTTTTGACTCGAGGGCCACAATGGGTTCTTAAACTGGACCGGAGGGCCAGAACAAAAGCATGGATGGAGTGTTTGTGTGAACTAATATAAATTCAAAGTAAACATCATTACATAAAAGGGTACGGTCTTTTTTTTCAATAGTTTTAGTCATTTCAAACGGGCCGGATCCGGCCCGCAGGCCGTAGTTTGCCCACGGCTGGTGTAGACCCTTGTTTTTGGCTGCATTTATAGTTTCGTAACGCAATTCCTAAATTCACAATTGCTTCTGGTCATCCTGCTTTCTCAGGGACCATACGGCACCTCCAAGGACTGGTGCCCTCCACCACCAGGCAGAGGCCATGTGGGCAAGTGGGCCTCCGCAGCCTTAAATTCCTGCTCCACCGCTTGCTAAGGGCAAGGTTCTTAACTGGCTGTGCCGGGGTTTCCTATCTGTAAGACAAGCCTCCTGTTAGTCCCTTCCTTTCAGAATCCTCCAGAGGCTGGTGCCTGAGGGTCTGTGCAAAGGTGTGGGAGATGGCCCAGCACACAGCGAGGGCTCAGAACACGTTTGCTATTCCGTGCAGCTGATGACACCACACTTGTGGGTGTCTGTGGACTCTTACCTTCGAAAGCTGCCCTTATAAAACGAACCCCTGCTGTTATGAGTCAGGCGAGTGGTTGCCCTAACCTGGGGATGGGGATAGGGCGTGAGGTAGGGATGCCTAGAAGGGGATACAGGCATCCCTACCTCTGTGCGCAGAAACCCCAGCCAGAGCCCCACTCACACTCGGCTCATCCCCTGCACCCTAATACTGAGCCAGATGTCCTCGGGCCAGTTTGCCTTCCGGGTAGCTTATCTCAGAACACTCCAGCCCCTGGGATATTCCCTTCCGTCCTGAGGATGGTGGCTTATAATTCACACACTGGAACCAAAGCTCCCCAGGGTCTCACCGTGAGGAAAATGCTCCATAAATATTTCTGCTCTCACTAAATGTTCCCATGGGGAGACTTCCTGTTGGGAGGACAAGTCAAGGTTAACCTGCTTCAGAACAAGGGAAGGGGTGAGACAAATTTAGGGTGGCCCCAGAAATTGTATACACACTTTGAAGGATTATAACGTCAGCTTTATTGACACACAGTTCATTTTCAAAATGTAAAAGAATCTGCAGAAAAGAATAACTGGTTTGGTCAACACCTGTTTTCAAACCGATGCCCACTCTGGTCCAGGCACTGCTGATAACGCGAAGCAATGGCATCGCAAACGTCAAGAATCATTTCGGCCCTGACCGGTTTGGCTCAGTGATAGAGTGTTGGCCTGTGGACTCAAGGGTCCCAGGTTCGATTCCGGTCAAGGGCATGTACCTTGGTTGCGGGCACATCCCCAGTAGGGAGTGTGCAGGAGGCAGTTGATCGATGTTTCTCTCTCATTGATGTTTCTAACTCTCTATCCTTCTCCCTTCCTCTCTGTAAAAAATCAATTAAGAAAAAAAAGTACTGCTAAAGAATCATTTCGTTCGCTATTTGTGCGCTCTCAATGCGTCAACTGTTGTCAGTTTTGCACTGTAAACTTTAACTTTTATGTGTCCCATAAAAAAGTCTAGGGGATAAATTTTCTTTGTTCAAAGCTTAGTCTGGCTTCACCCATTATTTCAAATCAGTTAAACCTAAAAAGGAGTGAAAATTAAGTGAGTTTTATCAGCTGTTAAAGTGTGTATATTTTGGGAGGGACACTATACCCCCCAAAATGTATACACACTTTGAATAATTATAAAGGCAGTGTTTGTACTTCAACTGCATTTTCAAACTCCCAGTAGCATTTTAGGATGAATTTCCTTTGTTCAAAGCTTAGTCTGGCTGAAAAGAAAGTAACGTCAATTGAGCTATCAGCTATTCAAGTGTGTGTGCATGTTTTTGCGACAGGCTGTGTAGAGAAATAAAGGAACCAACATTTGTAAGTCATTATCTTCCTTGATCCTAATTACCACCTGACGAGAAGTCTCCTAATCCCCATTTGGCAGATGAAAAAAACTGAGGCTCAGAAAGGCTAAGTGACTTGCCTGAGGCCATCCCACCGGTAAGCAGGCAGCCAAGAACTCATCCCAAGCCAGCTGGGCCTGGCTCCAATGCCTGGAGTCTTTCCATCTTGGCCCGCTGCTCACGGCCATCATCTGAAAACAGCCAGCCCACCTCGATGCGTCCACGGTGCATGAACTCACACACGTGCACAGGGAGCGTTAGCTGCAGTTTCCAACACAGGCACTAATTGCTTGCTATTCTGGGACAATCGGGTAAATAATGAAGTAAGCTACTTCCTTCAATAAGTAAACCCAGAAGACTCGCTCTAACCACATGGAATACAAGAATAGATTCGAATCCCAGGTCACCTCCTTCTCCCATCCTGACTCATACCCCCTTGTGAATTTGAAACAAATCTCTCTCTCCCTCTCTCTCTCTCTCTCTCTTGTTCTCTCTCCCCTCCCAGCCCCTGCCACAGCAACAGGCATACATATACCATATGATCATCCCTTGTCAACACTGGTTCATTGGCAATCACTTCTGTCTGCATCCACACTAGGAACAAGCCCACCACACCCCACCTCAACATACCTATACGAATAAAAGCCTAGATGGTCCTCGCACCCTCACACGTGATGTTGTCACAAGATGGCTGCCAGAAGATGGCCACATGCACAGGGGAGGTGGAGGAGGCGGATCCCAGCAGGGAAGGGCTGTTGTGGGTGATCAGGCTGGCAGGGGAGGGCAGTTGGAGGCGATCAGGCTGGCACAGGAGAGGGCAGGGGAGGGCAGTTGGGGGCGATCAAGCTGGCAGGGGAGCAGTTAGGGGGCAATCAGGCTGGCAGGCAGAAGTGGTTAGGGGCAATCAGGCAAGCAGGCAGGTGAGCTGTTAGGAGCCAGTGGTTCCAGATTGTGAGAGGGATGTCCAACTGCCAGTTTAGGCCCAAACCAGCAGTCGGACATCCCCCAAGGGGTCCCAGATTGGAGAGGGTGCAGGCCGGGCTGAGGGACACATCCCCCCATGCACGAATTTCGTGCACCGGGCCTCTTGTGTGTGTGTGTGTGTGTGTGTGTGTGTGTGTATATATATATATATATATATATATATATATATATATATATCCTTCTACCTTGGTTGTATCCAATCACCCTGCAAACTGGTTTGAATGCTGTTATCAGCCTTAATGCAAGACACTGCTGAGGGGAGACCTGTGCTAAAACGGCTCCTGGCTCCTCATCTTGACCACTCAGGGGCGGACAGAAAAGCTTCCACTCGGGTTCATATGTTGCCCTGTATTGCAAATGCAAACAGCTCCTAAGCCCTGTTCTTAACCCTCTGAGTGCCAACCAATATCCCAGGAACTATGCTAAAACTGACAAGGCATTTTTGCTGATTTTACAGCAATTTAGGAAAAAAATTATGAATCGTAAGTAAATGAAGTTACATATTCAAAAGCTTAAGGAAACCTTTACTACATTGACATATTTAGCAATATCATCATCACTAATAAAAGCAGACTTAGAAATGGATGCCATTTCAAAGCTTTGATAGCGCTCCCAGCACTTTTGGCGAAAGACAGGAAGAGCGCAACTGCGCTCCCCAGCACTCTAGGGGTTAAAGCCTGTCATTTCCCTGGACGGGATGTAACTCCCAGTTGAAGGGTTAACTGGTCTACCTGGTCTTCTTGGCTGGGCACACACCACTCCGGAGATATTACAGACATTTCTGCAGTAGCTGTGTTTGAAGCACGGAGAGGTTAGGTAACTTGCCCACAGTCACACAGCAAGTGGGAAAGTTGGGGTTTGTACACAGGCGGTCAACACCTCATCACTGCAGTGTGCGCTCAGACATGCATAGGACCCACACATAAGGACAAATATGTATGGTTTTTTTCTGTTTCTTTTTTTTTTTTTTAATATATTTTATTGATTTTTTACAGAGAGGAAGGGAGAGAGATAGAGATTAGAAACATCGATGAGAGAGAAACATCGATCAGCTGCCTCCTGCACATCCCCCACTGGGGAAGTGCCCGCAACCCAGGTACATGCCCTTGACCGGAATCGAACCTGGGACCTTTCAGTCCGCAGGCCGACGCTCTATCCACTGAGCCAAACCGGTTTCGGCTCTGTTTCTTTTTTTAATCTGTGTTTAAATTCACATGACTCTCTCTCTTCTAACAAAGTGACTGAACTGAGGCTCTGGGAAGCCCAGAGCGAAGCTTGTTCAAACATCTTCTTTTAAAACTGCAATTACGTCCCAGAGAGAAAGAGCCGTCCGTCGACTCCGTGTGAGTATAAGTTAGCCCCATCGGCTTTACCTCGTGATGCTGGGCAGCAGCAGCGTGGCGAGAGCGAGGGGTCTGGCTGAAGACAAGGGGGGAGGAGAATGTAGGCGCGGAGCATATGTGGAGGGGGTGGGGTGCGAGAGCCCAAATGGAGATTTTTAGCAGAGTCTGCGAGAAGGCTGTGGAAGAAGAAACAGATGAGAGGAAACTGGCCCCAACTCTGTCTAGAAGAGTAAAGCAGGCAATTCTCCCTGATTTCTGAGGTCCCCTTTCCAGGACCTCAAACCCCAATTAGTGCTCTTTGAGCCTGACCGAGTCAGCCGCTTTGAAGTAATACCAGGGCGTGGGGTGGGGAGGAGGCTAGCGCTCATGACCGCCTGGGGACAGAGGGGGCTCCCCTTCCACAGGGTGGAGGTGCCGCCGCCCTGGAGAATGGCCTCTGAGGACTCTGTCAGCCAGACCATGGGGCTGGGAGCCAATTCTGCCCCCAAGTGCTTCAGAAGCAGGCGTGCTTCTTCAATGCTCTCTCCCCTTCCACAGGGGCCCTGGTGAAGATGGCAGAGCCGGGAGGGAGGGAGCCTGGGTCCCTGCGTCACCGCCTGGACGGCTCCCTGCCAACACTCACACTGGACAGTGTGGGAGTGAAAGATCACCTTCTACTGGGGAAGCTGCTAAGACTGGGGCTGCCCTGTCACTGCTGTGATCGGCATCCTAACGAACCTTCAAGGAAATGACATTGTCAAGCACACGACTCTCATATTTTGAAGCATCCGCCTCTGTGATCTGATCACTGCGCGTGGACCACTCTGGGTGTGGACCGCCCTGTGGGTGGTGAGGTGAAGGGCTGGATGTCCTTCATGGCCGTCTCCCAGGATGCACACTCAGGGAAGGAAAAAGTTTAGACTCACGATATGTAACTCAATATATGTCAGGACCATCACAGTTAGGAGGTGGGTGGCCACACAAAGCTAAGTTGTGACCACACTTAGCATTCAATAACCCTGCCTACCTCACACGGGTATTTTCAGACGCCAGGGTAACCATTTTATGTCTTGCTTATGGCATACGGTTTACGTATTGCTGCAAACATTTATCTCGTTCAACAGCTTTGCCCTTGTACCTTGAACCAAGAGTACAGATAAATGACGACCGAACACAATCAGCAAACTATGAAGAGCTTAAATGTCTGGAACCCATCGCTTTTATCAGCCCCTGGTCAAGGAAATCAGGCAATGGGCCTAGATGCATTTGCATATATATTTTTTAATTCTTTATTGTTTAAAGTATTACATAGAGTATTACATAGGTCTCCTTTCACCCCCCCGAATTGACCTCTCCCCAGTCACCCCCAAAATTGTGTATGTTGTTACGGGCACTGTGTTTAGAGGAAAACAGAATGAACTTTGTTATAAGTGGGTGTATTTGAACTTTGGTTTGCACCCAGGAAAGGTGGGAGTGTTCCCCAACTCTGAGTCAACATCTGATTTTTTCCCCATTTATTGAGGTACCATAGTTAGAGATCATTAGCAGGGGAGGGGCGTGAGTCTATCAGGCCACACGGACAGGACCGAGATGCCTCTCTGCTCCCCATGCTTCATCCCTACAGAACCACCTGCCCGGCCACAAGTCCTGGGGAACTGAGGGGTCAGCAGCAACTCACATAGGACACAGAGAGGTTAGGTAACTTGCCCAAGGTCACACAGTACAGGGCACGTCTGGGATTTGAACGCAGGCAGCCTGGGTATTGAACACAATCTCTTTGCCACTACAGAACTATCACTATGTAAACCACTCAGGGGGATGGTCTTCCCAAGAACCGCCCTCTGTGAGGCTTTCCATGACGCTCAGGTACACGGGGTGTCCTCTGCTAAGTCCTCCTGTCTTGGCACACAGATCCACTCCGGCCACTGTCACATCGCACTGCAACTGTTTTTCCTTCCACCTCCACTTTCTGGCCATTCTAGCCCACGGGGTGTCTAGAATTAAAAAAGGTGGTTTTTCCTCAAGACGTGTTGCTCCCATGTATTGGAATGCTGTCATAATTCAGAGTCCAGTCCCCACACAGTCTATGATTTGAGTGGCGCCCCCTAGGGCTGTGCCGTGCACAACCTGCACAGCTGCCCGGGGCCATCTGTTCGCAGGCCTGGAGCTCAAGTTCCCTGAGGACAGTACTTCATTTTCCCATTGGCGCCGACAGCTCCTAGCACAGCGCCAGGCACGTAGGAGGGAGCAAGAAATTCTTGCTGCTTCATTTGCAAGCACTGCTGGCTAATAACTCTGACTTCTCCTTTTGAGACCGTGAGACGAGGCTGTGTCTCCTCTCTTCACTGTTTCCTCCTGGCCCCGGGGAAGCAAGGGCCCGGGTCCTGGGCACCACGTGGGAGTGCCTCCCTCTCCATGAAGCGGCGATGCTTTCAAAACAACCCTCTCCACGAAGGCTCAGGTCCCAGTTCCCCATGTCTGCTCCGGCGGGGACCGGCTAAAGTACCAATGGGGCTGGAGATTTGTCTCCTTCCTTCAGCCGATAACTCTTCAAACACACTGTGTACACCAGGCATCAAGAGTATTGACAAAAGCTCTTACTCTCTTGCATTTGTGAAGTCTGCGTCTGCGGCTACACGCCCGTGCGGGCAGAAACAAACCAGAAACGGCAAAGAAAGCAGGGCACCCCCCGTCCTCAGGGTGCTTTCCTGCCAGAGCAGTGGCTCTCAACCTTCTGGCCCTTTAAATACAGTTCCTCATGTTGTGGCCCAACCATAAAATTATTTTCGTTGCTACTTCATCACTGTCATGTTGCTGCTGCTATGAATCGTCATGTAAATATCTGATAGGCAGGATGGTCTTAGGCGACCCCTGTGAAAGGGTCGTTCGACCGCCAAAGGGGTCGCGACCCACAGGTTGAGAACCGCTGTGCCAGAGGGAACCAACCGATCAACTTCTCATCGTTGCAGCTACTCAGGACGTGGTCTCTCGTGCTACAGATGACGACGTGCTCAGTGGCATCAGTTCAATGTACCCCCGGGAGGCAGGGATGGTCCTGATGAACGGGGGGTTCAAAACCACGAGTAAAAGGAGCCAGCACCTTCTTTGGGGTATGGCCCCAAGGAGGTGGCTGTGGCCAGAGCTTCCTACCCAAGCCCCACTGAGTCTCCTCCCCCTGGTTTACCCGTCCTCTGGGCGGGGTGGGTGGGTAGATAGGCAGGTGTGTGTCCCCCAGCTCTGAGCTAACATCTGATTTCCCCCCACTCATCGAGGCACCATAATTACAGATCATTAGCAGGACGCCACCTGTTCCCACATAGTGGTCCTTTATTGAAAACCGTGCCTCACCCACTCTTCGCTCCTCCCTGAGCCCCGGCTTCCAAAGGAGGCACATTCTCCTTCTCTGCAAAGCGTTCTTTAGGCCGCGTTCAACTCCCTTCTCCAACCACCTCTGCCACGAATACATTGCACTACAATCAATTAACGAACGCGATCAAAGCTCTCCCCGGGAGAACGTGCTGGGGGTACCGGCTCCCATCTCTCCATCGTCAAGGTGGATGGCGGTGGCTAAGGATGCTCCGAAGATTCCACACCATGAAAATACCGATCCTTCCTCAGTTGACACCTTGCGTATGAAAAGTAACAGCAGCATCAGGTTATTTTCTACCCAAATTCTGTGAAAATCCAACTGCCTTTTCCTCGTGTCTCCGAGATACATTTGTCCTCACCCTTCTTCTTGGAGAAAAGAAACATCAGGTCTGTTTGTGTTCCTCCTGCCTAGCAGGGGTCAGGATCAAGGTGAGGCCCAGCGGTGTCAGCAAGTTGACGGCCATCTGGGCCCCACGGAGGGACGTTTTTAACTCCGTGGGCGTGACATTAACAACACATTCTTTTCCCAGAACCCGGGTCTCGGTAACTCTGTTTCCTACTCAAGACGCATTTTAAGATCGATTGAGCCGGAATAAATGAACAGGGTTCTCGCCGGGGATTTTGCGCGTGCGCTGGCATTTCAACGTCCTCTAACGAGGCTCCGCCGGATCGGGTTGTTACGATCGTTCATTAAGATCCCACGTCTCGCTGGCAGCCCCCTGACGGCGGCCACCTGATCATCCTCAAACACTGTACAGCCACCAGGCGGGTCGCACGGTCCTTGCCCGGGAGGATCTCATCGCGGGAAAGAGGCAGCCACTGAGGCCAGAGGGCCGCCCCTTGGGAAAGACAAGTGTCCCTTCTGTGCAGCTCCACCTGGCACAGCCGTCTCTCTCGACGGGGACCCTGCACCGTGCTCGGCCCAGCGTGCCCCAGCCACCGCAGCAGTGACCCCGTCCCACCTGAGCCAGCATCGCAGGGGGATGTTTGAGACCTCCAGGTGCAGAGACGGATGTGAGGGAACCTATCCCAGCCGCCCCGGGCTGCTCGGGGGCCTGGGAAGCAAGGGACTGAGGCCAACAGGCTTCTTCTTAGGACGTGGGAAGCTGCCGGGAGGAGGAGGAGATGCCAGTAAGAGGGGGCCTCGGAGGCGGGCCCAGGCTGGCTTCCTCCCCCTCCCTCCTTCCATCTCCAACAGTCCTACCAGTTTTTCTTCCCAAACGGTTCCTACACGCCCACTTCCCCAGCACCCCGTGCAGTGCCTGCTGCCAGCCGCACCGCTTAGCCCCTTAGCCCTGCTGCAGTCATTCCAGGCCACTCCTCAGAGGCCCTCGGTGGCCCCTGCTGTCCCCGGGGATGAGGCACTGGACCACCCCTCTGTTGCCAGCTGGCTTCCAACGACCAATGTACCAGCCACAATGGCCCATGTGAATGTTTATACCAACTGAAGATGCCAACGCCAGGGATGTTTGAAAAACAGACACGAGGCCGAGATTGGATGTGTGGATGCAAAAGGGGTAAGAGCAGTGGCCTGTCCTCCTCCTGGCCCAGCCCGGAGCCCGGCGGGGGCCCAGGTGCCAAGGCTGTGACGGAGGAGGGGTGACGGGGGGCTCCTACTCAGGGTTGGCCCCGGGTCCCCTGCTGGGGTTGCATGGCTGGGTCTCAAAGAGCAGCTGTGAGGGGTGGGGCTGGGCTCCTGCTGACCTGCGTCAAGTTTTCTGCCTCAGGACCGCGTTGGAGCCAAATCCTACTTATTCTAGGAACTCTAAATATCAATATGTCACTTGCTTCTATCTTTAGGGTGAGAAGCATACTATAGGTAGCAAAAGCCTCACTGCCAGATGGGCTCTTACTTTTATTAAATCCTGACGTTCACCGTTAGGTAATCGCAGACAGAACATTCAGCGACCGCCTTGTTCCCCTAAAACAGGGCCCTGCCGGGACCGTCCCAGGCGCGCTGGCGGCCGTCTCCCAGGGCCCGCATTCCGGCCGGACCACTGTCCCGCACACAACCTCCAGCCATTCCAACCCCCACGCCTTGCTCCTGCCTGCCCCCGCCCTCGTCCCCCCCTCCCCATCCCTCCTGCCAATTTAAATCCCCCGAGCGCAGACCGTCGCCTCCTGCTGGACACTTGGGCAGCTGCTCTCACGCACAATCTCCCCTCCTTCTGGAACAGGAGAGAGCGCTGGGCTGGGCATCAGGGAGCTGCATCAGGCTCATCGCAGGCTTGTTTTCAAGACACACTCGGGCACCCAAATAGTTCCAGGCCGAGATGGCTCAAGCAGCTGCACAGATGGCCGCTCCACATGGTGACTCAGGGATCCTCGCCAAGCCGCCCAGCCGGGAGCCGCCAGGAGGGGCAGAGGAGCCGGGCACAGAGGGAGGCTTTCTCCCTGGGATTCTGAGAACGATGCCTCTGCGTTCCAAGGGCACATTGCGGATTCGCCACTGGGATGGATTTCACACCATCCCACAGCCTCAGAGCAATGGAACTGGCTGGGTGAATTACCATGAGAAGGTGGTCAGTGTTCACCGTTTCCTGATGCTTCTCTATAGAAGACTCTACAGCCGTCACAACTCAGGGTCAGGAGCATGTCTGCTGTCTTCCCAGTCCTCACCAGACCGAGAGAAAACGCTGTGAGTGCCTTAAAGGCAGGAACCAGAGGCTCGTCCACATTAGAACCTCTGGAGGTGGAGCCCTGAGACCCCATGCGTTAGAGTGAGTCTCTGATTCTCATCTCTTTCCTGGTAAAAGGGGGGTGTGCGGGCCCTGGCCAGGTGGCTCAGTTGGTCGGAGCGTTGTCCCGTAAGGTTGCAGGTTCGATCTCCAGTTGGGGTGCGTACGGGAGGCAACCTATCAATGTTTCTCTCTCACATCAGTGTTACTCTCTCACTCTCCCTTCCTCTCTCTAAGAAACCAATACAAACACATCCTCAGGTGGAGATTTTCTTTTTTAAAATTTCTAAAAAGAGTGTGTGTGGGCCCTGGCCAGTGTGGTTCAGTGGATAGAGAGTCGGCTCGGGAACCAAAAATCCTCAGGTTCCATTCACAGCCAAGGGCAGGTACCTGGATTACAGGTCCCACCCAGCCCCATCAGGGCACATGGGGGAGACAACCAATAGATGTGTCTCTTTCACATTGATGTTTCTCTCTCTCTCTGCCCCCTCCCTCCCTCCCTTCCACACTCTCTAAAAAAAAAGCAATGGAAAAAAATCCTCAGGTGAGGATTAACAACAACAAAAAAAGAGGGTGTGTGGTAGGGCGGGGAGCGCCATGAGCAGAGGGTGACAGCAGATTCAGGAAGGGACTCGAATGCCCCACCAGGTCTGTCGACATGGCATCCCCACTCAACAGATGCACACACAAGAAAAATCCCGACCACCGAAGACGGGAGAAATGAAGGCATGGGATACGAAACCGGGCACGCTCTGTACACTCCCTGCCCCACCGCAGGTCAAGGGCTGCAGATGCCCTAGAGGTAAATTGACTGTTACAACAAAGCCGCGGTGGGTGTATTTTTAAATACAACATGAGGTTGTAGGATGACACAGAAAGTCACATTCCTAGGGTTGGTCCCCATTCCCCTCCGTGGGGTTTCAGCACCCTGGTCTCTGTCCAGGAGCCGGGTTCCCACACCGTTCATTTTTCTGTTTATCTTTTCACACCTGGCAGAGCACCTGGGCCCGCCCAACCTCATCGGTCCCCACTCCTGGGAAGGGGGTGGGGATGGCAGGAGTATCACTTACTCAAATGGAAACATACACGAGTCTCAGGCTACCTACGGGCGCGTGAAAAAGCCAACACGCAGCGGTGGCTGTGCCTACCCGTGGTGCGACCACCCCCAAAGGAGCCAGGCAGTGAGCCGCAGCATCAGCGATTCGCTGGTGATTTACAAGCAAGACCAGCAGCAACGGGATCCCGGGACCCTCTCAACACAGCGAATAGAAGGCCACTCCTTAAGCACGCCTCCTCCAAGTCCAGAAAATTCCAACGCTCCACCCATGTAAGTCAGAGCCGCTTCTTACAGAATCCTGACTCGGGCCCTCCAATTCCAGAAACTTACGACTCTTTAGGTTACAAATAAAAAGTCTCAGCAGCCCAGCCAGTGTGGCTCAGTGGTTGAGCATCAACCTATGAACCAGGAGGTCACCATTCAATTCCTAGTCAGGGACATGCCCGGGGTTGTGGGCTCGATCCCCAGTCGGGGACGGACAGAGGCAGCCAATCAGTGATTCTCTTATCATTGATGTTTCTATCTCTTGCTCCCTCTCCCTTCCTCTCTGAAATGAATTTAAAATATTAGCAAAGCAAGCCTGAACAGCTAGCTCAGGTAACAGGAACCCTTTCTGCAAATGAAGTTTGGGGAGCTAGTCGCAGGTACACTATTTGCCCACGAGAACCAGGCAGGGTTTTTTTTCTTTCTTTTCATTGGCCCTGGCTTGGCCGGGGCCCACCAGGTTTCCCAGTTAAGCCACAGACGCTGCTCTGAGGATCACCGACCTTTGCACCACTGCGTTGTTGGGCAGTGGGGTTGGGAAAGGTGGCTTCCACTCATGCCAATGTGATACAGCCAGGATTAACCTTTAACCCCACCCCCGCCCCCCTAACAGACCCCTCACCCCCAGAGTCAGGAACGGCTGGCTGGGAGAGTGATACCAAAACAGGGGTCCTCAAACTTTTTAAACGGGGGGCCAGTTCACTGCCCCTCAGACCGTTGGAGGGCCGGACTATAGTTTAAAAAAAAAAAAACTATGAACAAATTCCTATGCACACTGCACATCTTATTTTGAAGTAAAAAAAAAAAAACAACAACAAAAAAACGGGAACAAATACAATATTTGTATTTGATGTGGCCCGCGGGCCGTAGTTTGAGGACCCCTGTACTAAAAGATGAACCCACATCTTCTCACCCCTGACAAAGAAAACAGGGCAATTTGTAGCCCTATCCGGGGCCGAGTTCAGAACGTGGCCACCTTCCCCGGCCTGCAGGCCACTCACTGTGCCCACCCCCTTGTCACTCCTGCTGCCTGGTGTTTCAGCGGGGAGTTGCCCCACCGCTCAGGTCTCACGGTATCTCTTAACTGAACCTTGATTCTCTTGAGTGGAAGAGGCCAGGAAATTTGTCCAGAAGCAGAAGAACCTGGAACGATGGAGTATAACTGACTTCCTTTCCCTTAAACTCTACCCACCATTTAAAACGTAGCAGCATTCACAGAGAACGAGGAAAAGGCATCGCTGATGACTTACACGGTGTGTGTATTAAGGGGCTATTTATGGCTCAGAGTAGTTTTAAAAGTTATCTGAAGAATAATCTGAATTTCTACTGAAATAACATCACCTGATCCTAGTGTCCTTAATGATTGTTTTTGAACGAAAATTTAGGTAGGATTACAGTAAAAATAATAATAATGTTACAATTACAGTAATTTCCCATCTGGATTTCCATTTTTAACTACTCGCCGAAGTTTGCATTCTGCATTTAAAAACATTACAAACGGATATGACGTCCCCAAATGAAGGAAAACATTCTAATTTATAAGGAGGGAGAGGATGAGAATTGAAGTAAGGGAGGGCTGGGGGTCACGGCATTGTTCCTAGCAAGAGCTTGGGAGCAGACAGAAACCGTACCCACTTCCTTCGCGCCTGGCCTAGCCCTGTTCCCTAGGGTGGGCATCCACACGGGGCAAGCCCGCTGTCCCCGAGTGCTGCAGGAGCCGCTTGGTAATCAGGTGAAGGACAAGATCACAAACTCCCGGGACCTCCAAGCACCCCCGTTCCAGACGGGGCGCTGCTCAGCAAGTCAGGTTCCATGAAGGACGGAAAAGGGAAGTCAGTCCTCACTGATCATCTCTCCCTCCTACTTTTTGCACCAACTCAGAGGGCTTGGCAATTCCATCACTGAGGGGTCGGGGTGCCCACCTCCCATCCCAAGGCCCGTTTCCGTGGGTGGTTCTGAATGTGAACTCTGGTGAGACAGCAGGGCACACAAAGCAATCAACCAACCTGTAGGTCCCACTGTTGGAGCATTCATCGGCACAAGGCCTCTTCCAGTCACCACCCAGAGAGGAGGGCTGTCACCCCGACACATACACCAAGGTGGTGTGATGGCTGCAAATAGAGCCATCAGGGCCTGGGCTTCTAGAAGGCCCGTGGCAGGCAGAGGGGACATCAGGATGAAGTCAACCAAGGCTGACAAAATCCAGGGACTTAGGAGAAAAAGAAGAGAACCTACTTTTGTGCTTTCTTTCAATGATCTTAAAACCACTCACTGTATTTTTCAGATCAAGACATGCTCGTTTTCTACAGACTAATCTCTAAATCCAGAAATCCCGCCTTATCTCTAGAAAATTATACTACAACTAGAGGCCTGGTGCACGAAATTCATACATGGGTAGTGTCCCCAGGCCTGGCCAGCGATCAGGGCCAATCAGGGCCTTCCTCCCCCCCCCCCCCCCCCCCGGCTGCCGGCCGAGGCCTTCCATTGTTCTGCACCACCCCCTCGTGGTCATCGCACATCATAGCAAGCGGTCAGACTCCCAGTCGGTCAAGGGGACAATTTGTATATTAGCCTTTTAATCTGACAAAGGGTCAATAAAATCATTAGGGCACTGGGGAGGAGGAAAGAGCTGCTGGAGAAAGGTGCCTCCTGGAGCATCCATTTGCAGCCAGGGCTGGTGGCGATGGTTCAGCCTGGGCCGGGGGATCCATGGCAAGAGTGGGCAGCAGAGAGAATGTGGAGCTGGGGTCACAAGAGTTGTTCTCCTGTGGGGTCCCTCATGCAGTTGCAGTCAGATGTCGACTGAAGTTATTGTCATTTGAGGGCTGACTGGGACGGATGCCCACAAGGGCACACTCACATGTCGCTTGGGCCTCTCAGAACATGGCAGCAGGGTTCTGAGACTACAGAGTCCCGTGAGATGCAGATGAAAGCTGAAAGGCTTCTTATGGTCTCAAACGTCCAAAAGGTCTCTTCTGCCACATTCTACCGGTGGAAAAGTCAGCAGACTGACCAGCCTAGTTTCCAGGGGAGGGGAGATAATGGGGGAAGGGACTTGATGGAGGAGGGGAGATGAAGGGGGAGGGGGATGAAGGGGAAGGGGAGATGAAGGGGGAGGGGAGATGAAGGGGGAGGGGACTTGATGGGGGAGGGGAGATGATGGGGGAGAGGACTTGATGGGGGAGGGGAGATGATGGGGGAGAGGACTTGATGGGGGAGGGGAGATGATGGGGGAGAGGACTTGATGGGGGAGCAGCAAGGTCACTGCAGGAGAACAGGAGATGCTATGCTTTCCAAGATGGCCACAACAACCACCTACGCCTGCAGGTACCACATACTATTTTAGGAGCTTGGGATGAAGGAGTGTGGACAGTGGTGAATCAGACAGATGGACTCTACATGGAGCTTACTCCCAGTAGCGTGAGGTGGTGATGAGTGGTGGTGATGGGTGCCAAGACAAACTTTGGGGAGACCACAGTGGAAGTGGCAATGATCCACACCAGGCCCTCAGCTCCTGACCCCAGGGCACAAGGGTTGGACTGGGACACATACAAAGTCTACAGGTCAAACCTGATGGAAGACTTGGTGCTTTTTTTTAGTGACACTCAGAGCTTGATGGAAACGGCGAGTTTCTGCTCCCTCTTCTCTCTGCACTCCTTCCCATGGCTAGCTGCCCTCCCAAGACTTGGCCCTCTCCTCCAAGGAGGACTTGTTGCTCAGAGTACTGTCCAGCCAGGGACCATCCCCCCAGGCCCACTAGCCTTTAGGGGGGGAGCATGAGACCAGCTCTCCCTGGGGCGGCACTATGGGGCAGCCCGTTAAGCATCGGGTACATTTATTCCAACCCTCTCCTTCCCCATCCACTGGACGAGTGTGCAAGGCTCAGAGCCCTAGAGAGACGAGCCATCGATAGAAAGAGCCTGGTCCCTGAATGACCACGTGGGAAAGCTCCCCCAGCCAGGAGCGCACCCTGGAGTGTTACACAGCGAAAAGCAGACCTTCACTGTGCTAAGATGCTGAGCTATGAGGGCCTGCTATGCTAGCGGGCATCCCACCCAATACGATACACCTCTGGTCATAGTCAACTCAGGGTTCCTAACATACCGTCATTTCCCCAGCAGACTGGGTGTCCGTCACTTTTGTAAAAACCACTGGCAGGCTTGTCTGGGACAGTGCGGTGACGCAGCCGGGCCCAGGGAGGCTCACGGAGCCTGCGGGGCGGCCCCAGCACAGCCCAGCCCAGCCCAGGGCAGAGGACCAAGAACGGCTACAGAGGATGTTCTATCACCTTTGGGACTGTGCTTATTTCAGAGTCATGGTGGTGAAGGGAGACAGTTTCAGAAAACATGAAAGAAAATATTTTGTCAGATCTTAGGGTACAGATTAACTGGAGAGCCACATTTTAATGGGGGGGGGAGGGAGAGGGCAGGGTGAAATGACGGCAAAAGTGTGGAGTGTTAAAAATATCTTAAGTGGCCCTGACTGGTTTGGCTCAGTGGATACAGCATCAGCCTGCAGACCTAGGGGTCCCGGGTTCAGTTCGGGTCAGGGGCATGTACCTTGGTTGTGGGCACATCCCCAGTGGGGGGTGTGCAGGAGGCAGCTGATCGATGTTTCTCTCTCATCGATGTTTCTAGCTCTCTATCCCTCTCCCTTCCTCTCTGTAAAAAAATCAATAAAATGTATTTTTTTTAAAAAATATCTTAAATGTAATGAAGACTGACAGGCTGACGAAACCGAGTGGGAGGCCGGGAACAGGTCCTGTTCGGCAGTCACTGTGCCCTCTGTTCAGGGAAGGTGAGGTGGGTGGGCGAGTGGAGAAATACGCTCCCCCAGGTGGGAGGAGAAACTGCAGTGGGGGCGCCGCAGGCTGGGGAGTCAGGGGCTCAAAAGGAGCAGGGAGACCTGGGAGTTGGACGATCTGGGAGGAGGGAGGAGGGAGGAGGGAGGAGAGAGGAGGGAGGAAGAGAGAGGAGCAGGGAGAGAATCGATGTGAGGACTCTGCAAGGGGCTGGGGGAAGAGAAAGCACCCAATCCCTCTGCGAGGGACCAGCTGGCACCAGACCAGCTGAGCAGAAGAGGGACTGCAGAAACCAGACACGACCCGAAAGCCAGCCAACTGCAGAGGATGCAGCAAGACAGCAGCCCAGGGGTGAGGGGGGATCTGAGCAGGAGCGTGCAGGGGACCAGGGACGACACAGGAGCCTTGAGGTTGCTAAGGCGGCAGGGCGGCCCCGGGGCAGGAGCACCAGCTGGGCACAGGGAGTGGCTTTGCCCCCAGGAACTGCACAATGTGGGCCAGGGTCAGCATGTGAGTTCCAGAACCATCACCTGGAACTGGTGTGGACACCCCAGACAGGCAGATGGGCAAGGATGCCCTTTCTCCTCTTTGGTACGCCCCCTTCCCCCAGCTGGCAGCCACTAGGGACTCTACCTGTGCATGAATTTCATGCACCGGGCCTCTAGTCTGTGTGTGTGTGTGTGTGTGTCTGTGTGTGTCTGTGTGTGTGTGTCTCTGTGTGTCTCTGTGTGTGTGTCTGTGTGTGTGTGTCTGTCTGTGTGTGTGTCTCTGTGTGTGTCTGTGTGTGTGTGTCTCTGTGTGTGTGTGTCTCTGTGTGTCTCTGTGTGTGTGTCTCTGTGTGTGTGTGTGTCTCTATGTGTGTGTGTGTATAAAAGGTCTTCAAACTTAAAAAAAGGAATGAAATATTGACACATGCCACAACATGGATGACCCTGAGGACACTGTGTGAGGTGAAATAAGCTCGTCACAAGAAGACCAATACTCTGCGATTCCACTTACACAGGTTCCCTAGACGAGCCAAACTCCTAGAGACAGAAACCAGAACGGGGACTGCGGGGGGCTGTGGGGGTTAGTGTCTAATGGGTGTGCGGTTTAGGTTTGGGGCGTTGAAGAGTTCTGCAGATGGGTGGCGGCGATGGTTGCACAGCCATGTGAATGCACTTCAACGGCGTTACAACGGTGAATTTTATGTTATGCGTATTTCCCGCAATTAAAAACAACAACAGTAAAATTGGTTTACACATGGTCACCACTGGCCAGCGATTTTAAACATCAAGGGTAAAACTTCTCCTCTCTGGCGTCCCGTCCCTGTCCCGGCAGGTGCACCATGCCCACTGCTCCCCCACCCGCCGCCCCCAGGACGCCACTGTTCTGTGTCCGCCCCTGACCCTGCAGGGCGGCGGCAGGCCGCTGTGGAAACGGGTCTCCAGGGCTGAAGACGGATTCCCGCAGGGGCTGGGCTGAGAGCAGGGCTGCTCCGGCCGGGAGCCTCTCGGAGGTCAGGGTTGAACGCCTGTGTGCTCACAGATGCCTTCTAGATGGGTTTTTACAGCCCCAGAACCCCACCCCCACCCCAAATCTCAGGGGGGCCGCCTGAAATTTCAACACAAAGAGGGAAGGGGCTTCCAGGGCAGCGTCACAGGCCAGCAGCCCGGCCTGTTTGGGCAAACCACGCTGCGCAGAAGGCCCGTGCTGTTCAGATAATCTGCTTACACACCAAACAGATTCATGGGAACCAGGCCAGCCCCTTCCGTGGGATGGGCGCGTACTGTGGGCCACACTCTTCTTTACCTTTTGCTGATTTAACTCCTGGGTGGGGTGGGGTGGGGTACGGGTGTGCATATAAATGCTTTGGTGGAGGGGGTGGGAGAAGAGTGAGGTTGGCTTTAAATAATACAAATTCTGACTAACAGCAGGCACCATGCATCATCTGAAAGCTTATCATGTGCCAGGCACTCCACTAAAAGCTACCTCCGCCCCCAAGACAGGAGTCTCCAAGAGGCAGGTCTGTCTTGCTGAGCAGCCCAGCTGCACCCCAGGTGCCCGCCATTGTAGGCGCTCGGGGAAATCGTGAAAGAAAGGGAAGTCACGTGCTTTTTATGCAGGTCATCTGCCCAGGGACCTCTGACCTCCGGAGGTAGGTTTGATCCCATTTTACACCTGAGAAACTGAGGCATGAAGAGGTCAGCTGACTTGCCCGAGGGTACAGGAGCTGCCTCGAAGCCACTGGGGACATGGGATCTCAGCACCCAGAGCCTGGTCACCTGGAAGGCCTTCCCCCTCCATCACGGCTCACCTGGGCTGCCCTGTCACAGATGCCCAGCCCCCTGCCCCCTCCTCACACATCCTGGGAGCTGGGACATTGATTTTAAGACGAGCACAGAGGGCAGAGAGGAAGGGACATGGGAGGGGCACTGTCCTTAAGCTCAGCCCCACCCACAGCACTTGGGACCAGCTCTACTGGAACCTGTGACAAGGGCCCATGCTCTTCCCAAGCAGCCGTCAGCTGTCCATCTGGCTATGCATCTACATGGGGCTGTGACCTTGACCTCCGGCTGGGCTTCTTTCCGCTCTTCGGGGATGGGAACCCCTGGGCAGACGCCTCCCGGGTGCTCTAGGACACAGCTCTCGGGAGCCGGGCGGCACAGCGTCTTAGCTGAGATGCTAGGAGATGAGGCATGGTCCACGCTGGGCAGGGTCAGCCAGACAGCATCTCCCACAAAGGAGCAGCCGCCGTACGTAGCAGGCACTCGCTGCCTGCTAGGCACTGTTCTACGAGGGCGCTTCCTCCACTGCTCAGGACCACCTTATGGCTGCAGTGCTGTGCTGCTCACATGATCCCACGACACAGCAGGTGTGGGAGTGGGGCACAGAGAGGTTAAGTAACTCACCTGAAGTCGCACAGCCAGCATGAGTACCAGCCCGCAGCATGTCTCACCAAGCTCAGTCCCCTGACGATCACTCTCCTCTTAGCAGATGGGAGTGGGGGTGGAGGCAGCGAGGAGCCAGCTCCCAGCGCGCCCTGCACCCTGCCATTGGGCCCCTGAGTAACCATCCCCCTATAACCTGTCTGCTGAGCTGAGGGGCAGAAAGTCCTTATACCGGATCCCAGCTGTCCGATGGAAGGCAGACTTCTCATGCCAGGCAGCTTTCCATCAGCCCTGCCCAGCACGGGCACAACACGGGCCTGAAACTCGGGCCTGAAACTCCCTCTCCATTAAGCTCCCCTAAGAGAGCCTCAGCTCTGAACGGTGACTAGCTCTCCTGTGCGCGCCCCCTCGGTCTGATAAACGCAGCCCTGAAATGTCAAGTACATTTCATTCCCAAAAAAGAGGCCACAACCTCTGCCCAAAGAGGCCTGTCATCTTCCTTTCTCAGGCTGATAATTCCCAGCATCGCCCCAAAGGCCTGCCCGCTGGCTCTTGTGAGGAGCAGCAGAGTGTATTTCATGCCGGAGTTGGGGGGGGGTGGGGGAGGGGGGCGGCGGAGGGGGGGACGACACAGGCGAGGCAGAAAGAAACATTCACAGTGCTGAGCGGTAATTAAAAATTCATTCTGCTTGGCGTTTACTCGGCTCATATCTCATTTGAGTCAGCTGTCAGCCGGAGTCACTAAACAGCTTGCTCCAGACCAGCGGTCGCCAACCGGGGGCCCGCAGGCCACGGGTGGTCTGTGAAGTCGGAGAGGTTGGCAATCACTCCAGACTACCCCTGGCTTACGTGTCGGAGCCGCTCCCCTCTCCGCGGGGGCCTGTTCTCCGCAGTCGTGCGTGGGGTCCAGGGGCAGCGCTGGGCCGCCCCAGGATCTGCGCAAGGGAGGGGACAAAGAAGTCGCACCTGCCGGGACAGGGACAGGACGCCTGCTACCTGGGATGCGGGCCTCACCTTTGGCCTGACCCCTCATTCCACTGCCAGCGTGTGCGGGGGGGCCCTGCTGGGGCGGGGAGCGACTCCCATAGCTGATGCAGGCTCTACCCCAGGAAGTGCCCAGTCCAGCGGGGAGGCCACGTGGGAAACACGCAGGGGCACGGGCACGGCCTGTGCAGCGGGGGTGGGGGGCGGGGTTAGCATGGCAGCAGAGGAGAAGAGGGAGCAGTTCCTGCAGACAAGTGATGCTCCAGGAGAGGGCGATCCAGCTGCCCCTGAAGGCGACATGGGCGAGCGTCTGGAGACAGAGAAGGGAGGGCCACCAGATGGAGGCTGGTGCGGGCGAACCCTCCCACACCAGGCTGGTCTGTCTTGCGTCTGGGCACCTGCGTGGCTGCCTTCCCCAGCTTGTCAACGCCACAGCCGCGTCCCATTTCTCTCCGTGCCCTCCAGGGTCTGCGTGAGGGTGTGCAGGAGAGGGGTGTGCAGGAGAGGGGTGTGCAGGAGAGGGGTGTGCAGGAGGGAGGAGCCCCAAGTGAGGCTGGAGAGCAGGGTGGGACCAGACAGAGTCTTCCATCGAGCCTCCAGCTCAGGCCAGGCCTTTAAGAACGTTAGGCCTCTCCCCCAGCCCTGAGGACCCCTGGGGTCTTTCCGTGTGAAAACAACAAGAGCATGTCCTCTGCTTAGCAAGATGCCTGGGAGGCGACAGAAACGACGGCTGGGGAGAGGGGCTACTGCAGCAGTCCAGGCACGGCCGGAAGGGGCCGGAAGGGGCCGGTCTACGGTGGGGGTGGGTGAGGAAACCACAGCTGAGATTAGCCAGTGGCCTCAGTCCGATCGCGTGAAGAGGAGCGGCCGAGATACAGGGTTTCTGACTCTGAATCCATTGCCCCACATGCCACACACCAGGAGAGTCTGCGGCCCAGGAGAGACGCACTTCCCATGTCGGCCACTGGAGGGCAGGGCGCCCAAGGCTGGACCTTGGAGTCACAGTATCAAGAAAGTCCCCAATACCCTCCGCCTCCCCTCATGACTCCACCCCCACTTACTGGACATTTGGAGCCCAAGACTGTCCAAGAATCGCTCCAGGACTAATGTACAGGACTGACCGACTTCTCTGTAGGGACAGGTGGTCAACGTATGGCCTCCTGAGGTGGTAGCTTGAACCTGTGTCCCCGCTCCAGCTCTGACGTCAATGGCAAGGTACACCTTACCTCTCTCAGTGTCTGCTTCCACCCTACCTCACAGGCTTGTTTGGCAGGTGGAGGTATTGCACTTAAAGAGCCTAACCTGGCGCCCTAGGGGTAGCAAACATAGCAGCTAACACATGTTGAGCGCCTCTTAGGTGCCAGGCGAAGTTCTAAGCACTTTACATATATGAATGCATGTAATCCTCACCATACCGATGGGGCAGGGACTGGATTCTCCCCACTTAACAGATGAAGAAACTGAGGCCCAGAGAGGTTAACTGCTTTGTCTAAGGTGGAGCTCGTAAGGCAGAGAGCCATGCTGACTTCAGGGCCAGAAGCTCTTATTTTTTTTTATATATGATCTTTTTTCGCAAACTAGAGTATTTTTTAATTCTTATTTTTTGTTGAATTTATGGGGTTGACATTGGTAAATAAAAGTATATATGTTTCGGATGTATAATTCTATGACATATCATCTGGCCCTGGCTGGTTTGGCTCAGTGAATAGAGCGTTGGCCTGCAGACGGAAAGGTCCCGTGTTCGATTCCGGCCAAGGGCACCTGCCTGGGTTGCAGGCTCAGTCCCTTGGTGTGGGACGTGCCAGAGGCAGCCGATCAATGATTCTCTCTCATCACTGATGTTTCTCTCTCTCTCTCTCCCTCTCACTTCTTCTCTGAAATCAATAGAAAAAATAAATTTTATAATAAATATATCATCTGTATATTGTATTGTGTGTTCACCACCCAAAGTCAAGTCTCTTCTGCCACCCTTCTCCCCCCGTTATGCAAAGTGTTGAGACCCTCGAAAGTCCCATCTGGCCTGCGTACAGTCTGCACTGGGGGTGGCTGGCCGGTGCTATTGTTAGCCGCCACCCGGACTTTCCCAGCACAAGGTTTTATGGAGCCCAGAACAGAGGAAAACAGGGGCAGGGGGACGCGGGAAAGCTGTGTAAGCCCCAAACACGAGCTGTTTATAACCCAGCTCACATCTAGCAGCTTCTCTGTGACCTTAGACTGGGGGGCTGGCCAGGTTCCCAAGGTCTCACAGTCCACGTACAGGGTGGGAGGGGGAGTTGGAGCACGGGAAGGCGCCCATGTCTCCATTCACCATATACCCCCATACCCTCTTCTACCTCCCACCCCCATTCCCTCTGGCGATCACCATACAGTTGTCTGTGTCTATGAGGTTTTGAGGTATTTTTTGCTTAATCCCGTCACCTTTTTCACCCAGCCCTGCAGCTCCAACCCCTCTGACAGCTGCCAGTCTGTTCTCTATGAGTGTGTTTCTGTTTTGTTAGTTTCTTTCGTTCGTTAGAGTCCACACATGAGTAGAATCACATGGTACTTGTCTCTCTCTCTGACTGGCTTACTTCACTTAGCACAATGCTCTCCAGCTCCTTCCACGCTGTCACAAAGGATGTTTCCTGCTTTTTTTACTGCCGAATAATATTCCATTGTGTCAATGCACCGTAGCTGCTTTATCCACTCCCCTACTGAATGTTCTGAGGAGCCTGCATACTGCTTTCCACAGCGGCTGTACCAACCTGCATTCCCACCAGCAGTGCACAAGGGTTCCCTTTTCCCCACATCCTTGCCAGCACTCGATGCCTGTTGATTGATTGATGGCAGTCATTCTGGCAGGTGTGAGGTGAGAGCTAGAGTATTTAAACCACTGAACCAGAAACACTGAAAAATATAACTCCCCACCTGTAAAATTTAGTGTTTCGGGTGGTAGAAAATATGTTCACGATAGAGATTTTTCAAATATAAGACAATCACAAAGATTCTGGCCTATATATTTGCAAACTGTTAGATTTATAGGACCCCAAGGTAGAATCGTGCATTGCTATTTTGTAACCTACATCGTTTCACCCTCCCTCTGTAATAACCTAGAGCAAATCCTAAAATAGACCCATCTTTTTAGTTTAGATGCTTAATCATAAAGTTGAGGAAGGCTTCGGGCCCTGAATGATCCCAAGGATCCCACCCTGTCGAAGCCTAGGAAAAGTGTTCCAGAGAGAGGGAACAGCAGGTGCAAAGGCCCTGAGGCACGAAGGGGGTTTAGAGGACTCGTCAGAAAACCAGTGCAGGTTTTCAGCTACAAAGTTGACCAATATGCTTCCAATACCAGACAAGATATGGACACAATGAGGCACATTTTCTCTTAATAAGTTCTATGCATTTTTAAATCACACTATGTTGGATTTCCAACAGATTTCTGAAAGGTGGCGAATTAAAGAATACACATGTCCACCTACAACAAGCTCTCAGCCTGGGAATCCTAGTGCCCAGGCCACACCCCAAGTGATACATCATCATTTTTGGGAAAAGACAGGGGGCCTGGGCAGTTACTACAAACTCTTAAAGCTCCCCAGATGATTCCGACGTGCAGGCATGGTTGAGAATTACTAGCCTAAAGGATTAATAAAAGCAAAATACTAAATAATTGACAAACTCAAAAGTAGTGTACAAATGCAATAGAGCCGTCTTTGATGATCAGGCAGCACTGTGTGGCTCAGTGGGCGTCTGGGCCACGCCCCTGTCGACACGGCCCCCCGCCCCTTACTTCGTGCACACCCTCCCAGCGCTGTTTTCAACTGAACCTCGCCACGGGCGACAGGTGAGGCCCGCATGCCGCTGCCCCCCAGGGAGGGGGCGGGGCTGGGCCTGGCCTCTGCCTTTGGGTTCTGAGTGGAGCGGAGCCTCTGAGAGCACCACCCCACATCCCCCTTTTTTCCAAAGCCCCTGACACATCGTGTACCCTCACACCGTGCTCTTTCTCGAAATGCTGGCTGAGTTTGTAATTCTCTTCTCCCTTTAAGTCCTGCCCCTCCTTCGAGGCTGAGTTCAAATGCCACCTCCTCCAGGAAGCCCCCCTGTCCCATGCACCGTGGCGACTCAGAGCTTCTCACACTCTCAGGGCAGGCTCGCTCCATTACAGCGTCGCATCCCCCCTCAGCGTTAGATGCTCCTTGTGGTGAGGACGTCTGTCTAAGTAATTTTCATACCAAAAAACCCCAAAGACATACAGAGGGGTTTTAATTCCCTTAAAAGTCATACCCACCTCCGCATGGTGCCTCCTCTAAGGTACCACTTGGCTCCACTTTTCATAAAGACTTCGTTGCTGTCTTTATTAACTTCCATTTATTGAAATGAAAAACTTCCATAGAAGAGACACCAGAGAGTGAAAACGACGTGCAGGGGGTTGCGAAGATCCTCCCAGGCACACACCTGCCTAAGGACTTGGGTCCCAATCAGAGAAAGGAGCGAACGGGAGATTGGACAAGATTCAGACACACCACGGGGGGAAGAACAGGGCATCGGAATAGACACATGAAGCGGAGCTCAGGGCCATCATCTTCTGGGAAAGGCACATGAAAACCACAAGGTCCCAGGAGAGAAGTGTTGGTCTGTTGGTCGGGAGCTGACGTAAAGGGAGCTCCGTACGCTCTGGTGGGGGCGTCCGGGGATGCACTGGGGAAAACGATGCGGCCGAGTCAACGAAAGCTGCCAGGCACATCCCCAGGACCCAGCAATTCCCCTCCACACCCACCCAAAACAGAGCACGTGCCCCCAAAGCTCCAATAAGATATCCGGAAGTCCACAGCAGCATTATTCCCGATCGCCCCCAACAACCTAAACGTCACTCAACAATGGAGTGACCAGAATTCAGCAGAGCTGCGGAAAAGGGGGGACTGCTACTCGCAACACGTTTGAATGTCACAGACAAGGTGCGTGAAAGCAGCCCGTCTGCTAGCACATCATCGCCCCCCCTCCCCCGCCCCCAGCCCGAGGTCAGACCCCACCTGGTGCTGGCCAAATCCCCCTGCTTGGGGGAAGGGGGTGATGGACGGGGGGTGGGGGTGCGGGGGCTGCTCATCCCACAGCGGCTCAAATACAAACTTCCCGCCCCATCCCCAGTTAGGATCCCAGCACTGCCCATCACCCAAGCTAGAAGCCCCCAGTGACCCAAGGCCCCTCCCCCTCTCTCCCAGAAGCCAAACTTCACCCCCTGCCTCCAATCCGCTTCCCTCTCCACACCCCATTTCAGCCCAACTCCACTGCCCCTGCCCGAAGCCCCCTGTCTGACAGCTCGCCCCGTCTGACAGCCCGGCCCACTGCCTCTCCAGCCCCACCTCCCACACGGCAGCCCGAGGCCTGATCCGGACACACCTGACCTGTCGCTCCCCATCTCACCCTCAGGACAAGCTCCGGCCCTTCCGCACGGCACACAGTCCACACATCCCATCGGCTCTGCGTTCAGCTTCTGCCGCAGCTCCACGCCGTCTGACAACCCCTTTGTTCATGCTGTTCCATCCACTGAGAACACCCTTCCCGTCTTTCCTCCACAGGCCACTGCACCTTCCTTATGTGCATACTCCGCTCAGAGGGCCCCTCCTCAGCCTGGGCACACAGTTCCCCCTTGGGCTCTTGGTCCCCAGCAGGCTGGGTTGCACATGCCCGTGTCAAGGCCTGCCCCGCCCACCCCCCAACACACACACACACACACACACACACACACACGCCATGCGGCTCCGACAAGAAGAGGCGCCTGGTGATGCGGTTCATCTGAAAACATTCCTCACCCATCTTGGTCTTCCTGAGGTAGCCTAGACATGTGCTATCTCCCTGTTTTACTGACGGGCAGTTGAGGAAACAGGTTCTGGAGTGATCGGACCCACGCTCACACCCCAGCTCGGCCCCCTGGCAGTTGTGGGCCCTGGACCACTCGCTCATCCCTCCGGGGTCTTCCTGTCTCATCCGTGACGTGGGGCGATGCCTACTTGGCTGTCGAGACAAGAGGGCGATGCGCACAGCAGGCAGGAATGGTGCCCTGGTGCGGCGTTTCCCGCGGTGAGCACCTGTCCTTCCCGCGGCTTCCCTCCACCCCGGCACGCTGACATCCTGGCAGCCTGCCCTCCGTCCCTCCACCCGGCACTGCTGACATCCGGGAAGCCTGCCCTCCGTCCCTCCACCCAGCACTGCTGACATCCGGGCAGCCTGCCCTCCGTCCGTCCAGGGCTGTCCGGGCGTAGCAGGGTGATCAGCAGCAGCCTCGGGCTCCACTCGCCAGATGCCAGTATAACCCTCCCCCGGGCTGGGACAACCAACAACGTCTCCAGACATTGTTACAGGTCCTCCAGGAGGCAGCTGAGAACCGCGGATTCTGATTCTAATCCTAAACCTCCACGCTCTCCCGGCACCTGAGCTAAAGCTGCTGTGACGGGCTGATCCTGGCGCGGAAGGATAATCCACGCCCGGAGCACGCAGGCCCCGGAGGGGCAGAGCCACCCTCTGCCTCTCAGTGGGAGCTGGACAGGGACGGCCTGCCCACCACCGGGCAAAGGGCTTCCCCACCACCGGGCAAAGGGCTTCTGGGGCCTGGGTCAGCCCAGCCCAGCCTCCTGTGCGCAGAGTGGGACAGACAGATGGCAGAGGAACGGAAAAGACAGGCACCTTCTAAGTGTCCCCCACAGCCTCTGTGGCCTGAGACTGCAGAGACCTGGGCGTTGTTCGGGCATCGCCCGCGTGACAAGGCTGTGCCAGGCAGGGCTCTCAGTTTTGCAGAAGCGGAAACTGGAGTTCGGGGAAGCGGCAGGCCCCAGGCTGCCAGCCTGAACCCTTCATGGCTGATCTAAAGAGCCTGGTCTCCTCTGCAGCCCCGGAGGCCAGCACGGCTGCAACTCCATTGCACAGACGCGGGAAGCGAGCCTCAGGGAGGCTGACTAACTCCCCCGACATCACACAGCAGGAGCCAGGCAGGATTTGAACCCACCCCCACCTCCCTCCAGAGCCCGCTCACTCACCCACGGCACCCTGCTGCCCTGTCAGATCGCCCACCCACTTGGCCTCCTGGTAAGTAGAACAGTGTGTCACGAGAATCTAAAGTGTCTCCCTTTTCTACAGGGGAGGGGGCAGGCACCTAACATGACCATTTTGAAGTGCACACGCAGTGGCATTTAGTGCGTTCACAGTGTTGTGCAAACCCCCAACCCCACCCCCATCCCCGGTCCATTTAACTGCAAAGCATCTTCTTCACCCCGAAATAAAACTCTCTGCCATTAACCAGTTGCTCCTTCATCTCCCTTCTCCCCCCGCGCCCCCCCAACGGACTTCCTGTCTCTATGGATTTGCCTTTTCTGGACATTTCCTATCAATGGAATCACACAATGAGTGGCCTTCTGTGTCTGCCTCCTCTCCCCCTGGCATAACGTCTGCAGGTTCCTCCAGGGCAGCCTGTACCAGCCCGTCCGCTGCATGGATGTGCCACGCAATGGGTTTTGTTTACATCAGCTCGTGGGCATCCGGGATGTCCCCACCTCTGGGCTCTTTGAATAATGCAGCTGTGAGCACCCGTGCACGCGGTTTTGTCTGAGCACCTGTTCTCAGTTATATTGGGTAGAGACCTAGGCGCAGAACTGCCGAGTCACGTGGAAATTCTATGTTTAATTTATTGAGGAACCTCCAAACTGTTTTCCACAGCAGCTGCAGCCATTTACATCCCCACCAGCAACATGCAAAGGTTCCGAATTCTCCACATTCTTCCCAAAACTTGTTTCCTTTTTTTTTTTTTTTTTTTTTCAATCATGGCCATCCTAGTGGGTGCGGAGCGGCATCTCTCTCTTGATCAAACCCTCAATGCACCTTATTTTCGAGGTGCTCAGCTCCCCGATTTGAGTAAAAGGTTGAGTTAAACTTCATCCCCCAAGCCCAAGCCCCAGAAAATAATGTGCGGGAAAAGTGGTAAATATTTGGGGGGAAACTAATCATTGGTTTAATTTCTCACGTTTCCCTGGTTCTATTATTAGAAGCTCTGGGGTAAGAGGGGTCATCATCTCGTTTCTAATTGGATTTAGGTTATTGTTGTAACTCTGCAGGCCAGCAGGCAATGAAAGAAATGAATTCTATAATCTGTTGACATTTCATTACCCAGAGGGCTCAGAAACACATGTGCATTTTCAAAATTTAATAAAAACAAAAGATAGGAACAAATGTTTAAAGAGAATTAAAGATCTATTAACAAATATAGGGCAGGCCAGCCAATTGCAAAATATGGCACCCAAGGTTTAAAGGTTCCCTAACTTTGTATAATAGGATATTGAAATGTCCTATTTTCTTTTTAAGCTCGGTATATTGAGAGCATGAATTAAAATTCAGACTTGGCTCTCAAACGCTGAGCATAATGAGAAAATATGACAAGAGCCAGTGTTGCTGAGTGTTCAGGAAGAGAAGGGAGAGCTGGGATTGCTGGAAGGGAGATTTCGGGAATGCCCGAGCTCTCTGCGACTGGGTGCCAGGTGCCCGATGCCCACCCCACAGGCACCTGCCTACAGAGCAGCCTTGGGCGTGGGAGACCTGCACAGATCAGCTCCGGGTCATGGAGATCAGCTTTGTGATTTGATGCCACCTTCCCAGGGATAGACGGTGGATAGATCCATGGCCAGACTGAGGCGGGTCCTTCAATATTGTCTTGGGTTTGGTCCCTGCCTTTCCCTCACTGCCTGAGGGGCGTCTGAGCCTCCCAGTTCTCTGTGCAGTGGAACCACATCACCTCCCCCACTAGAAGGATACGGGATGGACGCTCCTCCCATCAGAGGGGCCCTCGCCACAGGAGTGCTCCCTCCTCGCCTTCTGGGCACCACGGTGGCCCTGCTTTCTCCGCCTCTTCCTTTTCTCCTCCCCAGGGGCAGTGGTCCTCCCCCACCCCCTCTGCCCAGAGAAGACAGAAGTCGTCCAAGGAGGTAACGATGAGCACCACGGGCTCAGTCCGTTCTGCGAGGGTTTGGGACCATCACCTGGCAGCCACTGGCGGGTGCTGGGCGGTGAGCTGAGGCGCGCACAGCATGCCTGGAGAGAGAGCTGATCACCATAAGCGAATCACATGACACTGATCATTATAATCTAATTGTGTCAGAAAGCAGTAAGGGGGAAACAAAAAGAAATACTGCCCGAGGGAGTCAGGAGTGCTGAAGGGAGGCGCTGTTGAAGTTGGTGTAGGAGAATGAGCTCACGTCACCAGAGAGAGGAGGCGGGAGACACCGCGCAGAGAGGAGCGGGTTAGTGGGGAGGCAGCGAGGAAGCGGGGGGGGGGGGGGGGGGCGCTGTCAGGGAACACCACGTGGTGCAGGTGGCACAAACCCACGCAGGCGCAGGATGGAGTCAGGGCAGCCGGGGCCAGGGAGCCAGCGGCTCCAGACACCAGGCTGGGCAGTCACCCTTCATCCCGAGGGCATGAGGAGTTCTGGGACATTACTTGGAGGGGGGATGTGGACAATGAGAGCTTTCAGAAGGGCAGTGCCATGGCCACGGGGACAGCAAACCCGCAGGCACCGCTCCCACCCTGTTAACACAGGTCATCCTGAGCCTTAACGCCGGAGGCGCGCTGGCCAAGGGCAGCCACTGGCCACGGGCTGGTGGCCAACTGAGCATGGCACACAGGCCAGCCTCTGGACAGCGTGCAGGAACAGGTTCACTCCCAGATCACAGATGTCTGCACAGAGGAAACCCCTCGCCCCTCGGTCCTGTAACCGTTACCTCTGTGACTCGATGAAACAGGCTTGTCCTGCAGGCACAGGCCGAGCTGAGCAGTCTGCCTGATCCACGGTCCTCACATCACAGAACAGCACCCACGAAAGAGGGAGACAGCAGATGACTGAAAAATGGAGGGGATTTTTCCCTCCTTGGTTTTCCTTCTCTCTCCCCCTTTATTCGTTTTTAAAATCCACCAACACTCTCCAGGTTTCATGAACTGGGCTGGGCAAACACAGGGAGAACACAGGCTAAGAGAACTCCAGCCAGGCCGACGGCCTCTTCTCACGCATTCCTTGCAGACGGCCGCCTCCTGGCTCAGCTGTGGGCATACAGTAGGTGTGCAATAGTTGCTGAACAAGTAGCAAAAGCACTGTAGATGATCCCTGGAGCTGGTTCTTCTCTTTACAGACTCATTTTGCAAAATTTTATGAGCAAATCGTGCTGACTCAGCACAGACTGCATTTGGGGTGGGGGTGGGGGCCAGTGGGGGGAGGTACCAGGGACAGGGCTCAAGGACTTCGGAATGGTTTCCTTATTGTTAAGCCAAAATCTCCACTTCTGTGGAAGCTCTGAAGCTAGAAGCCACCTCAGCAATGACTCCCCAAATCCCTTTTACGGGTGCCCACTTGTGTCAGTGGCTGTGTGAATGTACCGACTGGCTCGATGAGTTGCTAGGAAATTTCAGCGGGTCAGCTCAACCTACAGCTGTTCAACTGGTTCGTCTACCGGCCCCCAAGTCTGCTCTGAGCAGGCAGAGGTGGACGGTGGGGGAGCTGAGGGCAGAGGCACACAGGAGAGGAAGGACTGAAGTATGACAGGGAGAAGCACAGGCATCAAGAGGCAGGGGCGGGGGGGGGGGGGAGGGACCCAGCCTGGCGAGAGGAGGTGCCCGGGTGCCCCCAGGCAGGCATTTGGGAAAGGGAACTTGAAAGCTCTCTCTCCCAGGACCCGGAGGAGCAGAACTGAGACGGTTGGAGGAGCCTGAACGGCAGAGAACCTAGGGAATGAGCGGCCCCGGAGGTCAGACACCAGAGCGCCTGCCTCAGGCTGGGGTTAGACCGGGAAGCCCAGGCCGGGGATTTCTATTTTAGTCCAAAAAGGCCAGGATAGAAAGTGCCAGGCCTCACGCCCAAGTTCCCTGGCCCGGGAACCACACCTGCTCTGACGTCCCCACAAATCCCTAAGGTCCCATGTCCAGCCCCCATCTCTCCAGACTCCAGTTCCAGCCACCAGCTGGGCACTCGCTCCCGCCTGGAGGGCCCAGGGAGACCTCAAATTCCACACCATCAAGGCCAAGCTCATCCTCCGACCACACCCCAGCCCCCCCCCCTTAGAGTGGACTCACTCTGCGTCTCCATCATCACCCCTGCTTTGTTTTCCCACCAAATGCAGTATTTAGTACTTCTCTTCCCCCGACACGTAGACGGCGGCATTATGAGGGCAGAGACTTTGATTTCATTGCTGACAAAGATCAAAGTTGTTGAATCTGTTGACGGAGCAAATCCAGTCGGGGGATATCTCCATTCTTCTGTCCATTTCAACCTTCCGTTTCAAGCAGCTTAGCAACCAGAAACGCATGTGGTGGAGATCTTACAGTTTGAAGAAAACGAATAAAACAGCCCCCATTCTTACCTCCCCAAGCCCCCCCCCCCCCCCGCCCCCACTCTGCTCTCCAAGGAGGACGCCTGCAGCCGCTGTTGCGGGGTTTTAGAAGGACTTCTTAGCCAGCGCAGGGCACGTGCTTGCAGTTTCAAATGCTATCTTCAGCAAAAAATGTTCTATTACATAATCAGGCAGCAGCCCCGAGATGAAGAGCGTGCGGGAAGGACGCCAGGTGTAGGAGAACCTCCTGAAACGCTGCCCAGCCCCGGGCACATACTGGCCGTGAACACTTGTGGCTTTTTCCATCCTCACGCCTCCCACCTGAACGCCAAGGCCGGGCGCATGGCAACGCCATCGCTTTTCGTAAGATTAAAGCGTTCCCTTCCCCTTCAACTGTGTACTGAAAAGGCTTGACTGCTTTATTCTAATTGCTTTCACACCCAGAATGTACTCTGAAATGCAGGGATCACGCCGGGCAGCCTGGCTGGGCACCAAAGATGCTGGTGCCGGAGAAATGCCGACAGGCTCGTGGTGACGTGGAAGCCTGGGGTGCAAAGGGGAAGACGGGGCCCAGGGGCCCACTTGCCACGGACTAGCTGGGTCATCCTGGCAAACGGCTCGAACCGGACAGAGGGTGGGCAGTGTGCTGGCTCCGCACGCGTGGATGAAAGGACAGCCGTCCTGGGAAGATGTGCAAACCTAGTGGTGATGGACAGGCCAGGAGTGAGCGCCCAACTGCTCCAGAAGCCGCTTCCTCACCTGACCAGCGGGGCACCCCCGCACCGGTAAGCGGAGGGGAGCAAGTGTGTCAGGGTGGCCACAGAAAGCTGTAGCAGGGTAAGCTCTGGGTAGGCATCGCTATCCAAAATATCTTCTCCACTAACCAGTTCAAAGGCCTGAAATCCCTTAAGATTTTCCTGTTCGGACTTTGAAAGCTTGGGGTTTGGGGGAGGAGGGTGTCTTCAAGATGTTATTAAGCCCAGCTGGTGTGGCTCAGTGGTTGAGCACCCAGCTATGAACCATGAGGTCACGGTTTGATTCCCAGTCGGGGTACATGTCCAGGTTGCGGGCTCGATCCCAAGTTCAGGGAGTGCAGGAGGCAGCCAATCAATGATTCTCTCACATCATTAATGTTTCTATCTCTCTCCCACTTCCTCTCTCATCATGGATGTCTCTCTCTCCCTCTCTCTCTCTTTCTCTCTTTCCCTCCCTTCCTCACTGAAATCAATAAAAAATATATATGTTTTTAAAAAGATTGATTAAAATGTGGATGACCTGGGACAAATAAACTCGTCTTCTCTACCAGCTCGAGTGTGAGCAGGAGAAGGGATTGTACGCAGACCCTTTTTGGGGAGGCTCTCAAACGCTGGCCTGGGCCCGGCCAGGAAGGGGTGCTCCCCCACACCAAGGGCCCAGCTCGTAGGTACCCCACCCGAGCAGCCACACTGAGTCTCCTCAGTACCTGGCCAGGCCTCCGCTTAGTCTGTGCAAACAACACGATCCGCATGTTGTATAACCACACAGTCCCCAGACAGCCCAGGAACAAATCACCTGCTATTTACTTGACAGGAAAGAGAAGCTACAAAACTTGAAATGAGGGAGAATGGTTCTCTTCCATTCCTGGGAAACAAGGTTAGGAGACAAAAAAAAATCCACAGCACCAATGATGCATCTCGGAGGAGAACTTCCTAATTAAAAATGGGTCACCAACGTTTGTTTAGAAACAAGAAATAATTTTATAGCCCGTCGGTGGCAAACTGGCACGAATCTTTTGGAAAGCAGTTTGATAGATTAAAGCCTTAAAAATGTGTGTACTGTACCCGAGTAATTCCATTTTCGGAAAGCATTTTAAGAAAACAGTTGCCAATATTTTCTTAAAAAGCTTTTTCCCGAAAGACATTTATCTCAACATTACTTATGATAACAACATAAACCACTCAAACCAGAAATCTAACAACTACACAGGTTAGCTTACGTAAGTCACTTTTCAGGATATAGTGCAATTATAAAAAGGAAACTTTTCAAAGACGATGAAACAAAGTTTATTTATGAATCAAATGCTAAGTCGAAAAAAGAAAGGATAGAAAACTCTTCAACATAACCAGCTATGTTTTTTTTAAAAAACTCAAGTACAACAGAATTACTGGAAGGAAATACACCAAAACTTTAAGAATAGTTGTGCTGATCTCATTTCCCCTTACTTTTTAAATCTACATAAGCAGTTTTAGTTATTATACTATAGTGTTGTTTCCTTAAACATGTTCCCTAGAACACCAACAGACAGTTAATAGTTACAGTGAAGGGGGCTGTCGGAACGCTGGGAGCGGACTTCAACAGAACGTCCCAGCCGCAGGCTCTCTCCCGACCACGTGAGCGTGGGCGTGACACCCCAAGGACACAGATACACACACCTCCCAATTCCTTCACCAAAGGACCAGGGCAGGGCCTATGATTCCGTGGAACACCCTGGAAGATGCTATAGTGAACTCTGCTGCTCGCCAGGCACGCCTGCCAATTGAGAGAGAGAGAGAGAGAGAGAGAGAGAGAGAGAGAGAGAGAGAGAGAGATCCCTCCCACTATCCCAGTGTCACTGCGTCAGATGAATTCTTTCTGGATGTGCATCCCAGCTCAACATCGCCGGCTGGGTGACCTCGGCGATTTAATGTGTCCCTTCTTCATCTTCCTCATCTGCAAAACGGGGCAACCCACTTCAAAGGAATTTTTAGAAAAATTAAATGAGTTCCTATTTTGTAGGCAATTAAAAATGTCTAGTACACGCCAGCACCACGTGTTTGCTAACTAAGGAACATCCTCACAGCGCACGTCAACCACCTTTTCAAAGCTCCCAGAAGTCCTTGCAGGCACTGGGTGGCTGTTTTTCAGAGTTTCCCATTTCACACAGTTCTGATGGATTGCTTCCATCACCCAACAGCGAATGAGCATCGACGGTTAGCTAGCTCAGGTCTGGGACCAGGGACACAGCGGAGGGCAAGCCAAAGAATTTCCACTTTCAAAGCATTTATATTCGACATGGGAGAGATGAATTAAAGAAAAAACTTAAGATAGAGTGACCAATGCTTTGAATACAGGAGGAAGAGTAAGGAGGGGAGCGATCTGTTAGGTAATCAAAGAAGGCTCTCTGAGGCTGGCATTAATATTAGACACAAAAAATACCCAGGCAGAATTCTGCAGAAATAATGTTCCAGGGAAAGAGACCAGTCGGTGCAAAGGAGCTGAGGCAGAAAGGAGCCTGGCACGGCTGAGAACCAGAACTAAAGCCACCATGGCGCTATCGCAGGGGCAGACGGAGGTAAGGGGTTTGGGAGCCGTCTGAGGGTCACTGTGACTGGTTAAAGGAGGGGGTGGCATGACGGGATTTACTTTTTTTAAAGGTCGCCCACCATTCATGGGACATTGGGTTTATGTACCAGAAAAAGTGACACTGGGCTCCTCTCTTACAACACTCTGAGAAATCAATACCAGGAGAATTACAGAATTTGATGTGAAATGAAAAACCAGAGTTTTCAGAAGATGAAGTAGGAGAATATCTTTGTGACCTGGAGAGAGGCGAAATCCACCTTGAACCCAACACAGGGAAAACTTACAATAGAGACCAGACCGTTGCACTTGACTACATCAAAATGAGTCTTCTGAGAAGACATTCTTAGGAGAAAAAAGGCAAGCCACAGACTGGGAGACATTAGCAAAAACAAAACAAAACACAAAACACAAGAACTCTTATCCAACATAGATGAACAACTTCTACAAATCAGTAAGGCAGAAAAATGAGGAAAAGATGTAAACGTCATACGGAGGGTATCCAGTAGCCATTGGACTGATGAAAAGGTGCTCCATCTCATTAGAAGTCAGGGAGATGCAACCCCAATGAGATACCACTACCCCGCCCCCCAAGACTATCATTCCAAAGGCCACCAATGCTAAGTGTTGCTGAGGACAAGGTGTAACTAGAACTCACAATACCACCAGAGGGAATGTAAACGGATACGGATGCCCTGGAGGCCTGCTTAGTGGGATGGTCCTGCAGTTCTACTTTCAGGTGTTGCCCTGGAAACAGGGTAGCAGGTGTACCAGGCAGCATGAACAAGGATGTGTAGCAGGAGCACTACTGGTATTAGCCCCGCAAGGAAACCATCCACATACCAACTACCGCACCTGGATATATAAATTGTATAGTACCCGCTAGGGCCATGGTTCCCAACCTTTTTTGGCCACATCCTACCTAAGCATCTCTAAAATCCTGATGCCCCCAGTGACATACAATTCTTATTATTCAAAAAGTGAACTCCTATTCACATGGAGGAAGCCTAAAAGGCCGTTAACTTGGTCTAAACAAGCTTCCAAAGAACATGGCATCCATGAACGAGAAAAATAAAAGAACGAAAGGACAGCTGAAGTACTGAGGAAGAAATCACTAAGAAATTGTTAAAAAAAATAATAGTATGAAGTGATATGAAAAAAATAGCAAATAAAGTTTCAAAACACGTAACAGATCATTGAAATGTAAAAGTATGTCACACTATATATTTATATACTCTATATGAGGCCCCTAGATTCATAAGAAATGCCAAAAATCCACTGTTCATAACTCATTCTGGAATTGCCCCCCCCCCCTTAAAAATCAAGTTGCCCCACGTTGGGAAATAATCATGATGACGATGAACTACAGCCACAAGGAGCACGTGGGCCAAACTACTGCTGAGAGAAAACATGTACATACGTGTGTGTGTGTGTGTTTTCATATAACCCCATTAATATAAAGGTGTCTCAGAGGCAAAATTAAACTGGCTTTTTCCTAGGTTAAGAAATGCAAGGCAGTGATTACATCTAGGTCCTGATGGTGGTTCCTGGAGAAAAGGGGGTGTGGCTGGCAGGAAGCTGCTGGGAGCTTCCGGGGGTGGGGGGGCTGGCAATGCTCTATTCCTTGACCTGAGTGATCTTTACATGAGTGTTCCCTTTATAATGATTTGTTATACTTGACGTTTATGTTTTATGCACATTGCTGCATGTGTGGTAATAAATTACTTGACCTTTCTTAGAAGGTCCTAACAAATCATCCAGGCTGTATGGAACATGGACTGTGGGGGAGAGGGAAGCAGGGAGCTCAGTAAGATGCCCTTGCACCAGTCTTGAGAAAAGCCCGCTAGGCTATACCAGACTAGAGCAGAGCAGACATCTCCCTAGGCCAGGCTGAGGCCAGACTAGACTAGCTCCCAGGGCTAGACTAGATGAGCTAGATTACCCCCCTAACTATGCTAGAAAGGATGGCGGCTGGGACTGGGGAGGCGGTAAGGAGATGGGGAAAGTACACAGGCTTGGGATAGGTTTTGGAGGTAGAAGGGGCAGACGGTGGGGTGCAGGGAAGAAGGGCACTGATAGCTTCTGGCTTGTGCACCTGGACAGCTGGCGATGTCACCATGATGAGCTGGGGCAGGCAGGGGGAGGGTACACGAGGACATCAAGAATCTGCACTGATCATATTGAGTTGGAGGTGCCTGGATGTCCCAGAGGAGGTGCTCAGAGGGCACCGGGCATTTGAGCCTGGAGCTCACCACACTAAGATGAGTAAAGAGAGCTGAGCGGTGGTCACGGGGAAGCCCACCAAGTCACTCACCCCCCTGCACGCCAGTCTCCTGGCACCCACTGAACAATGCGGATTGGCAAATAACATACTGTTCTACGCCATGGGGCTTCAGCATGGGCTCTCCGACCGTGCAACCCATAAGCATGCCATCATTGCCAAGGGTCAAACCCATAAGCATTCCATCATTGCCAAGGGTCAAACCCATAAGCATTCCATCATTGCCAAGGGCCAACGTAATCAGAAACAAACATGTTTCAAAATGGGTCACCATCATTTGCTCTTGACAGGGAGGAAAAAGACCCCTCCCAGTTGAATACAATTAACTGGCTTATTTGAACATCCTATCTCTTTCTCTTCTAGTTCCCTATACTACTCCCACCTGATGTCTCCTACAGGCAGAACTGAAATAAGTTATTTTAGGAAAATGAGAATCTTTGAGTAGAAAGAACTCGAATTTCTCTCTCCACTCCACACTTTTTGCCTCAAATGGCAGGCCTTCCAGGAGCACTTTTTCAGACGTTACCTTTCTAAAATCAAACACTGGCTCAGACTCAGCTTTGTGTTTTAAGGAGTGCTATCTGTAGGACTTCACCTCCATTCATGCCATTCCACCGAAAGCTGTCTAAGGCAGGGTGAAACACACTGCCTTTAACTTGTCAGAATCTTGAAACGCAACACACATTCTTTAAAAAATCTTTTAAAACAGGGTAAAGTACACAACATAAAATCTACTATGTTCACCATTTTTAAGTGTACAGTGCAGTGGCATTAAGTACATTCACGTTGTTGTTGTGCAACCATCACCACCATCCATCCACAGAGCTCTTTTCATCTTGTTAAAATCAAACTGTACCCATTAAACAAAAATTCCCCATTCCCTCCTCCTCCCAGTCCCCAGTAACCACCGTTCTACTTCTGTCTTTATGACTCTGACTGCTAGGTCCCCCATATAAGTAGGATCATACGTGTCCTTTGGTGACTGGCTTATTTCACTTGGCATAATGTCCTCCAAGTTCATCCATGTTGTAGCATGTGCCCGAATTGCCTTCCTTTTTAAAGCTGATTAACAGTCCACTGTATGGCTAGACCAGCCGTGGGCAAACTACGGCCCGCGGGCCAGATCCGGCCCGTTTGAAATGAATAAAACTATTGAAAAAAAAGACTGTACCCTTTTATGTAATGATGTTTACTTTGAATTTATATTAGTTCACACAAACACTCCATCCATGCTTTTGTTCCGGCCCTCCCGTCCAGTTTAAGAACCCATTGTGGCCCTCGAGTCAAAAAGTTTGCCCACCCCTGGGCTAGACACATCTTATCTCCTCCTATCAATGCACACTTAGGTTGCTTTGGCTATTGTGAATGCTGCTGCTATGAACATGGATGTACAGACATCTCTTCAAAGTCCTGAAATGTAGCATGTATTCTTCACAGTTACATTTCCCAAGTGACATGTAATCAAGCTCACCAATTTCCTATTTCCCACCAGGCTATCCGATTCCCGCTTGCCACCGAGCTTTCTGCCTGGGTCTTTACTGACTTCGAATTTCTTCCTAGAAATGAACTGTGCCAAGGCCTACCAGAGATGATCCCAACCTTATCCTTGAAGAAAGGTCATAGTTCCAACTTAGCCTTCACTGTTGAAATCGTCTGAGTGTGTCTCAAGGAACTGAGAGATGTGGTTCTAATACTGAAGGGAGAACACACGTATCCAACCACTACTCCTCAAAGCTAGAAATCCGAGTGAAATACAAAGGGAACAACTCCACTCAGCCCCAACACAAGCAAATGTCCCTCCTCCAGTTGGTTACCTTGGAAACCTGAAATAACACCAGGCCACCTCCATGAAATGATACTCCCAGCAGAGCATCTCTAACTCATTCAGCACGGAACGTGCTTTTTCTGTACGGAGCGGGGCGTGAAGGGTTTCAGCTTAGGGACAGGTCTTCAGGGATGTGGAGCCGACAGCTATGTGTGATACAGCTGGGTATCAGGCAGGCGACGGGTAGCAGAGGAGCCAGAGGGGGGAGCAGGAGCCAGATCTCAGAGCACAGACTTCACCTGGTGTCCATGGGGCCCACAGAAGCGCCGTCAGGCATTCACTGAGCACGCCCTGCCTTGCTGGCACTGTGCTGTGTGACGTGCATCTATTCATTCCTTTAATCCTCACGACAGCCCGGGTGGTATCATCGTTGTCCCTTTACACTTAGAGGAACTAAGGCATGGAAGGGTCGCATGACTCGCACATTTTTAAAAATCAACTGAACCACCGTTACTCTTCAGGGTCCTCTTAAAGGCACCCCCAGGAAATCCTCAGCAGAAGCTGGGCTTCCCCAAACCCTCCAGAACAGGGGTCCTCAAACTACGGCCCGCGGGCCACATGCAAATACAAATACTGTATTTGTTCCCGTTTTGTTTTTACTTCAAAATAAGATATGTGCAGTGTGCATAGGAATTTGTTCATAGTTTTTTTTTTTTAAATTATGGTCCGGCCCGCCAACGGTCTGAGGGACAGTGAACTGGCCCCCCGTTTAAAAAGTTTGAGGACCCCTGCTCCAGAACTTCATCCTCAGACCACAGGACTGTTATGGGCTGAATGTCTGTGTTCCCCGCCCCCCCAAAATTCAGAGCAGAAACTCTAAGGTGACAGTGCTAGGAAGTGGGGCCTCTGGGAGGTGATTAGGTCATGAGGGTGAAGTCCCCCCAGGTGGATTGGCAGCCTCATAAAAGGGACCCCAGAGAGCTCTCTTGCCCTCCTTCTGCCACGTGAGGACACAATGAGAAGTCCGCAACCTGCCACCGGGAGGAGGACCCTCACCAGAACCCGAACATGCTGGCACCTGACCTCTGACCTCCAGCCTGACCTCTGACCTCCAGCCTCCAGGACCATGAGAACTAAACTTCTGCCGTCTCTAGTCACCAGTCTATGGCCTCCTGGTACAGCAGTCAAATGGACTTATTTCCACAGGTTGCCGATGGCATTCCTTAGGTGTGGATTTCATTTTTAACTTAGCCTGCAACCTCCAGTCCTTCCTTGCATGTTCTCAATAGGCACCTTGGTCTCACCCCCGAGTAAGGCCCCTTGAAGTGTTCATTCACTCTGATTTAGCTGAAATGGATCTCAGGCCCCAGCTGTATCCTCCCCTCTGGGCAGATGGAGAAACAAGACCCAGGGAATGAATGAGTCTTGGGGCTGCTTGTAGGTTTCCAAAGTACTTAGCCTCCCAGGGCCTGTGGACGGAAAAGGACCACCTACTCAACCCGACGAGCTCAGGGGAGGCCTGCAGGGTGGGCCTTCTGAACGCAGAGACCGGAAGTAACCACATAGGATGGTCTGAACATACAAATTCCCAGCTAAAAGCGAGTCCCAGCAGGTGGCCACCTCCTAGGCCTGTAGCTTCCTTGCAAAGGTCAGTCTGTACTTGTCTTTGTGCATCTACGATAACATACCTTTGAAATGTCAGGGTGATGATCTTTTCCAGACCCTTCAGATACCGCCAGCACCAGGGCAGATCCCACAACCCACTGTCACCCTGTTCCCGCAAACCCCCGTGTGCTGTGGATGTTCACTGGTCACTACCCTGTAACCAGCAATGCAGTCAATCTCAGAGATTGCCCCACTTTGCTTTGTGCCGCCCCCTTCATCTACCACCAATGAGGATTTCCTGTTGTCCTTCTTCGTCTCCTCCTTTTATTCTAATGTATAAAATAAACTGCAAACTGCCAGTCTCCGGAGCACTTTCTCAATCCATGAGGTTTTGCTTCCCGGCAACTGTCATCAGTTTGGCTCAAATACACTCACAAAAATGCTCTAGAGCAGCGGTTCTCAACCTGTGGGTCGCGACCCTTTGGCGGTCGAACGACCCTTTCACAGGGGTCGCCTAAGACCATCCTGCATATCCGATATTTACATGACGATTCATAACAGTAGCAACATGACAGTTATGAAGTAGCAACGAAAATAATTTTATGGTTGGGTCACAACAGGAGGAACTGTATTTCAAGAGCCAGAAGGTGGAGAACTACTGCTCTACAGGTCTGGACTTTCCGTATGTCGACAGCTCAAGTCCTCGCTGGCAAAATGAGAATGCCACACGCCTGACGAGCATCTTCTGAACCCAGAACCAAGGCCAGTGGCAATGCAGAGCCCTAGAAGGTCAGAGAGAGCCTCCATCTGCATCCAAATGCCAGCCCTGGCCTAAGGTCCTGCTCAACGAAGTCTCTGCAGCCTGTGGCCTCATCTCCCACCGCCTTACCCCGTCACTCCCTCCAAACACTCCAGATATGTCTGTGTCGCAGTAACACACCCTCCCCTCCCTGCCCTGGGGCCTTCGTACTGCCATTCACCCCCTCCATCTCTCTCCATCTAACTCTTACCTGTCTAGTGTGTCTCAAGCTATAACTTAACATCCCTGCTTTGGGGTCGCTTTCTGCTGGTAGGTCAGACCCCCATGACATGCTCTATTGCCTCTTGAGCGTGTTTACATTTCACTCTCGCCCCCTTGTTCAAGGTTTCTCGTCCCTGGAAGAGCCTCCACTTCTCCCTGGGGGTCACGGCTCTTGTCCATTGTCACCTGCTGATCTAATGCAAGAGCTCAAATGCGAGCTCCCTTCCTCCTTTCTTTAATCCCAACACTTGCCATTCTTACCCACGTCACTCCAACCAATACCAAGCCGGCACCTTCCCCGTAAGAGAGGGGCCCTGAAGGATGATTTCGATGGACACACGTCTCGCTCATACAGAAGCAGAAGGACGCTGAGCAGCATTTTTTTTTCTTTTCTTTTCATTTCCAGGTAACAGTAGCAGCTCACGTTTAACGAGCTTTCACAGCTACCCTCTGGGCAGGTCTTATTATCCCCATTTCATGGACGGGGAAACAGAGCAGTTAAAAACAAAACATCCCAGAGTCCCCCAGCTTGTGTGAGAGACGGCACTCTGAGCCCAGCCTGTCCTAACCACTTTTAGGGTGCCATGACTTACTCTGAACTTCCGGCACAGACAGTGTGGGTTGGGGTGTGTGTGTGTGTGTGTGTGTGTGTGTGTGTGTTCAGCTAAACTCTGGGTGGTCAGGTGCCCTCATCAGGAATTCCCACCCCAGGGCTGATGAGTTAGCATGACGCCTGGCCGAACTCCGAAGTTTTCAGCTGTCTTTGTTTCCCACCAACATCCAGGACTCCGCTAATCTGTATACTGAGTGGGGTTCACTGATAACCCGTGAACTTGGTGGTTGGCATACGGGTGATGGACGTGGACGCTCGTCGCTGAACCCGACGGCATTTGAGACGAGTGGACAGGCTGAGACGTCAGAGGCCCTGCCACCCGGGGACGAGGGACAGCCTGTATCCTGCGTCCTTAGGGATGACGCCAAGGCCCCATCCCCAAACGGTCCCGAGTCTGGTCAGTGGCTTAGGTGGGTTCTGGTGCCTGATCCTGACCATGAGGTTAACTGAGTCCTGACACCTGAGTAGTATCGATTCTATATGGAGTCCACCTTTCCTGCAAGTTGTGCTCAGAATTCCTGCGAGGATGGGCTGTGGGGACTCCATTTATCTTACCGGAGGTTGTACTTCTGGGGTGCCGGGATCTGATGGGCTCTGATGGGCTCTCACCCACCACAGTTAGCAGCTCCGTGGAAAAGTCACACTGCAGCTATACTTCCTAAATAAAGAGGCTTTGACAAGGCCCAGTGCATGCAGAAGCTTGTAGCTGTGGTTCACACATGCATTATTCTGAGCTTGGACACACTTCCCCTGGGGGATCAGCCCTAAATGATTCCTTTTGGTCAGATGTCTGCCGGGCTGAGTGGGGAGTGTCTGTCCCCTGGGACCAGGGCAGTGGCAGGTCCTCAAACCCACAAGAAGTGCCTCTCAGGAAGGCAATCAATTACGAAGCCCCTTTATCCATAATTCAGAAAGGAGGCGTTCTGCTACGGGAAACAGGAACCTCGGCCACAGAGAGTGTTTGAAAAAACGATCATTAGAACGATGGGATCGTGGGCTGCCAGGACACCCTGTTTGAAGGCCCCACGGTTCAATAAACGTTTGGATTTTAAAATGCCCTTGATGGAGACACTCTGCGTCTTGATTCTATCGATAGCACTATCCTGATTCTGACAGTGTACTACGGTCTCTCAAAACAGTTCCATTTGGGGGAAAAGCAAGGTAAAGCGTCCGTGGAGTCTCCCTGTACTATTTCTCACAACTGAGCCTAGCTTTATAATGATCTCAAAATAAAAGGTTTAAAAAACAAAATAAAAGTGAATGATTTCTATATCCTAGGAAACATCTTCCAATTGCTTTTATTATTTAGGACACTGAAAGTCCGGAGGCCGGGGGCTGGGATTCACAGCAATCATATCAGCTTTCTTCTTCTTTTTTTAAAAAATATATTTTTTATTGATTTTAGAGAGTGAGGAAAGGAGAGGGAGAGAGAGAGGGAGAGAAATATTGATTGGTTGCTAGGACCAAACCCACCACACGGGCATGTGCCCTGATGGGGAATCGAACCAGCAACCTTTCAGTGCAGGGGACACTGCTCAACCAACTGAGCCACACAGGCACATCACCCTTCTTACCTGGAACTGGGGGAGTTCCCCTCCTCTCCCTCTGTTTTGGGAGCCAGCAGCAGGATTCACTGCAGCCCTGAGTGCTGGGAACTCCAGATCCTGAGCCCCCGGCCTCAGCTCAATCTCCAGCAAATACTATGGCATGTGCTGTCACGATGCTCTCAATTCACAGGACCCCGGCTCCTCCCCTTGGTGCCCTGGGCTCCAACAAGCCTTCACCGGAGGAGGCCCTCAGAACACTGCTCTTCAAAAGGGTTTTCCCACGCACATCAGAAGGTGAGGCCCTGAGCACGCCGATCCTGCTTCAGATCTCGAGATGAAACGCTGCCTTAGTGGGAACCTTAGAAAAAAAAAAACCCAAACCCCAAAGCTGAGACGGACCACAGGAAGCTAGTGACTGTGCGGTCTGCATCTGGGATGGTGTGCAGCATGGGTTCCGGACTGGGAATCGGAAACTGCCCCCTGGCTCTGCGACCTAGAGCAGGAGCCGGCCAAGGACAGCCAGAGCTCATCAAGTTCATGGCACAGGTTACGCCTGCAACGGCAGGGGGCTCCGCAGCTGCCACAGACACAGCTGGCCCTCAGAGCCCAACACATTGACTGGCCCTTCACAGAAAGAGTCTGCTGACCCCTGACTCAGAGCGGTACTCGTGGTAAAATGCCACTGGCAGTGTTTCGGTGCCTGGCACCCTGCCAAGTGCTTTTAACACCTTAGCTCACGCAACCCACACAGCAAACCTGCAAAGCTGGGCCGCTCTGCATCTCGTAAACAAGGGAGCGAGGCTCCCGGAGATCAAACCCCCCTGAGTCCACACACCCAGCAAATGCCAATGCCGGGATTCAAACTCCCGCGCATCCCATGCTGGGCGCCCAGCTCCTTCCGACATACAGTCTGACCTCCCGAGCGAGTCTTTCCTCTCCCTGGTCTGGCGCCTCATCTGCGAGGAGGTCGGGCTGCAAGAGACGCTCTACCATCCCAGCTACTCCTCTGAATACGATGAGAGCAACTCTTTCCCAATCCGATAGCAAGGCAGAGGGTGCGGCCCCGGATGCCCAGCCCTTAAAATTATTTTACTTCAAATTACTTTTATAATCCAACATACTTCCAAAGACGTTTGACACCAGAGCGAAAAGCTGAAAGCCAAGTCACACTGTGGAAAGATGATAAAGAAGGAGTGAATAATGACTATTTTTTTTTCCAAAATGAGCATAAATATTTTGGAGCTTCCCGGCAGCCAAAGCAATAAGGGAAAATGTAAACCATGAGAATCACCCTGCCAGGTCACCTTGCAGCCTCAGAGTTCCCGATCCTGCCTCCTGCCTGAGTGTGGGCTGATGCCACAAAGAGGGACACTGGGATCCGTACAGGTGGCTCCTCGGAAGCTCTGGTCCATCCCAGCATAAACCCCAGGTAGCAGGAGCCCAGTGTGGGACACTGAATGGGACCAAGAGTGCATCACATCAAGGGCCGTCCGCACACTGGCTACGGGTTACGTCTAACTCCCCAGGAGGAAGAAATAGGAGATTGATATCAGAACCCACTGACAAGTCTGTAGATTTTTTTTAGTAAAAATATAGTCAGTTGTAAAAAAAAACAAAAAAACACACATTTTTATGACCATTTTTAAGAAGGTTAAAAAGAAAGTTATGGCCCAGCTGTGTGGCTCAGTGGTTGAGTGTCAACCTATGAACCAGGAGGTCACGGTTCGATTCCTGGTCGGTCGGGGCACATGCACAGGTTGCAGGCTCCATCCTCAACAGGGGGCGGGCGTGCAGGAGTCAGCTGACAGATGATTCTCTCTCATCACTGATATTTCTATTCCTCTCTCCCTCTCCCTTCCGCTCTCTGAAATCAATAAGAACATATTTAAGAAATAAAGTTATGCCCAGCTGCATAAATGAACCACCCTGGCAGCAGGGATGGCAAAGGAAGAAGCTGAGTGGAGCCCCGACTCGCGAGGTCGTTCTCACCCCAGAACCACCACACCCCGCTCCCGTCCCGTCCCCAGGCCCAATCAAGAGGAGTGATCACGGATCTTGCATACACGCTCCCAAGTCTCCCTGCAGAATCTTCCAGAGCAAGAGAGGCCACACCCCCGCCCCACCCCACTCCGTGGTTTTTAACTGCGGCTGCACCTGGGAATCACCGGGAGAGCCTGAAAACCCACTGCAGACGGCCCACACCCACGATGCTGCTTCATTCGTCTGGGGTACGGCGTCGGCATCAGGAGGTTCCGCATGCATCTCCCCAGGTGACTCGAATGCGTGGCCGGAGTGGAGGACCACCGCCTCGCTCCACCGCCCACCCGCAGACGTCACGATCGCTCTCCCCTTTCACAAGTAAAATGACCACCGCAAGCAGCTGTTACGACGACACAAATGAGGACTTGACTATAAGGTCCATCTAGTTTTTAACGTGGAGGGTTACAATAATGACCCCTCGCTCCCTATGACCTCAGGCTTCGGCCCAACATGTTATGTTGGAGAGACACTTGCACCCTTGCCCTCAGATCCCTCTCTCCCGCGGCTCCTAGTGATGGACGTTTCCTGAACAGCCCCTGCGTGCAGAGACAGAGGACTGGTGACCTCAGGGATCCCCACAGCCATCCTGGGAGGTAGGGAAGCCATTCCCATTTGACAGATGGGAAAGCAGAGGCTCCAGAAACAATGTGAGGTTTGAGAATGTCAGACCTTCCTATTCCTGCGCTGTTTTCTACCCCACTGTTTGCTCTAAAACAGCGGTTCTCAACCTGTGGGTCACGACCCCTTTGGCAGTCGAATGACCCTTTCACAAGGGTCGCCTAAGACCATTGGAAAATACATATATAATTACATATTGTTTTTGTAATTAGTCACTATGCTTTCATTATATTCAATTAGTAACAACAAAAATACATCCTGCATATCAGATGTTTACATTACGATTCGTAACAGTAGCAAAATTACAGTGATGAAGTAGCAACGAAAATAATTTTATGGTTGGGTCACAACATGAGGAACTGTATTAAAGGGTTGCACATTAGGAAGGTTGAGAACCACTGCTCTGAAACCTGAACGCTTCAATTCCCTTAAAAAGAAACGGAAATAGTTCAGTGAGTTCACACCGTTCTGGCCACACCAGCTTCCTTGCTGGTCCAGAAAACAGCTTCCCCGGGGCCTTTGCACTTCCTGTTTCCTTGTCCAGAAACACAGCACCCTTCCCGCCCCTTTCCTCCAGCTAAGGGTGGGGAACCTCCGGCCGCAGGCTGTATAAGGCCGGTGACATCATGTGGTCTGGCCCTGCTAAGGCGTTAAGGGTGAGTTCATTAAATGTCTGGCCAACTATAGCAGGCTAATTTTTTAAAATCTTTATTGTCGAAAGTATTATCCCCATTGACCCCCTCCTGCCTGCCCCCGCCACCTGCCCCAGGCCTTCACCACCTGACTGTCTGTGTCCATGGGTTATGCACATGCAGACAAGGTCTTTGGTTGATTACCTCCCTCCCCACCCCTTCCCTCGTGGTTCCGCATTCTCTTCCATAGCAGACTAATTTTAAGTTTAAATTTTGTATGGCCCGCAAACAGTGTTATAAATATCTAAATGGCCCTTGGCAGAATAAAGCTCCCCACCCCTGCTGTGGCACGACCATCCTCACCCCATCCAGGCCCTGTCCACTAAGAGACCCTCCCGAACACCCTATGTTAGGTCCCCAAACCATCCCGGTCACTGTCCAGTTTATTTTTCTTCGTGATATTTACCATCTGACAAGATGCATCTACTTACTTGCAAATCTGTGTTTTGCCTCCTCCACTAAAGCAAGCTCCCCCGCCGCCCTGGGGCAGGGACCTTGGGCTCCTGCTGCATCCCGGTGCTTGGCACCCAGCAGGTGTTCAGTAAAGACCCCCACGGCGGCCTTTATCATGTACCAAATCCTGTTCCAAGGGCCGTGCTTATGTTGGTGCACTGAAAGCTCACTAAGACAACTGGCCTCCGCACTGTCATCACCTTCTGGGGCACAGGAGGGTGCTGGTGAGGGGCAGGGCCAGGATTCAACCCAAGCAGACCAGCCCCAGAAATGCATCCTTAACCACCTTGTTGAATGAGTGATCAATGAATGAGCGATGCTATTACACTCATCCATGGGTGGGGTCCCCCGGAATTCCTCCCTGGAGCACAACGCACCCCTCCTGGACCCCTTCCCCCAGGCATTCCATCTGCCTCCCTGGTCAGGCCCCATCACACTTTCCATTCACCCTGTAACAGCACAACAGTTTGGGCAGCAGCAGAATTCTAGGACGTGTCCAAGCCGGAAGGAACTCGAAATGCACCCAACGCCTGGCATGTCTCCCCAGATGGCATGTCTTCACACAGCAAAGCACGGCCCTTCGGAAGCAGGCAGAGCTGGGACACAGGGGAGCTGGCCAGACAGCGCGCACCAGGTCAGCCTGGTCCTCCTGCTTGAGAAGGGCCCAGCAAGACACAGGTTGCTCCCCGGCAAGACCCCACCGGCCTCTCTCCCTCCCTCACCTTCAGGCAGCTGCCCGTCCTTTGATCTGAGCACATCCCAGTCTCTGAAATCGGACCTTCTCTCCACTCCGCTGTTGCTGTCCTCCTGTCCCTGACCAGTTCCATCCTCGGCCTGAGGCCAGAGTCACCTTCCCAAAGCACACCCCCGGCGTATCAATCCTTGTCTCAAGAGCCTTCCCCAACTCCCAGTGAGAAGGCAAACTCGAGCTGGACAACAGCCTGCTGTCATCTGACTCCAGGGCCCCCTCTCTTCCTCAAGTCTCCCCCTCACTCGATACTGCACACGCACAAACCACACTGCTCCCCTGCTCCCACCCGGTGGGGCCCGTCAGCTGCCACCGGCTGACTGTTTGCTGTGGTGCATAACACAACCCCCAAAACATCAGTGGCGTACACACATTTATTCCTTCTTCTCATCACATCCTGGCAGTCATGGGTGCTTCTCCCGACTTCCCATTCTAGAAGCCAGGCAGAAAGAGAAGCCATCCTCACAGGAGAGGGGCAAGAACCAGAGCTGGCACAAACGCATCAGCTTTTAATGCTTCTGCTCTCAGTGCAAGTCACGCCTGCCCCCACGCCATTGGCCAAGGCAAGTCACATGTCCATGTCCAATGTCAATGGACAGAATACCCTAAAAGGCAAGTCATGTCCCCACCTCTCAGGACGGTCTGGAGGTGGGTAAATGCAGACAGGAACCTGAGTGGTCACAGGAAGCCCTGCCTCAGGGCCCAGGACCATGTGGCGCCCTGATCTGCAGGGTCAAGGCTGTCCGTACCTGCACCAATTCCTCCATGAAGGCCCCGAGGAAGCAGGGCTGCTACCCTGAGCCCTGACATGGCTTCTTCTGCCTCTGAAGGTATGTCAATTGCAATGTCCCTCAACCCCCAGAGAGTATCTTAATTATTAGCATTTCACGGTTCACTTTCCTGTCGGATTAAAGGTTAGGAGACTTCACAGTGGAGTCGGTCCTCCTGCCTGTGAGATTCTGCACCTGGCGGGCAGTTTGGCAATGTTGATTCAGGGAATGGATGAGTCTATGGAGTAGAGAAAACAGGGTGACTTTCCTCATTATGCCTTGCTAATTTCTGGATTCATATTTCCTCATCCCTCCCGCCCTGCATGTGAGGGTGAGCCTCTTGGCCCACATCTGAGCTCTTGAGTTGCCTGGATAAATAAACAAATGAGTAAATAAACGAGAGCGCAGAGAGGCTGAGCAGACTTCGACCCCAGAGGCGGCAGAAGAGGTTGAGTGCGGAAACCACGCAGCCTGCGGGGCGGGAGAAGCTGGCTGGAGTATCTGGCCTCGAGGAGTAGCTAGGCTCCAGGTAACGATTATTCGATCCCATGGAGAGTGACGGCGACTCTGAAGTCTGCGGACTGCTTCTCACTTTGTCTGCCAACTACTCCTGGAAAGAGACCACTGGGCACTACCATTTAAGACACGGATTGTGTCCAAAAGACAACTCCTAAGATATGAATACAGAAAACGGGGTGAATGAACAGGTGCACCCGCACAAACCCTAGCAAGCACCCCACGGCCCCAGGATCACACACACTCCTGGGAACGCAGAACACTCACCTTGGAGTAAAAACAGAGTTTGGGCTTGTTTTCCCAGGCCCACACTATGATTTAAAAAATAATCATTTAAAGGCCTCTAAGTCTTTGCTCCACACAATTACCCATCCAACCAAAGTGAGATTGGGCAGTCAAGACGGCCAGACCCTGGGAATTAAACAGGGACAGAGACCACTACACAGTGGCTGCTGAGGTCAAGCCCTGCCCAGGCAAACCCCTGGCTGGGAGGGGCAGCGTTCCCCAGCCCCGGCCGGCTGGCTGACAGCATGAAGGCCAGAAAGTCCACCTCTCAATCAAGCGACGAGAAGGATCAACGGATCTCCCTGGATGAGAACTATCTGAACACGGTGCTCTGACTGCCCCCTGCACACACACACTGTCCTCCCACTCAGGAACGCTCCACCCAGCCTGCACTGGCCCTGCACTACGGTGAGGTGGCCTGCCTCCTGGCCAGGCCCCGCCCTGGAGAACAGGATCTTTGCCAGCCTCCCTCGCAGAGATGGGCAACAGCCACACTTGTCAGCGTGGGCTGGAGGTAGGGAAACCCAAGGCCAAGGGGCTGCCAGCCACAGGGTCCCCCCCCCCTTGCTCTCAGGTACTCCATTCTCCCACCCTGTGCCCCACAGGCTGGCAGGAGCTCCAGGGTAGGAGTCTGATGGGGTGGGGGAGGCTGGTGGAGGGGCTGCAGCACATGACGGCCGCAGTTCCCGTCCTGGACCGGCACTGCTGCCAGGTGACCGTCTGCAAGTCTCCGACCCTGGCCGCTCACTAGCATCACCTGGGAGCTTTCTGAATACCTCTGCCCAGGTCCTGACCTTGGAGATTCTGAGATCGCAGTCCAGGTGGGGCCTGGGCATGGGTGTTTTTTGTAAAGCTCTCTGGGCAAGTCTAAAGCACGATGAGGGTTGAAACCTCAGCTACAGACCTGAGCGTCCCACCAAGTACTGTACCATACAGCGCTGGGGATAGTGGGTTGGACTGTTCGGCATTTCTCCATCCACACATCCACCCCCAATATTTGGGAAACACTAGGTTTAAGAATGCTGAAAGCTCAGATACTTGCCCTCGCATATTCATAGCAACATCATCCACCATAGTTAAAAGGGGGAAATAAGTGTCCATCAATAGATAAATGGACAAAGATGTTGTAGTCTATCCACACGGTGGAATATTACTCAGCCTTAAAAAGGAATGAAATTCTGGCACATGCTCCAACATGGATGAACCTAGAAGACATTATGCTGAGTGAAATAAGCCAGTCGCAAAAGAACAAATATTGTGTGATTCTACTTATACTAGGTCCCTAAGGCCTGGCTGGTGATAAGGGCCTATCAGGCTCCCCCGCCTCCCCACCTCCCCGCCTCCCCACCTCCGCCTTCCCTCACTCCCTCAGTGCCCCGCCATTGCCACTGGTCACCCGCCATGTTCCGTGCTGCCCCCTGGTGGTCAGCACACGTCACAGTGAATAATCAACTCCCGTTCTCCCTGTTGAACTCTTGAGGGGACACTTTGCATATTAGCCTTTTATCCTATAATAAAGAGGTAATATGCAAATTAACCCTCATGCCCTCAGAGATGGCTGACTACAACCAGGCCGGGAGGGAGGTTAATGAGGGATGAGCAAACAACTGAACAGCAAGCTGCACGGGGCGACCAGGTCGGTGGGGGGGCAGTAAGAGGCGACCAGGCTGGGGGGGGGGGCAGTTGGAGGCAACTAGGCTGGCGGGGGGGCAGTTGAGGGCAACCAGGCCAGCAGGGGGGGCAGTAAGGGGTGACCAGGCCAGTGGGGGGGGGGCAGTTAGGAGTGACCAGGCTGGCAGGGAGGGGGCAGTTGGGGATAACCTGGCCCACAGCAGGGGGATAGTTAGGGGCGACCAGGCAGGCAGGCAGGTGAGCGATTAGGAGCCAGCAGTCCAGAATTGTGAGAGGGATGTCTGACTGCCGGTTTAGGCCTGATCCCTAGGGGTCCCAGATTGGAGAGGGTGCATGCAGGCTGGGTTGAGGGGAACCCCCCCCCCATGCACCAATTTCATATATATATGTATATATATATATATATAGACTAGAGGCCCCGTGCACAATATTCGTGCAGGGGTGAGGGACCTAGAGTAGTCAAAGTAACAAAGACAGAAAGCAGAATGGAGATTACTAGGGGTCGTGTGGAGGGGAGAATAGGACATTATTGTGTAATGGGTACAGGGCTTCATTTTAACAAGATGAAGAGAATTCTGGAGATGGATGGTGGTGATGGTTGCATAACAATGTGAGTGTACTTAATGCCACAGAACTGCAGTGGCGTTTGACTTTTAAAGGGTTAAAACAGAAAACTTTATGTGTATTTTTCCACAATAAAATGGTTCTTAAGTGTAAATATTTCTTTAAGTGTAAGCAATATTCTTAAGAGTAAATATTTCTTTACTTTTACTGCAGCCGATCTCAAAACCTTGACCATGCTGTTGTGGCCCAATCTGTGTCCGCTAGAGGCAGACCTGAGTGTTTCCCAAACTCATTTGACCCTGGAAGCTTTTCCGAGCAGGAGATGGGGAGAGGGGCCAGCCGCCTGGCGGCCCAATCCTCCTCAGAGCAGCCTGGGGACGCCTGATCTCGCCGTAAACACACGAGCTCCGGTTATGTCACCGTCACGGCACTAAGCAAAGCAGCTCACAGGCCTCATTTCATTCTGCCAAGACTCCTGCCAGCTGAGTCCTACGACCCCCTGAGGCTCAAAGAGACAGTCACTTTCCCAAGGCCACACAGCCCCGTGGCAGGGCTGGGACCCAAACCAGGTCAGGCAGACTCTATACTCTCACGTCTCAACGTGTGGTCTGCAGAGAAACGAGAAGAGGCCACCAGGAGCTGGTGGGAAATGCAGAGCCCAGGCCCCTCCCCAGGCCCCACCGCAGCTGCATTTAACACGCTCCCGGGTGACCCTGGGCCCTGGAGATGGAGACGCACAGCTGGGAGCTCCGACAACACGCGGACCTTCGCCCATGATCGCTCGGGCCCCTCCTGACTTGACTGTGTGAGCCGAGTATTCCTTGTGAACACCCTCCCAGCGCCTGCCTGCGGTCTGCAAATCAGATACAGCCCCCTCCTCCCCTTCTTTCATCCCTCCTCCTGACGCTGACGCCCGCAAGTCATTAGCTACTAGTCACCCTACACTACGTTGGGGTTTTCGCCAGCTCAGGGAAAACAAGCGCGGCTTAAAGGATCAAAGCCATCTGAGAGCAATTCGTTCAGGGGCTCGCTGCCTCCGAAGCCCACGGAAGACTTATCTAGAAATCAGAGAAAAGCTGCAACAGCCCAGCCGGCCATCCGTTCGGCTGTGGGCACAGGGCTGCTGGCTCAGACCCTCCCTCGCACGGCCGGGCCTAATGGGAATATCCCAGGTGAGGGGATGTCCCTCCATTGTCCTGCGGAGGCTGTTTGAGAAGCCAGGGTTTCCTTTAAGAGGCACGTAGGGGAGGGGACCTGCCCCTGGCTCTTTCTCTCCGGGGCCTGAGGGCTCTGCAGGTGCCGCCTTGGCAACCAGGTGAGTCAGTGCAGACCCGTCTCAGGTACCCCGTCCCCACACAGCCCCCTTCACAGCGGCTCAGCTAAGAAGCCAGAGCAACTGCACGTCTCTAATCTTTGCTCAGAAGCCATTCTATCTGCTCCATTAATCGCCTTTATCGGCACTCCTGCAGGCCCCCGGGAGTTTCCACCTCTTTCTGGCGCTGGTTTCTCCAGGCCGCAGGCCAGCCTCTCGGCAGGGACTCCCACTTCTGGCTGCCATCCACGTCTTGTGGATTGTGTCCTACATTGCCAAGTGCCGCCCGCCGCTCTGCCCGCACCCCGGGCCAGGCCAGGGCACCTGCCGTCTCCGGGGAGCATGACTTGCCACCCGTCTCAATGTTCATCTCCAAAGAAGGTGCCCAGGTGGCGACATAAATCCTCTCTCAGGATGAGGACTCAGCCACCCCCTCGCATACCCATTGCGGGGAGGGGGGGGGGCGGGGGGGGACACAGAGAGAGAAGCAGGAGGCGGCGCGGGGTGCCGGCTGCCCCCAGAGAGAGGCCCACAGGCTTGCTTCTGTCTGCACAAGCAACGCTCCACATTTCATAACTCTTCCCCAGGGTTTTGTTAAAATGCCCACGCGCTGCTGATGGCCAAAGCCTCTGCACTGGAGCCTCTGCACAATCCTGTGGGGTTGGGCCCTGCTGAGAGCAAGTGCAACAAACAGGGCGTCTCAACATGCCGGGCAACGTGCAGAGGGGGCACCAGGAACACAGTGCCCTCCCCCCACCACAGGACAAAATCTCGTCTCTGTCATCCCCTCAGCTCCCTGCCCCGCCGGGGCCACAGGCCTCCTGTGTGGGCGGAAAGGTAAGCAGCTCCAGGAGAGGGGAGAGCAATCGCTCCTGCGCCTCAAGTCCCACACGAGCCCAATGAAGGCCCGGCCTCTGGAGGGGGGCGCCTGGCGCTTGGCACAATGCAGCGGCAGAGCCTGCCCGCGGCCTGAACTCAGCCAGCTGAAAACACCAGCCATGATCCGGCCAGGCTCGCTCTTTCCACCCTGCTCCTGCCGTCACCAAATCCGCTGCCAGGAATGCCTCACGCACCCCATCGGTCCAACAAATACCCAAGCAGCTCCGATGCTGCATGCTCCGCGACGCCGCCCGCATGCTGGGCCACAGGGTGCCATCCCGGTCACCCGGGGGACCCCGAGTCCACCTGCCCCTCCCTCCAACCTGCAGGCTCTCTGGGGCGGGGGTTTCTCCCTGGTCCCGACGTCCCTCCAGTGTCCCACCTGCGGATGCCCCAGGAGGATGTTGGATGTGCACTTTGGAGAATGAAATACAGGGCAGAAGCCAACCCCTGTGCCTGGTGCAGGCTTTCCTGGATGAAGGTCCCCGCAGAGGGTCTGAATCTAAAGGAAAGGAGGGGTGCTCCCGGTACGCCCCTCTTGGATAAGGTGGACGGTTTACCTGCACCTGTGAGCAGAGCAGAGCCTCCCACCTCAGCTCGCACATCCGACACCTGCCGACACCGGCAGCTGCCTCCCTCGATCTATCCCTCGACATCTCGCACACGACTGTCACTTTGGGCTACATCGGTAATTCCCAATGGTTCTGTGCTCACTTTATTGTGGCCTTATAGAGTTTATGCTAAAACTTTTCACGTATCTCAACTGAAGTTACCCCTGCGCTGCCAGCAGTCACCTTCCTCAGACGCAGACCTGCCCGGCGACCAGCCACGACCTCCACCCTTCGGGGTAAAGTCCCAAAGCCTCTGGGGTAAAGTCCCAAAGCCTCTGGGGTGAAGGCTCTCGGGCCCACACACACTCACGACAGGATGACCCGCCTGCCTTACCCACCCACCTGTGCCCACGCTCACCCAGCGGCCGGGGACCCTCCATCTTCTTCCCCCAAAGAGCACAGCCTCCGGGGCCAGGCTGCCCCAGCTCAAATCCCTGCTCTGCCCAGTCCCAGCCAGGAGAACCGGGGCAAGTCCCTTAACCCCTCTGTGCCTGACTCGCATCCTGTGCCGATGGGACGTAATCACAACCGTAATGCCTCTACCCTCCGCTCACGGGACTGGCACAGGCTCCGCGAGGCAGTGCGAGGGCTGCCCACGTGTCCGCTCCATTATTTTCCCCTGAAAGTCGCACTTGCCCCGCCTCGGGGGCCCCTCCACTGTGACGCTGACCTTGAGCACTTCTCCGTCCCCTTCTGTTCTTACGCCCAGGATTACAGCACGTCGCCCTCTCCCCGGTATTACAGGTTCGCTCTGTAGATTTGGATCCTCTTGACCAGAATGGGGGCTCCCTGGAGGCAGGCTCCATCCACATCCAGGTCAGTTTGCATTTCCCTACAGGCCCAGCAGACAGGGCTGCTCAACCAGCCGTCGTCCAGAAACCAAGCCATAAACCCAAGAATGCCTTCCTCCCTGAGCGCGGAGAAACGGCTCCCAGGCGGCCTCCTAACCAGGGTCGTTTGTTCGCACGTGTGGTTACTTTAATAAAAATAAAACTCAGGCACAGGGCCGAGCCAGCCAGTGTGGGGCCAGCCCAGCTAAAAGGCTGGTCCCTGAACGTGGCATGTGCAGCGGAGTCAATGTCAGATGTCGATGGTGTGCAATGAATAAACAGATGGGGAGGCCCCAGGAAAGACGTCTCAGCGGTTCTCAGCCTGTGGGTCGCGAACAATGAAAATACACCGTGCCTATCAGATATTTACATGACGATTCATAACAGTAGCACCATTACAGTGATGAAGTAGCAACGAAAGTAACTTTATGGTTGGGGGTCACCACAGCATGAGGAGTTGTATGAAAGGGTCGCGGCATCAGGAAGGTTGAGAACCACTGGAGGATCTTCATCTCTCTGTTCTAGCCAGAGACACCGCCAACAGGCCCTTTGCCGCACACGAGCCAAGCACAATGCTTCTGCCCAATCCCATTTGTGGTTTTATGATCAATTCTGAAGAGCCCCAGATAACTGATTTTCTCTCTTTCACAAGGAAGGCGTGTTCTTCAAAGGGTTAGGCATCCACTACAGTTATGCGAACAACAACAATAATATTTTGCACAGCACTTTGCACTGAATCCTTAAAAGCCTGTGTGATAAACAGCACCATCATTGGGCCCATTTCACAGGTAGAAAACTAAAGCGGCGATAGGCAGAGTGACTTGCGAAAAATTGCACAGACTGTGTCAGGGCCAGAGCACAAACTCTGGCCTCCGAATTCAAGATCTCATTCACCAGGTCCCACATGACCAACAGAAAGAGCAGATGTAGAACATTTTGTCTTTCTCTCTCTCTCCCCCCGCCCCACCCCCCACCCCCCGCCTGCATGGCCTGGACACTCTCAGCATCAGTCATGCAAAAAGTCATTTACTTCTTGTCCTCAAAGAATTGATAACAAGCAAACCTAAGACCAGATATTCCTTTTTAACTTTAACTCAACATAAAGCAAGTTCTGCACTTAACAAAGCTCACCCTCAATCCTTCAGCAGAGGTCAGGTCCAAGAATGTACCCTGTAATGTTAAGGTTTAAGTTCTCTTTCAGAGACCATTTCAGCAGCAAAAAAAATGTGTAGAGCGCTTGCCCTGTGCCGGGCACTCTGGTAAGCACTTGACACGGATGAGCAGATGTAGCGCTCACAGCCCCGTGAGGAAGGGACTGTATGAGCTCCTGCACACACGTGCTCACATGCACACACATGCAGGCACACACACCACTCACTGTTCTAGAGCTTAGAGACACCAGTGAACAAAACAAACCCTGCCCCTGCCCTTGCCCTGCTGTCAGAAGGTAACGTAACTAGTTCAGCGTCAAGGAATTAAGGGAGAGGCAGGACCAGAGCCCAGGCAGGCAGCTTGGCTCCAGAGTCCATGTTCTTAACCCCTGGAGCTCTTAACCCCTGCTTCCTCCTGGCTGGATGTCCTGATCTGTCCCAAGGCATCAACAGGCTAGACTGGACAGCCAGGGACACAGGAGCTGCTTTTGTGGGACACGGCTCCCTGACAGGTGGAATGAGGGACCTATCCATCCAGTCACCATTTGTTACAAGCTGAGTATATGCCTGGGACACAGCCCTGCCCCACCGGGAGCTGATAGGCCAGTGGGGAATGACCGGCAAATACCTCCATCAGGACAGCTGCCATCTGCCCTGAGCCATCGCTGGGCCCAGCGTCTCCTGTGAATTGGGGTGACGGCCCTGCCTGTGGCTTCGCGGGACCACTGTGAGCCAGTTTTCCAACTTCATCTGGGTCAGCATCCCCCATGTCCCAGACCCCCTCCTTCGACTTAAAAAACAACAAAGTCATCTGATTCCGCCACACCCTCCGTGCTAAATCCCCAAAGACTAATTACGTACACTGTGCCTGGCCATCTCAGGAGGTTTTGTGTTCTCTCCCCTCCGACAGCCAATGAGCGAGACGCGGTGGTTGCCAGTAGGCACTGCCCAGGTGGGGAGGTGCTGCTCCCGTGGCTCAGAGGGCACGTTCCGGCGCACTGTGCTGGGCGGCTGCTCCGAACGTCCTTCCTCTGCCCCCTCCCTGGCATCTCCTCCAGGGCGGGCACCCTTGCCCCGAACCACCAAGCTCTTTCCTCCAGAGCAGCGGTGTCCAACCTCTTTCATCTCACGGCACATAAACTAGTTACCAAAATTCTGTGGCACGCCAAAAAAATAGATTATTTTTGCTGATCTGACACCCCACCCCCCAAAAATGTATAATTTTGATTCATTCACACCAAATGGCTATTGTTGCGTTGGCTGTTGTCATTTTTTTATTTCCCCATCTACGGCAGCGGTTCTCAACCTTGGCCGCACATTAGAATCACCTGGGAATCTTTTTAAAATCCTGATTTCTGGGCCTCATCCTCTGGAAAGTCTGTTTCTTTGTTACTAATGTTGTGGCCCCACCCCATCACAAAGAAACAGAATATCGGGAGGATGAGGCCCAGAAATCAGGATTTTAAAAAAGATTCCCAGGTGATTCTAATGTGCGGCCAAGGTTGAGAACCACTGATCTAAGGCAGCGGTTCTCAACCTGTGGGTCGCGACCCCTTTGGCAGTCAAACGACCCTTTCACAGGGGTCGCCTAAGACCATCCTGCCTATCAGATATTTACATGACGATTCATAACAGTAGCAACCTTACAGTTATGAAGTAGCAACGAAAATAATTTTATGGTTGGGTCACAACATGAGGAACTGCATTTAAAGGGCCAGGAGGTTGAGAACCACTGATCTAAGGGAAAGAGGTCAGTGTCCCTGGCTGATGAGTCAGGTGCTGCATGTTTTAAACATCCTTGTGGCGCAGGGTTAAACGTCGCTGCCGCTCCAGAGGTCCCTGCCACAGGCCGCTCTGTCTGCTATATACACCCTTGCCTGTGTCCCCGATTCCACTGGGCACGCCCCGTGGCAGGGCTGGGTCCCCTCCAGCTTCGGTGCCTCGCACAGCGCCGGTGCGCAGACGCTCGAGGCGGCACGTTGCGTTGTGTGTCTCGGGCCATTACCTCGAGCTCCAGGGCTGGCGCCGCATCAGCAAAGGGGGCTGTAGGCCCGCAGACCATCAGCAGCAGGACGACCCCCTGGGCAGTGACTTCCTGTCCTTGTCCCACGGGGGACGGCCACTGTCCTTTCAGGAGACACTGCAAATTCTTCCAACACATTTTCTTTCTTTCTTATTTTTTTTTTTAAAGTAAAATGTTATGCCCCAATGACCTCTTCACTGCTGTTTAATAAAATAAAAGCCTTGCCAAGCATTTGACGTTTCTGGTGAGTCCAACGGCTGGATCCCTGCAGCCCCAGGCGACACATGGCAACGCTTCATAATTTCCATTTTTAACGCGGGGAGGGGAGGCACTCGGAGTTCACGAGGAAGCCGGGTGGGTGCTTTCTGGGCTGCGCGAGGCCCGCATCTCGTCACGAGCAGAGAATCTGAAGTCAGGGGTAGCAGATGGCCGGGAAGGAGGAGGGATTGCTAGCAGATGGCCCGATAGTTTGGATAAGGGGGAAAAAATAACTTTTGATTGCAAACAAATCAGAAACATACCAAGACGCAGGCCCACACAGATGTTTGCTGCTGCGACGGACAGACAGACATCCCCTGTTTCTCAGAGGGGCGCCCAGGCAGTGACGGGAGCCGGGAGACGCAGTGGCCGTCCTCGTCTCTAATCTGTCTTTTCTACACCATTTATTAGTAATTATGTAAGGGCACAGGCTCACATTCCAATTCAATGTCTCCACTGCCACGGTTAGGGCAACGGAACTACTCTGCATACTACTGCCACGGCGGACACATGCTGTTATACATCTACCGAAACGGATAGAATGTACAATACAAAGAGTGAACCGATGTAATCTATGGACTTTAGTTAATAATAATGTGTCAATTATCGGGTCATCAATTGCAACAGCGGTTGCCACACTAACAAGATGTGAAGGGCAGAGGGAACTGGGGCCGGGGAGGAATACGGGAACTGAATTTTCTGCTCAATCTTTCTGTAAACCTAAAACTGCTGTAAAAAAAATAAAGTCTATTAATTTTTTTAAAAACACACACCCAAACCTGGCCCTGCTTCTGGTTTGGCTGGCTGACCTTGAACTACTTGCTTCATCTCTTTGGTCTTCTTTTCCTCGCCTGTAACATGAGGACACGAATCACATCTACCTAAAGGAGTATTAGTGAGAAGTGAGTGAATTCATGGGAAGCCCTCAGAACAGCCCCAGTACGTAGTGCATTGGTGTTAGCCAGGATGGCGATGGTGGCAGCCACCGTGGGCTCGGCCCACCTTAGCTACTTCTAGCCGCCGTGTGGGCTAAGGCTGGCAGCAGCCCGACGGGGCAGGCAGGAACTGCTGTCTTGCTCACTTCATAAAAGAGAAGACCTGAAGCTTAGAGAGATCATGACCTTGCTCAAGGTCACACAGCCAGCTCACACCTCTGCCTGCAGCACACCCAGCTGCCATCTCTAAGAAGAGCCGTGCTTGCCAGGGCAGGCGCTTTTTCTGGCTCCTGAACATTGTGGGCACACCCAGCACCATCTCGTTTTGTTGGGAGCGAGAGGGAGGAAGAGGGGGAGGGATTCCCCAAACGTCAGGCGGTATCTTGGCGGAACCGGAACTAGAAACCAGACCTTTGGTCAAACCACTTGACCCAACGCACAGCATGCCCACCCCAAAAGCAGTGACCCCACCCATGATGGGCTGCATTCATCAGCCTCCGTGTGTGACCAGGGGGGCTTGGCCAGTCTATCACCATCACCAAGGGGGTGGTGGCACTTTCCTAAGAAGCCCCCCGGATCCCGGGAGGTCGTCCTGCCAGAGATCCCCCCTCCCCAGGCTGGATCCTGCGTCTACCATCTACCAGCTGGGATAGTAACCGAACTGTGAACTCCCTGCCCCTCCCCCCACCCACCCCTGTAGACCAGCAGTGAGTTCAATCCTTGCCTTTCCAGCTCAGGATTTGGTGTTACATAACTCTGCCGCTTGGGGTGTGCGGCTTGTCTCCCAAGCTGCTGAAGGTGCGTTCCCACAGACCTTGGCTCAGCCTCACCTCCACACCCACAGGCCCGGATGTACTGTTTGCAGCTCTAGGTCCCCTCCTCCTCCCTTCTGCACCTCCGCTCCCCAAGCAGGGGCGCCTACAGGGATCCGCTGCTGCAGCGGGTACCTTGTGCCAGGATCTCATCGCCTCCTCCTAGCCCAGTCCCAACACCAGCTCCCCTGCACAGGCTCTACCCCCACCAGACCCACCAGGTGGCTTCACATCAGCCCTGGTGCAGGATGCGAAGTCAGGGCGGATCAGAACCAGGTTGACCAGGCAAGATCCTCCGTCGAGTACCTGCCTCCTACTCCGCTGGTCTCCTGAAATGCTAGGAACCATCTTCGTCTTCAGCTCTCTCTCGGGCACCCCTCCCTCAGCCCTCTTTATTTATTTATTTTTTTTGGTACATATATTTTTATTGACTTCAGAGAGGGAGAGGGAGAGAGAGACTAGAAACATCAATGATGAGAGAATCATTGATCAGCTGCCTCCTGCACACACCCCCTGCTGGGGATCGAGCCCACAATCCAGGTATGAGCCCTGACCGGGAATCGAACCGTCATCTCCTGGTTCATAGATCGACGCTCAACCACTGAGCCACGTCCACTGGGCCCTCAGGCCTCTTTTCCCAGCCTCCCTTCTACGGACACTGTGATGGACCAAATGTTTGTGTGCCCCTGCCCCTGGCCCCCAAATTCTCATGTTGAAGCCCTAACCCCAAAGCAATGTATTAAAGATGGGGCCTTTGGAAGGTAATGTGGGTGTATGGGTCCCGAGGGTGGCGCCCCGGTCGGATGGCATCAGCAGCCTTCTGATGGACTCTTCGCAGCTCCCGAAGAGACTCCAGAGACCTTGCGCCTGGTCTCTCCTCCGTGAGGACACAGCAAGAAGGCACAGTCTGCAAGCCAGGAAGACGGTCCCTACCAGTACCCGGGTACGCTGGAGCCCTGACCTCAGACTTCCAGCCTCCAGAACTGTGAGGAAATACATTGCTTTTGCATAAACAAAATACTGTGGTTTATGCATCTAGGCCATGGTATCGTCCACGGCGGCCCGAGCTAAGACACACAGCCACCAGGCATCCCAACAGACAAGTGGAAAACCAAACAAGATAAAGCAGACCCCCACCGCCACCCCAATGACAACAGGGGAACCAAGCCACCCTCTGTCGCCGCTGCTCCTTTTAAACATGGGGCAGAGGATGGAGACCCAGATGAACAGGTGACCCCGGGGAGGAGGGATCGCTGACCCAGTCTCAGACGTGGGGGGAAAGCTGTAAGAATGGGGGAAGCCAGGCCCACGCACCCCCAGCTAAACGCCAACATGTAACATAACCTCAGCCCAGGGACAAATTCCTTTCAGAGGCAAGTTCTACAAGGTCTGCCACCCTCCCGCATCCCAAATCCTCAAAAGATTTAAAAAAAAAATCAAATCAAAACAAGACATGTGTTTCCAGAAGAGAAGAAACAGCATTTGGCAGGACGTTTACCTCTTAACTTGTCCTCCTGACAGGTGACTGACAGTAGTTTGTCCAGTACCTATGTACACAGACATGGTGTCATCTCTGGAGTAAGCCGGGAAGAGAGTCACAAAAAGGGAGGCTGAAGTCTGAGCATGGGTGTGTATCATTTGGTGGAAGGGAACTCATTTAATTCTAACAACTCCATAAGGTGGATTTAATTATCACCGCCTTTTACAGAAGGAAAAACTGACGCACATACTGTGGTTGTAGAAAGCAAACAAGGCTCTCACCTCCTATGTTCCACTTGGGGGAAGCCAACCAACAATAAAACAATGGATAGGATTCTTGCCTGCAAAGAGCTAAACCGAGAGGCAGTGACTGGAGGCAACTTGGGTTGGCCAGGGCCTGCCTGGGATGCTGCGATGACAAGGGGGAGCCCACCATGGAGGACCTGGGGGGATGAGCCAGTTTCCCAGAAGCTCTGAAAATTGGCCACAGAACGGGTCCATCTCTGGTTCTGATGTCACGAATTGGGGCCAGGGCCAGGCATCTGTATTTTTCAGAGCCCACAGGTGTTTCTCACCTGCAGGCCAGGTGTGAGAAGCTGTCCTCCAACACTCTAGGTGCCACCCCTGTGAGATGAGTGGCAACTCTTTGGTTCCTGAACTGGACTGAAGGTCTGCGTCTTCCCCAAATTCCTATGTTGAAGCCCTGATCCCCTAAGGTGATGGTAGCTGGAGGTAATTAGGGTTAGATGAGGTCATGAAGGTGGGTGGGGACCCCCATGATGGGATTAGTGCCCTTCTAAGAAGAGGAAGAAACACCAGAGCTCAGGCCCTCTCCCCACAGCGTGAGCTACTTGAGGATAAGAGCTGCCTCTCACACTTGCTTATACTCCCCACCCAGTGCCCCACAGGCTGGACACACAGCAGCAGGCGCGTGCTACATACATGATTGTGAACTGGGAAGGAGGCTGGATCTTCTCCCGGCCCAGAGACCAGGGGCTGGCAGGGAAGCCAGGCCTCAGCCTACCTGGGCTGGGAGGAGAGCTGGGGTATGTGCAGTGGGGCCGGGGGCAGATGCAATGCAGTGGAGGGGCAAGGGGACATGGGATCCGGAGCCAGAACACCAGGGATGCTCCTGCCTGCCAAGAGATCTTGGAAAGTCACTAAACTTCTGAGCCTCTTGTTCCTCATCTTTGCAGAAACACTCTAAGGATTAAAGTGCTTAATATTCAAAATACACTTTCATTCCGTCATGTTACCAATATTTACTAAGTCCCTTCTGTGTGCAGGGCCCTATTCCAGAAACAGTCAACACAAGCACAACGCAAATGTCAATTATTGCAAAAAAGGTTGCGGATTCTCCTCCATTTCCTCTCCGAAAGGGGCACAAGTCTGGGTCCTCTGCCAGGAAGGACTGCCTGCTCCATAGTTAGTGGGGTCATTTTTTTAAAATATATACTTTTATTGATTTCAGAGAGGACGGGAGAGAAAGGAGCATCAGTGATGACAGAGAATCACTGACTGGCTGCCTCCTGCACAACCCGGGCATGTGCCCTGACTGGGAATCGAACCGTGACCTCCTGGTTCCTAGATCAATGCTCAGCCACTGAGCCACACCGGCCAGGCTAGTGGGATCATTTTTCATCAGAGAATTACTGAAGATTCAGGAAACAATCAGGCATAGCAGACGCTAAGAAAGGGGAACTTGTCTAAGCCAATGTGCCCAGTCCAAGACCAGGGCACCATGAGCTAGAAACCAGTCAAAAGTGCACCAACCCCAATTCTTTTTTTTTATATATATACATATATTTATTGATTTCAGAGATGGAGGGAGAGGGAGAGTTAGAAACATCAATGATGAGAGCGAATCATTGATTGGCTGCCTCCTGCACGCCCCCACACTGGGGATGGAGCCCACAATCCGGACATGTGCCCTTGACCGGAACTGAATCTGGGACCCGTCAGTCCGCAGCCCATGCTCTACCCACTGAGCCAAACCAGCTAGGGCACCAACCCCAATTCTTTGCCCAGAAAAGCCCTGTGTTCCCCCCATGGCTGGTGCTAATTAGCATCTCAGGTCGCTGGAGTTCGAGGACAGCCTTATACATGCGCCCATGTCAGTCCGGCACACGCACCCCCCCACTTCTGGCTGATGAAAGGTGCACTGGGGGAGGTTAAATGACAGGGCAGGTACCGCTGCTGCTGAGTCACCAGGACAGGTGAGAGTTCAAAGTTCAAAGGGAATTCTAGTTGCTTCTCTGCAAGCCTGCGCTCACCTCCTCCGCCCCCCTCCCCTCCCCCCCCCCCCCCCCCCCCCCCCCCGTACTTCTCAGAAGAATCCTGGGAGAAGGGAAGTAGATGGTGTAGAAAGCAGGCTTTGAGGAAAGGCCCCGGCCTCCCTATGCACATGGAACCAACCAAACATGCTAATCGCACAGGCCTAGGCTCTGAGGCAGCTTCACACTACACGTTCCGTGACTTAAGCAACTCGTGTGCTCTTCCCTGACCTGTGAATCGCAGGCGAGACCTGCCTGTGAAAATGGGCCGCAGGACGGTGCCGTTCCAACCTGCTCCTTTGCCCTGGGGCTCCACTTCCTCTCACACACAGCCCCACCCGGAGCCTTGCCGGATTCTCCCAACAACCCCGGAGCAGGCAAGCCCACTTCACAGGCAAGAAAGCAGAGGCCTAAACAGATCACGTGACTCACCAGCAACTCCGTGGAAAAGCCAAGCGGTATCCACCTATAATAAAGCCTCATTGTCCTCCAAGCTTCCACATACATCACCCCCTGGTCCTTCTGTCAGAGACCACCCCGTGCCGGCGCCAGAGACACAGCCCAGGATGCCCTGCAGAGCCTGGGCAGTCTCCCTTCGCCCGCTGCCTGCCGGGAGCACTGTCCTCTCCCGGAGCCTCCCCGCTTCTAGCATAGCCTGACTGCGGAAGGACAAGGACAGGTTGTCCTCCCTGGGTCCCGACAGCCTCCAACCCCCTCGAGATGTCTCGGAAGGAAACGGAAACTGCCTCCAGGGCTGGTGGGACTCATCCCTGAGCTGGGATGACACCCCAGGAACTGCCACTCCAGAGAAGGGGCCCAGGACCGCACGTCCTACCCCTGCAGCTGCCCTGGCCGACAGGTCTTCCCCACGTGCCATCTGTCAGAGCAGCCGGGCTTGCTGCTCCTAGGGCTCCAGCAAGTGGGCACAACAAGAAAAGGGGGGCAGACAGGGGGGCGGGGAGACGCCCAGGCCAACAAAATCAAGAGAGTGAAGAACTCTGAGCCTTCCGAGCTTTGTGAGAAAATGAAATTTTGAAACTCTTGAATGTGACCTTTTTCAGTTGTTGGATAAAGAAAGTACTTGAGTTGCGTAGCAGCACAATTAACATGTGTACATTACCTTTAAATGCCTTACCGCTAGCCTCCCACCCAGGTGCATAAAACCACCTTTCTCACCTCTGGCTATCAGTGTCCACATAAGGCCCCATCTCCAGGCCCAGACAAATGCCGGGAGTGGGGAGGGGGGACCGGAGGAGGGCGAAGAATCTATTTCTTACCAGGATCTGTGCAGTTCTTAGCTGTCTGAGTCCCATTCAGCGGTGCCATCAGCTTTCTGTTTCTCCACGTGTCTGGTAGAACCTGCTTGCTGGCAGCTGTCTTGTGTCCTGGATGGGAAGTGAAGTCACAGACACCATTAGGTCAAGGTGGGGCCTGCATTCTCGCCAGGACCTCACCTCTCTGTAATCTCGCCGCAACAGCCCTATTTGACTACTTAGAGCCACCTGAACGGAGTGGTACAATGATTGGAAGCACAATAGGTATCACCTACAGCCATCTGTTTCCTAGATGGAGTGCCTTGTTTCCACTCCCAGGTGCGTCAGCATGTGCTCTGACTTTGGCCAAGATCCCCTCGCAAGAGCAACAAAGGGTTTAGAAAAGTGACCAGGAAGTTCTCCGCTGGTGACGATGCTCAGGTGTCCCAGCTCTGCAGGGCCTACGGATGGACAGTTAGCCAGCGAGCAGGTGGAGAAGATCGACGGGGTTTGGCCCAGGGCTTCTCACCCTTGAATGTGCAAATGACCTGGGGACCACGTTAAAATGCAGACTCTGACTCAGTGGGTCTGGGCTGGCACCTGGGATTCGGCACTGACCAGCTCCCAGGTGATGCTGACTCTGTTGGTCCAAGGGCCACACGGAGGAACACGTGAGATCACAGGCGTGGATGGCAGGGACCAAACGCAGTTAAACTCCTAAAGGCAATTCCTGATCCAGCAAACACGGGCGATTCTCACTACGGGACCTTTAAAGCATTCACTTACTTACCTCTCCTGATGCGCACACGGCCTCAGCTGGGTGATAACCCTTCTCTAATGCTGACGTCTAAGAGCCTCTCGGTGTTTTGTTATTTCTGGTGTGTAATTGAGGGGAAAAACGCATCGCCTTGCCCCATTGCAAAGCACCAGATATTAAAATGTGCAAATAACCATTCAGGTTTTCTGTTGGAAACGGCCACTATTTTAACCTTACATCCTCAGTCACCAAGTATGGGTTTTGAAAGGCAGTATTCTTCTGTTGTTTTTTTTCTTTAAGTTTAATCAAGTTCCAGCTAAATTTTACCTGTCACTCACTATAAACCTCTCTAAATTGTCCCTTTCCCACTGCTTCAGAAGGTACTGCCTCTTTATCTCATGTCCAAGTTGCTAAATCACCTGCGTTTTTCATATTTTTAAAATGTGAAAAACAAAAACACAAGGTCCACAGCATCCCACTAAAAATGGCAATGCCGGCCAAGTGAACGTCTTCTGAAGACTCCACAGGGCTCGCGTGCCCCCCACCACCACCCCCACCAGATTTTTTTTTTTTTTAAGTTTCTCCTGCTCTCCGCCTCGGCTCTGCATATCCTAGGCGACTCCCCACTCCCTGGGCCTCCTCTTGGGTGAAGGAGTGTGGGTTGTGCCCCAGACGCCAGCGCTCCCACCCTGGGGATAAGGGGAGTTGAGAGAACGATGCTGAAACATGGCAGCAACCTCCCGGGGAGGGAAGACGGAGTTCACGGCCGGCCTCCGAAGATGGGTTTTCCAGAGACGCGGAGCACAACCTTCTCCGCTCCGCCGACTAGGGAAGCGGACCCCTCAGGTCGAGGGAATTCACGTCTGGACCCCCTGCTGCGCTGCCCCTCCCCCGCACCCTCGGGAGACTGACTCGGGCACCCAGGGGCCGCGGCGCTGGCTTCCGTCCTAGTAACGCAGCCTGCAGCCGCGTCCCGAGCCCCCAGGGGCGGCGCGCGGCTCGGGGGAATCGGCGCCGGGGCTCAGAGCGTCCACACCAGCCCTCCCGGGGGTGCGCTCCCTGCCCCGCGGGGAGGGGACTGAATGAGCCCTTGGGACCCACCTGACGGGGAAGGAGGGGGGGAGACATCTCGGAGCTGCCCGCGGCTTCCCAGCCCAAGCCCCCCAACTCCCGGGTCGGCCCGCACCGGCACCTACCCAGGCTGCCGAAGAGGCCGGGCGCGCAGCACGCCAGCGCCAGCACCGCGCACACGAAGCCAATCTGCTGCTGCAGCATCTCTCGCCTCCTGCGAACTTTGCGCGGCCGGAGGGGGCCTGGCAGCGCCATCCCGGAGCGCCTGGGTGCGGGTGCCAGGAGATGGGGAGGCTCAGCCGCCGGAGCGCTATCTGGGGTCCAGCGGCGCAGGGGCCGGAGCGGGCGCCGCGCCGCTCAGAGGCGAGGGTCTCCGGACCCCAGCTTCATGGCCCGCGGGGAAGGTCGGCGGGGAAGCCCAGGGCGCGGAGGTGGGGGCGCGCGGCGCGGCGGCGCTCAGAGTCCCGCTCGCGGCGTGCGCGCACCGCGCACCATGGCTCTGGGCGAGAAGGCGCCGCGGGCGCGGTGGCGCTGGCGGCCCTGGCTGGCAGGGCTGGCGCAGTCCCGGCGCTGGAGCCGCTACCTGGCCGCTCGGGCTCGGCGGGCTCGCGGGGGCGCAGCTCTGGCAGCCTCACCTGGGGCCGCCCCCGGGGAGCACTCAGTGCGCCCCCGCGCCCCGCGCCGCCGCTCGCAGCATCCTCCTCCTCCGCCTCCTCCAAGTTTGGCAGCGGCAGCTTCCCGAGGAGCCGAGCAGGGTGGCCCAGGGCGCGCAGGAGGCAGGCAGGCCGGCCGGGCGCGCGGGACCTGCGACCCTCGCTGCGAGCGGCCTCGACGCCGGCCCTCCCCGGGGCGAGCTCTCCACGGGAACTTTCTCTCCGGCTGCTGGCGCCTGCGTCTCGAGGCCGTGGCGCCTCCCGCCTGCAGCTCACGCCTCCCTTCTCCTCCCTCCCGCCCGCCTCTCACCCCCCTAGCAGCACGTGTACTCCTCCTCCAGGGCGCACTCGCCCGCGCGCTCCTCCCTTCCCTGGGGAGGCTCAACTACTGACCAATATCATCGCCCTCCTCCTCCCTTTTCCTCCCCCCCACCCCCTCCCCATGGAGCCGCACCGAGCCCTGCCTCTGGAGCCCTGGGAGGCTGCTGCCCAGAGGAACAGGTTATGGCTCCGCAGGGACTCTTGGAACAAGCGTTTCCATAGAGCAGTCGCTCTTGTCCGAGCTCCCGCGACCTCCGGGGTGACTCGACACCCCCCTCCCGGGGGGTGCAAGAGATGCTCGAGAAGATTAATTACTCAAGCAGAGCTAACAACCAGGCTTGCAGCAAGCCCACGAGCTCCGGTGCCCGCTGGGACGACTCCAGAGGGGCTCTGGGGGCGGGGAGCCGGCGGTGGGGGCGCAGGGCCGACCTGCAGACCAGGCAGAGGGCAACCTGAGAGTTCTGCATAGAGCGGAGCTTTTGATGTGCTGAGCCTGCCGCTCCGCAGGGCTTTCTGGGTTTTGTTTTGTTTTGTTTTCCTCCTCTGACTGGCTCTCTAGTGTAAACCGATTTAAAAATGGGGCAGGAGGGAGAATTTCAGAAGAGCAGCAGCCGAGGTAACCCAGGTACTAGGAGGTGATGGGGACGTTTGGTGGAAGAGCCTCAGCCCAGGGGCTTGGAGAGCACCCCGGGGACTGACTTCCTTCGCTGGCCAGTGCTGGCCAGTGCATCAGGCACCTGGCTAGAGCCTGCTGGGGGTTAAGTCCGCTTGAAATCCCGTTTGGAACGAGGCCAGCTGTTTAATTAAATAAATACACACCCACCGTGTGCGGGACCTGTGCCAAGTGCCAGCTAGAGAACAAAACAAAACAACCAAAAAAAAAAAAAAAAGTGTAAGAGCCAGTCCCTGCTTTTAAGGAATCCTAAATCAAAATGGAGCCAGGCCCTTCGATCAATGCCTGTTGAGTAGCGTCTGTTCTAGAAGTCACGGTTTTGCAGAATGTGGTTCTCCCCTCGCTGCTCACAATGTGGGCCTCGGCAGCATGGGCTTTGCCGGGGAGCTTGCAAGAAATTCAGGCTCTGAGGTTCCAGCCAGCTGAGTCGGAATGTGCCTGTTTAACAAGCCCCGCATTCACGTGCCAGAAGCATGGCCCTTCTGAGTCTGTCCCGGCGTCTCTAGCCCATCACCTCGTGGGCTGAGCAAGCAGGATCCTTTTGCCTGGGTAAGCCTGGCAGAGTGGCACGGGTAAGAGGTACCTGAAGGGCCAGGGGAGGCAGAAGGCTCACTAATTATTTATTTTCAGCAGCCCAGTTTCCGTGCCTACAAAGATACTGAAGGCATGAACACGTCTATTGCAGCGCAAACCCCTAGAGGAAATGCAATGGAAAAGGCTGGCGCTGGCCTCGCAGAGAACAGCCCGGGGCTCTGTGTTGACTGTAGCGATGCCTTACCACTGAGGCGCACCCTCCACGTGGGTGCCCTGAACCAAGCATGCCCGCCAGGGACGGACAAGACACTTCTCATACTTTTGCCGAATATCCTTCTCATGGAATAGGCTGTGCAAGGATGCTTTTATCAACAGCAAATAGAAAGCCAATAGAACAGTGTGAAATATATCACTCAGAAAGCCAGCCAAGGCCTCTTGGCATCAAATTTAAGGCAAAAGAAAAAGTTAAAATGATCATATGCAGTTAGCCTACCCGTAAGACAGCGCGAGGGTCAGAGTCATACTGATTAAAGCAACTCCAATGAACAGAGTGGCATCTGGTTACTAGGATTTAAATTTTTCTGAAAACCTTTTCCATGGAGCTCATGTAGGGCCGGTGGAAATAGACGTGTTTTCATCCGAAACAGGCCAAAGGAGTCCTCGGGCGCCTGGCTTTAAACATTCGCTAGCTCTTTCTGGGACATTTCTTTTCGTTGACATCTCTCACCTGCTTTCAGCTAATAGTTAGAGCCCTTGGAATAATTTCACATGCACAGATGGATTCCTTTTATTTGACAGTTTAAGAAGCAATTGCTTTGAAATTGTACTTTTTGCTTCATTTAAACAGTGCCCATGACCACCCAGCCTCTGCCGAAGCTCTAATGGCTCACCCAGCAGAGGGGAGAATTGGGTTGTCTGTGCTTTTCGGATTCAAAGCGGTCAGGAGTGTTTTCTAAGTCAGCAAGGCCATCGGGACACATGGCAAGCAGGTCCTGGGCTTCTCTTAGGCCCGGGGTCTGGCTTCTGTGACGCTGGGTTTGGAGTATCCCTTCTGCAGCAGCATTTTCTTCTGCTGCAACAGAGGAGGAGATGTTCACACAGCCCGTTTTCGCCATCTCAGGGATGGGTACAATAATTTTTTGTTAAAAGATATTTTCTCGCCCTAGCTGGTTTGGCTCAGTGGATAGAGCATCGGCCTACGGACTGCAAGGTCCCAGGTCTGATTCCAGTCAGGGGCATATGCCGGGTTGCGGGCTCGATCCCCAGTGGGGGATGTGCAGGAGGCAGCCGATCGGTGATTCTCTCTTGTCATTGATGTTTCTACCTCTCTGAAATCAATAACAATATATATTAAAAAGATATATATTTTCTTTCCTGGCCGACATAGCTCAGTGGTTGAGTGTCGACCTATGAATCAGGAAGTCATGGTTTGATTCTGATCAGGGCACATGCCCAGGTGGTGGGCTCGATCCCTAGTGTGGGGCGTGCAGGAGGCAGCCGATCAATGATTCCCTCTCATTATTGATGTCTCTATTCCTCTCCTTTTCTCTCTCTCTAAAAAAGAAAAAGCAAATAATAACAACATAAAAACGATTTTCTCTGATATGAACGCCTCACCATTTAATTAGTTTTCTTACTCTGTGTTTCCAAGTTTACTGGGATGACCTTCTCTATGAATTCTAATTCCTCCTTCTCGGCTTTCCAGACGACCAGATCAGTCTGCACCTGCCAGGGCAGCAGTTCTCAAACTTGAGCGAGAATCAAAATTTCCTGGGGTGGGGGGTGTTCTTTAAACTCAGAAGGCTGAGCCCCCAGGGTTTTAGCTTCAGTAAGTCCGGGGTGGGGCCTGAGAATCTGTATTTCTAACAAGTTCCCAGGTGGAGCTGACGCTCGTGGTCCAGGGACCACACTGGGCTAGGTTATGCTATAGTGACAGCAAAACAGCAAAAGTTTGCTCCGGGGTAGCTGAATATGCCACCTCCAAATATGCCACTTTGGTATAAGGATTATTTTGAGCTGAAGGCAAATGAGAAGAAACAGTTTCAAGAAAAGCTCTCTGCTCTTCCTCTATTTGCCTAAAAGCAGGACATGAATTTGTAGAGATGCCTCCACCAGGGAGGACATAAGTCAATCACTGGTGACAACTCTGGATCCGTATCGGCCCAGAGACAGCACCAGAGGAATCTAACAAACCTTGCTGAAACTAGCCCTCCTCTACCAATAGTTTCCCCATATAGTTGCCTTCCACAATTGGATACCCCTAAAAGTCCAAAGTCTTTTTCCTTTGTTGTCAGTTCTCTAAAAATGTGTTGACTTTAAGATGCTATATCAGCCCAAGTTCTAACCACCTCTTTGAGCTACTCATCACTGGGTGCTCCTATGTGTATGCACGTTGCACGTGTTAATAAACTTCTGATTTTCTCTTGTTAGCCTGTCCGTTGCTGGTCTAATTTACTGGGCCCTAGACCAGTGGTTCCCAACATGGGGCACACGTCCTACAGGAGGGGGCAATTTGATTTTTTTAAAAAATATATTTTATTGATTTTTTACAGAGAGGAAGGGAGAGGGATAGAGAGTTAGAAACATCAATGAGAGAGAAATATTGATCAGCTGCCTCCTGCACACTCCCCACTGGGGATGTGCCCGCAACCAAGGTACATGCCCTTGACCGAAATCGAACCTGGGACCCTTGAGTCCACAGGCCGACGCTCTATCCACTGAGCCAAACCGGTCAGGGCGGCAATTTGATTTTTAAGGGGGGCAATTCAAGAATGAGTTATGAACAGTGAATTTTTTGCATTTCTTATGGTTCCAGGGGCCTCATCTACAGTATATAAATATATATTGTGACATATTTATGCATTTCAGTTCTCTATTATGTGTTTTGAAACTTTATTGGCTGTTTTTTCATATCACTTCATTTTATTATTTTTTAACAATTTCTTCCTCAGTACTTCAACTGTCCTTTCGTTCTTTTATTTTTCTCTTTCATGGATGCCATGTTCTTTGGAAGCTTGTTTAGACCAAGCAAATGGCCTTTTAGGCTTCCTCCACTTCGAAATATGGAGTTCACTTTTTGAATAATAAGAATTATATGTGACAGGGCGGTATCAGGATTTTAGAGGTGCTTAGGTGGGGCATGGCCAAAAAAGGTTGGGAACCACTGCCCTAGACAATGAACCTAAGATGGGTGGGTGGAGGGAAAATAGTATTTTCTCCCTTATCCTTGTCTATCAAGAGAAATGTGTCTTGAAGGTTGTTACTCAGATACCTAGAAGCAGCCACAGTCTTGAACATTGCTGCCGGAGTTTAAGAGACCTCCAGAGGATCTTGCACTGGCAAATGAGTGCTCTGGCCTGGAAGTGATGTGTTCATCACTCCTCACCGTTCATTGCCCAAATTCAGTCACGTGGTCCCATCCACCTGCTAGAAGGTCTGGAAATGCTGTTCCTCCCCTGCTAGTTGAGACCTGAACTCGGCAGTGGACAGCCACTGACAGCCATGCCTGTGCAAGCCTTGTTCCTCTTCCTTGCTGTCCAGGACCTTTCCTGCCTGCCCCTTTCCTCCGCCCTCGCACAGCTGATCCTGCTTTTTTCAAAGCCCCTGGCGTGCATCTCTGTGATTGCACTCACATCACGCGGCTTTCTGATATGAATGAGAGTATCTGTCTCCTCGCTTGTCTTCTGCGTCAAGGACTTGTCTTATCCACAGCTCTGAACACAGTGCCCAGCGCTTAATAAAGAAAGTACTTATGGAATGAATAAGTAAGCACATTCTGGCTACAATGTGAAAAAGATCAAGAAGAGCTGCCCCTGTTAGGTGGCGCCAGCTCTCACCATCACTTCAGCACCACCCCAAGTTTCCACTCATCTTCACTGTCAAGGTCACCAGTGGCCTGTGGCTACAACTCCGCAGAATCTGACGCTCTGGGATGCACCCTTCTTACAAAAGCCACATCCTTAGCTTTCGTGATGGTGCACGCTTATGGCATTCCTCTCCCTTCTCTGACCAGCTCTTCCCCAGGCCCCCTGGGCCCCTGTCCTAGACCATCTTTCTTCTCACTCTCTACCCCTCTTCCCAGAGAGCTAATCAATTCTCGGGCTGAAATTACTTGCTCTCTGGTATTGACTCAAGTCTGGAGCCAGAGCTGGAGCTGGAGCCTTTTCAGAGGATTGTCCAAGTCAGGAACCAGGGTCTTAACCTCATCATCCCGCCCTTCTAGTCCATCATCACCTGGACCTCAGATTGGCCCACTTCCTGCCATCACCATTGACTCCTCGGGCTCTGTTCCTCACCTGGACCCCGCAGCAACCTTCTTAACCAGTACCCTAACCCCAGCCTTTTCAGCCCTTTCCTTCGGCCACCCAGCAGCTAGAGTAATCTTCCTGAAGAAACAAAAATCCAGTTATGTCCATTCCTTCCATAACCTGCAGAGACTCCCCGTGGCTCTCAAGATGGACTTGCAGCTCTTTAGCTTCGTGTACAAGATCCTGCACCTGGCATGTTCCCCCGGGAGCTTTTAAACCACCTGGGGTGGGAACTGGGCATTAGCATTTTCTCCAAGCTGCAGCCAGGTTGGCGAAACACTGCTCCAGACCCTCTTGGCCCTTCCTCCCCCAATCTTTCATCATGACCTTCTTTCCCTTCAGTTGTTTTGTTCTTCAGAGGTAACCCTTGTTTCATTTTCTTGGAGCATCCCTTCCCACCTCCAATGCCCCCTTGTGCCTGGTGGTATGGACTGAATGTTTGTGACCCTCCCTTTCCCCATTCATTGGTTGAAATCTGTTGCCCAGGTGATGGTGTTAGGAGGTGGGGCATTTGCAAGGTGATTAGGTCATGAGGGTGGAACCTCATGAGTGGGATTAGTGCCCTGCTGCTAAAAGAGGCCCCAGAGAGCTCTCTCACGTGAGGACACAGTGAGAGAGGGGTCTCACCACACCCCAAATCTTCCAGCACCTTGATCTTAGACTCCCCAGCCTCCAGAACTGTGAGAAATAAATTTGTTGTTGTTTTTTTATAAGCCACCCCATTTGTGGTATTTTTGTTACAGCAGCCAGAACGGACTAAGATACCTAAATCTTCCTTTTGCTTCCAGTCTTAGAGGAGCTCTCATTTCCTCTGAGAAGCCTTCCAGGACTATTGACGTCTGAGTGAAGAGCCCCGTCTTTTGTGTCTTTATGGTGCCTTGTTCTGCTATCAGAATTCATCATGCTGTGTTATAATTATAATTTGCTTATGTATAGTTTCCACCAGATTCTAAGCCCTACGTGGACAAGAACCACAGCTACCATGCTAACTACCTGGGCTTGGTAGGTGCTCAATAAATCCTCAGGGAAAAAAGAGACAAGCATACCTGGCCCTTTGGCAAATGTAGCTTGGCCCACCGTGTTTCCCCCACTGGCATCTGTCATAAGCAGTGTTTTCATCCTTATGCGTCTTTTCATTCCCATACGAGCCCTGCGGAGTAGACAGAGGCAGAATTAGCATCCCACTGCCCCCTGCTCATTCAGCTCTTGCACTTCAAGAATAAAGGCAGGTTGAGCTGACCACGGGGACAGTACAAAGGGCTATTTGGCAAAGGACATGGCTCAGAGGTGCCTTCCATTTCCACCCTTGCTCATTTTCCACTGTTCCATGCTGTGAGCCACGACATGGCACAAAAGCTAGGTCTGCCTTTATGATCGGTGTACGCACAGCCAAAGGCTACAGCAGCCTGCGCTTTTGTTTTTCTGTGAAAGCGTTCTACTTTGTTTTCACGTTTCTTTATTTCTTTCTCATGTTTTCACATTTCTTTATTCCTTTCAAAAGCCCCAGCCCCCCTGCATCTTCGGCAGGGTCTGGAGCAATGCATGGGTAGAAATGACCATCATATCAGGAGAAAAACGACAAGTGCTGGGAGAAAGGGCAGGTAGGGTGTTGGAGGAGAGAGATTGTCATCAAAGGGGGCATGAGCCTGGCACAAGGGGAACTGGCAAATGCAGCCGAGACGGCTGGGACACGCGTCTCCCACCCAGGTGGACGCTCAGCAAACCACCCACACCAGGAGCCAGTGCCGCAAGGTGAGCCTCCCCTGCCCTGGGCTGCGTCAGGGCATGGATTATGTTTTGAGTTTTGCTGAGGGGAAGTTTCACGTTGCCCATTTTGATGGCTCCTACACACACATTCCTGCCAATTCCCATTCAAGGGGCAGCCACAACTAGGGAGATGGCCAAGGACCAAGGCCTGAGGACTACATGCCATCCCGGGAACATGGGTGACTGCTTGGGGAACCTGAGCAGCTCCCTGTGGCATCTGGGCAGAAATGTGGCCCCAATGTCCAGACAGCGGGCGTGGCCAGCTTGGGCAGCTGTCTGCGGGACTCGCCAGGTCCCCGGCCAGCACTTGCTAGACATACAAGCTCTCGTCTCCAGCCTGAGAACTGGGCGTCCTTGGGTTCAGTTACCCAGATATCAGAAGCTCAGAGCCAAGCAAGTGAACAATCACAGCCTGACTCAGCCCTTCGGGAAAGATGTCTTAGTCCCTATCCAACTCTGTGCTAGCCCAGGGCCTTGCTATAGTAGTTCTAGCTGCTCCCAGATCTCACTGTCTTCGTGAAGGTAACTTTTCATTTGCCTCCATCTCATAGCTGTGCCATCTTCAGCACCTGGCTTCGGGGATGCCAAGCTCATCTGCGCTGGAGCCGCAGAGGAGGACAGACATGGAGAACCTCAGATGGAAGGTTTTCATGGCTCAGACCTGGACATGGTCACTTCGCTTCCACCCATATTCCGTGGGTTAGAACTCAGCCACGTGACCATGGCCACACGGGAGACTGGAAATGAGGGCCAGCCGTGTGCCCAGAGAGCCGGGAAATGGCCTGATGAGTCTTGCCAGGACCTCAACAAGAGCAATCATAACTACAGATCATATTTATCTATCCTCGATCTGGGCCAGCCAGTGCTCAAAGCACTTTGTAACTATTGACCCATTTAATCCTTCCAACAACTCTGTCAGCTAAGTACCAATATAACCATCAGTTCACAGGCTCTGAGTGGTTAAGTAACTTGCCCAACGCCGCACAGCAAATAAGCGACAAAGCAGGGATTCCAAGCTAGGCAGTCTGGGTCCAGGATCCCTGCTCTTACCTGTCCTGCCTCAAGAATGAGCCTTCCTTTTCTAGATGAGGAAACTGAGGCTCAGAAAAGACAAAGCGAGACTGGAGCTCAGAGCTCCGTTCCAGGTGCAGAGCCCAGCCTCCTGCACACGCAGGGGAACACCTGCTAAATGAACGTACAGTTGCCTCTGCCTTTGCGTACAATTGAGAGTGTTTTTAAAATACCAAACTCACATGGCGCACCGTCCTTGCGCTGAGGCAAAAGGCTGAATAGGAGGCCGGGATCCACCCAGACTCGGCCCATTTGAAAATAAATGAGCAAACTGCAACTCTTTTTGGGAATTTAAAAAAAAAAAAAAAAAAAAAAAAAGGCCCCAGAGGAGATTTGCCACTGAGTTGCATAATAAAGTGTCCCCCAAAGTCACACTAATACTTTAATGGCTGTTATGCAATGTTGATGGGTCTGTATGACTCAGTGTTTGAAATTAATTTAAAGGATTTCTGGTGAATGTCGCTGCTTAGCTTTGGGGCCTTGCTCTCCTTTCTCTCTCCCCGCTTTTAACCAGGTCCTGAAAGCCAACGCTCCGGCAAATTCTTACCTGCAGGGTGGAGATATTTTGGGTAGGAAAACGCAGATACTTCAGCAGATAACCAAGGAAAGAAAGAAAAGAGCTTTTGTGATCAACACACAGCACCGTCCTGCCCTCCACCAGCTGCTGAAACCGCCCTGCATGCAGGCACGCGGGCCGAGCCTGGGAACAGTAGGGGCGTTCAAGCCGAGAGAATTCTAATCTCTCGGGCCGCTGGTAAATAATAATGTATAAACTTATGGTTAGGATTCTGTTTCAAAGGCCAGTGATCAAAAGACAGTGAGCAGCCAGCCAGCCTGGTCAGCTTCATAACCCTGCTTCTGAATTCACCCTCCATAGGCTGCCTCTGTAGACCGGGACTTCTCGCCTGGCCGTTCCCCCTTCTCTAGGTCACCTCATAACTGGGGAGGGGCTCCTACACCCAGGTCTCAGCGTCACTCTCTGGTTTGCACGGAGGAAGTCCAAGGAGGAGCCATAATGTCTCTGAGGGAGAGAGAGAGGAATTGTCTGGCCTTAAGGAGACACACAGTCAGGACACTTGTGCCCTTGGGCAACAAGTTAATGAATGGAGCCCCCGTGACCTGTAAGAGATGAGCCTTGTCCTGACAGCAGTCATTTTCTCCCTGCCACAGAGCATCAACCTGCAAAGTTCTATAACTAAGAACTGCTTGATGATTTTTAAAAAATACATTTTTATTGAGTTCAGAGAGGAAGAGATGGAAACATCAATGATGAGAGAAAATCATGGATCGGCTGCCTCCTGCACAAGCCCTACTTGGGATCGAGCCCACAACCTGGGCATGTGCCCTTGACCGGAATCGAACCCCGGACCCTTCAGTCCACAGGCCGGCGCTCTATCCACTGAGCCAAACCAGCTAGTGCCCGTGTGATGATTTTTAGAAGCATTCACAGCAGAACCAGGGAAGAAATGAGGGAGGCCGTGGCCTGCCCGCGATGAGGGTGCTGCCGGCCTCTCTGGCTTCCCCGTCTCCTGTCCACTCTCCTGTCATTTCTGTTCCCTGTCCCACTGCCCTGAACGCCATCGAGCTATCTGAGCTTCTCTTCAACTTCCCAAGACATTTGGCTCATTGCTGAAGACACAGCAATCATGGGATCATTTGCTCAGAAATCAAAGGCTGCTGGGGTTGCTAAGAAGTTGAAAGCAAAAGTCTGAGGTTTTTCTATTAAAAAAAAAAACCAACAATCCTCCTTGCGTACTTTCACTGTGTGGAAAACATGCGCATTACTATGTGTGCGTAAAGACGAAATAAAAACAGCTCCTTTGATAAAAAAAACAAAAACAAAAAACCCCATGCCTTTAGTACACTGTCCCCCAAACAGCAGGCTGAGTCCCTGTTTTTTGTTTTTTAAAATTTTTCTTCCTTCCTTTTAAAAATTTTTTTTGCACAGTTTGTGTTCCCACCCCTCAAGTGTAGATGTTGAAACCCTGCCCTCATTGTATTAGGAGGTAAGGCTCTGAGAAGAGTTAAATGAGGTCATGAGGGTAGAACCTTCATACATGGGATTGGTGCCCTGATAAGAGTCACAAGCGAGCTTACTTCCTCCCTGTGGTTCACCACGTGAGGGTGCAACGAGGAGCCCGCAGTCTGCACCCCGACGAGGCCCTCACCAGGGTTCGGCCACCCGGCACCCGGCTCTCAGACCTCATCCTCCAGAGCTACGGCCTACAAGGAAAGCGTTCCTGTTGTGCCTAGGCCACCAGTCTATGTTCTCTGTGCTTTGTTTTGTTTTGTTTTTCAAGTAGTCAAGGGTAATACTTTTTCAAGATTTTACCCATCCCCCACCCCCACCCCTTCCCTCCGGCAACCATCGGCTTGTTCTCTTTATCTATGGGTCTGTTTCTGTTTCGTCTGATCTATTCACTTGGTGTTGCTTTTAGATTCCACATATAAGCAGCATTATATGGGATTTGTCTCTCTCTTTCTGGCTTCTTTCACTTAACCTAATACCCGTTAGGTCCATCCATGTTGTCACAAGATTTTGTTATTGGCAAGATTTTGTTATTTTTTATTCAGTGCTATTCTGGTGTGTGTCTGTGCATCACAGCTTCTTCACCCATTCATCTATTGATGGACACCCAGGCTGCTTCCATATTTGGGCTATTATAAATAAGGCTGCCATGGACACAGGGTGCATATCTTTTAGAATTGCTGTTTTTGTTTTGTTTTGATAAAATACTCAGAAGTGGAATTGCTGGGTCTTATGGCAGCCCCATTTTTAAATTTTTGAGGCATCTCCATACTGCTTTCCACAGTGGCTGCACCCATTTGCAATCCCATCAGCAGTGCAAGAGGGTTCCCTTTTGTCACACCCTCGCCAGCACTCATTATCCGGTGAGTTGCTGACGGTGCCATCCTGCCAGCTATGAGGTGGCATCTCACTGTGGTTTAGATTGGCTTTTCCCTGGTGATTAGTGACGTTGGGCATCTTTGCCCAGGTCTGTTGGCCAGCTGCAGGTCCTCTTTGGAGGAGTGTCTATTCAGGTCCTCCCGTTTCCTTTAGCAGAGAAACCGCTCCAGTAGAGACACTGAGGCCCTCAGATGCCTGTCAGGGCTGTCTCTTTCCTCTGGGCACCCTGCCTGGATGCACCAGGGCCTTTCCCCAAGGAGGAGGCCGGGTACCGGTCTGTGCCACCTCAGGTAACATTCCTGCGGCTAGCAAGCCTAGAAGAGGCAATTCTCGAGACAAGAGGCACACAGACTGTCACCGCAAGAAACCCCAAATCAGGGGGCTCTGGACAGTGTCACCCAGCACTAGACCCATGGAGAAAAGAACACACCCTCACTGGGTACCTGTCTCCCTAGGGTCCCTCTGCTCCCCCCACCTCTCCCCACTTCTGTCCATCAGCCGTCCTTCTCCGCAGACCCTGGGCCTCCATGCTGCCCCTCCACCTATTTCTCTCCAACTTGGAAACAGGGGAGGAAAACCTGCCACCTGCCGAGAGGCAGCGATGCAGAGCTCAGAGCCGGGCTGACGTCTACAGACTTGAACTTCCAGCTCACAGGTTTGGTGGCCCTGAGACTGTCATTGAATTTCTTGGTGCCTCTGTTTCCTGGCTGTGAACACAGGGATGATCTTGGCTTAAAGGTCGGTCGCTGTCCACCAAGCCCTGAGTGCCTACAGGAGCCTCTCTCGTGTATCACGTGCCCCAAAGCGCACAAAGGGGAGCCACGGACACTCTCACGGCAGGATGCACTCCCAGGACACATGTGCAGCCCTGGTTTCCCTCTTTCATCCACTCAGCACCCAGCCCAGGTTGGCCTCCCAGTTCTGGCCTCACTGCTGGCCTTCGGGTTTGTCGGCTGGTCCTGGCTGCCCCACGCATGCCTCAGAGCCCCTCATGAACTTGCTTTGTCTTACGCCTCTGGCTGTGTCCACGCTGAGTTTCTCTCTAACGTCCTCCACCGGGCTCTGCCCCTCTGTTTGGTTGTCATGCAGACTGAGCCCAGCCTTGGCTCCGGTTGAATGGGAGTTGATGAGTTTCACAGGTGAGACCAGACCATGCGTATGGGAGTACCAACCTCAGTCGGTGTCTGGCACACAGAGGATGCCCAATGAGCTGCTTGCCTCCTGCTTTATCTCCCTACTCCTTCGACCTCCGGGCTCAGGGCACCTGTGAGACACCCATCCCAATGCCATTCCCTTCGCATACTGGCCCTGGTGCTGGTTATGCCAGAAGAACCACTGAACATCATCTCACGTGTCTTTCTGCTCAACTGGCAGGGACGTCCCAGAGCCTGGTGCTGAAATTGAGAAACGCGAGTCTAGGCCAATGGGAAAGAGTACCAGCGTGGACCCACAAGGTCTGCCATGAGCACGGGGTGCTGAGGGACCATGTGCTGGGTGAGCACGTGCAGTCTCTGCACATGTCCCAGTTCTGGCCTTGACTCTGTCACACACGGTGACAATAGGAAAGCCACTTCACCATCCAGAGCCCTAGTTTCCTCGTCTCTAAGTGATGGAGGAGTCCCTGCCAGTTCCATAAGTCACCCAGAGCCCCTCCTATGCTAAATGCCCCCTAATGAAGGGGCAGAGTACTTAGTGAGTGGCCTTCTGACCCCCAGTCCCTCTGACCTGGCTCTGGCATCCCTCACACCGCGTCCCCCCAGCCTCCCCTCTGGCAGCTTCCTGGGATTGGAGCCTCACTTTTCTCCCTAATGGCAGGCCTGCTGGCTCTGGCTTCAAACCCCTAAATTGGGAAATGTTCAACTGCAGATTGTTTACATTGTGTATGCAGAGTATGAAGTGGTGTTTGAGAAGCGTCGCCATGGAAACAGTGAAGTGAGGAGGCAGCTAACTACGAAGAGGAATAATCCAATATTAACACGCACAAGCTACGCTCTTGGGCTGCTGTAAAGGAGAGATCACGTTATCGGGCCGGCAGCCACTGCCCACGTGCCTACCCTTCCTTCTAGAAACTAGAGAAGCTGCCTCTTGGGTCCAGCTTGGTGGAGAGACTGTGGCAAATCCAGAGCCTCTCTGACTTTGGGGCCCAGGTCCCTCCCAGCTCTGAGAGCTGATGCCTTCAGGCCCATGGTGCTCAAACTTTGTCCCCGGTGACCCACTGGGTAAAAGATCCCACGGCCCACCTGCCCCGACCCGTCCCAGTTACCGATGCAGAAGGACCGTGTGACACGTGCAATGCCGCCATCCGAGCCAGTGTGAGGGGGTCAGAGGTGCGTGTTCAAATCTGCCTTTGCAACGGGGGTGTGGGTGGTTTGCAAGCAAATCCTAACGTCCGGTTATTGGAAACTTACACCGCCACCCCCACCCCCCCGAGGTGGTCAATGTAAAGAGGCGTCGCCGCACCCTGCAGGGCTAACCAAACCGCTGCCCCAGCTCCCTCGGTACCGGTGAAGCCGAAATGCACCACAGCCAACTGGAGGCCGCGCGGATGGGGCGCTGGCAGTGCCGCCATCAACGTCGCAGAACCCTGTCAGCTCTGCTGCCAGGAAACGGAGGCGGGCAGATTTCTCAGCAGGACGCTGAATTCGAGTCCTCAGGACTCTCCAGCGATAGGCTCATTTTATCCTATAAACGCCAAATATGGGAAACCCTCAGTACTCATTTACTGACTAACCTTGGTCCCATGAGACCATGACAACCTTCGAGCTGGTGTGGCCCTCATGGGGGAAGGGTTTACATGTTCGTGTCAGGAGGGTCCCCGAGGCCCTCCCAGGGGCTGCAGGTCGCTGAGAATCATGCGTGGGTCATGTCCAGGCGGAAGGTTCTCCTGTAGTTCTGCAGTTTCGCCCCCTGCCCCCCAGCCACTTGGGGTGGCGAAGTGCTGGAAAGTTCTAGCCCCTGACCTGGGTCTGTGGGCCAGCTCCATCAGTCACCTGGAGAGTTTTGAAAAAATATCCCCCTGGGCCCCAGCTCTGAAAATGCTGATCTGCAAGGTCAGGGGTAGAGCTCAGGGACCCACATCTTCAAGTGTCCCCAGAGGCTGTGACCGGGCCAGGGGTGGACGCCCCGGGCTCTGGGAACTTCAGTCGCCACGCCTTCTTTGGCCTCAGTGTCTCCACCCGTGTGCTGAGGAGGACATGCCCGCCTCCTGGGGATGTGAGAGTCAGGGGACAGAACTCTAAAGCTCCCAGCTCAGCTTGGTCCCTGGCAGGTCCCTGAAGGGTGGCCCGCGGAGGGCCCGGGAGGGCGGGCTCCCAGGGGCATTCACTGCCCCCACTGTCACCTGCATGTACGTTACGTGCACCCTTTCATATGGAACAAATGCTGCAGAGTTTTCTCTAAAAAGTCTGTTAGGGAGGAAAGGAGACCACGAATTGGGGTCCAAAGGACCCCCTTCCCAGTCCCAGCGCTGCCCGGCGCTGCGCCCACTGGCTGTGCCGCGTTCCCTCTCTCGCAGCAGTTCAAGGTCTCTAAAATGGAAATACTAATCCTTACTCACAGGGGTTTTGTGAGGGTTGAAAAACAAATTTACCTTAAAATCCTTTTGAGATGAATGCAGATATGAATAAAACAAATGACTGGATCAAAACGGGAGAAAGTGCAGTGAACAGCTGGCTCGATGCCCGGGGACAGAGGAGGCGTTCCACAGGCCCCTGCTCCCGGCGGCTCCCGATGGCCCCCCAGCCGGCCAGCACGGGGATCGGCCGAGCATGAGACACCCCGGGTGCTGAGGTTCTGCTGGGCGGACAGAGGACCAGCAGCTCCCCACTCCAGATCAGGGTGGCCAGCACCCCAACTCTAAGATGAGATTCCCCTTCGTCCCATCAAATGAGCAGAGCCGAGCTTCAAATAATTAAAAGGCACAAAATCTTGAGTCATTAGCAGATCCTGCTTCATGGGCTCAGGGGTGCACACAGCATCCCTCCACAGCTCACAGCATCCCATGCCAACCTGACCAGGCGCCCAGGCCTCGGCCCTCGGAGCCCCACTCTGCCAGGTTCAGGGGTTTCTCAGAGGGGCTTCCAAGTCCCCAGGCCTGAGGTCCAGTCTGGCTGTCTCCACCTCCCACCCGTAACTCGGGCACAACCCTCAAGGCAGAAATCCTTAAGGCAGTGGTTCTCAACCTTCCTAACGCCATGACTCTTTAACACAGTTCCTCATGTTGTGGTGACCCCCAACCATAAAATTATTTTTGTTGCTACTTCATAACTGTAATTTTGCTACTGTTATGAATCGTCATGTAAATATCTGATATGCAGGGTGTATTTTCATTGTTACAAATTGAACATAATTAAAGCATAGTGATTAGTCACAAAAACAATATGTAATTATATATGTGTTTTCCGATGGTCTTAGGCAACCCCTGTGAAAGGGTCATTTGACCCCCAAAGGGGTTGCGACCCACAGGTTGAGAACCGCTGCCTTAAGGTGTGGTCCACAGGCACCCAGCAGCAGCAACAGCATCACGTGTTAGAATCACTCAGACCTGCAATTCTCAGGTCTCCTCCAGAAGCCCTGCGGGGGGGCCCAGCCATCTGCGAGTGAACAAGCTCCCTGGGTGATTCCGAGGAGCTCAAGTGTGAGCACCATGGCCCTAGGTTCTACTGAAGTCGGGTCCCTGCCACATCCTGTATCCCAGATGGTAGGGTGGGGAGGGGAGGGGAAGGGAGGGGAGGGGAGGGGAGGGGAGGGGAGGAGAGGGGAGGGGAGGGGAGGGGAGGGGAGGGGAGGAGAGGATGGAAGAGCCCTGACCAGGTTTCTGAGGCCCAGACCAGCAAGTGGCTCACAACGCGCTGGTGAGAACATCACACGGTCACACTTCTCTGCCAGGAGGGCGGGGAAGTATCATCTCCAGTATGCGGCCACCTGGCCAACAGAGACTCTGTAGCTAATGGCAGGGAGGACAGGGTTGGGACCACTAGCAATCTCCGCTGTCCAGGTCCTCAGTCACCTTGGCAACCACAAAATGAGGGATTGAAACAGCTTAGTCAACCAATGCGGTTTCTGAACTTGGGGCCTTGCAAGGGAGGGCCGAGCAAGAGGCCGCCGCGTGGCTGATCCGGGGCCCTCTTTTCTTAGTCTAGCTCCGATTGCCCTTTTAGCAGCCCCAGCCCCCCAAGGTCCTCACCATACTGTCCCCAGTGTAACCTCTCCACCGTGGCATTCCGTGCTTTCTTCATTTCCTCCTATCAAAACTCACCTGCCTGTGTCTCATTATTGCAGGATCCTTTTTATCAAGGCTTCCCTGCCTTATAGCCCATTATTCTAGGGCAGTGGTCGGCAAACTGCGGCCCCTTGAGTGTGGCTCTTCCACAAAATACCACGTGCGGGCGCGCACGTACAGTGCGATTGAAACTTCGTGGCCACACTCAAGGGGCCAAAGAGCTGCACGTGGCTCGCGAGCCGCAGTTTGCCGACCACTGTTCTAGGCGAAAGCTAGAGAAAAGAATTTAAGCAGGGCCTGGTGGCATGAATACAAGCACAGGTGCTAATCCCAGGGGTGATAGGACCAGTCCTGTTGCTCAGGCCACGGGCAGAAGATCGCATTAAGTTCTCACGGTCCCGTTGGAAAAGGAGTGCTAACAACTTAAAACATATTCAAAGGAGGGTAACAATGCCGGTGTTGGCATCTCAAAATTTGGGGGAATTATTTGGCTTGAAGAAGAAGACCTGGAAGTAAAAGGCATAGAAATTCTCCTCAAACCTATGAAAGATGGTCATACAGAAGGACTCAACCCATTCCATGTCCCCAAAGAGGATCAGAGCACTGGATGTAAGCTACAGGGAGCAAGATGTGGGTTCTGTGATAGAAAGAACAAACATTGGGATGGAGCAGTTGTCCTGTGAAGGAGTAGCCTCATTGCTAGAAGTATCTGGCTAGACAGGCAAGCAACTGTCCTTCTAGGACACTGTGCAAGAAGTACCTGGCACTAGACAGACTTTGAGTCAGTCTCAGCCATAAGAGTCTTTGGGCCCCGGGCCAGGTAGATCAGTTGGTTGGAATGTCATCCCAATACGCCAAGGTTGTGGGTTTGATCTCTGGTCAGGAGGGTACATACAGGAACCAATGAATGCGTAAATACGTGAAACAACAACTCTCTCTCTCGCTCTCTCTCTCTCTCTCTCTCTCATCAATAAATAAAAATTTTTATAAAGTCTTTGGTTCCAAAACGTGTTTACGGATGACCCTGAGCTAGTCACTTAACCCATCTAAGTCTGTTTCCTTATGCATAACCGTGGGAGTCTCTGCCTCATGTACCTCAATAGAGGTATTGCAAGCGTCAAGTGACAAAATAGCAAAACCCCTTGTGACTATAAATCATAGTCAAAGGCACACCTGATGATGAGGAGGAGGAGGAAAAGGAGGAGGAGGAGAAGGAGGAGGTGGAGGAGGAGGAGGAGGAGGAGGAGGAGGAGGAGGAGGAGGAGGAGGAGGAAGAGGAGGAGGAAGAGGAGGAGGGCAAGCATATCTACTACTTCTGTAAGTTTCAGAGAAATTTTAGGGACCCAGGGCCTCTAATAATCTTAAAGAGTGGCCACTCTCTCCGTTGAACACTCCAGGCATGAAAGAGGATTGTCGGGGGAAGGAAGACGGTACTTTCATCTAAACATGACATTGTGAAACATCTCAGGTCGCACGCCTACATTTGCGACCAAGCCTGGGAGAAACCCTTCCCATTGAAACGCTTGCAAGGCCGCGGGACGTGGCCTCCAGGCTCTGCCCCTGAATCTAAAACTCACCTGGCATTCGGGTTGATGGATTGAGATTCTGCTGGCCTCTGGCTCGTGCTCAGGAAAAGCCCCTTCTCATTACAGCCCAGCTTGGTTCCACTTATCTTTCCAAGTCTCCCGCGGGGCTGGGGCTGGGAGGACACATTAGTATGTGCGTCCAGGTGCGTCTGTTTCAGATGGGCTTTGAGCGATGCTACGGGGCAGCACGGAGCCGTTGTCAGTGGGCAAATGCCGGGCTGACGTGTGTGGGCCTGTTACCTGAACTGTTCCACTGCCAGGAAGAGCAGGCTTGCTGACCATGGTCAGGACTCACCTGACCAAAAAGCAAAGGAGAGAAAGAGTGGTGAGCCCAGCTCTCTGCTGACTCTGATATGAGGGGCCTCGAGAAAGTCCGTCAACTGGCACAGGACATCTGTGGCAGAACAAGAGCTGGTAGGGCTTCTGTTCTCCCTCTGGCTCTTGAAAACCATGCCAACAATGAAAAAAAAAAAAAAGCAATTACTCATTCTACAGTTTACTGTCTGTTCTATTGGATTCCCAGTTTCCCCTGTTTCTAGCATCAATTAGTACTATCTGGGCCCACAGGGTGGATGGTGACATTTTAGAAAGCACGACGTTTATGATATTTTGTTAGATTAGTTTCTCCCATTTGGAAAGATAACGATACATGAGGACATGGCATGGAATTGCACACTCTCTATAGTATTAGGCTCAAACGCTTCACTTTTAATAGGTTAAGCAAGTCTTTGTTACAGATAAAGAAACTGGTTTGCTCCTAACCAGATGCTAGGATTCAAACCCAGGTTTCTTTCCATTGCAACCTAATGCTTTCACTCCTTTATTCAATCATTTGGTAAATACTGGGGGCCCCCGACACTATATGCAGGGTACTGTTACAGGGACTGGCCATAGAGCTGTGACTCAGATAAGCAAAGTCCCTGCCCACAGAGCTTGCATTCTAGCGGGGGAAGATGTGTTTTTCAATACACTTGAGTATATTTCCTCGGACATGTTACCTGGTGCTGAGTGCTTAATTTGTTGTTAATAAGCGGTTAATAGGTGAATGAATGAATGTCCTAACAGTGACCTTGATCCATGGTTCTTCGTTTGTTTTCCCAAGGCCACACCAAGGGCGTGCTCCAGGTATCAGCAGGCCCAGACGCAGGGCAGGCCGCTTGCGGATGGTACATTAGCTCCGTTCCAGGGAGCAATTTGTAACTTTTCTCACGAAGCATGAACTTGGAATAATATCTGAAAGGCAGGTGCACAGATTATTTCTCCAAGGAGAAGACAATTTCATCTTCCCACTTTTCATCATGCAAATCTTCCAACTGCAGTTGGTAATAAGCAGACATGGATCAATGAGATCCAAAATTCACAGTTAACTGTTTGGAGGAACAGTTTTAGTTGAAAAGGCAGCTGAACAGGAACAGGGGGCTGGTGAGGGGAGGGCCTGTTTCTGAGATAAAGCCGGAGCTGAAGCCGAGGTACATGTCTGAGCAGAGGAGTCAAGAGGACCAAGTTTTAGATAAATATTTTTAAATTTTCTCAAATGAGAGCTTAGTGTTCCAGGTCTAGAGATCAATGGTTATTTGCCTCTGTCCAGGCCTCGGTGCCTTCAGAATCAGACTCGGTGGTCTTGGCAGGGGATGCAAAGCCCTTCACGGTCTCTAGCCCCCACTTGCCTTTCTCGTCTCATCCCAGCTACGGTCCACCAGGCCCTCACTCAGGCGGCTCCAGCTCTCCCTCACCCAGCCCCTTGCTCTTCCCGAACACACAACTGTTTCCTCTTCCTGGGGAAACCCTGCTCCATCCTTCAAGGTCCTATTCAAATGTCACCCCCTCTGCAAAGCCTTCCTTTAGACCCGTCAGACCAGGGCACCCCTTCATCTGTGTTCATCAGGCCCTCGGTTCATGCTTCTCGTGTAGCATGTTTGAGTCCCTGTCTGGCTAGTTAGCAAGTCGATCTCTTCTACTAGGTTTCGAGTTCCTGAGGTCTTTATTACCTTACCTACCAAATTATCCATGGTCTCTAAAACCGTGTCTGGCATCCATGAACGTTATAGCAGGGGGATATACTAGTAAATACCAGTTGGAAGTGAGGTTTAGGTTGGGGAAATGCTTGTTGGGTAGTAAGGACTGACCATTGCATTGATGACTCAAGCAGGATTATGGAACAGCCTTTCGGGAAAATCTCAAAGACATTCCTTAGTCTGAGATCCATCCATATCTGGAGGCAGAAGGATGAGCCAAACCAGGGGTGAGGATGGGCGACAGGGCACATACCAACTCTGGAGAAAACAAATGGTGGAGACAGGTCAGAGTGCCTGTGCCCCTCCTTCCTCTCGTCCTCACTTGGTGCTCGTGTCCCAAGGCCATGGCTCTTACTTGGGCTCCAGAAACACCACTTCCTCCCCTCACCCCTTCAGGCCCATCAGGTGATGGCTTCTTGCTGCTGTGGGTCCCCGGGGAGGCTCAACATCCCTTGTCAGCTCCTTTACGCCACTCACACCTTTATTAACAGGCCCTTTATCTTCAAAATGTCAGTTGAGGACCCTGAGAGTCACTGCACAAACCCTGGATCCGAGCTGCTCAGAATTCTGGTGAAGAAAATGCTGGGTACCCCTCTGCTATAACCAGGGCCGGCAAAGCACAACCCACAGGCCATATTGCTTATAAATAAAGTTTTATTAGAACACATTTATTACTTATAGGAACACCATCTATTTTTATAAAGTTCTATTAGAACACAGCCATACCCTTTCATTTAGAAATTGTCTCCGGCTGCTTTCACACAGTTGTACTGGCCCAGTTGCGTAGTCATGACAGAGAGAGAAAGGCCTGAAGAGCCCAGAATACTTATCGGTACTCTCTGGCCCATGTGGAAAAGGTTGCCCACCCTTGTCCTGCACTAACTATTCATAAACTGGTCATCATTTTAACATCCATCTGTGAAGCGCCTCCTACAGATTTCTCCCTCCTATCCCCTTCCCTTCTCATTGTTTTCCAATCCCTTCTTCACAGGCCTTCCAGAAAGATCTTGCCACAATGCCCATTTGAATCTTCCCATCTGCTTTAGGGGGCTCCACTGAAGTCCGAAATCCAGAGTACAACATCTCCCTCCATTTCCTGCCGGAATCGCCAAACGGATTGTTGCCTCTGCCACTGCTATTCCTCTGATCATATATGTGATTGATTATATGACGTACCAATGATTTACTAACACTTTCTCAGGGAAAAAAAAAAAACACTAAGCCTATATGTCAGTGTTAGACATGTCTGACTTTCAGAAATGCTACACAGAGAGCAACGAGGTGACCCCTGATTGAGGAACGACAGCTCCATGGCAGAAGGCAATGTGGGGGGTGGGGGGTGGGGGGGTCGAGTGCTCCTGGAGGAGCCAACCACGTGGCAACCAAGTTTGGGCTTTTCCTGGAGACAATCACAGGCTCCTCGGGGAGTCTGCAGTGGGTGAGACATGGTCAGATTTGCTTTTAAAGAAACCACTGTGGAGCCTGCATGGAAAGATGGATTGAAGAGGGCCGGCTAGGAACAACAATGAGACAAAGGAAGCCAGGGGTGGACTGAGCTCTGAGAGTGGGGACAGACCCCAGGGCATGGGCTCAGGAGAAATTTCAGAGACAAGTTGGCTGGAGTTGCTGACTGAAGAGGCCGAGGTCAGTGGGAGAAGAGGGCGGAGTCGGGACCACCCAGACTTCTGTCCTAGGAATCTGGAAGAATGGGGATGCGCTCTGAGGGAGGAGCCCAAGGGAAACCTATTTCCTGGATTCTTAAGTTCAGGTTCAATGCCTGATCCCTTGAACAGGTTCCAGCGTGACTCATATGCCTTATCTTTTCTTTAAGTCCTCACTGAGGACATTTTTTCCATTGATTTCAGAGAGAGTAGAAGGAAGGGAAGAGTAGGGGAGAGAGAGAGAGAGAAACATTGATGTGAGAGAGACACATCAACTGCTTGCCTCCCACACACACCTATTGGGGCTGGAGAACCTGCAACCAAGGTACAGGTATGTGTCCTTGACGGAATCAAACTCGCGGCCCTTTGGTCAGCAGGCCAGCACTCTAACCACTGAGCCAAGCCATCCAGGGCACATATGCCTTGCCTTGACTTGATGAATTTAGTAATAGAACTCACAGTCTAGAACTGCACGGGGTGGAGGTGGGGCCAGAGAAGACTGGACCAGAGCTGCCCATAGAGGGGAAGGGTTCTCCCTTTTGCTGGAAGGGTAACTGAACCTGGAAGGGTGCAGGTGGATGCAGGAAAGAAGATGCTCGCTCTCCTTCTGAAGGGCTGCCTGTGGAATAGTCACCCCAAACCTCCCCAGGGTCACCGTGTCCCCCTCGCTTCTCACCCACCAGCTCCAAGAATCAGGGTGCCAACAAAAGAGAGGGAGGGCTTCCATTGGTGGGCAGAGCACCATGAGGAGTGCTCCTTCCATTCATCCTTCCAGGGAAGGCCGTGCTCAGGCCCAGAGCGTCCTCCCTCCCAGAGCCAGGCACGGTCCCCCTTGTCTCCTCGGCCCTTAGAAAAGAGCATCAACTTGACAAGAGTGAAGTGTGTGTCCGGGGGGTTGAGCTTTGTTTAGTTCTGACCTTCCTGGTGCAAGGTGCAAATGGAGAAGAGGAGCCACCACCATCCCTGAGAAATCACAGTGCAGTCGGTGGGCGTGGCTTGGGTGCAGGTGAGTTTCCATTCATGGCTGGAGTAGCGACAGAGTGCCAAGTGCCAACTGTGCCAGAGGTAAGGGCAGGCTACGCCTCACCTGGTCCTCTAAGGCTTTGTCGTCAGCGAGCAAGACCAGAGATGCCATGGGAGCAGCAGACCCCCGGGGAAGATGGAAGGACTAGGTTTGCTGGGGGAGACCCTCACTTTCTTTGCGGGTGGTGTCAATCAAAGGGGGAGGGCATGTCAGGAGGATGGAAAGGTCCCACTGGATCCGAATGTCAAGGCCAGCTCCTGACAAAGGCTTGAGCTGGGGGCTCATTTGAAGTTTGACTCAAAAAAGCAATATTGCAGGGATGTCCCTCACTCCATTCCGTTCTCTCTCAGATACTGCACTGAGAACAGCCCTTCCTATTTCCATAGAGCTTTGCAATTTGAGTTCAAGGTTGTTCACACTCATTTTCCTACATGGATGGCGCAGGCAAGGGCAGGAATTACTTCTCTCTTCCCCTGTTGAGGGTCTCTCTTCCCCAATGACCCTCACACTTTTCTGAAGTCCCACCGTTTGTAAAGGACGGAGGGTTTCCAGCCTGAGATGATGGTTATTATCTCCATGGAGATAATATGACATGATCTGATCCAATTGTCTCTGCCTGATACCTGTAATCAGGTCTTGAAACAGGTTCCCCCAGAGACAATCAAGCTTTTCATTGCATTACAAGAGGCCTCAGATGAAAGAGATGCTCTCCTAGGTTGGGGTACCTGCTGTGACCATATCTACCATGAAGGGCTGTTGGCTCATGCATATGCTGGTTACAAACCCACCGAGACATGCACTGTATAGGAAAATGTTTTAACTCAGCCAAGATGTCTTTTCTAAATCACAACAATATTAGAGATGATAATTGCCCCCCTCCAAACATTGAGACAATTATTCTGGAATATTTGATTCATCCTAATAGCCAAATGCTATTAAAAAATTTATTTAAATTCGCCCAATTAATTAAGCCTCCAATTATGAAGAAGGTAAAGAGAGGCACTTGCAAGATTTTCTCAGTGCTACTTAATAAGGCTTTTAGTTTGAAGGGTACCGTGTCATTTTGCTCTAATACCACAGAAACCTGCCGTGGAGGAGATTAAAGTAGAGATTCTTCAAAGGAGATAATTTCTGTTGAAGTGCATAGTAAGCTCTTTATGTGCAGGCTTGTCTGAGAACACTGCATTCATTCTACTTGAGACTTTTCAAAGGAAAGATGGGGTTTGAAAGCAAGAGAGAGGGTGGGGGAAGGGAAGGACAGAGAAAGGGACAGGCATTGAGAGAGCGAGAAGTAGAAGCAGAAATTTCCTAAATTATAAATGTAATTTAGAGAAGAAATGTGTAGGGCCGGTTGGGGAGGAAGGGGGGTGGTATTGCAGTGAGAAGACAGGAATAGGGCAGAGCGTTCTGTTTTAGAGACACCGGTTCTAGTTCTGGGTCTCTGGATGTACTGGTTGATCCTGAGCAGATCCCTTCATTCTGAGCTCCGCCTGAGAAACACGCTGGTATCAGATCCCAGTAGCCTCTCCCTCCTTCCCTCCGCAATGGGTTCTGTGGCCACCCTGGTAACACCAGCGCCTTAGATCTGTAGGCAATTTCTATTTTAGACGGATGTGCTCACATTCTCTCTCACTGGATCTCCAAACAACCCTAAGAAATTGGTAGGGCAGGAATTGTAGACCCATTTGACAGATGAGGAGCCTGAGGTTCACAGAGCTTCAGTGTGAATTGTATTTCAGAAGCAAGTCTTGGGAGTCAATGCGCTTCTACCAGAACATGCAGATTTGGGGGGAGGGCTCAGGAGTTAATTCATGCCCAGAAAATCAACTCCTATATTGTTTCTCTATCCAAATATCCCTTTTCTAAGTTGTGTTGTCTGGTTGGTGAGACTTAACTCGGAAGGTTGGAGCTTCTTCAATGTTGAGGTCAGAAAAGTAACATGGTGACTCTCCCAGGCAGCCGTAGCAACAGAGCAGGGTATCTGTGAAGTCACTTTCAGTCACTCTGACGATTTAGGACCTGTGTTTCTCTGCAGAGCCATGGAGGGAAGGGAATTGGGTCTTGCTCTGTCTGAGAGAAGACTTTACGGCCCACGTGGCTATATGAGTTTTCTTGGGCTACCATACAAAGTACCACGAACTGGGTGCTTGAAACAACACAAACTGATTCTCTCATGGCTTTGGAGGCCAGAAGTCCAAGATCAAGCTGTTAATAGGAACATGTGCCATCAGAAGGGTCTAGGAAGAGTCCTTCCTGCTCTTTCTAGCTTCTGGATGGTTGCAGGCAACCCTTGGTGTTTTTTGGCTGCACCACTCCCATCTCTGCCTCTGTCATCCATGTTCTCTCTCTGGGTCTGTCTCTGGGTCCAAAGGATCTCTCCTTCTAAAGACACCAGTGGGATGAGGGCCCCACCCCAGTTGGCATGACTGCATCTGAACTTGATGACATCTGCAAACACCTAATTTGCAAATAAGGTCTCATTCACAAGTTCTGAGGGTTTGGACTTCAACATATCTTTTTGGGGAATACAATTTAACCCATAACGGTAGCAGTGCCCTCTTCCACCACTTCTCAGAGTTTCATCAACAGTTGTCAGGAGGGCTTCCCACAGCGGACACATTTTGAATGTTTTGGTTTTGAAAACTATCTTGAGCAGCTTCAAAGAAAAATGTATCTGCGCATTTGTGCAAAGAGGGAATTTCAACATGTGCTAATCAATTTTTCCCAGTACCACATGACCTAAAGAAAACTGGAGGGCCCCAGGGGAGCCCCTCCAGGTGTGGCAACTACTTAGACATAAGTGGGGTTTATAAGGCTTTCTACAACAAGTCACTATTTATTAATGGAATTAGTGGGGCTGCACTCACTCCACATTTAAGATGCTCATTACAGCCCTGGCCGGTGTTGCTCAGAGGTTAGTTGGCCCGCACACCAAAGGCTCTTAGATTAAATTTCCAGTCAAGGGCCCCAGTTGAGGCATGTATGGAAGACAACCAATTGATATGTCTCTCTCACACTGATGTTTCTCTCTCTCTCACACTCTCTCTCTCTCTCTCTCTGTCTCTCTGTCTCTCCTTCTCCTTCCCTCCCTTCTACTCTATCTAAAAAACACTGGGTTTTATGTTACTTATGCCTGAAAGCTTCCCTTTTTTCTCTCCCTTATTTCTCTTTGTCACCCTTGCCAGGCACACCACTATCCTTCTGATAATCTGTTTGAGGCATGATGAGATGCTAGTGGAATACTCAGGCAGCCATATCTAGAATGGCGCTGCTCAATAGAACCTTCTGCAATGATGGCCGTATTCTCCAGCTGCACTGTCCAACACATAGCCACACCCAGCTCTCAAGCCCTTAAAGTGTGGCTTATGTAAATGAAGAACCAAATGTTACATTTTATTTTAAGATTTTTAATTTAAATAGCCATGTGTGGCTCGTGACGACTATGTTGGACAGCACAGTTCTAGAAAGAACTTGAAAACGTGGAGCTAAGACAGATTGGGTGAAGGCAGAAATGTGGGACTCTCAAAATTGCTCCGAGTATGTGGAGTGAGAAGACAAGAGAGTGAAGGTCAGCCCTTGAGGGACATCAACATTCAAGGACAAGGGGAAAGAATGAGCCAGCAAAGGAGGCTGAGGACATGGGCATGAGAAATGAACAAAAGCATGAGGCGCAGGTATCCTGAAAGCTAAGAGGGGCTCATTTCAAGGGAGGAGGGGTCAATAACAGTAACATATGCAGCAGGAGATGAAATAAGACACGTGTTCATTGGCAGAACCAACAAGGAGGTCATTGGTGGTCATCAGAAGAGTAGATGCATGATGGGAGAGGAACCCAGAGACACTTTCAGTCATGGTCATCAATGATCATAAAGAGGTCAGACCAGGAATATCCAGGAGACATTATCCAAGTAGGGACTAAATTCATACTTCCGTGGGCCTTTACCATGTTTACTTTGATTTGTTTCTAGGGGACACAGCAACATTTCTCTCCCCAACTACCCCTTTGGGAAGTTTTGTCAAATCCAACACGGCTCCCTAGGAAACATGGCGATATCGCCCATGGAACCTCTGATTCTAATTTCTGTATTGTCCATTTCGGCCATCAAGCAATTCATTCCAAATCATTTTCTCTTTTCTACCTCTGATATAATATTTATTCGGGGCTTCTATTTTTAGCCTGTCTGAAAAAAAAAGGAATGGGAATTCACAGGGTTTATTACACAAATTACTTCTCTGGCTCCCTCCCACCTCCATCAAGGCTTCTGACCATGGGATTGCATTTCATATGTATTTGATTTTTAAGTGCTCTGTTAGGTAGCTTACAAGCTTTCCTTGATGTCTCTGCAACCCAAGTGCACAACAGACACTGAAAGGGGATCACAGGTCAGGCGTGGCCCGTCTTTACGTTTGAATCATACATGCTCTCCACCTCGGTTCAGGCTTCCCATGGAGACTGTGGTGGACCTTACAGAAAAACCTAGGGGACGGTCTTCACAGTTATTTATAGTATACACACCAAGCATTGCTTATCCTCAACACTAACGGTCAAAGTCAACACCAAACAATCTAAATAATCTCTGCACAACATTGCATTTCCCACAACTAGGTAGAAGACTTGTGGTTCGCTCCCCCTAACTACTATGTGATAATGAGCTTTTCAAGGAACTTTCCCTCAGATGGACTCATTTTTTGGCTCTCGCTGAGCAGCATTTTATCAGGACACAAGAACAAATCATCATGGAACGGCTAAAGCCATCCTACACTGCCCTTGGGCCTTGGGGGACCCTAAGAGCTGTGGCCCTGGTCCAAAGGTGGATTGCATTCCACACAGCTTCTCCCACCCTGAGCTGTGGCTGATGCTGGGTCTTTTCAAGCTTCTTACCTGAATGGCTTTTCTCTCTTTCGAATGCCTTCCTCTACTTAGCCATCGGCAAATTCCTACTGATCCTTCAAGACCCATTCCCTCCTCTAGGCACTCTTGCCCATTTTATAGCTTGAGTACATTGTCTGTTGTTTGTTTGTGGGTCTTTCTCCTCTGCTACATTGTTCCATGGTAGGGGCCATATCTCATTCATCTACGCCAAAAGCCTAGCGTAGGGCTTGATGTACAAAAAATATTCCCCAAGTGTGGCTGGATGCAGAGTGAGTGAGTGAATGATGTCTATTAAATCAAAAGCCACCCGAGTTTGCAAGGTTAATGCAAAGCAGTAAATACACAAGAAATGAGGATTAAAACAATCTCTGAGCAAAGAGAGCATATTGGAGAGAGGTGCTGGACTGGGGGTGAAAAGACAGGGCTTTCAGAATTGGCTACGGCACCACCTCCTTGTGTGACTTTGATAAGACATTTCAACTCCAGGCCCTCAGTATGAAAGAGTGGGTTTGACCAATTGATCACTAATCTCTCTTCTTGCTCTAACTTCTTTTAATCCTCAACCACAAGATGAAATTTCTAAGAACCAAGTTTATGCTGCTGGTGACTTGCTATATAACAGATGCCAACAAGCATCATATTGAGAGAGGAGAGAAACTATTTTCATGGACTTGGGTCCAGCTTGTTTCCACATTAGCACGAAAATTATAACTATACTTTTTTATAAACACATTTTTGCTCCAGCACTGTTTCCCGCTACCCAGCACAATACGGGTATAGAAGAGGTTCCATAACATTGATTGATTGGTCTAAATATTTCCAAGTTGGCTTCCTCTACTTATTGAGCCATCATTTCATTCATCCATTGATCTATTTATTTTTTTCAACCACCCACCTGTTAACCATCATTTATCCACCTATCCTAGTATCCACCCAATAAATATTATATTGAGTCCCCCTACGTGCCCAGCATTATGCCAAGTTAGCGAGGTAGTGACAGGCATCACTTCAGTGTAGATGGCTGTGGATGGCCATTGCGTGCCCATCTTGGGGAGAAGTAAGTGAACTGTGCCACTGGGGAGCTCTCCCCAAATGGTTCATTATCAGAATACCCCCATGATGTGGAAAAGGTGTGGGTCCCATCCCCCACAGAGACAGTGTACGGGAACCAGGAATGGTTAGCCTGAACCAGGAAAAGCCTCAAATCTTTGAAGACTCTCTCTGCATGACACAAGCAGCCACAAGCAGGGCCATCCCCTAGTTGCCAAGATGGTGAGGTCAGCTTGACCTACGAGAAAGCTGGCTAGCGGAGCAATCTGAAACTGGAGTGGGCTGCCTGGGAAGGTAATGAGTTCTCCGGTGCTGGGAGCAATTGTACTAGGGCTAGATGATCATCATTTGCTGAGAATGTCACAAAGGAAACGCAAGCCTGCAGAGAAGGAGGTGGACAAACAAGATGACCTTCAAGTTCCTTTTCCACCAAAAGTGGCAGAATTCAAGGAACAAGACCTTATTGCTGGTGTCCAGCTCGGCCCCCATCTGTCCATTTCGTGTTGGCCATCCTTCCCTCCTCCAAGGCTCTTACTTCTACCGAAGATTGGCAGAGACTGCAACAGCCTCTCCACCAGGTCAGCTGCTGTGCGTCTATGAAAACAGTTCAGCAACAGGAATCCTTCGAGAGACACAATTCTCCAGCAGGAAAAACAGAAGGGAACAGGCCTGTGCCGGAGACAGCAGGTGGGTTTCAACCTCGCCTCTTAAGACTGAATTTGTACCAAAATTCACAATGTCAGGCAGAAACTCCCCAGCAGTCTTGAGCCACCAGAAATGCCCCAGCCTGTGTTTCCGGAGTTTGGAATCTACTGTGCTTGCTAACAACCACACCCGCCACCTCTCCATTCCCTGATGCCTTAGCCACCCTTTCAGCACTCAAACCTGCGGTCGACTGTTGTTCATACTAAAAATTAAAGCAGTCAATAGATCACAGGAAAGAATTCGGAGGTTTTCTTCCCTCTCAAGCATCTCATTGAACCCTGCCAACACAGGAGACAAAAGCCGGGGAAGCGACCTTGAGCAACAGCCTGCAGTGGCCTGCAAGGCCACCCCCCACCCCCGTCCTTGTTCCTGCATCGCCAGCACAGGAGTTCCGGGGCATCCTGCCACGCCCGCTCATTTCCCAGCAGGAGCAGCAGATGCATGTGGCTGTCTGGAGAGCAGGGTTTATTGGAGAAATAAATCTCTTTGGCTAAATATGAGCCACGCAGAGGAAACAAAGGAACTGCTTTCTAATGACCACGGTTTAAATGAAGCCCAGCAGCCCGAGGCAGAAGCCCAATTAAGAAGAGATGGGAAATTAGTCCAAGAGACCACTTAAAGTTACATACAGAGTTGCTGAGCACCCACGATGGACCAGGAATGGTGTTCCTTGCCGGGGGGGGGGGGGGGGGGGGTTTAAAGATCCAGAAGACACTCCCCCTGCCTCCAGGGGCTGACAATGTGGGGTGGGGGGTAGGGTTGCCAGTGGGGTTAAAGGGAAGCAGCCAGAACGGGGCTACGGCAGAAGCGCAGTTAGTATGATGCTGTGCGTTGGAAACAAATAGTTTATCAGGAGGAGGCTTCCAGAGGGGTTGCTGTTTGATCTTATCTTAGAAGATGTGTAGGAGCTTGCAAGGAGGAACAGAGGGGGAGTTCTTCAAAGCAGGAGGAAGAGCAGCGTAGAGGAACGGCCCTGGGAAATGCGTGTGAACAATGACAAGTTCAGTGTGAGTCTGGTCATGAAAAATGAGGCTGGATAGGTAGGCCAGAGCCCAGCTGTGAAGGCCATGGAGGCCGTAAAGACATCTGGCCTTTATTATGCAGATCAGAGGTTCCCAAGTGTAAAGGGCACAGAACCATTGAGGGAGCTGGAATGAAGACACTGATTCCAGGGCCATACCTCGAGAAATTGTGATTCTGTAGGCCCAGGGGGGCCTGGGAACCTGCATTGACATGGACTGTGCAGGTGGTCCACACGTGGAGGACTCTCCCTGCAGATGCTGAGGAGCTGCTGTGGGTGGAAGGGTGGGTGGGTGGGAGGGTGGGTGCCAAGGAGGAGTATGGCTTTGTGTTTGGGGATCCTCAGCTGGAGGCCTGCGGAACCCAACCTGGAGGAGGAGGGAGTGGACGATGGATGGTCACGGAGATACAGGCCCCGCAGAGCTGCCTCGGGATGCCCACAGGACCGCTCCCGGCATAGTGCCCGGGAGGCCCCTCTCCGGTGGACGTTCCGTGTCACCTGGAGCATGAGGCCAGGAAAAGGTAACCCGGGCCATGAAGGGAGGTTGGGCAAGATCCGCCTGCTCTGCGGCAGCGCCTGGGGGAGGGTGGCCGTCCCAGGAGAGCCAGACCTCATTTATGCTGAGCTACTAATTAAGCCCGAGGCCCCAAGCCTGGGGAGGAGCTGGTACCCAGGCTTGGAATGAACCTGAACACAAACAAGTGGCAAGGCAGCAAGTGGGCCTGCCCCAGGGTGCACTCTGCACTGAGGCCCCACCCCGCACCGTGGCATCGCAAGTGACAGCCCAGTACCCAGTTCTGTCCCAGCCTGGGCCTCCGGTGACCAGCTTCTTGGGCTGTTGCCATCTGCTTGGCACATGTGGCCTGGCTCAGAGGGGTTGTTCTTTCAGCCATGCCCCCCTACACCTACAGGCTCCCTGTGCCAGGCAGCAGTCCAGAGGTCTCAGCCAACACTATTGTTTAAAGCAGTGGTTCTCAACCTGTGGGTCGCGATCATCGGGAAACACATATAGCATATCAGATATTTACATGACGATTCATAACAGTAGCAAAATTACAGTTATGAAGTAGCAACGAAAATAATTTTATGGTTTGGGGGTCACCACCACATGAGGAACTGTATTAAAGGGTCGTGGCATTAGGAAGGTTGAGAACCACTGGTAAAGTAATGAGTCATGGCCCAGGGCTGATGTGAGAGGCAGGAGAAGTGACAAAAGCCAAGAAGCTCCCTTCCTCCTAAGGGTGTGCCACAGCCATCGGACCCTCCTGAGCTGTGTCAGGGGCCACCATGCCAGGAGGCTGAGAGGACATCCCCCAACTGCCACTGCTAACCAGCCCAGCAAAAGGTGGCACTCAAATGGTGCCTTACAGAATTTCTCAACCCCTATGTTTTAGCCCCACTTCCAAATATTTATCACTCCCTTTAATATCTTTAAATGAAATTCAGAGGTAGTATAGCCACCCAATTACTCATTTCAAGATAATATATGATGCTCTGTCTGGGCGAGGAGACACGAGGCAGACACCTGCACCTCTGACTAGAATAGAGAGACAGCTACATGTGCAAACTGGTGTATGTTGTATCGATGACGAAAGTGCTTGCTGTGAACAGTGTTGCAGAAGAGACCTGTTTTCGAAATGTGTGTTGTAGAAAACCTGAGTTTTCTACACTGGTGAATATTTTTATTTTTTTAATATATTTTTTATTGATTTTGAAAAGGAGGGGAGAGGGAGACAGAGATAGAAACATCAATGATGAGAGAGAATCATTGATTGGCTCCCTCCTTCATGGGGGGATCAAGCCCACAACCCAGGCATGTGCCCTGACCAGGAATCGAACTGTGACCTCCTGGTTCATAGGTCAACGCTCAACCACTGAGCCACGCCAGCTGGGCAGTAAGTAATTTTACTATATAAGGTTCCAAACAAAATAAGGTACAACCTTCCCTCGATTTGCCTGGCACTACCTTGGTAAAAAGCATACATTTAAATGCTGCAAAAGGCAGTATTTTGAGTCTATATGTAAAACAGAATTCGGTGCTAGGTTTGGATGACGTTGGGTTGTTTTTTTCCACCTAATTGAAAGCATGGAGGATGTTCGGAAAGTCGTGAGTGACAGAGGACTGCTGATGGTGTGGGACCGCCCCTCCCAAAGCAGGACTTCTCCCCGGTTCCTGCCCACTCAATGCCATGGGGTCCCCCAACTACGGTGACAACCCAAAGCATGCGCCACAGATCTCCAAAACACCTTCCAGCAATGGTGCTGTCCCTCCTAGGACCGCTGCTGGGCAGCTGACAAAGCACTTTCTTGTACATTAACTGACTGTGCCTCCCAATTGTGGGGGGCAGAGTAGATGGGAAAACTGAAGCCCAGAGAGAATGTCATGCCCAGGTTCACGGGGAGTTAGCAGCAGAGGGGATTCAGAACCTCTGAATCTTGGGATTGGATGGACTCATGGGCTGAACTGTGTCCCCACAACCCCCTGTATTTCAGAATGTGACTGTATTTGGAGATGGGATCTTTAAAGAGGTGATTAAGCCCTAACCGGTTTGGCTCAGTGGATAGAGCATCGGCCTGCGGACTGGGGGGGTCCCGGGTTCGATTCTGGTCAAGGGCATGTACCTTGGTTGTGGGCATATCCCTAGTAGGAGGTGCGCAGGAGGCAGCTGATCGATGTTTCTCTCTCATCGATGTTTCTAACAATCTATCCCTCTCCCTTCCTCTCTGTAAAAAAAAATCAATAAAATATATTAAAGAGGTGATTAAGTGAAAATGACCTCATTTGGGTTAGGGCCCTAATCCAAAACGACTGGTGTCCTTACAAGAGAGGGGACTAAGACACAGATACACACAGCGGGAAGAACATGTGAGGACACAAGAAGGCAGCCGTCTACAAGTCAAGGAAAGAGACCTCAAAAGAAGCCATACCAACACCTTCATCTTGGACTTCTCATCTCCAGGACTATGAGACAATGCATTTCTGTTGTTTAAGTCCCCCGTCCTGTGGTTCTTTGTTATGGCAGCTCTCAGTGACTAATACAGCTGGGGTTTGGGAGATCATCTAGCCTGACTGCCTGCCCCCTGTATAAACTGCCTTGGGATTACCACAAGCCAGTCTCGTGGCTTCCTGTCTACCATCTACTCTTCCCCGCACAGCACAGGGCTGAACATGTAGACACTGTGTTTTACTCTAGAAACCAGATGAAGTCATTCACATCCCGCCAGGTAAACTCAGAAGGAGTTTCCCGCAAGTGGGAGGGTCAACAGGGAAACATATAACAACCTCTAATCGTATCTCAAATGTTAGCAAGACCTGTATAGTCCAAATGAGACCAAATCAGGCCAATTAATTACCCGAATTACATTAATTACCCAAATTTCAGCGTTGAGGCTGTCTGCTTGGCTGAAGGGAAACTTAGTCATTGTCTGGGGGCTGAAATCACCAGGTTTTGCTGACTCATGTCTGGAAACCAGAAGTTTTGTCCTCACAGCTTGCCTGTCCTGAGGGTGGGGCAGAAAACCAGGGGCCCCGTGGTGGCCAGACTCCCCAGAGGTAATCCCTCCCCACCCCTGGCAGCCCATTCCCAGCTGCGTAGGACTCTGGCCCAGTCATGTTGAGCACCCTGAGCTGGGACAACGGTGAGTTGCCTTCTAAGTGAAAACACCTTCTGTTTCATGCTTGGGCAAGGGGTCCCACAGCAAAGGGACCTGAGCCCCCATATGCTCCAGCTCCTTTCATCCCACACCCCACAGACATTTTCCCCCAAAGTACATAGCTTTTCAGGAGCCGGCCTCCAATGGGCTCCTTGACCAGCTGCTCTGTTGACCCTCCTTCCAACATGGTCACCTTGGTGCTGAGGCCATGGGCAAGTTCACAGCCTTGTTCCCCTATGTTGGTTCCTACCAGGTTGACGGGCGGGGGGGGGGGGGGGGGGCACTGCTGGGAAATGTGGTCTTTCCTAAATCTGGCCTCAGAAAGGGGCCACCCCAGTGCATCTCATGGTGGCCAGTGGCTCCCATACTGGCCAATGCAGAAGGCAATGAGAAGCCGATGGAAAGTTTTAAGTGGGAGGACATGACAAGAACTGTGCCTTAGAAGCAGTGGCCCTCGGAACTGCCTACAGAAATGGGTAAATTTATCTCCACGTGGTTGATTAGGAAATCAAGTTTCAGAGAAAAGAACCTGACTTCTTTAAGGTTTCAGAAATAGTAAGTAGCTGAGGTGGTTCTAGCACCAAACCTGGGAGCCAGCCAGGGATACTGGTACCAAGAGGCATGTCCAGGGGATTTATAAGCATTCTGTTATTGACCAGAGGCCCAAGGCATGAAATTCGTACAAGGGTAGGCCTTTGCAGCCCTGGCTGCCTCCCGGCCCTGCCCCCCTCTCCTGCACCCGCCTTGGCCTGGCGCTGCCCATGTCTGCCACCACACACCCCCACTTCCCGGTTCTGCAGAGCCACCCACACATCGGTCACCCCGCAGAGAGTAGCCAGGGCCTCCCTCTGCAGGGTGATTGTGGAGCTCCCCGAGACACACACCTTAATCGACCCACTGCCCAGTGGCCTGGGCGTCCTTCCGCAGGGAGATTGTGGTGTGATGGCGCCCCCCGCCCCCACCACCACTAATTGCATCGCACTGGCCTTGGCTGGCCTGGCACCAGTGGGTGTCATAGCATGGTCGTCCAGAGGGTTGTTCCACTGTTCAGCTGTTCGGCCGTTCGGTTGATTTGCATATTACTCTTTTATTATTATAGATCATTAAGACTGCACAGATACCATTTGCCAAGCGAAGTCCCAGTCTGGCCTATACTGGACACACCACAAATTCTACTTTAGAGAGAATGAGCCAATATAATTGTACATGAAAGGTTTTTAGTTGTACAGTTTCCTCAACAGGAAATTTTCTGCTAAAATTTTCTTCTTAGTCCATACAGTTGCTTTTCTGAACTCATCCACCATGGGGTCGTGATTAGACATTAAAATTCTTATGCATGTCATCAGCTTTCCCTGGTAGTAAGTCTGAGGCACGCAGTGGATTGGATTGCAGCAATAATCCCTCCTGATATTATTCATAGTAAATCCTGCCATCTACCCACATCACTGCAAACCACAGGGAAAGTTCTTCTCATCCTCACATGGGGCTCTTACAGATAATTTCCTAATGAATATTTTCATTTTTCCTGGCAGGTAAAATAGTAAGTTGGGGAAAGTCTTTCGGACTCATCCCTGAATCATTGAGCTGTCTTGCTTCCCCTTCCTCCACTGCTTTCTCGTCTACCTGGCTCAGAAGGAAGCTCCTGTGCTGGGGAGGAATGGAGTCCGGTTGGGGAGGTGAGGCAGAGGACGTACAGGCATCCCAAGGCATCTAAACTGGTGCAGCATGAACTTTTACAGTCATTCACATCCATTGTGTATTTCCAAGGCTTCTCAATCCCAGAATATTGCCCACTGGAGATGGGAAGGGAAGACCCAACTAGACTTCCAACTAGTCATTTTGTGCTTATCACTCTTGCCAATGGAGGATTAATGAAAGTTGCTCAGGGGAAAGTAAGCACATTCTCCACTACCCTTGACAAAATCTAGGTTTGTGTAATAGTCAGGACATGCAGGGTTATGCTGCAGTAACAAGCAACCCCCAAATCTCAGTGGCCTAAGCCAACAAAGGGTATTTCTCTCTCATATTACGCGGCTATCTAGGGTCAGCTGGAGCCTTTGCTTAACATGGTCATTCAGAGACCCAGACTGACAGAGCAAATTTCTTCTCAAACATTGTCAAGCGCTCTCAAGGGTTTCCACTGTCACCTAAATGCTCTGGCCTGGAAGTGATGTACATCTTTTTGGCCATAACTGGTCCAACCACATTGGACCCATCCAACCACATGGGGTCAGCAGGTACAATCCCACCCCTCACCCGAGAGGCAGACCTGAGGTTCGTTCTGCCTATGCTTTTCTCATTTTGGAATTCCGCCCTCCTCTTGATTATCAGCAGCAGAAAGTGGGTTGAGAAAGTGGCAGGTGTTGGAAGACGCAGTGATCATCAGAAAGTCTTAATTGAATGCGTGGCCTCACCCGCAATGTTTGTCAAATCACAAACTACTGTTCATCACACACCTGTCGTTGAGGAAGCTGCCGAAGAACAGTGACCCAGCAAATGTCAGGGAAGACGAAATGCCTGGTCAAACTCGGAGCTGAAGGGGCCTCAGAGGTCATCTAATCACCCTGTCATCACAGGGATGGGAAATTGGGGCTCACAAAGAGGATTTCCTAGGGTCACCGGGCAGGGGTAGGACTGGAACCCAGATATCCTGGCATCTAGGACTGAAAAAAAAAGTTTCCCCATGGGTCACCACCTGCCATCTGTACACAGGCCCTGATCTGCAGGAGTAAAAGGAAGGAGAGGCTGGAGTGCCATGGAGGTGGCCCCAGCCCAGGTGCCTTTCTTCAGCAGGCCCTGGACAGGCATTCTCCTCCTGAGGTCGCTTGACCAGGCCTTACTCACCCCTAAACCAATATTGTCAGTGGTCCCTTAGGAGTTCCATTTCGTGTGGGTGCAAACCGCTGACCCAGATGCTTCTAGCTTCTTTCGACCTTCTGAGAAAACTGGAGCTGTGTGTCCAAGCAAGAGAGGTGCAGTTAGACTACATTCCTTCATTCACTCGTCCATTCATTCACTCACTCAGCCCACGCTCGCTTCCCTGGAAGGGGCAGTGAGGATGGGAGATGGCACATGTGAGGAAAACTAAAAAAATTCTGTCATCTCAAACCCCGTTGTGTATGTCATGGCTCTGCCGTCTCCTGATCTTGTAGATGAGATGGTGCGATGGGTCAGTTTAAACTCTGGGCCCCATTCCCCCTGCACAGACCTGCTTCCCCCAGTTACTCCTGGAGGAACTGAGCCAAAAACAGAAACTTAACAGGGAGGGAATAATCTCCAAACTGGTCAGACAGGCTAGCATAACGGAGAGCTGACAGGGAGCACTGTTGTGGGGGCGGGGGCAGGGGTGTGTCTTTGAACTCAGGTTCAGAGTTCAGGCTGACAAGACAAAGCTATGGTTATGGAGACTGCAACGACACTCCACTAGGCTGGGGATCTCTGCTCTGCACCCTAACCTGGGCCCCAGGTGCTCACTCACCTACTCTCCCTTCCCCATCCCAGCCCACTCCTGAAGGCCCCTCCAATCACTCACTCACTCATTCACTCCCCACCTCTCCATGGATCCCACTAATCTCACTCGCCCTCAGGGAATGCTCCTTGTAAGGGACTGTTTGGGACACATGCATTTCCTCTTCTGAGTCAAGATCTTCTTGGTCAAAGAGAATGGGCACTGGAGGTATTTTTCTCCCCTCTGTGTGGTTTAAGAAGACCCACTTCACAGGTCACCCACAGAAAGTTCCCGGGTCCCCAGGGAGGCCCAAGCACACAGCACTCCTGGCCTCAGGTAGAAGATAAACGGCATCAAGAGAGACGTGCTGCAAGCTTTGCAAAAGCTTTAGAGCACCTCTAATTAAGCCCAGCCTGTAATTAGCTCCACTCCCCAAACCTGAGGCAAACGCGTCTCTTTGGGTAGACCAGCAGGAGAAGTGCTTTCAAGGTGAAGGTCTCCCAGACATGAAGCAATCAAAAACAAAAAACAGCGTGAATAATATGGTATAAATAATAATCTTGCTATTTAAAGCGAAGGTGCAGGGAGAATCCGATTGAAGCATTGCTGACGTTCCCATTAATGCCAAGAGAATTCATCATGATTGATGGCTCCAATAAGCAGCCGGGAATCAGAAGTGATTGATTAGGCCATCTCTATAAAATGTTGCCAAAAACTGCCTCAGAGAGTGTACTTGGTCTCCCTGATGACAAATGCATGTTCAAATCATGTCGACGTGTTGCACTAGCACCTTTCTGTCCGGGTATGTACAAATCGATCCACTGGTACCTGGCCGAGGTGTGAAGTTGAGAATTTTGGGATGTGTCATCTATGCTTATCTTTGTACAAGCGTCATGTTGTCACCCTTTGCGCCGCAGGTAGCTCTGGTGGTTAAAGTTAGGGGCATGAAGTTGAGGTCACTGTTAGCATCTCCTGTGTCCTGAAGCCGGCCAACTGACCCGTATGACCACGGCATGCTACTGGTCCTAAGGAGGACCTTGGGAGGGGTGTGGGGTTCAGAGCGGTGCAGGGACCAGGGGGTGCAGGGATCTGAGGGGTGCCTGGCTGTCTCCTTCCCACACAGCCTGGCTCCATGGAATTGCTCCCATATTTCCACACTTCCTCTGCCTCATTAGCTTCCCAGCCACTTGGCGTCCCCTGCACCTCACTCCCTATGCCACTGAAAAACGACCAACGTGGCTGGTGACCACACCCCGTGGACCGTGCCCACACCACAGGGCATGTGACTCTCTCCCTCTACTTTCTGCTCTACATCTGACTCCCACGACAGCACGTTCTCCTCAAGTTCAGGCTGCTGTGCTTCCAGTTGCCCTCATCCCCCCCTTGGTGCTTGGTCTTGGTTCTCCTCGGGTCCCAGCATCACTTCTATGCTGAGTGGACATCTTCAGCCCCCCCTACACCCCACAGATGCCAGCGCTCAGCACGTCCTGTGCATAACTCAGGACTCTTCACAGGACCTGTGCTTCCCCCCATGTCCCTCATCTCAGAGTGTCCATTGAGGATATCTGGGAGTCATCTCTGTGCCCCCAGCTCTGTCAACCACCCTTACCTAGGCTGGTGTGAGCCCACACGTGGTAACCCTACCTTCCGCATCTCTCAGCAAAAGATCTTCTCTCAACCCTCCTCTGTCAACACCTTAGATCTGGCCCTCATATTTATGACCAGACCACTGAACTTTTCTCCTAAGTGGTCCCTCTGCTCTCTAAACTATCTGCACTGTCGTCAGAGTAATTTGTGCAAAATGCAAATCAAACCACACTCCATCCTACCTCCTCTCTCTGTGGCATCCCATTGCCCGTAAGACACTCCTTTGTAGAACTTAGGAAGCTTTCTGATTCTGCCCCCTCAGCGCCCCACATTCCAGTCAGATGAAACGACCCATGGGGGGGCGCGGGGAGGGGCAGCTTACCAGCTGGCTCCCACCTCCATGCCTTCGCACACTCGGTTCCTTCTGCCCGGATGGTCTTTGAGTTTTGATTGACAGGCTTTTATTTACCCCTCCCTCCGGCTCTGTGCGAGCTCTCCTTCCTCTGTGAAGCCGCTGACAGTGGTCCCTGGAAGCAGAGCTGAGACAGGGCTTCTTGTCCAAGTGATTAACTGGGGCGGCCTCCAGAGAAGGGTGTGAGGGACGCAGGGCTGGGGAGGTGTGGGAAACTGTTTATTGCCTTCACTATCTGATAAGCATAGACAGAGAACTCCCCGAAACCCCCCCCCCCAAGGCTGGGTGCCTTTGAAGCCCTAGCAAAGCTCGGAGCTAGGCGCCACCTCTGTTTGTCCAGAGAGTGGTAGCTGAAACTACTCCCCCATTTATTATTATGTAAATCCTTGCCGATGGGCTAGTCTGCTTGTTAATGGCGGGTCACCTGCCTAAGGGCTATGCTATGGGTGCATCCCAGATCAATAAAAGCTTGGTGAGGCCTGAGCACGAAGGAAGTCCTTTGGGACTTGCCGCCTGGTCCCCCAATATTGCAAAATTATCTCGTGTCTTTTTCTCTCATTTGTTGTGCGGCTCCTCTTTCAGATACCGAACCCTACTCCACGCAGAACGTGGAGGGAGTCTTACTCGACAGGAGGGAACAGGCTGAGCAAGGACATGGACTCAGCTGGGGACTAACGAGGTCCTGGATCACGCCCTGCCCCCCGAAACCCCACCCCACCCCTACCCCCTGAGTTAGCCACTGGCCCAGAATCGAGGCAAAGGCCGAGCCCTCTGTAGCCTGTGCCTGTGGGGGTGGAGAATGGTGGTAACCTTGCAGGTGAGGCTGCTTCCTGGCGGAGGGCAGGTCTCCAGAGAAGGGGGCAGCTGCGAGGGGTTAGCAGCCGACCCTTGCAGAGGCTGGGGGCTGCTCACACTGACCTGCGAGGGGCACTGGAGACAGCGCCAACAGCACCCACTGCGCCGATGGCTCTCAAACAGGAGCGGTTCTAAATTTTCCGAACAGCTTCTTAGCACCCAGACTGCCGGGCCCCCGCCCCTGAGATTCGGATTCAGGACACCTGGGCTGGGCTGACAATTTGCATTTCCAATAAGTTCCCGGTTGATGCTGATGTGATGGTCCAGACACCAGCCTTTGAGAGTCACGGCACCACACCTCTCTCCCCTGCCCCCCACCCCAGCGCAGGCAGAAATGACCACGTCCTCCATCAGTGCACCCAACCGCTGGCAGACTGCACTGTATAGAACCCTGGCCACGGGTTGCTATTGCTGGTCTGTACCCTTCCTGGCAGAGAACTGTCTGAGAGCCAGTGTTGTTCGTGTTGACCTTGCTCATCTTTGCGTCTACATGTCCCAGCTCAGGGCCCAGCATGTGGCAGGCGTCCATAAATGAATCGCAAGTGAATAAAGGAACGCCTGCAACAACGATGCAAACCCTTTTCTCTTGCTCTGGGGGTCCGGAGCAGGATAAGCTGCCTCGCTCCGGGAATGGCTGCAGAAGGCACCGGCGGAGGGAAGGAAGCGCTGACTGTTTTGAGAAAACCGGGCCAGTGGATCTTCTCACTGTGCAGAGGGGAAGCCAGGCCGGGGAGTGTGAGAACAGCTGACGGTGCTGTGTTATAACGTTAGAGCCAGCCTTCACTCAGGGGAGCAACTTGGAAAAGATCAGGCTATTGAGTGGGAAGAGGGAAGGCTGTTAGCATCGGGACTCCAAGGGCAGAGGACCGTGGTCAGGGTCCTCTGGGAAGGAAAGAAGCGGGGGGGCATCTTCCAACATGGGCCACACGCTGACCCACTCCGAGCAGCAGCAGGTTGGGGGCCAAGGAGAGCAAGCCAGCCATGAGCTCGGGTCCTGGGCAGCCAGGAGCCTTGCGACCCACTCAGATTTTAGGTTGCTCTCTTTCCCACAGTACAGTTCCCAAGTCTTCAGAGAAATTGCCAAGCAAGAGACATCCTGGTTCTAGCTGGGCCTTGGAGAACCATGAGGGTGGACAAACAGAAGGCAGCCTGCATGGGCGATAATGAGATGATCGGAGGAGCTGACTGGAAGGGTGCTGACAAGGGGAGAGTTCCAGACTCACCAGGATGACTTGGTTGCCCTAGAAGACGGGTGATCAGAGAAAACTACTACCATTTGTGAAAGCATTCCTCCAAGATCCCCCCAATAGGTCAGATGGGAGAGCAGTTAAAAGCCGGCCTTTCTTCCATCTCTCAGGAGGGGGACGAGGGAAGTGGTTGGTGGAGGGTCTCACCACCCTCACCTCTGAGGGTGAAAGGGCCAGCTCTCAAGGGTGCCCCTAAAGGCTACATACCTGGGGGACATTCATGGTACACTAATGACCTGAAGGTATTGTGAAACTTTTAGCATAGCTAATGGTTTCACACCAGACTTCATCAGAGGAGAACAGGCAGCAAGTGTGACAGAGTGGACCAAGCAGGGGACCAGGAGTCAGACAGCCCAGCCCTTCCACTAACCAGCGGTGTGGCCACCAAGACGTGAATGACGCCCACTGGGCCCCGGATTCCTCCCTGTAAAAGGGAAGGTTTGCACTAGACCCAGGGTCCTTTTATGCACCTTGGGTCCCTTTAGCAGTTTGATGAGGCTCATGGACCCCTTCTCAGAATAATGTTTTGAAGTACATGAGAAAGATTGAAATTACAAGGGAGATCGATTATATCGTCATACAATTATCAACACATTGAAAAAAACAACTCTGTTCTATAGTAACATGTGCCATGCCAGCACAGACAAGGGTGAACCTGAGAAGGGCGGTGAAGGATTGAAGAAAAGACAGACAAGAGAATACAGCTGGGGTTCGGTGGATTTCCCGTGCCTGGATGAGGACACAAAAGACCCAGCCTGCAAGCCAATGCTTTATTTTATAGTCTGATTATAACAAGGGTAGATTAACATGTATACAAATGTTCTTGTTTTGGCAACACTTGCTGCACCTCCCACAGCCCATTAGCTACTTGGGAAGGAATTAGGGAGGGCTACAAGGTCAGGCTTAATTATGCTAGGAGAGCTCTGCCCTCCAAGCTGGGACTTGTTTGTGGCCCTGCCACAGGTCAGACCGAGGCTTGACCCTAGAGCCGCTCCCTACAGTAACATCCGTGCTTCTTAATAAATGCAATGAAGAATGAGACCCTGCAGTGGGTCTAACACCGTCATTTTAAAGTCGTGATGAGCATGGACAACATGTCAGGGTGTCTCTGACAACTTTTATGTAAAAGGATTTGTGAGTTTTAGTGGAGACAGTGTCACAGGTGCTGCTAATACCCTGTGGTTTATTGCCCACACTTGTCATGTAGAAAGGAAACGCTGCATTTCAGTCAAAGGTTAGTGCAAAAAAAAAAAAAAAAAAAAAGTACCTTTTCCCTTTCCATTTCCCCTGCTTTATCCCCAGACCCTGTTGTGGATAAATCGTGTCCCCTCAAATTCATATGTTCAAGCCCTAAACCCCAGTACCTTAAAGAGTGACTGTCTTTGGAAACAGGATCTTTAAAGAGGTGATAAAGTTCAAATGAGGTCATCGGATAGACCCTAATCCAATCTGACTGTGTCCTTATAGGAAGAGGTCAGGCACAGACACGCACAGGGGGAAGCAGGGAGAAGGCGGCCGTCTGCATGCCAAGGAGAGGAACCTCAGAAAAGGCCAGCCCTGCCGACACCTTGATTTTAGGCTTCCAGCCTCCAGGACAGGGAGAAAGCACGTTTGCGTTGTGCGAGCCGCCCACACTGTGGTGCTCTGTGATGGCAGCCGAACTGACTCATGCAAACCTCCCGTCCACAGACCTCAGGCGAAGCACTCCAGACGGGACGATGTCCAAGGTGCCTTCGACCCGGCCCATGCCGACACCACACTGGGAAACAAGGGCTCTGAGAATCAGATCAACGGGCGTATTCTTTGAGCCCCTGAGTCCCTGCAAAACAAGCCCAGATGGAGAGGAGGCCGCTCACTGAGCTCCAGGCCCCTCACGGCCTGTGACCGCTGAGAGGTCTCACCTCTGAGTGTGCCTGTGACCGCTGAGAGGTCTCACCTCTGAGTGTGCGGCCGGCCAGCTCTCAGGATGGCCCTGGGACCTCACAGTGGCTCTGAAGAAGTCTTCGGCCTGGAGGGCTTTCTGACTTTGATCCTGAGGCTCCCTGGATGGTGCCTCCAAACAAAACAACGTGGTTTGAGAGCATCTCCTGTGGATTCCTGGTGAGAGGCTGAGGATGATTTCCCCCAATGCTCACGATTTTGCCAGCACCGTTGGGCCTGTCAGGGCGGTGGGGTTTGGGGGGGGGGGGGAGGCGGGGGATACCACCTCTCAGCAGGGGACATTTGCCAGGTGGGTGGTGAGGACAGGTGGGAGCTTCCTGAAATTCCAGAGGAGCAGGGGCGTGGCTACAGGAGGAGCGGGCAGAGGAAGCAGAGGAAGGGAAGACAGAGGAGAAGGGGGTTATGAGAACAGAAGGAAGAGAGAAAAGGAAAGGAGAGGAGAGGAAGGGAGAAGTGAAAGGCAGAAGAGAGAGAGGAAGGAAGAGAAGCAAGAAAAGGAGAGCGGGTGGGGAACAGGTAACTCTCCATCCTCGGGCAAGGCTGCCCTGGGCTCCTGGCCTCCCCAGGGACTGCCAGTGACACAGGGACAATGAGGACTGGGAGGAGGAGGAGAGAGAGGGCCCCTCCACCTCACACCAAGCACTCGCTTCCTAACGATTGCAGCCCCGGCTCATGGGTCAGCTGTTGCATCAGCAAGCTGTGACCGGGCACAAGACATTGCCCCGCAGAGCCCCAACTCCTCATTCTGGGGGTGCAGGACAAGGAGGGGCCGCCTCTCAGCCTAATCTGTGTCTGTTTCCGAGGGGGGCTGCCTCCATTCCAGCAGGGAGGCTGGCTGACCCCACGGTTGGCCCACGGCTCCTCCTCCCCAGAACCCCAGCCCTCTGCCTTCTCATGGAAAATCATTGGCATGGTTTATTTTCCTGATGCTGGTTTGTTTTTCAGTCCTGTCGGCCCAGATAGGATGCTTAATGCTTCCCCCGGGGAGCAGGGTGAAGCTGTTGCAATCTCGGAGGTAAATACCTAATTAGGATGCTTCTGAACAAAGTATTATTTACTTGGCATAATGGATCTTGGGTCAGTGTGTAACCAGGAAGGTTATTATTTTCTCAAGAGAGGGAGATGGTTCCAGCAGGTCCTGTACTTAAATATGTCATTAGGTGCTGCTTAGAGCATCCAGGGTACCCACAGCTCACCCTTCCTTTATTTTGAAGAAACATGCCTATTGCAGCATGCACACGGCTGGGCCACTGGGATGAGGAGAGACAAGTTCTCATTCTAACTCTGTAGCTGAGGGAGGCAAAGCCAGACTCGGGGTTACCATCCAACTAAACCGGTAGCAATTCATGATTGAGAGCCACATGGGCCCATCGATTCAACCAAGAATCTGGTTTATACCAGCACAGTGCTCCATGCTTTCATTTAATCCTCAGGACTGCCCTCCCAGGGGAGACCGTTATTCTTGTTGTATGGATTATGCATTGGGCTCCTCGAAGGGACATGCCCAAAGTCACAAAATGAACAAATATGAACAAATATTTAAAAATCCACAAGATGATGGTGGATTACCGTGAAGAGAGCTTCCGGCCACAGCGTCCCTCTGAGAAGTGATGCTTAGGGAGACCCAACGCAGGAAGGGACAGAAACAAAACCACTGCAGGCATCTGACGCCTCTGGAACCCAGCTGTGGCCAACACTCACACAACTCCTGAGAAGACTGTGTCTCACTCTGAGGGCCTCGTTACCTCAGTTCCTATTACCCAGCACACGCCGGCCTTTCCACAAGCAATCACAAGCGCAGGAGACAACAGAGTGAAGAGACGGAGCCGTCATCAAGCCAGACTCAGCTATGGCACACGTGGCGGACATCGGACAGAGCACGAACATAAATGTGGCCGATACACTGAAGGCTGTAACGGGAAAACATATAAGCACGTAGGGGTGATGTAAGCAGAGAGATGAAAACGCTAAGACAGAATGGAAAGGAAATGCTAGAAACCAAAAACATGTCATGTGGGGAAGCACAGGACTTGGTTGGAATGTCTGTAAGGAGGAATCTCTGAAAGGTCAGGGGCCTCTGGGAGGACCTTGCCAAAGGCAGCAGCTTGGCTTTTCCAAACAAGTCCGATCCCCCGGGGTGTTTTGCTAGAATCTCAATGTTTAGTCTTTAAAGACCCGACCTGGTAGAAGCGTGTGCGTTCTCAAGGATGCTTACCCTGCTGATTGTATCTAGAGGTTAATTTCAGTTCAAGCTGTCCTGACAATAAAAACCTAAGGAGGCAGGCGGACAGGGCTATTTGGTGGCGATAGCCAAGTAGCGCCTTAGCTTCTGTTTCACAGAAACGTGTGTCAGAGCAACCCGTTCATCCGTCGCAGGTCAGCCCTGGCAAAGTGGTGCCCCTGTGTGAGGAGGAGCCAGGGATGCAACGAAACGCGATGGAACCCTCAAAAACTAAGTAAGAGCAATGAAAGGAACTGCCCAGTAAACCACTGGAGCCCGCTAGGGATTTCCAAGTTCGAGGGAATTGTTTCTCAACTAAGGAATTCACTGTCTCTGTTATGCTTCTTAAGAATGTGAGTACGTTTTCCATTAGAAAAATAAGCCTATTTCGAAAAGTAAGGGGGAAAAAAAGGTTTTTCCTGTATTCGTCTCGAAAGCAAAGGTTTTATATATATTATTAAAATAATTATATTACGTTAATTAGAAAGTTGATTACTTTAAATGAATAGATTTAATACTGTTTAATAATAATATACAATAATATAATATATTTGACTACCTTCCCAGAGTTTAAATTTTAAATTTGCTCTCTCTCCTTATGAAGAAAAATTTTATATTTAAGGTACATGGGAAGCTCTGTCAAATAAGGAAATAATCATTATATTCTATTTATATATGCATATTAAATAGATTCTAAGATGCTTTCATTTATAACTAATTGTTATAAGTTATCATATAGTGGAATATTGTGTTTTACAGAAAGGACAAGATTCCATGTCATTTATATTACTCTATAGAGTATCTAGATTTATAGAAATACTGGCAAGAAAAAAATCCTATAATTAAAACAAATTTAATTGTAGAATTGAATGAACTAAAAATAATTATAGTTTTGTTAATTATTATTCTCATGACAAAATGTTTGTTTGCATGAATCCAATAAGAATCTAATTTCTTCATAACAGGATATAAGTCAGTTTCCAATTGCAGTTTTATTAACCAAAACTTTACTGGGATATCATGTCTGAAAGTGAGACATGCCAGGCTGTGGATGTCACCAGAAAGCTCTGGGAATGAAGAGTGACTTTGAAGCCGATAAGCCCCTTGGATAAATAGCCTGGTACCTTGCTTGGTCATGTGGTTCATGGCAGTCTTTTTAGGTAAGGAATGAAGGCTGCTTTCCTGAGAGATGACATGAAAGAAACTTCAAGACACCTGTAGGAACCTCAACTTGAGGAATGCACCCCCATTCTATAGGTATTGCAGGCGAAGCCTGATAGCAACTGTATAACTTGATTTCTTTGCACTAGAAGTAAACTTTCTAACAGAGCACCTAAATTAATCTAAAAAGTAATCATATTATTTTAAATCTTAGAACACATATACTTACATGTGAATAGGGGGTTACATTTTTCTTAAAGTTTTCTTTTCAAGGCCTGTGCGAAGTAATTAGGGAGGTGACTCAGCTGTGAATCCAGGAAGCAGAACCCATAAGCACAGTCAGACCGACCTACCAGGAGTCAACATCTCAGCATCATCTCACCGCCTGACAATAGCTGATGTCTACAGACGCCAGGCCTGCACCTAGCCCCTTCCCTTTTATAATCCTGTCCCCTTGCTAAAAGGCAAGATTTAATACTTATAAATACCCTGTCTTCTTAATTAGATTAACCACTGCTGTCACTGTAATTCTCTTTGTTTTTCTCATAGCCTACAAAATCAGAACTCCAGCAGTAAACGTGCTCCGCGGACCCCGCCATTCCGAAGCAGAAAGTTTGTTGCCTCCCTCTGTCTTCTGCAGCCAGCCAAACAAAAAGGGGTGAGATGTTGGGGAGCACGGGACTTGGTTGGAATGTCTGTAAGGAGGATTCTCCCAAAGGTCGGAGGGCTTTTGGGGGGACCTTGCCGAAGGTGGCAGCTCCTACCTTGACTTTTCCAAACAAGTCTGACCCCCAGGTGTTTTACTAGAATCTTTATGCTTAGTCTTCAGAATGTCCTTGCTTAAAGGATGCGTTTACTTTCTCAAGGATGCTTACCCTGCTGATTGTATCTAGAGGTTAATTTCAGTTCAAGCTGTTGTGACAATAAAAACCTAAGGAGGCAGGAGAACAGGGCTATTTGGTGGCGATAGCCACGTAGTCCCTTAGCCTCTCTCACAGAAACGTGTGTCAGAGCAACCTGTTCATCCGTCGCTCAGGGTCTGCCGGTCAGCCCCAGCAACGTAATAGAAGTGAAAGATGCCTTTGATGCGCTCACCAGGAGACTAAGCATGGTCAAGGAAAGAACCTGTGAGCTTGGAGACAGGTTGGTAGAAATGTCCCAAACTGAAGTGCAAGGAGAAAAAAGCATGACACACAGAACCAAACACCTAAGAACTACGGAACAACATCAAAAGGTGTAGCATATGCATGCATAGAATACCAGAAGGACGAGGAAGAGAAAATGGAGCACAAGAAGCATTTGAAGTAATAATGGCCAGGAACTTTCCACATCAAAGATCTAAGGAGCTCAGAGAACATCAAGTAGAATAAACACCAAAACAAACGATAGGCGTTACTGGGGACTTCTCACCATACACAGTGCAAACAACAAGAGAATGGAGTGGAATGTCTGAAATGTGGAAAGAAAAAACCCACCAACCTAGAAGTCTATAGCCTGTGAAGTTATTCTTCAAAAGTGAAAGAGATATAAAAAATTTTTCAAACAAATAAAAACAGAGGGGATTTGTCACCAGCGGCCCTGCCCTGCAAAAAAAAAATAATAAAAGGAGTTCTACAGGCAGAAATAAAAGTACATAGGTCAGAACCTTACTTCCATAAAGAAAGGAATAAAGGCAGAGAAGGAATAAATAAAGGTGAAATAAAATATTTCATTTTTTCTTATTCTAAACTGATCTAAAATATGACTTTGTTTAAAGCAACAAGAGTAACCATGAATCGTATGATTATAACATATGGATAAATGAAATGAATGACAGCGTTGTCACAAGGGATAAAAGGGGGAAATACTATACCACATGGAGTGTTATTTAAAAATGGACTTACATTAATTAAAAGTGTATTTTTTTGAACTCTAGGACCACCACGGAAACAAACTTAGACTTATAATTGATAGGCTAAGAGGAGCGATAGAATAATTAAAAATGCTCAATTAAAAGGAGGGGAGGGAAGGAGAAGACAAAATCACAGAGTGAAGCATGAGAAGGGTCAGCCCGCTGATGCTGTCTGACCACGGAGGAGGCCACGTGAGAAAGGATCAAGAGTCCTGGAGAAGCAGAGAGGCCCCGGTGACAGGCAGCACAGGAAGCAGGGACCGCGTCCTACAGCCACAGCAAACGCATTCTGCCAAGAACTGTAATGAGCGTGGAAGAGGAACCTGAGGAGGAGATGAAAATGCAGCCGGCCGACCTGGGTTCCAGTTTCCTGAGACACTGAGCAGAGGACCAGCCCGTGCCTTCCAGACTTCCGATCTACACACGTGTGAGATAGCAAACGTGTGTTGTTTCAAACCACTACTTTTGTAAAACAAACAAAAACCAAAACAAAACCCGGGGCTGGCATGTAAGAAGCTTGGCAGTCACCACTCCATCCCATCAAGTAAAAAGCTGAACAAACTGAAAAATTAACAGCTCTCCTTACAGACAGAAAAGCAGGGAGGTCACAGGGAAGACCACTGCCCCGCACACTGGAGACGCCAACAAACAAACACAGGGACTCACAGCTTATCGGGGCAAAACCCCACAAGCAGCAACCTCAGAGGGAGCCAGGGCTGGGTGGGGACACCTACCCTATCATCAGCAAACTGCTGGAGGCTCCGTGTGGGCAAGTCTGGAAGTGAAAAAACCTCAGGGCATCCTGATCATAGGGAGACCCCGCCAACTTCCGTGTCGCTTTCGCCTTCCACACGGGAGAAGGGAAGTCCTCAGCTCCAGCCCCTCCTATCCCACCTGAGGGGGAGGAGAGAACACCTGGAAGCATGTGTGAAGTTCACAATCCCCAGGTACAGGCCCACTAAGAGAAGAGCCCTAATCCTAGGACTGAAGAGAGCTTCCACGCCCCCTCCACTCACCTTGGCACCACATCACTAAAGTCCCACGGCAGCATTACCCACTACATCGTCTCCAGCTGTTAAGAAACAATGACAAGACGTGCTAAAAACACAGTGTGAAGAGACAGAGCAAACATCAAAACCAGATCCAGAGAAGGCAGTGATGTTGGAATTATCTGACCAGGAATTTAAAACAATTATCAATATGCTAAGGTCGCTAATTGGTACGTAAACAGCATGAAAGAACAGATGGGCAATGTAAGCAGAGAGGTAGAAATTCTAAGAAAGAACCAAAAGTAATGCCAGAAATAAAAAGCACTGTAATGGAAATGAAGAATGCCTTTGATGGTCTTTTTTAAAAATATATATTTTTATTGATTTCAGAGAGGGAAGGAGAGGGAGAGAGAGATAGAAACATCAATGATGAGAGAAACCATCGATCGGCTGCCTCCCGCACACCCCCTACTGGGGATCGAGCCCGCAACCTGGGAATGTGCCCTGACCCGGAATTAAACCATGGCCTACTGGTTCATAGGTGACACTCAGCCACTGAGCCATGGTGGCTGGGTAGGAATGCCTTTGATGATCTTATTAACAAACTGGACACAGTTGAGGAAAGAATCCCTGAGCTTGAGGATATAGAAATAGATATCTCCAACACTAAAAAGCAAAGCAACAAAAACTGAAAAAACAACAACAACAACTACAACAAGAGACTATCCATGGCTGTGAGACAACTACAAAAGGTTATAATGGGAAACCAGAAGGAGAGGAAAGAGGGAAGAAAACGGAATATTTGAAACCATCATGACTGAGGATTTGGTGAAATTAATATCAGAAACCAAACCACAGATCCAGGAAGCTCAGAGAACATTAAGCAAGATAATTGGGAAAACAAAAACAAAAAACATACCTAAACCTAGGCATATCGTTTTTAAACTATAGAAAATCAAAGATAAAGAAAAAACCCTGAAAAAAGCCAAAGGGGAAAAAACTTACTGCAAAGAAACAAAGATAATAATTAACAGCTTCTCAGAAACCACACGGCAGGAGAGAGTGGAGTGAAACACTGAGTGTTGAGAGAAAAAACCACAACCCGGAGTTCTGCTCTTAGAATTAAAGTGAAATAAAGACTTTGACAAACAAAATTTGAGAAAATTTGTGACCAGTAGAATTGCCTTGCAAGAAATGTTAAAAGAAGTTCTTCAGAGAGAAGGAAAATTATATAGGTCAGGAACACGAGTCTATGAAAAAAAAGGAAGCACATTGGAGAAGAAATAATTGAAGGAAAAAACTTATTTTTCTTATTCTTAATTGATCTAATAGATAACAATTTGTTTAAAATAATAGCAATAATGTATCCTATTATGTATTCTTACATATATACATATATACTTATTTATATGTACTTATGTATAAGTGAAATGAATAACAGCACTGATACAGGGACAAGAGGGGGCATTAGGATTATTTTGTTATTATAATATACTCGCACTATCTGTGAAGCACTACTATTTGACAGTGGATTTGAATTAGTTCTAAATGTTTATTACATACAAACTCCAGGGCAATCAACTGAAAAAAAAAACTTTTTGAAAAGGACAGCTGAGCCCTGGCCACATAGCTCAGTGGGTTAGAGTGTCATCCCTACACACCAGTGATGGCGAACCTTTTGAGCTCGGCATGTCAGCATTTTGAAAAACCCTAACTTAACTCTGGTGCCGTGTCACATATAGAAATATTTTTATATTTGCAACCATAGTAAAACAAAGACTTAAATTTTAGATATCTATTTTATATATTTAAATGCCATTTAACAAAGAAAAATCAACCAAAAAAATGAGTTCGCGTGTCACCTCTGACACACGTGTCATAGGTTCGCCATCACTGCTATACACCATGGTTACAGTTTGATCCCAGTCAGGGCACATATAAGAATCAACCAATGAGTACATAAGTAAGTGAAATAACAAATTGATGTTTCTCTCTCTCTCCCTTCCTCCCTTCCGCTCTCTCTAAAAATCAATGGGAAAAATATCCTCTGGTGAGGATTAACAACAAAAAAAAATAAACAATCAAATCAATACATTTAAAAAATTTTTCAGTACAACTGATATTGCAACAAAGGAGAGAAGATAATCATATAAAATGTTCAATTAAAATAACAAAAACCAGAAAGAGTGGAAGGCAAAAAATATGAACAAAGAACAAGGACAGTAACAAATACAGTAGATATAATTCCAACTATATCAGTCATCACTTTGAACATCGAAGGTCTAAATACTCCCATTAAAAGACTGAGATGGTCAGAGTGGATCAAAAAACAAAACCCAACTATACACTGCCTACAAGAAACCCACTTTAAATGTCAACCAAAGGCCACTGCCACCAACCCAATGCCAACATGAGTCCCCAGTCTGGACCACAGTAGAGACTTTATTTAGGTGAACAGTTTGCAAACTGGGGAAGGCAGCCTCCAGTAGAAACCAAAGATCTCCTCAGCCAAGACAAAGGAGAGGCTGGCTTATATAGAGAGAGTGCCTGCCCTGCTCCTTGATTGGTCCATTTTTTTGCAAATGAAGAATCCAGATTTACACAGTTTGATTGATCCACGTAGAACTGTTCTGATTGGTCAGAATCTTACATCCTCATTGGTCGTATGAATACACTAGTTGGTAGGTAAAGATGAGGATATAGTTGTGTAGCTCTAATTGATGGACAAGCCTATCCTATTGGTCAAAATACAATTCCAGGAACTCCTTTATAAGGTTCATCTCAGAAGGTAGGATCGCAGTGCATGAGAACTCCTCTTCCCCCACCACTCCCCCGGCACCACCACCACCAAACAACAGCTACTAGACCAGTGGTTCTCAACCTTCCTAATGCCGCGACCCTTTAATGCATATCCTCATGTTGTAGTGACCCCCAATTTCATTGCTACAAATTGAACATAATTAAAGCATAGTGATTAATCACAAAAACAATATGTAATTATATATGTGTTTTCCGATGGTCTTAGGCGACCCCTGTGAAAGGGTCGTTCGACCCCCAAAGGGGTCGCGACCCACAGGTTGAGAACCGCTGTACTAGACTGATTATAAATTTGGGCTCAGTTAACCACAAGGAGTCCTTTTTGACAGGCATTTTCCTTCTCAGGGTCAACAAATATAAAGACACGTGTAGATTAAAAGTAAGTGGATAGAGAAAGATCTACATGGCTCACTCACACAAATCAAAATAAGGCAGGAGCAGCCATATTAATTTCAGACGGAACAGACTTCAGAGCAAAACAAGTGACCAGGGTTAAAGAAGACCATCACATAACAATAAAGGGATTGATTTCTAACAGTCAGACACGCTATAGTGGGTAATGCTGTGATGATCCTTAGTGTGAATGTGCCTAACAACAGAGCATCGAAAGGCGAAGGGGAATGCAGTCAGTTATGCTGTGATACGTTTGCACAGTGGCCGGTGATTGCTAGACATTGTGTGGCGTCACATGAGGAGGTGAGGCGTTGGGTCAGCCCAGGGGACAATCGCGGGAGTTGGAAAGGGAGAAGCACGGGCATTTCTCCTCCTTCCTCCTCACTCCGGTGGCATCCTGGCAAGGGCTGAGTCCTCTACGGTTCCAGGCCCAACCCTGTGACCTGACCCCTGGGCTGCGGTGCCTCCTCCGGGGGGCCCTCCAGCCCCAGTGGTCTTGTGCTGATCCGTGCATTGCCTCACCGTCCCCCAATGGCTTCCTAGCTCTGCCATGTGTGCAACTGATTCCCTGCATTGAAGTCGCCCTGTTTACATCCTCCAGGCGCTTCTGCTTCCTCATCAGACCCGGTACTAACTCTAGGCTACATGAGAAAACAGAGCTGTTCCCCCGGGGTGGAACAGCTAGCAAGTAGCGATGCTGCATTTGAATCCAGCTCTGCCCGACTCTGAGGCCACGTTTCATGCACACACTTCCTCCCATTACCCTTGAACATCCCTCACCCCCTAGGGACACTGGCCTCCCTGGATGGTAGACCCCAGGCAACTTGGCATCGTTGCTGGGCTCCCTGTTAAGGTCAGAGGTGTGGCCGCGGCCCTGAAGCTCTGTTCCTAATATTGAGAAGTGTCCTCCCCGCTCCTTGCCCAGAAATGGTGAGAACAGACTGTTCCAGGGAGACTTTAAAAGCTGCCTTTGGCCCCGCCACTGTGTGGCTCAGTAGTTGAGCATCAGACTATGAACCAGGGATCATTGTTAGATTCCCAGAGCACATGCCCGGGGCAGCCGATGGATGATTCTCCTTCATCACTGATGTTTCTATCTCTCTCTCCCTCTCCCCTCCTCTCTGAAATCAATAAAAATATGTTTTAAAATAAATAAAAGCTGCCTTTGCTGGGTTCACTTCATCGTCCTCTCAAAGAATGTCTATCCCGAGAACCCATTATCCTCTCGCTGCCAAGTAGGACAGACTTTTTTCTAAAGTGTTTCCCGCCCCTGCCCCCACCCCCAGAGGGACTAGATGTTTTCTCTTTGACGATGCGTTAAATGGCCTAGAGCTCTGATGCTCACAGTGCGGCCTTCTGTCGGCCACATCACATGGGAGCCTGTGGGCAGCGCAGCACCTCCTGAATCAGGATGTGTATTTTAACAAGATCAAAATCCCCAGATGACTCCTGCGTGTGTTAAAGCGGACACGCGCTGCCCTAGATGCGTCAATAGATATTTACTGGGTGCCTGTGATGCATAATTTCATCACAGCAACACGTATCTCGTGGGAATGCAGTAAGAATGGAATGAATTAATACATTAGAACAGCGCCCAGCACATAATACATGCTGGAGGTTTTGGAATAATAATCACCATTAGGGTAACTATTTGCTGGATTTCAAGCCAAGCACTAGGGGGCCCAGAAATTAATCGATGACTAAGACAGAGCCCGCCCCAGGAGCTCTTGGGCTGTGGAGAGATGTGCGTGCACACCAGTCACTCTGACCGGAGATAGCCGGTGCTCTTGCTGTGACACACCAGCTACAGGGCCTGAGGCTTGGTCAGCGCTCTGCGATTTATAAACAGAAGTCACATATTATACCACTCGAGCATAGAGCAGCTTCCTAACGTAGGTAATATGACCATTATTATCCCACTAGTGGCCTGGTGCACAAAATCCGGGCAAGAGTAGGCCTTCCTTCCCCCGGCTGCTGGCACCGGCTTCCCTCTGGCACCCAGGACCTGGGCTTCCCTCGCAGCCCCGGCTTTGTCCGGAAGGTTGTCCGGTCTAATTAGCATCTTACACTTTTATTATTATAGATTATTGAACTCAGAGGGGCAATGACCAAGGTCACAAGGAGACTTGAATCTGAATCTTTTAACTCCAAATCCAATGCTTTTCTGTCCACTGCCCACCTAATGGCCTCTCCCAAAGAGGAGGTACCAGGGGCCAGAGCATCTTGAAAAGCTGAAGGTGGAAAGAAAACCATAACCAGGGACCAGCATCTTAGGTGACACTGGAGTGGCCTCTTGTTTTGTATCATCCTTAGAGAGGCCGGTGGTCAGCGTGGGAACTGCAGTCGCCCCTGCTCAGAGCTTACGACAGGGGGAAATGCGGCCCACGGATGAGGACTATTCTGGTGGGTTTTGGGTGTTCTTTTTTTTTTTTTTTTTTGGCAAATCCAAAAATGCACTCCACTGTCCCACTAGTTTGACCTTCTAGATCAGTGATGGCGAACCTCTGACATGCGTGTCAGAGGTGACACGCGAACTCATTTTTTTAGTTGATTTTTTCGTTGTTAAATGGCATTTAAATATATAAAATAAGTATCAAAAATATAAATCTTTGTTTTACTATGGTTGCAAATATCAAAAAATTTCTATATGTGACACAGCACCAGAGTTAAGTTAGGGTTTTTCAAAATGCTGACATGCCGAGCTCAAAAGGTTCACCATCATTGTTCCAGATGCTCTCCTCTGAGGGGGCTGTGTCCACCAGACACTCCTTCCAATGGTCAGTCTGGATCAGCACCTGAAGCCTTAGAAGCAGGCTCTCCCAGCAGTAGGTGAATAGCATTGGTTCTCAAAGTGTGGGCTCTGGACCAGCTGCTATGCAAGAATGGGGACCATCCAGCCTGCAGGCTGTAAAAGGCTCACGGAATCATTTGGTCTGGCCCTGCCAAGGCAGTGAGTTAATGAAATGTTTGACCAAATACAGCAGGCTAATTTTTAAGATGAAAATTTTGTATGGCCCATAAATCTATACATATAAAACCCTAATATGCAAATAAACTGAACAGCGAAACAACCGAACAACCGGTCGCTATGATGTGCGCTGACCACCAGGGGGTGCATGCAGAACATGGTGGGCATCGGCAGCAAGTGGCAGAGCACAGAACGTGGAGGGCATCAGCCGCAGCAAGATAGTGGAGCAGGTGAGCGGGGCCACCAGACCAAGGCAGGGCATCCGTAGCTGTCATTGGGGTGAGCCTCTGGTGGTTACTGAAAATTCTTTGCTCCCGCACACTGCGGTCCCATTGGGTGCTCACACCTGCTGCCGGTGCTGGCCCCACTCGCACCTGGAGCCGCCGCTTGCACCCGCTGCCAGCGCCCACCTGGCACCAGTCCCGATTGCTCAGCACCATCAGCAGGTGCAAGCAGGGCCGGTGCCGTCAGCAAATGGTAGTGGTGGTGGTGGAAACGGGGCTGCTGGCAGACAGGGGACCGGGGGCCGTGGCAGGAGGGGCCGGGCGGGGGCGCGAAGGATGGACCGAGACCCGCCCCTGTGCCCACAGCAGCCTCGCAGCCCACAGTTCCTTTCAAGGTGCACGAATTTGTGCACTGGGCCCCTAGGGATGTTATAAATATCCAAATGGCCCTTGGCAGAAAAGAGGTTCCCCACCCTTGACCTATAGCATCACTGAGGAAATGGTTAAAAACAAAATTCTTCCAGCCCGCCCCAGTCCCACTGAGGCAGAGACTGTGGGGGCCAGGCCTTCGCATTAGGTGTTGTAATAAGCCCTCCAGGTGACTGTGAGTTTGAGGACCACAGGGAGTACTGGCCAATAGAGCCTGCTGTTGTGGGAGATGGTCTGGCTCCACGCTGTCCAGCAGAGAAGCGCTCACCACGGGCGGCTGCCGAGCACCTGAAACATGGCTGGTGCAGAGGACCTGGACTTTACATTTCACTTACTTTTAATGGATTGACACAGCCACTGGCTCGTGGCTGCCTTAGTGGACAGTGACAGTCGGCGGGACAGTCTCCCCACCCCCAGTCCACAAATTAGAAGGTCACAGGACTCCCCAGCCAGGTGGAAGGGGGGGGGCGGGTTTGGGAAGGACAAGGAAGATGTGGGGAAGGTGGCACCTCATTGCCAGGCCGGGGAGAAGCCAGATCCTGCTAACACTCAGCTGACACTGTGGCAGGAGGGGACATTGCCTGGAGACGCTGCTCCATTTGTCCCTGAAGGTGGCATGGAAAGCCTCGGCCACATGTTCAAGGAGAGGCCCTAGAGTGGGCATGTAAGGACACACAGGGCAGAGCTGGTGGCAGAGCTGGGTGGCAGGTGGGAGGGCTCATTGACTCACGAGCTAACTATTCCAATAGACCAGAAAAAGGCCTCTTTGGAGATTCAGCGGAAGAGGCGGGACATAAATTAAAGCAGGACAGATTTTGGTCGGACACATGGACTGTTTGATGGCCATGGTGGCTGAGACGAGTCGGCTATGGGATCCTGGCCAGCCTCTGTCCCTGCAGGGGGAGGGGGAGTGGGGATGGGGGAAAGGGTCCCGGCATCCTAGCTCCCATCGCATCGACCAGCTGGGTAACCGTGAACGAGGGGCTTGACCTCACTTGCCTCCGTTCTTTATCCGCCATAGCGAGCCCAGTGAGGAGGAGTCAGCCAAGTGCTGCTGAGAGAGGATTTCCTCGCCGATACCAAAAGCCCCACCAGAGAAATGGCCTCCCCTGAGGACACCACTGAGGCCTGGAACTACGGCAGCCACCTTGTGACCGTGAGGAAGAGCCAGGAGGATCACAGAGAAGCTGGGACCTGGCGTTTGGGAGCCCCTGGGTGAGCCAGCCCCGCAGCTAGCAGGATCACAGGATTACTGTTCACGGAGATCATGAACCTGTTCCTGTTTAAGTCGTTTTGGGTCCAGTGTTCTCTTTCTTGCAGCCAAATGCATTCTTTTTCTTTTTTTTTAGTATTTTTTTTTATAATTAAATCTTTATTGTTCAGATTATTACATTTGTTCCTCCTTTTTCCCCCCATAACTCCCCTCCTTCCAGTTCCCACCCCACCATCCGCCCTCACTCCCCACCCACTGTCCTCATCCATAGGTGCACGATTTTTGTCCAGTCTCTTCTCGCATCTCCCACATCCCTTTCCCCCCCAAGAATAGTCAGTCCATTCCCTTTCTATGTCCCTGATTCTATTATAATCAACAGTTCATTCTGTTCATCAGATTATTCATTCACTTGATTCTTAGATTCACTTGTTGATAGATGCATATTTGTTGTTCATAATTTGTATCTTTACCTTTTTCTTCTTCTTCCTCTTGCCAAATGCATTCTAACTTACACAGTTAGTTTCCCCCTTGGTCACATGAAGATAATACCACCCGGTGCTTGTGAGGATAAAACGAGATGAAAGATGTGAAATACTAAACAGCATCTATGAGGGCGCCCAGTTTCAGTGGCCTGAAAGCTAAGGGCTTGAAAGATGGGGGTGGGAGACTGTTGGTCCCATTGGAACCCACTGGTAGGTGATTTAAAGCCTACAGGGCTTTTCTATGGGGGAAAGAAACCCCTACAATTGCGTGGACTGTCCTTAATGCTTAATTGCTACACGTACATCTAATGAACAGAATCCAGAAAACCAATTTTTCCCAATTATGAATATGATGAATTAAATGTTCGTAAACAACTTGCAATGCATGACAAACATTGCGTTGGATTCTTTTGAATACTTCAAATACCTCCAGGGTGGACCAAACATTCAGAAACGCAATGGCCACACAACCATGACCGCACTCTTATGCCCCCTAAAAAACAGACCCACCGTGGCCTTCATTCATTATTCTGCATTTGATACATTACCTCCCCAGGATTATCGCTACATTTAGTTATTCTTTATTGCATTTTTATATCATTCTAGGGTTTCAGCAATATTTACTCCCTCCTGGGAAGTCATTCGTCTTCCCAGAGCCAAAGACAGAGGACACTTTCTCAGCCAAGCTGAGGACACAGAATTGGGCTATTGGCCAGCTGATTCTTGGCTGAGACGTGGGACCTGGATGTACAAGGTAAGGTGACTCAAACATGAGTCCCAGGTCTCCAGGCTCCATTTCTTTTGATTGAATAAAAAACAACAACTTTCACTTGTGATGAAGGGAGTTTTAAGCCTCTGTCTTTTTGAAGAACTTTTATTTTTAAGTTTTAAAATTTGGTGTCTTTGCTGAGATGATATGAGAAGGGCGCTTCACCTGTGAGGTATTCTTTCCTCAAACCCATCACTCTCGTGCAAAGCGATTTCTTCTCCTCAGGACGTGTGACGAATGTGTCGCTGGGGAGCATGCTGTTGTAGCATCCTCTCCGTGCTCTTTGCGTGTGCCTGCCGGAGCCCGTCAGCCTGGATTTTGTGTGACCACAATGCTCATCGCCCCTTCCTGCCCTCGCTACTGTGTCTGTTTATTCTGGGATTATTTGGTTTACTTACCAGCAGTTCCTGGGGATTATTCTTTCCTGCTTAGGCAGCTAGAAACAATGGCATATCCTATCAGATACTAACCAGGAGAACAGAGGTCATTTAGTAATTCACATGGAACCTATTGAAGGGCATTGGCTATATAGCTGAGAAGCACAATTGGGGGGTGGGGGTGGTGAGGTAACCAGGGATGAGCAAGGAGAGGACACAGCCAGCACCTTGGGCTGGTGGGACAAAGAAGAGAAGGTGCTGCTGGGCCCAGAGAAGGGATGCTGCTGATGCTGGGGAGGCATAAGCTGGCTTCTCCTTTCCTCCCCGTCTCCAGGCCACACCTGGCCGGGATGTTGGGAAATGCAGCCACTGGGGCTGGCCCCTGCGTGAGGCACAGCAGGGATGGAGAGGGGCCAAGAGGGAATGTGAGGCTCACACACACCCTCAACCATGACACCCAGTCACACGCCTTACAGAAGAAACAAACTCCTCGTATACACTACCACGCCCTTGCTTATTAGAATAAAGTGTATGTGTACCGTACTAGTCGTCCACCTCAAATCATTCAACCACCCTTTTGTTCAAGGCTGGACGAATTTTTCTCATTTGAGTATCTTTCTGAACTCATGGCCTTTCATGAGCTGGCTCCAGTTAACCACATCACGAGATGGTCAACTCGTCAAACTTGCCCATGGGAGCATCTTCAGGAGGCTCTTGGCATCCTCCAAAGCTTTCTTCCTTTCTGGCAACAACAGGATGATCCAGAACTTTCCATCCTGATGTTCTCTGGCCCCGGTGCAGCTACCTTCCAAGGAGTCCTGATTCCAGTAACGAAGAACCACCACCTGCACCCTACAGCTCGGCTGGGGTCCCCAGACAAGCCACCTCCGAACCACTGCCAGGCTCTGTGAGGCTGTCTGCTCTACCCCCTGTGCTTGGGATCCTCCTTGACCTTCAAGTTCCAGCTACATCTCAACACACATTAGAGCTGTAGCTGTGTGCGCATGCACACGTATGTGTGTGTGTGTGTCTCCCATTATACCGTGACCCCTCCAGGGTAGGTTCTGCATTTCATTGACCCTCATGTCCACACTGCACAGTGCCTGACGTGTAGTGGGTGCTCAAGTCACTCTTGGTGATGGAAGAAAGAGGGAACCTGACCTTCAGGTAGCTCCAGGAAGTGCTCCCACACCTGATACCTGCTGAGGGTCCCCCTCCTCCAAAGTCATTTCCTATTTATTAAAAAGGCCCTCCCCACCTGCATCTTAAATGTGCACCAATATGAGATGGCTGCTTTTCTTAAAACGAGCGGTGTTTATCTGCTAAGGAAAATAGCCTGACGGGCTCTGTCTTCAAGGTTTTAGGTAACAACCCAAGCGGCCACAGAGGAGAGCTGGCCTGAGGACAGGACTAAGGACTCACAGTCCTCCCTCCACGCAGAGCTGGGGGCTTGTGAGAAATCACAGGTCAAGTGGTGATCCTGCCAGCTGGCCTCTGCCTCTCCCTCCCTCTCTCTCTCCCTCTCTCCCTCTCTCCCTCTCCCTCTCTTCCTCTCTCCCCCTTTCTAAGTGCACACACGCTGCCTTGGTAACCAGTAGTTACTAAAAGAGCCCACATGCAACCACATCCCCTACCATGAGAGATCCTCTGACAATGCTCAGGGCACAGGCAAGTTTCCTCTGACATCTCGCATGCGTGGCTTTGGAGCCTCCCGTGAGCATGTGATTCCTGGTGCGTGCACCGCCGTCCAGTGCATGTGCCACGGAGCATCGGAGCAGCGGTCGTCAGGTCGTCAGGATTCCTCAGATGGGAAATCGGTGAACATCGGGCAGAGCCGGGGTTGGGCTGAGCCTGCGTCCCTGAATGCATAATTAGCACTGGGTTGTTCTGCCAACGGCCACTGCCGAGTCCTTGAAAACACTCTGTTCCCTGAAATAGGTTAACCCCCCACCGCCTGTTACCTCGTGTACACTATTGACTCAGCCACAATGCCATATATGTGAAGAAAAATCCCCAAAGAAATTATTAGTGTTGGCATGGCAACAATATGTTAATTGTCTTCCCTAAAGCGGTCCAGCAGGACCTCCAGCCGGTGTTGAGTTACTGCGAACTCCAGAATAACAGCGGCACTGCGTTCCTTTGAATGGATGCCGGATTTCAGACTCACCCCTGTTTAACCCAAGTTAATAAGATTTAGGTGATTTTTAACGCGTCCGTGTTAGAACGGAAAAAAAGTGAGACTGAGTCCATAAAACTGTCTTGATGTCAGGGCACCGAAGAGAAAAGAGTCCACTGTCTTTTCCACCTTCTGCCTTTCTCCTCCACCCCCAGAACCTCTCTACACCCCTGACGTCTAACTAGTCAGCAGGGCTCCTAAGATGAGTGAGGGGAACAGCGTATCACAGTTACCGTGTTTGGGGCCACAAATAGTAAGAGACCCAACTCAAGCTGAATTAAACTGAAGAGAAGATCGTCAACTTCATGCGAAGACCTGCAGGCAGGTGGGCTTCAGGTGTCGGTGTGGTGGCTCAAGGACAGAATGAAGGACGTGGGTTCTTTCCAGAGCCCCATCCTGAGGACTGAACTCATTCCAAGTCTGGCCGCTGTGGTCATGGCTACTGGCAGCCCAACAATGGGGAGAGAGACCATCAGAGACAAAGAATGGTTCTGGCTTGTTGTTCCTCCACAAAAGATGGCGCATTCTTCCAGAGACCTTCAGCAACCCGCTTCTTCTGTCTCCTTGGCAGAATTGGGTCATGCCTGTCCCAGAATCAGTCAGTAGCAGGATAAATGGGATTCCTTTCAAGGATGACCCCATGAGCTTTGAACAGAAGTTCTGGTATGTGCTGTGGGAGGGATAGATGGACAGTGGGAAGACAGTCACTACGCCCACTGGTATAATGCAGGTGAGCACTACTGGGATACAGCGAGCACCCCGGGACACGGGTAATCATGCTGGGACACGGGTAATCATGCTGGGACACGGGTAAGCGCTCCCAGGATGTGGGTACCGTACATCCTGCCACGGCTGCCTCCTCTCAGCCACCCTCAAGCCTGGGCTGGCTAGCGAGATCTTGCAAAGCAATGGGAACTGGAGGGTGGGCTCCAGCAATCTTCCTCTCCCTTGGGAAAGAGCTCATCCTTCCTAACTCGTCTCTCTCTCATCCTCAATTGTGACGTGTCAGCAGGAGTGCTGGGCTCTGCTCACGGTCACAGGAGAGATTGTGTGCTGAGGAGCTTCTAACGCTGGCGGCTCACCCCCTAGCTGACCCGTAGCACCTTCCTGGCTGAGTCTTCAGGGCTCTGGGAGAGGATATTGTGCTCTGGGTTGTGGCTGAGATCAAAGAGTATCTACAGCTTGTCAGCAAAAACCATTTCTCCACACATTTCCCCTTTAACCTGAACCTTTTTAATCTGTCAAGTACTAGCTTGGAAGGAGCACAACATTATGCAAATAAATACTCATTAGCCACAGACCATTCACAGAACCTGGTCCACCCAAACAGCAATGGGGTCGCTTCCCAATTTCCAATGTTTCACGGGCCTTTGTCATTTGACCCTCAGAGCAACACTGGGAAGCAGGTAGAGAAAAGCCCATTACCCACATTTAACAAGAGAGGAAGGCTCAGATGCTTAAGTAATTTGCTTAAGCATTCGTGGATCTCAGATCCAACAAAGGACTTGCATCCAGAAGATATAAAGAACTCTTAAAACTCAACAGAAAGAAAACCAACCTTTAAAAAAATGACAAAGGACTTGAATAGACACTTCATCAAAGAGGGTATAAGAATGGCAAATTAGCATATGAAAGGATGTTTAACTTCCTTAGCCATTAGGAAAATGCAAATCAAAACCACAATGAAATGCTAATTCAGCCTCTGGGATGACTATAATAATAATAATTTTTTAAAAGACAGACAATACCAAGTGCTGACAAGGATGCGGGGCTACTGGAAATTACTAGTGGGAATGCAAAATAGTACCGCCACTCTGGAAAATGATTTAGCAGTTTCTTATAAAATTAGACATATAGTTTCATTAGCACCCAGCAAACTCACTCCTGGATATTTACCTCAGAGAAATGAAAACTCAGGTTCACACAAAAATGTGGACACAAATGTTTAATAGTAGCTTTGTTTGTGATAGCCCAAAGCTGGAAAATCCCCAATGTTCCTCAACAACATAATGGAATTCTACTCAGCAGGAAAAAGCAACGGACTCTTGATAGACTCAACAACGGGGATGAATCTCAAAGACATTATGTTGAAGGAGGAAAACCAGTCTCAACAAGTTACAAACCATACGATTCCTCTACATGACGTCCCGAGAAAACGAAACTGTAGTTAGTGATGGCGAACAGGCCATCGGTCGCCAGGGCTTCTGGGTGAGGGAGAGCATGGCCACACAGGGAGTCGTCTGGGGCCAGGGAACTGCTCTGTACCCTGACTATGGTGGTGCTTACCCAGATTTATACATGTGTTAACATTTAGAGAACTGTGCCCCAAAAGGAAAAAGAGGCAAATTTACTGTATGATAATTTTTTAATAAAACTTTTAAAAAATCAGTGATTTGAGACCAAGTCGACTCCTTGCCCACCGCTGTCCACAGCCTCCACCAGTTCGAGCCTTTGCTCACGGCACCGCCCTCGGGCTCTCACTCAAAGCCTTGTCTCCTCCAGGAAATTCTAGTAGGTTTTACCCTCAGGTTTCCCAGCCCCTGGATGCAGGAAATGAGAAGGAAGGGAGCTGCTGGAAGCAGGCACGCCGGCAATGACAGCACCCAGCCACTGGCAGGAAACTATGAGATGCAAACATTCACATTCAAAACACGCTAGTGTTGCCCTGACTGGTTTGGCTCAGTGGATAGAGCATCGGCCTGTGGACTGAAGGGTCCCAGGTTCGATTCCAGTCAAGGGCACGTACCTTGGTTGCGGGCACATCCCCAGTTGGGGGTGTGCAGGAGGCAGCCGATGGATGTTTCTAACTCTCTATCCCTCTCGCTTCCTCTCTGTAAAAAAATCAATAAAATATATTTTAAACAAACAAACAAAAACACATACACTAGTGTCCCTGCCGCTTTGTTCAAGGCTAACAACCCCAAACACCCCTCTGAGACGTGGGTGGACCCATCCGCATGGCAGTCCTGGCTCCTCACGGGGAATGTGAGTCCCAGTAGAAAGGTCCTTCAGGCTCCTGGCTCTCTTTGCTGCAACAGGAAGTACCCAGGAGAGTAGACCCTCGGTGTCTACTCTATTCACGAGCATCCCTGAAGGCTGGACATGCAGTGATTTTCTTTTCAGTTGGGATGAAGATTTAGCACCAGGATGCCCATGAGTACACCTGTCAATGGCCAGAGTCCGCCCTCGATACGCCTTGTTGTTGGCCATTATTCCTATTACCAGTGCTCATCCACCGCCTTTAACATTTATGGAGCACTACTATGTTCCAGGCACTTTCTTAAAGGTTTTAGGTGGGTTGTTCTGTTGAACCCTCTCAACAGCCCTGTGCGTAGAACCATAATAAGCCCCCGTTTACAGGTCAGGGAACTGAAGCCAGAGAGGCCCAGTGACTTACTTGAAGCCATACATCCAGTAAGTGGTAGAGCCAAGCCTGTACCGCCCCAGAGCCCGCCCTCACGACCGCTGTGCCCACTGCCTCAGAGAGTGAGCGCACAACAAAGGCTGGTTTCCAGAGCTGCGGTACCGGGAGTGAAGAGCCGGAGAGGACAACTAAGAAACTGGTGCTCCTTTTGCAGGAAACAGATGTTTGGAGTGACCGCCAGAACGAGGTGTTTCATTTATGCCACAGCATGTTTATACCTTATCCTAACTGTGTTCCCCCTTCGCATTTGAATTTTCGTCAGTTGTATCATTTTTAGAGCACTTAGAATCTATCCTCCCATCATAGTCACTGCCTGTGTTTTCTTGATCTACAGTGATGTGGGGACCCTACTCAGAGTACGCCGGATGCTCAAGGCCAATTGGAGTGTTATCCGTCCCAGGCTCTCTGCCTGTTCTTTGTTGTAGCTTTTCCAGTCATCTCCTGGTGGGTCTAAGTTTATCCTCAAATAGAATCTGCTATTAGGACGCATAGGAGTTCTCTGTGGCCTATGTACTTGAGTGACAGTTCAGCTTGGAATAAAGGATAATACTTACTTTAAAAAGAAAAAAAAGAATAAAAGTCTTAATTCAACGGTGGCTCTTCGCTAGGTCATAATCAAGTCCTTCAGAAACAAGACAAATGGACTCTTCAATCTATTTCAGCAATTGCTCCAACCAGCACAAAAATTTTTAATCAAGTAAGAGAGATTTTAGCACACGTGTGGGAACTTGACAAGCAAGAAGTGACAGATTCTGATTCCTGAGCAATCCAATCATATATGTACGCCCTTCCTTTTGTAATCAGGTATTCTCAGTGGTCTCGCGAATCCTATGCCAGAATAACATTCTGTATAGTATGGAAAGAATTTGGGCGCTTAAAGGGAAAAGCCCTCAGTAGTCTGAAAAATCCACTCTGTGGAATGTTTATCCCAAAACCATGGGAGATTAAAACCCCTTTAACCGCTGGATAGAATTCCCTCTCCAATGCCAAGACTAGACTCCTGAGAACTCCCTTGCAAAGGAGTGTGTGTTTGAGGAAGTTCTAGCCTTAAAGAAAAAACTAGCAGGACACCAGGTTAACAATTAAGCCAGCCCAGCCGGCGTGGCTCAGTGGTACGAACCAGGAGGTCACAGTTCGATTCCCGGTCGGGGCACATGCCCGGATTTCAGGCTCAATCCCCAGTGTGAGGTGTGCAAGAGGCAGCTAATCAATTATTCTCTCTCATCGTTGATGTTTCTATCTCTCGCTCTCTTCCTCTCCCTTTCTCTTTGAAATCAATAAAAAATATTTAAAAGTAATAAAACAATTAAGCAAAAGGAATCCCTGAAGTATTTGTGATGCTTTAAACAAAGAAAAAAGTAGAAACTGTGGAAGGTAGCCTTGGCGTGGCCTCCTGGTTTTCTCCCCTTCCCTGAGTGTGGGCTGGATGGAGTAACTTCTACCAAACAGAATGCGGCAGAGCTAATGGGACGCCGCTTCCAAGATTAGGTTATAAAAAGACCATGGCTTCTGCCGTGGGCCCGTCTCTCTCAGAGGACTCACTCTGGGGAAGCCAATGTCATGTCACGTGGCAGCACGGTGGAGAGGCCCACAGGTGAGGGACCACGGACTGCTAGGGACCATCAGCGTGAGCTTGGACGCAGATCCCCACCTTGGTCAAGCCTTCAGGAGGCCGCAGCCCTGGCCGACAGGTTGACTGAAACCTCTTGAGACACCTGAGCTAAGCCACTCCTGATTTCTGACCCAGACACTCTGAGTTAAGTGTTGTTTTAAAGCTGCTGCTTTTGGGGGTAATGTGTTATGCAGCAATAGATAACTAGTACGCAAGTAAATAGATTGCCGGTGATGGGTTACACATGTTCAGCTGGTGATAAAGAATATCGTACCATTAGATTCCATTTACCATCCCCTACAGATTAAAATCTCTCAAGAGCCTCTCGCTATCACACTTTCAAAAAGATATCATCAGACCTGGCCAGGTAGTAGGTTCAATCCCCAGTCAGGGCATATATAGGAATCAATCAATCAATGCATCAATAAGTGGAACAATAAAACTCTCTCTCTCTCTCTCTCTCTCTCTCTCTCTCTCTCTCTCTCTCTCTTTCTCTCTCCCTCCCTCCTTTACTCTCTTTCTAAAATCAATAAAAAACAATTTTTAATTTTAAAGGTATTGGCATTTGTAACTGGATATGCACAGAACATTTGACTGAAGATTTGGGGGCAGGAAAAATAAATCTTGCCTGATGAGAACTTTGTGTAATAAAAGCTTTCCTGGGCTGTGGTGCAAGACACCCCAAGGCCCTGTCTCCCAAAGCATTGTTTAATTTTTACTTTTACTGAAAGTAATCCCCTGAAAGTAAAAATTAAACAATAGCCCTAACCGGTTTGGCTCAGTGGATAGAGCATCGGCCTGTGGATTCAAGGGTCCCAGGTTCGATTCTGGTCAAGGACATGTACCTTGGTTGCTGGCACATCCCCAGTGGGGAGTGTGCAGGAGGCAGCTGATTGATGTTTCTCTCTCATCGATGTTTCTAACTCTCTATCCCTCTCCCTTCCTCTCTGTAAAAAATCAATAAAATATATTTTTTAAAAATTAAACAATAGCGCAGAATAGTATACCTTACTAGAATTTTCCAAGAGCGGTGTGTTAACTTCAAAAAACTTTGTGTTTGGTTACTGACAGAACATCTTGCTCCATCAGGCCCTCGGCCTCCCTCCCACACACTCAGGGGAAGGCGTCTGGGCTTACATGACCCCGGGGAACCCAGTCTACATCTATAGAACTGGAGAAGGAGTCTCCATGGTCACAGGAGGACCTTACCCAGGGCAGGTGGAGGAAACAACCGCAGGAGCCTTTTCCCTGGGAATGCTGGCTTGGGGAGCTTTCCTGGGCCTCGATGTCCACACCGCAGGCCCCTCTCCTGCTGTCTCAGGACCTCCGCAGAGCGAAGACCCCCTAAAGCAGGGGTGGGCAAACTTTTTGACTCGAGGGCCACAATGGGTTCTTAAACTGGACCGGAGGGCCGGAACAAAAGCATGGATGGAGTGTTTGTGTGAACTAATATAAATTCAAAGTAAACATCATTACATAAAAGGGTACGGTCTTTTTTTTTTTTTAGTTTTATTCATTTCAAACGGGCCGGATCCGGACCACGGGCCGTAGTTTGCCCACAGCTGCCCTAAAGCCTTAAGGCTCCAGGAAGGAAGGAGGCTGGACTCTGGACAGCCTGACCCTTGACTAGGTTGCCTCACTGAGTCCGAGCCCCGGATTCCTCAGGTGACCGTGGTGGAAAATCACACCCAGACGTCTCTTCTGTCCTGGGGGTTTGGGGGCCTGGGTCCAGGAGGGAACAGGAGGTGGGGGAGTAGGGGTGTGATGAGTCCCCGGGCCCATAATCCTGGCCAGGAGAAGCCCACTTCCCGCATTTTATAGACATGGAAGGAAGCCATCTCTTGACTTGGCCCACTCATTTCATTTGTTTGGGGATGTTACTTTAACAAGACAAATTTCTAGAATGGGCTGAGGGCTGATTTCCTGCCTTAAAAACAACCAAAGTCATTCTAACCATCCACAAGTCTAACAATGATGAAGGCCTCTGTGTCAACTGCTGCCCGGATTCAGGTCAGCGGGGTGGGGGAGGGGAGTAGGCAACCAGGCAACCCGGGGCTGTTTGGAACAAGTCAGACCGCGGAAGGTCATAATGAACTGTGGGAGCAGACGGCCCTAGCTGACACGGTGTTCCTGAGTCCCAGTCTCAACCCGAGTCTTGGCATCTTGCAGGGCAGGGCCCTAAAGGGGAAGCAAGCGGGCAAGAGGAAAGGGCCTCTAAGGGGCGTATCAGCTCGTAGCTGATTACGAAGCATTTTCTCCAACCCGGTCAGCCCTCTGACAGGCCCAGCCCTCTTTGTTGCAGCCCTGGCCTACAGGTGGAAGGAGCTGACCACCTACACATATAAAGCAAAGAGAGCACTGACTAATTTTTATTGAGCCCCGTGTGTTCAGAACTGTGCCGGACCACGTATTAGAAGAATAGCTACAAAAGGATCAATATAGTCTATGTGCCAAGCACTTGCATAGGAGTTTCTGGAACTACCGTATCAACCCTGTATTACCGACCTTCAGGGTTTAGGTGAGAGAAACAATCCTCCACCGTATATGAGCCAACGTTATTGCAAGTCTCAGTCATCAGCAGCCAGAAGGAATCCTAAGCAATCCACCCCTTGTCTTGCTTAAGTTAGAGGCAGTGAATTTGCTTCCTGTTAGAGAGGAGACCAACCCCTTGGAATTAAAGTGTAACTAGGAGCCCAAGAAGCATAAGGTATCCGTCAAAAGCTACTAAGGTAGTTTCTCTCTCTTGAACGATAAATACCTCTGCCCGTGGCCCTGTCTTGATGAATCCCCCATTGCAAGGTGGGCAACGAGGCAGGTGAAGGAGAGACCCAGAGCTTGTGGGTGCGGAAATAGGTGTGTACATGGCGATCCAAGATAGAACCCTTAGGACTCTGCTCACTGGGAATGGTTCTAGAAAACAGTAAATAGGCACCGTCTTGAAATCAGCAGACCAAGTTCAAGCTCTCGACCTGTCACTGCTTCTATAGTCTTTACTCCCTTAACCTCTCTAAGCCTCAGTTTCCTCAGCTTTAAAATGGGGAGGAAGTGCCCTGACTGGTTTGGCTCAGTAGATAGAGCATCGGCCTGCGGACTGAGGGGTCCCAGGTTCGATTTTAGTCAAGAGCATGTACCTTGATTGAGGGCACATCCCCAGTAGGAGGTGTGCAGGAGGCAGCTGATCGATGTTTCTAACTCTCTATCCCTCTCCCTTCCTCTCTGTAAAAAGTCAATAAAATATATTTCTAAAAAATGGGAAGTAAAAATTAGTGAACATAGAAATGATCTGTAAACCATCATGCTCTTCACACACGATGGCTATTACTTGTTATTGTTGTTGGACTTGAGCTATGTTAAGAGGTAAATGGGTGTGTGACCCAGCTCAGGGACTCAGACAACATTCACAATATTGGTTGCATTTGGTTGTGCTGTGAAATGAGCTGAATTCCAAACCACTCACTTGTTTTTAAAGTCCTGCTGATTTTTAAATTGGAGGAGGCCTGTGCTGTTACGGAGTACCCATAGCTGTTGCATGAGCTAATGTACATTTAACAACTTAAACAACTTCGAAGCTGTTTACCCAGCTGGCTTCTTTTGGAGGTGGTCAACATTCCAAGGGTTTGCAAGTTTCTGGTTGGATTACGTTGGGACCAACACCAATATATTTTACTGTTTTTATTGTTCTCTGCATTTATCCTACTGTGCCTATGGCCAAGGCTCATGTAAAATTAGTGTTTCATAAGTCAACACAGAACGTTTTGCCCCCAGCTTCTCTGTTTCCTTATGATAATCCCTTTGTATTTGCAAATTTACAATTTCCATATTGTTTCTGCACTGGGTGGGTCATCCAGGCCCACAATGGACAGCCATTATTTTCCCCATTTTACAAATGAGCAGCCACTTCTAAAGAATGAACTGAAAGTGAATGGTTTTCCCAGCATCGCCCAGGCAGCATGTGGTAGCAGTGGGACTCGGGGGGCCTACTAGTATCTACTTCCCTCGACACCCCATGACAAGGGGCAGGATTGGTGGGTGATGTTGGCCTCTCCCACTGTTTGGGCTGCAGTTGAAATTCAAAAGGCAAAAGATTAAAGTTGCCCTAGCTCAGCGGTTCTCAACCTGTGGGTCGCGACCCCTTTGGGGGTCGAACAACCCTTTCACAGGCGTCACCTAAGACCATCGGAAAATACATATATAATTACATATTGTTTTTGTGATTCATCACTATGCTTTAATTATGTTCAATTTGTAACAATGAAATTGGGGGTCACCACAACATGAGGAACTGTATTAAAGGGTCGTGGCATTAGGAAGGTTGAGAACCACTGCCCTAGCTGGTTTGGCTCAATGGATAGGGCGTCGGCTCACAGACTGAAGGGTCCTGGTTTCGATTCAGGTCAAGAGCACATACCTTGGTGCAGCCGTGGGCAAACTACGGCCGGGGGGCCGGATCCGGCCCGTTCGGCTGTTCTATCCGGCCCGCGGAGCCGAAAGAGCGGAGGGTTCTCTTGCTCTCCCCTCCGCTCCTTCACCAGCAGCAATGTTAACATGTATTAGTTCACACAAACACTCCATCCATGCTTTTGTTCCGGCCCTCCGGTCCAGTTTAAGAACCCATTGTGGCCCTCGAGTCAAAAAGTTTACCCACCCCTGCCTTGGTGGCCGGCTCAACCCCTGCCCTGATCAGAGTGTGTGCAGGTGGGGAGGGGGGGGCATACACTGTGTCTCTCTCACATCAGTGTTTCTCTTCTCCCTCTCTCTCTCCCCCTCCCTTCTACTCTCTCTAAAAATCAATGGGAAAATGCCCTCAGGAGAGGATTAACAACAACAAAAGATTAAGCTTAATCTTTTTTAGAAATGCAAATTCTCAAGCCTCATCCCAGAGCTGCTGGATAAAAATGGGCACTCAAACAAGATCCCAGGTGAGCTCTATGCTCGTTCAAGTTTAAGAAGCCCTGCCCTGCCTGGGTGTTTCGGAGGCTGGTCTCCTGGATCCTGCTTTCCCAAACAGTAGGGGGCGGCGGGGGGCGGGGCGGGGGAGAACCTACTAATGCATTTAGTTTATTTACTTAATTTCATGAAAAAGGTAAATCAAGCAACTAAAACAGCTGACGAAGGGACTGAGCACCTTGTAATTGCTGTGGCAGCAGCAGACAGGCTCCGGGACACAGACTAAGGAAAATGCGGAGGCGCTTGCAACCCTTCTCTCTCTGTCTGCTCAGCAACCCAGCGCAGAGCGGTGCGCGATCACGGATCTGCAGGTGATCTCTCTATTGCAGGATCCATGTGGCACCCTGGTTTCAGCAACTGCAACAGTGGTTTCCTAGTCTGGCCCTCCGACCTGCAGCATCGGCGTCACTTGAAATGCAGATTCTCGGGACCCACCCTGACCTATTGAATCAGAGGATACGCAGAATAGGGCCCCTCGAGCTGGGAGGGCTGAGACGCTCTGGGCCACAGATGCAAGCCTGGTGAGACGCAGGGGAGGGAGGGGTGGGTGACGGCCCGTGGTACTCCAAAACACTGCAGCCTCCCATGGTAGCTGCAATTCCAGCACAGATTTCCCCTCCTCTATATGAGGGGGGCTGCTTTCTATTCAAAGGGCACGAACAACAGCCTCTGTATCACCTGAGAACCTGTTATAAATGCAGAAACCAGGGCAACACCCCACCAGAATCTGTCCAACCTGACCACCCGTACCCCCCCCCCCACCCCCCGGGACTTCTCTCTGGGTTCTTCTCCCTCCAGTAACTCTCTGAACCCAGGGGATGGCCGTCTGGCTACCATACAGGACACCACAGATGGCGTGTTTTCAAAAACGGAAATGCATTTCTCACAGTTCTGGAGGAGGAAAGTCCAAAATCCAGGCACGGGCAGGGTCGGCTGACAGTGAGGCCTTGCCTCCTGGCTGGCAGGCAGCCGTGTTCTCACTGTGTCCTCAGAGAGCCTTCCTCCTGTGCGCACACAGAGCGACCCAGAGGACCTCCTATAAGGACAGCAGTCCTGTTAAATCAGGGCCCACCCACAGGAGCGCACTTTCCTTTAATTACCTCCTTAAAGGCCCTGTCTCGTTAGGGGTTAGGATTTCCACGTGTGGATTTGGGGAACGGAGACACAATTCAGTCCTGACGCCAGCGCTGAGACAGGAGGCTCCAGTCACTCAGCAAGATGCTGCTCGTGGGGCTGTCGCTGGTAGATGGTGCCCCAAAGGCGACAGCCCAGGAGACTGGCCCCTACTCCGTAGGGAATGAAATGAGACAGAGTTCTGCTGTGGCTCTGGGCCCCCTGGTTCTGTCTCAGGCTCTGCCACCCACCAGCGAGTGCCTGTGGATACACGCAGTCTTTCTATGACCCATTTTGTATAGATATATAAAGAGTTGTCAACTCAACAAGAAAAAAAATTCAATTTAAAAACGGACAAAGTACATGGAAGTACTCCCATGAGGATATACAGGTGGCCAATCAGTGCAAAGATGCACAACATCGATAATCATCAGGGAAATGCGATTTAAAGCTACAGTGAAATAAAAAATGTCGAACCGCTATATTGTACACCTGAAGCTAATATGACTAACATAATATTGTATGCCAGCCATGGTTAAATTTAAAAATAAAATAAATTTTTTTAAACTATGGGGAGATACTATCTTATACACATAGAGATGGGGGAAGACAATATAAGAAGTGCGGGTGAGGATGTGAAGAAATCGGAACCCTTGTGCTCTGCTGGTGGGAATATAAAATGGTGTGGCCGGTGTGGAAAAACTTAGGCAGATCCCCAATAAACCATGTAGCATCCCCGTATGATCTAGTAATTCCACTTCTGGGTTTCAAGCCAAAAGAATGAAAAGCAGGGACTCAAACGGGTATTTTACACTGGTGTTCATAGCAGAATTTTCCAAAGAGGGGGGGAGACCATCCAAATGTTTGTTAACCGATGGATAAATGGATAAACGAACTGTGGCATATACATGCGATGGAATATTATGCAGCCTTAAAAAGGAAGGAAATCCTGTCACAGGCTACAACATGGATGAACCTTGAGGGCATCATGCTACGTGAAATGAGCCAGACACAAAAGAACAGATATTGTATGATTCCACGTAAATGAAGGACCTAGAGTAATTAAAATCAGAGGGGGGAAAAATAGAATGGTGGCTGCCAGGGGCTGAGGTGGGGGGAGAATGGAGAGTTACTGTTTAATGGGGACATCATTTCAGTTTGGGAAAGATGAAAAAGTTCAGAAAATGGACCAAGTCTAAGCTGTCACCCAGCTCTGGAGTTCGATGCCTCTTGGTGCTCACAGCATGAAACGAGATTCCTCCCTCCCTTCGCCAAAGGGCAAAACCAAATCCTCGGCTCTTCAGCCTGCGCTCCGGGGTCTGTTTGGAAAACTAGAGCCTGGTGAGTCTGTGGGTTCAGCTGGTCTATCATCTCGCCGAGGGGAGGTTGGGAGTCCCTAAAGAAACCTGCACTTGGAGGCAGCTCAGGGCAAGTATTTGGTGATGCATAAAAATTCTTTAAAAATCGGAGGAGGGGGTATTTTTTGTCTGTGGTGTGTGTGTAAGTTTAAAGCAAGAGCTTCCTTAAAAAAAAATTTTTTATTGATTATAGAGAGGAAAAGGGAGATAGAAACATCAATGATGAGAGAGAATCATTGATCAGCTGCCTTCTGCACACCCCTCACTGGGAATCGAACCCACAACCCGGGCATGTGCCCTGACCGGGAATCAAACCATGGCCTCCTGGTTCAGAGGTTGTTACTCAACCACTGAGCCACTGGCTGGACAAACATAGGGGTTTTTATACTTTGGGGTGAGTCCTGCTCATTGTGTTTCTGTGCTGGGTGAGGTTTCTGGTGCCCAGACTCAGGAAAACTCGACTCAGAGCCCATCTGTTCAGTATCTGGAGCAAAATCACGGGCAGGGCTCAGGCTGAGAGTGGTCTAGGGTCCCGATGGTCTAAAAAAAAAAACCCAAAATTCCTTCAACCACCGTGCCGATGAGCATAATGTCTTAAAACACGCCGCCTTATGAAAACACACCAAGTGTCATCTGCTTTCCTGATCTTTGGGTATTCTAATTTCAGATGTCTGCCCTTCAGCGTGAGGCATGGCTGTCACTTTAAATGCCAGACTCTTGATTCAGGATAGCCTTAAGGGACCGGCGGGTTCTGTGGCTGTTGGAAGGGATGCCCGCCTCTGTGGGTGCCAGTTCCACGGAACTCCCAGGACAGAATACAGGTTGAAGTGTGATGGGCGTGCATGTCTGCCGGTTTGGGCCACTGTGAGGTCACGGGAGGGTGCAGCCTGATTCCCCCTCCTAGTCAGCTTGAACGGTGCCCGCCTGGCCAGCAGCCTCACGGGGCGGAGCAGCTCATCCCTGGGCCTCTTCCCACGTCCTTGAGAGCCAGCAAGGCTCACCAGACTCTGTCCTTGGCCAGCACACAAGCTGTTCCCGTCCCGGCGCCCTCCCCCGCCCCTCTGCTAGGTGCTCCCCTGCTCAGTGTGGAAACCTTCCCCACCGGCCACCATCAGGTCTTCCCCGTGCGTAAGTAAGAGTGGTTATGTCCTTCCCCTCGGGTCCCCGGTGTGGTCCTTTCAGACTCCCCAAGAACAGCATGGCGCGCCCGGGATTGGAGCTCCTAATTGCAGCAGGGGTCTCCTTCAGACCCGGGGCGGAGGCTGGGGCTGGTCTCCAAGAGCCTGTGAACTACTGAAGGGTGAGGAGGCCGATACCCCTCACCTGTGTGTCTCCAGCAAAATAGAAGCTCAGTCCGTCTCTGCCGAGTTGAGTTGAATGTCATCTTGTGCGGCAGAGAATGGAGCATACACGTCACACGCTCGCCATCCCAAAGAAGCCAGCCTGGACGCAATCCTTCATCCTCCCAGCGTGGGGAACAAGAGGAAACACTCAGGGTTTGTTCTTTGCACTAATTAATACCCACATTTTAAACTCTGAAATCGTTGTATTATCTTTATGACCTGGGATTTATTAGTCCGATAAACAAAGGCAATTCTAATGAGAGGTTGATAATTAATTTTTCTCATTTGAGCGTATCCTCTCTAGCTAGTTTCCTCTTTCTATTAAATAACAAATTCAGGACCCAGGGCAGGGGGTGGGGGATCTGAATTCAGCTCAAACGGATCTGCCAACCCTGCGAGAGAAGTGAGACCTGGCCCACGCTACCGTTTAACAGTGAAATTCAATGTGGAGAGCCCTGGGTCTCGCCACAAGGTGTGTGTCTAAGTAAGCTCCTTTGTAAGTCAACTTGGGGAAAACCCTTGCATTCTGTGTTAACACTTCATACTTTTCAAAGCACTTCTATGTGTCTTATTCTCACAACCACCCACTTAAATGAGAAGGAGTCCCATTTTGCAGAGGAGACTGAGGCATCGAGAGGTCCAGAGATCTGCTGGCGTGAGTTCATAGCGCAGTTTGGATCCTAATGGCTTCCCTACTCCTCTGTTCAATAATTTCTGATTTTACTGCACATTTATACGTTTAACATTGAGTAGGGCCTTGCCAGTGTTTTAAATCGTCTGCCCACCTTCCCTTCACTTCCCTCGGGCACATACCAGCCAGTGCCGACACCCAGAACCCAGCCGGCTGCCAGTCACCTCTTTTCTGGGGCAAGAGCCTTTTTCCGACTTAGCGGACTTCTTAGACTCCACACCGCCGTCCAGCTAGGTCTCTGGTTGCTAGGCGCAGAATCCATCTCAGGAATTAGAGAATTTAGGGTCAGGCTTCAGAGGCAGCGTAACTCAGGACATGCCGAAGAGCGGGACCTCAAGAACAACAGGGCGTGATGGCCGGTTCTGGGTCCAAACCGGCCCACGTCCCCAGCAGCAGAAGTTAGCAGCACTCCCCAGCCTCGCACCCTGCTGTCCATGAGCCCCAGCTCTCAGGGAGGCGATGCGTGGGGTCGCTCTCTGTCTTGCCTCCACTTGCCCAATGTTTTACTGCTGCTCAGAGCAGGTGGAGCGAATGTTCTGAGGTCAGCACGTTAGCTGGCATTCCAGTGGAGTCAAACTTTGCCCTTGAAAATATTTTTAGGCCTCCAGAGAGCACAGTTGGTATGGTTTGATGCATAAAGCCCCGTTTGGTCATACGTGTTACACGCAGAATGGGTGAGGTACGATCCTTACAAACACTTAATGTTTTGTCTGGCACCGTCACTCCGGGACCCAGACACGTGAGCTGATTTGCCCAATGAAAATAGTTCCACAAAAGCCCAGGTGTTTCTAACATCTGACTGATGACTTGCAGCAAAGAAAGAAAGTGCGCGCTGTTCCGCCCAAGTCTTTTTTGAAAACTCCATCAGCTCTATCGCAGTCACTCTGAGTACAGATAAAAATATTTGTCATATTTCACAGCCGCAGCTTCTATTTCAGTCAGCGGCATATCACAGCTGGTTCGGATGAATTAGAAGTTACATGTGCATCCTAGCCAATTCCAAGGTCCCGGGTACTTGACAGTGTAATGTAGTAAACGCATCGTTTTTATCACGAACCCGTGTTTCACCGAAATACATATTTGTACCGAGACCACAAGAATTTTATCTTCAAATGCCAGATATTTTAACTGAATGTACAGTACCGTTTACATTCCTTTAGGATGTTTTACCTTTGCTGGAAAAAGCTTCCTAAAGCTTTATTTCGATTTTATGAATGGGTTGAAAAAACACACAGAGATCCTCAGTGGAGGTACGGATCTACTTAAAACATCAGATCAAATTGGCATCATTGAACTGTTGGCAAAATCATCCTGCCAATGGAGCCCACACTCCATTAAGTTGCCACTTCTCTTTGTTTGTGTACAAAAAAGGTGGAATAAAAAATGGGCGAGGCCGAAACCGGTTTGGCTCAGTGGATAGAGCGTCGGCCTGCAGACCGAAGGGTCCCGGGTTCGGTTCCGGTCAAGGGCATGGACCTGGGTTGCGGGCACATCCCCAGTGGGGGATGTGCAGGAGGCGGCTGATCGATGTTTCTCTCTCATCGATGTTTCTGACTCTCGATCTCTCTCCCTTCCTCTCTGTAAAAAATCAATAAAATATATTTTTTAAAAAAATGGGCAAGATTTTTTTTATTGTGGTAAAATGTACATAACATAAAATTTACCATTTTAACCATTTTTAAATGTATAATTTAGTGGCGTTCAGTACATTCACATTGTTGTGCAACCATCGCCGTCATCCGTCTGCAGAATTCTTCATCTTCCCAAACGAAAACTCTGTCCCCCATTAACCCCTAACTCCCCATTTCTCTCTCCCTCCAGCTTCTGGGAACCAGTTTTTATTCTGCTCTACCCTATCCTGTTCTTTCTCTATGAACTTCACTATTCTAGATACTCATGTAAGTAGAGTCAGACAATATTGAGATTTTTGTGTGTCTGGCTAATTTCACTTGGTATAACATCGTCGAGGTTCATCCATATTGTAGCATGTGTCAGAATGTCATTCTTTTTTAAGCTAAATGATATTCCATTGTAACATTTTGTTCATCCGTTCATCTGTTAGCAGACATTTCGTTTGTTTCCGCCTTTTGGCTGGTATGAATAATGCTACTGTGAACAATGGCAATCCAAATATCTGTTTCAGCCCCTGATTTCAGCTCTTTGGGGTTTATACCTAGAAGTAGAGTGGCTGGATCATACGGTAGGTAGTTCTACATTTAACTTTTTGAGGAACTATCACATCATTTCCATAGGGGTTCCACCGTTTTATATTCCCATTAGCAGTGCACGGGGTTCCAATTTCTCCATATCCTCGCCAACACCTGTAATTTTATCTTTTTTTATAACAGCCATCCTAATGGGTGTGCAGTGGTGTCTCAACGTGGCTTTGATTTGTATCAGAGTGACACTGAGTCCAGATGGTGTGGCTCAGTGGTTGAGTGTCGACCTATGAACCAGGAGGTCACAGTTTGATTCCTGGTCAGGGCACATGCCCAGGTTGCGGGCTTAATCCCCAGTAGGGGACATGCAAGAGGCAGCCGATCAAGGATTCTCTCTCATCATTGATGTTTCTATCTTGCTCTCCTTCTCCCTTCCTCTCTAAAATCAATAAATATATGTATTTTTTAAAGAGTGACACTGGGCATCTTTTCATGTGCCTTTTGACCATTTGTATATCTTTTTTGAAGAAAGGTCTATTTAACTCCTTTGCACAAAAAATGGGCAAGATGAATGTAATGAACAATCATTTGATTAGAACAAACGTCCTGGACCACAGAGTGGCCAGGCTTGGCGGATCACAGATTCTGTCTGTGTTCTATTTCCGGGCTCAATAGCTCTAACTCACCATGGCCCTTCTTAGAATTGAACCCTCCTGAGTCCAGCCAGTGGGTAAATGCACTTTTCCGTAGCTGCGCACGCTAAGTCATCCTCTTTGGGCATCGTCTCCTTAAAAGACGCACCCTTCCCATGGATGTTGATGTTCTCCCGCAGATCGGTGTCTCTGGTTTCTTATGGTCAGTGACGGTGGCCCCGGGCATCTTGGTAAACATCAACATTATGCACTAGGTACACACTGATCATCAGCTTTCCCGAAGAACAGAAACCTGTTGCTCTGTGTTCATTAAATACACACACAAGCCCTAGCCGGTCTGGCTCAGTGGATAGAGCGTCGGCCTGTGGACTCAAGGGTCCCAGGTTTGATTCCGGCCAAGGGTATGAACCTTGGTTGCGGGCACATCCCCAGTGGGGACTGTGCAGGGGGCAGCTGATCAATGTTTCTCTCTCATCGATGTTTCTAACTCTCTATGCCTCTCCCTTCCTCTCTGTAAAAAATCAATAAAATATATTAATAAATAAATAAATAAACACACACACACACACACACACACACACACACAACCGTTTTTGAGCTTTTGGCTAAAAGACACAGACAACTTAGGCCACAGGAAGAGAGACTGCAGGTCTGTGGGGACAGTTCTGTCTCCGTATTTCTCAGGTACCTTGCGACTTCCATTCCCTGTCTCTCAGAGGCCACGGGGACTCTCACAGTCCACTGCTCTCGGACCCGTCTTTCTGTTAGCTTGGCTTCGTGCTAATGCCTGCCCCCCATGGCCTCCTGCTTCAAGTCGTCATCACCCAGGAGATCCAGCTATCTTAGTGTGGGTTGCTCCATGTGGGTTGTTTTCATTTGACCTTGACAAGAGGATTCTGGGTAAGTAGTTGATTTTGGAGGCAACCTGTAAACACTGTGGGGATGGGAAAGTGAGACAGGGAAGAAGGAAGTCAATAAAGAGGCTATTATCAACCAAGTTACTACCATGAGCAACTGAACCTCCTGGGAACCTGGCAAACAGAGTTACTGAGAGGGGGGCTAAGGAATCTGGGGGGTCTATCTCACTAGATCTGCTCGTCATGTTGAGGGCTGCTCCTGGGATCATTAACTCTCGGGCACTTCTGACTAGCCTTGTACACGGGCTAAGGGTGCTCCCACTGAGGGTGGAGGAGACATGCATGATGCAAGGGGCACTGGCAACATCTCCTGCCAGCACCCACCCTGGCTGAGAAATCTGTCTCTTGGTACAAATTCTCAAGGAAGAGCACCTGATTGGTCACTGTCCAGCCAATGGGCTGGTTGGCCCTAGGTCAGGTGGTGACCCTCCCTCTAGTCATCCAGGGCTGGGTGGTCAGAATCTGGGCAAGTGTCAGCACCTTCTCCTTCAGCAGGGGCATCAGGCTGGGGCGTTATCACAGACATGGGCAAAGGATGGGGAAGAACTCCATGCCCATGCACCACATTCCCAAAGTTCATCGTGTTTGTATTTACAGACGGAGCTAACCTCTGTCTCTTGACTCTGCCCCCTCTGGGTCAGGCACCGCCCCGACCCGGCCCAGTCAACCTTCTAGGCCGTTCCTTTCCCATCTCCGAGGCTGCATGCACAGGCCCCTGTGTCTTCTCCTGTCTGGGCTAAATCAATATTCCCCCCCCCCCCCCCCCCGTGTCTTCACCTCGTCCTTGCAGTGTTTTCATTTGATCAGAAGAACCCTCGGTCCAAAGAGGCAGCTGTGAGTGAGGAAGGCAGAGGCGGGAAGCGGGGCCCCGTGTTTGGACTCGGCCTGCGTGTGTGGGATGGCTGGCAAGGCCAGCTGGTAAGGAACTCGGGGGCAGAAGGCCTGGCCTTGGTCGGAACCATCTTGTTCCCATCGTCTCCGAAGCCAGATGGTACTGGTCCCTTCTGTCTCCAGGAGGAGCCGCTCGGCAGGGAGGTGAGGCGCTTGCTCTGGGCCACCCACGCCCAGCCAGCTGGCCAGGAAACTGAAGTAGATGGGTCTGCTGGTGGCTGAGAGGACCACGCCACGGCCAGCGGGACCCCCGAAGGCAAAGGAAGTGTCTGTAAAGAGAATGCCCCTGAGATGGACCTAGGAGTAGGCCATTTCTCTCCATCAGTGCCTCTTCATTAAAGAGAGGACATTTTCAGGACGTTTTCATCAGGGATTCAAATAATACTGGACAGATAACAAAATAGAATAAACAGACCAAAGGAACACAAGCACCCAGGCTTGGCGGATCACAGATTCTGTCTGCGTTCTATTTCCGGGCTCAATAGCTCTAACTCACCATGGCCCTTCTTAGAATTGAACCCTCCAGAGTCCAGCCAGTGGCTCAACGCCACCCAGAGACTTTCTTTAGTCGTTCATGGCTTCTGTCGCCACCAGAATTGGCTTTTCCTTTAGTTACCAACTCTTTTGGTTTACTGAGATTGCCCTAACCAGTTACCACAAACTGAGTGGCTTAAAACAACAGGAATGTATCCCCTCACAGTTCTGGAGGCCAGAAGTCTGAGATCAAGGTGTTGGCAGGGCTGCACTCCCTCAAGGGCTCCAGGGGAGCATCTGCTTCTTGCTCTTCTGGGTTTAGGTGGATGTCAGCATTCCTTGGCTTGTGGCCTCATCCCTCCAATCTCTGCCTCCATCTTCACATCACCTTCTCTTCTTTGTTTATTTCTTCTCCTCTCCTGTCTCTCATAGGGACACTTGTCATTGATCTTTAACTCAATTACACCTACAAAACCCTCTTCCCAAATAAGCTCACAGTCACAGACTCCTAGGATGTTTGCGTAGACATCTTTTTGCAGGCCACCAGTCAACCCACGGTACCAACTAATTGAAAAGTTTGCTCATGGAGTTATTTGTTGGATGCCAACTCTGTGTCAGGCTTGTGTGGGGCTGGGTCTCCTTTGCAACACCCCTCACCTGAGGCCACGTGGGGTTTGGGGCAATTTCTACTCTACCTTCATCTCAGTCCGCACCTGGCTAGCCAGCCATTGACAGCTGTGGTCTCCAGCGACCCAGGGAGGGCCAGGGCTTGCCAAGCAAGGGCTCACCTTTTCCTGGCCAGTCTGGCTGTGACATTATCACGGGCACCCAGGAAACAAACCCCACCAGGAAGCCAGCCCGACGTCACCTGCATAGCACAGCATCCTGAAAATGTTGACTCAGGCGCTGGAACTGGAAGGGTCAGGGCATTCGACAGAAAGCCACACACTGGACGGCAGAAACTTATTCTCCCACAGTTGTGGAGGCCAGAAGTCAAGTTCACGGTGTCCGCGGGGTCACGTTCTCGCTGAGAGTCTGGGGAGAACCCTTCCTTGTTTATTCCTGGTTTCCAGGGGCAGCCGTTGATCCTGGGTGAGCCTTGGCCTGCAGAAGCGGCACTCCAGGCTCTGCCTCTGTCGTCACCCGGGCTCCCCGTGTGTCTGTCTCCGCGTCATCTCCCCTTTTCTTATAAGGATGACAGTCACACTGGGTGAAGGGCCACCGACTCCACCCTAACTAATTACATCTGCACGATCCTATTCCAAATAAGGCTACCCTCCGAGGAGCCAGGGGTTGGGACTTCAGCATATATTTTGAGAGGACACATCCATTAACTGTAAGCAAAGGGCAACACAGTCAAATGCATCTTACAAACAATGTCTGTATTTGGTATGTTTCTTGTCTATTTCCTCTGCCACTAGAATAGAGATTCCATAGGAAAGGTGTGACTGTTTTGTTTGTTCGTGGATATATATCCCCAGTACCTCAAACAATTCCTGACATGTATTAGGCATGTATTCATTCATTCATTCATTCACTCAAGAAATAGTTATTGGGTGTCACAATGTGTCAGGCACTCCCTAGGCACACAAACACGGTCTTAACCCTCTTCCTTGTCTTGCTTCCTTGCCCTTTCCTGGCCTCTGGCTCGCTACCGCCCAAACCCTCTGTACGCCCTGCATTGCCATCCCAGGGTGCCAGTCCTCCAGGCCCCATGGCTGGACTGGCATGGAGAGCAAGGAGCCCCTTCTGCATGGCATGATCACAGGCGAGGCTCTCCCGATGCTTCCGCTGATGTTGGCGGCTGAGCTGTTTGAAGCCAGAGTTCCTGGGGTGGCTGATTGTTAAACAGTGAGACAGTGTACACATTCAGCACTTCTGCCCGCGGCCCTTGGCAACCGCTGGAGCCAGCTTCCTTGCAGGCTGATAAATTGGCTTCTGAGCCAGCCTCTTCCGGTCCAGTCCGAGCTGGGCAGCATCTCACCTTGGAAGTCACTTCATCAGAACATGACAAGACCAGGTCAGCAGAGGTGCCAGGGAGGCTCTGTGCACCATCTCTCGGGACTAACGACTGTGCCTCAACCATTCTCTCGCAACTCTCCCTCAGAGTTCTGGACGTGCAGCAAGACCTACGCCCAAAGGAAAATCGATGCACGCAAATTAACCTTGATAGCAGGTGTGCTGTGTCTGCCAATTCGTGAAAGCAAGGTGCTGCTGACGGAGGGAGAGTGGGTTTGTGCCCGCCGACGCCCCGGAGGATGCTCCTGGAGGGGATCGAGGTGACGGGTTATTGCACTTGTCTCCAGCTGCCTCCACTCTCACTCCTCACAGTCCCGTTTCCACACAGCGTCCAGAGAAACCCATCAAACAAACATAAAACAGCCTGGCTGCTGTGGCTCAGTGGTTAGAGTGTCAGCCCACGCACCAAAGGGTCACTGGTTCGATTCCCGGTCAAGGGCACGTACCTGGATTACAGGTTCAATCCCCGGCCCCAGTCAGGGTACCTGTGGGAGGTAGCCAATCTATGTGTCTCTCTCATATCGATGTTTCTCTCTCTCCCCACCTCCACTCTCTCTAAAAATCCATGGGAAAAATATCCTCAGCTGAGAATTAACCAATAAACAAACAAACAAACATAAAGCAGGTGCTTCTTCCCTGCTCAAAACCTTCCAGTGATTCCTCACTCGGAATCAGAGCCAGCCCTTCCCCGTGCTCACGGGGCCCTAGGATGGAGCCTCAGCCTTTCTCCAGGCTGAGCCGTCTCTGCAATCCCCGCGTAGACCGAGCTCCGTCACAGTGGCCTCCTCGCAGCCTGCTCTTGGCTGCCTCAGGGACCTGGCACCAGTTGCCCCTCTGCCTGGAAGGCCCTTCCCTGGTCTTCACATGGTGATGGCAGCTCCTTCGTGTCCCTCGAGGCTGAGTTCAGATGTGGCTCCTCCACAGAGCTTCCGCAGTCACCCCATCCAAAACGCCCCCTCCCCTCAGCACACACGGGAACCGAACCGCGTCTCACCGTATCGCCCTCTTTACTCCCTTCTGAGCAACCATCACTAACCTACAATGACTTTGCTTATGGGTCTACCTGTCGACTGCCAGCCCCCTCTACGGGGATGGAACCTGCCGGAGGGCTGGGTCTGCCCCTTCCCACCGCAGCCCCAGCCCCTGGAGAGGCCTGACAGGGGGCATGTGCTCAGTGACTGGTTCAGTCACAGTAGCTTGTCTCTGGGGCTTCATATGTGACCCTGTGCACACGGCCTCAGTTTCCTCGGATGTAACATGGAGACCATCCTATAAAGTAAAAGGCTAATGTGCAAACTGTCCCCTCGACTGGGAGTTAGACCGGGAGTTTGACCAGGGGGCGGGACCAGCTGGCCAACCGCCCTCGGACCCTCCCCCAGCTGCCTGTGGCCCCTCCCCCAAGCCAGCCCCACCCCCAACCAGCCCCACCCACCCTGATTGGGGGTGAGGCTGGCCTGCCAACCGCCCATGGCCCCTCCCCCAGACAGGCCCAGCCTGATCACCCCCCAATCGAGGAGGGTCTCACCCATGCACGAATTCGTGCACTGGGCCTCTAGTTATCTTATAAAGCTCCCAGCACAGTCCCACACACTGGGGAATTCGGCACATGCTGGTTAATGTCTGTGTCCATCTGAACACTTTCAGCTGTGCAGACCAAAGCACCCAGGTTCAGCAATAAGGGGCTTCCTGGTCTCACATAATTAGAACAGCTGCCCAGGGTTGGTTCTCAGCGATGTCCCCATGGTCACAGGTGGCTGCCACAAGTCCAACATCACAAGTAGACGTGACAACATCTGCCTGGAAAGGAAGAGCATTTCTACTTGTGCATCTCCCGTTCATTAGGGAAGCCTTCCTTACCCAGAATGCACCTCCTCTCAGTGGTCCCCTTGCCAGGGCTGGAGCCTATGCCCCTACCTACCTCTGTTGCAAAGGAGGAAGGCGAGGTGCCCATCTGGCCTGTCTCCTCTGTGGGAGGAGGGGAAGCGGTAGAGAACGGTGGTGGGTGTGCATCCCAGAGGTTCCCTGCCCTTCCCTCCCCTCCTCTCTGCTCTTCTTGTGTGCTTTGAACTATGGGCCCACAGCTCCTCTCTGCCGTGGTAGGCCCTATTTAAAGGAGGCCTGCAGGTGTCGTCTGGTCGGTGTGGGGGTGTTTGGAGGCTGGACTGCAGAGAGTTAGCAAGAACTAGGCAGAACGAGACGCAGATGTGGCTGGAGGCGGGTAGAAGACGGTGCTGAGCAGCCTGGGAGGGCCAAGGAGGCTGAGGCAGAAGCAGGTGGATGCCTGGGTGCCTGGAGCCCGGCCTGCTCAGGGAGCAGGAGAAATGGACAGAGGGGGGGAAAGAGCTTTGTTTCGAAACCTCAACTTAAGCTCTACGCTTCCTCCTCAGCCCACCATCACCTCCCTCTCCTCCTCCTGCCCATCTAGGCCCTGATGCTGCCCAAGGCTCCAGCCTCCCTCCAGCTCCTCCTCCTGTTCTCTGGGGACCGGCTGCTCCCAAGCCAAAAGGGACATTCCCCTCTGAGGACCCACATGGGGCCGAAGGGCCAGGAGGGAGCAGGGTGTGGGCAGGGCTGAGAGGAGCAGCTGGAGCTCTGGGAAGCCCAGAGCTCTCCGCTCTCCTGGTGAAGAGGGCGTGTCTGACTTGTGGGTGTGGGTGTGTGTGTGTGTGTGTGTGGTGTGGGTGTGGGTGTGTGTGTGTGTGTGTGGTGTGGGTGTGGGAGTGTGTGTGTGTGTGGTGTGGGTGTGTGTGTGTGTGTGTGTGTGTGGTGTAGGTGTGGGAGTGTGTGTGTGTGGGTGTGGTGTGGGTGTGGGAGTGTGTGTGTGTGTGTGTGGTGTGGGTGTGGGAGTGGGGGTGTGTGTGTGTGTGGTGTGGGTGTGGGAATGGGTGTGTGTGTGGTGTGGGTGTGGGAATGGGTGTGGGTGTGTGTGGTGTGGGTGTGGGTGTGTGTGTGTGTGTGTGTGTGTGTGTGGTGTGGGTGTGGGGATGGGTATGGGTGTGTGTGTGTGTGTGTGTGTGGTGTGGGTGTGTGTGTGTGTGTGGTGTGGGTGTGGTGGGTGTGTGTGTGTGTGGTGTGGGTGTGTGTGTGGTGTGTGTGTGGTGGGTGTGTGTGTGTGTGGTGTGGGTGTGGGTGTGTGTGTGGTGGGTGTGTGGGAGTGTGTGTGTGTGTGTGTGTGTGGGAGTGGTGGGTGTGTGGTGTGGGTGTGGGAGTGTGTGTGTGTGTGTGTGTGTGTGTGGTGTGGGTGTGGTGGGTGTGTGGTGTGGGTGTGGGAGTGTGTGTGTGTGTGTGTGTGTGGTGTGGGTGTGGTGGGTGTGTGGTGTGGGTGTGGGAGTGTGTGTGTGTGTGTGTAGGTGTGGTGTGGGTGTGGTGGGTGTGTGGTGTGGGTGTGGGAGTGTGTGTGTGTGTGTAGGTGTGGTGTGGGTGTGGTGGGTGTGTGGTGTGTGTGTGGGAGTGTGTGTGTGTGTGTGTAGGTGTGGTGTGGGTGTGGTGGGTGTGTGGTGTGGGTGTGGGAGTGTGTGTGTGTGGTGTGGGTGTGGTGGGTGTGTGGTGTGGGTGTGGGAGTGGGTGTGTGTGTGTGTGTAGGTGTGGGGGTGGGAGGTGGGGGTGGGTGTGGTGTGGGTGTGGGTGTGGTGTGGGTGTGGTGTGGGTGTGGTGTGGGAGTGGGTGTGGGTGTGGTGGGTGTGTGGTGTGGGTGTGGGAGTGTGTGTGTGTGGTGTGGGTGTGGTGGGTGTGTGGTGTGGGTGTGGGAGTGGGTGTGTGTGTGTGTGGTGTGGGTGTGGGAGTGGGGGTGTGTGTGTGTGTGGTGTGGGTGTGGGAATGGGTGTGTGTGTGGTGTGGGTGTGGGAATGGGTGTGGGTGTGTGTGGTGTGGGTGTGGGTGTGTGTGTGTGTGTGTGTGTGTGTGGTGTGGGTGTGGGGATGGGTATGGGTGTGTGTGTGTGTGTGTGTGTGGTGTGGGTGTGGGTGTGTGTGTGGTGTGGGTGTGGTGGGTGTGTGTGTGTGTGTGGTGTGGGTGTGGGAGTGTGTGTGTGGTGTGGGTGTGTGTGTGTGTGTGTGTGTGTGTGTGTGGTGTAGGTGTGGGAGTGTGTGTGTGTGGGTGTGGTGTGGGTGTGGGAGTGTGTGTGTGTGTGTGGTGTGGGTGTGGGAGTGGGGGTGTGTGTGTGTGTGGTGTGGGTGTGGGAATGGGTGTGTGTGTGGTGTGGGTGTGGGAATGGGTGTGGGTGTGTGTGGTGTGGGTGTGTGTGTGTGTGTGTGTGTGTGTGTGTGGTGTGGGTGTGGGGATGGGTATGGGTGTGTGTGTGTGTGTGTGTGTGGTGTGGGTGTGGGTGTGTGTGTGGTGTGGGTGTGGTGGGTGTGTGTGTGTGTGTGGTGTGGGTGTGTGTGTGGTGTGTGTGTGGTGGGTGTGTGTGTGTGTGGTGTGGGTGTGTGTGTGGTGGGTGTGTGGGAGTGTGTGTGTGTGTGTGTGTGTGGGAGTGGTGGGTGTGTGGTGTGGGTGTGGGAGTGTGTGTGTGTGTGTGTGTGTGTGGTGTGGGTGTGGTGGGTGTGTGGTGTGGGTGTGGGAGTGTGTGTGTGTGTGTGTGTGTGGTGTGGGTGTGGTGGGTGTGTGGTGTGGGTGTGGGAGTGTGTGTGTGTGTGTGTAGGTGTGGTGTGGGTGTGGTGGGTGTGTGGTGTGGGTGTGGGAGTGTGTGTGTGTGTGTAGGTGTGGTGTGGGTGTGGTGGGTGTGTGGTGTGTGTGTGGGAGTGTGTGTGTGTGTGTGTAGGTGTGGTGTGGGTGTGGTGGGTGTGTGGTGTGGGTGTGGGAGTGTGTGTGTGTGGTGTGGGTGTGGTGGGTGTGTGGTGTGGGTGTGGGAGTGGGTGTGTGTGTGTGTGTAGGTGTGGGGGTGGGAGGTGGGGGTGGGTGTGGTGTGGGTGTGGGTGTGGTGTGGGTGTGGTGTGGGAGTGGGTGTGGGTGTGGTGTGGTTTGTGGAGGTGGGTGTGTGTGTGGAGGTGGGTGTGTGTGGGTGTGGTGTGGGTGTGGGTGTGGTGTGGTCCACAGGTTAGCCCAGGGGTGGGCAAACTTTTTGACTCGAGGGCCACAATGGGTTCTTAAACTGGACCGGAGGGCCGGAACAAAAGCATGGATGGAGTGTTTGTGTGAACTAATATAAATTCAAAGTAAACATCATTACATAAAAGGGTACGGTCTTTTTTTTCAATAGTTTTATTCATTTCAAACAGGCCGGATCCGGCCCGCGGGCCGTAGTTTGCCCACGGCTGGGTTAGCCCATCCCAGACTAGGCTCTGGACCTTGGGAGCAGTGTTCGGACACCCACCTCACAACCTGCCACACAGTGACCAAGAGCTTGGCCCTGACTTATGAGGGTTGGAAACCCAATTTTCGTCCTTACTAGTTAGACAACTGTCACCCCTTCGTTTTGTGATGAGTCCTCTACTGGAAAAGGTGGAGACTGCCTCCTTTTCTTTAAAATTTCCATTTCTGCACCGCTAGCATCTAAAGAGTCAATCCGGTCAATAAACAAATTGCAGGAGATTACCCTTCTGTCCTGCATTCTAGCTAACCTCATTGGCTGGATCTAATCGTGTCTTTGTAAATTCTTCGGACTTTTCTACGGAGGCGATCACCGTGCCTGCAGTTATTCCTCCCCTCTCCTTGTGCCTCGTATTGCTCTGTCTGGCCCTTACCTCGCTGACCAGGAGGCTGACCAGGAGCGGCGAGAGCAGACATCCTTGTCTTTGCCCCAGTCTTTGGGGGAAAGTGGCCTGTCTCTCACCATTAAATGTAATGAATGCTCTTTGTTAAGGTGAGGAGTTCACACTTATTCCTTGTTCGCTGAGAGCTTTTATCATGAATAGATGCCCACTGACCTTTTAATAAAGCTCTCTTCTGCTTCAATCAGCCAGTTTCGTTTCTGTTGCAAATAGGAGCCCTGAGTGACATGCTAGCCTTCCAACGTCAGGCAAGCTCCCTAATAGACTCGCGTAGCCTGAGCCTGGATAGAAGCCCGGTGATGGAAACTTACGTCCTTTTAATTCCACCACCTAAAGAAAATAGCTGTGATCACCGTTAAGGCTGTTCCCTTGCACTTAATTTGTTATTTTTCTCCCACTCCACTCTCCAATAACCTTGCTTATCGTATGTAGTTATATAAGTAATATATACTCCTTGCAAAGCACCTGAACAATCCAGTAAGATATAAAGAAGGGAGTGAAGGTCGCCTGGATGTCACTGTCCTGAGGTAGCCATCATTAGCAGTTTGGTGATCATCTTCCAAGCCCCCCTTTATGCATGTCCACATACAACATGCATGCTTTTACATGCATGTTATCACATGCTGCTTTATCACAGGCATGTGCCACCACCCCCCCATATCAGCACCGCTCCCCACACGCCTCTCTCCTGGTTCTCAGGACGCCTGGGCTCGCCCGCACCGTCTCTGCCAGAGGTGCCATCGTAGAATAGCTCCGGGATGCTCCTCCCACAGGCATGTCCAAACTGGTCACTGTTGGGACCAGCCGTAGGCGCTGCTGTCACCTGTGAGCCCAGCTGGGGCTGTTGACTGGAGCACCTACAGGTGGCCTCTCCCTGGTAGAGCAGGTGAGTGGGGGTGCCAGACCAAGGTGGGGCGCCCATCACTGTCATCAGGGCAAGACACTAGTGGTTACTGAAAGTTCTTTCTCTTGCACAAAAACGGTCCCACCCCCGCACTCACAACTGCTGCTGGTGCTGGCCCCACTCGCACCCGTGGCCAGCACCGGAGCCACCGCTCACACCCACTGCTGGTACCCGGCACCAGTCCGATTGCTCAGCGCCGTCAGCAGGTGCGAGCGGCAGCTGCCGGCCTTGATCACCCCTAAGGGCTTCTCCACATCCCCCTGCTCCTGAGGGGCAATCGGGGCAGCAGCTGCTGCTCACACCCGCTGGTGGAGCCGCCCCACTCGCACCCCCTGCTGGCGCCAACCCCAATCACTCTGTGCCCTCAGGGAATCAAATCCCCAACCCTTCAGTCCGAGGGCCGACGCTCTAACCACTGAGCAACCAGCCAAGGCTGGAATTGACTTTGTAGCATGAGTACACAGACAATAGACAAGCAAGCGAATAAAATATGCCAAAGCCGGTTTGGCTCAGCGGATAGAGTGTCGGCCTTCGGACTGAAGGGTCCCAGGTTCGATTCCGGTCAAGGGCACGTACCTGGGTTGCAGGCACTTCCCCAGAGGGGGATGTGCAGGAGGCAGCTGATTGATGTTTCTCTCTCATCGATGTCTCTAACTCTCTATCTCTCTCCCTTCCTCTCTGTAAAAAATTAATAAAATACATTTAAAAAAATAAAATAAAATAAAGCTAAACAAAAAAAGCTTGCATTAATTAAATCAATAAATCAAATGAGAGGCCCTCTTCCCCTGAGGCCCCGGGAGCTTTATCAGGACTTTGCTTCTGGCTCCGTTGCCTCTGTGCCTGACACTCCAGGGGCTGATATTCCGGCCTGTGTCTTTCGCGGGAGGGGCCATGACCACTTCCCAGGGCTGCCCGTGGAGCGACATTCAACAGCAACTGTACAGTGTGGGTTGCTGTGAGAATTGACATTGACGAGCCACTTGCAACAGTGCCTGGAGCATAGTAGGTGCTCTGTCTGTGTTTGTGGGACGAAGGACATCTCCTCAAGCCTCTGAGGAATGGAGTCAGCTCTTCTGCTGCGTTGGCCCAGCCACCCAGCCCCCACGCGCTGGCCTCCAAGCCACGCTGACTTGTCCACACGGACACCTTTCGTGGTGGTGATGAGCATGCCCTCTCCAACTGTCATTTCTGGAAGACCAGCCAGGCATTCCCCGCAGGGGCTGCTGCCAGGCAGTCCCTCATCATTAGCACAGCCCCAGAGAGGCACAAGGGGGGCCTCCTAAATAATTGAAGCCTGGCAGTGGAGGCCTAACCTTCCCCGAGTCGAGCTTCGCGGTGCGGTGTCAGAATTCAAATGCCTTGGCTGTGTGGCCTGGGGCTCCCGGCCTGCGGACCGAGGACCAGCAGCCACCCTTGCAGGAGGTTTGTGCTAGTGACACGCTGTGGGCTCGGAGCCCGGCGCTCTGTCGTTAAGCTGAGTGGCTCACCTCCTGTGCCTTCCAGCCCCGGGTAAGTAGGCTAAGGCCAGCCTGGGAAGATTATTTGCAGGGAATTAGAGCAGGGGGAGCAGGATTAGGGCAACCTTCCAACCGGTGGCTCCTCTGCACCTGCCATCTGCAAAGGACGGGTGCCTCCTGAGGTGACACCGACAGGAGGGAGAGTCGGTCAGGAGCCGGGGGACCCACTGAGGAGGCACCTCATGAACTTAGGGCAGGTGTTGCCCTGTCCCCACTCCTCCTGCCAGGACCTCAGACCAGCTGCACCAGCTTTGCAGAGCTGGGCAGGTGGCAGCTGGGAAGGCAGGGGTCAGCGTGGGTCCTGGCCCTGTCACTCACTGTGTCCTGGGCGAGCCACCTCTTCTGCTGGGGGCCTGCTTTCTCACCTGTCAGACCACCTGGCTCTAATGGTCTTGAGATGCCATTCCAATCCAAAGGGAGGAGGTTGGGAAGGAAAGATAGATTTGGGATTCCTACTGGATTTGACGGCAACAACAGCAGAGAAAGAGACCCAACTGTCGCCTACAGGGAGATAGAATTTAATGCACGAGTAAGTGAGGAGTGAGTGAGAGAACAAATGAAACGGTAGGTGTGGATGGTGTATGGGGCTGTTGAAGGGCAACAGAGTCTGTGGAGACAATATGACTAAGCAGACTTCTGAAGGTAAATCATATAGCCCACATAAAGTCAATTATCCGGGTAATCTAAATAATGAATAGTGGCACTCACTGAGCACTTAGTCACAGCACTATTCTTTGTTTTGCAACGGCAACCTCCTTTAATCCTCACAATGATATAAAGTAGATGATGTTATAAACCCAGATCTACAGAGCGGGACGCTGAGGCACAGAAAGGTCCAGCTAACCCGGTCGTCTTGCTTCAGAGCCCACGGACTCACTCTCCCTAGAGTAGCCCGAATGGCTCTTAGGCCAGAGCCAGCCTTGGCCACCATGTCACTGAGGCAGGTACCACTTCCCCTGACCAAGGGGAAGAGTCCTTGGCACCAAGTGGGGCAGGAAAGGAAGGGGCTGAGCTTCAGACTCCGTGCCCCCTCCAGGCAAAACCCTCGGGTCCCCCGGGTCCTGTACCAGCGCTGCCAAGCGCCAGGCTCACAACTCAGCTGCTTGCGGCTGGAACCCGGCCACAGCTCCCCGTCCCCAGGCACTAGCAGAGTTGGGGCTGTGAGACAGGGGCACTCCCCACAGCCCCCCTCCTGCTCCCGTGCCACTCACAGGCCTGGTCTCCCTCCAGGTTCCTTCCCCGCCTCCAGCAGGAGTTTTCCCCCAGACGGATTAGCTCAGGGGCGGGGCGGGGGGCTGGGCCCTGCAGGATGACAGCACTGGCAGGAAGCCCCCAAGTCCGCACAGTGGCACAGGGCTCAGCACGTGGGGGAAGAGCATGTGGTGGGCTCGGTCCTCAGGCCGGTTCCACGACCTAAAACTGACTTCAGGTAAGTCATGGCCTCTGCCCGACCACCAGGAGCCCCGGCTGACTGCACGGGGCTGAAATGACAGGTGCGTTCTTCTTCTGTCGCAAACACGTGATTTCTAGCCCACAGAGGTAAATGCTACCTTTGTCCATCTACTCTAAGACACACTGTTTTGTGGGTTGTTTTTAAAGAATAGTTTACTGATTTTTTTAGAGAGAGGGGAGAGAGAAAGAGAGATGGGAGAGAGAGAGAGAGAGAGAGAGAGAGAGAGAGAGAGAGAGAGAGAGAAACATTGATGTGAGAGTGCAGCACTGATCAGCTGCCTCCTACACTGCCCTCCCCCCCGCCACCCCCACGGGGGATGGAGCCCGCAACCCAGGCATGTGCCCTGACCGGGAATCTAACCAGCAACCTCCTGGTGCATGGGACAACACCCACTGAGCCACACTGGTCAGGACCACACTGCTATTTTATATATCACTAAGAAAGGGGAGATGCAACTTGTCAAATTTTTTGCTACTTGGCAAATTTTGACATGCAAACAATTTTAAGACTCAGCCCGATTTCAGAGGTGGGAAAATGTGCTTCTTGGCATCGATGAAATATGGCAGGATCCCCGTTTTATAGACGAGGAAACCAGGAGCTTAGTGTGGGTTATGCCCTCAGGGTCCCATAGAAATGAGACACGTGGTGTCCCAGACCTGTTCTGACAACAAAGCCCATGCTTTGTGCGCTGTGACCCAGTCCCCTGGGGGCTGTGTCAGGAGGGAGAGGGAGGGCCAGCCTCGTAGACAGAGACGCACACCCATCAGTCCCTGTTTACGGTGGACCACTCGCTGCCTTGTGCCCTTTGGGATGCACCGATTGCGGTGAACTCAGAGAAACGTTGCAGGGGTGAGGAAGGGATGCTGGGAGGTCAGGGATGAAGGCAGGGCCAGGCCGTGGTGAGGGGAGAGAAGCAGGATGGAGAGCCCCAAATCTCAGCGCTCCTGCTTGTCAGCTGGGTGGCCCTACCCTGAGACCTCTTAACAGAAGAGGGAGCCATCTCTGCGATGCAGAATCATTTGCACTTGGAACATTGTGGAGCACCCCACACATTTAAGTTTGCTAGTGTTACAGGAAAAGCACAGGCTGCTGTGTGAGGCCCATCTCAGCACTCTAGCCCATCAGAAGAACCCCCTCCCCAACAAACAGGGGGGGAGAGGGGGAGAAGAGAGAGAGGGAGAGGGGAGGAGGAGGGAGGGAGGGACCACGGCTAGCCACAGTGGCCTTTGCCCTTTCTCTCAGATCTTCCCATTTCAGGATCTACCCTTTTTCTCTTGCACACAGATCTCTGCCCTTTTGGAAATAACTCAGTCTGTTTTCTTTGCTCTTCAAATTCTGCAGTTCTACCCCCATCATTATTAGCACACCAGCCAGCCGTCCAGGCCCAGAAGTGCCCACACAGGAAAGGATCCTTCCTTGTGTGGGCGGTGGCGTGGGAGCATGTTAATACCTTTTGTTCCTGGCATATAAATAATCAGCAATGATCTCTTGACCGATCACGTCGCTGCTGTCGGATTCATGATTGGCAGGCAAATATAAAGCAACGGATAAGTTCTCCTGGTGACTAAGCTGTTATATAGACACACGCGTGCATAGGTCAGGAATGCCCCCTCACCCTCAGGAGGTGCCTAGATCCAAGCCCTCACAACATCTAGCACACCGTAGGAAGCTTTCTGGCTATCTTGAACATTGAAATAGTGTTTTGAGAAGATGCATCAGTCTGAAAAAAAGAAAATCAGTCGATGCTAAATTGGGAAGCTCATAAAGATCCCGATAATCACCGGATGGAATCAATAACAAGGGCCAAAGACATTTGACTCGGTGGTTGAGCATCATCCATGCGCCAAGAGGTCCTGGCTCAGTTCCCAGTCGGTCACACCTGGGTTGCGGGCTGGTTCTCCGGTGGGGGCCGTGCAGGAGGCAGCCAGTTAATGTTTCTCTCTCATCAGAATGTCTATCTCCCTTCCTATCTCTCTAAAAATCATTAAAAAAATATTTAAAAAAAAAAAAACATGTAAGGACCACTAACAGGCGATGTATTTAGCAGCGTAGGACACCTCCCCGGGCCCTGCCAAGCCCAGGCCTCCTGGACGCCTCTCCCCGCTCCTCTGGGGCTTTCAGATCCAACTCAACCCAACCCAGAGTCTCCACGGAGCTCTAGGGGCCCTGCACCCCGTCTCTGCGGTGGGCAGGACAGGGGCCCCTGAGATGTGCACGCCTGCATCCCCAGAACCTGTGACTATGGGGCCCCGCCTGGCTAAAGGGCCATGGCAGGTGTGGTTCCTGTGCCTGGGGGGGCGGGGGGGGGGGTGGGGGGGGAGGGCACAAGCGTGCTCCACAGAGAGCCTCCTGGGTAGAGCTGCTCTTGATGACAAGAAAAGAAAAACACTTTAAAAAGGAATTTGGTGTCCTATTTTGAAAAAGTTAAAAAAGGGGGAGGGGAGGGGAGGGGAGGGTACTCTGGTTTGGCTACATTTTCACTCAGAATTTCCCAAAGAACTTTGATTGGAGAGAACAGTGGACTGAAGACCATTGAGCGACCCGCTATGTGTTTCGCTTTCCACAGGCTCCTCTCTCCTACGTGATGCCCGCCCCCACCCCCCACGAGGGCCAGAGAAGCTCCGGCGGAGAGAAGAGGGAAAACGTGTGCGGCTCTCACAGCCGCTCGGTCTGTGGGGTGGGCGCTCTTTAGAACTCTTCCACTGCAAGTTTTCAAAACGTCAGCCCAAACCGGCTGAAACAAATAAACCAAGAAAAGGGGAATTTGCCAGTTCATGTAAGAAGTCAAGGGGTGCGTTCAGAGGACCTCAAACAATATCAGCTTGCACACTCGCACTTGCACACTTGCACTCTCTTCTCTCCTCTCTCTCTCACTCACACACACTGTTTCCACCTTTGCCCTTCTTGTGTTGGCTTCCATTCTCAGGCAGGCTGTCCTCAAGACGTGGCAATGAGGCAATGAGGACTCCCCCCCACCCCCCACTCCAATCCCCCCCCCCCCGCCCCCCACCGCAGGATTGGATCCTACCAGCTCAGCAGCCCAGGGGGTCAGTGAGCCTGGGCCTGGGCCCGGCCTCTGTGGTCTGGCTGGAGTCACATTCCCAGCCCCAACCCTCACTGTGGCTGGTGGGTGTGGTCAATCCCCTTCCGGTCAAATGGCCTGAGAGCCAGGAGGGAAGGATCTTTGACAGGCAAACCAGGTGCTGTTACTAGAAGGGGGTGGTTGCTGGGGAGGCAAACGTGTGTGTAGAACAGTGACGGCGAACCTATGACACGCGTGTCAGAGGTGACATGAGAACTCATTTTTTTGGTTGATTTTTCTTTGTTAAATGGCATTTAAATATATAAAATAAATATCAAAAATATAAATCTTTGTTTTACTATGGTTGCAAATATCAAAAAAATTCTATATGTGACACGGCACCAGAGTTGTTAGGGTTTTTCAAAATGCTGACACGCCGAGCTCAAGAGGTTTGCCATCACTGATGTAGAAGTCTATCCCACTCGTCGTTCTCATGAGTCAGGTGAGAAAACCCAAGTAGACAGGCAGGGTCGGGGTCCCGTTAGCCACGTCTCAGACGCCAGATCCCACGGCCTGTTAGCTCACTGGTGGGGAGAACCCCATTGACAGGCCTTACCGAGGCTGAATTAGTACCACAACGCAGCCCACCTGCTGTTCAGCTCCACGCTCACGCTCACAGTCAGAAATCCCAGCTCAGACCCATCCCACCATGCTGCACACGGCTCGCTACTCTACCGGGGGTCTTAATCCAGCATCTAGAAGGGTTCAGCAATCTGGAGAAGGGCTGTGCGTAAATTAATCAAGAGTCAGAGACGAAACATAATTTTGGAAGGTATATGGGGAGTCAGAGAAGACTTAGCTAAAGGAACTAAGTTCTCTTTGTCTCAGGACCCCTTGCTTTCTATTAACACAAATTGTCCTAAACAAGGTGGAGATATACACATCAAAGTGTAGGGTTTGTATACAGAAACATTGTCAGATTATCAGGTTTTGGAGAAACTGCCTTCGGCTGTTCAGGTGTTTGGCCAGGAGGAGGCAATAATATGTAGATTAAGATGCCCTTAGCTGTCTGGCAGCAAACAATCATCCCCCTTTTCAGGTTTGGGGAAATGCCCTTGCCACTTCAGCCCTTGCTGGAACTGGCTTCTGGCACTACTCTCCCAGCACCACCCCTGCGTTGGTTTGGAGAAAATGTTTTCTCAGGTTTAGGTAAGTCCATGGCCCAGCCTCCTCCTGTTCCTCCTTTAGACCTACTGGGAGGCCATCCAGGCCCCGCCTCCATTTCTTTCTGAGGTTGGCCCGCCCCATCCCACCTCCCCAGCCAGTAGGAGGGGCTCAGTAGTTCTCCCCCACTTCCCTCTTTCTCTCCATCACCCTGGTCTTGGGCATCTATCTAATCAGCACAGTCCTGATCTCTTTAAGACTGCTGGACCTGTATTCTTACACATTCAACTGTTCAATGCCAGGGGCTGTGCCCTAGTTCCTTCTCCCCGGGAGGCACTAGTCCAGCACCCCGCACAGAGTCAGCCTTCAGGACCTGAGTCTGACCTGCATTAGGCACAATTTTGGGGTGACTTGAGGGTAACAGACAATAGACTAGAGAAGGCATAGTGGTAGGCAGGACTCATTTCTACTCCTATTTCTAAATGTTCTGGTCACAGATTATTTCAAGAGCCATAGGTTGTTCCCGGGTGGATGGGATGGGAGCAATTTCAGAGGCTATGAATTGGTCTGAGGGTTATTTTTCTAATCAAAGCATCTTTCAGTTGCTTCACAGTGTATTTTTCAGAAAACAATTTCTCCAAATGGTGTTCTCTTTAGTTCCTCGCAGTGAAAGAGCCCCTCTTCCACATGTCTCTTTTCATTCTTTGGAATTCTCGTTCTTTCTGTAAGTAGAGATTTCTATAGGAGATCTGTAGATACAGATAAATATATAGGTAGATAGATTTTTGTTTCCCTCAAATGTTTGTGTCTTCCCTGGATTCTATTCCCTACTTCACACTGAGCATAGGGAGTTAGATGGTCCAGAGCATCAAAGATTTATCAACTCCATCACTCTTCACAGGACGTCTGCTCTTCTGAAGGGCTATCTCCTTGCTTAGGTTATTTCACAGAAGAAAGGGGAATGAATGTTTTCTGAAGCCCAGTGTGAGTTCTCAAAAATCTGCAGGATGGTGAGTTCTTAATAACTTCAACTAACTACCTCTTAAGATTAGATGTTAGGTTGAAGCCTTCACGTGGACACCACTGAAACTAATAAAACCAACTAGAGGCCCAGCACATGAAATCATGCACGGGTAGGGTCCCTAGGCCTAGCCTGCAATCAGGGCCATCTTCTGCCCGCTCGCTTGTCTCCAGTCCAGCCCCGCTGACACCACCCACCCCAGTTCCCTGTGGTTCCCTGTTTACCATCCAGCGATCAGAGCCTGCGGGCTGGGGGGAGAGGGGAGGCTAGGAAGGGAATGAGAGGTGGTCAATGCACCTCATAGCAACTGGTTGAGCGGTCATTCTGGTCATTACGCCGTTATGGTCACTGGGCTTTTATTATATAGGATTTATTATGAACAAAATGTGGTTTCAGTGGGAAGATGCTTGCAGGGAAGAGCAAGATTTTCCCCAGTTCAGGTTTGAGGAGATCTATAGTAATCCATCCAACAAAGGAATGTTGGCTGAAAGTGCTAAAATTACATGCAGTTTTCCCCTTTACTGGGAGCAGTGGGCTGAATTCATGTACTATTTGTTTTCTACCCACTCGGTTATAATGGCAGTGAGGAAGGGGAGGGCTGGATGGAGGATGGGAGCTTGGGGGACCCAGAAAAGCATTTATTTGCTAGGTTTTGCTTTCCTTGCCTATTCCCAACAGTGTCTTGGATCTAAAAAAGAGAATGCCACGCCCTAAGGACCGCAATATATTTGACTTGGATCATCATGTTGAAAAGGGTCTTATAAGTTTTCCAGACTAACCCCACCCAGGTCCATTTCACAGACACATAAACTGAGGTCCAGAGAGGAGCAGAGACTTGGCCAAGCCCATAGAAAGTAATAGTCTCAAGCCTTCCAAATCCCCAGTGTTCGTTCCACACAGAGACGCCCCTTTGCTCTCACATGTTCTCAATCCATTTGGGGTGGCTAAGGTGGGGACAAGATCCAAAACACTAGTGCCCAGTCCAGTGGACTTGTTCTTAAACTCCTCACCTGAAGCCATGCTGAATGTCAGAACTCATCCGGACTCTACAACGTTTAAAGGGCAATGAATCCTGTATTGGACATGTGGTGGCATAGGCTGGACGACACTGTGATGTCTTCAAAGGCAGGGTCTACTCTGGGTAGGCAGCGGGAGGCCAAGGACAGCCAAGGGCAGCCTGCCCCGCCGCCTGCGCTTTCTCCCCTCCCCTCTGCCCCACCCCCTCCCCTTCCTCCTCTCTGAAGCTCCATTATACACAGGCACTAGGATCACCGAGGAAAGGGGAGGAGGACATTTTCAGGTGAGGTGACATCCATGACCGTGTCCTTTCAGACTAAGTCCTCACTGAGGCAAAAAGAACGAGTAAAAGTCACAAACTGAAGGCTGGGGCGTTGTTCATCTTTCATGCAGGCCTCGGTTAAAATCGTCCCTCAGCCATTTGCATATATGGTTATAAAACATGGAATCATACCTTACAGATTCCTCTGCAACTTAGTTTTTTTTTGTTGTTTTAATAGTTTTATAAGCATCATAGACACAGACAACAGCGTGGTGTGACTATGGTGGGAGGAGGGGGGCGGGGGGATGTGGAAGAGGATATATGGGGGATAAATGGTGATGGAAAAAAATATACATACGTATTACATACTTCCAGGTCAATATAGAGCATCAATCTGGCAATCAAAATTATTTTTTTAAATAGATGCAATATATTCCAGCCTGGATAGACTATCAACAACTCCCTATTCATGGATGTTCTGTGTTAATCAGACTTGCTGTTGCAGGAAGTGCAGTGATGAAGTGCCTCGCCCAGTGGCTGGGTATAAAAACCCAGTGTCCAGTTCCCTATCTTCCTTAGCTGTCGGTGCCTTCACAGCTGTTCACAGCCAGGAGGGGAACTAGAAGTGGAGGTCAGCCATTCCAAAGGCCCACTATGCATTTTGTGATCTCTCCGTGGCTGAGGTCATAGGTTTGCCTTGGTTTCTGAATTTGCATTTGACACTAGTCCTTCCCCTGCTTTATTTCAAAGGTGGAGATCTCAAATGGCAGCACCAGCAGCAGAAAAATGCTCCAAGGGGGACAGAAGCAGCAGCTCGCTGCACCAGCGTTAGAACGGGGGAGACATCACGTGGTTCCGGTTAAACACCAGCTTTAACTGGGGTGACCAAGGTTTCCATTTTGAAATGGTGGTAAGGAGAGCAAGCTGAAGCCCTGAAGTTTCAATGCAATGGACAGAGCCTCATGAAGGCTTCCATCTCTGAAGGACAGGAAAAGAAATGCCGGTCTTGTTTTATAAATGTCGTCACAACTGATTCCCTCCTCCTTCCTGAAATACCTCTATGTTGCTGCAGTGGGGTAGGGCTACAACCATAGTCACTCCTGTGACAACTTTCATCCCAGTGTGGACTTTGGAATACTTGGAAAGCTGGATTCGTACCCGGCTACAGCTCCTAATTACTGGTGCTTCTCCGAGTCTGCATTGATCTATAAAATGGGAATAACTTGTTAGATCTGCAGTGAGGAGCGACAATGCAACGTGTGCAAGTGTGTGAGACACAGGTAAGGGTTCAACACCAGTCCTCTTCATGCAGCAACTAAATGGAAACACTGCCCCTGCCCCCCCTAGTGTAGCACATGGTGTATAACATGCTCTGTGGTTACGGTTTGTCATCTATGTCCGTCATCCTTCATTGATTTCCATAGACCGCCAGCGGAAGGTGGCCCTTTCTGAGCTCACCTAAGACTTAAGCGTTTGGTGCTTCTCAGAATGGCTGCTGGAGGCCATTGTCTGTGGGGGAGTTTTGTAGTTGTCACACTCAATAGCCTCACTTTTCCCACCATGAAACATATTTTTTTTTAAATATATTTTATTGATTTTTTACAGAGAGGAAGGGAGAGGGATAGAGAGTTAGAAACATCGATGAGAGAGAAACATGGATCAGCCGCCTCCTGCACACTCCCTACTGGGGATGCGCCCGCAACCAAGGCACATGCCCTTGACCGGAATCAAACCCGGGACCCTTGAGTCCGCAGGCCAATGCTCTATCCACTGAGCCAAACCGGTTAGGGCGAAACATTTTTAATAATTACTAGTAACAAGGTCATGGAAAGAGTGACCGTTCTAATAAATCTTAATTGTTCTGGCTCCACTGGGATGGTCAGGGTCAAATGTGGTTTCACAATTTTGAGAGAAATCTTGGGGTGGGTGGGAGGGTGGGGAAGGTAGCAAAAGGAGAAAAGATAAACCCACCAGTAGATGACTCACATATAAAATGCTGGCACTGGAAGCAAATTCTTGGAACAGTTACATTTGAGGGTTGGATCAGGCTATTGATGTTCTCATTTAGTTGTTGAATGTTGATTTCACTCCTCTTCTCCAAAGAAAGGTTTTCTGCACACGGAACCCATAAAGCCAGGCCACTCCTGGGACCATGAGGAACCCTGGGACTTACCTGAGGCTCAGCTTCTGGCTGCTTTCAGCGAGCTGTTGGGTGCCCTCTTTTCCAAAAGTAAGCCCTATGGCTACCCCGACCTGTTCTTAGTCCTGTTTGCTGTGGTTTCCAGGTCATTCGCCAGGCCGGCTCCTCTCCTCCGGACCTCATTCAGACACTAATGTCCCTAAAAAGCGATATTTCGGCTGTTTTGTTATGTGCTCGCATTAATATAACCATGATGTGTGGCTTTGTGAATAAATCCGTGTGCATTTCAGATTACAGAAAAAATGAGAATCCATCCAACAATTGGAAGGAGCTAAATAACTAATGATACACCCATATGATGGGCTATTTGTAGCCATTAAGAGATGTTTATAAACATGGGGAAATTTTCTCTAAAGGCACAATGAAAAAGTATACCTATCAATTCCATGAACATTTCATTGGAAAAAAAAAAAATGATGAAAATAGGCCAAAATGATAAAAGGACTCCATTCAGTATAGGGCTTGGTCCTGTTTCTTTATGTTTGTAAATTTTCTATAATGTGTATTGCTTATCAGAGGGAAAGGTAAAAAGAAAAGAAGAAGGTATGTGTGGGGGGAATGTTTACTGAATGAAGGGCTCTAAGGGGGGCTTACCTGAATAAGACAGGACCCTCACCATCTCCATGATAAACAGTTACTAGCAATTAGAGTCCATTAGTCTATTAGTCCCATGGCCTCAAGTCATGACCTTTTTTGGCAACCATCTCTATGGCCCGGTAAAATGCTCTTATTTTAAACCTAGAACTCTAGGATTTTCCTCCCCATCACATACTTGTGTCATTGATTTAGAAGGACAGGTGAAATGTCATTTCTTGAATTTTGCCCGTTGTCCAAACTTGTCAGGATCCCTGTGGGTTCCAATTCTGTCATCTTGCATAGCTCCTTCTTCCAACAGCAGGTCATTTGCATCTTTCCTCAGCCTGCCACCACCCTCCTCAACCAGAAAACTTACCAACGTGTCAAGCAGGGTGAGATGAGGACAGAGCCTGCTCAATCGGAGTAACGCATGCTCCTCAATGCGCCACCTTTAGAAACCCACTTGACTGAATCCTAACAGCCCCCAGCCCTACCTCTTACCCGTATTTTATGGGAAAGTGCTAGATGGCTTTTTGGAAACAATATATAAGCATTCCTGGATGAGTGTGGTCCAGCCTGTGGATTTTCTCATTTTCAGCCAAGGGATGCCTGCTTTCTGTAATTCTATGAGAAGAGCATAAAATCAGCAGGGAAGACAAGAATAGACTCAGTATCTCCAGATTCATGCTCTCCCTTTGACCAAACCACAAATTCTACTGCATTTAAACTGTCCTAGAGAATGTCTTAGGTCTACATTAGGTCATGGTGTGAGTCCCAGCCCCCCCCTCCCCCCCCCCCCCGGCCCCTGCCCCATCAGAAGAAATTATGAATAATACAGCAGAAATTACTTCGAGGAGCTAAAAGGATAAATACTGAAGCGCCTGTTTGTGGATCACATGGCTTGGCCTAGGCACCGATCGCTGCTGGCCAGCTGTGTGACACGGAAAAAGCCACCCAGACCTCCCAAAGCCCGTTTCTCCACGTGTGCACCGGAGGGCCGCACACGCCTTCGGGACGGTAGTGGAGGGAATGCAGCCACGCATGTGAAAGCACCACCGAAGAGCTGTGTGCACGTTTGGAGGGGCTTACTATGTGCCAGGCACTCCAAGTACTTTGTGTGGTTCCCAACATGTAACCCTCGTGGGACCCTAGGAAGCGGTGCCATTAACATCCCTGTGTCTGTGAGGCGCTGATACGAGGAAGGTGTCCGGTTCACACACAGTGGCCTTGGCCTGTGACGCCCTTGACGCTGGGGCCCGTGCTCCTTCTGCACCGTCTGGAGGGTGGACATCGGTGGCGGCCCTGTCTGCCAGGATCCATTCTTCTACCTTGTGGTAAAAGCCCCTCAAGTTTCTGGGCCGAATTCTGTCTCATCCCGGCGAGACTGACCTCCAGCCAGAGTCGGCATGTCACAAAGGCCGGCCAACGCCCGATTTCCCTCATGACTTTGTATGTTGAGACCCGCGTGGCAGCAGACTCACGCCTGCGTGGTGCCTGGGAAGGCTGTCCGGCCTGCTGCCCGGGTCCCCAGAGCTACCTGGGGTTAGTGTAATGAGTCCATTCGTCTATTTGTCATGTGGCCTCAAGTCATGACCTTTTTTGGCAACCATCTCTATGGCCCAGTAAGATGCTCTTATTTTAAACCTAGAACTCTAGGATTTCTAGAGTAGTGACTCCCTCTCCCCCGAGTCAGCCAGAGGCGGTTTCTTCTGCTCAAAACGAAAGGCCTCGGAGAGAACCAAGATGGCGGCATAGGTTAACGCCGGAGTTTGCTGCTTTGAACAACTACTTCAAAAGTGAAACTAAAAGACGGAACGGACATCACCCAAAACCACTGGAACGCTGGCTGAATGGAAGTCCTACAACTAGGAGGAAAGAGAAACGCATACGGACACTCAGAGGAGGCGCAGTGCTGAAGTCAAATTCTGAGGTGCGGAGTGCGCAGAGCGGGCTGGCGGCGGAGGGCGCGGTTGGCGTTTTCAATCGGGAGGGAGTCGCAGACTCTGAGCTCCAGATACAGGCGAGTCTTTAGGGACCCAGACTCAAACGGGAGAAGCGGGACTGCCTAGCTTCGGTCAGAGCGAGTGCAGCTTTCTCTCCGAGGTTTGCAGCCATTGCTGGGACTCAGAGAGGCAGAGCCCCTGGGGACAGGACTGAGAGCCGCCATCACTGCTCTCTCCCGCCCACCCTGTTGATCCTGTGCGACCCGCCCCGCCCAAGCCCTGCACAGAGGCATTTGCCGGATAGCCTCAGGCAAACGCCAGATTAGCACCTCCCTAGAGGACAGACGTTCTCTCACTGCAGGCACAGCTGATTCTCATAGCCACTTGGCCTGGAGGTCAAACCCTCCCTGGTATTAGCTACAACAATCAAGGTTTATAAGACTGCGCACAAAGACCACTAGGGGGTGCACCAAGGAAGCATAACAAAATGCGGAGACAAAGAAACAGGACAAAATTGTCAATGGAAGATATAGAGTTCAGGACCACACTTTTAAGGTCTCTCAAGAACTGTTTAGAAGCCGCCGATAAACTTAATGAGATCTACAAGAAAACTAATGAGACCCTCGATGTTATATTGGGGAACCAACTAGAAATTAAGCATACATGGACTGAAATAAAGAATATTATACAGACTCCCGACAGCAGAACAGAGGAGCGCAAGATTCAAGTCAATGATTTGAAATGCGAGGAAGCAAAAAACACCCAACCGGAAAAGCAAAATGAAAAAAGAATCCAAAAATGTGAGGATAGTGTAAGGAGCCTCTGGGACAGCTTCAAGCGTACCAACATCAGAATTATAGGGGTGCCAGAAGATGAGAGAGAGCAAGATATTGAAAACCTATTTGAAGAAATAATGACAGAAAACTTCCCTCACCTGGTGAAAGAAATGGACTTACAGGTCCAAGAAGCGCGGAGAACCCCAAACAAAAGGAATCCAAAGAGGACCACACCAAGACACATCATAATTAAAATGCCAAGAGCAAAAGATAAAGAGAGAATCTTAAAAACAGCAAGAGAAAGAAACTCAGTTACCTACAAGGGAATACCCATACGACTGTCAGCTGATTTCTCAACAGAAACTTTGCAGGCCAGAAGGGAGTGGCAAGAAATATTCAAAGTGATGAACACCAAGAACCTACAACCAAGATTACTTTACCCAGCAAAGCTATCATTCAGAACTGAAGGTCAGATAAAGAGCTTCACAGATAAGGAAAAGCTAAAGGAGTTCATCACCACCAAACCAGGATTATATGAAATGCTGAAAGGTATCCTTTAAGAAGAGGAAGAGGAAGAAAAAGGTAAAGATACAAATTATGAACAACAAATATGCATCTATCAACAAGTGAATCTAAGAATCAAGTGAATAAATAATCCAATGAACAGAATGAACTGTTGATTATAATAGAATCAGGGACATAGAAAGGGAATGGACTGACTATTCTTGGGGGGGAAAGGGGTGTGGGAGATGCGGGAAGAGACTGGACAAAAATCGTGCACCTATGGATGAGGACAGTGGGTGGGGAGTGAGGGCGGATGGTGGGGCGGGAACTGGGAGGGGAGTTATGGGGGGGAAAAAAGAGGAACAAATGTAATAATCTGAACAATAAAGATTTAATTAAAAAAAAAAAAAAAAGAAAAACGAAAGGCCTCTGATAATATACCGGAACCAGGGAGCACTGCCGTGCCTATCACGTGAGAGGCCTGGAGGACGAACACACGGGAGGCCTCCGCACCCCCATCCGTAAGATGGGGGCTGGCAGGGCCCATCTGCCCAGGATCATTATGATTAGGGAGACGACGCGTGTAAAGCTCTTGGCTCAGTAACGGACACACAGAAGATACTCAGTGTCGGCTACTATTGCTGGGGTCTCAGTTATTTCTTAGTAAAAAAAGCACTTGGGCAATTTAGCCCATTAGGTGAACTGAATCTCTTCAACACCAATAATGGCCACAGACCCCATGTTCCCACATGTAGGAATGAGTTCTAATAAGCATCCAGGCTCCCACATTTGTTACATAACTGGACTCCATCCTGAGCTAAGGAATCATCTGTCCAGGGGCAAATGATATTATTCCTCCCACTACAAATGGTTGTGACTGAGGAATAACTGGCTGTTTAATAGAAGAACACCTCAGCACTCAATACAGTGAACCTGGTCCTGACACTCCTAAAACTCAAGACGTAAAGGGGTGGCTGATCCAAATGAACTGACAGGCAAAGTTTTCTGCAAGGACGGTTATGAAATAACACAGAACTTGAGATTCTTACCTGTGAGTGTGTCTTAGCTTAGAGGCCATCGCAGCTGTGTGGTCCCCTCCCGCCACCCCATTCCTCCCCTCCAGACTGGTTCCCCTCCCCCTTCCTTTTGATTCCCTCCTCCACTAACCCCACTCCACTGCGATGGTTACTCTGCCTGCCTTAACTATAAAGGAGAAAGTACTGAGGAAAATGTGGTAACAAAATAACCAAGACAAATACCCCAAGACTATACAGTCCCAAAGTAGAAACCTTTGGAATCTGGCTTTTTTCCCCCCACTACGGCTAGACCAGGTAAGCTGGAAGGAACCACCTACTGTGGCACCGCCCTGAGCTAGCGTGGCACCACCCTCTGGGCTACCGTGGCACTGCCCTGGGCTAGCGTGGCACCACCTTCTGAGCTACCATGGCACCGCCCTCTGAGCAACCATGGCACCACCCTGAGCTCGTGTGGCACTGTCATCTGAGCTAGCGGTGCCTTCTTTAACCTGCTCTGGGGTTCAGTTGGCAGGTGCTGCCATGGACTGAGGAACGGAAGGAAACTCAGTCCTTGCAGCCAACCCCAGGGTCATGAGATTGGTTGGTTAATCACAGGGAGCGAACGAGTGAGTATACTGAAGGTTACTATACAGGAAGTAAAATATGGAAAGGGGGAAGACAGAATAAGGCTTATGGGGCAGAAGAGGAATTGGAGATGAGTGTGAACTTGTGTCTTGTCATGCACATAGATGAGGGAACAAGCACAGATGTGTATATTTCCACATTGCCCACAGAGAGGACTAGTAGCAATGGTAGCACAGTGGCCATGAGCACAAACTCGCACCCAGATCTTGGTTCTAATTCTGTTCTCCACTAAAGTGAGCCAGGACTGGTGGGGAAAATACAAGGAGGAGCCTGGAGCATCTTGTGGAAGTGCTCAACGAACTATGGGGATGTGCAGCCACTATGGAAAACAGCTGGGTGTTCCTCAAAGTATTAAAAACAGAGTTACCATATGACCCAACAACTCCACTGGATATACATCCAAAAGAATTGAAAGCAGGATCTCAAAGAGGTTATTTGCACACCCATGTTCCTCACAGCATGAGTCACAATAGCCAGGTGGTAGGAGCAACCCAAATGTACATCAATAAATGAACGGATCTAAAAAATGTGGCACATCCACCCAATGGAGTATTATGCAGCCTTAAAGAGAGATCCTGCCCCAGTCAGCGTGGCACAGTGGTTGAGCGTCAACCTATGAACCAGGAGGTCACAGTTTGATTCCCAATCAGGGCACATGTCTGGGTTGTGGGCTTGATCCCCAGTGGGGGGCGTGCAGGTGGCAGCCTATCAGTGATTCTCTCTCATCATTGATGTTTCCATCTCTCTCTTCCCCTCCCTTCCTCTCTAAAATCAATAAAAATATATTTTTCAAATAAAAGTAATTGACCTTTCTCATATACTTGGTAAATGAATGTGAAAAGAAATGAAACAGAGAAACCAAGATGGCGGCATAGGTAAATACCAGAAATTGCTGCCTCGCTCAACCACTTCAAAAATACAACTAAGAGACAAAACGGACATCATCCAGAGCCACAGGAAGGCTGGCTGAGTGGAAATTCTACAACTAGAAGGACAGAGAAAAGCACACTGAGACTCAGAGGAGGTGCAGAAGTAAAGTGCAGAGGTACGGAGGCGCACATGGAAAGGGCTGGCAACTGAGGACGCAGTTGTCTTTTTCAATCAGGAGGGAGTCTCAAGCTCCCGACTGCTCTGAACTCCAGTTCCGGGAGAGTCTCTGGGGACCCAGACTCATACGGGGAGAAACTGGACTGTCTGGCATCAGTGGGAACTTGAGGGCGGCTTTCTCTCAGAGGTGCTTGCAGCAATTACCGGGACACTGAGACTCGGGGTCTCTTAGGGTAGGACTGAGGATCAGCCATAGCTGTTTGCTCTGCCCTGTTGATCCCCTGAGACCCCACCCCACCCAAGCTGTGCGCAGAGGCTTTTGCATATGAAAGGCCTGGCCCTTTGCAATCTGAAAATTACCTAACAAACTGCAGCTGGGTCAGAGAGACCCAGAAATACCAAGAGAAGGCCCAAGGCCCCACAGCAGCTTGCATTGCTTCACAGCTGGGCCTCATCTGGGCACATCCAAACCCCAAACAATGAAGAAGAACCTGCAGATCTCTCCATAGCTCTTGCTGGGTAGCCTCAGGCAGAGGCTAAATTAGCACCTCCTTAGAGATCCAAGAGCCAGTGAACCCAGTGGTCAGAGTGGGACCATCCAGATTACAACTCCTCAGATCCACACAGGGACACACTCAGGGGGCAGACTCAGTGAGCACCAAAACCCCACTGAAGCAAGTCTTGCCCCAGAAGGGTGTCTCCAGCACAGTTCTCCCACTGCAGACACAGCTGATTCTCACAGCCAATTGGCCTGGAGGTCAATTCCTCCCAGTGATACCAGTGATAACAACAACAATCAAGGCTTAACTACAACAAGACTGTGCACAAAGACCACAAGGGGGTGCACCAAGATTGTCCACCTCAGGTAATTGGGGAGGCTGAGTCACTGGGCCCTACAGGACACCTAGCACAGAAAGCCACTCTATCAACACAGGGAAGCATAAAAAATGCAGAGACAAAGAAACAGGTCACAAATGACAGAAATGGAGGAAAGCAAATACTGGATATAGAGTTCAAAACCACACTTATAAGGTTTTTCAAGAATTTTCTAGAAACTGCAGATAAATTTAGTGAGACCCTCAAGAAATCTATGTGAGACCCTCGAGGTTATGAAAAAGGACCAACTAGAAATTAAGCATACACTGACTGAAATAAAGAATATTATACAGAGTTCCAACAGCAGACTAGAGGATCACAAGAATCAAGTTAAAGATTTGAAATACGAAGAAGCAAAAAACACCCAACCGGAAAAGCAAAACGAAAAAAGAATCCAAAAATATGAAGATAGTGTAAGGAGGCTCTGGGACAACTTCAAGCGTACCAACATCCGAATTATGGGGGTGCCAGAAGAAGAGAGAGAACAAGATATTGAAAACCTATTTGAAGAAATAATGACAGAAAACTTCCCCCACCTGGTGAAAGAAATAAACTTAAAGTCCAGGAAGTGCAGAGAACCCCAAACAAAAGGAATCCAAAGAGGACCACACCAAGACACATCATAATTAAAATGCCAAGAGCAAAAGACAAAGAGAGACTCTTAAAAGCAGCAAGAGAAAAACAGTCTGTTACCTACAGGGGAGTACCCATACGACTGTCAGCTAATTTCTCAACAGAAACTATGCAGGCCAGATGGGAGTGGCAAGAAATATTCAAAGTGATGAATACCAAGAACTTACAACCAAGATTACTTTACCCAGCAAAGCTATCATTCAGAATTGAAGATCAGATAAAGAGCTTCACAGATAAGAAAAAGCTAAAGGAGTTCATCACCACCAAACCAGGATTATATGAAATACTAAAGGGTATCCTTTAAGAAGAGGAAAAAGGAGAAAAAGGTAAAGATACTAATTATGAACAACAAATACACATTTATCAACAAATGAATCTAAAAATCAAGTGAATAAAAAATCTGATGAACAGAATAAACTGGTGAATATAATAGAATCAGGGGCATAGAAAGGGAGTGGACTGACTATTCTTGGGGGGGAAAGGGGTGTGGGGGTGCGGGAAGAGACTGGACAAAAATCGTGCACCTATGGATGAGGACAGTGGGGGAGGGGGGGTGGTAAGGGTGGAGGGGAGCTATGGGGGGAAGAAAGAGGAACAACTGTAATAATCTGAACAATAAAGATTTAATTAATAAAAAAAAAAAAAAGAAATGAAACAAGGACAACAGCAGCACTCCTGGGATCAGACAGCTTCCCACAGAGGTTAGTTTGAAGGATTTCACTAGTTCTGAACATAGTTTAGTAGTACCTTTTAAAAAAGTATAGCAATTGTGTCAGAAAACATGGAAATACATACAATAAATTGGATTCTGAAGACAAAAATCAACACAACCTCAAAAAATGATGTAGGAAGTCCTTATGGGTCCTCTGTATATCCTCCACATGAGATAACCACTTAACATGTGTGTAGCATCCGTGGAGTCCACCAACAATTTCACAAAAGCAGCACATGCACCTTTGGTTCTCTTCCACTACAGTGAAGAGAGATGTAAACTCTCCAAACTCCTACTTTGCGCCTTGAAATCACATTTTGACTTCAATAACTAAAACGAACGAGGTACTGAAATGAAAAGACCAAAAAATAGAGCTGTGTGTGTGATGGTGGGGAGGAGAGGAACCGGAGAGAGAAGCAGATACCCTGACGTCCAGCGAAGCCCGGGTTTTTAACTTATTTTAGTAATTTGCAGTATGTTTCTCATAAACACAATTGAGGTGGTTAAGAGAAAAAACCTTTCCTTGGTCCCTGCCCGGGGAGGCAGATCTGAGTGCTCCTTCTCTAGTTCCGCTGCATCGTCACTTACGCACTCGTTCTAGCACTACTGAATGGTTGAATAAAAAAGGTGGTCAGGCGAAAGGGGACCCCCACCACCCAAACAAACCAACAACCAACCAACCTCTCAATCACGGAGTTACTAACCCCCATGTACATCCTTTGACTTAAGTGATGATCAACTCATCGATGTTTATTTTTTAGATTCCACACTGCAATTAATTTTTGTTAATCCTCACCCAAGGATATTTTTATCACTGAATTTTTTTTAGAGAGAGTGCAAGGGAGGGGGGAGAGACAGAAAGAGAGCTACATCGATGTGAGAGAGACACATCGATTGGATGCCTCCCACACTTGCCCAGACTGGGCATCTAGCCTGCAACCGAGGTACATGCCCTTGCCTGGAGTCGAACCTGGGGCCCTTCAGGCCACAGGCCACGCTCTAACCACTGAACAAACCAGCTAGGGCAATTCACCAATATTAAAAGGACAATAACCTTGTGATAAAAATCTAGAACCTTACAACCAAAAAAAAACAACAACACAAAAAAACAATGTAGAGCGTGACTTATACTTTTCTCCCCCCACCATACAGAATGGACATCAATCTTTCAGCATGCTATCCTAAGTAATAGTTTGCCAGGTGCCATTCTTAGACAAGGTAACAGAACGTATTATTTTAATCAAAGTGAACATAAACTAAGCAATTGAAAAAAAGCTGTGCAGGAAAAAGAAGCTGACATTTATAGCTTAAAATCTCAGAATGTTATGACTGAGAGGGACTGCAGAACTCATTTAGTTCAACACATATTGTATCGAATGACTGGATTCTGTAAGGACTCTAGATTTATTCATTTAGTATTGAATAAATGGACTATGAAAGGCTGGGTTCCAATTCCAACCCTGTCTCTAACTGGCTATTTGGCTCTCAAGCAAATCCCTTCTTTTCCACTGGCCCCCGTCATTTATTACTGAAATAAATGTGTTGAACTACATGAATTCCGTAGTCCTTCTCAGCCATAACATTCTAAGATTTTAAGCTGTAAATTTCAACCACCCCCCCCCCCCATGGCTCTTTTTTGCAGAAATTTATAAGCTGATCTAAAATTCCTATGGAATTGTAAAATTCCTATGGAAATGTAAGGCAACCAGAATAGCCAAAACAATCTTGAAAGAGAACAAAGTTGGAGGACTCACACTTGTCAATTTCAAAACTTAATACAATACTACAGTAAACAAGATAATGTGGTACTGGTATAAGGACAGAATTGAGTCCAAAAACAAACACATGTATTTATGGACAACTGTTTTTCAGCAAAGGTGGCAAGAAAATTTGATGAAGAAATAGTCTTTTCAACAAATGATACTGGGACAACTGGATATCCACCTGCAGAAGAATAAAAGTGGACCCCTACTTCACACTCATATAAAAATAAACTTAAATGGATCAAAGATTTAAATATAAGAGCTAAACCTAAAAAACTGTTAGAAAAAAAAGTCATAAATTTTTGTGACCTTGGATGAAGCAATGATTTCTAAGATATGATACCAACAGCATATGGAACCAAAGGGAAAAAAAGGTAAATGAGACTTAAAAATCAAAAGCCTTTATGCTTCAAATGACACTATCAAGAAAATAGACAAACACATAGAATGGGAGAAAATATTTGCAAATCATATATCTAATAAAGTTAGTATTCATATTGTATAAAAAACTCCTATAATTCAACAACACAAAGATAAAAACCCAATTAAAAAATAGGCAAAGCCCTCCGTGGTTTGGCTCAGTGGCTAGAGCATCAGCCTGCAGACTGAAGGGTCCCAGGTTCGATTCCAGTCAAGGGCACATGCCCCGGTTGCATGCCTGATCCCCAGTGGGGGGCATGCAGGAGGCAGCCAATCAATGATTCTCTCTCATCATTGATGTTTCTAGCTCTCTCTCCTGCTCCCTTCCTCTCTGAAATCAAAAATATTTTTAAAAAAAATAGGCAAAGAATCTAAACAGACATTTCTCAAAAAAAAAAAAAAGATATACAAATGGCCAATAAGTACAGAGAAGATGCGCAACATCATTAGTCATCAGAGAAACGCAAATCAAAACCATAATGAGGTACCCCTGCACACACACGAAGATTGCTAAAACAAAAAAGATGGTGGACGACAAGTGTCACTGCAGACGTGGAGGAAATGGAATTCTCATACGCTGCTGGTGGGAATGTGAAATGGTGCAGCCACTTTGAAAAACAGTCTGGCAGTTTCTCAAAAAGCTAAATAGAGTTACCATATGATCCAGCAATTCTACTCTTAGATACAGGGTTGGGCAATAGGTATACAGTTGTGAGTACGTGAAACAGATTTCATTCTTGCATTACTATTTCTTAATTATTGTATTATTTTCCATATGAACAACTGTAAGCCTTTGCCCCATCCTGTATATACCCAAGAAAACTTAAAATTTATGTTTATACAAGAAATTTGCACACTAATGTTCACAGCAGCATTACTCAGAACAGCAAAAAACAACCAAAATGTCCATCAATTGATGAAGAATAAACAAAATGTGCTATGTCCACGCAACAGATTCAGCCATAAAAAGGATACTGATGCATGCTACCACATCAATCAATCTTGAAAATATGATGCTAAGTGAAAGAAGTCAGACACCAAAAGCCACATATTTTGTGATTCAATTTTTTTTCTGAAAACATCCAGAACAGGCACATTCATAAGAGACAAAATAAATTAATGGTTGCCTGGGGTTGGGGAAAAGGGAGAATGGGAACTGACTGCTAATGGGTATGAAGTTTTTTGGGGGGGTGATGAAAATATTCTGGAATTAGATAGTGGTAATGGTTGCACAATGCTGTAAATATACTAAAAAAAACAATGAAATATATCCTTTAGAGGAGTGAACTGTATGGTATGTGAATCATATCTCAAATTTTTAATAAAAGGCAAATGGCCCTTAGAAAACTGATTTCCTTGCTTTTGTTTGAGACCACCTACTGGTTCATAGAAACATCTAAAAGTTTGCAATGATATTTGACATTTATAATCCCACTGTAACAAAACACTACAAAATTTATTTTTAGCCTGATGGTCTACTTGTATTTATTTTGCTTCTAAACAGTAAAGATCTAAAAATTCCTCTGAGTTCATGATTTATGTCATAGTCCTTTTTAAAATTTGTGTTTTTCTTAAGTAAATGAAGTTAAACAAATGTCTTCATTCTAAAAATTTTAGTAATATTGTCACCTAGAAACAGGTAAAAATACTGCTCCTGCAATGACATCAGTTGATCTTCAAGGTTAGGCAAGCCCTGCTGGTGTGGCTCAGTTGGTTGAGTATCCCATGCACCAAGAAGTTGCCAGTTCAATTCCCGGTCAGGACACGTACCCAGGTTTCAGGTTCAATCCCCACTCAGGGTGCACATGGGAGGTAACAGATCAATGTTTCTCTCTCACATTGATGTCTCTCTCTTTCTTTCTCCTTCTCCCTGCCTCTCTCTAAAATCAATAAAAAAATTCAAAAAAATCTTTTAAAGATTAGGCAAAAAACAAATTTTCAATATCAGTAATACAATGTAATATGTATAACCCAATCATTAGGCCATGAAACAAATGCAGACATTCCCCCCACCCCACCCCACCCCACCCCACCCTCCAAAAATAAATAGAATTTTAGGCTTACTCTATTCAGGAATAAGAGTTTAAGTGAATTTTTTTCAAAGCTCCGCAAAGAAAACATACTCTTCATCTTCTGTCACATTGTTGTACGTATCTGGTTTTCAGTATCAGAAGGCAGTAAATGTATAATCCACAAGAAAAGCTCTGTACACATTTTCAATGGAATGAAATGAATTCTAGTCTGATTTCACTTATATGGAACTATACATAGTTAAATAAGACTGATCCTTCTAAAATTACTGAGTATAAAGAGGAGAGCTTAAATACATACAAAATAAGCATAAAGACCTGCCACGATCAAGCTACATGCTAAAAAGTCATCGACAGATTACAATAGGGCGACATGATTTTCATTTTTAAGTTCAATGGAAATTGCATATATTCCCTTTTTATTCTTAAACACAGGTGGTGTATACTATTATCAGACTGCCAAGATGTGAGGACAGAAAGGATGACTGTCTCCAGATACAACATTATGTTTGTCGCATTGTATATAAAATCTAACCACTGCTTAGGCAAACTTGGGAGAAAGCAAGCCTAAAAGATGAAAACGTTTACAGCTTGTAAATCAGTGATACTATTATCTTATCGAAATGTGAGGTTCGAATTTATTTCCTTGAAAACAGAGCACTAAACGGTTTCTAACACAGTCATCTAGCTGGTAGTTAAGCTGTGTCTAACATGTACACAGAACGCTTAAGACTGTAACACATGGAGGAATTCTGTTGAATTATGTGTATTCAGATGATGGTGTTATAATTCAAACTGAACAACAACAAAATCTTGGTAAAACAAGAAATGGAAGGAATAAAAATTGATTTCTGAACCAAATGTGTCCAACTTCACGCTAGTGGATCTGAGAAATACAGGCATGGAGGAGATATGCTGCATGTGATGACAACTGCATATTATAATTGAAGAGAAGAGTTACAGCCCATATTCTACCTTTTTTTTTTTTTTTTTTAACTAGGTAGGCCTCAAAAAACTTTTATCAGTTTTTTTCTAATAGCACATCTTTTCTAAATAATTCTCAGTTTGCATTCCAGAAAATGTAAGAAACAGTTTGCAAGAATTTGTGCAAATATGTTTCTCTAAGGCCATGAACTGGTTTGCTAAGTTGCATTGTTTTATTCAAGTAAAGAGCCCTTCAAGAGTTAGATGCTGTGAAGGAAAGCAAGTACCTTCACCTCTCAGGTCTGCACACAGGTCTCTCCCATTCAAAGCCAAAAGGTAGAATGCTTGTTAGAGCATTGCAAAATATTTACATTGTAAAAAATCTAATGCACGTTTAGTTTTTCTGATAGATTCTTTTTGTATATTACAAAAAAAAGCGCAAAAGCTTAGAATAAGAATCCTTTTTTTCTTATAAAGGTCAAACAGATACTTCTTCACATGCTGTCCTTTACACAATGGCATACTGTTCATATAAAAGGTCTCTTATCCTATAAAAATCTTGACAAAGGCAGCCTTCTAATCCGATGCGTCCAGTTTCCGTCTAGAAACCAAGTGAAAAAAAAAGTTCTTTAGTACATTCTCTACCATTAATATGCACACATAATAACCAAAATAAGTTAACTTTAGGATTGGTCAGGAAATAGATTGCTCTGATTCACGGAATATGGATATATTATTCAAGTCATGAATTTTACATACATATCAATGTCAGAGAATTCAAATAAAAATTTACAGTAAAATTATCAAGTCTTTGAGAGTCACTTTTTAAAGCCTTCAAGGTCATCATTATGAATATAAATGACTGATTTTCAGTTTTGTGAAATTACCAATCAAGAATTATAGAATTCAAAATGGCAAAACATCAGAAGCAGCTGTTCAATTCAACCCTTATTAATTAATAAACACGCTTACTCTACGAACTGCTACTTGATTGTTGCAAACAAGGACACCTCCTACAAATTCAGCTTGGATCCCCTCCCGTAAGAGAACTTGTTTGAAGTCGGACAGTCTTGGTTCGTTCATGAAGACTGACTGGTGTCCAGGAACCTTGGATAAGGTGAAAGGGGAAGAAGGACTTCAAACGGAGGACTAGACACATAGCTGTACTGACAAAAGTAAAAATAGCCCATGACCTTTAAGACATTTTCTATTATTCCCTGAAGTCCTTCGACAGATCATTTCAAGAATGTAAATCACATTCCAAGTTGTTATTCTGAATCTCACCTCATTATTTGACATTACAAAGGCCTTCACATTTTCTGAATGCTTCACAATCAATTTTATTAGTCATGCCTCATAATAACAGAGAGACATTTGGTAATGTTATGCTCTTCACTCACCCACTTGCCCCAGGGGGTCAACTAGAGTGCCAGTGGGCACAGCTGAACCAAAAACCCTTTGCTTAGTTCAGAGGAGATTTTCTCCGGATCCCTCCTCCCTCAGAGCGAAAGCAGTGGATGCTACGGGCTTTAGAATCGCAAAGACAAGTGCTTCAACCTAATGCTGCTACTCTGAAATTGCTTTGATGAGTGCTAGCTTCAGCACAGAGAAAAAAACAGTTCTAACTCCTCCCCATCTCAAGAGTAGTACTGACAGGGATGGAGGCTGTCTCTTTTCTTTATTGCTTAGAAGGGCTAAGCCATCACTTGACATGCACGTAAGACTCTTATAATACGGTTTTAATGTTGTAAGTTAATTCCCCGAAACCTTTGCTAAGTAGGTATCTCTTGAGAACATGTCAATACTAGACTAGAATTATATTTGTACTAAATAAAGATTTCTAACTATATCAAAAGCAAGTGATTTGAACTGAATTGACAACAGACAAAACTGGGGTGCAGGAGAACGACATTCTTAGGAAACTATAAATCTCCCAATTAGAGGCAGGTAGCCGATTCTCAGAATCATCAAACTTAAAAGTCCATACTGAAAAAAAAAATCATGAAACAATTATGCATCTTATAACATCTGCTAACGGTTTCCTTTAAGTTATTATTCCCTAGCCATACCACACACACACACACACACACACACACACACACACACAACGAGTAATCTAAAAAACTCCGAAATCAGCCTAAATATGACATATATTTTTAATGGAAAATTCAAGGATGACAAATGAAGGAAAAGATAGAAGCAGCGCACGCTTTCCTACCTCATTAGGTGGCAAGGGTTCCAAAGTAGGAATGATCTCACTTTCTTCACCTGTTTCTTTCTCATCATCTCCAAACAGACTTTTCATGGCCTTTTGTTGGGCGATAACGCTAGAATCTGAAGGTGCGTCCACTTGCATTTCTGAGTCCTCTCCATCATCCTTCAGTTCTCCTTCTTCTAAAATAACTCCTGTGTCCACTTTGGAAACTCTCATGTCTAAGACACCATCTATCCAAGCCAGTTCAGCATCTTTTGCCTTACAAAACTGAAGGGAGCTAACAAGTGAGTCTTTTAATCTCACCTACACACGCAAAGGGGAGGAAGAGAAATAAAACCCATGAATAAATTAACCTATTACTATCATTTTCTAAGTCTGGTAATGTGCATTAAAATTTCAAAATGGTTCACTTCACCTGATCTTCACCATGACTGGTAATGACCTAATGACCTGTAAGGTCACTTGGCCCCTGTCTACTTCCCAAAATAAAGCTTCTTAACCCAGACTGCACACTGGGGTCACACTGCACATTTTTTTCCCCATTTATCAGTGTCAGGGCCCCACTTGCAATCATTCGAATATAACTAGTGAAACTAAGAGCATTGAGACCCCCAGTTCCCCCACAGATTCCCCAGATGTACAGGTGAGGCTGAAAACCACTGGTAAGTGTCATTCCCTAATACCTGATGGCACTAGAGCAGCACTGAGTGCTTACAGTTTTCTAAATAAGCCATGAGGTTTCACACCTCCCTATTCTTAGAATGTTGCTTCCACCTGTTTTGCCCAGAATGACAAGTTTCGCCTGGTAAATTCTAATCCATTTTTTCCAAACAAATATAGATATCACTTCTGCCTTAACGGACACCATCTCCCACTAACAAATAAGAATTAATCAATTTCTCCTCTATTCCTATTTTCTGTGCCTATCCCCATTTTTTTTTTCTATTAGTAGAACCCTGACATCTGTGAATTTTTATAAAACTTTTGAATTCTTGAACACTCACCATTCCCCTCAGCTGTATATTTTTGCATATGTAGTTCTCTCTCTTTCCTACTCTATATACATCCCTTCGAATCCATCCATCAGGATTTGGTTTAGTAATCACTTCCTCTGGGAAATCTTTTGTAGCCTCTAAATATGGGTTGGTCTCCCTCTTTAGACTCTTGTAACATCCTCTACTTTCTCTGTCAAAGGTAAAACGGTGTGATAAATACTATTTCCTTGCTATAAGCCCCACAGACTAAGATCTGCCTTGGCAGGGGACCACGTGTGTCACTCACTGCTACATTCCTGATGGAGCTGTCCGTCCTAACCTGCAGCAGGCAGTGTTTCCTGTGTGTGGCTCCAGTGCCGGCACGCTCACCTGGTAGATGTGGGTCTCGCTGGTGGCGTCCACGGTCTCGTGCAGCTTCGGCATGTACACTTTAATGTCTTTCCCCCCAAACGCACGGCAGCACTCGGCCAGATCCTGACTGGCCTCTGGAGGCCCGTGGACAATGATCAGCTGTCGGGGTTTCATCTGATTAATGATCTTTTTAATGGAATCCCCATCAGAGCGTCCTTCATAGTCTATGTAAGTAACCCTGGCTCTGTAATTAGACATAATTATTCAATTTTACTTTTCTGATAATTCAAAAACCAGAATTTAATGACTTTTATTATCTGGAAAGAAACATATACAGTATATAAAATGAGGTTTTAAAGAACACACATGTGTTATATTATTATTAATGTGTATTTGCGGGAGGTATTATGGATTTTTTAATAGGTGTTATTAGAAAAAAATGGCTCTCTATACAACAAAAAATAAAACTGGGTCTTGACCTAATGCCATATAAAACAGCAGCTGAGTTGAAGTCATAAAAGAAAAAAAAAAGTAAAGCTTTAGATTAAGGAATAAAATATAAGAATTATTTTTGTGACCAAGGATAGGGAAAGACTTTTTAAAATATGAAACCCCAAATACCTAATGGGAAATATTCTATTATTTCCTTACATCAACATTAAAGATGTTTTTAAATGAAGTAGACCATGGTCAACTCTTATAAACAAATACTAGAATGAGAGGTGGCACTTATTGGCACTGTCTAAAACCAGCCAGCAATATTATCCAGAATATACACCGAACTCCTGCAAATCAATTAACAAAAAGGCAGCAACCTCTAGAGAAAAATGCACAAAAGATATAAACATGGACTTTACAGAAGAGAAAACAAAAACCGTAACAAGCATCTGAAGAGATAATCAAGCTCAGTAATAATCACAGTAAGACAATGGAAATAGCACTGACATGTTACTTTATACCCAGGAGACGGGAAACACGAAAGAGTTGGATAAGCCGCATGTGCTGGTGAAACGGGGAAGACGGAGCTCCCGCTCTGCTAGGGAAATGTAAACGGGTCCAGCCAGTCTGGAGAGACCTTGTGAGACTGCTGATATGCAGCACTGAGAACTTAGCTTTACCCAAGAATGATACTAGATGATATCACAGGACAGATATAAACCAATGTGCTCTCTAATGAGTTTTTTAAATTCCAAAATGAGGATTTACTGGGGTTAACTGTGCCAAGCAGAGAAGGAAACAGAGTTTTCTGAAGATGACGATAGCAGTTTTAAGATATTAGGACACTGGAAATGTCTAAGTCGAGTATATTAAACAAGCACTTGGGAAAATTAAACCTATGAATTGTATGCCTTCACCTGCTACTAGACACACTAGAAATGCCAAAAAGAATGTTTCTTTATATAAGTGTACAATTTAATGTTTAACCCCTCCTCTCCACCAGTTCAATTACTCTGGCATTCAGGTATAATTAATGAAGAGAAAATACGTCCATACTTCACAAGTCTTTACATGAAAAATTAAATTTTGAAAGCGCAAACTTACTAGAGGACATTCAGAAGTTTCACTTTGGAAACAATGTAAATTATATAATTCAAGTGTTTGAAATTTTTATTTACAAAATGCAATGAAAGCACTTACTTTATTTCAATAGATTCTGTCATAGAAATACACTTGGTAGGAACATCAGATAAATCCTGATCCATGGGTTCATCTCCATTTGTCAAGCCAGATTCTAATTTGCTTTTTTCTTCTTCAGTGGCTTGAAGTTCTGGCACCAAGAAATCCTCTGGTCTAAATAATAAGTCTCTAATTAGAAGTAGTAACAAACAAGCTAATATTATGTTACTATAACTGACTAGTAGATGGCATAATTTTTAGACTCCTCACATATCTCAAGACTTAAATATACAGTTGATCCAAAGCCAATGCAACTTCATAACATCAATTATCAGATGACTGCATATATTATGTTCTTCATGGCCATTAAGGAGTACGCTTTAAAACACAGCCTGTGCGCCAGTGAGAGCCCCCAGACAGGTCATCAGATCTCAGCGGTTAGTGTAAGTACTATTACAGCCTGGCTCTGCATTTGCTTCCAGTTTCTGTGGTTTCCCTGGCCACCTCCCAATTCTTATAAATCTCATACATCCTTGATTTCTTTAAGACCCCCAGTCCTCCCACCCCTGCTCAAAGAAAGCAGGTAGCTCTCCATTTGCACATTAACGAGAAGACTGACATACAAAATCATCAGCTCCCTCAAAAGCCCCTGTCTTTATTACAACGAACTGTTAAGACATCTGTCTTCCATTTTTACCTCCAGGTTCAGAGAGTTGAACGTTAAAATTCAAAAACAAACTTTTAAAACTGTTTTCTCTAACTCCTGTGATTTCTGTCTAGGCCCCACCCCCAAACCCCTCACACGCCTTGGAATCCCCACCTGTTACCCAGCACCTAGACTGCCGTAGCTGCTTTCCCCTGAAGCCGTCGCCCACTGTCATCCACAGAACAGCAGCAGCAGCCACCTGACGTGCATTTACTATGATTAGACTCTATGCTAAGTGCCTTAACAACAACAACCTTGTTTAATTCTTACCCTATTTTTCAGACAAGGAATTGAAGCTAAAAAGCACCATCCATATGCTAAACAGATTGGCCATTAATTAAGTGGGATGGTAAGCAAACTCACCAATGCTGTTTAGATTATTTTTCTTCTCTACTATTTTAGACGTCCAAGTAGACAGTGGAATTTTCCTAATTAAACCCAAGAGTGAGTTTAAAACCCAAGTCCACAATAGGCTCAAGACAGTATTATGAAAGTACAACGAGAGTACAAGAAAGGAACCGTGTTGAGGTAGCAAGGAAGAGCCAGGGAAGGTTTCCAATAGTTTGTGGGGCCAGATTTAGCAGCCCAGACACCTGGGATGGGAAGGTGGGACACAGCAGAAGAAACAACATGTGCAAAGGGGTAAATGAAGAAGCTGAGAGGGAATCTGAGAAGGCTGAAGAACACGGACGTAGCAGAAGGATGTCGAAACATCACAGAACAGGAGAGAGAAACTAGGTCGTGAAAGACATCGTGCGCTGTGCTAAGGCACTGACATTTACCTGAAAGCAATGGCACCCTAAGGGGTCTTTATACAGGATAGTGTTTTCAGATTTGAGATTAGAACATGTGATTTCAGTTCTTTTTCTAATTGTGGGTATAGACTTTGTAGATTTCCCATGGTTCCACTCATGCTATCTCATGTTTTTCTTCTAAGTAAAACATGGGTGTAACACTATCTGAGACATAACCCATTTCCCAAACTTAACATAATCCCACCCATCAAAAGTTCTTCCTATCCTATGTCTCTTCCCAATGCATGTCCTTTATCTCTCTTTTTAAGTGGGAAATAGAAGTCTTCATTCTAAGTAATAAAACTACCAGCTCTCCGCCCTAGCTGGTTTGGCTCAGTGGATAGAGCATCAGCCTGAGGACTGAAGGGTCCTGGGTTCAATTCCAGTCAAGGGCACATGACCAGGTTGGGGGCTCAATCCCAAGTAGGGGGCGTGCAGGAGGCAGTCAATCAATAATTCTCTCTGACCATTGATGTTTCTAGCTCTCTCTCCCTTCCCTTCCTCTATGAAATCAATAAAAATATATTTTAAAAAATAATAAAAAAGTGATACCTGAGTATAAAAAAACAAACAAAAACTACCAGCTCTCCTTTAATTTCAATTCTCTAGATGTTTCTCCACCTTCCCACTTTTACATTTCACACTGTCTACATTTTTCAAGCTGAGGTTCTCAGAAAGCAACAAGGTACACAAAGACCAGAAAGACCAAATTCATTGGACTCAAGTGGTAACACACTTGATACCTCTAATCTGTAAGAAAGAAAAGCTTGTTTTGCTCACATACTTGATAATTTCTCCATATTCATCCCATTTAATTCTCTCTTCTGGGGCAGGAAACATGGGATAAGACTTTTTAGCCTGTTTGAAGAAACTCCCTTTCCGACTGCCTTCACCTTTCATCATCAGGTCGTGCTTAGTCTTATGAGCCGAAGGCTGGTCAATGTCTTCCTCAACGTCACTCTCATCGCTGGAATCTATATCGGCCCTAGGAGGATTTTAGACTAGATAAAGGTCATAGAGTCCCCTAAAGATTTTGAATTAATGCGCATAAAATTATTACTGAATACTGAATATTAACTGGATGGTAATATAATCATCAATATTATTGGGTTGATATTTTGTAAAACATAGCATTAACTGCCAGTTAATAAATACATATTAATGTTAGCAATGAAAGAATTTGATATTGCAGAATCATTTGAAAGATGGAACGAAAGTAATGCAGTTGAAACAAAAGTTAAATATTTTCAATTAAACTTTTTTTATCTTAGAAATGTTTTTCTCAAATTACATATGTAAAATTATAATATGTCTGAAAATAACTCACTCTTTGGACTGCTCAAGTTTTTTAGCAGCTTCTTTCTTTAGCTTCTCTCTTTCCAAGTATTCTTCAAGTTCTTTCCCTTCAAGCTTTACCCGTTTCCTCAACTAAAGAGAAATAGCAGACAAAAGGAAATATTATTATGAGATTAAGGTAAGTGAGGTGTGAGAAATATTGCATCTCTAAATTGATTCATCATTTTTAAACTGAATTTTTCTCTGAAATTATTCAAGTGTCCATTATGGGCACTTACAGATCCTATTTAGATTAGTACAAAAATTGAGCTTTCCCATTTCTAGGATGGACTTAATTTAAATCAAACTGGTTTCAAATCACTAATAAGGGAAAGAAAATACAGCTAAGTATTTTTACAATTTAGTGTAGGCAAGGCCTACATATGACATAACACCTAAAAGCCGTAAGGAAAATATGAATAAATATCCTATATAATTAAAGCCTAATATGCTAAATGTCCAGTCAACTGATGGGTCGTTCAACCAATCAAAGTGTAATATGCTAATGATATGCTAAGGCCGCTCAACCACTCACTATGACATGCACTGACAACCAGGGGACAGTCAACCAGTTGCTATGACATGCACTGACCACTAGGGGGCAGATGCTCCGACAGGTAGGTTAGCTTGCTGCTAGAGTCTGGCCCATCAGGAATGAGCGAGATGGGCCAGACATGCCCTGGAGCCCTCCTGCAGTCCCTCCCTGGCTGGCCAACCTCCCGCGTTTCTCCCCAGCCCCAATTGTGCACCTGTGGGGTCCCTTAGCCTGGCCTGTACCCTCTCGCAATCTGGGACCCCTTGGGGGATGTCGGAGAGCCGGTTTTGGCCCAATCCCACAGGCCCGGCCAAGGGACCCCACTGGTGCACGAATTTGTGCATTGGGCCTCTAGTGGCAGTATAAAAAATAAAATCTATTTAACATTTTAAATTTCATAGTTAAAAGAAACTGAAAAATCTATTTGCAGCACTATGTGACTAGCAGAAGCTACTGTTTTCCTAAGAAAAAGATGATCAACAAATCAGAAAAGATCAAATATATAGACAATTTCTAAAATAAGAAAAACAACAGCCATGAAGACACGTAGACTATATCTGGAGGTCAAGCCAATAGGAAGGATTTCTTGCTAGAATGATTATGGCTGTTAAAAGAAAAGTAAGGAAGTTAAAATAAGTTTTAATAATCTGTGCATTAGAAGTCAGGATAGTGTTTACCTTAGGAAGAAAGAGGTAGGGAAGACCAGAAAGGGGGCATCCGAGGTACTGATAATATTCTATTTCTTGGTCTAGATACAGGCTAGCCAAGTGTGTTCGATTTGTGAAAATTCATCACACTGTATGCGTACACTATGCACACTCTTCAATATATATTATACTTCAATGAGCCTTTTTTTTTTTTTAATTTCTGGATTTTTGGCTTGCGTAAACATGTGGAAAATGCTGTTATTCCCTGAGATGAGAAAACTCAAAGAAAAGGAAGTTTGGGAGAAGAGGAGACATAGTCAAAATTGTTTTAGATGTACCAAGTAGAGGAAAAAGTAATAGATAATGGACAGAAAAGGGTAACTACACAAGAAATATCCCTAACAAGGTAAGCGGGAATGAATCCTGAGGATAAGTACTACTTATGAAAAAAACTAAAAACCTCACATTTCAAGTTTCAGCTTTGAATGTCATTTTCTGTTTTTTTCAAACTTAAACCACGTTTAATATTCTTTTAAGAATTCCTCAAATGGCATATCTGCCTTAATTGAATTTCTAGTTATTAATATTTTCTAATACAGCATTTCATATCTGATGAAACTGTTTCAAATATTTCTGAGCTCTTTAAACTTTGTATTCCTAAGCTATTAAATAACCCAAAAGACAGTATTTTAAATTGGTGTGCTTGCTTTGAATCCTTCCTCAATAATTCTGTATTTACAGTGAATGCATATCAGATTTTAGTTACTATTACTATGGTTTTCTTAAGTAGAGTTTAATAAGATACTCTTCCTACTCAGCTTTAAAACTAGACATCCCTTAAAATGGCCGTATGAAGATAAAATGAAAAGCAGTCTTCTAAAACTCTGCCCAGCACTGGCAGTCATTAACCCATTCAATATCAATTGCTATAAATGTCAGGTGAATGATACCAGTTTTGGAAAATTGATATATTATGGTCTTTTGACATAACGGTCATTTGACTGTCTCGCTCCTATAACAGGAAACAAGGCAGCAGCAATGCAGATGCAGAAACAGGTGAGGCTATTTAGTGGTGAGAAGATAAGGGAATTCCCATCTGACTCCCACTTCTGTTAACAGCTCCCACAACATCATGTACTACGGGTGAGGACTGAGATGGAGCTGTAGGCGTTTTGAGAAGAAGAAGGTATGACGCTGTCTTACGGGACAGTGCAGAAAACTGCCCCAAAATGCTGAGTGCTAGTACTGGGTGTCCTTCTGAGATGTGAGGTCATGAACGGGCAGGAAAACCTGTCCCCACAGCAGAGAGTTTAAGTCCTTGGGTACAGGCACACACTAAGCAAATGGTTTAACTAGCCAAGGCTTTGCCAGGTGAGTACAATGGCAGAAAGAAGGATAAGAGAGTTAAAGGTGTTCACAGAGTAATGATGGACCACTGACTCAAAGCTGGAGGGAGGACGGATAGCAAAAGTGGTGAGGTTCACGAACCTAAAGTCCCCATGGGACCAAAGAACTGCTGGCATGGCAGTAAGAGTCATCTGTAAGATCAGGGTGGGATGCTTGAGGTAGTGGAGATGTGGAAGTTGTTCATCCATAACAAGGTTAAGGGCATGACCATGGGAATACACAGCACGAAGGTGGGAAAGATACTGAGGTGGAATAGAGGAAAAGATCACTAAGGAATAAGAGGTCAAGAAACAAGAGAGCCAAGGAACTGGGCAGAGAGAAATGCTAAAGTCATCAAGAATGAAGTCCTGAGTACAAGTGGACAGGAAGGCTATGAACCAGGGTCCGAAGTCACAGATGAATGACAGAATGACCAAGAGATCAGTAAATGCCAGGAACAAGGAGGGGTGAGTATATTGCCAAGTCTGACATAAGAACTGCAGAGGGAAGAGAAATGGCTTCAAAGCTGCAATACATAACAAGAACACCTACCTCACCCAAAGTACGTGGAACGTGAAAGGAGGAGAAAGAAGGAAAAAGAGCGTCTGCTTGAGAGGGCTACAGGGAAAAGTGTCATCAGGAAAGTGCTGGATTCCAACTAAGGAAAGGACGCAGAGCACCTTTTCAAAGGGGAAATGAGAACACAGTGTGTGTGCATACTGTCCGGGGTGGTTCCGGAGGCTACCATGGGAGGGTTCAAGAATGAGGATTTCCAACTAAGTAGCTCTGAAATTGGGCTACTAAAGGTTCTATACTGTTATTCTGATAAAAACCTTGAAAGTTTTGAGTTTTATAATGTATTCAAAACAGTGTTAAGATAAAATTCATATGCAAGCACTTACCTCTATTTCTGTAACTTTTTCAGCAGGATTATCAATTAGGAAACGTGCTAAAGTCCCAGGAGTAGTTCTGTAAGTTAGAATGATGGAGTTTTTAGGGTCCTCACACCACTGAATAAAGAGATCCCTTGAAAATCCACATTCCAGGTCGGGCTGGCTGGCAAGCACCACTTTAGGACTGGGTACTCGAGCCAAGTCAGAAAGACCATGACATAAAGAGAGATGGCGGAACTGGAACGGATTATTTCTTTTGTCTTCAAAACATCTCATCAATTTGTCACTCATCCATTCTACCTAATATGGGGGAAAGATGACAATGATAAGAAAATGCTATATTATAAATTCAATGTATTCTACCACAGTCAGGAAGTTCAATTCTAGCTCAAGTCCACCCCCCGACCCCCACCCCCACCACCACCACCACCACCACTAGTTGCTTAAATTTGTAACTTTCTGACAAGCAGCTTATTTTCTGCTTCTGTCCCCATTAGATCCCACCACCCATAGTGGTCACCCCCAAAACTCCAATTTTGCATTATGTTTCACTTATAAATTACTTTAAGCCTATTGAGACGGCTACGTATAAGTTCTAAATGAGTATCTTAGCCCAGAGATTGCTATTTCAAGGACAAGAGTTTATTCAAAAGAGAAAAATGAATTCTAACATTTATAGCCTAAGACCGTGGTTGGCAAACCACGGCTCGTGAGCCACATGTGGCTCTTTGGCCCCTTGAGTGTGGCTCTTCCACAAAATACCACGTGTGGGCGCACACGTACAGTGCGACTGAAACTTCGTGGCCCATGTGCAGAAGTCGGTATATTGTGGAAGAGCCATGCTCAAGGGGCCAAAGAGCCGCATGTGGCTTGCGAGCCACGGTTTGCCAAGCCACAGTTTGCCGACCACTGGCCTAAGGGGTTGGTTTAATTTTTGTCACCATCTGCCATGCTAAGTGCTAGAGGAGAAGCAACTTGCCCAATCTGTAAAATGGGGGCTGGGGGGAGGACAGAGGGGAGAGGAACAGAACCTATTTCATAGGGTATATAAGGATTAAATGAAATAATACATGTAAAGCAGAAAGCACAGTAAGTGGTTAATTTTTAGTTATTATTATTGTCATCATCACAACCTCTTCAAAAGAAAAATAAAATCTAAAGGGCAATTAAAACAGTGTTGTCTGTAGCAAACTATATTACAAACGATCATGAAAAGACAAACCTGGGACTTTGAAAACTCCACCACATTATAGCTGACGTTGTTCAGGAGTGCCAGGGAGTAGACACCCAGTCCTGCATCTTTAGTTCGCCAGATCTGGTCGAGGAGCTGCGCAAGTTCCAGAACTCTGCCTGCAGTGTCCACTGCTATCAACACGTTGCCATCCCCGCGAAGTGTCTCCAGGACATTTGCTAGAAAACAAGAGTGTAAAATCCCTATAGAACACAATAGTACTTTGCTACAAAATTAGAGATAACTTTATCTCCATGTTTTTACTATAAAAACTATGATTTATAAGTAAGCCATTACCAAGTCAGGTACAAATTAAAATAATTTTGTTCAGGCTATTACAAATACTTTTTATTCTCTGAATACATCTTTCTAAGAGTGAAAAACAATGCCATTAACTCTCAATTTTTTTTCACAGAGACATTAGAAATCACTGGTTTCCAACCCTTAATGTGGACTTTACACTAATACATACATGTTTTATATGTGTATGTATGCCTGTAGAATAAAATAGATCATATTCTCTCTGATAACAAAAGCATCTTTATAAACAGATTTAAATAGATTCCCTTGCTCTAGATAAAAGTGTGCTTGAAAATATTTAGTAAAACCAACTCTAGCAAAAACAAGAATTGAAAACATTCTTAGTGTAACAGAGTATACAAGCTATACTTTTTAAGTAGATAGACAAAGGCAGTGGTTTAAAAAAATGTTTAAAAGTAGAATCCCAAGCCCGGATGGTGTGGGTCAGTGGTTGAGCATTGAGCTATGAACCAGGAGGTCATGGTTCGATTCCCAGTCAGGGCACATGCCCGGGTTGCGGGCTCAAACCCCAGTAGAGGGGTGTGCAGAAGGCAGAGGATCGATGATTCTCTCTCATTTTTTTATTTTATTTTGTACCTGGCCTAGTAATGGCTTATTTATAAATCATAGTTTTTATAGTGAAAACATGAAAATAAAGTTATCTTTAATTCTGTAGCAAAGTACTGTTGTGTTCTTATTGATTTATATAAGATCTTTATATTTTGATATTCCCTAGACATATACCAGTGAGTGCCAGGGAGAGCTAGCCATATGGTGAATGGCAGGGAGAAGCCAATCTTTATACCTATTCCACAAAAATTAAATTCAAACCAATGAAAGAATCTTTTTGCTTTGATATGGTCACATAGGTGTTTTTTTTTTAAATAACTAGAGTTAGACAATCTCTTATGTCAAGAAAAATGAAAACCAGAACAGAATAAGCAGCAATTCACTCTACCAAGCACTTCCATGGCTCTTTACAAAGGTCCTTATGTAATACATACTCAGAAGTTGCTCATCTCTCTGTTTTCTCCTCGGCTGCACATATGTAGCATTAAATGAATCTGTGATAAGTAGGGAGGGTCTGCTTAGCATTTCCAGGGAACATCCATTTAAGTGGCTATAACAAATTTGAAGAAGAGAAATATTTTATATCATTTCAAATAAACCTGAAAATAAGCAATGTCTTTTATAAGGCCTTTTTCCTCCTCTAACTATAAAAGTATACATACATGCTCACTGATAAGAAAATCTGGTAAATTAAAAAAAAAAAAAAAAAAAGGAAAACCAAGATCTTCCAGAGTACCACCACTCAGGCATTTATAATAATAAAAGCGTAATATGCTAATTAGACCAGACGTCCTTCTGGGCGACCTTCCAGATGAAGCCGGGGCTGTGAGGGAAGCCCAGGTCCCGGGTGCCAGCGGGAAGTCAGTGCTGGCAGCTGGGGGAAGGGAGGCCTACTCTTGCACGAATTTCGTGCATCGGGCCTCTAGTAATTGATATAATATGCTATGAATACAAAATGAAGTATTTAAAATTAAACTGCTGTGTCTCCTTTTAAAGGGAGGCTGACTTTAAATATAACTATATTAGATGGTAATTACTAACTCTACCAAAAAAAAAAAAAGACAAAGTTCCTTTAAATAGCAGGTTAAGAGTATATAAAGTATAGTTTGATATACAAAAATTTATCTCTTTTGCAGCATCTCCAGGGAGAAATCTGTTTTATAGAGTGGACACTAACATGTAAATTTCAAATATATTTTTTATCTCTTAGTATCATAGTTTTCCCTTACCATGCAAAAAATTAAGTAATTTTCAAAATATTAACTAATTGGTGCATTTAAATATCTTTAGATTTCTGGTTAAAAAAATAACTGTTTTCTAATTTTCCCTCCAAAGTATAAAATAATGCCAATTGTATTTCTATTCGCTTTTCTCTTAATATACCTACATCTCCCTCTTGTGGTTGAAGTCAACTGCATAAACAATTTCTTCTTCTCCATCTTTGACTATTTTCCATATGGTCCCACCTATCATATGACCAGCCGGCAGAGGTGTGATAGACAAACCGTGTCCTTTTCCTAGGTCAACGAGATCATGACAACACTCAGATTTCTTTTACAACCCTACAGAGAGGTTATTTATTTGTAAGCTATTTTTTAACAGGTAATATAGAAAATGATACAAAATTCAAAAGTAAAAAGGCATACAGTGAAATGCAAGTCTCCTGGCTACTCCATTCCCTCATGGAAGCAAATGTTCTTGTCACTTTATTAAGATTCTTACAGACAGATCTGTGCTTATGAATAAAAGGCTAGAGATTGGACTTAAAGTTACTATTACTAGTAAGTTACTTAGTATGAACTACTAAATTTTATTACTTATATTGTACACACAATTATTAAGAATTTACATTTTTGCTAACCTCTAAACTGACCGTTCCTACCTCATTAAAGAATTTATCCTATAGAAAAATTCAGTACATGCACAACTATTGAGACCACTGTGAATTCCTAGTTAAATCTTCAGATTCCACTGTTGCACCATTTTTTCAATGCCAGGGTTCATATGTGAAAATCTTTAATACAATTATCTCTGTAGATAGTAAATATAAACTTACTATGTAACTTCCTGCCTTAATGAGAGAATAAACTTTTTAATGCTTGATTCTAGATAGAATTCAATCATTTTTGTCCTTAATGCTGCCATCGCATTCCATTTCCGTCAGTCACTACAGCCAGCCGTCTGTGCTGCTTATTCTCCTCGACCTGTGAGCTCCCAGGAGGATCTGCCCACGCTACCTCTGTGCATTACACACAGTAGACACTAAATAAATCTTTTCCAAGTTAAAGGTGTTGTCGCCCTAGCCAGCGGTGCTCAGTGGTTAGTGTCCAACCCCACACCACAGGGTCACAGGTTCAATTTCTGGTCAATGGCACTTATCTGGGTTGCAGGTTTGATCCCTGGCCCTAGCTGGGACACACATGGGAGGCAACAAATCAATGTGTCTCTCCCACATCGATGTTTCTCTCTCTTTTTCCCCCTCCCTCTCTCCTACTATCTCTAAAAAATCAATAGGAAAAAAATCCTTGGGTGAGGATTAACAACAAAAAGGCCAGAGTTGTTCACTTTTGTTAGTATTTCGTCTGGAATATTTTCCAGTCCAAATGACTCAGGGGAGGTTCAGAGTTCTTATTAAAAAATGCTAATTTTCTATTCCTCAGACCACAGTGCCTACAGCTTTTACTGCAAATTCCCCTTGCATTTTTCAGTAAGTTAAATCTCATTAGTCCAATTATTTTATTGATGGAAATATTTTTTACCTTTCAAATTCACAATCTGAGAGAATTTCAACTGCTGTATTTTATCAAAAGCTGCATCCACATCATCTAACGTGAACAGAGTGAAATCTTCTGTATTATGTCGAGACTAAAAGGATAACACAAATAAAAGGTTAAAAATGATCACTGCAGAACCGTTAAAACTTTTTTTAATTGCTTATATTACCTGGTAAAGATCATACATGAACATCTGTCCCATTTTATAAACAGGAATGGTCGCATAGATGGCGCAGTTCAGACCCAACTTCCCGACCGCGTACGGGAGGGCCCCGAGGTGGAGAGGATCCGGGTGAGACAGCAGCACCGCGTCGATCTGGTGAACGTGCCTGGAAGAGCACCAGCAACATTACCATTTCCCTAGTCATGTTTTAAGGATGAAGGCAGGACACTCAAACTAATTCACCAATTCAGATTCCTCTCAGCATTCTGAATTGAAGACTATGCTGGAGTATAAGAGCTAGAAGTATGATGCCTACAAATATTAATTCTAACCACTCCTGTCCTCTGTAGATATCAAAATCAAGGTGTAAGTCACACTAGGTCTATAGTGTATAGACACAAAAGAGAAAAGAAAAAGAAACGGTAGCTACCACATGTACGCTGATTTCAAATGTCTGCCTTACGTACCATTAATTAAAGTTCAAGAACTCAGTTTGGAATTTCAGAAATGAAGGAGGAAATACTTAAACAGCCACATATTTATTATGGATTTTTGGCCCAGCTATTTATCATGGCAATTGATAGCATATTCATGATAGTAAAACTTTACTTAATCAAGGAAGCATATGTTCTCATTGACAAAATAAAAAAATGTTTTGCTACAAGTTCTAAGTTTTGTAAATGTTTAAGTCCTCTTTCCTTCCCTAATTAGTACAATACTGCACACATTACTGAGTTTTTCTCCAATTGGTTACTATTGTTTTGTATCTCACGGTCACTATTCTGAGCAACAATTCTCAATGTCTAGTATCAAAAGATCAAAAAGTAAGCTCATGCGATCTGACTGTAGAGCTTTCACATGGAAGGTTTTTTTCTCTCTTCAAATTCTTATAAACTTACCCTTTTCTAAAATTTGAGTGCAAAATTTTTACTGAGATCCATTAGCCAAGTAACGATTAACTTAAGAGGATGTTGAATTTCAAATAACATAGCTTATTAGTCGATCAAACTTTATAAGTGAAAACTAGAGGTGCACAAAATTCAACCAGACGACTGGGCACTTAGCATATTAGGCTTTTATTACATAGGATAGTCATTCTTTGGCATAAGTAAAATTAAGTCTTTTACTATAAACTAAATTAGAGCAAAAAAAGCAAACACTATTTAACATGAAAACAGTATTACAATGTAGGAAAGCTGATGTACTAGAAATCTAGAAATATTAAGAGTAACTCACTTCCTCAGGGAATCGATAATATCCATAGAAAAGTGCTCATCCCAGCCACAGTCCAATAAAAATCTAAATTCATCGACTTGAAGAAGATAACAAAGAGCAGATTCTTCTTGAACCCCAGAGAGGGTGGTTAATTTGATAATAGATGTCATTCTTCTTGGTCCAATAACAACAGTCCAAACAGTTCTTTCAAAAGAAAAATATATATAATTAAGCATAAAAGTACAGCCTAATATACACACTAGACAAATTAAAATTATATATAATTTCTAAGTGGGCAGAAATTCCATAAACATGAAAAGCAAACATTTTAACACGTTAAGCGCCCAGTCACTGGTGACTGACACTATACTTTCCGTCCGGAAGACAAAACAGGCTGGGCGCTTAATGTGTTAAAAACCCCTTTTTATCACTGCTAAGTTTAAAAGCACAAACATCTTACTCACTATGTTTACAATGAATACTGTAATGGCTCCCCAGTTTGATTTAATGAAAAGTAGCGGAATGGGAATCAGACAGACTCAAATTTGACTCTGCTCCTATGTGGTTCTGGGTAAGTTAATTAACCTTTCCTCATAAATATTAATATATACATAAAGACAGAATTTATGTTGGGACACCTACTACACACATTTCAAGAAAATATAACATGAACACATCTATTGAGATTTAGAACCTAAAACTAGAATTGTGGGCTATTAAACAAATGTTATAAAAATATTCACTAGCAAAACAAAGCTCCACAGAAATATTCCAGATTTTAGCTCCTAAATATAAATTAGCCTTAGCCCTGGCCAGGTAGCTCAGTTGGTCAGAGTGTCTTCCAGATACTCCAAGGTTGTGAGTTTTATCTCATCAGGGCACATACAAGAAACAACCAATGAATGCATAAGTAAGTGAAACAAATTAATCTCTCTCTCCCTAATTGAAAAACAAAAATCAATTAAAAAATAAAATAAATTAGCCTTGCCCAGCTGGCGTGTCTCAGTGGTTGAGTGTCGACCTATGAACTAGGTCACCATTCGATTCCCGGTCAGGGCACATGCCTGGGTTGCAGGCCTGATCCCCAGTGTGGGGTGTACAGGAGGCAGCCATTCAATGAGTCTATCTCATTTTTGATGTTTCTATCTCTCTCTCCCTCTCCCTTCCTCTCTGAAATCAATAAAAATATATTAAAAAACAAAAATCACCGAGAGTAAAGGTGTGTTGAGACCAAGGCTAAGGTCACCCATACCCTCATGTTCCCAGTTACTACGTACAGATGTGAAAGTTGGGTAGTGAAGAAGCTAACAGGAAAAAACTGAACAAGTTAAGCCTGAAACATCACTGGAGGCCAAAAAAAATGACAACACTAAGGCTGTCCTACTTCACATCCATCATGAGAAGGCAGGGCTCTTTGAAAGTGGCAATCTACTGGGAAAAATAGAAAGCAGCAGGAAAAGAGGAAACCAAATATGAGATGGGCTGACCCCAGAGAAGAAGCCACAGGCGTGAGTCTGCAGGAGCTGAGCAGAACACTATGGACACCACTCATTTATAGAGTCACCAGGAGCTGGAGCCAATGCAACAGCAGGTAACACACCCACTACGATTTGTTAACGGCTGAAGAGAAACTCTTCATCTCAAATCTACCTGATCTCCCACTTTACTTCCATCATGAAGTGAACACTTTACTTCCATCATGAAGTGAAAACACAAAGTGCCTTGCAGATAGAATTGAATGAGTTCATGGTAAACGTTTCTGCAGACAGACCCTGATTTCACCACAGGAAAAGTATTTTTATTACAACTTCTCAGAATATAATAAAGCCAGATCTTTGTTAGACATTCATTACTTACTGATATCTCAGTCCTATATACGATGAAACACCATGAATTCAAAGTAAGAGCTCTTTACAAATCTAAAATATAAAGAAATGAGACTAATGAATGTGGCATAACGACTTACTTCAGTTTTAATTATGTTTAATTTCTATGTCTTGCCCTACGATAAACACTGTGAGCAGCAACAAACAATATGATATATGATCTTTTTTCAAAAAAGAAATTTGTCATGCCTGGCCGATGTGGCTCAATTAGTTGGAGCATCATTGAGTGCACCAGAAGGTTGCAGGTTCTATCCCAGTCGGGGCACGGACAGGAGGCAACCAATCAATGTGCCTCTCTCACATCAATGTTTCTCTCTCTTTCTCTCTCTTCCTTCCTCCCTCCCTCTAAAAAATCAATTAAAAAAAAAGAAACCTGTCATAATTTTAGGAAGCTTGAGCTGACATAAAATAGGGATAAGATAATAAAAGACATAATAAAAAACAAAAGTAATAATATACTAAATTGGTTATAATTAGAGGCTGAAATATGCAGTTTAGGAAATAAGATTTTTTAAATTGATATTAGCTTATGTTATTGAAAATCATAAAAAAGGTGGAATCTTAAGTTATTCATTAAGGATTGGTAGGACCTGGGTAGAAACAGACAAAGAGAAAAGGTATACAAAACAGTAACATGATCAAAGGCACAAAACAAAAAAAATTACAGGCTACCAGTGAAGAAACTAGCTGGCATCTGAATAGAAAAGGGCCAGACAGTGAAAGGCCTTGGAAACTTTGGACCTAGTTCTACAGGCAACAGAGAAACATTTTAAGATCCATGGTCAAGTAGGAAGATGACATGACCCAGGTAACTTTATTTTAGGGATATTGGCTGATGTATATGATTGATAAGAAGGTAAAGAAAGTTGAGAGATTGCCCAAACCGGTTTGGCTCAGTGGATGGAGCGTCGGCCTGCGGACTCGGGGGTCCCAGGTTCGATTCCGGTCAAGGGCATGTACCTTGGTTGCGGGCACATCCGCAGCAGGGAGTGTGCAGGAGGCACCTGATCGATGTTTCTCTCTCATCGATGTTTCTAACGCTCTATCCCTCTCCCTTCCTCTCTGTGAAAAATCAATAAAAAATATTAAAAAAAAAAAAAAAGAAAGTTGAGAGATTAAAAAGAGGGAGTATTTAGCAGGCTACTTCATCCTTTCAACTTTATTAGTTCTTTTTTAAGGCTATATTTCTTTAGCCCCCAAAATCTATATATATAAAAGCCTAAGAGACTGTTAAGACCAGTCGACCAAATGACCAGTCGCTATGACGTGCACTGACCACCCAGGGGACAGATGCTCAATGCAGGAGCTGCCCCCTGGGGGTCAGTGCGCTCCCACAGCCAATCTCCCGCAGTCCCTCCCCCTGACCGACAGGCCCCGATTAGCCCCGATCGCTGGCCAGGTCGAGAGACCCCAAGCATGCACGAACTCGTGCACTGGGCCTCTAGTACTTTCTTAAGTCTAAGACATGAATTCATCAGTATCTAAGTAACCAACACTTGTAACTCTACATGTTTAATTCCTTTTTTACTTCTTTTTGAACAGTCTGTTACCAACTTCTGGTTAGTTTTCCCTCAGAATGCCTTGCACATAACTCATTCTTTCTATTTCTACTGTCAGTACCTTAACGCAGGGTTTCTGTTTCCTGGCCTCCAGTCTTTCTGCCCTTATCTCAACTTAAACCAGAGGTCCTCAAACTTTTTAGACTGGGGGCCAGTTCACTGTCCCTCAGACATTCCACACATGCGCACTGCGGGCCCAGGACAAGTCGGCTGCTAAGCAGGACAGGCAGCAGCGGCAAAAACACCCGGCGGGCCGGATAAATGTTTTCGGCGGCCGCATGTGGCCCGCGGGCCGTAGTTTGAGGACCCGTGACTTAAACATTCCAGCCAGATTAATCTTCAGAAACACCCCTGCACACGTTATCCTCTGCTCAGAAATCTAGGCAGGCTTCCTACTACTTGAAGAAAAAAACAACACAGAAATCTGAATGCCTTCACTGGCCATGGAGGGTGCCAGCAAGCTGCCTTGACATCACTAGTCACCATCTCAAGACGCAGCTCAAATTCCACTTCCATACTAATTCCTCTATCATAGTCCAGACTACCACAGGTTAGCCCAGCAAAAATATAATGCAAGCCACAAATGTAAATTCAGGTTTTTTCAGAGCCATGCTGAAGTTTCACAGGTGGAATTAATTTTAATATACTTTTATTTAATCCAATATATATGTAATATTTCAACATGTAATCATTACTAAATTAATGATATTTTACTTTTTTGTATTAAGTCTTTGAAATCTAGTGTGTATTTCATATTTACAACACATTTCAATTTGGTCTAATTACAATTTCAAGATGTGGCTCCTGGTTACTGTAATAGCACAGGTCCAGACTCTCAAATCACTGCTTCCGAATGCAGAGCATGTGTTCTCCCACTCCGAAAGCGCAGGTTGGCACCGCTCTATTTTTATGTACATGTCTTAGGCTTGGTTTTAATGGTATCACCAACCACTTAGCCTCCCGGACTAAAAACTCTGGAGTCACCCTCTTACCACCAAATGGGCTGCCACCAGGTGAATCCTATTTGACATTTCAGAAATGTCACTCTGACGTCCTTTAACTCTCCTACCCCAACTGAGGCACTCATTACCTTACCTGAATGACTGCAATTTCCTCTCATCTAGTTTTCCTGTTCCAAGCTGATCCTCCATAACACAGCTGCCATCTTCTAAAAAGAACAAATATACTCATGCCACTTCCTTGTGCAAAGCATTCCGTGGCTTCCTAACTATTGAGTCAAATCTCAGATCTTTGCATTCCAGTCCTCCATGCAGGAATGACCTTCTCCTGAATCTAGTAAATTCCTTTTGACCCTGCAGGACCCAGCTCAAATATGTACTCCGTAATAAAGCTTTTTTGGTGTCCTCAGGTAGATATTTTCACCTAGCACAAACTGGGGACAAAAAATACTTGTTGAATGGATACTGAATGCACCAGGAGTAAAGGTATCGCCAATACCAAGCGCGGCCCTCAGAGCAACATAACTGTGCACTGAGGCTAGGAATGAACGCTAGCCACATCATAAACGCCTTCTGGACAGTGTTTCATTGCAACTGTCTATCAGTTCCAATCTCAATCTCTCTCTCTCTCTCTCTCTCTCTCTCTCTCTCTCTCTCTCTCTCTCTCTCTCAATAATGACCCTGCATGTCGATGACAACCAAGGGGAATTCTGCAAAATGCAAGGGAACAGGAAGGGGGTCCTGGTTGGCCCCTGAGCTGAATGCGGAGTCTCTTCCGGGTCACTTCCAGAAGAGCAGTGATTTCCTAACAGGATCAGCGCCGGTGTGCATTTTAAAAATCAGGAGATGGGCAATGGATAACCCAGGTCCGCCAGGTCACAGGAGCTCAGCCTCGCCAGGGGTATGGCTAGTGTGACCTCCTGTCGGCTTAGGAGCCTGTAAAATAGATGGAAGGCGGCCGGGGAGCGGGAGACTCGGAGGACCCAGCCCACTTTCACCAAAAAGGATGCCTGCTTTATTCCCAGTGCTTAGCAGCCTCCTGCTCTCTCACCCCGACACGACGGGGAAACGCCGAGGGGGAGGCGGAGAACACGGCAGCCACGAGGCTCAGGAGCCAAAGCGGGCGTCGGCTGGACGCCTCCAGCCCCGCCAGCTGCACGGCGCAGGGAAGCAGCCGGAGGGGGGGCGGGGAGGGGGGAATCGGACGGACGGCCGCCAAAGACCCTCGGAGACGTCACTTCTCCTTCCCTCGCTGAGCACTTGGGCCAAGATGAGCCGGACAGTCGCATCCGAAGCCCCCGGAGCCCGTCCCGGCGGAGGTTGGGTGGGAGCAGACTCCCCGCCGCCCAGGACGCCCCCTCCCCCATCCCGACGCTCACTCCTTTCCTCGCCCGCACTTGCCTCGTCCGTCCTCCCCCCAACGCCGTCCACTGCCCTTCCCAACCCCTCGGTGAATCCAGGTTCGAGAGCGAGGAAAGCTGACGCCCGCTCAGCAGCAGCCGTAACGGCCGGGCCGCAGACGCTCCGCCATGGCGGCCGCCATCTTGAAATTGGAGTCGGACCGCGTGGGCGGGGGGAGACCCGGGGCGATACCATCTCCCGGGGAGGGGCGGGGACGGGATGTAGGAAAGAGGCGGCCCTCGCCCCAAGTCTCGCCACCTGAGGCCTAAGGGTTACTCTCGCAGTAAAGGTTTCATATGTTAAAGCTAACATAAATGTGAGAAGAGTGGAGTATTGAAAGGAAAAAAGGTATGATATTGCGTGCCCCCCCCCCGTCCTGGAGCGGGCGCTGCGAATGGCGTGTCCCAAGGCCGCCGCTTCCGCCGGCGCTGGAGGCTGGACTCGCCGCTGCCCTTGGTCTTGGGGTCGGGCTCGCACCGAGGCCGCAGGTGGGTTCGGGGTCGACGCCGCGGGCTTCGGTTGTGCAGGCAGCCAGGGTGCGCCCCTAGGAAAGCCCTCGGCGATGGAGTGGGGGGGGGGGCCGCGGGTCGTAGTCTGGGGTTCCCCGGGGCTCCCCGGGGCTGGAGCGGCCCGGCCTCCCCGGGCTTCAGATCAGAGGAGGCGAGATGGGAAAGGGAGGTGCTGGGCCCAGGCCGTCTCGCGGCTGTTGGGAAGGGGACTCGGAGACTGTCATCCCGGGGCACGTGTTGTCGATCACGCGGTCCGCCCGGCCGCCCGAGAGGAAAGCGGCGGGGACGCGATGCTGGGCTGCAGCCTGGAGGGAGCCGCATGCGCCCCCGGTCCCGGGTCTGCGTTCCTCGTCACTCGCCATGGGAAGCTAACCCCGCTCTCTCTCTCTCGTAAATCTCAAACCCTCTGGAGCAGACCATGTGCACTTTTTAAAAATGGAATATTTACTTCGTGCTGAGTTTCTTGGGCGTATGTGTCGTTAAGACAGGCGACCTCAAGGAGCTCAGATTCTCCATGCATCCAGCGCTCTTTATCGGCAGCTTAGTTGACACTTTCTGATCAATACATATAAAATGCTGTGGGGAACAGTTAGAAAGTAGAAATATATATATATATACATATATATATGTATATATATGTTTATATATTTATGTGTGTGTGTGTGAGTCCATCTTTATTTTTCCAACGTGAATTCGGAGTGACATGCAAAAATTCACACCAGATAGTTTTCTTTTTTAGAAGGTAAGCGGGGAAAATTGGGTCGAAGAAAAAATAATATGTAGTTAGGGAACATAAGAGGAAGTGAAGAGTTATATAACTGTTTACCTCTGTGCTTCCTGTAAGAGACAGGAAGCACAAATACAAAGCTTGGCTCCAGGAGGCAGGCTGCCCATTAATCCCAGCTCTGCCGCTTGCTGCATCTGTGACCTCTGACAAATCAATTAACCCTGGATTTCCTCATCTGAAAAAAAATATGTCGACTGCTCTGGGGGCCTTTATTAATGAAACCTTGTGCTGTGAGGATTACTTGAGTTGTGATTAGGAAAAGCATTAAGAACAGTGCCTTGCGGGGGGGGGGGGTAATGTGGGTAATGTGTAATATTACATATTGCATATGTAATAATAAAGAAATTTTTTTTTAATGAACAGTGCCTTACACCCCTGGCTGGTTTGGCTCAGTGAATGGAGTGTGGATCTGCAGACTCAAGGGTCCCGGGTTTGATTCTGGTCGAGGGCACATGCCCGGTGTGCGGGCTTGGTCCCCAGTAGGGGGCGTACAGGAGGTGGCGGATCAATGATTCCCCTTCATCATTGATGTTTCTTGCTCTTCCTTTCCCTTCCTCTCTGAAATCAATAAAAATATTTTTTTAAAAATAGTTACTGCTAAGTCAGCTCTTTCTAGAGCAGTGGTTCTCAACCTTCCTAATGCCGCGACCCTTTAATACAGTTCCTCATGTGGTGACCCCCAACCATAAAATGATTTTCGTTGCTACTTCAAAACTGTAATCTTGCTACTGTTATGAATCGTAATGTAAATATCTGATATGCAGGACGTATTTCCATTGTTACAAATTGAACATAATTAAAGCATAGTGATTAATCACAAAAACAATATGTAATTTTATATGTGTTTTCTGATGGTCTTAGGCGACCCCTGCGAAAGGGTCATTCGACCCCCAAAGGTGTCGCGACCCACAGGTTGAGAACCGCTGTTCTAGAGGGAGGCAAAACAGCTTGATCTGTTATCTGATTCCTTGAGTGCATAAGATAAAAACCAACTCGTTTTGTTTGTTGTTTTTCCCAGGGATACCACAGCTACTCCCAGTTCGGAAGCAAGAGCAAACTTTTTCTTAAGAGCTTTCATGTAAAGAAGACAGTAATACAGGGTGTTGGAAAGTAGGCTTACAGGTGCTCACAATGCAGTGTATTTCAGTACACTAGTACATTACTGAAAATAATGCAGTCATTTAAAAATAATGCAAGAGCAAATTTTGTTTTGCACTCACAACTGTAAACTTACTTTTTCCCACCCCAGTGTGTACAGTGCCCTCATGGGCACCCAGGCGATGTCCCTCTTCATCCAAACCCAGGCTTGTCTCATCGGAGCCTGTCCCAGGCCCTCACTCGCCTTTACCCATCCCGTATGGCCTTGGGCCCATGACCAAGAGCTGAAAAGCCTGTCCATGCTCCCTCTCCTGTCCATTCTCCAAGAAATCATCCTAGCTCAGTTTTATGTCCATAAATCTTTGTCTTCCCTGGTCACCCTCTCGCAGCGAAATACACAGGAAAAGTATGTTCAGTGCTACTGCTCCCAAAGCCTATTCAATTGTAGATTTTACAATTATAATATGCAATACCTCTGGGACTAAGATTTGCCATTTCTTAGGGATGGAATCGGGTTTCCTTCGAGGTGGTTGAATCCAACTCTGGATTTTAAATGTACAGAATTCTTTAATCTATCAGTCCCACTGTCTTTTCCTGGACTCTCATAAGACCTCTATTCAGCAAGAACCTCAGGACTTGTATGGTCACATCTGCTCAGAGTAGAGCCAGACAAAAGGAGCTTCTGGCCACGTTGGAAGAATGCCAATAGTAAGTGGCTGATAGCCCACAGGTGGTCATGGGCTGAGCGTCCCCAAGTACTTTTTTGTTGGTGGTGAAATACAAACAGTATATAATAGTTATGCTGACGGTATGTTCCCTGACCGGGAAGCGAACAGTGACTCCTGGTTTATAGGTTGACGGTCAATCACTGAGCAACACTGGCCGAGCTTTTGCAGGTAGAATTTATACTCTCCATTTCACTGCATTATATCATCAGATCACCAATGAAAATAGGGAAAAAGTTAATAAATTGACTTTAGTGCATTACAATTTCTATGCTAATCATTGTCATCTATATAATTTTTATCAAGTAGATTTTAAGTAGTATACTACATTCTGATGCCAAGCAATTATAAAGAGGCTTATGCTTTTTTTTTTTTTAATTCTCACCAGAGGATATTTTTCCATTGATTCTTAGAGAAAGTGGAAGAGAGAGAGAAACATCTATGTGAGAGAAACACATCGATTGGTTGCCTCCTGCATGAGCCCGACCGGGGCCCGGGCCAGGGAGGAGGCTTCAACCAAGGTATGTGCCCTTAACCGGAATCAAGCAGGAACCCTCAGTCTGCAAGCCGACACTCTATCTTCTATCCACTAAGCCACACCGACTAGGGAAGAGGCGTATGCTTTTAATATCTATTCCTATATTCAGGACTATCTCCTGTTTCAGATGCAATTTAAAAGATATTTCAAAGTCAGTTACATTTCTGAATTTTTTATTTTTTTTAGCATTCAGGATGAGTTTAATTCAGCTTGTGCGTGACCACTGGGTACATATACTTGTCCCTATGGGATTTGTCATTGGATGTTATCTAGACAGAAAGAATGATGAAAAGCTAACTGCCTTCCGGAACAAGAGTTTGTTATTTAAAAGGTGAGTTTGGGCATTTTTAAACCAACAATTAGCCAGCTTTTGGAAGTATTCTTAATATCATATACAACAAAAATAAACAGAAGGGGTAATCTCCGTCCTCCAAGGACTTAGATCTAAGTGATATTATTTTCTAGCCTTGTTTGTTGTTTAATGATTGCATAAAACTGTATGATTACATTTGGAATGTAAACGGGTCTTCAGCTTATGAACAGACTATTTCAGATTTTTGGTATTCGAGGTACTTTTTAATATGGAAACTGCTTGAAATTGAACCAGCCCCCCAAAGCCTACTTTATATACAGCTTTCACATGTATGATGACATACCATCTTACGTGAGTCAGGGTGTCGCTGAAATAAATGGTGCTGACTGTGGTTTGGTGATGTGTTCTCAGCAGCACAGCCTGAGAGCTTTACACATGGCGGTTGAGTGACTAGATGGCAGCTAGTAGCCGCCTGCTTCCATTGTGTCTGGAAATGGCTCCCCTGGTAGCAGGGAGTTTGAGGTGACAAGATAGGGAGTTGCCCTGCATGTGCAGCTGGATCGGAGGAAGCTCAGAGGGCGAGAACAGAGCAGCAGTCGCAGTCCCTGCAGAGGAGGTTCACAGTCAAGGATTTCAAGAAAGATAAAATGAGCCGGAAAAGGTCTAGAAACAATTAATGAACTCATTGAGCTTTTATATGAAGACAGACTAAGAAATTACAGGTTATGCCCTAGCCGGCTTGGCTTAGTGGATAGAGTGTCGGTCTGCGGACTGAAAAGTTGCAGGTTCGATTCTGGTCAGGGGCATATACCTGGGTTGCGGGCTTGGTCCCCAGTGGGGGGCGTGCAGGAGGCAGCCAATCAATGATTCTCATCATTGATGTTTCTCTCTCTCTCTCCCTCTCCCTTCCTCTCTGAAATCAATAAAAATACATTTAAAAAAAGAAATGACATTTTAATCGGGAAAAATGTAATTGAAAAGATAGTAAAGGTTTAAAATCATGAGAGACTAGAATATGTTGACTCAACATAAAACCTTTTAAATGGGTTAATTTAATAGAGTATAAAATACTGAATTTATATTGTTCTGACTTTCCCTTTTATCCCTCATAAAAGTTTTATTTAATACTTTTTCCTTTCCTTCCATTTTTCTTTTCACACAGAGAATTGAGACCCAATGAAGAAGTCACCTGGAAGTAAAGGCTGTGGCTGAATTACAGAATGTTCACATTTTTTAAATTATCAGAAAAATAAAAACACTGAACAATTTAGAATGTGGTCCTTTTAATGTCGAAGTGATCTTTCACATTTCAAGTAATAAGTACACTAGCTTTCAAAATAATTAGTGTCTTCTGTACATTGATGTTAACTTTACAACTAGCATTTAATTTTCTGTTACTTAGTTTAGATCACAGTAATATTCATGTAGCCAATTTTTTCCTCAGATATTTTTCAGAAAATTATTTTCAAACCATGTCCTTCAAAGGAGCTTTAAAAGGAGGATGCTGCCGAAACCGGTTTGGCTCAGTGGATGGAGCGTCGGCATGCGGACTGAAAGGTCCCAGGTTCGATTCCGGTCAGGGGCATGTACCTGGGTTGCGGGCACATCCCCAGTGGGAGATGTGCAGGAGGAAGCTGATCGATGTTTCTCTCTCATCGATGTTTCTAACTCTCTATCCCTCTCCCTTCCTCTCTGTAAAAAATCAATAAAAAAAAAAAAACATAAAAAAAAAATACATTTAAAAGGAGGATGCTAAGATTTTATTTGCAATAAAAAGAAATGATCTATTGATACAACAGAGATGAATTTCAGGTTCATTATCCTGAATAAAAGAAGCCAAACAAAAAGAGCACACACACTGAATGATTTCTTGTGTATAACACGTGAGAAACTGCAAACTAATCCAGCGTAGAAAGGGGTCGGAAGGAAGAATGACAAAGCGACACATGGAAACTGGGGTATAGTACTGTATGTTAGTGTTCTTTCTTTTTTTTTTTTAATATATTTTATTGATTTTTTACAGAGAGGAAGGGAGAGAGATAGAGAGTTAGAAACATCGATGAGAGAGAAACATCGATCAGCTGCCTCCTGCACATCTCCCACTGGGGATGTGCCCGCAACCCAAGTACATGCCCTTGACCAGAATCGAACCTGGGACCTTTCAGTCCACAGGCTGACGCTCTATCCACTCAGCCAAACCAGTCCCGGCAAGGGTTCTTGATTGTGATGGTTTCATGAGTGGATATATATGTCACCTGTTAATGTTCAACTACCTTTTTTTGAGAAATTAGTTTCAGATTGAGTATAGACATAAAATTACAATGAAGTAATACACCCTGATTATCACTGATTCTTGTCGGAACTCAAGATACAAATTGACACATAAATGTTAAAATATCAAATGTTAAAATTTCTAAGCTGTTTGGTTTTTAGTAACAAAATGCCAGTTTAAAAGGTACAGTGTTGAAGACAATGGCTATACTCTCACTTATTAACAGAGTTCTAATGAAGTGGGTTAGAGAAAAGCTGTGTTGTTCAAGGTGACAGGAAGTACTGGAAGTGCATGTATTCTGTCTACCCTGTCTCTAGGAGCCCTCCTGATTAGCTCTGTAACCTCTCCTGCTGAATTATTGTAATACTCTTGCGCCAGTGAGTCAAAAAGAATTCATGCATTTATTCACTGTTCTGTACCAGCCCTTGATTACATATTGAGTAAAACTCTGATCCTGAAAAGCTGAGTGTAATAATGGCATGTAAAGTCATAATCCCACCGTGATGTAGCAAATGCTTTAATACAGGCATGTGCGAGGTATGGTGATGGCACAAAGGGCTGTTCATCTGAGGACTTTCGGGAGGTCAAGGGAACAGCTGATGTGACTAGAGCAGAGGGAATTCAGGGAGATAAAGCCAGACTGGTGGTTGGTCCAGATCGCAGAGCTTTTTAAGCCAGCAATGGGAAGCCACTGAAGGATATTTAATAGAGTAAAGTTTGTATAAGTATTCAAAGATCCCTCCCTCTATAAGCTCCATGAGGACGGGACCATTTGTCTCTCATGGTTGTCATCCCAGAGCTTGACACATTTGTTCAATGAGAGAAAAGCTGGTGAAATTTGCATTTCTGAGAGAACACTGATGGCACTAGGAACATAATTGAGACTGAAACCAGGAGACCAGAGATGCTTGGACTGGACTGCACAGGAAATCAAGAGGGCTTGAACTGAGCAGTAGCAATGAAGAGGGAATGAGGAGTGAACGCACAGCAAGTATTTGAGGACTGGCTGGAACAAGGGGTGAAGCAGGAGAGTTTGGAAAGAAATCAAGAAATGATTTCCAGACACCCGGCTTCATTAATTCATTTGAAAGACATCAACTACTAAATACAGAAAGTCAAATAAGACATTGATAGGGTATTGATTGGTGAAGATGTATGATTAAGTCAAATATGATACTGTATGAAAAGCACCATGTATGACAGGTACATACTGGAGCCCAGAGGAGGGACAGGGGCTTCTAAATTAGTGGGGCAGCGGGGAATACTTCCTGGAGAGTATGGTCATTGAGTTTTGAAAGACGATATGCATTATCTTACAGTTAAAGTTTAGGACATGCCAAATATTAGTTATCAGAATGGGAAATGTAACAAATCTAATAGCCAAATCATACATGGCTTCAGAGACAAAGCCAAAGCCAGAACCTGCATTCCGACTCCCAGGTATTGATATATTTTCACTTTATGATGCTTGCTATTAATCGCATGCTAAATAGGTTGGGAAGGCCTAATGAAATGGCTGGTATTAGTTCAGCATCCTCCTATATAATAAAAGCCTAATATGCTAAGTGTCTGGTCATCCATTCAACCAATCAAAGCATAATATGCTAATGTATGCTAAGGCCGCTCAACAGCTCGCTATGACATGCACTGACCACCAGGGGGCAGATGCTCCAACTGGTAGGTTAGCTTGCTGCTGGGGTCCAGCCAATCGTGACTGAGCAAGACAGGCCAGACACCCTGGAGCCCTCCTGCGGGCCTTCCCTGGCTGGCCAACCTCCAGCGTCTCTCTACAGCCCCATCGTGCACTGGTGGGGTCCCTCGGCCTGGCCGGCACGCTCTTGCAAACCGGGACCCCTCGGGGGATGTCAGAGAGCCAGTTTCGGCCTGATCCCACAGGCCAGGCCCAGGGACCTCACTGGTGCACGAATTTGTGCACTGGGCCTCTAGTCCTAGCTAATAAAAGAGAAACATGGTAATTAGCCATAACTTCGCTACCCTTCCCATTGGCTAATCAGAGCAATATGCAAATTAACTGCCAACCAAGATGGCGGCCGGCAGCCAGGCTACTGACATGAACAGGAGGTTTGCTTGCTCCAGTGATGGAGGAAGCCAACCTTCCCCGCCTGCTGCTGCTGGGCTCTGAGCTGCTCTCTAAGAAACATTGTTACAAATATAGAAGCTAAACAAAACTCCAGAAACCTGCTTTCAGCCAGCTGGGATCTCAGAGCTGGAGTCACGACAAAGTTTCAAATACAGAAGGTAAACAAAGCCCAGAAACCTGCTTTTAGCAGCCAAGGTCTCACAGCTAAAGCCAGCTCTCAGCTCCAGTGACAGCCATAGAAGGTAAATAAATCCAAGAATAAAAAAAAAAAAAGGAAAAAAGGAGAGGCTGGGAGCTTCAGTCACCCGCCAGCCTGAAAACGGCCCTCAGCCCCTCACCCAGACTGGCCAGGCACCCCAGTGGGGACCCCCACCCTGATCCGGGATACCCTTCAGGGCAAACCAGCTGGCCCCCACCCGTGCGCCAGGCCTCTATCTTATATAGTAAAAGGGTAATATGCCTCCCAGCACCGGGATCAGTGGAGCAGCGAGGCCTCCTGGCCCCTGGAGCAGCGTGACGGGACAGTGCCCAAACTCCCTGATCGCCCTGCAGCTCTGTGTGTGACAGGGTGCGGTGCCCCAACCACCCCATGGGCCCTGCTCTGTGTGTGACGGGGTGGAGCCGCAACCTCCCCATCGTCCCTGCCCTGAGTGACGGGGGAGTGCCCCAACCCCCCAATCGGCCCTACCCTGAGCGTGACTGAGGGTGGCATCGCAACCTCCTGATTGGCCCTGCTCTGTGCATGATGGGGGGAGCTCCCCAACCCCCTGATCGGCCCCGCTCTGTGTGTGACAGGGGGCAGCACCCCAGCCCCCTGATCGGCCAGCTCTGTATGTGACAGGGGTGGCACCACAACCCCGTGATCTGCCCTGCTCTGTGCTTGACAGGGGGTGGCGCCACAACCTCCCTATCGACCCTGCCTTGAGTGTGACAGGGGGCGGTGCCCCAACCCCCCAATCGGCCCTACCCTGAGCGTGACTGAGGGTGGCATCGCAATCTCCTGATCAACCCTGCTCTGTGCATGACAGGGGGCGGCGCCCCAACTCCCCAATTGGCCCTGCTCTGAGCCCAACCAGGAGCTGCGGGGCAGGTACCTAGGGATTGGGCCTGCCCTCTGCCACCTGGGAGTGGGCCTAAGCCAGCAGGTCGTTATCTCCCGAGGGGTCCCAGACTGTGAGAGGGCACAAGTGGGGCTGAGGGACACCCACCCGCCAGTGCACAAATTTTTGTACACCGGGCCTCTAGTATACAATAAAAGCCTAATATGCAAATCCACCGAGCAGTGAAATGACTGGTGGAATGAACAGTCACTATGACAGCCATGGGCAAACTACGGCCCGCGGGCCAGATCTGGCCCGTTCATCTGTTCTATCGGGCCCGCGGAGCCGAAAGAGCGGAGGGTTCTCTTGCTCTCCCCTCCGCTCCTTCACCAGCAGCAGTGTTAACATGGCAATGTCGGGAAACACGGCCACTGCTCCTTCTTCTGAGTCCAGTTTAAGAACCTATTGGCCCTCGAGTCAAAAAGTTTGCCCACCCCTGGGCTATGATGTGCACTGACCACCGTGGGCAGATACTCAATGCAGGAGCTGCCCGCAGGCCTCAGGCCGGTCAAGGCGGGTGCCAGCAGGGGCCCCCTGATGGCCTCACTGGTCGCCCCGCAGATCAGCCCTGGTCACCGGCCAGGCCTAGGGACCCTAACCATGCACTTAGGCCTCTAGTTACTAAATATATTCAAGAAGTGTTCTAGGTTATAAGGATTTAACAGTGAGCAAAACAATAAGGTCCTTTGGGTAGCATATATCCTAGCAAGCAACCACTGTAGAAAGTTGAGTCATGCACTTCCAAAATTCAAGTCCACCCAGAACCAAAGACCATATTTGGAAATAGAGTCTTTGCCAATTTAATTAGTTAAAGATCTCAATATGAAATCACCGTGGATTCAGTTGGTACCTAAATCCAATAAGAGGAGAGGACACAGAAGAGACACAGGAGAAAGAAGGCCACGTGAAGCCACTGGTAGAGATTGGAGCTATGTGGCCACAGCCAACTAATGCCAGAAGCCACCTGAAAGCAAGGAAGAATTCTCCCATAGATACTTGGGAAGGTGGCCTAGCTGACACTTAGGGTTCAGACATCTGGCCTTAAGAACAGTCAGATAATTTCTGTTGTTTTAAGTCCCCAGGTAGGTGATAATTTGCTACAGCAGTCATAGGACATGAATACAATCCAATTTTTTCTCAATAATACACTAATATAGTTAAACCAAGAATAAAACTGTAGCTGGGGCCAGTATGTCCCAGTTGGTTGGGCATCATCCTGTGCATGGAAAGATTGCCAGTTTGTTTCCTGGTCAGGGTACAGGCCATGGTTGTGGTCTTGATCCCCAGTAGGGGTGTGCAGGAGGCAAGCCGATCAACATTGATGTTTCTCTCTCTTTCTCCCTCTCCACGCCCCCCCCTCTCTTCCTCCCTCTTCCCCTTTCTTTTTCTCTAAAAATCAATTTTAAAATCTTTAATAAAAAAGAATAAAACTGTATACAGTGAAAAATCTCTATCCTACCCTTGTCTCTTATTTACCTAGTTCCTTTTCCATCTCAAACAGGTTAACCTCTGGGTTTCCTGTATATTCTTCCGGAAATTTGTAATATCTATATGCACACACCTACACAATACACACAATACATGTTTCTCTACACGGAAAGAAAATAAGAAAAAATGTTTTGCATATGTTTTCATTCCATGAGACCATGATTTGTTTCCCCAGTTGAGCCACAATTCCTTAAGAACACAGACTGTTTCCCCAACACCGTACAGGATGGTGCACTGCAAGGAGAGACATGGAGTTAGTGGTGACTGATTCCTCCCCTGAGCACCTGGGCCTCACTAGCAGCCTCCATTGCCTTACCTCCCACTGCTCCTTCTGTTCCTCTGAACCCGCGCTCACCAACGTTACCAGTGGCCTCCATTGCAGCAAAAGGTAGCGGGCCCTTGTCCTTATGTTGCAGGACCTATTGGAAGCAACATGGCTGCTCCCAAGAACATTCCCTTTTCAGGGCTCTCATAATATTACCTGCTCCTGCATTTCCTCCCTTCTCCTGGGCTGGTACTTCTCTAGGGACTCTACTCTAGATCCTTTTCTCAGTCTCTTCCTTTCCCCCACTGGTGATTTATTCACACCTGTGCCGTCAGCCGCCTTTTCTATGTCAACAACTCCCTATTCCACAGCCGAACCAGCCTCCTGCACTCCAGATCATATATACATATAACCATTTTTCAACATAACCACGTAACCTGGCTTCAAGGTGCAAGACCAGCTTCATCAAACTCTTCTGACCCCCAACCCTAACTTTACTAGGGTCACTCTCAGATCCTTCTACTGACACTTCCTCTTCAGGGCCTGAACACATAACACTAATAACAAGGTGTCTGTCTGGATTTGGACCCCAGCCCAGAACCTTGGACACTGTGCTGTTCATAGCCTCTCTGTGCCTCAGTTTCCACATGTGTAAAATAGGGATACTAGCACCTGCATCAAACGTTGCTGTAGTAAATTCATTAATATATGCAAAGCTCTTAGAAAATTGCCTACCCTCCAGTCAGCCCCATATCTGTATAAATATTAACTATCATTTTTACATAAGTGCTAGGTATTCGGGGAGGCAATGATGCCTGTTTCTTTTTTTTTTAAATGTATTTATTTATTGATTTCAGAGACGAAGGGAGAGAGGGGGAGAGAGAGAGAAACAACAATGATGAGGGAGAATCACTGATTGGCTGCCTCCTACATGCCCACACTGGGGAGGAAGTCCACAACCAGGGCAAGTGCCCTGATAGAGAATCCAACTGGTAATCTCCTGGTTCATAGGTCCATACTCAACCACTAAGCCACACCTGCTGGGCGATGCCTGTTTCTTAATGAGGCTTTCAATGGCGATAGAGAAATATATTAAGTAATTATAATCAGATATGAGTAGAAAGTACAAAGTATAGTGGAAAACAAAAAGAACATAGAACCCGGGAGGTCCTTAAGAATCCATAGCAATGGGTGGGAAGTGGAGAAGATCCTCCAGACGGCAGGCGGCGCTGCAGCCACCCTCCCCCCCCCCCCCCCCCCAGCCTGCCAGCTAACAGTGGATAGGAGGACGCGTTACATAGGTCACGTGTCCCCGCGTTTACCGCCCGGCTTTCACTCGCTCTTCTCTCCACGTGTCTCTCATCCTCGGGTGTGATTGGTCCGCGCGAAACACGTGGCCAGGGGCGGGCCAGGTGGGGCGGAGCCGGGTGGGCGGAGGGGTGGGGCCGGGGCGGGGGCGGAGCAGTAGGGGGTGGTCTGTCGCGGGGGCCGTTGGCTCCAGACAAATAAACATGGAGTCCATCTTCCACGAGAAAGTGAGTGTCCGCGTTCGGGGGCACCTGCCCGCGGTGCCGTGGCGGGCGTGGGGCGCGGTACTGCCATCTTCCAAAGAGCTGGGTGGGGCTCGTGGCGCCCCATCCCGATCTCGAGGGGCGGGGAAGACCTTCCTCGGGAGGGGAGCTTCCCTGAAGCCCCCACTGCACTCTTCGCCCCGGAGGCCCGTGCCTGTGACCGAGGTGCCCGGGGAGCCCGGGGAGCCCGGGGCCTGGGAAGTCCCGGGAGCCGGCGGGGAGTGTGGGCTGAGCCGGGGGCGCCGCGGGGCACCGGAGCCGGGGTGGCCCCGAGTGGGTTTGCTTCTGCGCTTCCCCTCCACTTTCCGTGGGCTTCCTTCCCCAGCCCTTCCTGCCCCCACTCTCCGTGGGTTGTAGCTCGTCACCTCCCGGGCGCCTCCCTCGCTCCTTCCAACTCTCGCAGCCCTGCTCGCGGCAGAATGAACTTTTCCTCCTCCGGGCTCCTCAATTTCCTATTGGAACCCCCGATCCGCTTAGTTCCCTGGGCTCGGGCTCACGTCCTGCCCCTGCACCAGTTCCCTGAGACTCCGGTGCCGGGAGCCTGGCTCCATCCCGTGGAGGGCCTGACATGTAGGGACCTAGACAGGGAAGTCGCCACGAGAGTTTTTGTTACGAAAGGTTTGGGTTTAGTTTCTTTGGGTTTCGTTTCTTTCGGTAGTCCCATCTTTCCGGATAGGAAACCAGGTTTCTTATTAGGTGTCGAGGGTGGGGGTGGGGGGATGGGTAGGATGGGGTGGGTGGGTAGGATGGAGTGGGGGGGTTGGGGGGGGGGTAGGATGGGGGGGGGGGTAGGATGGGGTGGGGTCCTAGCCTGGCTTGTTTTGATTCTTCGATGACGAGGAGCTTGAAAAGATGCTGCTTGTGGCATGCGGAGAAACTCGTCTTCTCCCACATGCAATTAGCTAGCTATTTCGGTTTGAGTGAAACCTTGCTCAGGATAACTTGGGCACATGATATTTTGTTTCGTAAGAGTTTCAAGTTTTGAAGGGGTTGCTGGTGAGGCTTTTAATTAGTAGGAGAAAAGAGGCTTTGTTTTGTTAAATAGTTGTAAATGATCATTTATCCATTTAAAAAGGTTCACAGGCACACCACCATCAAATAAAGACTAAGGAGGCAACAGCACAAATCTAAAGTTGTTAAATGGAATGCTTTCCTTTTTAAAATAACATATTTTTATTTATTTCGCAGAGGAAGGGAGAGGGAGAGAGAGAGATAGAAACATCAATGGTGAGAGAGAATCATGGATCGGCTGCCTCCTGCACAGGCCCTACTTGGGATCCAGCCCACAACCTGGGCATGTGCCCTTGACTGGAATTGAACCCCCGGGACCCTTCAGTCCGCAGGCTCATACTCTATCCACTGAGCCAAACCGGCTAGGGTGCTTTTCTTTTCAATAAAGAGAAGTTTTGGCATTAGAATAGACTAATTTTTATGTATGGGGAGGAAAGACTCTAGTATAGATATTACTAATCTTGACTTATTTGACATGATTTATGAAACTTGGGCAATAGAAATTTCGTTGATTGGCTATAAGGAGATTGGATAAGGAGAACCCTCTATGTACATATTGTTATTACTAATTTTCAGAAATTTTGGTATAAGACCAAATGTCTCAACATGGAAGATTCTTGAGACTTTTGCAATGCATATTTTAAAAATATAGACTGTTACCTATTTTAGATTGATTTCAGTGAAGGTAACTACTAAACCATGGGATCAAAAGGAGTGGAGCAATAGCCTAATGAAAATCTATTTACGTGAATGAAGTCACTCAATTATCAGCTTGAAGATATTTCAGGAATATATTTACCCTTATAAACATATGTACGTAGCAAATTAAGGCTCTTGAATTAAAGTTTTTCAGGCATATTTCAAGAGTATGGGAAGTACCTATAATCATAAGGCCCGTTGTTAGTCTCATCATAGTCCCTTCTCAGAATATATGAACTTAATATGCCATTTTCCACACACATATATTTAGCCCTTCCCCTCCACCACATATATTTAACCCTTGCTAGGTCCTGGGTTCAGAGAGCCAAAAACCCAACTCTGGCTCTAAGGAAGCTGTGCATGTAGGGATCTGCAAGCACTTCCCTTTGGAATCTTGGTTTCCTCATATTTAGAGTTGTCACTTTGAGGGTCCTTTTATTAAGTCAAAATGTAAACTCAACAAGTTTGCCTGTTACATCCCCAGGACCTAAGAGAGTGCTTGGCACATAGTAGATGCTAAATAAATATTGAACACATTGAGTTCTTGGAGCATCTAAGATATAATGGTGCTGTGTGTCTAAGCAATTTTTCTGTACATATTTTAGGCTTTGCAGGTCATATATTCTTGTTTATGTGTGTTTTCCTAACCATCTGAAAATATAAAAACCATTCTTAGCTACTGGTGCAGGTTGAATTTGGCTCAAGAGCAGGAGTTTGTCCTAATATTAAATGGCTCAAGAGCGGGAGTTAACTCTAATATGAAATGACCACTAACTGCTTTTTGTGTTTTTGTTTGTTTGTTTTTGTTTTTAAATATATTTTATTGATTCTTTACAGAGAGGAAGGGAGAGGAACAGAGAGTTAGAAACATTGACAGGAGAGAAACAGCTGCCTCCTGCACGCCCCCAACTGGGGATGTGCCCTTGACCAGAATCGAACCTGGGACCTCTCAGTCCACAGGCTGAGGCTCTATCCACTGAGCCAAACCGGTTAGGGCGCTTTTTGTTTTTTTTCGATTTTGATTTTCTGTTGCCTGCTTTCTGTCATTTTTGTTATCACTTCAATTGCTGGCTGCTCTCGGTGAGTTCACTGTGCCATCTGAATTGGTACTTTTATGTAATGTAAACTGAGAATGGTGACCAAACTTGCTGGGATTATATTTAAACTCAGTGGAAATGCTGAAAAGATGCTGAGCATTGACTTGATGACATCGATTATATGCCCTTTTGTGATTACTGGCTCTTAGCCACCGTCAGGATAGTTGAGGTTTAGTAATAGGTAAGTGGCACGGGGAAGTGGTGGTAACACAGACTTGAAGACTCTGCCTGGGTTTGGAGCCCAGCTTTGCCATTTATTGACTGCCTGTGTGATCTGGGTAAGTTACTTATATCTCTGGGACCCAGTTTCCTCCTCTGGTGTGAGGATAGTAAAGTGCCTGCCTCAGAGATATGAGTGCTTAGCCTGCTCCCTGGCACTTTGTGTTGCAGCAGTGCTGGCCTTGTTGTTACTGGGATGCTTGTGTTTGTGAACCTCAGGAGGCGGGGGACCTTGTTATAACTTGGTTGGGATGAAGTGCTGCTTGGTCGATTGGGTGGAGTATTTCCCTGGGAATTTGAGCTGGTTTCGGGTTGGTCCTGAAGACTTCGAGGGCAGTGGGGGATTTCATCCTTTTGTGGTTTTGTAAAGCTGGAGATGCAGTTTGCTTATCCTCTAATCCCAAAGCAAAGTTAGGACTGAAATCATGGAATTTCAGTACCTCTGAACTTAAACTATAGCAAAGTGAACTATTCAGCTTTGGTTGAAGCTTGATGAGGAGGAAGTGACTGGGGATAGTTTTTGGAGAGGGGGATGCATAATCTTTAGAGGGACCACTGTACAATTTTTTTGTTCCTTGTAGCATTTGATTCATCTTGTGACTTTAAAAAAAGTGCTTTTGAAATTTGGGCTGGACAATGTGCTATTTTCTCTCATTAAATCATAGTAAAAATACAGAATGATGTTATTTCCTAATAGTGATATAGTTTTACTTAGATAAGTGCTTGTTTTTCATTTTTTATATCAAATATTTGGATGTCACTGTTTCTATATATAGTATTAAGTATGGTAACCATAGTTCAAGAGCCCCAAACTGAGGTATGACAGCAGGAGAGAAAATTTGCATTAGGACTGATCCCAGAAAATTCATTGTCTGGTTACCATATTAGGTAACTCTTGCTGTGTGCAATAGCTGTATCTTAGCAGAGGCTTTTTTGTTGTTTGAATTTTTAAATTAAATATAATACATGTAGGGGCACACAGATCATAAGAGTGCAGCTCAATGAATTCTCACAAAGTAAACATACGTGTGAATAATACTGAGATTGAATAACAAACATGTATTTCCCTGCCTTTTCCACCCCTGCCTCCACTCCCTGCACTAGTCTAACATTGTAGACTAGTTTTGTCTGTTTTTGAACTTTTGTAAATGGAATCATATAGTGTAGACTCTTGAGTCTGTCTTCTTTTGTTTAACATCATTTGAGAGATTCATCCATATTGTTGCAGGTAGTTGTAGTTGATTCATTCTCATTGTTGTGTACTATTCCTTTGTGAATATAAACCAATGAACGAATACATTATACTGTGATGGGCATTTGCTAGTTTCCAATATGAATAAGTAGTGCTTTTTTGAACGTTCTTGTACATGTTTTTTGATGAACATAATTTTGCATTTCTGTTTTTTTAAATATATTCTTTATTGATTTCACAGAGGAAGGGAGTGGGAGAGAGAGATAGAAACATAAATGATGAGAGAGAATCATTGGTCAGCTGCCTCCTGCATGCTACACACTGGGGATCAAGCCCACAACCCCAGGCACGTGCCCTGACTGGGAATCAAACCGTGAGTTCCTGGTTCAGAGGTCGATGCTCAACCTCTGAGCTACACAGGCCGGGCGACATTTCTTTTGTTTGTGTTCTATACCTGGTAGTGGAATTGCTAGATCATAGGGTATGTGGATGATAAGCTTTAGTAGGTATTACAAATAGTTTTCCAAAGTGGTTATACTAACTTACACTTTCACTGGTAGCAAATGATAGTTTTGATGTCTCTAATACTTTCCAACATTGTAGCCATTTTGGAGAGTGTGTACTAGTAATGCATTGCGGTTTTAGTATATACTTCCCTAATGGTAATGGAGTTGAGCACCTTTTTGTGTGTTTTAGCCATTTGGCTTTCCTCTTGTGAGTGCTTGTTTGACCTGTAATTTTTCAGCAGAATATAACTAAGATATCTGTATATTCTTCGGTTTGCATTATAGTATTCAGTGGGAGTTGCTCTCTGGTGGTAGGAATACAGTAGAAGGAAAAGGAGGTGGAGACAAGTCCTCTTTCACTACCATACCAGGTTATGAAGATAAATTTAACTCAGCCCCTATCTCAAACTGTCTCAATGCTGCTTTCCTATTCCATTACATATGTATTCCTTATATCTTTTTTATAATTCTCACCCTGAGGATGTTTATTGATTTCTTTTTTAGAGAGAGGAAGGGAGAGAGACAGAAACATCAGTGTGAAAAACATCAATCGTTGCCTCCCGTACACACCCTCAACTGGAGATTGAACCCACAATGTAGGTATGTGCTCTGAACCGGAATCAAACCCACAACCTTTTGACGTATGGGACGTCGCTCCAACCAAGTGAACCACCAGGCTAGGGCTCCTTATATCTTTTTCAGCAGCTGAATTTTGTTCCTTGCACATTAATTGATCAGGAAGAATATGTATCTTGTAAGATGTTGTTCTTTGGGGTCACTGTCTGTTGTGTAACATAGCTCAGACAGACAGACTGGGTTACAGAATAGACTTTACTGGGGAAAGGAGAACTTAGAAGGCCAGAGTTAGCAGGAGAAACGTGTTTTCCTTGCTGCCATCATCCCACAGAGGCAAACCCCTGGTCTTGATTCATAGGCGGGATCTCATTTATTCTTGAATGTCTCTTCTTCTTTTTTAAAAAAATAGATTTTTATTGATTTCAGAGAGGAAGAGAGAGAGAAATGGAAACATCAGTGATGATGAGAGAGAATCATTGACCGGCGGCCTTGGGGATTGAGCCCACAATCCAGATACATGCCCTAACTGGGAATCGAACCATGACCTCCTGGTTCATAGGTGGGACACTCGACCACCTAGCTATGCAGGCAGGGCTTGAATGTCTCTTCTTAAAAGGCAAGCTTGGAAGAGCAACATTGTTTCAGGGAGAGGGCTGACGAGTCTTCTCAGTGCCAGGCAGTCTGGATACATACTTGGGTTGTCATACATGTAAAAAAGCCATCTGCCCAGCACCTGAAGGCCCATGGGAAGTTGTAATCCCCTGCGCCCATAACAGGAAGTCAGTGATGCCATGGGGAGCCGAGCTTGGATGCAGCCCCCCATGTTTGCTTGTCCAGAGTGAGCTCCAGGGATGCCTTTTGGACAGTCTTGCTCTCGCCACCACCCTGTGTGTGTCTTACCTTCAGAGTTCCCAAAGGAAACCTCAACTCTGCAGCCATGAGGTCTCATTAACTTAGATTGTTCTTACCTGTATCAGCTCTTGAGATATGAAGTTACGTGAATAAGCATTGAAATCAAGTAGACATTACCCTGTTAAAAGAACAAATGTTCTAGGGACTAAAATTCCCTTTCAGCATTAGTAATTTGCTCTGGAATCTTGAGTGGATTTATTTTAGGCACTGAAAATGAGGGAGGCTAAGTGCTTATAGAGTAATTTTTAGTAAAATATGAGATTTGGTGTATTTCATAGATGTTTGTTTAATATAAATCATTCTTAAGTTTTCCATTATAGAGCTAAATTATTATGGTTTCATTAATGGCAGGATTGTAAAACAAATGTTAAATGAAAATGCATTTACCTTTTGTTAGTGTTGTTTGTCTAAAGCAGCGGTTCTCAACTCCCTTTGGGGGTCGAACCACCCTTTCACAGGGGTCGCCTAAGACCATTGGAAAACACATATATAATTACATATTGTTTTGTGATTAACCACTATGCTTTAATTATGTTCAACTTGTAACAATGAAATTGGGGGTCACCATAACATGAGGAACTGTATTAAAGGATCGCCACATTAGGAAGGTTGAGAACCACTGGTCTAAAGCCAGAAAGGTTCAGTTTTGACAGTTAAGAAGTTAGTCATTAAATTCCTCTTTAAGGAAAGACCCTGAACAAATCTGTTTATCAAGCCACATTTGAATTTTTTCTTTTGGATATTAGCAAGAAGGCTCACTTTGTGCTCAGCATTGCTTGAATAATCTATTGCAAGGAGAATATTTTAGCCCTGTGGAATTATCTTCTATTGCACATCAACTAGATGAAGAAGAGAGGATGAGGATGGCAGAAGGCGGAGTGACTAGTGAAGACTATCGAACGTTTTTACAGGTACTGATTTTAAACTCGCCAAATTGCATTTTTTTAAAAATGTGGGTATTAAGACTCATAGAGAGCAGGCAGACAGCTCTGATGAGGGGGAGAGGGTGTTTGAGGGCATAGAGGGATTGGGGAAAGAACAAAAACAAAACACACACATGGGTATTAAAAAGAAAAAGAAAAAAATGTGGGTATTGTTTAGAAAAGAACAAACTATTCTCCCTATCGGGATCTGACTTGTTAATTATAACTCTGCTGTTGACTTTGTAAATGAGAATGCACAAAATGTTATTTTAAATATGCCTATTAATGACAGTTTTTCCTTCTTTCTCCACCCTCAACCTTCACCTCAACTACCTTTCCAAACTAAACAGCAGCCTTCTGGGAATATGGATGATAGTGGTTTTTTCTCTATTCAAGTAAGTAGTCACAAAAGTACTAAGTGTTGTTTTTGTCCCTGGCTGTATTTCAGCTCAGGGTATGGTTGATAGAAGCATCTTCTCACAGTGTTTCATAGTCACTCTAATGATATGATCTTTAGAAGTTCCTCCAATGGGTTGTGTCTAAAAGTATAAAATTGTACTCTTAGGGTATTATACTTTTATATAGGTAAATATGAAAATTAGGATTGTAGAATCTTCATTTTAGAATAGGGCTTTTTTGAAAGATTATTTAATTTGCATCTGGATACTAATAACCTTAACTCCAATAAGTCACAGTCTTTTAAAAATTACTATCTCTTGTGTAAATTTGAGAAAATGCAACACCTCACTGTCTCCCTTTTAATCAGCCTACTGAGACTGGGTTATTTTATTATGGCCCGAGGCTTTTTCTTTTCTTTTTTTTTAAAGGTATATTCACCCATAGACTTCAAAGGAAGCTATATTGCTTGTGAGATTCTTTTATCTGTGGGTCTTTCATGGTGTTTCTAACACCTTGAAGGTGCATCCAGAGTTCTTTCGGAACCTCTCTTGAGGGATCTCCTTCTGAAGATAATTTTGTTTGCATTCCCCTTGCGCTGTCCTGGACTCCTCATTCACCAGCATTTCCATTCAGTGCTTCCCTACAGGGCTGGGATGGAAGTCTGAGGGGCCAGCCCTTGTCCTTTGTGGTGTGTGGCGCTGCCCTTGGTGCTGATTCACATTTGCCCCTACATGGCATTCACTTTGTTTGCTAGTACCAAGTGCACTTGCCTCTTTGTCAGCTACCTAGAAGGATTAGTAGTGAATTTTCAGAAATCTCCTATTTCTTTCAAGACAGTTTGAAATAACCAGGGTTATCTTTTGTTTTTCCTAAAATTATAGACCTGTGATAACAGACGATTAAAATCTATGAACACTTCAGTTTAAACCCCTAGAAAGAACTCATCTTAATAGACATATAATTATCACTATTCCTGACATATCAGGTAGTGAGTTGAAATATAACTTTTCTGCAGCAGGACCATAGCGTCCAATTTATCATATGTATATAGAGGACTAGTTTTAAGAATACACATCTAGATTTTTGAGGCAGTTTTATCTAGGAATTGTGTGGTTCCCTGGAATATCCCAGAAACCTAGAGTTAAAAAGACTTTTTAAATGCTATGTTTGTATGTTATTTATAGGTTTAGTGAAATATCTTATACACACACACTTTGAAAAAACTATAGCCTTCCAGGGAAATTGATATATGAAGTATAATTGTTTGCACAATTAATATGACTTTCCCTAATTACATTTGGAATTGAATGATTTAGCTCATCAGAATTTGCTGTTTTTTTTAACAGGTTATAAGCAATGCCTTGAAAGTTTGGGGTTTAGAACTAATCCTGTTCAACAGTCCAGAGTATCAGAGGCTCAGGATCGATCCCATGTAAGATTTATCTTGCTTTTCCTACGTTTCTTTTCCTAAATTTGATTATTAAAGTTATAATTTCTTAAGAAAAATATATTTTGAATGTTTTTGTTTTGATGTACCCTGCTTCATTCCCTATTTCTCCTTTTGGAGATGTCCATGAACATGTGCCCTCTCAGCCTGCCTGGCAGCTCTGTGTGGTGGCACAGAGCTGATCCTTTAGTGATGTGTGATGCCTTCATTTTGCACAGCATCCCAAATGTGTAGAGATTCATTCTGTTTATAATTTTAAAAAAATTAGTGATACTAAACTGTAAACATAATCTTACTAGTAAATTATCATAAGTTTTATATAACACTTGCCAGTAGACAAACTAAATGACTATGAACTCTAAGACTTCAACTTAATATTGGGTCTTTATTTTTTTCCTTTTCTAGAAATGAAAGATCATTTATATGCAATTATAAAGAACACTGGTTTACAGTTAGAAAATTAGGAAAACAGGTAATGTTTCTCCTGCTTCCTTGTATTTTTTCTCATCCTGCACTCCATTTGCAACTAAAATGTTCAACAGTCCAGAGTATCAGAGGCTCAGGATCTGATGAAGAAACTCACCATTCATGTGCAGATATGTAGCATAGTTTCAATCTTGATAGTTAGAAATCTGCTATTTTAAAAGACAATGTCAGTTTCCAATATAGATTTATTTGTGACAACCATGTACAGTTTAGGTGTACCACAAGAAAAATTATTTATTTAAGACAAATGCAGCCCTGGCTGGGTGGCTCAGTTGGTAGGAAGCATCATCTTATGCACCAAAAGGTTGCTAGTTCAATTCTAGTCAGGGCACATACCTAGGTTGCGGGTTTGACCCCTGGACAAGGCAGGTACAGGATGCAACTGATTGATGTTTCTATCTCTCTTTATCTCTCTCCTCCTCCCTCTCCCTCTTCCTCTTTCTCTCTCTCTCTTCGAAATTTTTTTTTTTAATCTCAGTTTGACTTGTTTTCCAGCGGTTCTCAACCTGTGGGTCGCGACCCCTGAAAATACATCCTCCATATCAGATATTTACATGACGATTCATAACAGTAGCAAAATTACAGTTACGAAGTAGCAACGAAAATAATTTTATGGTTGGGGGTCACCACACCATGAGGAACTGTATTAAAGGGTCACGACATTAGGAAGGTTGAGAACCACTGGCAGTCATACTAAGCTTAGCTGGGTTATATCTATTCGTAACGTGAAATTTCCTTCTTAATTATAATGTATATTAATTTAAATGATGGCAATTTTTTTTTTCAGTGGTTCAACTTGAATTCTCTTTTGACGGGTCCAGAATTAATATCAGACACATACCTTGCACTTTTTTTGGCTCAATTGCAACAAGAAGGTAAATAAAAATGGAAAATTTTATAATGTTATCTTTCAAAGAAGCTAAATAAAACTAACTCATTAGATATGAATATAACAAAACTATTTTTATGGCAGTGAGGTAATCTTTGTTTTACATGGTGAACTTGAGGTTGTGGTCTGACTGATACTGTTCAGGGGGAGTTTTCACTGACACCTGGCCCTCCCCTGAGGATGCTGCTTCCTTTGCAGCTCTCTAAGTAATGGCTCTTTTTTCTCCGGTACTTCACATACCACAGAGCCAAGGGCTGGCCCAAGTAATTCTCTTCCTCCTCCTCGCCCCTTCTGGGCCACTGTTCTTCCCTAAAATTTCCAGCTCCTTTTAAATACGTCTCACTATATTAAACTTGACCCCCTGATTTTTTGTAGTCATTTGTGATCCGCCTCTTTTCCATTGAAGATCTTAGGGTCTGACTCACTGTCTTCCTTCTGCTTGAACTCCTTTCACCATTCTTAGTGATCTCTATATCAAAAATCAATCCAATGCCTTGCTTCTTAATTGCAAATATCTCTTTATTCCACTTTTGCCTTGCTGTTACCAATAACTGTACCACCTTTAAACCCTAATTGCAAGCATCCTATTTTTTTTACTATTGCCTCCTATCTTTGCATCATATTTTCTCTGTTTTGTCCATTGCAACAATTCTTTAAACCCTACCACAAGGTCCAAACATCCTCTTATAGTCTTACTTCTTATCTTAGTCTGCTTATTTTCTATAATCCATCATTATAATCACTACAGTCCTCAACTCCTTTCTCCTTTCCCTCCATCATACTTTCATAACAAAATTCCAAACCTGGTTAAAACCAAAACTTTGATCTTGTCCATTCTTGCACCAGAGCAGCTGAACATGGCTAAAGAATAACATGAGCCCTGGCCAGTTTGGCTCAGTGGATAGAACATCGGCCTGCACACTGAAGGGTCCCGGGTTCGATTCCGATCAAGGGCACATGCCTGGGTCACAGGCTCGATCCCCACTGGGGGGCGTGCAGGAAGCAGCCGATCCATGATTCTCTCTCATCGATGTTTCTATCTCTCTCCCTCCCTCTCCCTTTCTCTCTGAAATCAATAAAAATATATTTAAAAAAAAAGAGTACATAAAATGTGATGATTGATTTGGCTTTAAATCTATGGTCACAAATTTCAAGGGAGCCTTTAGTGCTACTTGCCATTCTTATTGTTTTCCTGTAAGTTCACTTACTCTCCATGATGGTTATTTCACAGCTTCTCTCTTCAGACCTCTAACCACTCCCCTGTCCTTTTCTACATTTATTATATTAGCTGAAAGACTTCTATACAAATAAACTTTCCCTCATCAACTATTTGGTTATCCTCAAGTATAGTCACATAGCAAAAGCAGGATAAATATTTCTTTTATCAGGTTTTCAAAAAGTTCATTTCATAGTATCTTTCCTTCAAAGGTAACCAATTGAATGGTTGTTTTCTAAAGTCATTGTAAGTTAATCCATTAAAACATAGTTTATATGTTTCAGTTCATTATAATTTTCATATTGATACTCAGATTGTCCCATCTTGGACCACTGGGAATCTTTTGAACTTGACTCCAAATTTCTGAAATGACTCTGATTGCCTTTTGAATCCTTTCTCATATTAACAGAATTTTCAGGCTTATCTTTTATTATTTCCTGCCTTTTTAGTAAAAGTGTTTACAGGTCACAGTCTGGGAACTGGCATGCTTCTTGTTGCTGGGTTGGTCCTCATGTAGAGCTTTCCGGTTCACATGTAACTTCTTTGGTTTTATATACTTGTATTGCCGGAAGCCGGTCCATCCTTGCTGATTGACACAGTCGCTGCAGGAAAGAAACATCTGCACAGCATATGTTTCAAGGGACCTGGCGTATATAGCATACTGTTCTTAATATGTTTGCTCCCCTTAGCGCTGTGTGTTTTAACCAAGGTCACCTCTCCGAGAAAGGTTGTTTCCCCAGGTAGGAATTTTTCCCTGAAGTCAGGGAGGGGATGCCTCTCCTAGAAAGGTTGTTTCCCCAGGTAGGAATTTTTCCCTGAAGTCAGGGAGGGGATGAAACTCCTTAACTAAGTGCCAGGCGGGTAGTTAATCACTACAAACAATCATGCTTAAGCTACATAATCTTTACTCCCTGGAATGGAGATAAGAAACGCCCTAACCTTTGTAATAGAAATTGACAGGATTAAAATCAACTGGGATAAATACGGATGTAACAAGACAATAAACAGCAGAACCTCTCTGGAGATCGAGACCAGAACTTGGCTGGAGATCCTGGCTAGGCTGCTGATCAACTGAACGCTGTCTCCGTGTCATTCCTTCTTCGCCGACTCCGTCTACGCCTTTGGGAACCCCTGGACCTGCTGGGGTTGGACCCCGGCATTGTATCTCTTTTCTTTTAAACCCTTAGTTTTTAACTATTCTTCCCTTCTTGAAATGCTGTCTACACTTGGCCGTAGACAGGCCACAGTGCTCTGATTTTCCTCGTCTTTCATTGGCTGCTTCCTTCAGATTCCGTTTGTGGATTGCTCTCTCCAGTTTCTAACCATTGAGTGTTCAATCCCTGGACAACTTCTTGACTATGTGCTGTCCCATTATTTTAAATAACGTCTCAAAATAAGATCTGTATTCCAGTTCTTCCCAAACTTGTATGTGCTGTCTAGACAGCCACCCTGAACACCAAATGCTTAACTTTGATATCTCCACTTGGAACTCCAGAAAGCATTTCAAACTGAACATGTTGAAAAAAGACTGATTATTTTTTCTCCCTGTACATGCTCTCCCTCAGGCTTTCCATTTCAGCAAGGGTCACTTTCTTGCACTCTGGTTCCCATATATTATATTGATAAAACAGCCCTGAGTGGTTTTTTAAAAAACATAATGCATATTATGGTACAACCTCACCCTTCACCTTTGAGTGGCTTCCCAGCACACATAAAATGAAATCTAGTCTTGAATAAAAACTAGGATTCTTACAGTATACCACCTGAATAGGCAGGGTTTCTGCTCTTCATGGAAGGCCATGGTGAGCCGACATAGTTCTTCTAAGATCTGGAAACGATTTACTGGCATAAAACATGTTAAACCATCTGAACTCTGAGCACACTTGTCCTTGTGAAACCAAAATGGCTAGCCCAGCTACTGTTGCTCAGTGGTGGAGTGTCGACCCATGAACCAGGAGATCACGGTTCGATTCCAGGTCAGGGCATATGCCTGGGTTGCGGCCTCAACTCCCAGTAGGGGTATGCAGGACACAGCCGATCGATGATTCTCTCTCATCATTGATGTTTCTCTATCTCTCCCTCTCCCTTCCTCTTTCTGAAATCAATAAAAACTATTTTTTTAAAAAAAGGTTAAACGTATTATTGTTTTGAGTTTTTCCATTAATACTCTTTGGTCCTATTTATTTGTTTCATTGTCTGTTTTTATTTTTTGGTATTATTTCAGTATCTATTAATGCTCACAAAAGATATCCAGTAACAAGCACCAAAGTTTAAGAAAATTTTATGGTAGAAAAACATAAATCGATTAGGATGACTTAGATATAGCCCATCCTTATTCAGTTTTTACTAGTATATGGAGTATTTAGCTGGGAAAACTGGCTTTCTAGAATAGTATTTATAAAAAATTATATAGGATCAGTGTAATTCTTTCAAAAGACAAGCCACACCTTTCATACCTTATATAGATTTTAGGTGTTGCTTCTCAGACCTTGTTTTCAGTTAGGAAAGGTGGGGGGGTCGGGGTGAGGAGGCAGCTCTTTCCACAGACTACTTATTTTACATTTATTATACATTATTACATATGTCATCTGATCGTGTCCTCATAGTAGCCCTCAGAGGAAGTACCAGTCTCATCTGTTTCACAATTGAAGAAACCAAGACATAGGTGGGCAAAGTGATTTACCGGAGACCATGCAGCTAGGAAATGGAAGAGCTCGCATTAAAACCCAGGCCGACTGCTTCCACATTCCTTGCTCTTACCCGGACCTTTACTGCTTCTCTGCTACCATGTAGTGAGTAGCCTACTTGGTCAAGCACTGTTTTAGGAGGACCCTTTATAGATATTATTTCCTTTATTTCTGATACTCCAGTAGATGGCTGTTCCCATTTTACAGGTGAGGAAAGTTATACTCAAAGACTTACTGGTAATTTATCCTAGCTTACCCTGCCAGTCCATGCAAGAATCATTACTGAACTCAGCTTTTTCTGATTCCTCAATTTATATTCCTTCCATTACTATACACCACGCTGCCTCTCTAGCTGCTATCATTTTTCATTGATTTTGAATCTCTTACTAGCTGTTTAGTTTATTTTTGCCTTTTTTTTAGGTTATTCTATATTTGTTGTTAAGGGTGATCTGCCAGATTGTGAAGCTGACCAACTCCTCCAGATGATCAGGGTCCAACAGATGCATCGACCAAAACTTATTGGAGAAGAATTAGCACAAGTAAAAGAACAGAGGTAAAATTAACTCTGCAGTATGGAATGTGTGATACTCTTTCATTACAAGAAATACATTTTCATGCTAACATTGGATGGGTGGTCCTTTTATTGTTGGTAATTTTTTTAGACCCACATGTTTTAGTGAAGTTTATTGGTTCAAACTTGAATCAACTCTTTGAATTACTTAAAAATGTTAACTTAGAGTCACATCAGAACACAAAGTTTATATTGTTAGACCTTATCTGCGAGAAAAATCTGTAAGTTTCTTTAATTCTATTTTTCAATTATAATTGACTGAAATGTGTAAGTTTTGACATATAAAATCTTCAGCTTATAAATATTTTTTTTTAAATTTTTTTAATTGCTCAAAGTATTACAAAGGGTATTACATATGTGTCTTTTTTTTCCCCCCGCCCTTGACTATCCCCTGGCCTCCCCCACCCCCCAGCGTCCCATGTCCATTGGTTATGCATATATGCATGCATACAAGTCCTTCGGTTGATCTCTTATACTCCTCCCTCCTGCCCCCCAACTTTCCCCGGCCTTCCCGCTGCAGTTTGACAATCTGTTTGAGGCAGCTCTGCCTCTGTATCTATTACTGTTCAAAAGTTTATAATGGTCTCTATTATCCATGAATGAGTGAGATCATGTGGTATTTTTCCTTCATTGACTGGCTTATTTCACTTAGCATAATGCTCTCCAGTTCCATCCATGCGGTTGCAAATGGTAGGAGTTCCTTCTTTTTTACAGCAGCATAGTATTCCATCGTGTAGATGTACCACAGTTTTCTAATCCATTCATCTACTGATGGGCACTTAGGCTGTTTCCATATCTTAGCTATGGTGAATTGTGCTGCTATGAACATATGGGTGCATATATCCTTTCTGATTGGTGTTTCTGGTTTCCTGGGATATATTCCTAGAAGTGGGATCACAGGGTCAAATGGTAGTTCCATTTGTAGTTTTTTGAGGAAACTCCATATATAAATATTTTTATATCTAAAATGCAAGATTGGTCTGTAGTTATTATCAGTGCTTTCATTCTTTAGCGTCCAGAAAACGGATCTGGAACAAACCTTAGAAGCAAATGAGGGATCAGGAGTGTTAGATGAAGAGGAGGAGGATTTGCAGCGGGCTCTGGCCCTAAGTCGCCAACAGATTGACATGGAAGATGAAGAAGCAGATCTCCGCAGGGCTATTCAGCTCAGTATGCAAGGTACAGACATTCTGACGGGGTTTTTTCATTGTTGAAGAATTGATTCAGATAATTCTTGGTTTCCTGGAAGTTAATGAACTGTTAGATGTTCTTTGACAGTTACTGCAGAATCAATAGCTATGTACAGTCAGCTGTTCTTTTAGTTTTCTTATAATATAAATACCTTTTACAACCTATGTTATATTAGGACTATATATTTTTTAATTCTCACCCGAGGTCATTTTCATTGATATTTTTAAAAAATATGTTTTTATTGATTTCAGAGAGAGGAAGGGAGAGCGAAACATCAATGATGAGAGAGAATCATTAACTGGCTGTCTCTTGCATGCCCCTTACTAGGGATCGAGTCCATAACCTGGGCATGTGCCCTGACCTGGAATTGAACCGTGACCGCAGTTCATGGGTCGACACTTAACCACTGAGCCATACTGGCCAGGCTTCATTGATTTTTAGAGAGAGGGAAAGAGAGGGAGAGAGGGGCAGGTCAGAGGAGGAGAGAGAGAGAGAAGTATTGATGTGAGATAGAAACTCCTCTTGCACATACCTCTACCAGGGCCAGGGAACTGAACCCACAACCTAGGCACATGCTTCACCCGGGAATCGAACCCACAACCTTTGGTACACAGACCAACCAAGCCACACTGGCCAAGATAACTAGCTGTATTTTTATTTCTGGTTATTCCATTTGGTTATAATACTATACTAACATAGCAATAAACTGAGGTCAATTTTTGTGGGCAAAAGTGGGGGAACTGTTACCCAGACCAACTGTTTCATAAATGTATTTGCTGTTAGACACAAAGGAAGGCCTGGGCAGAGAATATAAATTGATTTTAGAAAACTCTAACATTGGTGTCTGTGCAACATATAGCTTGAGTCCACTTTGACGCTTTTATAGTGATGTAAGCCCATACGCAGAGGAGAGGCAAGACATATTCCCTAGGGAATCCCGGCGGAAGGAAATGTCAAAACAGTAGCTCTAAGTGGCTTACATAAAAGCATGAGGAATTTCTTTTGGCAGTTTTGTTTTCATGTAATTAATATGATTTTGCCTTCTACTTTCTAATGAAATTGATTGAATTCCTGAAATCTATATGATAAAAGGCTAGTGGCCGGAACACCAGAACGCTGGAACGACCAAACGACCAGTCACCAGGAGGTGCATGGAGCACCTCTCGGTCCCTCCCTCCAGCCTGTGAGCTGCTTGCAGCGGCGCTGTGGCTCGTGGTGGCGAGCTACTCGCGCACGGCAGGTCTGGGGTCCCGCCAGTGCGGCGGGGCTGGGCCACTTGCGATTTCACGCACGGGGCCTCTACTATCTAAATAAAATTGAGGTAATGGCAGACACTAGCTTTTGCAATTTTAGTTATTTGTGCGTAATTCACTCTACTTACCACTTTATTTCACCATTTGTGCGAAATCTCTGGTTGGTACAATAAATGAGACCATGGAAATATACTGAAGTTGTTGTAGGACCCAAATTTTTGAAGATAAAGGAACACAGAGAATGTGTTTGTTTCATGATCATCCACTTTAAGTTGGTTCTAAGGAATTCTGTGTCTTTGGAAATATAGATTGATGTCTAATAAGTTAGAGCATGAGAAAGTGGTGTTAATGGCTCTTCCTCCCTAGTTGGTTGTTGGTCTTAAATCCTCACATTTGCTACCAAGTTGGGTGACAGCTTTGGCTGTAGTGGATACTGGTTAGGTTTGAACTGCGTTATTCAGATTTCCCCTGAGGCTTTCAGACCCTTACTTATCTATCTATTAAAAAGCTAATATGCAAAGTGTCCCCTTGGGAGTTTGACCTGGAGACCGGGAGTTCTATTGCTCGCTGTGATGTGCGCTGACCACCATGGGGCGGCGTAGAACGAAGGGAGGCCCTGGCCAGCAGCTGGCAGCCGGGAAACGGAAAGGGAGGCCCCAGCTGGCCGCCAGAAGGCCCCGATCAGCCCTGATTGCAGGCCAGGCCTTGAGCATCTAGTATTTACAGAATAGTAGCAGAATCCGTTTAAGAAGAAAACATTTTAAAAGCTTTTGTGTGAGGAGGTGGGAGTGGCTGGGGAGAGAATGGGGGGAAAAGGGAAACATATTAATAGTTTAAACAATAAAGAATTTAAATTTTTAAAAAAAGCCTTTGTGTGTAATTCACATAAGTATAAACATCTTGTTACTTTACCTGGTAAATAAACTGTTTGTTTTGGTCCTATTTTTGTTTGTTTTCAGGTAGTTCCAGAAATGCACCTCAAGATGTTCCACAGACATCAGGTACACAGCTGACTTCAGAAGAGCTACGGAAGAGAAGAGAAGCCTACTTTGAAAAGTAAAGTAGTTGGTACAATATTCAAATGGCATATTCAGTCTTTACTTTGGCTATTTTTTCTATTTGTGAACTTAGAGCTTTGGCTTAAACTACTTATTTTATTTAGGATTCTCTTTTTAAAAAAGACTGGTTACTCCCTGACCCTGTGAACATTTGGATGTACTTATTTTAATTTACAACAAATAAACTGTGAAATGGAATGTTGTTTTAGGGGGAAACTTTGCCCCAATACTAATTAAGTTTGCATGAAATTGGGTGAAGGAAACCCTGTGAGATTTCAGTCATCAAAGGGAAAATGAAATTGGATCAAGGCAAGAACCATGCTTCATGATCCTTTGACTGTGCTTCTCGGCTCCTAATCCTGCAATGTTCTTCTGTCTGTTCATAGGGAACAGCACTTTAGTTCGGGGAGCCCACTCCTACCACAAATAGAGGTGGTGGCTAAGAGCTCTGCTCATTGCGCTCTAGTGCGGTACTGCAGGACTGTCAGCATCTGGCATGGGAGGGCAGCCCATAAATCTGAATCATCAGCTCCTGAAACCTAGCTTTGTATCAGCTTTATAAAAAGTGCCCTTAAAATAAAAATTTTTTCCCAGAAAAATACCACTCTTTCCACTCACAGGTCTTCCCTTTATCTTAATGATAAAAATCCATCTTGGAAAGTACGAGATCTGTAACAGATATTCAGACCCTCTGATCCCAGATCAGAAACCAAAAGGCCAGTGGCTGAACTTGGCCTGTTAATTACTGTACTTCATCAATTCTCAGATGCACATATTTTCACATCTCCACACCTCTGCACCTGAGAAGCATCTCACAGTCATATTGGCAGTATTTTAGTGGTCCTTAAGATGTTGGAGCTAAAATTTGATGGTGTAATGGAGATAATATTTACTTTGTTTTCTGTGTTTGTTTGTTTTTAAGTCACAGCTCAGAAGTATATGAAGGAAAATTCTGATCAACTGACATCCTCTTAATGTGAGATATTTCTAGTCTTTATTCAGTGATAGAGTAATAGATTTAATTATATGTAAAATTCCAAAATAGTGCTTATTAGTACTTCTTTTAAATTTAACTTTTATTTTTTAAATATGATAAACTTAAAATTCATATAAAAGTAGAGAAACCAGCATAATGAACCCCTATTACCCAGATTTAACAAAGATTAGCACATACCAGCCTTGTGTTTCTATGTCCCCATCTCCTATGCTTGTCACTCTTCTACCCCCAAGTTGGGATTTTTTTTGTAACAAATCTAAATCATTATATCATTTATCCATATTTATTTCAGTATGCCTCTCTAAATATATGAGCTTATTTTTTTACATAGCCAAATGCTATTGTCACACAATAATATTTTATAATATCATAAAATATCTAGTATTAAAAATAACTTAAAACTACTTAATTAGATAAAAACTAATACCCTAGAAATTTTATTTTAAGACATATCAGAATTAAAAGGAAACATAATTCTACTTTCCTTATGTAATACTGATGTCAGTATTTGGCACCTTTTCTTCTGGTCACACAGACACACATACATATTACTTATACCCATTTCCCCTAATAGTAAATATTCTTCGTAAATAGGCTATATGGTACTTTATAAAATTAATGTGTGTATCATTTACATATGAACATTTTTATTTTTATTATTATAATTAATAGTGCAACGAACTATCCATGTACTGACTCAGTGTCTCAAATCTATCATTGTTCTAATTATTCTGAGGATGTCAGATTTTTTAGTTAAAGAACATGAACATTTTTAAGGCCTTGGTACAGATTTCTAAACTGCTTTCCAAATAATTTCCAAGTGATTCTTCTACCATGTTTTTTCAGACTTTGTTTTCTTGTTGTTGTTGTTTTTTTTTGCCAGAATAAAATTGTCCAAACAGACATACTTAATAGAGAATCTACAAAGTTTACAAATACATCCAAGAAAAGGAAACCGTCTTTTAAAGTATAAAAAACAAATTCCTCTCTTATTTAAAAATTTTAAAAGATATTTTGGATTAGAAATGTAGAATTTTCAATGCATTGAACTTTTTAGAGTGGAAAGAATAATGCAGTGACATTTCATAATGACTAAGGAAATTCTAACAAGCACAGTGCCAGTGATAACTGATGCAGATGTGTTATCAACCCTGTGCCCTGTTATGATGGCTGAGCATAGGGATAGCTCCCTCCTGGTTGGAGGGTAGTTGATGGGGAGGAAGATGTGCAGGGAAGGTTTCCAGCTTCAGGTTTTCATCCTCTGCCTCCTGGTTTGATCTCAGAAATACTGGTGGGGCTCTGGCTGATGTAGCTCAGTTGGTTGAGCATCGTCCAGTGCACTGAGAGATCACTGGTTAGCTTTCTGCTAGATGTCTGGGTTTTGGGCTTGATCCCCAAAAGTAGGGGGCTCTCAGGAGGCAGCTGATGGATATTTCTCTCATCGATTTTTCTCTTTCTCTCCCTCACCCTTCTTCTTTCTCTAAAATCAATAAAAACATTTTGTTTTAATTTTTTTTAAATATATTTTATTGAACTTTTACAGAGAGGCAGGGAGAGAGATATAGAGTTAGAAACATCGATGAGAGAGAAGCATCGATCAGCTGCCTCCTGCACATCTCCTACTGGGGATGTGCCCGCAACCCAGGTACATGCCCTTGCCCGGAATCGAACCTGGGACCTTTCAGTCCGCAGGCTGACGCTCTATCCACTGAGCCAAACCGGTTCTGGCAATATAAAAACATTTTTAAAATGTTGTTATTGATGTCGGAGAGGAAGGGGGGGGGGGAGAGAGAGAGAGAGAGAGAGAGAGAGAGAGAGAAAGAGAGAGAGAGAGAGAAACATCAATGATGAGAGAAAATCATTGATCAGCTGTCTCCTTCAGGCTCCACACTGGGGACCAAGCCCAACCCCGTGCATGTGCCCTGACTGGGAATCGAACCGTGACCTCCTGGTTCCTAGGTCAATGCTCAACCACAGCTATGCCGGCCAGGCTCAATAAAAACATTTTTAAAAAAATACTAGTGGAGAACTAGAGAAGATTTAGAGTCAAATGTTGCTGAGCGGAGTTAAGAGCTAACTTCTTGGTATTTCTTTTTAATAGTGGCTAGCATTCAAATATCATGTAGGGCTTATTAATAAAGGGGCTGAAAACTAATATTTGCCTTTCACTAGAATTTCTGATTATTAAGCCTAGATGGGCCCCTGTCTCTCTAGCTTCCATCTTTGGAAATGTGGCTGTAAGCTTCTCGAGTTAACTCTTTCTTCCTTCTAACCCTCTTCAAACTGACCATGGTGCTAACTTGTTATTTATTAAAATTTATAGGTTTGGTGGGAGTTTTTTTTTTATATATATACATATATTTTATTGATTTTTTACAGAGAGGAAGGGAGAGAGATAGAGAGTTAGAAACATCGATGAGAGAGAAACATCGATCAGCTGCCTCGTGCACATCTCCCACTGGGGATGTGCCCGCAACCCAGGTACATGCCCTTGACCGGAATCGAACCTGGGACCTTTCAGTCCGCAGGCCGACGCTCTATCCACTGAGCCAAACCGGTTTCGGCAATGATGCAGATTCTTAATTTAAAAAGTGTTTCCCAACAAGGACTATTTTCATGGTCATGGATTGCTTTCATTTTTTGATTGCCTGATACTTGAGCCACCACTTCAGTGGCATGGCTTGGTTAGGGTTCAGTTTAAGAAACATAAACGACTAGAGTTTTTTTTGTTTTTTATTTTTTATTGATTTTTTACAGAGAGGAAGGGAGAGATAGAGAGTTAGAAACATCGATGAGAGAGAAACATCGATCAACTGCCTCCTGCACATCTCCCACTGGGGATATGCCCGCAACCCAGGTACATGCCCTTGACCGGAATCGAACCTGGGACCCTTCAGTCCGCAGGCCGACGTTCTATCCACTGAGCCAAACCGGTTTCGGCCGACTAGAGTTTTTTTTTTTTACCAGAAAGTACTTAATACAGAAGGTAAGGCCTTACACAACCTTAGGAAGAGCTGAATGCAGCCTGTAGGCCAGGCCTCCAGAATTCTAACTTGTCTGAACAGCTTTGACCGCTGCCCAAGTTGAGATAATGGGGAATCGGGATATCGAGTTTAGGAACATACTTCCTGAGCTGTGATCCTAGGATCAGGAAACTGCCACCACAGTTGCCTAGACATGAAGACTCAGGAACATGAAATCGGGCTCCACTGCAACTGCCGTAAAGCAGAATTCTGGGATTGGCATCCCCATGACTTGACTTGGTGCAGAGAACAGCGAAAGCAGCAGGGAGATGGTTGTGCCTCATTTCTGCCCTTTAAAGCTCATACAAATGCTTTAAAAGCACTCTTTTTCCAGAATCTGAGGTCTAAAGCAATGTAAGACATGTTGTTTTCAGCTTTCCCGACTCTGTGATACAGAAGGCACAGTGGGAATGGATGCTGAGTGCTATTTGTGCACATTCTATCTCACGGTGTCATCACATATGAAAGGTGTTAGAAGTGTTTCAAGGTTGGCAGTTCATTTACTCACTTTTCATGAATTTAAAGTAGAATAAAAGTTACTGCTCTAAAGTCGCTGTCTCACCTGTCACTCCCTTGCATTCAGTGTGTTTTCTTGAGTGGAGGAGGAAGAGGGCGTGGAGAGAGATCTGATGTGCTAGGAAATCCACATAACTCACAACCTGTCCTTCTTGTGCCACGTTCCAGAGTCAGAGTATGCTAGTGGGCGTATACTGCCCACGTGTGCGTCATTAGCCTGCACACCAGCGTCATAAACACGTGCAGATGTCAGTGTGCTCGCTCCAAGACCAACAAGGAGAAATGAGGTTCCCCACTGGTTGAATTTCCTTTGTTGCTCATGTTTAAAACACAAGATTATGGGGGACACTAGGGAAAAATGTGCTATTAATAGTGTTACCGCTAATTTTAAAATTCTGTTTCCTTTAAAAATCCTTTTATGCATTTTTTTGAAAGCTATGGCTTCTCAGATTGTTGCTGTTTTTAATTTTTTTAATTTTAGCATATATATGTATATGTGAAATCATTTAAAATATACATAAATGCAGAAATAGTTCACAGAGCTCCATATACCCATTGCTCAGATTCCCCAGTTGTTGATATTTCTGAACCATTTGAGAATTACTTGCAGACATGATTTCTCATTACATGTCAGCACTTCAGTGTAGATTTTCTCAGTACAAGCACCTACCTATTACATCATAACCATCATGTTTAAATGTTTTATGACATTGTTTCTCCTGCTTAAAAAAATACAGGGAGAAGTTATTTTAATGCAGTAGATATTACTGAAACTTGGTAATGTATATTAAAGAGTTCATCAGGTAGTTGATGAGTGTCTACTAATGCCTAGCATAGTTTTATGCACTGGGCAACAAACAAGATAAGGGGAGTACTCTTGTTAGCTTACATTTTAAAGAGGAAGACAGAACACATGGTGATAACTTCATGCTGGAAATTAAAATGAAGTGACGGGATAGGGGGAATGCCAGGTGGCCACTGAGGACGGTGGGCAGGAAAGGTATCTCTGAGGACATATGAAGCTCAGATCTGAATGACAGGAAAGAGCCGGCCATGGAAAGATCATGTTAACGCTTATGGTAATTTGAGATGCTTTCCTTTCCTTGAAGTGCTTATTTTCAGAGACCTCCCACAATATTAAGGATCTGTAAACCAACACATTTGCATAAAAATAGCTGCCAGTGAATCCTTTTGTACAATGTGTTATTTTGTGGTTAAAAATACCTGTCTATTAATTTCTCTGATAAATGCAAATTTTACATCCAGATTTTGTAGGATCGCACTGTGATACTTTTAACTAATATATATATGTCAGACTGATTGCTTTTGCATCCTTTTGTGGTTTTCATGTCAGTGACTTTCGTTTTGTGGAACCATTTATTTTCCATGTGAATAGCACTCCTCATGGTGTATTTATTCTGAGGGTTTGTTTGTTTAATGTACATTGTCCTTTGCATGTTTCAGGCAGCAGCAACAGCAGCAGAGGCAGCAGCAGAACCCACCGGGACAGCTTCCACACCCACGTGAAACACCCACCACAAGTTCAGGAGCACTTGGCCGTGATCCAGGTACACCCCCGACTATACATCACGGTCGTTACCTGCACACTGTTGGACACACAGGCTCTGTGTGATTTTGGCTTTCCAGGTTGTTTCTTCTCTCTTTAATTGTATTGAAATTTTGAATGAATTTGTAATCTAAATTTCTCTGGATTAAGGAGCAGGCAGACTAGAGCACTCAAAGGGTATTTTGCTTTAAAATTATAAATGATACCCTGCAACGTCACAGTAATTAATACATTCTACGCAAGTTCTTCAGAAGTAATGAATATTGCTAGGTAGAAAATAAATTCATCTTACCCCCTGGACAGCTAAAACCCCCTAAGTATAGTCTAAGTAGCAACAGGAAGTCTAGAGTTACATATCAGGCCTGGGTTTAATAAGTCATAACCTTGGGCCAGTTATTGTTTAGTAGAAGTTGAGTGACAAAATGTATATGACAAAGGACTTCTAAGCAGAATGCGTGAAGAACTCTCAAAACTGAGATAAGAAAACAACTCAAAAATGGGCAAAGGATTTGAATGGGTACTTCACCAAATATATGGGTGACAAATAAGCACATTAAAATATGCCCAACATCACTCATCATTAGGGAAATGCAAATTAAAACCACAATGACATACCATTACACACCTTTGAGAATGGTTTGCTAAAGAATGAAAATGGCAATACCAGAGGCTGACAAGGATCAGAGCGACTGGGACTCACATACATTGTTAGTAGAAATGTAAAAGGGCACAGCACCTTTGGAAAAGGGTTTAATATTTTCTTAAAGTAAACTGAACCATGTGATCTACTGGTCCCACTCCTAGGTGTATAAACCAAGAAAAAGAAAACGGAGGTTTTCACAGAAAAGACTTGCATGTGACTCCTAAGAGCAGCTTTATTCATAATTGCTTCAAGCTGGAAACTGCCTAAATGTTGTCCTTCACTTGGTAAATGGATGCACAACCTGTGGCACATCCAAACAATGGACTGTAGTAGCAATAAAAAGGGGTGAACTGGTACTGTTTTCTACTCCTGCTAAGTACAGCTAGCAGCCCTGAGCATTTGTATTAAACCAGTGGTTCTCAACCTTCTGGCCCTTGAAGTACAGTTCCTCATGTTGTGACCCAACCATAAAATTATTTTCGTTGCTACTGTTATGAATCGTCATGTAAATATCTGATATGCAGGATGGTCTTAGGCGACCCCTGTGAAAGGGTCGTTCGACCTCCAAAGGGGTCGCGACCCACAGGTTGAGAACCCGCTGTATTAAACAAATCTAAGAGTCTGAAAGGTAGAGAGAAGACAGATGTGCGAGGCAGATCTGGGTTTTCTTTTTGCCTCATCTGTCATGGACCGTGTGCTGGAGAAACCACAGGTGCAAACCAAGAAAAAAGTGATGAGGAAAGGGACCACTGAGCAAGACAGAAACTCTTTGATAATAAACACCTTAGTCCGCCAAACTGGATGAGGTAAATAAACCGGCCCTACTGCCACCTCACCCTGTCAGCAGAGGCCAAGAGGGAGCCTAGACTTGTATCCCCACCTGGCAGTCATGAGGCACCCCGCCCCCCCCCCCTTCCCCTCCCCCTGGCCCAGGTGCTGTCCAAGAAAGCCAAGTGGGGAACTGGAGTTTTTATTACTCCTCCAGGAGGCAGCAAGGCTGCCTTTGCCGTGTGTCAGTGGTCGTGTGTCCTGAACTTGCACCAGCAATAAAGAGGCGTCCCTCTGGCTTCCTGCCTGGGTGGTGTCAGGAGAGGCTTAGTGCAGATTCAGGATTGTCATTGAGGCGGAAACAAGGCCACTCCCACAGTGTCGGTGAGAAACAGTAACAAGGCCTCCTACCCTCCCAGTCATGGAGACATCAGTGGAGGACGGTGGGAAGCCAGAACTCCCACATGTGCTCAGCAGTTGCGATCACACACACCCTCCCCTATCTGGCAGCAGCAGCAGGGTAGCACCCTTTCCCCCCACTGGTGCTGTGTCGGAGGAGGCCTGTTAAAAGAGAAAATTTAAATAAGATTCAACGTCTCCTAATATCCAGATGTCTCAGAGTCGATCCAGAATCACTTGTCATACCAATAGTCAGGAAAAGTTTAACTTGAATAACAAAAGAAATTACTAAGCACCGTTACCTAGATGACACTGATGTTAGAATGTTCTGACAAGGATTGGTAAAGCAGCCATCGTAAAAATGCTACGATGAGCAATTACAGATATGCTTCAAACAGTGAAAAATTAGAAAAAATAGGAGCTATAAAGATCCAAGCCCGGCTGGTGTGGCTCAGTAGAGCGTCAGCCCATGAACGAAGAGGTCATGGTTCAATTCCCAGTCAGGGCACATCCCTGGGTTTCGGCTTGATCCCTAGTAGTGTGCAGGAGGCAGTCAATCAGTGATTCTCTCTCATCATTGATGTTTCTAGCTCTCCCTTCCTTTCTCTGAAATCAATAAAAAAAAATTTTTTTTAAAAGAAGAACTAAATGGAACTCTTAGAATTGAAAAATAATAACTGAAATTTTAAAACTTAGTGGATGGACCCAACAGGCAAATGGAAGGACAGGAAAGAATCAGTGAACTTGAAAACAGAACAGAAGTTTCCCATTCTGCCCGCTGGTGTGGCTTAGTTGGTTCAGCCTTATCCCATGCACCAAGAGGTCGCACGTTCAATTTCCAGTCAGGGCACATGCATGGGTTGCTGGCTCGATCCCCAGTAGGGAGCATGCAGGAGGCAACCGATTGATGTTCTCTTTTATCACTGTTTCTCTCTCCCTTTCCTTCTCTCTCTCAGAATCAATAAAAATCATTTAAAAAAGAAAAGAAATTTCCTATTCTGAGCAACAGAGAGAATTAGACTCGGAAAATTAACAGCCTTTAAGACCTGTGGGACTATAATAAAAGATGTAACATGTTCCATGGGAATCCAGGAAGGAGATGAGAAAGGGGTTGGGTCTGAAAAAGTATTTGAATAAGTAATGGCTGAAAATTCTCCTAATTTGGCAAAAGATATAAACCTACAGATTCAAAATGATCAGTGGACCTCAAATAGGATACATCCAGGGAAATCCATACTAAGACACATATAGTCTAATTTCTGAAAATGGAAGACACAAAAAAAATCTGAAGACAGCTAGAAATAACTTAACCTACAACAATTTTGCATAATAGCAAATTTCTCATCTGAAATCTTGGAGGTCAGAAGGAAATGGCACATTTTTCAAGAGCTGAAAGAAAAGAACTCTCAACATAGATTTCTATATCCAGTGAAAATTTCCTTCAAGAATGAAGGGAGGAATTAGAGACTTTGTCACAGTAAACCTACTCTAAAATAATGGCTAAAGGAAGTTCTCTAAACAGTAATCTTGGAACATCAGGCAGGAAAAAAAGAATAATAAAAATAGGGGTAAACATACTAGACTTTCCTTTTGAGTTTTCTAAGTTATGTTTGATGATTAAAGCAAGAATTATAACATTGATTTGACTTTTAGTGTGTATATACAAAATATTTAAGGCAGTTTTAAACAGGGGAGAATAAAGGGGAGTAAAGGGAGGTTAGGTTTCTGCATTTCATTTGAACTAGTACAGCCACTCTGGAAAATACCTTGGGAGTTTCTCACAACCCAGCAGTTACACTCCTGAGAATTTAGTACAGAGAAATGAAAACTTCTGTCCATGTAAAAACCTGCACACAAAAATTCATAACAGCTTTATTTGTTATAACCAAAAACTGGGAACAACCAAGATGGCCTACAGGAGGTGAATAGTTAAACTAGTCCATCCACAGTGGAATACTACTCAGGATTAAAAAGAAACCAACTATTGCCCTGGCCGATTTGGCTCAGTGGGTAGAGTGTTGGCCTGCGGACTGAGGGGTCCCAGGTTCGATTCCGGTCAGGGCCAGGTACCTTGGTTGCGGGCGCATCCCCAGTAGGAGGTGTGCAGGAGGCAACTGATCGATGTTCCCAACTCTCTATCCTTCTCCCTTCCTCGCTATAAAAATATCAATAAAATATATTTAAAAAAAATAAAAAATAAAAAGAAACCAACTATTGATACATGCAGCAAACTTGGATGACTCTCAAGGGCATTATGCTGAGTGGGAAAAAATAAAATAAAAAAAGGCCTCAAAAGTGCTTATTCTGTATGATTCTATGTGTGTAACATTCTAAAAACGACAGATTCATAGTGATGGGGAACAGCTTAGTCGTTACTGCAGTTAGGGAAGGTAATGGGGAGAGACGTGGGCATGAATTTAAAGGAGTAGCAGGAGGCAGATCTTTGTGGTACTGTAGCAGTTCTCTGTCTTGGTGGTGGTTACACAGATCTGCACATATGATAAAATACCATAGAACTACACAACATTGTACCAGTGTTAATATCCAGGTTTTGGCTTAGGCTATACTTATATAAGATTTGGTGAAATTGAGCCAAAGTGTACCCAAGTCCTGTCTAAATTATCTTTGTAACTTCTGTGAATAAATTTTCAAAACAGATTTTTTTTTTTAAGTAATGAATGTGTATTTCGCCATACTCAAAAGGCTCCATACATACTGCTTCATCCCATTTATGTTGACATGCAGGGAAAAGCAAACTGTGGGGCAGAGAATGTGTCAGTGGTTGTCTAGGATTAGGGGATGGAGATTGGCCACAAAGGGGGAGCAAGAGGGAATTTGGAGGGGACAGTGGAACAGTTCTGTGTCTGGGTGTGACGGTAGTTATTCAACTCAATGCATTTGTCAAAACTTACAAAACTAAATTCGTGAAGTTTACTATTTTAAAATTTAAAAAACAAGGAAACTATAGTAGTCAAACAAATACATTTTCTAAGAGTTTACCTTTTGATGACTGATAATTTTCCAGAAATATCTAAGCAATATGTGTATTTTCTTTCCCCACAGGTGATATGAGTGAAGAAGACATGCTTCAGGCAGCTGTGACCATGTCTTTAGAAACTGTTAGAAATAATTTCATAACCGAAGAAAAAAAATAATGCCTTTTACAAGTCTCTAAAATAGTCATACTTTCCAACATTGTCCTGTGTGATTAAAGCATAGGGTCTATTTAGTAATGTGTCAAAGAGAACAAGGTTCAACAGAGGAAATAAGACTTTTAGGTGGTCTGCAAACAAGAAGATGAGAAAGTAGAAAAATGCATCAGTTGTAGGACTGAGTCATAATCCCTCAAATACTAGCCAAAGAGGCATCCAGCAGTTAAAGAAATTAATAATAGTTTTCTCAATGTTCCTTTTTCATTTTTGAGTGTGCAATATCTAATGTGTCTAAAATTAGGGCATTTTTCTTGACTCTTTTTGCAGACCAACTAGTAAGCTCTTGCCATAGAACTTTTCCCATATATTTTGTTTTCTTTTCCTCCCTTCTGTGTAGGTAATTGGCTCACTTTCATCACCTAATACAGTAGTTGCTTCTATGTCTCATTAACTAAAATGAACCTTTTAGGACAGTGTCTCTTCTCCATGCTGATAATAGGAACGGTTCCAGAGGATAAGTGTTCTCCCTCCACCTACATATGGTGCACTTGGATGTTTCCTCATGTTATTGTCTCTGGTCACAATTTATCTGCTACCTGGTTTTTATTATTTTTCTACAACTCTTAAAAGATGGGAATTTTTCTTGAGGTTTTTCTTTTTAAGCCCTCCAAGGTGGGATCATTATGTCATGATTCTGGTGCATTCCTAAACTCGCAAGTCAGCTCTGCACAAGTATTTAAGAATAAATGAGCATTTCTGAAACGTGTGAGCACATCCTTTCCCAGATGCTTCATGAATGTCTTCTCAGTGTCTTGGAACTTCGCAGCTGTGTCGTAACCCTCTCTCCAGCACGCTTCTTTTCCCCTTTTCCCGGTGAGAAAAACAGAAACGCGGTATGCAAGCAAGTTTCCTTCTGGTGTAAGACAACGTCTAATGCCCACCATGAATGTATGTTAGACAAAATTTGGCCTTCAATTTTAGTAGCAGAGCCAATTTATTTTTTTTCTCTTGTGATGGAGCTGTCTGTTCTGTTTACAGCTGGGTCATGGAATGTAGATAGATGTCAGCTTCTGCTGTACATCTTCTAATAGGTATAGCTTGCCAGAGATGATGGTCTGGAACATGAAAATAATTTACTCATAATATATATTAAAATTTATACTGTGATTTAACACTTGGTTGTTTAAAATAGCTTAAGAATTATAGAAGTCACATAGAACTGAATGGGTCTGTAAATAAGAAAGTCTTTAGTTTTGATAAACATTCTATGTGATGACCAGAGAGTTTCTTGCTAGGTCAATACAATGGTATGATTTAGGTGAAAATTAACTAGGTCTCTTTGAAATGGGTGTTTTAGATTCTGTCATCTACTCCTCATCCCTCATCCTCCATCCCCTTTTGAAGCCCTTTTGAATGTCAAATTGTTTATAAGCTGCAATGTAAGAAGACATTGCAGCCGATGACTTAGAAAAATAAAATATGGTGTGTTGCCATATTGGTGTGTGGCTGCACACATTTTATCAGGGGAATTTTTTTTATCTAGGATTTATTGCTAAGTGAAAAGAGATGAGAAAATGCATTTTATTTATGATTATGATATAGCTTTTTCTTGGAAAAAGACAGATTTTTTTTAGTCATTATTTTGTGCCAAATGAAGTCTTCTGACGATTCCCTTACATAAAATTAGAATTTTGCTTTAAAATCTAGTTTTCTTTTGACAATTGAGAATGTTCCAGAAGAATTATAAAACTTTAAAACTGCAAGTGATGTTAGAGTTTAGTACTACTCTCTCAAGACTTACAAATCAAAATATGTATTTGGCCTTTATTTTTTCCCATTGAAAATTTACTTTAAAACTCTTCATTCACTTGAATTGATGAGCTACTTACTATAAAAACGAGAGGACGAATACACATAAGTTTTAACCTAGAGTTTATAAAGTTTTTATATTACACACCTTTGTCAAAGCCTTTAGGGAAATAGAGCATGTCGACCTTCATTTGCTAGGGATTTTTTAAAAAGCAAAGCTGAGCACACACTGGATACATTTCAATGTGTTTATTTAGTTTGTTGTGACATTGTTATATTTGGCAGGCAGATCCAGAATCACCAGTAAAGTGCCATCGTGTTTGGATTAGGTTAAATGTTCAATTAGAACATTTAAATTCCATTGATTGGCCAGTATGAAAAGATGCCAGTGCTCATAATCACAGTATCAGAAAATGTAAAAGTTACGAAAAGCTACAGATCACACATCAGGAACTGCTGTTTACTATAAACAACCTAGAAGAAAGGAACAATAAAATTCACAACTGTCCTGCTAACAACTTTATATTAAGATTTCCATTCTGTTTCACCAATTGGGAACACCTTAATGTTTAATATTTAAACTATTGGTATCATTTTTCTAATGTATAGTTTGTATTACTAAGATAAAATACAGTGGCAATGCTAGTGTTAGAAGTAAAGTTTAAACAAGCTTTGGAAATGCCACTTTCATATTTTGAGGTGTCAGATTTAATAAATAGTTATTTATGTTTTAAATTTTGGAATAGTTAACCTCTGATCTAAAACCATCAATTTACATTTCTACAGTAATTAACTTACAAATATTTCAGTACTGTAAATTGTTTGAAGTGATTGCAGTGGGTAAACTATATTTCATTCAGCTCTAAGATCTTGGCCAAATAATTTACAATTCACAGAATATTTACGAAGGTGCTTTTTCCCCCCTTTAAACCTTTATTTTTCTTAATTATGACTTTATTCATGCCAAAGTTAATGAGGAAAAAAACCTCAAAACTAGTTGAGACTCATATGCAAAATTACCCATAGTCTACATTGTTTCACATACTATTAAGTTCAATAAAGTAAATTTTATTTTAGTCAGAGCCTAAATCACATTTTTAGTGTCTGCTTGTTTGATACTATATTTAATAGTATCATGCTAGTGCCAAGATTTACTAAATGTCCTAAAATTGGCCCATTGGACCTGTCCAAGTTAAAAAAAAGAATTGACTCAGTACATACACAAAATATAATATCTTCAGTTGAAAATATTGAAATATCTTCAGTTGAAAAATCTTGATGTGTTAAATTCTGAGGAAGATTCAATAATTAATATTGATGGCTTCCTACTAAAAACTTGACCTGCAATTAGAGAGGCCGATGACCACTACTTTCAAAGTGAATTGTTACATTGGGGCCTCACAAGTATGGACATGTGTGTGATCTTAATTAAGAAAAAACATTGGATCAACTGATCTCAGTAGTGTAGATAATTTTTCTTGTTTTTTTTTTTTTTTTTAATCCTCACTGGAGGACATGTTTAGAGAGAAAGGGAGAGAGAGAGAGACATCTATTGGTTGCCCTCTGTATGCTCCCTGAATGAGGATCAAACCCGCATCCCAGGCACTTGCCCTAACTAGGATCACACTGGCAACCTTCCGGTGTATGGAGTGATGCTCAACCAACTGAGCCACACCAGCCGAGCTAATATTTTCACTTTCCTTCATTCCTGGTCCCTTTATAACCAGTATCTTTTGCTAAAGAAGTGAACTGGGTTGAATCTTTTAGAGCCTTACACATAACAAAAGTATTTTTTGTTCCATTCTGCTTTCATGAACAAAAAGATTATTGACATAGTTGGTTAATTCCTGAATTTTGATTTTTTTTTAATTTGAAGGAAATCTTTGCTGTTTTTCACCCAAACTGAGCTGGCATTTTAAGAAGTAATACTAGTAGCATACTTCTAATTTCACAGTAGTTGGCATGCTAAATTAATAATGAATCAAGGAGTGGGAAGCAATAGTGAAGTATATGTGGAAATTCCTGACTTATTGAGGAAGCACGTCAGTTTTCTCTGGCATAGTTCAAAGGTGAATGTTTCTGGGAATGTTTTTAATGCTTTTTTTTTTCTTAAAGAGGCAAATGTACATTTGAATGTGGTTATCTACTTTCTACAACACTGGATTACTAGAAATAATTTTTAAAAAATCAGTCTTCTATATAAGTAAACTATCTGAAATTCAAGTACAAAAACATCTGAAATAAAAAGCATTGTCTTGGCCATGACACAAGTGCACTGTGACGGTGCCATTTGCTCAGGACTCAACTCTGCAACCCTTGTCTGTGCACCCGTCTGAGTCTTCCGCCGTTAGTACACACACAGGCCTTCCTGTCTGGTCCTTAGAAAAGCCGGGCTTCCAAATCACTGTTGAACACAGGATTCTATTGTTAATGTGGATGTTCTATAAGTTGTATTTTAAATATCACAGATTATTAAATAAAGGTAATGTTTGCTTTTTTATTTCCGTTTTTATGTGTGTTTATTGTTAATTCATAGCCTTGCCATTCAAAGTTTGGTTGGAGGACCAGCAACGTCTGCACCACCCCGAGAACTTCATAAATGCAGTTTCAGGCCACACTCCGACCTACTGAGAGCCTGTTTTTAACAGGATCCCCAGGGGATTCCAGTGCAGAGTGAGGCTGGAGAAGCATTTTATGGACTATGGTGATGAATATAGCAGGCCTGGGGCACCCACTGACACTCTGTTCCAGCTAACTGCTGCCAAAGGGCCCATTATTACTAGAGCCTCAGATCTTTTCTTAGAAGCTAAGAATCCCACATTTTTATTTGAAATTAAGTTTTGAATGCTGGCTCAATTATTTTTAACTCGGGGCCAAACCACATGATAACAATTTTTAAGAGTGCTGGTTTTCCCTTATTTTATCCAACTCTGGACACTAGAATCTATAATAATTGAACTCTACCAGGACTAATAGAATCCTCAAATTATGAGGGTTATATATCCATTTTAGCCTTAATTGGGGTTGGGCACAAACTTCGAAAAAAATTTTTCAAATAGATTATATGATCTTTTTAAGTTACTAGCTTGGTGCTTAGAAGGACCAATTCATTGAATTTGGATGCCACCAAATGAGTGATCTCATCAACACTCACCCGTAGGCCTTCTGAAACATAAGTTGATCGGAGTGCCTATTTCATGTTTCCTTTTTGTAAAAAATATATTTTTATTGATTTCAGAGAGGAGGAGAGAGAGAAATATCAATGATGAGAATCACTGATTGGCTGCCTCCTGCACACCTCACACTGGGGATCGAGTCCACAACTTGGTATGTGACCTGACTGGGAATCAAACCATGATCTAGTTCGTAGGTTGATGCTCAACCACCGGGCCACGCTGGCTGGGCCCTATTTCATGTTTTCTAAAAACATTATCTTCTATTAAAAGGAACTTTGGGGTTATCCTTACCCTGAAGATTTGCATGTTTAGGACCCTTTTAACCATTTTTTTAAAAAATTATTGTTGGAAGTATTACAGGTGTCCCTCACTTCTCCCCCATCTTTTAACTATTATGTATCGATATCACCAAATGCTCAAAATTCATGGGTCCAGATGACTTCTTCAGCCTGTCCTTTTGATATTCCCCCTTTGCTCACTGTAGTCCCACTTCAGTCCTAGCAGAAGGCTGAAGAAGCTAGTAGCGATACAGATCTTCAGATAAACCCGGGCCTTTCCCACCTGCAGGCACTCTGTAACACTCCCTGTCTCCTTTCCTTTGCACCTTTTGCATCCTTGCTCCTATATTTCACTTGCCATCTCCTGCTTGAAGGACTCTTCCAGCTGGACTATCACTTCTTGCTGCGCTCTCTTCTCTCCCAAGATTGTTCCAGTTCTCCCGGGTCTGGAACCCCAGCCACCCTTTGCCTCATGGGCTGCTAGAGAGAAATGATTCCTATGTCATTCATTCAAAACATTTGAGCACTTGTCTGTGCCAGGGAGGGTTTTGGAAGCTTAGAAACAGCCATGAATAAGAGTCTGTTCTCATGGGCTTGTAATCTGGCTGATAGGTAGAGGGAACATTTAATGAGCTTGCCCTAAAACTGGTTTGGCTCAGTGGATAGAGCATCAGCCTGCGGACTCAAGGGTCCCAGGTTCGATTCCAGTCAAGGGCATGTACCTTGTTTGCGGGCACAGCCCCAGTAGGGAGTGTACAGGAGGCAGCTGATCGATGTTTCTAACCTCTCTGTAAAAAAATCAATAAAATATATATTTAAAAAAATAAATTAATGAGCTTGACTTTATAACATGTTAAGAACTGTGCTTTTCTGTGAGAAAGGAAGGCAAACAGGATATGACATGACAGAATGTGACTGGGAAGGAGGACTGCCTCTGAGTGGGTTCCAGAAAAGCCTCTTGGAGGTGACATTCAGACAGACACCCGAAAATGAGGGGGTAGCCATGCAAAGGCGTGGTGCCACCAGCCCTGTCTGGGAACAGCAAGCATGATGGCCCTGACATGAGGGGTGGCTGCTGTTCCTGCCGAACAGAGGGAAGGCTAAAGAAGCTAGTAGGTAGTGGACAGGAGATAAAATTGGGATGCAGGCAAAATCTTACCATGTAGCTGAAACCGGTTTGGTTCAGTGGATAGAGCGTCAGCCTGCGGACTGAGAGGTCCCGGGTTCGACTCCGGGCAAGGGCATGTACCTGGATTGCGGGCACATCCCCGGTGGGGGGTGTGCAAGAGGCAGCTGATCAATGTTTCTCTCTCATTGATGTTTCTAACTCTATCTCCCTTCCTCTCTGTGAAAAATCAATAAAAAAAAAATCTTACCATGTACAGTTTCATAAATAAAGGTTATGTATTCTATTTATATTTTATTACACCAAGCCCTCTGCCTCCACTTTCTAGAATATTCCCAAGCCTTTATTTAAAAAAAAAATCTTTTAAGGGGCTCATCAACTACATCCACCAAAGAGCATGCCAGTGTTCAACGTAAGTAACCCAAAAAACTGGCTGAATGTTTAACCCTAAAGATATTGTTTAACCAATTTCAGATTATAATTTTAGTCAAGACTCCCACTACCCACTTGTGCATTGTGTTTTTCTTCCTGTTAATTTTATGCCATTATTTTCATCACTATCAGATGACTACAGTTCAGGTTTGAAACCTTAGTATCATATTTAGTTGTTAATTCACATCATCAACTGTAGTGGCTAATATCGGAATCTCTCCCATTTATACCCTTTTTGTCTTTCTCAGCCAGTTCTGGTCCAGTTACTATCATGTGCAGTAACATCTTAGCTGTTCACTTCGCCTTCAGCCTCTCTGTTTTTTTCCTTTTTTAAAACTGATTTCAGAGAGGAAGGTGAGGAAGAGAGAGACAGAAACATCAATGAGAGAATCATCAACCGGCTGCCTGCCTCCTGCATGCCCCCTACTTGGGGGATCGCTGAAACCTGGGCATGTGCCCTGACTGGGAATTGAACCCAACCTCCTGGTCCATGGGTCCAGGCTCAGCCACTGAACCACGGGGAGGGGCCAGCTTCTCTGATTTTGAGTCCAGCCTTCCCAAAGCTGCTTAGCCCCATCACTCCAATGACCTTTAAGTGAAGCTCCAGTACTGTCAACATGTTATTACAGGTTTAATATCCGTAAACACTGGAAAGGATGATGCCAAATTAGCATTTGCTGAAATGATCGTATGCCTAGACAACCCAAGGAAACTACCTGAAACGCTACTGAGCTAAGGAGGGAGGTCATTTTACCATGAGAAACGGATGCACGAAGTAGCCTTACTCAAGGTCATGCAAGCTAACGAGTGAGCCCCAGGCAGGCAGTCCCAGGGTCTGCACCTCTAACCCGTGGGCAAATGTTTAACCAACACTTCCGGAACGAGATGCAAGTGTTCCTTTAAAACTATCCCAGTTTCAGGGAGAGCTTGCCTGGTGCCCTCAGATTCCCAGAGTGGAGGCATCGCCGTGTTCCATCCACAAATAGTGCAATCTGCTATTTGTAGCCCCCCCCCCCCTTTTTAAAATATTTTTTTACAGAGAGGAATAGAGAGAAACATCTATGAGAGAGAAACATCGATCAGCTGCCTCCTGCACACTCCCCACTGGGGATGTGCCCGCAACCCAGGTACATGCCCTTGACCGGAATCGAATCTGGGGCCCTTCAGTCCGCAGGCCGACGCTCTATCCACTGAGCCAAACCGGTTGGGGCTGTAGCCCCCCCGCCCCCTTGACAGGCTGTTTAACAACCGACACAGTAACCGGTGATCAGCTGTGCGAAGCCTCTTCCCGCGCGGTGGAGCGACCCCGCCAGTCTCCTCGCACCACTGCCTTCGCGGGCGTCAGAATCAAAACACTCAGGTTCCACCAACACTGAGCCCACGGGGTTCCGGGCCACGTCGGCTTCGGGGCGCACCCAGCGAGGGCGGGCTCCGCCTGACACACAACCTCCGCCCGCCGACAGCCCCGCGGGCCCCGCCGGCGCGCGACCTGGAGCGCGACCTCGCGCTCAGCCCCGGGCAGCGGCCCCAGCTGACCCGCGCTGGGTCTTCCGCGATCCCACGCTCCCTTGCGCTAAGGACACGTCCGCCGGCTCCGCAGGGCCCTTCTAGGCCACCGCGGCGCCTCTCTATGGTCCGTTGCCGCGTTGCGAGTGGCTGTCATGGCGGCCGGCGTCGAGTTGGCAGGAGTTGCTCACAGAACTGGGGCGAGTCACTGAAGCAGAGGGAGAGGCGGCCCAGCTGGACGGCGGGAAGTCGCGGGGATGAGCCGAGGCCCCGCGGGGGTGACCGTGTGACCGGAGGCGGGCCCCCGGGAAAGGCCCAGGCCGGGCCTCCGCGTTTCTATGCGGAACGGGACGTTGGTGGGAGCCCCCGAAGCCCGCGTTGCCTAGGAACCCCGCCGGGTGTCATCGCATCCTGAGGGTTTAGATTTTGGAGCGAAGGCAGCCGCTCCAGGACGTTCGGCGGCGGGGGTCGTCGGACGGCGCCGGACGCGCTTTCCCGGAGCGGAGCGGATCGGGTGGTTCTCTAACCCGCGGCGATGTCTTCCTGGTTGGGGGGCCTCGGCTCCGGCTTGGGCCAGTCGCTGGGTCAGGTCGGGGGCAGCCTGGCTTCCCTCACGGGCCAGATTTCAAACTTTACGAAGGACATGCTGATGGAGGGCGCGGAGGAAGTGGAAGGTACCAGCTGGGGCGAGGGGAGGGCCTTGTGGGCCCCGGGAGCGTGCGTTCGGTCCCCACCTCCCTCTGTCCGGGACGCGGACGGGCCGCCGGGGAGGTCACCCCGCCCCTTCGCGATCGGCGCTCCCTTCGCCTCCTCCGACCCGGGTTTCCCGGTGGAAAGGCCGCTGGCCTCCGGGAGGAGGTCGGGTTCTCCGCCCCGGACGTGTCGGGATTCCTCCGGGCGGAGCGGCGCTGCTCCTGCGGGGAGTCGTTTTATTTTTGTTTGGTTCGTCCACGCCCACCGCTCGCTTTGTCCTGAACTTGGGGGCGGAACTGATTTTGGATACTTTTCCTTGATCTGACAGTTGTTGTTGTTTTAAATATATTTTATTGATTTTCCACAGAGAGGAAGGGAGAGGGACAGAGAGCAAGAAACATCGATGAGAGAGAAACATCGATCAGCTGCCTTTTGCACACCCCCTTACTGGGGATGTGCCCGCAACCGAGGTACATGCCCCTGACCGGAATCGAACCCGGGACCCTCCAGTCCCCAGGCCGACGCTCTATCCACTGAGCCAAACCAGTCAGGGCTGTTTTTTTTTTTGTTTTTTTTTTAATGATGTGTGTATGACCCACAGTCGCTTTTATTCCCTTTGGTTTATGTAACAATGGCAGTCACTCACGAAGTGCTTGTCCGGTTTGAATATACTGTTAGTGAAACACAGCTGTTTTTCCCGTTCGTTATTTTATATATTTTTTATGTGTGTTTCCGCCCAATCGCCCGGTGGAACAAGGGAGAGAGTCTGTTCTGCGGGGGTATCCTTAGCCACCTTCCCTCGTTTTTTAAGCCCTCGTTTTGGTTTAACTGATGAACAGCGACTCAGAGTTGCGCGTTGTTGGATGGTTACTTACTATTTTGATTTCTTGATACTTCTTTCAACAAGTAGTATTTAGATCAGAAGAGTCCTTTTTTTCTTTTTTAGGACCATCCTAAATGGGTTTATTACAAAGACTGTTTGCGGAGGCGTGGAGAGGGTGGAGAGCAGCCGCCAGGAGCGGGAAGAGGGGTCACGGCCCCCGCGAGGGGCGGGCTCAGAGGGGCTCTGGAGCCCCGACCTGGGTTTGCCTCCAGGCCCAGGACGACAGCAGTTCCTTTGGCAGCTTTACTTTTTGTGCCTCAGTACCCTTAGCACTCTGGGTTGATTTCTAAAATCCTGTTTGGACTGAGCCTTCATGTGTGTTTGGCTGAAGGAAAGTGAGTTTGACAAAAAGACAGTACTTAAATTTAGAATTTTTGTGGGTGCGTTTAGAGGGGAGGAAAATTGGTGCGCTCCCGAAATCCATTTCACTGCGTGGGGTATCCCTGGGGTGGGGCCGGTTGGGAATGGGGGTGAAAGGGATTCTTTGTGTTGGGGAAGGAGAGGGTCAGGGAGGTCAGTCAGAGGCAGGGAAGGGCCCCTGACGCGGGGAGGGACTATTGTATACCGCACAGGGGAAAACTGCTGGCCATTTCTTTGACCCTAAACCAGAAAATATGCCTACCCCAACCTGTATGTCCTGCAGGCTTAAGGTGGAATTAATTTTGTTCTTCCCACCAAATGTGTTCCTATAGCCTCAATCTTACTGGTTTCACCATCCACCAGTCTCCGAGAATAGAAATGTTTGTCGTCTTTGCTTTGCCTCTTTTTCATCTTCCAATTGGTCACTAATCTTGGTCATCCTGAGCCAGAATTGTTACTTTTATCTGTCCTTTCCTTATTACTCCTATTTCTTTAGTTTATACCCCATTATCTTTCCCATCCTGTCATTCATTTCTCCCCGTTCCACTCCATTTTCTATTGAGTTGCCAGTTACTCTTCTAAAACAAATGTGCTTTAAAATCTCTTGACCATGACTTCCTTGATAAAATCCAAACCTCTTAATTTTGGGAGACCAGAAACCTATCTTATCTGGGTTCAACCTACCTTTTCCAGTCTTACCTCTTGTTCCCTCCCGTTCTCTTCCAATTGACAAACATAATGCACATTCACATACACATACACATACACATACACATACACATACACATACGTGCTTGCATCCAGAGCAATGCCACGTGGAACTTTGTGCCTCTGCATGGGAGACAATTTTTCCTGTGTGACCCCGCTCACATGCCAGGGGCTTGGTGGGACTGTTCTCACTCCATGGCAGGTTAGATTGATTGCAGGCGATCTGTGTTCTAGCAGAACTTTGTGAGTCTCTGACCGCACTCACCATGTTGAGTTGTCATTTATCTCTTGGTGCCCAGGGTGAGGACTGTATTTTATTTTTCCTTATGTGGCATCTTCCCTGGTACATAGTGGATGCTCAGTAAAAATTTTGCTCAGTGATTAAAAATCTTCAAAGTTGCTTAGTGCTTTTGTTTTCCTTTGTATTAAAATAGGACTTGCTTAACACCTAATTACTGGTTTTATAAATCATTTAAAGATCAGGTCAGAGTCCAGTTCATTGATTCATGCAACAAGTATTTATTGAGTGTGTATCCTGTGTCAGCGGTGAACAAGATAATAGTTCTCAAATAGTACTGTTGGTATAGCTTGAAAATCATCTGTGTTTACAATATCAGAAAGCTGCTATTCTACCAAGCAAACACTGTACTGATTTATTCAAGGTTAGGAGCTTGGGATATTAAGTCAAACATGGGTTGAAATTCTCCTTCCATATATTAAAAATTGTGGGCTCTTTGGCAAATTATTAAGTATTTAATCTCTAAAAGGCAGAGTTTCCTTATCTGTTAAATAGGGATAATCATATCTATCATGAGGTTGGGAGGATTAAATGATGTCATGAGTATAAAACACTTAGCACTGTGCCTAGAGAATAGTAAGCATTACTAAACAGTAGCTATTGTTTTTGTTTTCCCTGTGTGAGGAATAATTTTTTGTATTACATCGCCCCTTTATTCTTAAAAAGGCCAAGATTTTTTTTGGGTGGGGGAGGGAGGGGTAACTTTGTTTTATCCCTCTTTGAAACAATTGCTGGTCTATAATTACCTTCCTAAACAGATTAGATTATAATTTGTTCTCTTCTGACTAGCAGTTAGACAGTCCTGTCAGAGTTTTAAACAAGATGTATAAACAACCACAGAAGCAACTGCACCTGGTGATTTTCAAAACAAGAAGAGTGGGTTTGTCACTTTTATTGTACGCCACTTGTATTTTCTTCCAATTTAAACTGTAATTCAGAGAACTTATTTTTATAGTATTGAAGTGCTATGAGTAATGAAAAATACTAGTACTTAGGAAAAAACCTAACTGTGCATGATAATTTTCTGGTCGCATGAATGGTGCGTTGCCACTACTGGCCTCTGATTCTTTTCTTACTGGTATATGAAAGTGTGTGAACCTACACTAAGCTATTCCTATTAGACAAATTTTTTTTTTTAAATTTATTTCAAAGAGAGGAAGGGAGAGGGAGCTAGAGATAGAAACGTCAATGATGAGAGAGACTCATCAATCAGTTGCCTCCTGCAAGCCCCCTACTGGGGATCGAGCCCATAACCCAGTCCTGTGCCCTGACAGGGTTCCAACCAAGGATCAAGGCTCAGCCACTGAGCAACACTAGCTTCGCTGAGCTGTTCCTATTGTAAATAAATTGTGTCTATGTTATTTGAAATAAGTGTTCTTGTAGCATATTTTCATTCTTTGTTTCTAGGTCATTAATTATTTGATAGTAGTGGGAGCAGAAGTTAGAAATAAGGCCTTAAAACCCAGTTGCATAAATTTCATCTAAACACAGAGAGATTTCATTTGTAAAACTTAATTTTCCAAACTTTAATGAACACTTCCAAGGAATAAAGGAGGATATCCTAGGGTGTATAAGATAGGCAAAAAGAATGACTTCTCTGACAGTAAAGAACACTTGTAGCAGTAGGAAGTAGTGATAAGATCAAATAATATTTATCTTCTGAATAGATTCTAGGATCAGCATACCATTGTTTAAAGCTCAGTGCAGTATATTTCCCTTACAGAGCCTGTTTATTAGTCTATATGGTGTTGATTGTATATTCAGTATGTGCTGTTTCTTTTATAGCAGAATTACCTAATTCTAGGAGAGAGGAAATTGAAGCCATTCATGCAATCTTAAGATCAGAGGTAAGGAAAATTAAAGACTACTGTTGAACTTAGATTTTTCTTTTTCAAAGTCATGAAAGTTATTCATGCTTTATTTTGGTCCTCTCTTTTTAATACACTGCTTTGCCACTTTTTGTCTCTTGCTCTTTAAGTTTTTTAAAGCATTATCACCTTCCTTTAGATGAAGACTATATATGTTACTGCACTTTGCTGTGTAATATTTCCATCTCTGCTTCTCTATGCTGGGAGTAGGAAAACTGCTAAATATCGAAATAATAATGGTAACAGTTTATTATTGTCAAGGATTTACTGTGTTCTGACTGTGCTAAATTAAATTGCACACTTAAGTGTAATGTTTGTATACAGAAAAATTAATAATATAGGTATAGCAAATTACTTTTATCATCTTTTTCATTACTAGTTAGTGCCTTGTGGTGTCTAACTCTGGACATTATGCATACTTAATAGGGATGAGGAAAACTTGGAAAGGGTTCAAAGGAAAGCCACAGAGAACATGAAAGGATTTAAAGTGAGATCTGTTATAAAGTATGAGACATTCAGTGATTTAGTCCAAAAATAAGAGCATTGAGGGAACACAATCATATTTTAGGAAAAGACATTCTTAGAGGACTGTAACAAGCATGTTTTCCTGTCTGTTAAGCTCATAAAAAGAGAAAATTGAATTTGAAAAAATTTACTTACAGCAAGCATTTTTGAGTTTTGATCGAGATTACCAAGATGAGATTGCAGAATTTGCAAACAGAAGACCTCTCAAGAAGAATTACAGTGATATTTTGCCTCCATAGAAAAGGGCAGGTTGGTGACACGTTAGAGACGTTTTCTGTAATTACTTAGTAAGTAGATGCTTTTGTGACAGGTGAACTTAATTTCTTCTTTTTTGTAAGACTGAGATAGGAAATTGTTCCTGTAGTCCCTAGAGAAACCTTTAGTACAGACCATCCAGAAAAATTATATGGCAGTTGTGTGTAGTAGCATTAATTTTGGTAAATTTACCAGTGTACATTTTGGGGGGAAATAGTAAATAGGGTTAACGATCTTAATGAATGTCTGCTCTGTTACAGAGCTTGAGAAGGGAGATAGAAAGAAACCTTCCATCCCTCTTTGATCTCAGGTCTAATCTCTCGTGTTACCATTGGGCTACATGGCAAATATGATTCTAGTGTTTAGAAATACATATTTTTAGTATGACACATCCCCAAATGAAAACCTACTTCCTCTTTTGGTGCTTATTCAAAGTAATGTGAGCTACTCAAGTACTAGAGGAAAACATACTATTGGGCTTCCCAAGGGCTTTGTTTTCTAAGGTGATTTTAAATGTACATGATTCTTGCCTTATGTCAGCACATAAGCATTTCACACCCTAAATCCTTATGTGACTGTGCAATGAAAGAATAAGGTGAAGATATGATTGAAGCCATCAGGGAACTTACAGTATAAAGTTTTAGTTTAGACAGAGTGCAGTGTGTTTTCCAGAGGAAATTAGACTTCTATACAGATGTTAGTATTTGAAGGTGACTGAATTGGCTGGGTTTCTTTAGTTGCAAGTAACAGCAACCAATCTAAGCAAATTTAACCCTCTATACCAAGAAAAATAGTTATTACATTTGCCATCTGGATCCAATGGGCTTTTTAAATTTTTTAAATATTAAATCATTTTATAAGTAATTTACAGAAGTAAGAATGAAGTCATAGTGAAAAATTTTATTAAATATTTTAATAAGAGCTTATATAGCAAATCCAAAATATTGTTCTATATGTTTCTGGTTTTAAAAACATATACTCAAAATAGGCAATGTTCTTTGAATGCAATTTACTGCTTATTAACTCTTATGCATGAACTGGATTATATCTTATCTTGTAAATACTGATTCTAGATCCACTTATATTTCTAATAGATATTAGCTTATTTATTTAACTTCTATTTCTTTATTTGTGTCACTAAACCCAATACTTTTGAAAACTCTGATGGTTCATGATTTTGCTTGTCATCTTTGCTCTATAATTGCAAAACATTTTTTTTATTTATTTTTATTTTTTTTAAAAATATATTTTATTGATTTTTACAGAGAGGAAGGGAGAGAGATAGAGAGTTAGAAACATCAATGAGAGAGAAACATCAATCAGCTGCCTCCTGCACATCACCTACTGGGGATGTGCCTGCAACCAAGGTACATGCCCTTGACCGGAATCGAACCTGGGACCTTTCAGTCCGCAGGCCCACGATCTATCCACTAAGCCAAACCGGTTTCGGCTGCAAAACATTTTTATTCTTAGATTTATTAATGCCAATTTAAAGGATCAATCCTTTGAATTTTTTTCATCTTTAAGTTATCTGTTTCCTCCCAGTCATCTGCCTTCAGCATTTACCCCTGTATGAACTATATCAAATAAATGTTCAAATGTTCATAATGAAAGAATACTGTCACATATCCATTTAGCACAGTGGGAATGGTTCAAGTTCTTGTCAAAACACATTGTGAAATAAAATATTTTCTTATTGAATGACTAACTTGATGAGAACACTATATTTCCTTTTTATTCTTTTTTTAAATTGTTTTATTGCTTAAAGTATTACAAAGGGTATTACATATGTCTCTTTTTTTGAAAAAATATATTTTGTTGATTTTCCACAGAGAAGAAGGGAGAGGGATAGAGAGTTAGAAACATCGATGAGAGAGAAACATCCATCAGATCAGCTGCCTCCTGCACACCTCCCACTGGGGTTGTGCCCGGGACCAAGGTACATGCCCTTGACTGGAATCGAACCTGGGACCTTTCAGTCCGCATGCTGACGCTCTATCCACTGAGCCAAACCAGTCAGGGCTCCTTTTTATTCTTAGGGATATATTGTTGAGTCATCAGTTCTTGAGTTTGAGAAAATTTACTGAGGATATTGTTATTTGAAGATTTGTCTGAGATTTTGCTTCTATACTCAGTTTCACCATAACTCTTAGACTCTAGAATGCTTTTTTCTATCTCTTTGCATCAATCTTCTTAGTTGTGTAATAATTGTTTAAATTTTTTGTTTTCTTCTCTTTGTTAAAAAATGAAAATTCTGAATTTTCAACTGTGTCCAATGAAAGCAAAAAAAAAAAAAAAAAAAAGCTACAAAGATGAGATCGCCAGATAGTTTTTATCTTTTTAAAAAGATGATGCAATACATTGGGCAACACAGTCAGAAAACTGGTTAGTTCATTATTGCATCATTCTTTTAGAAGATTCCACCAGTCTTTCATTTTCTTATTATTTAATTAGTTTTTAGCATAGTGGGAATAATTGATGAATAATGACAAAATAATTCTTAGGATGATAAAATAGCAAAATGTTTCAAGATATGGAAAACAAGATCATTATAATCCCATGATTGTTCTTAGACTTATAAAAGGGCCCAATGTATCCTGTGGTACTTTCAAGATAGAATGAATTTTATGCTGTTAAATAAATGTATTTTCTCTTTGTTTATTGGAAGATCTCTAAAAAAAGAAGAAAAGTCATGAAGATCAGTTATTTATTTATTTATTTTTTCAATCCTCACCTGAGCATATTTTTTCCTTTGATTTCTAGACAGAGTGGAAGGGAGGGAGGGAGGGGGAGAGAGAGACAGAGAAGCATTGATGTGAGAGAGACACATCGATCGGTTGTCTCCTGCAGGCGTCCTGACCAGGCTAGGGAAGCTACAACCAAGGTGTGTGCCAGCAGTTGAACCTGTGACACTTGGGTCAGTGGGCCAACGCTCTATAACCACTGAGAAAACCAGCAGGGCATGAGCCTCAATCTTTTTTGATAGTTAGGACTACTCAAACAGGAAACTCATAGGCTAAAATTGGTCCAGTAGACCTTGATGGTATAACAAGGATTAAGCAGAATGGAATAATTTCAGAATAAGAGTATCATGGATTCCAGAGGCAGAAATTGGAGCCAGTCTTTGAGAAGGATCTGCAACCAGAACTGGAGCCCTCAGGAATCTCTCTCTGTCTAGCTCCTCTCTTCTTTTTTGTGTTTATTCTTTTCTCCTTTCAGACTAGCCCCCTCGGCTTCATATTCCACATAATAGAAATAGCCCATGACAGTTCCTGGTGTGTTATGGGTCAGCACATGAAGTCTGTCCTTCATGTGCTTTATTAACCTTTCTGATTCACACAGCTAGGGAGATGAGGAGAGGCAGCCAATTAGATATTGGCCAAATTTAGAGTTTTTGAGTTATACTTATTCAGCAGAGTTACAGGTAGTCGTATGTATTGTTTGTGAAAAAGCCTAGAGTGGATTTTTATGACTAGGCTTTGACTTCACTATATTGTATTGCTTCAGTTATGTGTGGTGTTTTTCATGTTAACAGAAAATCATGTAAGAGCAGCCAATAGAATAGAAAGTGGTTGTGTGACCATTAGTCCTGTTTCTTATTAATATTTCTTCAACATAACCAAGGCCTGGTTAGATTTCTGGAGATAGTCTCCCAAACTAGGATTTGTGTATATTCTAATTTTTCCATTAATTTACTCCACTGATTGTTCTCTAGGAATTCACATAATCTCCCTGGATCATAATTTTCACATCTGTCAATATAAGAAACTAGAGGCCCGGTGCATGAATTCATGCATGGGTGGGGTCCTGCCGGAGAAGGGGCCAGCCCCTGGTTGAACTCCTGGTCGAACTGCTGGTTGAGGGGACAATTTGCATATTTGCCTTTTATTATATAGGATTCCTCGAATATAAGAAGAGAACAGATGACATCCTCAAAGTGAAAAAGTCTTTGCCTCCTAGCAGCAGCTTTCTTTTCCACCATCAGGCTCCTCAGACTCAGTTATTATTGTTAAACTGTGTTTGTAGATATATTAGTAGAAGTCTTAGTAAATTATTATCTGTAATAATTTGTAAATTCCTTTTTGCAGAAAGTTTTAGGGTTCATTTCTCTTGCTCCATTATGTACTTATTCATTCAGATTTCAGAGAATGATAACAGGTCAAGATTTAATATTTAGGTATATAAAATTTAATATTTTTGTACATGTCAATATCTTAAAATAAAGGACTGTGATATCTAGATTCATTGAATTATACTTAGAATATTTTGTATAATTCAAACTGTAGTTTTTCAAACCAAGTAGTTTTTACATTCGATTTTTAGAGGTGCCCCTGGGATTTAGGCAGACAAGTGATGTAAGGCTTTGGCCTCCTGTCTGTACTTCAGCCAGAAGTCTTTTTAAAAAATATTTCTTTAAGAAAGTTCTTCTGTTTGGAGAGAAAACAAAAGTTTAAGTATGTAATCTAGTTCATTCATTTACCAGACATTTACTGCCTATTATATGCTAGATACTCTGTATAAAAAGATGGGGTAAACATTGATCAGTGGTTTGGTTTTAGCAGAAAATCAAACTGAGAAAGATTTATTTATTTATTTATTTATTTATTTTTAAAAATATATTTTATTGATTTTTTACAGAGAGGAAGGGAAAGGGATAGAGAGTTAGAAACATTGATCAGCTGCCTCCTGCACACTCCCTATTGGGGATGTGCCTGCAACCAAGGTACATGCCCTTGACTGGAATCGAACCTGGGACCCTTGAGTCCGCAGGCTGACGCTCTATCCACTGAGCCAAACCGGTTAGGGCAGAAAGATTTATTTTTTAATTTTGCTTTAGAATTATGCATAATCTCTATAAACATGCTTATTGCACTAGTAGCTTTAATGAAACGCGTATTTTAAAGACCAGAATTCTGTCACATCTATTTTTTACATCTTTTTTTTTTGTATAAAGCATTGTTTTCATAATGCCGTGAAATAACTATTACTAACGTTTTACTTTTTAGTCACTTTGTTAAAATACTTTTTTCTTTGCTTCTAGAATGAAAGACTAAAGAAACTTTGTTCTGATCTAGAAGAAAAGCATGAAGCTTCTGAGCTTCAAATAAAGCACCAATCTACCAGTTACCGAAATGAGCTGCAACAGAAAGAGGTAAAGGTTATTACAGTTACTTCATACTTCACTGAACAGTATCTAGGAAGTTTTCAAGAATTGTAAGATAAATCGAGCTATATTTAGATCCTTAAAAATATGGAAAGGGTGTTGAAGTTAATAATTACCAACTCAGTTTGTTATCATTAATTTAACAAGAACTCTGTAAGCTTTTTTATTATGTTTATGTTACATAAACTAACCTTTGTGGAGTTTAATTTCTGCTTTCCCAAAGAAGAAAAGTCCTATCTATAAAAATAAAAGCATAATATGCTAATTAGACCAGACGTCCTTCCTAACGAAGCCGGGGCTTCGGCTGGGAGGGAAGCCGGGTCCTGGGTGCCAGAGAGAAGCTGGTGCCGGCAGCCAGAGGAAGGAAGGCCTACTCTTGCACTAATTTTATGCGTAGGGCCTCTGGTATAAAATATCTTTAGGCACCTGTTGCTTAGAATTTCTCATTTTATGAAACCTAATTTCTTATCTCTCTACCTGAAATTGTTTGAAATCTGTGATCATTGCTAATTTTAACTACAAGTGTTAATATATGTTGGCATTTACTTGATTTTTCCATGGAAAAACAGAATATTAAGTATTTCATAGTTGACTTATACTGTCATATAAATTTTTTCTCCTTTAGTTTGACAGAAATAGGTATTTTGGAATTAGCTTTTCTTTGCAGTTCTGGTAATAAATATTATACAATATAACCAGTGTTATCATGAATCCTTAAAATATAGACTATGTCTCTATGTTTCATTCTGTTGTTGAATTCTCTTTAGTGTTCAGTACATAACTAGAATTCAGTTAACACTTCTATTGAATAGAACCATGTCTTGGTTAATTATCCAGATCACTTGGGTATTCTTCATTTTGTTGATAAAATGTTCATTTCTACCATAAATTCATATTTGGGTTTTTTAAATTTAGATGCACTGATTTTTAGTTCTTTTAGTGACGTATTAAGATGAAAAATTAAAGCAAACCATCTTAAAAGTAAATACACACATTTAAAGAAGAGCTTAATTTCCAGTCTGTTGGGAATTTATTTCATAAAGTATAATAGAATGAATTACTACAAAAATGAATATAAAAACGCATAACTACAAGTTCAAATTAAAAACCCACCTTATTTTAAAAGGCTCAACAGATATAAAATTATTCTGTCAAATTGGTTTAAAAGACTAAGCCTTTTGAATTTCTGTACTTTTCATGGACAGGTAGCAAACATTCATGGCATCAGTCCACACATCACGCTTTGAGTAGCACTGACTTACAGATATTACAATAGAGCAATAGTTCACATCCAGGGGTTTATAGCTGAATCATAAGCGACACTTAAAAAATACACCAGCTCATGTTTTCCAGGAGATTCTGGGTTAGCATACTGGGAAGAGGCCCTGCTATTGGTATTTTTTGAAAACTTCATAGGTGGTTTCATTGAAAATACCACTGTGGAAAACTTTGGCATTTTATATTCTACTTAACTATTGATATTAGACCCCCAAATTAAGAATTCAAGTTTAGAAATGCCTTTGTTATTATTAGAGTTTACACTTTTTAACTCTACAACTTGATATAAATGTCTCTTGTATAATGAGAACTTTCTTTGTATTGTAGCTACATTTGAAAAAAATTGTGCATTTTAGTACTCTTTACCAGAATGAAAGATAATATATGAATATACTTTAGCAGAATCTATTTGTTGTCCTCACTGTGATGTTCATATTCCTTAAAGATGCAATTTGCCTCATACTGTGTATAGAAAAATGAATGAAATCTGTGCACTACTATTAGAACCTCAATTAGAGAAGGAACTCCGATGTGCAAAACCTGTTTGCTGTGACATTTGACATAGTTGTGTTTGGTGTTTGTCTAGTTGGTTGAGGTTACCCATGTAGAAATGCTGTATTACTTGGTGGCTTGTCTTTTCAAGTATCCAGTTTTCCTCGTTGCGGAAGGGTGTCTTCTGGACTAGCTTGAATATTTTAGGAAGCTTATTTCAGAGCTCTCTAGCTTCTATGTTTTGTCTCAGGTGCATGTGGCATTATGGTTAAGTCCTGTGTTCATAATTTCTTTTGGACAATGACTTATCAATACTCTGCTCAGGGTTTTAGAATCTTTAGTATGTTTTCTCCCTGAGTAGAGTCAAATTTTCATTAGCCCCTCTTTGCCAAGACTAAAGCCAAGCCTTCTGTCAATGCATGAGCCAGTAACTATAGTCTCACTGTGTTATCATATCTGAGAAGACTGGATTAATAAATCAAAGCATTCTCCCAATAGCATTATACAGACCACAACAAAGTTATTCCTGATTCATGGTGCATTTTAAGCCTAAATCCAGCCATAATCAGTTACATAAGAGTCTTCCAACAAATGTTCTCAAGAAACTTTCCAATGCATAGGCTAACACAGCTTTTACTTCCTCATCATTTGAGGTTTGATAATCACAAACAAAACTCTGAGGAATAGTCTATCCTACCTGATACATAGAAGCTAGTAAATCCATGTTTAACTGAGAAATCCCATTGCTTTAGTTACCATCTGAGTGAAACATTATCTATGCTTTAACTATGGTAATTATATTTGCTTTTAAATAAAAATGTATGGTTGAGATGTTATAGAAAACTTAGATTAAGTTGATAGCATACAATCATTGGATATTGTTAAATTATTATGACTTTTAATTTTATGAATCTAGAACAGCGGTTCTCAACCTGTGGGTCGCAACCCCTTTGGGGGTCGAACGACCCTTTCACAGGGGTCGCCTAAGACCATCGGAAAACACACATATAATCACATATTGTTTTTGTGATTAATCACTATGCTTTAATTATGTTCAATTTGTAACAATGAAATTGGGGGTCACCACAACCTGAGGAACTGTATTAAAGGGTCACGGCATTAGGAAGGTTGAGAACCACTGATCTAGAATATGGTTATTTTAAAGTACCTTCTCTGAAATATGGATTATAAATATATAGGTGGAAATCAGCCATCTTAAAGCAAGACAGATTGCACTACAGGATCAATTGCTAAAGCTGCAGTCTGCTGCTCAGTCTGTAAATTCAGGAGCTGGCAGTGTGCCCACAACCACTGCATCATCATCATCATTCAATTATGGTATCAGCCATCATGCTGCAGCTTTCCACGATGATGACATGGACTTTGGTGATGTAATTTCATCACAACAAGAAATAAACAGATTGTCAAATGAAATTTCAAGGCTTGAATCTGAAGTTGCACATTGGAGGCATATTGCTCAGGTAGGTAAACTTTTCATGAATTTTTAGAAACTTGGAGTGGGTGAAAATACGGGTGCTATGTGTAGAGATTTCATTATCAGAACTATGGACTAGAAAATCGAAACTTGCATTCTAATTCTGCCAATAACTTTCTAAGTGATTGTAATCAGATCATCTTTCTCTCTCAGCCTCAGTTTCCCCTTCTGCACAATATTGGGAAGAAATTTTCAAAATAAAAGTGGAGTTGCTGTGGTTGAACCAGCACGTTTTTCCCTGGAGTTCCTAAGGCTTTGCTGCTGGAAATCAGGGCTCCAAGGCACGAGATTTGAAACTACTTGCTTAGATATTGTTTGAGGTTTCTGTTTGCATTAATTACATGTAAAATGAAAATCTGAGAATTGGTATTATAAATTTTAATAACTATTTTGACCCTAGCCAGCTTGGCCCAGTGGATAGAGCATCAGCCTGCGGACTGAAGGGTCCCAGGTTCGATTCCGGCCAAGGGCACATGCCTGGGTTGCGGGCTCAATCCCCAGCTGGGGATATTGCAGGAGGCAGCCGATCAATGGTTTTCTCTCATTGATGTTTCTATCTCTCTCTCCTTCTCCCTTCCTCTCTGAAATCAATAAAGAAATATATTTTTTAAAAAATTAAAAACTATTTTGTGTTGTTTCTCATGCATTAGAAATTAAATACTTGCTATTTTGGGCTGTAAACTTTCTTCCAGGGAATGCTTTTTTGTCTTATATATCAGATTTTATATGTACTGCTAAGGCTGTCAATAGATATGAGATTCAGAATATACTGGGACAGAAAAAATACACTGGCACATTGTTCATATGGGTTTAATTCATGAGTGTATAGAAAAATGAAGTATTTTCTGTCTTTTTGTGAGTGTAATCTAATTATGTAAAGGAGAAATCCTCCCAATTAAAATTATTTCCGGCTTCCCAAGTTGCTAGACATTTCTAATATTCAAAGTAAATCTGGAGAGAATGATCTGTCTGTCCATCTTATGTGTGGTAGTAGTTCTTAAACTTTGTACATGTAAGAATAACCTGGGGAACTTGATAATATTGTCGATTCCCTGTCCTCCCTTAAGAGATTAAGATTTTGTAGCCTATTTTGAGGTGTTGAAAACTGCATTCAAAAAATAAATCATAAGGTGATTCTGGTAATATGAGTAAAACAGTTTAAGAAACATTGCTTAGGGTAAGATTTCATAAGGAAGAGATGGATTTTTTGTATGTTTACTTAAGCATTCCTTGAATGCCTACTATATGACAGACCTGTACTGGGATATAAAGGTGAAAAAGGCATAATTGGGACCTTTCAGGGAACTTAATTTTCTAGCAAGGCATAATAAAAGTTAATATTTGTATTATACTTTACAAGATGTTTCCATATATACTATCCCAATATATGTTATATGATCCTATATAATAAAAGCCTAGTATGCTGTGTCCAGTCATCCAGTTGGCCATTCAACCAATCAAAGCGTAATATGCTAATGATATGCTAAGGTCGCTCAACTATATGATGTGCACTGAACACCAGGGGGCAGTCGACTGGTCAACCAGTCGCTATGAGGTGCACTGACCACCAGGGGGCAGACGCTCTGACCGGTAGGTTAACTTGCTGCTGGGGTCCAGCCGATTGGGACTGAGCTAGATGGGCCGGACACGCCCTGGAGTCCTCCTGTGGTCCCTCCCTGGCTCGCCAACCTCCCACGTCCCTCCCTGGCCCTGATGGTGCACTGGTGGGGTCCTTTGGCCTGGCCTGCACCCTCTCGCAATCTGGGACCCCTCGGGGGATGTCGGAGAGCTGGTTTTGGCCCAACGGTGGAACGACTGTTTGCTATAATATGCACTGACCAGCAAGAGGCAGACACTCAATGCAGGAGCTACCCCTGATGGTCAGTGCACTCCCACAGGGGGAGCACTGCTCAGCCAGAAGCCGGGCTCATGGCTGGCGAGTGCAGCGGTGGTGGCAGGAGCCTCTCCCACCTCCAAGGCAGTGCTAAGGATGTTCGACTGATGGCTTAGGCCCCTGTGGGGAGCGAGCCTAAGCAATCGGTTGGACATCCCCTGAGGGCTCCCAGACTACGAGAGGGCACAGGCTGGGCTGAGGGATCCCCCACCCCCACCAGTGCACGAATTTCATGCACCAGACCTTTAATCCTTAATAGGTATGTGAGTATTTATGTTTTACAGATGAGCAAAGTAAAAGTTTAAGTAATATACCCACTGTCACAGTGATTAAGTTGTGATTCAAATACATTATCTTTCTACTCCAATCCTAAGTTCTATTATACTGTGTTCCTTCTTAAAAAAAAAAAAAAAATTGATTTTTAGAGAGGGAGGAAGGGGGAGAGAGAGAGACATTGATCAGCTGCTTCCTGCACACTCCCTACCAGGGATTGAGCCCACAACCTGGGTATTTGCCCTGACTAAGAATCGAACCGGCAACCTTTCGGTGCACAGGATGACACCAACCAACTGAGCCACACCAGCCAGGGGCTCTGTGTTCACTATTTTATCCAGAGAGCAACTTTTGGTTCCTTAACACACTCTATAGTAAATGTCAATAGAGGTAAATGAACAAGCTTTGAATAAGAAGAATCCAAAAGTGATTTTATTTACTTGTCAAACCAAAGGTTATTCTATACTGGAGTAGAAGTCTTCTGGATGAAAACCTTTTATTTTATTTATTTATTTTTTAAAATATTTTTATTGTTATTATTAGCGTTCATTTTAGAAATTACCTTTTAGGACACTGATATAAAGTTGGACAAACTTCTAAAGAATGAGTAAATGACTAGCTCTGCTCATCTGCCAGAAATTTGCATTGGTTTTGCAAAAATAGAAGGGTCCTTTTGCCTTTGTGGTAAAAAGTTATACAGAGACTTTTTAATACACATTTTGTTAAATAAGTAGAATATTCTGTGGTGTTTTTCTTATTTTGTGAAACTGTTGTCTCCCCTATTAGTTAACATACTTGTGAAGGTATCTTTTTACTTATTGTGTATTACTCACTATTGGACTAGGTTTCTTAACAGATGCTTGGCATTTTAAAATCAGAATTTGTCTTGGAAATGCCCCATTTTTTAAAAGTATCTTTTAATAAAGTTAGTCTGTGACTTTCTTTTTTATAAGAATATCAATATAATTTTCGAAATCTGTTTTTCTGATCTAGATTTCTAAAGCTCAAGGATCAAACAGCTCTGATCAAAGTGAAATTTGCAAACTGCAAAATATCATTAAGGTAAGGCAGATTGTTGGAACAGTGGCTATTATACATTTAAAATTTGCTTATGAAAATCATAAGCCTAAATTAATAAAAGATGTAAAAGTAACTACAGATTAGGGTATTTATTTCTTTTTACCATTTTATATCTTTTTTAGTCTTTATGACAAGTTAAGGTATATCTCTCCAAAGTCATTTGTTTTGAACATTTATTTATTAGGTAGTTTATATTCTGTGTCTCTGTTTTCTATTGTATTTCATAAAATGGTCTTTATTAAAATAGAATTCTAAGGTTGCTGAAGTTTCAAGGTTTAGGGTTAAAGGATATTGATAAAATAAAATGCTAATGTTATTCATTACAAATAATTATTTTCTCTTAATGATAGAATTTTGCTAGTTTGATCAGTTTTGGGTTTTATTATTATTACGGTACTAGTATGGTGGGTTCCTCAGTCAAACCTGTGTTTGAATCCAGGCTCTACTATTGCAAGCTGTGCTTCTCTGGGCAACTTCTGTTTTGTTATCAGTAAAGTAGATGTCATCATAATACCTCGTTTGTAGAATTATTTTGAAGTATAAATGTAAAGCTCCTTGCCTAGTACTGGCACATAAGTACATAAGAATAAAGTATACATTCACTTGTCTTCTCAGAAAATAGAAGCTAATTTATAGATTAGGATTCTTCATTACAAGCAGCAAAACTCATCTCTGGCTAAGTAAAGCAAAAGAGGATTGATTGATTGATTGATTGGATTGCTTGATTGGAAGGACCCTGGGTTGTTTGTTCATGGGACTGAAGGAAGAGTTGAGCATTTTGGCCTCAGAAAAGACAGGAATGGAAACAGCATCGAGGATCTAAGTAGTGGGACACAGTGGACAGACAATTCAGGGTGCAGCTATCATTATACTTCTGGTTTAAGCAATTTCCCTCTTTGAGGGACTCAGCCCAAGATCTAGTTTCCTAGCAGAGAGAGTGGTGGTCTCAACTTGGGTAGCAAGTCAACTTGGTTGACCGTTTGGGAGTCCCAGCAAGACTGGAAGGAAAAACTGAGCAGGAGGATGGAGTAATAGGACAGTAGTCACACATTAGCTAGAAGTTTGACACTGATATTGGTGGAATGTCATTAGCAGAAGTTCATGGTCACGGATGCTAAGGAAAAAAGATACTTTGCTCACTTTTTGTTTCAGTTTTTTCTTATTGGTATTCCCTCATTAAAAGTAGAAAAACTGTTTTTAAGGCTCAAGAGAGGAAAGGGTGGCTGGAGTCTCAGAATTGTCCAAATGTTGGGCCTGTGTTTACATTTTTTTCAGCTTTAGCACTTTCGGAGAATTATTTTTAATAATACAGACTTTTGGGCAAAAATGAAATAGCTTAGATAAGTTCATTGATTATTAAAGTGGTTAACTTTGTTTTTATTTTTTAAGGAACTTAAACAGAACCGAAGTCAGGAAATTGATGATCATCAGCATGAAATGTCAGTATTACAGAATGCACATCAACAAAAATTGGCAGAAATAACTCGTCGGCATCGAGAAGAGTTAAGTGAATATGAAGAACGAATTGAAGAATTGGAAAATCTGTTACAACAAGGTTATTAATTTCATTAATGTAACATATTAGCTGGCATAATTAAATGACAAGCTTAGCACTGTAAGATCAGGATACTAATGTAAAGTTGGACAAAGTCCTAAAGAATGAGTAAATGACTAATTCTGCTCATCTGCCAGAAATTTGCACTGGCACTCCTATTGTCATGGTTCTGCAAAAATGGAAAGGCCCTTTGCCTTTGTGGCAAAAGTTATAATACGGAGACTCTTGCATTGTTTGGTATATTTCACTTTCAAATTCAGATACATAGACTTTTTAGTATTTGACTCAAATAATATCTTTCCTCAACTATTTTTTATTTATTTATTTATTTCCTCAACTATTTTTAAATGCTTTGCTTATTGTAGTTACTTAACTTCTTTTAGACTAGATTTCTTTAGAACATTTTTAGATTTACAACAAAATTGAGAAGAAGGTACAGAGATTTCCCTTATAGTCTCTGCCTCCACTCCTACCCCCACCCCCATTTATATTCTCTACTATCAACTTCACTCAGAAGGATGACACTTTTTTTTTTTTTTTTACCAAGGATAAAACTACATTGACACATCATAATTGCCCAAAATCCGTAGTTTACTTTAGGGTTCATTCTTGGTGGTGTACATTCTATGGATTTGGACAAATGTATAATGACACGTATCCATCATTGTAATGTCATACAAAGTATTTTCACTGCCCTAAAAATCTGCCTATTCATCCTTCTCTTTATCCCCTGCAATTGATCTCTTTATTGCCACCATAGTTTTGTCTATTCCAGAATTGTTATTACAGTTGGAATCGGATAGCCTTTCAGATTGTCTTCTTTCACTTAGTAATATACTTTTAAGTTTCCTCCATGTTTTTCATGGCTTGATAACTCATTTCTTTTTAGCACTGAAAAATATTCCATGCAGTTTATTAATCCACTCACCTACTGAATGACATTTTGATTGTTTCCAAGTTTGGGCAATTATGAATAACGCTGCTATAAACATCCTTTTTGGGGTTGTTATGTGGCTATCGTTTTCAGCTCCTTTGGGTAAATACCTAGGAGTATGATTGCTGGATCATATGACAAGAGTATGCTTGTTTTATAAGAAACCACTAAACAGTCCTTCAGAGGAGCTATACCATTTTACATTCCATAAGCAATGAATGAGAGTTCCTATGCTCCACATCCTCACCAGCATTTGTTGGTACTGGTGTTTTGGATTTTGACTTAATAGTAGTGTAGTGTTATATCATCATTTTAACTTTTCAAGCCTTCCAAATTCTGAAGTTTATAAAATCTTAGTTGTATATAGCAAGTTATTTAACTATTGGTACATTTGTTGTCCTTGACTTATGTTTATGTTCCAGGTGGCTCAGGAATTGCAGTAACTGATCACTCTAAAATCCATGAGATGCAAAGAACTATTCAAGTTCTACAAACTGAAAAAGTAGAGTCTACAAAAAAAGTGGAAGAACTTGAGGATCAGATAAAAGATATAAGTAGAAAATTACTGTCTTCAGAAAATGACAGAGAAGTTTTGCGGAAGGAACAAGAACGACTAAACGTGGAAAACAGGCAAATAAGTAAAGAATGTGAAAACTTGAAACTGGAATGTAGTAAATTGCAGCCTTATGCTATGAAGCAGAGTGACACTGTGAAGGAAGGGGAAAGCATTCTTCCACAGAGCACATCACTGGAAGAAGAGGTGTTCAGACTACAGCAAGCACTGTCTGGTATAAAATGTTTGGAACTTACTCCTGATTGGTTCTTCATTGCATACTAGCTGTTTTTAGAGACAGCTAGCTCTTTGTATAACTGGGTACTTTGTGGAAATGAAATATTTATGGAAATGACTGGAATTTGAATAGAATTGTTTGGTTTAGATTCAGTGTCATAATACATCACAAATAGGAATTTTCTACTAAAAAGGGTTAAGTGTTGGTTAGGTGTCTCTTAACCTCTCTTCCTCATCTTTTAAGTATTTATGTGTAACTCACTGATTTAGGAGGCCATGTACATTTCTGAGAAATGTTTATATAGACATTTGTTGGGAGTAGAAATGGGCCTATTTCTGTTAATTTGTAAAGAACCAAATATTTCCTATAACTCATTAGGGCTCAAACCCTGCAGTTATGGAATTCAGCCTACCTTCTTCAAAATCTTGTGTTACCTTTCAAAATGATCTCCTGAATCTAAGCAAACCTGAGAATGATAGGAGCCATAGGTCTTCCATAGTTGTCCATACTTAAGGTGATATTTAGTTACCATACCAGTGTTCTGTTACAAAAAATAAGTATTAAATGAATTAGGCCAAGCAGCGGTACTCATTCATGCCAGAAAAACGTAACAGGAGCTCTTTAGCTGAAAAGATACATCTTATTTTCCACTGTGTCCTCGTCTCACAATAAACTATATGAACTCATTCATTCTTGTTCTGGAGGTTTCTAGCCCTTGTGTGTTTGTGAGTACCCATGAATTCCTGACCTGGAGGGCCAAGTTTATAAATTTGAATTTAAGTTAGGTTCAAAGTAAAATCTCCATGTCCTCTCTTCTTTTCCTACCTTGGTAATTGCTAGTGTTTATCAGTCTCCCAAAACAGAACATTTGAAGTTATTCCTTAGAAAGTTTGTAGGTTCTTAGTACTTTATCTTCCCAGATGAGCTGTAGGGTTTCTCATAGGTACTTTAGTCCTAGGAGCTGCCATGAAGGCAGAGGGAAAGCTGTGCAAGTTGGATTTTGGACTTCTTTCTCATTTGACTTCAAAGTAGCACAGCTCTTTTCAAAATAAATGTATTTAATGTATTGGGTGACCCATATGAGTTTACTTGCTTTAAAAACAAATTTATTGGCTTAGGCCTTCCCCTTTTTCCATTTCCACTGCCACTGAATAACATCAGCCAATCATAATTTTTTTTTTTTTTTGGCACAGTTAACTTTCATAGTCCCTGAACGAAGTAGGATAGCATACTGGTTAAGAACACAACAGAGTTGGAATCCAACTCCATTACTAACTAGCTGACCTTGGATAAGTTAATCAATATCTCTATGTTTTGTTTTTTTCATCTACATGGTTGCGGTAATATTATCTTCTTTATAGTTGTAGTAGTAATGATGATTTTATGACTTACTAGCTGCAGAGTTCTCTTTAGAATAGTGTCTAGCCTACAGTAAGTTTTATAAAAGTGTTAGCTGTTATTAGTCTCTGGGCTTCATTATCCCCTCTTCACATAATTCTTTTTTTCCTTCTTTTTTTTTTTTTTTTGCTAAACAAAACTTCTATTGAGAGAAAAGAGTACCAAGAGGCTGTCTTCAAGAGGTTCTTGAGCCTCAGCCCTCAGGACGTGGGGTCCCTGGGCCGGTGATCTATTAGGAAAGAACTAGAAAGAGGTTCGATGGCCAGGCTACCATGTGTTTCTCAGATACCATGCTGAGCTGCAGATCCTGGGCCCCTGTTTCTAGGTTAAGGCCTACCCGTGGACTCACAGGCAAGGTCTGCAGTCCCCACAGTTTGGTCTTCAGAGGTGGCCTCATGGGGCAGGTTGTATATTTGCTGGCAGAGCCACAGGACAGATGTGCTTGGTAGCATCACCGCTTGGTGTCCGTCTTAGCACTGCTTGGAGCAGATCCACATGGCAGCGGGCTGCTAATGCTACCAGGTAGATAGGACATCACTAAGCTCCTCCTGAAGGGCTTGCACTGAAAGCTCTGCGGGCGCCTCCACTTCCCCAGCCCAGGCCCGGAGGTTCCGAGGCTGGTGGAACTGGTCCGTCCCTTGCAGCAGCAAACTCTGCATGGAGGCAGTACATGTTCTTGAGCATGGGCTCCAGCTGAAGCTGAAGGGGCCAGCAGCATTGGTGCCCTCCCCGCACGTCCCCACGCTTCTCCGCACCCACAGTGGACATGGCACCCACGGCGCTGCAGCCCAGACTGCTCTGAAGAGCCCCGTGCCCAGCCTGGAGCCTGCCTCAACAATTTTTTTTGTTTTTTTTGCAGCCAGAATGATTTTTCAGAAATGCAAAGCAGGTTACATTCCTGATGAGTACTTTGTGGCTCCCTGTGAAACTTCTTTTTTTTAAAAATATATTTTATTGATTTTTTACAGAGAGGAAGGGAGAGGGATAGAGAGTTAGAAACACTGATGAGAGAGAACCACCGATCAGCTGCCTCCTGCACACCCCCTACTGGGGATGTGCCTGCAACCAAGGTACATGCCCTTGACTGGAATCGAACCTGGGACCCTCCAGTTTGCAGGCCGATGCTCTATCCACTGAGCCAAACCAGTTAGGGCCCCTGTGAAACTTCTTGATCAGACAAGTAATACCTTAATGATCTTTTTTTTATAATATATATTTATTGATTTCAGAGAGGGAGGGAGAAGGGAGAGAGAGAAGAAACATCAATGATATGAGAGAATCATTGATTGGCTGCCTCCTGCACGCCCCCTACTGGGGATCGAGCTCACAACCCAGGCATGTGCCCTTGGCCAGAATCGAACCTGGGACCCTCCAGTCCGTAGGCTGACGCTCTATCCACTGAGCCAAACCGGCTAGGGCTGAACTTTCTATATGGCTCCTTAAGCTGGCAATGTTGACTCTTAGCTCTGTTGCCTTTGCATTTACTGCTTTCTCTGTGTAATCTCTCTCTTTTCACTCACTCTTCTTTGCATATTAAGATTCAACACAGGTATTATGTTCACTCTGAGGCACTAGCGCAGCTGCTTCCCTGGCCCCACGTGTCACCCCACCCCACCCCGTCCTTCGGGTTTAGGAGTTTGCCCTCTTTGGCCCAATAGCACCTTGTGCTCCCTGTATCACACCGTACTGTAATCACGTGCCTACTTTCCTTCCCCTCTGAATTGTAAGCTCCTTGAGAGCAAGCAAGGGCTACATTTTTCCATTTTGTGGTCTAGCAGCTGACCTCATAGTAAATGTTCAGTTTTTCCTGTATGAACATTGAATGAATTACTTCAGCTGAACTCATGGTATTCTGCACTTGTGTTCTAAAACCCCTTCTGTTTATGGATCTATCCGGAATACCAGATTGGATGGTCTTTTTATTAGTAGTCATGTCTAAGTCACTTTAGAGAATTGATAGATTGTGTATTGTTGTATGAATATACATTTGTGTTTTAAGCCCTCCCCCCTCCTTGGTTTTAGTCCTTATACTATTTACTGTTACACAAACTATTCAACTCACTTTGAAACAGTTGTTACTGTTTTTATCAAGGCAATAAATATGATTCAGAATACAATTATAATTCTTATATTGTTTCATAGAATTGGATTTTAACATAGTTTATACCTTGCATTTATAATATGACTTCTTTGGAATAGTCAAAATAGAAATAAAAAATAACATACATTTTACCCAAGAACTCTCAGGGCTTGCTAATTGTGCTTATAAATATACTTTATTTTAATTGGGTTTCATTTCTGAGTTTAATTTTAGGAGGGAATTATGAAGTTATTTTAAAGAATTCTAATGTCAGATTCATTGTTGTTTTTACAGATGCTGAAAGTGAAATAAAGAGACTGAGTCATTTAAACCAGGTAAACTCATTTTAAGAGAGAAAGCTTTTGGCATTGGTTTACCCAGAAAAACCATTACAGTTGCTTATTTTGTGTGTGTTTTTAAATATATTTTTATTGATATCAGAGAGGAAGGGAGAGGGAGAGAGAGAGAGAGAAAATCATCAATGATGAGAGAGAATCATTGATTGGCCTACTTCTGCATACCCCTGACTGGGGATCAAGCCCACAACCTGGGCATGTGCCCTGACCAGGAATCCAACCATAATCTCCTGGTTCATAGGTCAATGCTCAACCACTGAGCCACACTGTCCGGGCTGTTGTGATGGTGTTGTTTTTTATAAATTCATGTGAACTTATCCTAGGAACTTTTATCTTGGGAATTTTATGTTTGCTGATTAACAACAAACTTTTTGCATTATAAATTAACAATTTTAAAAGTTCCATAATTGAAAAATGCAAGTATATCTCTTTGAATATTAATTAGACAAATGTTATATTTGTAGAGACAGTGGAAGCAGATCCTCTACCAAAATGAGAAATGCATTTTGGTTTCCCTTTATGATATTTAGGGAGTTGTTTCTTTTTCTGATGATTACAGGTTATTTTGTAAATGTATTTGTATATTTTTTCAAATATAATAAAGAGCCCTAACCGGTTTGGCTCAGTGGATAAAGCGTTGGCCTGCGGACTGAAGGGTCCCAGGTTCGATTCCATTCAAGGGCATGTACCTTGGTTGCGGGCACATCCCCAGTAGGGGGTGTGCAGGAGGCAGCTGATTGATGTTTCTCTCTCATTGATGTTTCTGACTCTCTATCCCTTCCTCTTCCTCTATGTAAAAAATCAATAAAATATATATATTTAAAAAAAATATATATATATATAATAAAGAAATTCTCTCTGCAAATGTCTGTTAAATGAGTGATGGGCTTTTTAGATGGTCCAGTGTTGCATGCTTATAATTTTTATGCCACTTAAGAAATGCAGAGTACAAATACCCAATTGTATATCTTGCCTGCTTTCTTATAAACTCGAAATTTCCTATCATCTGAAAACTGTTTTTAACATGTTTACAGGATAATCTCACTGAAGACAATCTGGAACTTAAAATGCGTGTCCAAGTTTTAGAAAAAGAGAATTCATTATTGAGTCAAGAAAAGGTGGGTGCAATAAAAATGGGGGCAGAATTAAAAGGTGTGTGTATTATATATCGATCACAGCTAAGAGCCAGTTTATATCAAAATGAGTGTTTAGCTCTTGAGAGTCCTGAGGGTAAAGCTGATCTCATCGGTGCTTGTCAGGCCAGGTTGAAGTACTGGGCAAGGTTCAGAGTATGAGCCTGGCCAGAGTTTCTGTTTAGAGATAAACCAGTAGGCATACAGATAGGAGCAGAAAAGAAAGGTAAAGGTTCTTTGGTTTCAGATGAAGTCCTGACAGCAACATACACACAGGTGGGTCGGGAGCCTGGAGTGGCATACTATAGTAACTATACGTACTGCTTATATGCCCCAGAATGTGTCTAGTGTGGTGGACAGGAATTTTTTAGTGGTGAGGGGCAAAGAGGGACATTGCCAATGGTAGAAATAGGGTCTCTTGTGTGTATTGGTAGCAAGGATAGAGTAAGATTTTGTAATGTTATGTTGGGCTTTGTTTATATTTTTAATCTTTCAGTGTCTCTTCTTCCAATTGATAGTATGTGTTGTGGTTTTCCCCTTTTATCATTTAAGGAAGAACTTCACATATCACTTTTAAAATTAAACAATGAATATGAAGAAATTAAAAGTACAACTGTGAGAGACATGGATTTGGATTCAAAATTACATGACTTAAGACTTAATTTGGAGGCAAAGGAACAAGAACTCAATCAGAGTATTACTGAAAAGGAAGTACTGATAGCTGAGTTAGAAGAACTGGATAAGCAGAACCAAGAAGCTACAAAGGTAATAAGTACCATATTAAAGACAGTGTGGTAGCACATTCTACCAGTAGACCGAACACTGGATTGACAAGCAAGGTGATTGGTGTGATTTAATTTTGTGTTTTAATTAATATTTTAGTTTATTGATGCTCTAGTCATAGAGGTTGGCGGACTTTTTCTGTAAAGTGTTAGTAAATATTTTAGGCTCTGCAAGCCATATAGTCTCAGTTGCATCTGCTCAACTCTGTTGTCATAATATGTAAACAAATGAGCCTGACTCTGTTCCAATTAAAACTTTATTTATAAAAACAGGTGGCAGGTCTGATTTGCCCATTGGCTGCTAGTTTGTTGATTCCTGCACAGTGTTTAAAGTTGAAAATAAACAACATATATCTTTTACCTTCTTTAGTTTTAAATTCTAATTTCTAAAATGATAAAATAATTTGCTATAAAATATTAGTAACTTCGTTGGGTTTTTTAAAAAAAGAGTTTTAAGAAGGATTAGAGCCTGCCCGGGATGGCTCAGTGGTTGAGCATCGACCTATGAACCAGGAGATCACGGTTTGATTCCCAGTCTGGGCACATGCCCAGGTTGTAGGCTCTATCCCCAATGAGGGGCGTGCAGGAGGCAGCTAATCAATGATTCCCTCTCATCATTGATGTTTCTATCGGTCTCTCCCTCTCCCTTCCTCTCTCTGAAATCAATAAAAACATTTTTTTAAAAAAGGATTAGAAATAACTGAGAATTATTATTCTATTGTATATGACATTTTATAAAATTTCCTTTAGGTACTAAAATGAGAATGTTTTAAAGTTAATATGCAAATTATTATTATTTTTTGCAGCACATGATTTTGATAAAAGATCAGCTATCAAAGCAGCAAAATGAGGGAGATAGCATCATCAGTAAACTTAAAATAGATCTAAATGATGAAAAAAAGAGAGTTCATCACCTTGAAAATGATAAAATGAACATTACTAAAGAGTTAGAGATGCAGAAAGAAAAGTTAATTCAAAGTGAACTGGTCCTAAATGACTTGCATTTAACCAAGCAGGAGCTAGAGAATAAAATAGAAGATTTACTAGCTCAACTAAATAAATCACAAAACAGTAATTTAAATATCCAGAAGGAGAACTTTGAGCTTAAGGAACATATTAAACAAAAGGAGGAGGAACTTTCTAGAGTCAGGTGTGAATTAACTCAGCCTCTTAATCAAGACTCTAACAGCAGTTTTAAGGATGACTTACTTAAAGAAAGAGAAGCTGACATCAGAAACTTAAAGCAAAATCTTTCAGAAGTAGAACAACTCAATGAAAATTTAAAGAACGTTTCTTTTGATCTCAAAATGGAAAATGAAAAGTTGGTTTTAGCATGTGAAGATTTAAGACATCAGTTGGAAGAATCTATTGCTGGTAACAATCAGATTTCTCTGGAAAAAAACACAATTTTGGAGACTCTGAAAACGGAAAAAGGACAGTTAGAAGCAGAATTGTGTCGGGCTGAAAAGAGGCTGTTGGAAGAAGCAAACAAGTATGAGCAGACCATTGAAGAACTGTCAAATGCACGGAACTTGAGTGCCTCTGCTTTACAGCTGGAACATGAGCGTTTAATTAAGCTCAGTCAAGAGAAAGACTTGGAAATAGCAGAACTCAAAAAGAATATTGAGCAGATAGACATTGATCATACAGAGACTAAGAACATTTTGTCATCTAGTTTAGAAGAGAGGAAGCAACTAACACAACTTATAAATGAGAAAGAAGTTTTTATTGAAAGACTTAAAGACAGAAGTTCAGAGCTCCGGGAGGAGTTAGATAAATACACTGAAGCCTTCAGAAAAAATGAAATTTTGAAGCAAACCATAGAGGAGAAAGACAGACATCTTGGATCCATGAAAGAAGAAAACAATCACCTAAAAGAAGAACTGGAACGGCTCCGGGAACAGCAGAGTCGAGCTGCACCTGTGGCTGAGCCTAAAACCCTTGACTGTATTACAGAACTAGAATCTGAGGTATCTCAACTGAATATTATAAAGGATAACCTTGAAGAGGAAATAAAACACCACCGAAAGATAATTGAAGATCAAAACCAGAGTAAAATGCAACTACTTCAGTCTTTACAGGAGCATAAGAAGGAAATGGATGAGTTTAAATACCAGCATGAGCAAATGAATGTCACGCACACCCAGCTCTTATTAGAGAAAGATGAGAAAATTAAGACTTTGCAAAAAACAATTGAAGAAATCAAAACCCAGTTGCATGAAGAAAGGCAGGGTATTCAAACAGAGAATTCTAATATTTTTCAAGAGACAAAAGTTCAGAGCCTTAACATAGAAAACGGAAGTGAAAAGCATGATTTATCTAAGGCTGAAACCGAAAGGTTAGTAAAAGGAATAAAGGAACGGGAATTAGAGATTAAACTTCTAAATGAAAAGAATCTATCTTTAACCAAACAGATTGATCAGCTGTCCAAGGATGAGGTTGGAAAGCTAACTCGGATTATCCAGCAGAAAGATTTGGAGATTCAGGCTCTCCACGCTAGAGTTTCTTCCGTTTCCTACAATCAGGATATTGTTTACCTTCAACAGCAGCTGCAGGCCTTTGCTATGGAAAGAGAACAAGTATTAGCTGTTTTGAATGAGAAGACTAGGGAAAATAGCCAACTAAAAACAGAATATCACAAAATGATGGATATAGTGGCTGCCAAAGAAGCAGCCCTCATTAAGCTACAAGATGAAAATAAGAAAATGTCCACTCAATTTGAAGGTGCTGGCCAAGAAATGTTTCGAGAAACTGTTCAGAATTTATCTCGTATCATTCGAGAAAAAGACATTGAAATAGATGCATTAAGTCAGAAATGTCAGACCTTATTAACAGTTTTACAAACATCCAGCACCAGTGACGAGGTTGGAGGTGTTAATAGTAATCAGTTTGAGGAGCTTCTACAGGAACGTGATAAGTTAAAACAACAAGTAAAGAAAATGGAAGAGTGGAAACAGCAGGTGATGACCACAGTACAGAATATGCAACACGAATCAGCCCAGCTTCAGGAAGAACTTCATCAGCTTCAGGCGCAAGTGTTGGTTGACAGTGATAACAATTCTAAGTTACAAGTGGACTATACTGGCCTGATCCAAAGCTATGAGCAGAATGAAACCAAACTCAAAATTTTTGGGCACGAATTAGCACAAGTTCAGCATAGCATAGGGCAGCTTTGCAACACCAAAGATCTCCTTTTAGGAAAACTTGATATTATCTCACCTCAGTTCTCTTCTGGATCATCTCTTACCTCTCAGTCTGCAGAGTCTCTTAAAACAACTAAGTCTGAAACATTAAGTGAAGCTTCTCAGCACGAGATAGATGAGCTAAGAAAGTTGCTGCAGGAAAAAGATGCAGCAATTAGAACTCTCCAGGAAAATAATCATAGACTCTCTAATTCAATTGCTGCCACCTCAGAGCTAGAAAAAAAAGAACATGAACAAACGGATTCAGAAATTAAACAGCTAAAGGAGAAACAAGATGTTTTGCAAAAGTCACTTAAAGAGAAAGACCTCTTAATTAAAGCGAAAAGTGATCAGTTAATTTCTGTAAATGAAAATTTCACAAACAAGGTGAATGAAAATGAACTTTTAAGGCAGGCAGTAACAAACCTGAAGGAGAGAACATTAAGTTTAGAAATGGACATTTGTAAATTAAAAGAGGAAAATGAAAAAATAGTAGAAAAAACCAGGGAAAAGGAAACAGAATATCAAGCATTACAAGAGACTAATATGAAGTTTTCTATGATGCTGCAAGAAAAAGAGTTTGAGTGCCACTCAATGAAGGAGAAGGCTCTTGCTTTTGAGCAGCTACTGAAAGAAAAAGAGGTATGTCCTGAATGGGGTATTACATACAGAGGGAAGTTCGGGTGGAGGAGATTTTTAATGTTACTCCATTGATATTATCTTTGAAGGGGAATATGAATTTGTTCACTTAGAAATACTTATTTCAAGGTTTTGTGTTTCATTCTAAATAAATATTCTTCAGAGGCATCTGGAAGTTTCTCCCCAAATGACTAGGTATTTCCAAATATTTTTTTATATTGGGTTAATCTTTTAGAGCCTGTTAAGTAGGAAAGGTTTAGTAATAATATTTTTCTTCAGAAAATAGAAATGTGTTACAAGAGTATTTTAAGTCAGTGCAACTTAACCAAATTTTAGGCATATTTCAGTAGCTGCTAGTAATGTTAACATTTCAGAGGTTTTTATATGTAATGAGAAGTTCTGTGAAATACATGCTCCATCTTTGACAATCTGCAATAGGTTATACATTTTACCTCGTAACACAGTAAGCACTTGTGTGTGTGTGTGTGTGTGTAAAACAGAAGTTTCAGGAATTAGAAATTACCCTTACTATATGTGATGCTGTATTTAGAAAAGTTTGACATGCTTGCATTAAATTGATTATTATGAATCAATCACAACCTAGGATTTGAAAAATGTTAGCCATGAGTAGTGCTTTTCACATAGTAGACTCAGTCAATATTCTAATCCCAGCTTTGTCATGAACCAGTAGGTCACGGTTCAATTCCCATCAGGGCACATGCTCATGTTGCCTGCTCAATCCCCAGTGTGGGGCCTGCAGAAGGTAGCCGATTAATGATTCTCTCTCATCATAGATGTTTCTGTCTCTCTCCCTCTCCCTTTCTCTCTGAAATGAATACAAAGATATATATTAAAAATAATAATAATAAATAAAATGACTTCCCTATTTCTCCTCTGCCAGCATCTTGACACTTACTTTCTCCAGCAACAATTGTGAATGCCTGATGAATGGGGACACGCACGCGCGCGCACACATACACACACACACACACACACACACACACTTTTTTTGAGTGATTTTGGGTTTGTGAACACTGTTGTTTAGGGTAAATTTGAAGAGATTGTGTCTTTTGAGTTCTTTTTAAATATATGTAATAAACTTTTTCTTTAAGAGTCATTTTAGATTATTAGAAAAATTGCAAAGATACTTGAGTTCTCATATACCTCACACCGAATTTCCCTTATTTTTAATCTTACATTACTATGGTACACTTGTAACAACCAGTGAACTAATATTGATACATTACTATTAGCTAAAGTTCACACTTTAGCGGGCTGGAGGGAGTTAATGGGAGAAAAAAGAGACATATGTAATACTTTCAACAATAAAGATTTTAAAAAATAAAGATCACACTTCATTTGAATTTCCTTAACTTTTAACAAATGCCCTCTCCTGTTTGAGGATGCCATCTAGGGTACCACATGAGTCCTTACGCTCCTTTAGACTGACAGTTTCTCAGACTTTCCTTTTTTGATGACCTTCACATGGTTAACTATATTTTAAAATTAATTAGTGAAGAAATGTCATTCTTAAGTGTATTTTTCTTTAAAGCTAAAGTTATTTCTTTCCTAAAGGGCGAGACGGGGGAGTTAAATCAGCTTTTAAATACAGTTAAGTCAATGCAGGAGAAGACGGTTACATTTCAGCAGGAGAGAGATCAAGTCATGTTGGCCCTGAAACAGAAACAAATGGAAAACACTGCTGTGCAGAATGAGGTATTCTTTCACTTTAAAGAAACAGTGATTCAAACACCAAGCTTAATCATTATGAGGAAAACTGTAAGGATTAGCATTTACAATGAATTTCTCTCATTGGCGATTTTTTGCTTAGTCTTGCTCTAGTGTGCTGTGGTAGAATTTTCATCTAGAATGCATTTTGCTTCAGTTTTCAAAAGTGAAAATCGTGATCTAATCATTATGTTTTACACCTGAAACTAAATTATACCTTGATATTTTTAAAATAAAAATGTGAAAACAAAGGCATATCTTGGATATAAGAAAATTCTTTTCCAGTCATAAAATATGGGAAAAATGAGATTTACTGAAAAAGTGGTCTGTGTATAATCTTTGTATAATTCCATAGTCTATCATAGCCACAGGAATGAGGTCTTACAAAAGAAATCTTCCAAATGAATATTCTGGATCATTTCAGGAGACTTTTTTCCTAGCATAAATGCATCTTGCAGTATGAGAAATTAATATACAGTTAATACACTTCAGTAATTGGGAAATTTGATAAGTTAGTGGCTTGTGGAGGGGGAGGGAGCATTTTATAGAAGAAAAATAAAGAAATGTCCTCTATCTAGGTTCAACATTTACGTGACAAAGAATTACGCTTAAACCAGGAACTAGAGAGATTGCGTAACCATCTTTTAGAAACAGAAGATTCTTATACCCGTGAAGCTTTGGCTGCAGAAGATAGAGAGGCTAATCTAAGAAAGAAAGTCACAGCATTGGAGGAGAAGCTAGCTTCATCCTCTAGTGCAATGGAAAATGCAAGGTAACTTTCTCCCATTTTTAGTCTTAATAGTAACACTTCTTGATTATAAGACTCAATAAGCATTTTTCATATTTTGCCTCATTTTTTTCTCACAAAATTTATTTTGTCTATTTTACAGACAAAGAAACTTAAAGAGGCTTAGTAACCTTCCTGAGGTCAGGCACAGTGTGTGGGGGTTTCATACTGGGGTCTAACTCTTAACTAGATCTGGCATTCAAAGTGAGCTTTCTTGGAATCTTAACCATTACCTAGATAATTGAATTGCTTCTCATCATTTTAGGAGTTTAGACTTAAATCCCAACTGATTCATTTAGTTTTCAAGCTCTTAAAGGATTAATTTAATTAAATTTGTGTGATTTTATTTTTAATCAAATGATCTGAGGTTGAACAAGGTTTGGCTCTAAGAAAGAGAGAGTAAAGGAAGTAACAAGGTGAAGAATTAACCTGGGTCAGTAAGAATTAACTCTTGGTTTCTTAGAACTTTTGAATAACCGGGTCCCTATATATATATATTTTTTTTCTTTTCTTTATTGATTAAGGTATTACATATGTGTCCTTATCCCCCATTGCCCTCCCATCCCCCCACTCATGCCCTCACCACCCCACTCCCTCACTCATGCCCACACCCCCCTGGTGTCTGTGTCCATTGGTTTGGCTTATATGCATGCATACCAGTCCTTTGGTTGATCTCTCCCCTTACCCCCACCCTCCTCTACCTTCCCCTGAGGTTTGACGGTCCGATCGATGCTTCTCTGTCTCTGGATCTGTTTTTGTTCATCAGTTTATGTTGTTCATTATATTCTACTAATGAGTGAGATCATGTTATTTCTCTCAATAAATGTTTTGTTTTGTTTTCTTATGACAAAACATTTTATTTTTCACTTTAGGAAAACCACTTAAGCCAAAAGAACATAAAGTCACAATCCCACCCACCCTCAAATAATCTTTTTATTTTTTTGCCTTTATATGATTCTGTATGTTTGTGTACATATTATATATTTTTTAAAGCAAACTGGAGATTATATATTCATACTGTTTTATAAACTGCTTCTGTTACTTAATATGAGTATCAGTACATGTTAAGCCATGTGTTTCTGCAATATCATTTATGGCTACAGAGTGTACCGTTATTTGGATTGCCATAATTTCTTTAAGCCGGTCATTTATTATTGGACATGTAGAGTTTCAACTTTTCAAAATTATTAAGAGTGCTATCATATCTCAAGATAGGTATTTTTGTGTTGATGACAAATTACTTTCTTGGCGTAAATTTTTAGAAATGGAAGTTTGGTTCAATGGTTTTTTTAAAACTTTTGAAATGTACTGCCAAATAATCTTACAGAAAAATAATGTCTATTTATATTTCCATTTAGTGATATGCACATCTTTTAAAAAACTTTTTTTTAAATATGTTTTTATTGACATTAAAGAGAGGGGAAGAAAGAGGGAGGGAGAGAGAGAAACATCCATAAGAGAGAGAAACATCTATTGGCTGCCTCTTACACTTCTCTTACTGGGGTTTGAGCCCCAGCCCAGGCACGTGCCCTGACTGGGAATCAAACCAGTGACTTTTTAGTACATGAGACAGCCCTCACCTAAATGAGCCACACAAGCCAGGGTGATATGCACATCTTTTAACTTATTTTTTTATCATGTATGATGCTGAAGGATATACAAGGAGATAGTAAATATATCTGTGCAAATAAATTGTGGGCCAGTAGAGACAATACTTCTGAGAATGAAGTCCTCCCTCACATTGTAGGGTATATTATTATGCCTTCAGGCTCAGAAGGAAAGCTTTTTTAAAGTGAGATTGAGAATAATGGGTGATCATTTGTGTATGTGTTTCACAAAGGGAGAAATGCCAAAACATCCTCAGACTATGAAATTGGTACTTTCCTTTAAATATTCAGGCCCTTGTTTTCTCTAATTAAAACAGTCTAGTCTCTGCCTTCTTTCATTTACCCTTCATAATTGCCAGAATAACCTTCATTGAGTAGAGCTGTGACCTTGTTACTCCCTTTTCCAAAATCATTAGCCTTATTTCTCACTATTATCTACATTACCCAAACTTTATCACTCAGTTCTTCAGATACAGCTATTTTTCTATTTCTTTCTTCTTTTTGTTTATATTCTTTCTTCTACTGAAAGCGGGCCTGATCCCTAACAGTATTTCTGTCCATCCCATCTGTCCTTCAAATAGCATTTTCTTCATTAACGCTGTTTCTTCACCCCACTCCTCAAACCCAAAACCAAACCCTGGTGTGATACTATTTCCTTTGAACCCGCGTAGTAATTTGTGTCTTTGATAGGGCACTTCTTTTTTTTTTTTTTTTTTTTTAAATATATTTTATTGATTTTTTACAGAGAGGAAGGGAGAGAGATAGAGAGTTAGAAACATCGATGAGAGGGAAACATCCGATCAGCTGCCTCCTGCACATCTCCCACTGGGGATATGCCCGCAACCTAGGTACATGCCCTTGACCGGAATCGAACCTAGGACCCTTCAGTCCGCAGGCCGACGCTCTATCCACTGAGCCAAACCGGTTTCAGCTGATAGGGCACTTCCATCTTACTTTAGGGTACAGGTAATGTTGACCCATCTTACACTTTCTCCCACCCAATGGAATGTAAGGTTACCAAGGGTAGGAATGATGTCATTTGTTTTGTACCCTTCCCACAAGCATATATTCTCACACATAATTTAATAGATGTTCATTAAATATTTTTATATATGTAATTCAAATCTACAAACCTACCTAACAACAGTAACATGTGGTAATCTGTTAACCTCTTGAGTGACATCCACAGCTCATTTAATCTTTACTATCTTTGAGTGATTTTCTAACCAGCAAAGTTGAATACAACTCAGGGACATTTAAGGGCAGTTGTCTCCTATTTATCAATTTACTGCTCTTTCCACAAGAGGGTGCTACTGGGTAAAGTTTCTTCAGAGTAGCTGCTCTAAATGGACTTTGATGGGCTTCTCGAGTAAGGATTTAACTGGTATTAAAAACCCAGGAAAGACTATTGCAATATTTTGTATGTAATAATTATATATTAAGGAAGTACATCAGTGACATAAGCCTGGATAGATGCTATATAAATCTCTTAGGGAACTCTGATTTAATCACTTGGGGCAGTTGTAGGAGTTATTTAATACACACAGAAAATGATGGTAAAAGATAATTAACTAGTAATCAGAGCAGTTAATCTATGGGCTCACCTTAGGAAAGCTGTGACTTCATGATTTCACATGTTAAAAGCATGGGGGTGTCATAGAATTCATTGCTCATTTGATTGGAAGCTGGACAAAATGCCTTCCAAGGGCCCTTAGAACTTACAATTTTATGATAAATTACATCATAGAGTTGCCTGCTGTTTATAAATTTTTCTCATGGTGACAGTTCTTGTTTACGCAATGTTGTCTTTTAAAATGATTGCCATTTAGAGTCACTTTCACAAGAAGGATGGTTAAAAACGGAGAACAAAGATCAGAGGCACTCTTCAAGTTTCTTTAATGCAATAAAATATAGGTCACATTCATAGAGACAGAAAGTAGAATTATGGTTGCTGGGGGAACGGGGAGTTGTTGTTTAATGGGTGTGGTGTTTTGGCTTGGTAAGATGAAAAAAGTTCTGGAGATGAATGGTGGTGATGGTTGTACAGTAATGTGAATGCACTTAGTGCCACTGAACTCTACACTCAGAAAAGATTAAAATGGTAAATATTATGTATATTTTAACATAATAAAAAAAGTAGGAGACTTCATCTTGTTAAAGTTATCTAAATACTATGAAGTCTAATTTGCATTTACTCCACTAAAATGTACGGAAGATGTTTCATCTTGTAAAGAACCTAAATAGAAATAGTTTGACTTTTATTCTTTTTGTTTGAAGCCATCAAGCCAATTTGCAGGTAGAGTCATTGCAGGAACAATTGAATGTAGTCTCCAAGCAAAGGGATGAGACTGCCCTGCAGCTTTCTATGTCTCGGGAACAAGTAAAGCAGTATGCTCTATCACTGTCCAACCTGCAGATGGTACTAGAGCATTTCCAGCAAGGTAAGTAGTATGGTTAGTCTCACACTGAAGAAAAATTATCGTAGTTATTGGGAATTATGGCTTATTTCAATGCCATTTTAGATTAGGCCTGGGGATGTGGATATCTTTGAAAGATTACCCACTAGTAGGGGGGGAAGATAAGTAGCCATCAACAAGTTAATTTAGACTGCTTTTATAATTAAGACTAGAGAACATAAACTATATATAGTAATTATTAAAAATTTATTTTAGTATCATGTCATGAGCTATTAAGGTAAGTGTTGGGTAACTATAAGTGTAACAAAGAAATGATCATCACGTGATAGATAACAAGTGGAATACAAAGGAAGAGAGAGGCACTGGTAGAAAAGATGGTTAGGTTTTGAGATATCGGTTGGAGGTTGAATCCACTTCAAAGAGTTAATCATCAGTAACTGCTGTCCTTTGAAATATTGATGGGCCTGTTCTTGCTCTTCATCTATACTTTGAGGTATTTATGTTTTCTAGTCCTGGTGGAAAATAATTTTTGGAGACACAATAGTGACTGGAACAGTTGGACCCTGATAACTGAATATGCTTTCTCACATCTATCTCCCATCCTCAGATTTACCCCCTTTGATCATTCTCCCATCCATTTGTTTATCCATACATTCAGTAATTATTGGCAATGAATTAACTGCTAGTGAGGGCAAGTGGGTGATTAGGGAATATGAGGCTAATGAAGCATCAGGAGTTCTAGTTTTGTGCCTAAGTCAAACTTTAAATTTGTACATATGTAGACCTTCAGGGTTACTCATGGTTGAAATGTTGAATTTTAAATATAAGATTTCTCTAGATCTACTCTATATAATACTAAACTGAACATGTGTACAAAGTATATGGTACTGGGGCTGTAGGGAAAGCTTTGCCAAAGAGGAAATATTTGGGTGGAGTTCTGGAGGGAGGGAAGAGTTTGCAAGATGGACAAGATGGAGAATCAGTTAGGCAGAGGAAACTGATCTCATTACCTTAATTCCATTAACACTATCACTCAGGCATGTGTAATTGTTGAGACATATGAAATGTTTTTGTTGAATTCTTAAAATTACAAGTAGTTTAAAATTCTAATTTTATCGCACAATTGCAAAATACTATGTAACTTTTTTCCTCTCTAGAGGAAAAAGCTATGTATTCTGCTGAACTAGAAAAGCACAAACAGCTTGGAGCTGAATGGAAGAAAAAGGCAGAAAATCTGGAAGGAAAGCTGATGTCAGTGCAGGTTGGTTGAAATAATTTCCCTTGTAAATATTATTTTTAATGAAGCAATTTCTTATAGAATCTTTGTCTTGGAAATAATCTCTAAACAACTAATTTATTAAATATTATTTGAGTAACTAATCTGTACCCCATAGTGTGGCATAATAGTGAACAAGATACTCAGGATTTTCCTCCTGTGACTTATAGAGTAGACACAGCAAATATGAGATGACAGGACATTTTCAGTTTTTTTTGGCACAGATGAGTATTTTAGAGATCACTGAAGGGAAAAAACAACAAATTAATCTACAATTTTAACTTTATAATTTTCTCTTTTCAACAAAATATATTGAGTACTTTATTTCACATGGATTAAATTAATGTATGTTATCCCATTAGATTTTTCTTTTGCAGAGTAATCCTTTAAAATATTTTTATCTTTATTGTTATGCTATATTTCGTATATGCAAAAATCATACATAAGATATAAATAAAATGAACCTTCATGAAGAGATATGACACCAAAGTGACTTGCTTTTAGATTTAGGATAAACTTTTCTAAGTCATGAATTGACGCTGGTGGAAAATAAAATTTGTTTACCTGTCATGTTGTGCAGGCACATTCATATTCCAAATAAGTAAAGCCATATTTCCTATAAAGTTTTGAAATTATTAACTATTGAGTGGTTGTAAAATAGTATCCTATATAATAATCCTATATAATAAAAGGGTAATATGCAAATTGATCCTAACAGTGGAACGACCAGAACCACCGCTCAACCAGTCACTATGAGGTCCACTGACCACCTCTTGGTCCCTTTCCCAGGCTGGCAGACACCAATCTCCCAATGGCGAACAGGGAATTGGGGTGGGTGGCAGGGGATGCAGGTGGCTCCACGCCAAGGCCCCCACCCCACCAGTCACCCCACACACAGAGGGCAACCTGCGGCGGGGGCAGGACCGGTGAGCAGTGGGAACAGCCGACCTCTAGGTCCCTTCCCCTGGCCATCAGGCTCCGATAGCCTGATGGGGAATGGGGAACCGGGGTGGGTGGTGGCCAGGGCGGGGGGTGGGGAAGGGGGTGTGGCCGGCTGCGGGCAGCTGGGGAAGATGGCCCTGACCCTGACCGCAGGCCAGACTAGTTTAGATAATATGCATAAAATATAAAAATAACAATACAGCAAATACCCACATATTCACCGCCCAATATAAGAAATAAAATGACACCCTTTGAAATTCCATATGCACCTTCCTCATATCATCCCCTTCTTACCACCTCCTATTCCAAAAGTTTGTTTCCCCCCTTTGTTATTTTTATGGTTTTAACATGTAGATTTATATCTCCAAACAATACATTGTTTGGTTTTACATATATTTGAATTCTGTATTAAGTGGAATTTTAAACTACAGTGGGGCCTTGACTTATGAGTGTCCCGACTAACAAGTTTTTTGAGATACTAGCTGTCTCTTGGCCGATTTTTTGCATTGAGTTGATAGAGTAATTTGAGTTAGAGCTCCTTAACGAGCTCGGTCTCGGAACAAATTAAACTCATAAGTCAAGGCCCCACTGTATATGTAGATTGAGTAATTTTTCTGAGACTTGCTTTTTTGCTTAGTATTATGTTCATGATTTTTAGCCATGTTACTGTGTGTTACTGTGTGCAGTTGGTTCACTCTTTTACTGTTCTATTCATTGCATAAATATATAATTATTTACTTATTTTATTGATAAAGTAATTTTCATTATCTACTATGCAAACAATGTGGTTATGAACTTCCTTGTTTATATCTTCTGGTATACATATACAAGAGTTTCTATTTTGTGTGTATCTTGATTGGAATTGCTGAGCTATGGGATATATATGAGCAATTTCAACTTGATTAGATGATGGAAAATTATCTTTTAAAGTAGTTGTGCTTATTTAGTCCTTCCAGTGGTACATAAGAGTTCTTGTTCTACATCCTTGTCAGCACTTGACCTTATAAGAATATTTTCACTTTTTGCCAATGTGGGAGGGAGGAAGGGCTATCTTCTTATGGTTTTAGTTTGCATTTCTTTGATTACTAATGAGGTTAAGCACCTTTTTATTTTAATTTATGTGTGTATTTACTTATGTATGTATGCATGTATGTATTCATTTTATTTATTTTTTTGGAGAGAGTAAGAGAGAGAGAGAGAGAGAGAGAGAGAGAGAGAGAGAGAGAGAGAAAGAAACATTGGTATGAGAGCCAAACATTTATTGGCTGCCCCCTGCACACCAGGGGATTGAGCCCGGAAGTCAGGCATGTGCCCTGACCAGGAATTGCACCACCAACATTTTAGTGCACAGGACGACATCCAAACAACTGAGCCACACTGGCCAGGGCGAGGTCAGGCATCTTTTAATGTTCATTAACCATTTATGTTTACTTTATGGCCAGCTCATTAATACATTTAAAATGTATTTTATCCAACACTTTTAGTTGTTTCCATTGGGTCCAGAGTATCCAGTCTGTCACACTGTTTGAATAGAAGTCAGATCTTCTTTTTAAGCTAGGTGGTTTTTTTCAAATTTAAAGTGTAACATATATTTAGAAAAAGAATAAAATAAATTGGAAGAAACTAAAGAGGGAATTAGTAAAGATAAAAGCTAAAATTAATGAAATATAAACCAAACAATAGTAGAAAGAGTAACAAAATCTAAATGTTAATTTTTGAAAACATCTTAATGTAGTTTTAAGCTTTAATAATTTCTTAAATGTAAACAAAATCAGATTTTAAAAATATTACTTGAAAACATACTTTCTTTACACTAAACTTAGTTTTGTGCATTTTTAATATTAAATTTTTAATGTGTGAACACTTATGTGTACACACACATATATACATTGGTATATATGCTGTACACACCTGTGAGATTTATTACAAGAATTGGCATTTTGATTGTGGGGGCTGGCTAAGCAAGTAAAAAATTAGTAGGCCTGGCAGTCAGAATGGGAAGGTCACAGAATAGGCAGGCTGGATAGAACTCATAGACATGGGCCACAGCTATTGTCTACAGGTGCTCAGGAAGGAACATCACCAGCGGGAGGGACTCCATGGGCAGCTGTCCACAGAAGGAATGCCTTCTCTTTCTGGGGGAAGCCTCTGGCCTGCTTTCAATGACTTTCAACTGGTTCAATCAGGCCCACCCTGATTATCCAGGATAATGTGCCTTCCCTAAATTAAACTGATTAGAAACTTTGTATTTGTAAGATACCTTAACAGCAACATCTAGATTATATTTGATAGAAAACGGGATTATAGCCTATCCAAGATGACACACCAAAAAAGGTATCACATTCTGATTCAAGATGGTAAAACTTGACCTGAAATTTACACGAGTGAATACTTTAGAATAGCTAAGAAAATTGTGTAAAGAAACAATAGTAAGGAGGGACTTTCTTACTAAATATCAAAATAGAACCATAAATCAGTATTATATTGACTAGAGTAGTAGAACAGGTGGAAAATTCAGAAACAGAGCTCAAGATATATTTGAGAATTTAAAACTAAACCCTAAGCTAAACTAATTTCAATTTAATGGGGAAAGGGTAGATTATCTAATAAATGATATGGATACAACTGCTTTCTGTATGGAACAAAATAAAATTGGACTCCTATCTCACACCATATACAAAATTAAATTTCAGCTGTATTAAAGCAAGGACGCTCAACTGGGAGTGGCACTGGAAGTCTGAGGTTTATTAGAGTGACTACATGGTTCTCTGGCATTTAGTGGTCAAAGGCCAAGAATATTAAAAGTACTCCCATTGAGAAACATTATTTTAAAGATGCAAATATTTTTAAAAATATTAAATTTTTTCTAAGAAAATCTAAAAGATCACATGTATGTAAAGAGGTTTTCACAGAAGAGCAGATCTAGCTGTCCTGTAATCATGAAAAAACTCTCAAATTCACTAGTAGTTAGGGAAATAAAAACTAATAATGAAACATCACTTTATACCCATCAGGCTTACAAAAATTAAAAAGAACATTTGTTGCTATCTTTCTTGATGTTCTGTATCTGCTTTTTGTAGCTTTTATTCAGTTCTGACACTTTTTTTTTTAAACTTTTGTCACCATGTTGTCTTTTTGTATTAGTCTTTTTCTGATTAGCTCCTCTTAACACAGTGTTGTGTTGTAAAGTGTGGGTTCTATCTTTGACACTTAGTTGCTTCATCTTGCCCAAGGTCACCAGCTGAAATGAAAAGTGTTAACTGACTCTAAGAAGTCTTCTAGCCCTATGTTTGTGAAGTAGTTTTTACATGCTGCTTTTTATTTTTAAAATATGTATGTATGTATGCATGCATGTATGTGCCCTGACCGGAGATTGGGCCCTCAGCCTTGGCTTATTGGGATGATGCTCTAACCAACTCAGCTATCTGGCCAGGGCTTTACTTGCTGCATTTTTTTTTTGTTTTGGGTTTTTTGTGTGTGTTTTTTGTTGTTAATCCTCACATGAGCATATTTTTCCATTGATTGTTAGAGAGGGTAGGAGGGAGGGGAGGAGACAGAGAGGGAGAAACATGGATGTGAGAGAGACACATTGTTTGGTTGCTTCCCTCAGGCAACTGAGGTAACGCCCTTGACCAGAATTGAACCCACAACCCTTCAGTCTGCAGGCTGATGCTCTATCCACTGACCCAAACCAGCTAGGGCTACCTGCTGCTTTTTAATGAACTTTTCTTCCTCAGGAACGTTTGGATGAAGCAAATGCTGCATTGGATTCAGCATCGAGACTCACAGAGCAATTAGATTTAAAGGAAGAACAAATTGAACAACTTAAAAAACAAAGTAAGTTTTTTCCCCTTTTCCTTTTTTTCTTTTTCTTACAAACTAGTATTGAATCAATTGTAACATTCCCCTGTGCATTGGTACAGTTGAGTGAGACCAACTTCCTTTGGTGGGTGACTTCCATTTCCATCTCCCATTAACCAGTTTGCTTACGTTTGAATATGGTCCTGTGAAATCAGACTCATAAATTGGCCCTGGCTGTCCAGTTAGTTTTCCTTGGTATTGAGGCAGTCCAGTTGTGTGGGCTTGATTGACCCTGTTGACCATCAAGGGGATTAATTTGATTTACCTGATTTTTGTTTATGACTTCTCTCTAATCAGTCTGTGTTCATCCTACTTAAAGCCATCTGATGTGTTAGAGAGTGCAATATCATCAAGTAAAAGTAACTTTTTGTGTAATGAATGGGCATAAATAGCTTTTTAGGATTATAGATGGTGCTTTACATAACGGCCACTCATGTATTTTTTGATGCTTGTAAGGTTTCTCATAGCCTTGTCAGTTCACTAAGTTGAGTCCTGTGCTTAGGATTATGAATTGGGTCTCAGAAAATCAGGTGGTTCTTAAGTGCTTTGTTGAATCTAACCTCTGACAAGGATGGCAGGTCCTCATTTAATCTCTGATTTAAGGGTCCCCAGGAAGTTGAAGCTATTCTAGGGCTGCATTTAGTAGGTAACAATGTAAGATTGTCTAAAGGTGATAAAGGAATCAGAAATGCAGCAACTTTAGTGCCTGGGTTAGTCATAGTAGCACCAAAGCACATAATTAGCTTTATCCTTGGCCAGAGTTCATGTACCACCTAAAATAAAATAGAAATTAGAAACAGGCAGAACTAGGAGATGGCACAGCAGAGATGCTATCAGACAACAGAAACAGCGACGTGAAGGCTAAGGAGGCAAGCAGACAAGAACCTCTGAAACATGGATACCAAAGGACAAGCCAGGGTAGGTGGGCCTAAATCCAGCAAGAGTCGGAGATAAGAGATTTTTAGGAATACAAAAATAATAAGGTGGATCAAGTGAGGCAATTCCTCTCGAGATAACTTCATTTGGAGGCAGATTACTGGCCAACTAAAAGTCCTCCGTTTACTTTGTAGGACTTGGCTAGCCTGGGAATTGTAATTGTCTTAGAGGGCCTGGAAACTGGCAGCAAGCACACAGTTTTATATTGACTACCATGGATATTTTATATAACATTTACTGTATATTAAGTCTTATTTCTTTTACTCTTCACAGCAACTTTAAAGTAGGTAGTATTAGTTCCATTTTATAAGTTAAAGAAGCTGAAATTTGAACTCTGATGTTTTACCTTTGGCCAGAGTTCATGTTCTTTTCATGTTACATCTTTCTTCCTGTCAGGAAAATGGCTTTTTATAGACTGACTTATATTTGTTCTGTATATCTCCATCTCCTTTGAGGAAGGACAGTATCCTCTCTGTTGTACCCTCAATGTTGAAATGGTTGCTCTTATCTGGAGACAGTATTTATTGGGAAAATTAGGTTGAAGGCTACTAGTGCAGCCACAGCATTATCTGGAAGACATGAGCAACTCAGAGGGGACACACTGGCACCCAAGGGATTAGCCAGAGAATTGCTATCTTAGGGTAGGGCTGACTAATGGAGGTGAAAAGCAGTATTCTGAACCAACTCCTTGGTCTGTGACAGCTCAGTGTTGTATGCCATGCTATTAGAATGTCTGAAGCCACATCCCCTTTTAAACATCTACCTGAGTTATTCTTATCAGAGTTGATAAATATTAGAATTCCTGCACTACTTAGTACTTATTCAGGCACCCATTTAAGCTCTCAATAGTAGTAGAATATTTTCAGATTTTGGTTATAAATGACAAGGCTTAAATGGCCTACGTCCCTATTCATGTAAAAAAATTACAATTAATATTCATTGTAAATGTGAAGTAGCTTTGGACTTATTTGTGGAGTCAATATTAGCTGTAGAAAAAGCCCTGATTATGCTTACACAACTGATATTTGAGAGGGCAGGCAAAGGGCCAGCACTGCACAGACAGGAAGTAGGGCGTAGAGGGCGCTCTCTTGTGCCTCTCAGCTATTCTTGCCGTTTACAGCCTCCTTAGTGTTCTGTTTCTTTCCTTACCTAAGTGCTTGATATTGCTGTTATAGCTCTAAACCCAAATGTGATTTTATTTTCTCAAAGCTACACTCTTGATTTGATGATATAAATAAAACTTTGATTGGCTTGGTTGTTTCAAAAGAATCATTGTATATTTTCTTTCATAGATCATTAAGTACTTTAAATGCTGATTGATGTTGTAATACTGTACTTTATTTTTAACACAAAACTTGGCCAGACAGCAAAAATATTTGCCAGGAGAAACAATTTTGAAAAGGACAGATTGGCTTTTGTTGCAAGAAAGTACATAGAGACTTGAATCGTAGAAGCAAAGTATTGTTTTATTTCTAAGCATATGTGGACTGATGATTAGTTGATATGCAGTTTCAACATTTAAACAATATTAGGAAACTCATTTTAAAAAGTGATTTTTTATTCAAAATGCTGATTATGTCATTGCTACCAGAAATGAGATGATTCAGTCTGGTCAGACATGAAAAGGGAGCTATTGTATACAATACCAGGATTAAAACAGTAATTGGTGATGATTTCTATCATTCTTAGAATACATAATTGTTAGTGCCAGGTACGTGTAACTGCTTGTGAGTTCAGGCTCTGGGTGGAAAGTATGAAGATGCCTTATGAGGCGTTAAATACTTAATGACAACCAACTACTTGGCTTCATTTTTGATGCTGTGTGAGAGACTAGATAGGATTCCTTTTTTCCTGGAAGTGACACAGAGCATAGATACACCATAGGCTCATAATTTCAGACAGTGGTGCCCAACAGTGCTCCTAACACAGTGCATGTTTAGTTCCTCAACAATCCCATTAAGGGGCAGGAACTGGGAAGGAACTTGAGCAGAGCCCCAAACCCTGGGCTTTCACCTTGACAGTGTGAGAACTTCTCTCTTGTCCCCTACCCCTAAGGGAAAGTAACAGTGAAAGAAAACCCTAAGATGATAGAGGCGCTGCTGTACTTTAATAGATAATGTTGGCTCGTAGAAGATTTAGTGCTTTCCTTCCTTTTAGAAACTATTCTTTCAACATTTTACCTGAAAGTATTCTTTTTCCTTTCCTTTCCTTTCCTTCCCTTCCCTTCCCTTCCCTTCCCTTCCCTTCCCTTCCCTTCCCTTTCCTTTTTTTCCCTCCCTCCCTTCCTCCCTCCCTCCCTCCCTCCCTCCCTCCCTTCCTTCCTTCTTTCTTCTTCTTCTTCTTCTTCTTTTTTTTTTTTTTGTTAATCCTCACCCAAGGATATTTTTTTATTGATTTTAGAGAGTATGGAAGGGAGGACAAAAACAGAGAGAGAGAAACATTGATGTGAGAGAGACACATCAATTGGTTGCCTCCCACACACACCCCTAACTGGGGCAGGGATCAAGCCTGCAACCAAGGTACATGCTTTTGAATGAAATTGAACCTGGGGTCAGCGCTCTATCCACTGAGCCAAACTGGCCAGGGCTGAAAGTATTCTTTTTCAATATACAGTTGGTCCTTGGGTTACATCAGAGGTCCGATCCTATAGTGACGTAACGCGATTTTCGCTGTATGTCGGAACCCATCTACATGAGCACCTACATCCCTCATATGGAGCACACACACAGCAGTAATGAGGTGAAACAGTAAAAAAAAAATTTAAAAGAAAGAAAATTCCTGACCTTTACTTGTGGTAAATAAATAATAAAAACATAAAGCACATATGTATATACGTTGAAATGATGGAACTTTTTTTTATAAATGGAGATGGCGATGCAACCACTAAACGACGTACGTCGAGTCCAATGTAACCCAAGGACCGTCTATAGTTCCAAAGACTTATTTCACATGTCATCTTATTTTTTATTGTTTTTTTTTTTTTTAATGAAACAGGTAAGTCAGTGTCATTCATTAATTATTCTGAGTTGATCAGAGTTCATAATTTCCATGGAATTGGTATTCATGGGAAAACACTCACCTATGGAAACCTAGACTACAGTGGAACCATTGAAAGATGTGTTATCTTGCTATGTTTATGGCCAGCTTGGACATTTTTCTTTTCCTTCTTTCACATCTTGTTCTTTACCATCATTCTTAAAATAAATTCCTGCTTAAATGAAGATGATGGAATAAAATTGAAATGGAAAGAACAAAATAGTTTTTGTTTTAATAACTAATTATTCAAAAGGATGGTGAGTTTAGTGGTACACAAAGAAAAGTAAGTTTTCATAAACAGTGCAAGTTTAGATTCTACATTGGTAAAATCTTTTAGCCTATCTACTGATCTATACCCATATTTTAAAGGGATCCAGAACTGGTTTTTGTTGTGTGTGTGTGTGTTTTTTAGGGAATGTTTGGTCACTGCTTTTTAAAAAAGTCTTCTGTGAGTTGAGAATGGAAAATTTTCTTAAAGTGTTTTTTTAAAGAAAATCTAGAAGAATGTAAAAATGAGACCCAGTAAACCTGCTTTAGTATGAAGTATAAAAACATGAGTTAAAACTACAAATATAAGAGAAGTTTACAATATTTTTTATGGAACTACGTTTTGGGTGCTGGATGGTAGAGTTTTTATTTTAAATAAAGACATTCCGTTTTCCAAGACATGATTTATATAAGAAAACATATAATGTCCTGTTGAACATAGGCCAAATACATTCCCAGACGCTTTGTTACCCAAACCTTTTGAGGGATTTCTTTATAGATGTTTTTGGCAGAAGTGGTGATTTTAGAGGAAACATATAAGAAATACCAGATGCAGTTTTCTGAATTGCCATAAATGGTTAAAAAGTTATTTGTGACGATATAAACATCTGGGTATATACTACACAATGCCAAAATTTTAGTTGAGAAAAAAGTTTTATATCGGTTAGATAAATAATTAAGCCCTTTTCAATTTAATGGTTATATTTTTGCATGTGTTTTATTAATTCTTATAAAGGAAAAAGTTAATTATGTAGAGATGAGTGTTTTGAATTAATGTTTTGTGTATTTTCCCTCATATGGATGAATAATTCAGAACATAAATCACTTATTTCTTTTGTTCAGTGTTCTGTTCTTCCCAGATAGTCTCCCCTCCCAGAGAAAAATCACTCATTTATTAATAAAAAATTCATTGTTTTCTGTTGTGTACCAAGCACTAAAATAGGCACTAGAGATACAAAGATAAGGGACAAGGGTCCTACCTTCACAAAGTTTACTGTCAGGCAAGAAGGGGAAGGCTACATGTAATCACATACAGGCAACAAATTGTTTACAAAGGAAGGAGCACTCCATTCTGCTTGGTAATAGTGGAATGAAAGGCTAGGAAAGACTAGTGAAGGGCGTACTTGACCTCACTTGAATGATGAATAGGTATAGCTAAGCCAACAGGGAGTTGGGGAAGAACATTCTTTTTTTTAAATATATTTTTATTGATTTCAGAGAGGAAGGGAGAGGGAGAGAGAGATAGAAACATCAGTGATCATTGATGTTTCTATGATGAGAGAGAATCATTGATCAGCTGCCTCCTGCACCCTCCCCCCCCCCCCCACTTGGGATTGAGCCCACAACCCAGGTATATGCCCTTGACCGGAATTGAATCCATGACCCTTCAGTCCTCAAGCCAACGCTCTATTCACTGAGCCAAACAGGCTAGGGCGGGGGAAGAACATGCTAGACAGAGGGAGGAATTCATGTGAAGCTATGTGACATCATCTGGAAACTGGCTGAAGATCTGGTGAACTGGTAATGACTAAAGGAGTGAGTGTGTGTGTGTGTGTGTGCGCTAGTGGACAGAGGTGGAAGTGGGTTGCAATGTGAAGAAATAATCTTAAGTTTGGATCACAAACACAAATTGTAAACTGAGGCCCAAATTCTGATAGGAAAGAGCAGATAGGACTGCGACTGTGGTGAATTGGAGAGTTTCTTAGAGGGGGCAGGAAATGCTCAGCTCCACTCAGCTGTTGCCTTGCAGGAATGTGGGCCCAGTGTTGGTAGGTCTTCAGCTCCTTCAAGAGACACTGGGAATGTAGACTTTAATGTGAAATATTTCATTTTTTTATTGTGACACCTATTTCAGTTTTTTCTAAAAACCCTGTGTGGGCTGAACATAACCTTTTGGAGTCAGAGTTACTCTGTACTGATTTGCAACAGGGAGCTTTCAGGAATGAGGTGAGGTCCAGTCTGCAGCTTAGAAAGCCTTTTGTCATTGGTATATTTTCTATAGTGATAGTGATATTCAGTAAGTGGCAAAATTATTATAATGACTTTACTTTTCTTTGACAAAATTGCCTTCCTTTTTGGGGGACATAGCTGGGCTATGTGAAGCTTTACAAATTAAATATAATTTGACTCACATTAAAGAATGTTTTGATATGGAAAGTACAGTACAAAATATCAGATTTCATACTGAAGGATTATAGAGAGAATAAATTTGATTTGTTCACATTAAAAATTTATATAAAATATCTTTCAAATGCACATAGTAACTCTAATTTAACTGTACAAATAATCCAGAAGACCTCGATTTTGCTATTTCAGTTAAATTACTGATTCTGATCTAGTAATAATTATAATTATGGAAAAAGAAAATATTCAGCATGTACTCTACCCCTTAAAATTCTGTCTGATATGGTTGAAAGAATTGAGTTAAAAGACAAAGCAAATCTGTTTTCAAATATAAATAAATTATAAAATGCCCTTTATTTTTTTTCTTTTTAATCCTCACTGGAGGACACGCTTTAGAGAGAGATTGGGGTGGGGTGGGGTGGGAGGAGAGAAACATCAATCGGTTGTCCTCTGTGTACTCCCCTACTGAGGATTGAACCCACAACCCAAGTATGTGCCCTGACAAGGAATCGAACCGTCCATCTTTCAGTGCGTGGGATTGACGCTTCAACCAATTGAGCCACTCCGGCCAAGCTTTTAAAAATCTGATTTGGTGCTATAATGAAAATGATCTTGTATAAGTTGAAATTCTACTTATACACCCCACCCCACCCCAATCTCTCTCTAAAGCGTGTCCTCCAGTGAGGATTAAAAAGAAAAAAAAATAAAGGGCATTTTATAATGTATTTATATTTGAAGACAGATTTGCTTTGCCTTTTAACTCAATTCTTTCAACCATATCAGACAGAATTTTAAGGGGTAATGAAAAAGTATCTAATTTCTAGCTTTTGCTTTGATTATATTTAATTAAATGAAGAGGCTAAATTTCCTTATATCAGCTTTAATGTATTAGATTTAAATTTATTTTTTAGGTAGCCAGTGCAAGTAAGACACAAGACCCAGTTTATTTACTGAAATATCTATAAGTAGAATCATCTTTTTAACATTTTTCTTCTTTTGATTCCTTTGCCTTGGTTTATAAAGATGACAAGGCAAAATGGAGGGAAAATATCAATGTTAATGTTAACCAAAGTGATATATATTATTGATATTGGTTAGGGCTAGATGGAGAGATGATATTTTAAGAAATCAGATGAATAAGTACTAATGCTTTATATATAGCACTTTTCTGTTTAGAAAAGTCACATTTAATCACTCAGACTCTCTAAAAATCCTCGGAGATAAACATGTTCTTTTTATAAAATAGGCAACAAACTCTGACCCTGGTGACAGAACCATGATTCATACCCAAGTCTTGTGACAGGACCATAATTCATATGCAGGTCTTCTGACGCTCAAGTCCTGCTCCAACCACCATTCTCTTCTTAGTCAGGTGACTGTTAAAACACTGACTTGAGTCTAGTCCAAGAGAGCTTAGTCATGAGTAGCCAAATAACTTTGTGACTTAATTTTATGATGTTCTCTGAAGACAGTGTTACTAATCATAAATAAAATGTAAAGTTATGATGTGCTAATCTGTTGTAGTCAATTGCATTTTGTGTTCAGTTTTGATTTTAAATCAAGTGGTGAAGGTCATGGTGCCATTTCTAGGCATTACCGAGAAGAGGCTCTGATGTGGCAGGTTTTAGGGTGTCATCTTTTCAGAGTAACTCTCCCCTAAACTAGACTAAATCTCAGACTAAAACTAGACTATTGCTCAACCTGAAAGTGTACCTACTGCCTTCTCTCTCTCTCTCTCTCTCTCTCTCTCTCTCTCTCTCTCTCTCTCTCTCTCTCTCCCTCCCTCCCTCCCTCCCTCCCTCCCTCCCTCCCTCCCCCCCTCCCTCCCTCCCTCCCTCTGTCTTTAACTTCCAAAGTATTTTTTTGGCATGTATTTCACAGGGATATTGTATTTGGCTAAAAACCCATTTCTGAATAACCATGTTTTTGCCTGCCCATATAAATACAGTTCTGATTTCAAATTGTGGTTTGAGTTAGTGTTCAGTTTTTGTGGAGAAATATTCAGAGTCTCTGATGGGAGGAGATCAGGGTGCCTGGAGAGAAAGACAGTCTGTAGGGACCTTTGAAGTCTGTGCTTTTCTAAACCTTTCCTAGTTCATACCAGCCTTCCAGCCTCTTCCCCCAAATTCTGAAGTTTTTATCTGGACTCAAATATCAGAACACATTTAAACTCCTGCTTGGATTTGAAACAGCCCTGTGATGCCTTCGAGGAGATGCAGCTATCAGTTCTCCATCACATTAGCTCAGGACTAGCTTGGATTCTGTTAGTGAGTGTAAGAAATGTTTACCCTGATATTTTGGCTTTAAGGACACTTTGACCCTACCTTTCAGAACACAGATTTTTTATCAATTTTATAACAACATTAATGAATTTTCATTAAAATTTTTTGACAAACTCCAAAACAAATTTCTTGATCAGGTTTTCATAGAACAAACTTATATTTTTCTAATTTACCTTAGTAAAGTCATTTTTATCAGAATCCGCTCTTTGCTTTGTGAATTTTACTCTGAGTATGTCTATCATTCAGTTTTATCTTTTATTTTTAAATAAGAGACAGTATGTATAGTGGTTATATCCTGGTTATGCTCCAAAGCAGTGCTGTCAAAAAATAATGCAAGCCACATGTATAATTTAAAATTTCTTAGTAACCACATTAAAAAGGTAATTAATTTTAGTACTATATTGTATGTAACCCGATATGTCAGGAATATCATTTTGACATGTAATCAATATAAAAATTATTAATTTTAGAAGAAAGTAGATAGGAGAAGGGAATCCTAGAGAGGAAGGAAGGGTAGGGTCAGGATAAGTTTGATCTTTTCTCTGCTACCTCTCTTTACCTTGGGGAGGAGAGAAAGCAAAGACTGCGCCCATCTTGACTCTGGCTCTGGTTTTAGCTTGTGAGTGGAATGGTTAATTCACAATGGTTAAGTTACTTCTGTTCTTCCTCTGAATAGTTGAGAGTTCTATTTATATTCAGGATGTAGTACTAGAAAAGCCCAAAGAACACCATGTGTTCATAGTATATATGTGCACATTAAGAATCCAAAATGTCTTTTGCTGGCTCCAACTTTAAAAATAGTCTTGTGTGTGTTCGTTCTCTCTCTCTCTCTCTCTCTCTCTCTCTCTCTCTCTCTCTCTCTCTCTCCTTTTCCCCCCCTCTCTCCAAGATTAAATTTCTTACTGGAAAGAAAGAAAACTGTAGTAAATTTTCCGAGCACAAACCTCACTTTTATAATATAGTTATGACAACCATCTCTGTTTTGGTAAAGTTAGCCTATTATATGAATTACATTTTGCAATTTAGAAAACCTATTAGGCATTGCAAACAGTTAAACTGGATATTTTCTATATATATTTAGTACTATATGTAAGTCTGAAGTTTAGTCATTGTCCCGACAGATGAAAACAGAAAGCAAATGGACTTGGCTCAATCTGTAAGTTCAGAGGAAACTTCTTTGAGGAAGTGACCTGGGAACTAAGATGTGAAGGGTGGCAAGGGGGTTAATTGGTAGTGCCAATGGAAAAGAGCTTTTCAGGCAGACAAAAATCATTTACAGAAGTCTTGCAGTGGGCATTGGAAGTCCAGAATAAACCATACTTTTAAAATATATATATTTTTTATTGCTTTCAGAGAGGAAGGGAGAGGAAGAGAGAGATACAAACATCAATGATGAGAGAGAATCATTGATTGGCTGATTCCTGCACATTCCACGCTGAAGATTGAGCCTGAAGCCTGGACATATGTGCCCTGACTGGGACTCTATTTCAGTTAAATTAGATTTAACTATTTTAAAAGCCATACTTTTATAGTCAATAGGTTTTCAACAGGAGTGCCAAAAGAATAGTTTTCAACACCTGGTACTAGGACAACGATTTCCACATACACAAAAACAAAGTTGGACCCCTACCTTACACCATGCATAAAAATAACTCAAAATGGGTCATAGACCTACATTTTAGAGTTAAAACTGTAAAAGTCTTAGAACAAAACATTGTACTAAATCTTTGTGATCTTGAGTCAGGCAACAGTTTCTTCACTGTGAAAGCACAAGCAACAACAAAAAAAATTAATTGGGAGTTCAACAAAACTAAAAACTTTTGTACTTCAAGTGATACCATCAAGAAAGTGAAATGACATGACAGCCCACAGAGTGGGAGAAAATATTTGCAAGTCATATCTCTGATAAGCTACTACTCGGAAAATGCAGCATGACTCAAAGAGTAGGTTTGTGGAAAGAGGTCAGAGTGTCGTGTGTGGATGTGTTTCTTAATTTGAAAAATGGAGCTCTGTGGCAAAGCAGTCTTCATTTCTTTCAGGATGAAATGTGTAATGCACCTTGAGGTTAATAAGCAGCTCCTTCAGCTCAGACTCTTCATTTCTGAGGTAATAGGTGTAAACTCCATGGGTTTGGCTGAGAGTTCCTTAGTCTAGGAATTCTTGGCCCTCTAACATGCTTGGATTTATGAACAGAGTATTGTTTCCTGTTGAAATTCTAGACTTTGCTTTTAATACTGCTCAAATTCGAACTATTCCACCAACATTTTACAGATTCTGCTTTCTTTTAAAACAAGAATTTGAAAATAAAAGAGTCCAAACATCCTTCTGAGTCAGTCCTAAATTATAGTATCTTGATTAGTATGTTAGAATCAATGATATGAATTGTATTTTGCAATTTTTTAACTCCACAATTTGCCCTATCAGCTGCATCCCGAGCTGTGGTCTTAGTTGTGTTAGATACTTTTCTTAGCTCACGAAAAGCAGAGTCTAGCCAGGAAAATGGAAAAAGGAAAATCTAAAATTGTCCTTTCCATTTCTTCCCATTAATGAGGGCTCTGGAAACGTTTCCTGCGAGGAAGCAGTGGGGAAAATCTCTTCTTTGCTATTAAGCTTCAGAAGCGAAGGAAAATCTTTTTCTTTGATTTTTATATTTTCTGCTAAAGAATTGATTACTTTATTGGGGGTAAACCGTGTGAATAAATGCATACCCTAGTTTACAGGTAGATTCTGTGTCAGCAAACGTAGTCCACTAAACCAAAGAAGAGATGAAATGGAAGTAAATGAATATTTCTAATTAGAATAAGTACATATATTCAGAATTCACAGCAAAGATGTCTTAAATCTCGTAACATATTCACCCAGATTGTTTTAATCAGTTAATGACTATCTTTATTCACATGTTTTAAAACAGATGAGCTCCGACAAGAAATGCTGGATGATGTACAAAAGAAATTGATGAACTTAGTCAACAGCACAGAAGGAAAAGTAGACAAGTATGCTCTGCCTTTTTACTTTTATGTATTTTATGAAGACTAATTTTATGGTAAAATTTCTACACCTTGATGTTTATATGTAATTAGGTTTTTTAAAAAATCTTTTTCTTATACAATAATGAGATATAGGTAGTTTTAATGAGATAGTAGAATAGCTTCTCTTCTTTTGGCTGTTATTTATTTTTCTTAGAATATGTTTTTATTGATTTGAGAGAGAAGGAGAGAGAGAGATAGAAATATCAATGAGAAACATCAATCAGCTGCCTCCTGCATGCTCCTCACTGGGGATTGAGAGTGTAACTCGGACATGTGCTCTGACCAGGAATCAAACCATGACTTCCTGGTTCATAGGTCGATGCTCAACCATTGAGCCATGCTTACTGGACTTCTCTTGTCTTTTAACTGAATTTTTCCAGCTCAAATCCTTTTTCTTAAAACTATATGGAAAAGTTACAATAGTACCATAACTAGAAAATAAAAAGTTTATTCTTACCATTCTTTTTTTTTTTTTAAGTTTTTTTAATTGGATTTTAAAGAGAGGAAGGGAGAGGAAGAGAGAAAGAGAAACATTGATGGCTGCCTCCTGAACACCCTCTCCTGGGGATCGAGCCCAAAACCTGAGCATATGCCCTGACCAAGAATTGTCTCGTACAATCTTTTAGTGCATGGGACGACACCCTGAGCCACACCAGTCAGGGCTTTTTTGCTCTTTGTACTGTTCATAAATGAACATATTTTTCTCAAATGTATTAGATCTGAAATTTAAGTATATATGTAGTAAATCATTAAAATTTTAAAGATTTCCATATTATTAGCAAATTTTTAATAAGTGTGCATGGGGAAATATAAGCATAGCCATGAAGCACATGAACTGTCATCACCATTTAAGGTGGGGGTGGGAAAAATCTGAAGTGTCTCCTTAAGGTTGACATCAATGCAGATAGGCACTGAGCGTTACTAATGGTCACCATCTCAGTTGATTGTTTGGTTGAAGAAAGTGGTTTCATAATAAGTGATGTTTTCTGGGTATATGTTTTGGGTTGTTTGAAATATTCTTAATTAGACACATCAAAAATTTTTAAATGCTACTTTAAAATATGCTTAGTGTTTTTTATAATTAAGTATTGTTTAAGTCTAATTAAATATTTGTATTTTTAGCACGTATTTATTATTTCGGTACACTAAATATTGGGAGAGCTTGTGCAGCGGTTCTCAACCTGTGGGTCGCGACCACCGGAAAACACATATAGCATATCAGATATTTACATTACGATTTATAACAGTAGCAGAATTACAGTTATGAAGTAGCAACGAAAATAATTTTATGGTTGGGGGTCACCACAACATGAGGAACTGTATTAAAGGGTCGCGGCATTAGGAAGGTTGAGAACCACTGTGAGTAAGCTTGAGCTGTTTCTGCCTTCATTTCCATAGAATCCTAATGAGAAACCTCTTCATTGGACATTTCCATACACCAAAGAACCAGCGTCATGAAGTGTTACGATTAATGGGAAGCATTCTGGGTATCAAAAGGGAGGATATGGAGCAGGTAACTGAATAATAAAAGCCATTCTGAATACATTTATAACTAAAGTAGTGGCATCAGATAAAATTTTCTTTTACTGTATATTATATAACTTTTCCTGAATACAATTTTTTCAATAATTTGGAAATGGAATAATTTCATACTATAGTGAAGGAGTGGACTTGTGCAATTTGTATACCAGTTTAAATATTTTGTAACTTATACACCACCCCTCTTATCAGAATGCTGAAATTTTGATAGTCCTCAACTTTTATCCAAGATAGTGTTTGGGAGGACATTTCATTGTATTTGTAGCTTCTCTCACTAAGAAACATTTGCTAAGAATTGGACTTGAAATATGGTTCTTATTTTTTCTTTTCTTGTACTGATAACACTTTTCTGTTTTAAAATAATTTTTCAGTTGTTGAATGAAGATCAGGGTGGAGTTACCAGATGGATGACTGGGTGGCTTGGAGGAGGATCGAAAAGTGTCCCCAACACACCTCTGAGACCAAATCAGCAATCTGTGTTTAATAGTGTAAGAGCTGATTTTATTTTTGGTGAATATGAGTAGTCAGATGATAGCACATCACATTCATTGGCAAGAATCAGATTTCTCTTTTAGCAGAATTATAGTTATGAAGTAGCAACGAAACAGTCCTTTTATTTTGAAGTTGTAGAAACAGATCCAGAGATGTAACTAGCTTAAGGATAATAAGCCAGGTTTAATAAGTTTATTGCATATAGGTTTTATTTTTTATTGCTTATATAGTACTTTTATTTTTAAAAGTATTATTCCTTTATTTGTATTTGATCATAATGCTATAGGCACACAATCATTTGTCTTACTACTATATTATGAGATTCTTAAGATGGAAGCTTTCTTTTATGCATGTATGTATCTACCTGGTCATGGAGCCAGTAAGTACTTATTGAGCACCTGCTGTGTACCCAGCTGCTCTAAGCATTGAGAATGTTAAGCATTGGGGATGCAGCAGCAAACCAGATACAGTGCCCCCCTCAATGACCTCCCTCTGGTTGAAGAAGGCAGATAGTTAATAAACAGGAAAAATAGCTCCTGTTATGTAGTAGGCTGATTGAATTGAGTAGCACTGTGAGTTAGAATGTGGAGTTTATTTCTCTATTTTATTTTTTTAATGAAGAGGAAACTGAGGATAGGTGATCTACTCACAACTTGATAAAGATAAAACCCTGTTTAAAATGGGAGGGCCTAAAGTTTAAAGGAAAGGTCTGCACTACATTATTTTAATCTAATGAGTTACTGGTGAACTTTTGCTATATTCATTGATTGTGTGTTACTTTAGAAGAATGAGTTTAATATTTGTTTTCTGTCAATACAAATTTTCATGTGTATGTAAACAGTTATTAAAATGATTTAAGAAATCTAAGTGGCTAATTCTAACCATAGGTTTGTGAAGTGTTGTCATTAAAAATTATTATGTTGAAGTTTTTACTTGATACCTCTGTCACTGAAGTGCTAGCACTTTTTTTTTCCTGAACCCAGGAAAAGATAATTGCTCATACATGTTATTGGCTACAAATGCCAGGCCCCATTTTAAGTGCTTCTCATGTTTTATTTTCCCAACAACTTAGATGCACCCTCACTAAAACTCACTTCTCAGGTCAGAAACAGGCAGGTTAAATGCATCTAAGACTACACTGACAGTTAAATGGCAGAGACTCAGGATTAGAACACTTTCTGGCTCCTGAGAACATATGATTCACAGTAACTGCCCTCTGAAACAATTACAATATTACCATACTAGACCCTCACCCAACTTTCACTAAGTCAATAGTGATCCACTTATTCTCATAGCATCCAGTTTTATGTGCAGAATGACATATATCCATTTGCACAACTGCCACAAAAACTGTTAGGTGACATGTTCACTCTTAATGGAGTTGTGCTAGAACTACCTACTTACTGTTATCTGGAAGTTACTAGAGTAATCACGTCTCCACAAACATTTTAAAACTACATCCCCTCCTAAGCCTCAGTTAATATTAATAATCTACTTATTATCAGACCAGTTTTTCTGATCTCTTCCCCTCCAAGACCTAGGAATTATAATTTTATGTGTCTCAGGCATGAAACAAGTCTGGCCACCAATACAGGCATCAAGCTAGAATGAACTAAGGACTGTACATCTGCCTTGCCCCTGATTGATATAAGAGCAACACCACCAATCAGGTGTCTCCTTGCCCATTGCCAGGGGGTTAAAGTGCTAGCATTTTAATTATTCATAAAGCTTATAAAGAAACTAGAGGTCCAGTGCACGGATTTGTGCACATTGATAGGAAGTTAATTAGAAAGTGGCCGGCAGGGCGTGACTGTGTGAGACAGGCCAGACACGCCCCGTAGCCAACCTCCTGCAGTCCCTCCCTGGCCAGCTGCACTTGGGGTGATGCTGGGGCTCGAAGGGCGTCTGTGGAGTGAGCGGGGTCCCTCTGGCAGGTGGGGCCCCGCAGCCTGGCCTGCGGGGATCGGGCCAAAACCGGCAATCCGACATCCCCCCGAGGGGTCCTGGAGTGCAAGAGAGCACTCTGCAAAGTTGCTGTTGCTCAGCAGCTCCTGCATTGAGTATCTGCCCCCTGGTGGTCATTGCACATCATAGTTACCGGCTGGCCGGCTGGTCAGCTGGTCGCTTAGGCTTTTATATATATAGATAGATGATTCAGATGGCATGATTAGCTTTTAATATTTCAGTAGAATACCTGGTATATTTTCTGTAGTGAATATAATTTTAATATCTGCCTAATATGACAGAAATATTTTTTTCTTAGTCTTTTTCAGAACTTTTTGTTAAATTTCTAGAAACAGAATCTCATCCATCTGTTCCACCACCAAAGCTTTCTGTTCATGATATGAAACCACTAGACTCACCAAGAAGGAGAAAACTAGATATAAATGTACCGGAAAGTTTTAAAGGTAAAACTAGATATTTATTTATTCAACAATTTAAGAAATGAAATGTTTAAGTTTGATTATGTTTTACAGTGATATTAACTAAATTTTTAATGTTTTTGAAAATGTGCAGTGACTTCTAAAATTCCAATAAGACATTATATTTTGGTTTCATGCATTCTGTGGTAACCTGATATTTAATTGGTTAAAAATATGTAATATTTTTTTCTTTGTATATTGGTGTCATTGTTTTCTCTCTCTGTAAGCCACTTTGAATTACTCTTCTTGGAAGAGGTGATTAAATGGTAAGCCTTTGGGCACCTGTTTTCCTTTCTCACTCATGGTACTTATTTCTAATCAGAGAAGTGTAGTTTATAGTTAGAGAAAGATTTTTTTTCCCCCTGAGAAAATCTGTTATGCTCAATACCCCAACCTTGGTATATTAATAATATTTATAAGAGTAGTTTAATAAACTGGCTTAAATATCCAAGAATGATAGGAAGCATTCTTATATGTTGAAAGATGTGCCTAGAAGCAAGTAGTTTGGTTATACCACAGTAGGTGTGTGTGTATGTGTGTGTGTGTGTGTGTGTGTATGTGTGTATTTTTTTTTTAATCCTTGCCCGAGGATATTTTTCCCATTGATTTTCAGAGAGAATGGAAGGAAAGAAGGGGGCAGGGTGGAGAGAGAGACATCAATTGGTTGCCTCCTGCGGGGCCCCGGAGATAGAGCCCACAACTGAGATATGTGCCCTTGACCATGAATTGAACCCACAATTCTTTGGTTCATTGGCTGACACTCTAACCACCTAGCCAAAGTGGCCAGGGCTGTGTACATAATTTTTTATTCCACTAGTTTATAAGGGTTTTATTTATATCCATATCCCCTATATTAGCATGCAGTATAATTTCTTGAGTTGAAATTTAAATATAACCTTTAAACTACAAAAAGATTATTTACTGTAAGGTCCCTTTTTCCCCCTGAAATCTTTATATTTTAATATAAACTAACATGCTTGCTAGTGGAACTGTAAAGGTACATATCTATACTAATAAAAGGGTAATATGCTAATTAGACTGGACAGCCAAATGACCTTCCAGACGTCATTCTGGATGTCCTTCCGGACAAAGCTGTGGCGGTGAGGGCCGAGGCAGAGGCAGGGGCAATCAGGCAGGCAGGCGAGCAGTTAAGGGCGATCAGGCAGTCAGGCAGAGGGGTTAGGGGCGATCAGGCAGTCAGACATCCCCCGAGGGTCCCGGATTGTGAGAGAGTGTAGGCCGGGCTGAGGGACACCCTGCTCCCTACCCCCCCAAACCCCCTTGTGCACGAATTTCGTGCACTGAGCCTCTAGTACAGCAGTTCTCAACCTGTGGGTCGCGACCCCTTTGGCAGTCGAACAACCCTTTCACAGGGGTCGCCTAAGACCATCCTGCATATCAGATATTTACATTACGATTCATAACAGTAGCAACATTACAGTTATGAAGTAGCAACGAAAATAATTTTATGGTTGGGGTCACAACATGAGGAACTGTATTTAAAGGGCCAGAAGGTTGAGAACCACTGCTCTAGTATGTTATAATCATATCACATGTCAGATGCTAAATTTTGAATAAGATATTGAATAATTTATATTTTGAAAATTTAAAAACTTGCTTAGTCATTTAAACAAAGTTATGTTTTCCTCAACTTTTATAGAAAAAGGAAGTGGTAAAATTTATTTGTTGTTTAGATAAAAGTTTTGGCTGCTAAATTTAGTGAAAAGTCTTAATTTTAACAGATGTAGACTGTACTAAAAATACTTTTTCTTGTTACACTAGGTTGTAACATCATAAAGAGGATTCCAAAATTCATTATGACAGGGTGTCCCTCTCTTTTACCCCTTCTCCCCTCAGGCTCTTCCCCCTTCTCCCTCTTTCCTGCTCTCCTCCATTCAGTTACAAGTCCTGCGTCAGTTCGATTTGTACTATTTAGACCCAAAAGCCCCTGATGTTCTGATTGCCCTAGGATTTGCAGGATTAAAGTTTAGTCTTTGATCCTGGATTTGTTGTAGTGTGGGAGCTAAAAAAATACTTTCCTCCCACCTTCTAAGTTCTTCTATCTGAACTAATAAATCAAATTAACAGACAAAATAACAGGAGAAAATCAAATTTTTAATATATGTGCATGGGAAAGGGGCTCACATACACATGAGAATTCCAAAGACAGGCAGCATTGGATATATATGAAATTTTGGACAGTGGAGAAAGCGGGGACCAGAAGGGTTCTGAGATTTCAGAAGTGAGAATGGGCAGGTAGTTGAGGAAGAGCAGAGCGCCTGTGCAGGGAAATCCTTGCTCAGCGACCAGATACATTGGGACGTGGTGGGCATCTAGCTAACAGGCCCGGCCCCAAGTCCTCCTGTTACCACACGCAGTCCAGGCAGGCCGCGGAGGCCAGCTTCCGGAGTGTCCCTGCCGCAGTCCCTCTCTCCCTCCGAATCTCCTAGGCAGGGAAGGGGAGGCTCAAAGTTCCTTTCTGAGCCTTAATTTCCCCTTAAAAATCAATGTCCTAAGAGGCAAAACTTTGTTCCCCTTCAATAGTAAATTAACTTTATCAGTTATGTAACTTGTATTTAAATGTAAAACGACAGCATTATTGTGTTTAATGAAGTATTAGTTACACATTCAAGTATCCTTCTGTCCCGTTTCCTTTCTCCCATTTCTTTCTCTGTCCTTCTACTAGTATATTTCATAGACCCTACGTATCGGATCCAGAACCCAGCAGCATATGAATTAAATTTATTTAGGGGCCAAATCTTGGAACCTAAAACACTTGTATAGTGCGGATTAAATAACATATAGGAGACTAAGTAATTCACATTTTGTCATTTAGATACGACAGAACCCAGGTCTGGGAGAAGAACAGATGTGAGTCCGTTCTTGGCTCCCCGCTCTGCGGCTGTGCCTCTCATGAACCCGGCTGGCCTTGGGCCTGGGGGGCCTGGGCACCTCCTTTTGAAACCCATTTCAGACGTGCTGCCCACGTTTACGCCTTTGCCAGTGTCGCCTGACAACAGTGCCGGGGTTGTGCTGAAGGACCTTTTGAATCAATAGATGACTCTCAAGCCAGAGACGACATGCACAGCACTTTAGAGAAACACTAAATGTATGTACTTTATCACGAAGTGGCCTTTTGGGAAAAGTCATGTATTTGTTTGCAGTTGTACTTTCTCTGAATTTAATAAAAATATTCGTATTGTTTTTAGAAATTGCAGGTGTCACAGGAGGAAGTGTTTGCTATATATTTTTTTGTTTCTCTGATTTAACCTAATTCAGGCTAGAAACATTTGATTTTTTAATCTTAATTTATGGAAGTAAGTAAAATAAAAGTAGCTATATATCAGGTTTTGATTTCTTTCTCTGATTTTCAAGTTAATTTAGGCTAGTTGAGACATGTGGTTGTCTTTTAAAGATAATCATGAGATTTACCCAAAAAAGAAAGAAAAAGAAAAGGAAGAAGAAATAATAACTGTGGCTTATCTGCATAGTGCAGAAAATTGACCTGAAGTGTATATTAATCTTCTTTATAGAGGATTTTATGTAGACAGGACAAGAAAAGGTTGCCCCTGGGAGGACATAGGTGTCTTGAGGTGGAATGTGTGTGTATTTTGTTCTATGCAACTTTATCACATGTGTAAATCCATGTGACCACCACTACAGAACAGATACATCAAGAACCCCTCGTGCTACCCTTTTTACAGTCATAGCCACCTCCTTCTTTAGCCCCTCCCCGAACTTCTGGCAACCACTCACTATTCTCCGATTTCTGTAGCGTGCTATATAAATGGAATCCCATAGGATGTAACCTTTTTGAGATTGACTTTTTCACTGAGTGTAATGCCCTTGGAAATCTATCCAAATTATTACGTGTATCAGCCTTTCTCTTTTTGTTGTCAAGTGCATACTATGGGCATATGATTTGGTTTTAAGAGCTAAGGTATCTTTTTAAAGTTATCGTCTTAAAACTACTTGTTTTTTTCACACCTATACATACAACTTTCATGTAAGCGTTAAATCGTACAGCTGCATTTACGGAACTATAATGAGCAATATCACTAAACACGGCCCCTCCTTCCTCTGTCTGAGATGTCCATGTGACAGGCATGTTAGTCCAGGAATTGTCCATTCGCATCCTCACGGTCACCGAGGGCAGTGGAATTACTTCAGCAACACCAGCATCAGGTGTTTGGAACTTAAGAATAAGGGAGTATTTCTTTAATTTTTTATAAACCTATCATAAAAAAATCCTGGCTTGGAACTTAATCAGGATGTTCATGTTTGTATAAGTTGTTGAAGTTGTATATTTAAAGACATTTCTTGCAAATTTTGTAAATTTCACTATGCCTTTAAAATAGAAACATCTATATAACAAGGAAAGGTGGAAATGATATTGATCCAAATATGTAAATAGTTCTGGCTCCAGCCAGGGCTAAATTTGATCATTTGTAAATTTTGCTGTGATTAACTGTATACTTTCTACTGTATTTAGAAGATTGGAAGTCTTTATGTGTTGATGGGTGAAACTGGTTTTTCTGAGGAATTCAGTAACTGAGACATTGCTGCTTCACAACGTCCTGTCTCCTTAGCTAACTTATTTATATTGCCATTCTTTATTTAGTGTGCTTAAAGGAAGTGGTCATCCAGTTCTATATTAGAACTGCCAAACTGCCTCCTGTCTGTTTTGCCCATTATTTCTCTTATAAAATTATTACCCTTGGGATCCTTTCAAAGATACTTTCACTGACCAGCCTAAATTATTTGCTGCTTGCCATTGAAGTTTCATTTCAGTGTGGAGCATCTGAAATAAAAATTTCTAAGTTAAAAAAAAAAAAAGACACATGATCTTTCATTTTGAAGAAATAGAAAATGCATAGAGTTTTTCTCTTATAATTTGAGAATTAAAATTTAAGTAGTGGGTATTTAAGTAGCATGACATCATATTTTAAATGCCTTTCATGACATTTTAAGTATTTCCTTCCCTATTCAAAACAGCCTATCTCCCTTCACCCCATAGTTTAACATAAGTTTGAAAGCTATGATGGGCATACAGCATGACCTTACATGGCTGCTGTTTAGTTATGTGACCTTGAACTGAAGCTGTAGTACCTAATGTTTCAGTTGTATCATCATTGAAACTATAGCTGCCTGGTATGCATACTAAGTGTTTGTTGATCTAAACCAGACATAACTCATCTACTTTCCTGAAACTAAGTTGTGTCAGAGATGAACCATCTGCTCAAGGAATCTTCTTAGTAACCAGCCATACAATGAGGAAGCATATAATTCTAATGTCAGCAGTAGGACATTTCTAACAATAATTTACTGCAGTCGTTTAACGACAGTAATTTTACTGTTTACTTCTCTGCAAACTTACTAGGATTTGTGGTTGAATTTTGCTTTAGCTGCCACAGTTTTTCACAACATTCCTAATGGTTTTCAACTGCTAATATTATAATAGAAAATCCAGCCAGACATTGAATTTGATTTAGTACAATTCTGTATCATATGGCTGTTTGAATTTTAGTTCCTGCCATTGTTTATTTAAAAGAAAAAAAATTGGGGAAAGAATTTAATTCTTTAAAACCAGCCACTTAAAATATTAAATATCCCCCCCAAATAAAACCTCCAGTTTATTTTAACCATTCAATGGTTAATCAAAAGGGAGAAAAACACTTTCAAAATAACTTATTTGATCATTAGGTGGAAAATATGAAAGTGTCCTCAGGGACAGGGGAGGGATGAGAATACTTAGAGCTATTATGTATCAAACTTAGAGCATTTGAATTTGATTTAAACCTAATGAAGTTTTTCATATATCAAAGTATTTAAAGCCTCTTCCATCAAAAAATTTAATTTTGTAAATATCAAGTCAGTTATACTTGATATTTATTTTATATATTCCTATGGAAAAAGTAAAGACACTTTTAATGTTCTGACATTTGTGATTATTTGCCAGTGTTTACTTTTTAACTTATTAAGGTTTCTGTACTTAAAATTGATCAATTGTCTTGATTTTTAGGGAAATAACTAAATAGGGGAAATTTACAACCCAACTATAGTATTGGGTTGTGTTTTATAGAACTAAAGTCAATGCATTTCTGAATTTCTCAGGAGCGCTGCAAGGCAAAAAAAATACTCCAAATAAAAATGATATATGTGAGTTGGCGATGTCTTCGTCCACAATAAAAAAAAAGATTTTTTAGCAAACAGCTGCTGACTTGTTCTTTAGAAGGGGGAGAAATGACTTACACATGTTGTTTATAGCAGCCGTTGATCAACTACTGAAGCTAATGTCTTCAAGTGCTCGCCGGATGTCTGCTGTGAGGATAGTGTTTGAGCCTTGGAAATGTTAAGTATGAACAGTTCATAGAGGCTTAACATAAGATAACGCATGAAAAGAGGTTCTGAGAGGCTTTAGCCAGCCTGTTCCGAGGTGATATTATGCATCATCCGGCCTTCGTGTTTCTGCAAGATGATCAGTCAATCCTGTCTTCGTTTTTCTTAGATGTGGAACTTGAATCATTTTAACTGTTTGTGTGATGGCAGCATTGGAAGGAACATGGGTTTTTAAGTTGGGAGGTGGCTTCTTTTGACTTTTAACAGCATTACTTTGATGGAATTGATTTTTCTCATCTCAAATAACCTAGGTCAGTGGGCGGCAAACTCATTAGTCAGCAGAGCCAAATACCAACAGTACAACGATTGACATTTCTTTTGAGAGCCAAATTTTTTAAACTTAAACTATATAGGTAGGTACATTGTTATTAACTTAGTTAGGGTGCTCCTAAGCTGGCCTTTGCTAAAAACGTCCTCAATCTGATTGAGGTACGTTCGCTGAGGCCGACCCCTTCCAACTCTCCCATCCACACTCGTCTTGTATACTTGTTTCAGATAGACGAGTGTGGATGGGAGAGTTGGAAGGGGTCGACCTCAGGGAATGTACCTCAAAACAATGTACCCCCCGCGCTGCGTATCCCGTGGCCCGCCTGCGCCGCGCCTCCCGTCACCTGACCCACCAACACCCCCCCCCCCACACTTCTTCTAACGCCACTTCTTCAAAATAGACTCGCCCAGGCCGAAAACCGACTTCTGCACACGGGCCACAAAGTTTCAATCGCACTGTATGTGCGCGCCCGCACATGGTATTTTGTGGAAGAGCCACACTCAAGGGGCCAAAGAGCCGCATGTGGCTGGCGAGCCACTGTTTGCTGACCACTGACCTAGGTAGTAAGCTTATGGGGTTGTAAGCATCAAATGATGCATTCATTCATAGTATTTATTAAATGATAAATGTACCACTCGTGGAAATGCTTTATAAAATCTAGTTCTATACAGGTGTCAGAACTCGAGATTATTATTGCCAAAAAGGGGGTAAGCATGTCAGATGTGGGGGTGTTGCCAAAGCCAAGAATTATTTCAAGAAGATGGGAGAGGTCAGAAGTGTGGAGTGCTCGCTGCTCTGGTGAGATAAGCTTGGATTCTGGGACCAGGGAGTTGTTGGATTTGACTTGGTGTTGGTGGAATGGTGGGAGGAAAAACCAGTCGTAAGTGAGTTGAGTAGGTGGTGAGCAATTGGAGATAAGTGTTTGTAAGCAGCTCTTCTGAGAAATCACATTGTCAAGGGGAAGGAGGACACTAGGCGAAGAGAGGAGAGTCGGGTGGAGGGAGAATTGGTTTAAGTTGGGAGGCTTCAGCATGTACAAATCCTTACGGGGTGAAGAGAGTGGAGAGAAGAGTTCCTGAGAGGGAGCTGATAGCACCCGAACACAGGGGAGGCATCGGCCTTGCATGGAAAGACTCCTTTACTGGCACAGACGGAATGGAAGAGAGGGGGGTGCAGATAGCAAATGGATTCGGGTAGTTGTGGGAATTTCTTCTGTGAGATGGGCAGGGAGCTTTATGGGCTAAAAATGAGGGGTGTGACGAGGGTCTGAGGCTTGAGAAATTCAGTCTAGTGGGAGAGAGAGACTCGTGTCCACATTGCTAGAGCAGTGAGAGGTGCTGGGGAGCCCTGGGTTGGCCCTGGCAGGCAGATGGGAGGAGGGTGTGGTGGTTAAAGGAAGTAACATTTGAGCACCTTAGGAGGAAGCGAGCTAGCAAAGTTAATGTCCAGCGGTCCTTGCCCCAACCAATTCTAATGGAACACAAAATGTTACTCATCTGAACTTGTTTTCCTGTCCTTGGGGCTTAGGTCATGTGAATATATGATATGATATGATGGAAGGTTTTACAGCATGTTATTGTCATAATTTAATACATCCAGTAAAGTAATAATCCTTTATAAACACACCAGTATTTCCTTTGGAGATAAAAGAAAATTCAAGAATGTTAATAAATGGATCACTTAAGGCAGATGTTTGACCCCTTAGTTTGTTTTCTGCCTTGGCTACTACTGTGCATCAAACTTTTAGCCCTTCTGGGGTTAAGAAATTAATTCGCATTACGATGATATTTTAACTGTGATCACTTTCAGCTGTGGCTGTTTTTACAAGAGTTACTCCCCTTTTCAGCTCTAACATTCTTTGACTTCAGTGAACTATTTCTGACCCTCAAAAATTAAATCTCAGTGATTGAAAATATTTGTGAACTTAATGAGTTTGGTGAAGTTGTTTCCTAGTTTTCCTTGGGCTGTTAAAAATGTAATTATTTTTTGTAAAATATAAGGCATTTAAATGTGGCAGGACTAACACTGTGAGAAGTTTTCCTCTAACAATGGTGAGTCAATGTATATTCTTGAATGAATTCATTTCCCAAAGGACAAGGCCCATTCCAGATGGTGAAGGCAAACATGATTTCTTTTAAAGAAAAGAATTGGAAGCAAGTAACATAGCTTTGCTTTAGGTTTCCAATCAGCTCTGTCCATGTAAGCATATTTAAAGCACCACGGTGTCATCTGTGAGCTAACACATTCATCCCTGTCTAAAAGGCAGTTCCAGGCCCTCTCCATTAATAAAAAATGGGGTGATGGTGATAAAGTTACACATTCTAGACTAATGAGGTAATTTTTTATTTTTGAAAACGTATATGGAATGTGTAGCCTTTGAACATTTTTGGAATCGTTTCAAAGTCATCTCCCTAAAGCATTTGGCATGCCTCGCACATGCAGGCTCCCCGCTCGGATAGTCTGGATGTATGCATTCAACCCGCGGCGCTCTTCAGGATCACACGCACCAACTGGCGCTCCCGTGTTGAAAAGTACTGATGGTTGAAATCAGTTCTCCATAGAGTTGCTACTTGAGGAATAGATTTCCATTTTTTAAAGTGTTTTCACTCTTAATTTTTTTCCTTGAAACATTAGTTTTACCTGGAAGTAATTTTACTTCTGCCTTCATCCTTTATTTGTGGGTTTCAAATATTTCAATCATTCAAGAATAAACAGAGGGGTATTAGGAGGGATGGACATCTGGCCATGGTAGGGTGAAGAGGTCAGCCAGTCCTCCCTGCAAAAAAACAAGTATATAACCAAAATGGTGAAAGACAAGAAATTGAAAATGGTTGATTTTTTAAAACCATCTATACTCTATAGAGCAGCGGTTCTCAACCTGTGGGTCGTGACCCTTTTGGGGGTCGAACGACCCTTCCACAGGGGTCGCCTAAGACCATCAGAAAACACATATATAATTACATATTGTGTTTGTGATTAATCACTATGCTTTAATTATGTTCAATTTGTAACAATGAAAATACATCCTGCATATCAGATATTTACATTACGATTCATAACAGTAGCAAAATTACAGTTATGAAGTAGCAATGAAAATAATTTTTTGGTTGGGGGTCACCACAACATGAGGAACTGTATTAAAGGGTCGCGGCATTAGAAGGTTGAGAACCACTGCTATAGAGCTGCAGGTAAGAACCACTGGAGTCTGTAGCTTCCTGCCTGGGGCTCCCCGACTCCCGCCAGCCTGTCTGAAAACCAGCAGCTTTGTAGCCTGAGGGCATGAACTCCATGGAATGGGGTGGAAGCTGAGCAAAAACCATGACTTTGCCAGTTAAAAGTGGTGAACTTGGAAGGAAACCTGGAGAAAACTCAGCTCTGCTAGGCTGAGGGTGCAACTCCAGGTGGGGCAAGTGCCGACCAGTGGAAATGTAATGAGGAGCTGAGAAAGCCATGGCCAGGGGAGAACCAAGGGAGCCCCATGAGAAGACAGCCTCGGCCACCCAGAGCCTGGCCTGTATTTTTCAATCTGCACCCACACCCATCGGCAGCGGATGGGAGCCACAGGGACTCTGGGTGTCTAATGAGCACAGCCTCCTGCTGACCAGTCCTGCAGCAGCAACCTCTGGGAGGCCAGAGTGAAAGATTAAGAATGTAAAACCAGCAGAGACATCAGCAGCCACACTCTCCTGCAGGGAAGACAGATTCCTCAGTTTAAATCCAAATGTTAGCCCGAGCTGGTTTGGCTCAGTGGATAGAGCGTCGGCCTGCGGACTGAGGGTCAAGGGCATATGCCCTGGTGGCGGCCTCGATCCCCAGCGTGGGGCGTGCAGGAGGCAGCTGATCAATGATTCTCTCTCATCGACGTTTCTATCCCTCCCTCCCTCCTTTCCTCTCTGAAATCAATAAAAATATATTTTAAAAAACAAATCCAAATGTTAAAATCAGAGAAATACATCGCGATCAGTAGTTGCTACACGTAACCTAAATTGTCCAGACTTCAACCAGCAACGATGAGTAATGCAAAGAAGAAAGTGTAACCGGTACTCAGAAAAGAAGCTGTCAAAGAAACGGCGGGCTTCATGTTGGATTTAGCCCACAAGAACTTCACTGCTGTGATCATAAATGCAAAAGCTGAAGTCTGTTCACAGGATACCAAGTAATCGCTGTATGTTCATTACCCAGCTTTGTCAAATCTTAACATTATGCTGTATTTTCCAAAAAAAATTTTTTTTAACTTTTTACTAGAGGAAAATTTGAATGTAGACACAAAAGTATAGAAGGTAGCCCAAACCGGTTTGGCTCAGTGGATAGAGCATCGGCCTGCGGACTGAAAGGTTCCAGGTTCGAATCCAGTCAAGGGCATGTACCTGGGTTGTGGGCACATCCCCAGTAGGAGATGTGCAGGAGGCGGCTGATCGATGTTTCTCTCTCATCGATGTTTCTAACTATCTCTCTTCCTTCCTCTCTGTAAAAAATCAATAAAATATATTTTAAAAAAAAGTATAAAAGGTAACAATGTACCCATGTATACACATCATCCACTTCAACGATGAACAACTCAGGATGACCAACTCTCATTTCATCCTGTACCACCAGCCACTTCCCCTTTTAATTTTGGCAGCATTTTCCCATAACTTGTCTTAACACTGTAATGAGCCAATCTTCTTACTTTCTGTAGGACAATAGAGATGTGGTCAGATAATGTATGCCTCTCCTGTCCCTGAACTCTATGGGAATATTGTTGAAATCTGACATCCCATCTGGATACATAGAGAAGCTTACAAGGTCTCTCCTTCATGTGGTGTTAAAAGTTCTTTCTTTTATGCAACATGGTAATATGCTGTATGATAGTTGTAATATTTTTTATTTTTATTTGGTAGAATTAAAAGCTGACAGCATAGCCCTGGCCAGTGTGGCTTAATTGATTGGGTGTTGTCCCATGCACCAAAAAGTTGCCAGTTTGGTTCCTGGTCAGGGCACATGCACAGGTTTCAGGGTCGATCCCCAATAGGAGGCAAGCAGGAAGCGGCCGATCAGTGTTTCATTCTGACATCAATGTTTCTCTTACCCTCTCCCTCCCCTCTCTCTAAAAATCAATAAAAATTCTTCAATTTTACAAAAAAGCTGACAGCATAATATTGTTTCTTCTAATTTTTGAGGGTGTTGATTTTACTGGTTTGGTAAATTCAAGAATCTGGGAACCACTTTCGTATATGGATTGTAAATAGGAAATGAGATAATTTGAACATCATCTATACTAATAAAAGGGTCATATGCTAATTAGACTGGACATCTTCTGGACGTCCTTTCAGACAAAGCCACGGTGGCAGGGGCTGAGGCAGAGGCGGTTAGGGGCGATCAGGCTGGCAGGGGAGAGCAGTTAGGAGCAATCAGGCTGGAGGGGAGAGCGGTTAGGGGTGATCAGGCAGGCAGAGGGGTTAGGGGCGATCAGGCAGGCAGGCAGATGAGCAGTTAGGAGCCAGCGGCCCCATATTGCAAGAGAGATGTCCAACTGCTGGATAGGGCCTAAACCAGCAGTCAGACATCCCCCAAGGGGTCCTGGATTGGAGAGGGTGCAGGCTGGGCTGAGGGCCCCCCGTCCCCCTTGTGCATGAATTTCTTGCAATAGGCCTCTAATACTATTATAAAATTATATTAAATATATTCACTTTGTTCCAAACATCAGTGCATATTGTCAGAAAACTAACAGACAAAAATGAAACAGAGAATGCCATTAGCTACTTTCTTGATTGCAACTCCGGCTCCATAGCAAAGAGTGTGTTGGCCTAAAGTCTCTTTGATAGTGGAACTCTCATAGTTTACACATGATCATATGTTAGAACCACAGTCAGTTAAAACAAACCATACGAAAAACCCAGGTGTTTTCATGATTTTCTGATTTTCCCGAGAATTCCAAGTATGTGCAGAAAGCCCTGGCATCCTTGAGCCAGTTGGTTGCAGTGAAGTACAGTTCAGAGACCAAATGTAACAGGAGAAGCTATCCTGGAGTAGAAGTCCAAAAACCTGATTCCGACCCCTGCTCTGCCTTCAATGATAGGATCTTGGGTAAATTAGTCCCTCTGAGCCTTTGTAAAATTGGGGTACAGTAAGTGATGTATAAAGTCCAGGACGCTGTCACCTCCTCCAGGCAATGCCCTGGTGCCCTGCCTTGGCCCTATGCACATCTACTTGCACTATAGGCTGATCAGTGACTCATGATAAAAATAAAAGAGTTTCCTAACCTTTATTGACCTACTGTGCATTGGCACCTGCTAGGCGCTTTATGAACACTGTTGCCTTTACAATACCATGATGTTATTTTTGCCCCCATTGAAAACCTGAAGCTTGTTAAGGTTAAAAACTTGCTTAGGTGTTGTATTTGTTAGGTTTCTCCAGGGAAACAGAGACCAATATATTTTTTTTAACATTATCTATGTTTAACATAAGCATGACACAGAGGGCAGACATTATGCAGGATGGGATTAGGACGTCCAAATACAGAGAAATAGAAAATATGCATTTTCAAAAATCTGTAGGTTAAAAGGTAAAAAATAACAAAAAAGAAAATATTTGCAATATAGATGACCATGGAGAAATCTCACTATAGAAATAAAGATGGGCAGAGTCAAGATAATTGATGTTCTTTAGGGTTTCTGGCTGAGCTGGCAATTTGTCTCTGGATGACCATTTTCTGCTTTCACAGTAAGAGAACAACAGCTTTTTAGCTAAGCAGGTTCCTACAGAATGTGAGAACATGTATCATTTTGTGACACATACCCGTTGAGCTATTTCTATTAAAACACATCACCACCACCCAAAACCCTAAACTAAAGTCACTAGTAGCGTGGAACACATTTGACTTTTATATTAGTTCTCAGGGAGTAAAGGAACTACCCTGACTAGGTGACTGAGAAATCAGGAGAAGAAATGGATTTAGGGAAATTTAAGGAGTTGAACATTTGACTCTGTCAAGAAAGAGACACGTTAGGGATGACGAGAGGGATTTGAGAGTCATCGGCACAATGCTGACGGTATATATCAATGCCCCATAACAGTAGTAGGACTATTTTCACAAGAGGGTCGTGAGAAAGAGTAGAGAGGCTGGATTTAACTTTGGGGGACTTTTTGGCCAGAGAGGAGGAGAAAGAAAAGAGACTAGAGAAGATGCAGTCATGGTGAGGAAACCAGGATAACTTAAAGTCATGGACGTGAGAGGACAAGATGGATTATCAATGGTCAAATCCTTCAAAGCGACAAAAGAACAATTAAAAATGAAGGGCATGGTATTTGACCATGAGAGCACGAGGGAACTTAGGAAGCACCATTGTGGGTGAATGGTGGCAACATGGCCAGATTTCAGAGAATTCAGGTGGGACTCGGTGGGGTGACCGACACATGTACCCATGTGTCATGGGTACTAGCTGTGTAAGCAGTAAGTCAGAGAAAGCAAGTGTTTACCCTGAGAAGGAATATATCTTCCAAGAACTCCTAGTGGTTAATTGGACTCAACCATTGCTGGCAGACGCCTCTCACACATTCTGCATTTCAGTGAAAAGCCACAGACAGAGCTGCCAGCCTCCTGCACTCTCCTCCTGCCCTTTGAGCCCACCCTTATGAATGGCTCCTGAGACCATCTTTCCACTGTAAGATAGAGACCTGCCCTGTCTAATGGAAATGTCCCACTACATCCTCATTTGCATCTTTACTGGACAGAGTGGCTTCATAAGGACCAATCAGGGCAGTGCTATTTGGACCAATCAGACTGTGCACATTTGGATTCCTAATTTGCATAAAAATGGACCAATCAGAGACGAAGGCAGGACTTGATAAAAAGCAGTCTCCCCTTTGTCTGGACAGAGCCCACTTTTGGGGGCCTCTCAGGTTTGCAAACTGATTATCTGTATAGTTCCTCCTTTGGGATACCCCATATTGGGGATTTCTGTGGGTATTAGATTGGTGGCAGTGAACTTTTGTTGAAACAAGGCTTGGTAAACTGGAAGAATGAGGACTGTAGACTCAAAAGGGCCTGGTGTAGGCTAGAGTTTGGATTGTTTATTATCTGTGTGGCCATAGTGTCTCTGGGTCTTTTTTTTTTTTTCATGTGCAAATTGGAGGGGGTGGGGGTCACAGGAGAGGGTGTGTGTGGAGTCCAGCATGATCATGAACATTCAGTCATGTCACCTTCCCTGTTTTACATTCTCTCCTAGAAGGGCAATGTGATGTAATCATTTTTGGACAGTGAAAAAATAAATAATTTAATATTTGTAGTCAAAATATATCATTACTTTTTATTAATTTTGTGAAATTTACTCCCAATTTGAAGCATCAGCTTAAAAAGAAAATAGCCCATCTGTTTTCCAACCCACAGCGCAGTGAGGAAGTTGAGTTTGACTGGAGCCAGGAAGGCCCCATTCAGCAGATGATAACCTGTTCCCTTGACGTTACAATTTACGTTTTGTGAAGTTGTTCTGTGGTTGTGATTGTATTTGATTCCGATGATGGGAGGTGAGGTAGATGTTAGGATCTTTATTTTGCACCAGAACAAAAAAAACAAAAAACCCCCACAAACCACTTAGAAAAGGAAATGATGGTATTTAAAAGCCAGAAGGATCCCTTAGCAGTTCATGCTCAACAAACCTCATTTTCTTTTTTAAAATAGAATTGCTAGACAGGAAATGCTACAATACTGTTCATTTTGATGTTAGCAGGATATCTGATAAAGTCCCCTACCAACTCTTTGTGGACAAGATGGGGAAATGGGAGCTGAGTGAGAGAAGTGTAACATACAGAGGAGTTCACAGATCCTAACCGTCCGCTTCCCTGTAGAACCAGCACCCAGATCCAGAATTAGAATATTACCAGCACCCAGAAGGCTCCTGGGGCCCCTCCCAGTCACGACCCTATTTTGATATCTATATAAGTGGAGTCATCCAATATGTACTCTTATGTGTCTGACATTTTTTATTGGTTGCACAATACTTCATTTTTGGAAGCTCTTCCTTTAATTAACTCTGCTGGTACCCAACTGATGGACTTTGAGGTTGTTCACAACCTTTTGCTATTACAAACTTTGGGGGCAATGAACAATCTCGTAAAAAAATGTGTTTTAAAAAAATATTTTATGAGAAATTTCTAATACATACAAAGTAAACAGAATAAATGGACACTCAGCTTAGACAACTATCACCATTCTGCCATTCTTGTTAGATGTCGTTGTAGATTCCTGTGGGGGCTTAAAAAATTAATACTCCCCCCACCCACCACCTTCTAAGTCCTTCTAGCTGGGCTAATACATTCACAGAGACAGATTAACAGTAGGAAATAAAAATGTTAATACATGCACATGGGGAATTCACAGAATCATGAAACGACATTGTTTCATGTGAGGCGACATGGGTAACTGACATTTTGGACAAAGTAGAAAATGGGGAACGGAGTCTCAGATTCCAGAAGTGAGAGAGGGAGATTTATAGGTAGCTGGGGAAGAGCGGAACACCTGTGGCTGGTGGGCGTTTGCTAGCCCACCCAGAAGCAGTGAGACCCGGGCGGCAGTTCCAGGAGGCTGCTAGGTCGCACACCTGATGGTTCCGCTCCCTGAGGAGGTCTCTCCCTCTGCATCTGCTCCAGCGGTTCTCAACCTTGGCTGCACATTAGAATCACCTGGGAATCTCTTTACAATCCTGATTTCTGGGCCTCATTCTCCAGAAATCCTGTTTCTTTGTAACTGATGTTGTGGCCCCACCCCATAACAAAGAAACAGAATTTCCGGAGGATGAGGCCCAGAAATCAGGATTGTAAAAAGATTCCCAGGTGATTCTAATGTGCAGCCAAGGTTGAGAACCCCTGTGTTAGGCAGTAAAGGGGGCAAGGTCAAAGGTTCTTTCTTAATTACCAGCTTAAAAATCAATATACCACCCGGCCAACGTGGCTCAGTGGTTGAGCATCAACCTATGAACCAGGAGGTCACAGTTCGATTCCTGGTCAGGACACATGCCCGGGGTTGCGGGCTGGCTCCAGGGTTTGGGGCGTGCAGGAGGCAGCTGATGAATGACTCTCTCTCATCATGGATGTTTCTCTCTCGTTCCCTCTCCCTTCCACTCTGAAATCAATAAAAACATTAAAAACCATCAATATCCGGAGGGCAGCTTCAGGTGGGGAAACTCGGGCCCCTCCAGCAGGATTCCATTCACTTCCCACCACCACGCCCGCCCTCCCGAAGGCTGGCCCCGCAGACTGTGGCTCTCCGCTCTCAATGGGGTTAAAGGACCGCACAGCCTCTCCAGTAGGCGGGCGCTGTGGAGGGGCCCTGGGAAGGTGCAGGTGGGGAGGGAGGCCCTCCACCCCTGCCCGTCCACTTTGGTCTCTTAGGGAGTAGTGTCTCTGGTAAGATTTAATTTGATGAAAAGGGTTCCAAAGCTTTAAAGAGAGAAAAAAAGAAAAAGAAAACGAAAAAAAAAAAACACCCTTTGAAACCACCAATATAATGAACATGAAGGACTTAGCATAGCACTTTGAGGTTATCATCATCCTGTTTTTCCTGGCTGTCCTCTTCGTCTTTGCAGATCACCTTTTCCGTTGTTAGCATCACCTTTTCTTCTGTTATAATCACCAAGGGACACTTTGCTTTCTTAATGAAAAATAATGTATTTTTCTCTCGAGCCGGGTGGGGGTAGGATTGGCATATAACTGTGTGTAGGTTTAAGCCGGCCAACGCGTGGATGTGCTGCATGGACACGTTTTAATTAAAGCAAGAACGTGCCGCGAGAGCCCGGGGTGGCGGCGGGGCGCGCCCGGGAAGCTTTGCGTTGCACAAGCGGGTGTCTCGCGCCCCGTCGGCCAGATGCCGTCCCCCTCCACCCCTGCGGGGAAATCGCGCGTCCCTGTCGCCATCCCCCAGCCGCTGCTTCCCAATAAATCCTAAAACCCGAGTGCCTGTCGCCCTGGGGCGTTTGTCCTGAGCGCAAGTTATTGGAGAGGCAGCTAACTTTGCATGGGCGTCCCCCAGCCAGGGGCGCTGGGCCCCCTCCCCCGCCGCGGCCGGGACCGCCCCGCCCCGCCCCGCCCCGCCCCGCGCGGGGATGTCCTCCCGGGGGGGAAGTAAAGGGTCCGGAGGCCCTCCCCGCCCCCGCCCCCCGCGCTCCGCGCTTGCCCGCCCCTCGCCTCCAGCGGAGATGCTGGGAGCCCGAGTGCGGCTGCTCGCCCCGGACAGGGCTCTCCTCCCAGCGCTGAGCACTGGGTCCTGGCAGACGCCCCAAGATTGTTGTGAGCGCTGTAATCTGAACCAGCTGTGTCCAGACTGAGGCCCCATTTGCATTGTTTAACATACTTAGAAAATGAAGTGTTCATTTTTAACATTCCTCCTCCAATTGGTTTAATGCTGAATTACTGAAGAGGGCTAAGCAAAACCAGGTGTTTTCCCCGCCGGCTCTCCAGTGGCGCGGAGGACCCAGGCTCTCCCCTTGTCCTCTCCACGACTCGCTGTCCCCCCCGGAATAAAATCCCAGCCAGCCCCGCGGGCCCAGAGGAGGCCGAGGTTCAGGAACTGCTCCGAGGGTCCCCCCTCTCCCGCCCTGCCCGCGCCGGCTCTTTCTCCCTCTGCTGCTCCGGCTCCCGCGCCTTGGACATGCCAGGATTTACAAGGTGGGTTCTCCCTTCTGGACTCTTTCCCCCGGGGTCTGGAAAGCTTCCCGAACGCCCGATGGGTGGAAAACGGCTCTGCACGGATCCAGGCGGTGTCAGGAGATTGGGAAAGGCGTTAGCTAGTGATGCAATGACATTGTTAATTATAAAAAGCTGCGCCTCTGCGCGCTGCCTCCCGGAGCCTTCTTTTGGGAGTGGGCATTTTATCATCCGGCTCCAGAGGCAGCCTCCGAGCTCCGTCCCTCTTTCTGGTCGGAAAGGCAAGCTAATCAAGTGTGCCGTTTCCCCCCCAAAATTCACATCCTCTTTTAAGTTCGGGGAGATCGGTTACTGGTTCACTAGCCGGTCTTTTGCTGCATCGGCGGCTGGACAAGCGAGGGGGTGAGCCGCACATCCCGGGCCAGGTCTGCCCTATATGTGCGATCCAAGGGCATGCGACCCAGAAGCCTGGAGCCGATGAAAAGTGGGGACTGCAGACAGAACTACATGTAAGCAAACGTCTTGCTTTTCTTTAAGAAAAATTGCGATTCCCGTGGAGGGCTCCTTCAACTCTGAAGAGCTTTATCTAGATTCTATCTGCACAGTCTTTATTGAGCAAAACTCTTGAAAATGCCGCTGCTTTATTTGTTTATTTAAAATCTATTTTATTGATTATTTTTACAGAGAGGAAGGGAGAGGGATAGAGAGTTAGAAGCATCGAGGAGAGAGAAACATCGATCAGCTGCCTCCTGCACACCCTCTACTGGGGATGTGCCTGCAACCAAGGTACATGCCCTTGACCGGAATAGAACCTGGGACCCCTCAGTCCGCAGGCCGATGCTCTATCCACTGAGCCAAACTGGTCAGGGCAAAACGTAGCGATTTGAGAGAGAGAGAGCAAGCGAGAGAGCGCACATATGCTGAGAACTAAGCTGTAATAATGTCATCCTGGATTGGGGACACACAGCCCTGGTCCCGTGGGTCTCAGGAGGGTGCACAAAGTGGGTGGACCCACTGTTTTCCACAGTCCCGGGGACCAGTTCTGAGCGTCAGAGGTTTCCCTCCAGTTAGTTTATTTTTGTGGTTTTCTAGAGTTTTTTGTGACAAGGTGCCACTGTTGGTGACATGAGAGAGCAGCACGCGTGGGTGTTATTTCCTTTTGTTGGAACACCCTCTCCGTTAGCCTGGAGCTTACCTGGCCCCCAAGACCCAGCCGTGGCTCTTCCCGGAGGCTGGGCCTGCGGCCGCACCTCTCAGAGGGGACCTGTCTCTGAGGGCTCTGGGCCAGAGAGCGCGGGGGAGTCAGGAGTCGGGGGAGAAATGAGGTTAGCACGCCTTTTCCACTAGCTCTTGAAGTCCACGGCATTCAGGCAACCTGTTCTGTCTCCAACATAAACGAGACAGGGTTTTATAACCATCTGAAAGGAAACTTCATGCGAAGAAACAGGAAAACATTGAAATTCATCATATACAGCCTGGAAAATAAATTTGTTATTGTTCTCTCATTCCTTCCAGATATAAATCTGGCTGTCGCAAATATCAAAAAGCCCTGGGATTTGGCTCTGCGCTTTATAAGGTCGGAGCTGTCTCCAGCGAGCGAGAACCTGGCTCACGCAGGCACTTAGATGCGATGAAAACCGGGGGTGGGGGTGCTCAGGGTCTTCTTTCTTGGGGTTGGAGACGCAGTGAAGGACTTGGGCTTGCATCTTCTGGCGCCACACCGGGGTTTTGTTCCCTGTGGATGTCTCCTTAATTCGAGGGCCCACCACGGACCCAGAGCTGTTGATTCAGATGAGCCTTGTATTATGGCTGGAGTGGGTTTTGCAGTGTATCGAACACCCTTTCCATGAAGGGAGGGATTGTAAAGTGGAGGTGTATTTGACAGGAATAGGCCACTGAGTCCAACCAGGGCCCAGGCCCCACTGCTCTATCCAAGAAGCCTTCAAGGTCACCTCCTCCAGGAAGCCCTCCTTGACTTTCCTGTCCCTAACTCCCAGCCTGGCTCTCACGGCACTCAATGGGCATGTCTGTCAGTGTCCTAACCAACGTGTAGAGACATTCTTGATTCATGTGGCTCCCCAACCAGCTCTCTCGGGCAGCGATTGGGTCCTAGTTTTGTGGCTCTTCTGCCTGGGGTTTACACCCGCAAAGAGTAGTGACTCAGACAAATCCCTGTTGAAACATAACACCAAATAAAGCTCCACATGTGTATAGATTTTATATATATTTTTTACCGCCTTAGTCATGTTTAAGCATACAGTTCAGTGGTGTTAAGTACATTCACACTGTTGTTGTGCAACCAACCTCCAGAACTCCTTTCATTCACTTTGCAAAACTGAACTTTATCCGAATTAAACGACTACCCATTCTCTCCTTCCTCTGGCCCCTGGCAACCACCACTCTATGTTCTGTCTCTACGATTTTGATTGCTGTAGGCACCTCACATAAGTGGATCATACAGTGTTTATCCTCCTGTGACTGGCTTATTTCACGTAGCAGGATGTCCTCAGGGTTCCTCCAGATGTGGCACCTGCCAGCACGTCATTCCTTTTTAAGGCTGAGTAATATGTCACGGAACGGAGACACCACATTTTGCGCGTCCATTCGTCCATCCAGGAATGAAAGGTGGCTCCCACCTCTTGGCTCTTGTGAACGATGCTGCTGGGAACGTGGGTGCACCGGCATCTCTCTGAGACCCTGGTTTTCATTCTTTGGGGCGTGTACCCGGAAGTGGGGCTGCTGGGTCCTATGGTGATTGTACTTTTAATTTTTAAAGGATCGGCCATCCTGTTTTCCATAGCGGCTGCACCGTTTCTCATTCCCACCCCAGGTGCTCCCGGTCCCGGTAGCTCCACGTCCTCCCCACGCGTGCCCTGCTCTGTTGATTGTAGCTCCCCGGGTGGGCGTGGCGCTCAGCGGTTCAGGTTTGCAGAGTGAATGAAAGGAGTTCTGGCGGCGGTAGCGATGCCGTATTTTGAAAGCATATGGGCGACGACACTTTTATTGGGAAGAAGTTTGTGTTGTGGAGGGTGGGAGTCTCCGGCTCAGAGAGGTTTGGTGGCTTGTGGATGTCAGAGCTGCCCCGACCCTCCATTTCTTGACTCCCCCTAAGCTTCCTGCTGTGCTGCTTCTCCTGTTGCCCGGGCCCCTGGTCCCCTGGTCCCTCAGGGGCAGCGGGATGTGCACTCCACCCCCTGGATCAGCTGACTTTCCTGCAACACCTTCCTTCCGTGGAACCGTGCGCCTCCCATTTGCACTGTCCTGTCACCGTTGGAGGGCGCGAGGGCTCCTTCCCTCTGTTACCCGTTCAGAGTAAAGATGTTTGAACTCAGGCCGGCTGGTGCCGGAGGTCAGAGCAACTGGCCAATACATGGTCAATACCACAGCCGGCGGGGTTTAGATTTGTGCTTTGAAGTAGCAAAAACCTTTCATTTAAAGAAATGCCGTCTAACACATGATCTGAACATCTGACACCAGTGGAACAGACGGGTCTGTATGGGGTGGTTGGGGTCCCTGGGGTCCCCCCATCTAAGCCCAAGGTGACCTCCCGTGGTAAATGCCCAGCAGCGGGCGGGCCGTGTACTCTCAGACCCGGCTCCTGGAAGTGCCATGGGCATTGATTTCGCCTTTTTGCCTTTCGCAGGATTCTCACTGTCACCATTCTGGCTTTCTGTCTTCCACGTCCTGGGAATGCACAGGTAAGGTTTTCATTTTGTGAATCACGTCAAAGCATGTTAAACATCAGGTTGTCCAGCCACACATTGTAGCATCCTAGGATTTTTTTTGGTGGGGGGGCGACGCGGTGGGGGGGGGCTTTATAGTTTACCTAAATCGAGCCCTTCTTTATACAGAGATGAAAGCTGGGGCTCAGAAAACTTGAGACCTGATCGAGGTGATGCAGTTCACATGTGGCAGGGCGGGGACCGGGTCCCTGACTCCCAATCCAAGGTTCTTATCATCGGATCCTCCCCACTCATTTGCATACCTCTGGGGCTGTCTTGACCTACCTGAGATGTTAAGTGAGATGTGCTCCGGTGTTTCTGGGCAGGGGTACCCCTGGGTGCCTGCCCTTGGCATCAGTCGGTGAGCCAGGAACCCAGCTCTCCTGAGGGTCAGGGGCAGCCCCCTGGCTCCAAGGCTCCTGGGCCTACTCCCAGGAACGCAGGCTAGTCCAACCTCTCCACACACCCACCCTCAGCTCAGGGAAGCCCGATTCCCGACGCCTGGTTCCTGTAACATGGCAGGCTCCAGGGTCTGCCCAGGAGGACCCCTGACTGTCGACGCCCATGGCGTTTTCCTCTCTCTTTTTAAACATTGATTTCAGAGAGAGGAAGGAAGAGGGGGAGAGAGAAACATCAATGATGAGAGAGAATCATTGACAGCTGCCTCCTGCCCACGCCCTACTGGGGATTGAACCCAGAACCTGAGCATGTGCCCTAACCAGGAATCGAACCATGACCACTGGGCCACACCGGCCAGGCCATGACGCTTTTCTAAATGCATAAAGTTGTAACTCACGTGGTATGTGAAGCCGACAGTCCTTGGGGACGGTGGAGATCTGTTTCTGGAAGTGTCTCTGTGATCGTCTTCTGAGGTTGACATGGCGGCGTCTTCCCAGTGCTGCTTGTCCTAGGACAGTGGTCGGCAAACTGCGGCTCGCGAGCCACATGCGGCTCTTTGGCCCCTTGAGTGTGGCTCTTCCACAAAATACCGACTTCTGTGCATGGGCCACGAAGTTTCAATCTCACTGTACGTGCGCAGCCCCACGTGGTATTTTGTGGAAGAGCCACACTCAAGGGGCCAAAGAGCCGCATGTGGCTCGCGAGCCGCAGTTTGCCGACCACTGTCCTAGGAGACTGACTGCATCACTGTGTAGCTTTTATTTTACGTACAGACCTCAGGGTCTGATGGAGGGCTGCACAGGGTGCAAAGGACTCACACTGGGTGCTGAGAAGGTGAGGTTAAAAGCGCCCAAGGAGAGTGAGTGCCCTAAAAAAGCAGTCACGTCCCTTCCCAGAAAGGAGTGGACACAGGATGTGCCTCGTCGGGCAGATCAGATGTCATTATTACTGCGTTTCATGAAAAAGCCCCAGGAACCATCTGCTAAAAATAGGGGTTTTGGAGCAACAGTGAAGGGAGCTTTACAAGTAATGCTAAGTATAAAAAATGTACGAAAATGCAGAAGAAGAAGAAACAGGAGAAGGAGAAGGAGGAGAGGAGAAAGAAGAAATAGACATTATAATACAAGCATTAGTATTATGGCTGCTGTTTTTCCCCTTGACTCTATTTCCTGAACTTTCTGTGCTGCTGTTACAATGCGTTTACAGTTAAGCAAAAATCAGTGAGTGAAATGACCGCGCCTCCTCCTCTCTCCCCGCAGCAACAGTGCACGAACGGTTTTGACCTGGACCGCCCGTCGGGACAGTGCATAGGTAAGAGGCCAGGGACGACCCCTCACCGGGTGCGGACGCTCAGTGACACTGTTGCCCAGGATTGTCAAATCTGTGTTCGCCTTGTCCATGGGAGAATCAGTGCACCGGAACAGACGAGGTCCCTGACACCCTTCCATCCACCACCTTTGTGCCCATCACCTTAACGGTTAAGGCTTCGCCGTAAGCCCTGGGAGGGGCCAGAGATGAGTAAGAATTGACTCCTGTTCCCAAGGAGCTCGCTGTCTGTGTTAGTGTCCTATGGCTGCCATAATAAATTACCACGGACTTGGTGGCCTAAATAATACACATTTATTATGTCACTGCTCTGGAGGTCAAAGGTTCGACAGAGGTCTGCCAGGCTCACACTGAAGTGCCAACGAGGCTTTGTTCCTTCCTGGGTGGCGGGCAGAACCCACGTCCTCGCTCATGTGTATTGCTGACTGAGTTTCTTTCTTTTTGTAAATTGAGATACAGTTGACATATCACTTTGGCAAGGGTAAACTGTCCAACATGTTGATGCGATGTGCGTATACATTGCAATATGACTACCACCATAGCGTTTGCTTTTTTGTGGTGAGAACACTTGTGAGCTACTCTCGTAGCAAAGTTCAGTCATACAACACAGTCCTGTTAGCGATAACCACAGGGGTGCGCGTCAGGCCCCCAGAACTTACCAGAACTTACCCGAACGTTCGGGTTCTTCTACCAGCCTCTCCCCGTTTCCTCCGCCCCCGCCCCTGGCCACCACCATTCTACTCACTGTGTTTCTAAGTTTGGCTTTTTTTGATTCCACGTACAAGTGACATTATACAGCAGTTATCTTTCCGCGCCTAACTTATCTCAGCATGACGTCTCCAAGACCCACCCATGTTGTAGCAAATGGCAGGATTTCCTTCTTCCTTGTGACTGAATGCTATTCCTGTGTGTGTGTGTGTGTGTGATATCTTCTTTATCCATTCATCTAGAGAGGGACACTTAGGGTGTTTCCACACTTTGGCTGTTATGAATAATACTGCAACGAACATGGGAGTGTGGATAGCTCTTGGAGATCCTGTTTTCATTTCCTGTAGATAAATGCCCAGAAGTGGAATTGTTGGATCAGATGGTAGTTCTGTTTTGAATTTTTTGAGGAACTCCCATTCTGCGTTCCCACAGGTTTGGTTTCTTGTGGTTGTAGGACTGAGGCACCTGTCTTCTTGTGGCTGTTTGCTGAGGACCCTTTCCAGTTTCCTTCCCTCACTCCTTGGCTCATGGTCCCTTCCTCCATCTTCAAAGCCAGCACCACGCTAAGTGCCTGGCGAGCTTCTAATCCAGTGGTTCTCAACCTTGGCTGCACATTAGAATCACCTGAGAATCCTTTTAAAATCTTGATTTCTGGGCCTCATTCTGCGGAAATTCTGTTTCTTTGTGATGGGGTGGGGCCACAACATTAGTAACAAAGAAACAGGATTTCTGGAGGTTGAGGCCCAGAAATCAGGATTTTAAAAGGATTCCCAGGTGATTCTAATGTGCAGCCAAGGTTGAGAACCACTGTTCTAATCTCTTCTTTTCCCATTGTTACATCCTGACCAACCCTTCTGCCTCTTCTTCCCCTTTTAAGGGCTTACATGATTACAATGGGCCCACCCAGATGATCCCTACCTCAAGGTCAGCTGACTAGCAACTTTAGTTCCCTCTGCTACCTACTTCCCTTTTGTCAGATAACCTAAGGTAACCATAGGGTTGGAACAGACACATTGGGGGCTGTTCTCCTAGCACACCATCTAGTGGGAGAGGTACACCTGGGTGTAGTGAACGCTACCAGGTGGAATGAAGTCATGGCCAAGTTGAGGCAATAGCGATGGGCCCTGCAAAAGGAGGAGAGGATCCTCTTTTTGAATTGGATCTATCTACCTACCTACCTATCTACCTATCACCTACCTAGCAATATCCAATTCAATATAGATTCAATTATATATGAGATTATACATGAGAAGAATGAGTAGGAGCCTGAGAAATGGCATTCCAGGTGGAAGGAACAGCATAAGCAAAGACCAGGGGGGAAAGGACGTTGAAAGTGTAGAGTACAGTGGGGCCTTGACTTACGAGTGTCCCGACTAACGAGTTTTTTGAGATACCAGCTTTCTCTCGGCCGATTTTTTGCATTGAGTTGATAGAGTAATTTGAGTTAACGAGCTCGGTCTCGGAATGAATAAAACTTGTAAGTTAAGGCCCCACTGTAGTTTGTTGTGGATGGAGCATCGGGTACATAGAAAGAATAAGGCAGCCCTGCCTCAGATATATATTTAGCTTTTTAATTATATTTGATTTAGGCCAAATCATCTCTCTTTCCTGAGCTCATGTCAGCTCAGAGAACCAGAGGGGAGATAGACGGTTTAAAAAAATGACAAGTGGTGAGGAATAAAACCCTGCCCTGGAAAACGTAGGCCTGAAGGGGATGAGGCAGTGCCCAGGGCACAGAAAGGGGAAGCACCCATCTTTTCAGACCCACCAGTTTTTAATAATATATTTACTGATTTCAGAGAGGAAGGGAGAGGGAGAGAGAGATAGAAACATCAATGATGAGAGAGAATCATTGATGGGGTGCCTCCTGCATGCCCCACACTGGGGATCGAGCCCTGACTGGGAATCGAACCGTGACCTCCTGGTTCATAGGTTGATGCTCAACCCCTGAGCCATGCCAGCTGGGCATGCTGACCCCCAGTTTTATGGGTGATTTCACGCTTGCAGCTACTGAATGGGCCATTCAGAGCCTCAACATCTCTGGTTCCCAAGGTGGGAGCTGGTAGGAGTTGCTCAGGTGAGATGGCTGGGAGGAGCTGTCAGCATTCAGGCATCTCTCCCCCAGCCTCCTGTCCCCCAGGGAGCAGCCCCCAAGGCTAGGGAGAGGGCCCAGTGTGGGGGGCAGGTCAGCTGCTCATGCTGGAGCCAGAGTTCAGGCCTCCCCTGCCCGGGCCTGGCCCAGGAAATCAGGTTTTCTAGAGCACCTACCTCCCCTTCCAGGCATAGCAAGTAGAACACCAGCCCGGCTGGAAATGGGCCCGGCTGCTGGCATGGTGTGAGCTGACTTTCAAGTAAGGCTCCACTTTCCTAACAAGTAACCAGCTCTTGGCCAAGCCTTGTCTTTCTTGAGGCCCAGCTGTTATTCGGAGTGGAAATGGGAGCGATTCTTAGGTGTACCCCAGTGTTTCCTGGGTATCCCGTGAGCACACAGATAAACTCTTTTTTTTCCATAGTTATATCTTTATTTTTACTGTTACCCTCTGTTTATGTTCATTGATGGTGTTCTTCATTTGCCGCAGTCACGTAAAAGTTTTAAAAATATGTTTACTTGAATTTCAAATGTGGGTTCATTTAAAAAAAATATTAAGCACATGATAATACAGGCTTTTGTGGGTAAGGCCAAGCTGTGGTGGTGGTATTTGATGGCTGATGTTTGGGGGACGCTAGTCAATTTGACTCAACGTGGCTAACCTGTGGGAGTACCTGTGGGCGATGAGCCAGGCACTGTTGGGTGCCAATGCTGGTGAAGTGTTTGGCGTGTGTGTGTGTGTGTGTGTGTGTCTGCCTCAGGGAGCCCCGTGCACAGTGTGGCCAGGGGCCGCTGATGCTTTCCCTTCTGTGGCCTTCCAGATATTGATGAATGCCGGACCATCCCTGAGGCCTGCCGAGGAGACATGATGTGTGTGAACCAAAACGGCGGGTACCTGTGCATCCCCCGAACAAACCCAGTGTATCGGGGGCCCTACTCGAACCCCTACTCCACCTCCTACTCAGGTCCATACCCAGCAGCTGCCCCTCCGCTCCCGGCTCCAAACTACCCCACGATTTCCAGGCCTCTCATCTGCCGCTTTGGATTCCAGATGGATGAAGGCAACCAGTGTGTGGGTGAGTAGCCCAGCCCTTGGGCCCCTGTCCACTGTGCCCGGCGAAGGCCACGCCCTAATCCAGCAGGTTCACGCCGACAGGTTATTAGCTGCCCTTCCCGGCACCTGTGAAACAATGACTTCCTTTCTACATAGTTTTTCACTCTTAGCAGCGTGTCTCTGGGAACCCTCCCACCGAGGAGTAGTTTAGTTTGCTGTGTCATTGACAGTTCTCCAGAAAGCCAATTCATCTACCTACTCATCTATCTATCATCTATCTATCTACTTATCTATCTACCTATTTACCATCTATCCATCTATCTTTTGATATTATCTATTTATCCTCTATCTACTTAAAGACCAGGCTCATATGTTCTCTGTGCAATAAGAAATGCAACTGGTCAAACTTAGTAAGTGAACCCCAGAATGAGATCGAGAAAGGACTAGCGCTTTCTTCCCAACACCCCTCACCCGTGAACGGAATGTATGCTCCTGAAGTAAAAGAAGCCGTGAGGGCCAAGACCACCCATTCTGGAAAGAAAGTGGGTTCCTTGAGTGGGGACCAATGCCCTTTTGGCCAAAAGGAGCCTTGCTGATGGGAGCTGGTAGCAGGAGTAGATCTCTGGGAGAAGGAGTTTTGATGAGGTCCCAATGGAGCTGGTGAGTGGTGTGATGGGTGCCCTGGTGAGCTGTGGTAGTCCGTTGGCCAGGGTCATCTTGGCAGTTACCTGGAACCCTCCCTGGTCACTTGGCTGTGGTCAGACCAGAACCTTTGCAATTGTCTCCAGCTTTGGAAATGGCGTGATGGTGACTCCATGTGCCTCATCTACAAAACCTGTTTATACCTGGAGCCCCATTTTAAGCATATTTATACGTTATATAAATATCCTGTTTTACTAGGATGGTTTGAGGAGCATAGAGCATACATAGGAAATAGAAAAATTTAAGGGATGTGATAAAAATTAATGTGAAGTTCTAATAAGTCCTTCCATTACCCCAAAAGTTTAGGAGAACATCGGTCTGCTTAGTGAGATTTTTGTTGGACCCATTTGAGGGTCCTGGAGTGATGAGCTGTAACCAGCTGTTAGAGGCTGTGTGGTGATTTTGTAATGTCTTTTATATGTCCATGCAAATGAGTGCATTTATATTTGAACACATGCAAATCACATGCAAACGTGTCCGTCAGAGCTACAAGGGAAAATTGGGTACAACTGAACCCAAACTTCTCTGGTCTCAAGAGGTGGGGTATCAGGGGGACGGGGTCAGGGGGGAAGAGCTGGTTGATGGTCACTTGGGGTGTAGATGACTGTGCAAAGGGAAAGAGTGTGGGGCCCAGTCCAGTCAGGGCTGATGCTTTGGTGGGGAAGATAGGAACACGCTTCCTTACAACAAGCAGCAGAACCACAGACGTGGTAGCTGGAAGGGACTTTACAACTTAACTTTGGCGTCTTCACTTTACAGAAAAGGGAATGTGGACTCCAATGACTTAGATGACAACAGAGGTCGGATGGGGGCCCACTGTCCTGACAACCAGTCTGCACTCTCCTAACTGCACCGCAGGCCGCTTGCCTCTGTAGAAAGACATGATCCCAAAAGCAAGTGCAGAGAAAGCGAGGTTGGGGTGGGGGTGCAGCTCTTCCCTGTGGGGCTGGGCAGGCCCCGGGACCGTGCACCTCTTCAAGTGGAGAAGGGGTGTGATGACAGGTGGAGCGCTCTGGGTTTCCAGGAGCGGCTGCTCTATCTGAGGTCTTGGGCCATCTCACAGTCCCTGTTGTGGGGCAGCTGGGAAGTGCCCAGGGCTCCCCGACGTCACCCTGTCTCCCACAGACCTCTTCCAGGACCCCAGTGCCCTTGAGAATGAGGACATGGCTGGGAAACCTATTCATCTCTGGTCCCTAGGATGGCATGCGGTTTTACAGCTCAAAACCTGTCACACGGGAGATGTGGAGCCTTCATAATGGCCCTTTTGTAAGGAAAATACAATCTAGGAACCCTAGTGGGGACTGGCACTGGGCCCATCCATTTCCAGAAAGTTCAGCATTATGCATTCATCAGTCCGGAGTTCTTTCTAACTTCCCTTCACCCCGCCCACCGTTTCCTGGTTTACAGAGGGTCCGTCTGGGCACGGAGAGGGGTGGCCTCCTGGGCAGGAGCAAGGGAGGGGCAGGGAAGGGAGTCTCTCTTTCCAACACCGCTCCCGCTGGGGAGAGGGATGAGGGAGGAGGGCCTGGGAACCGGCCACATGGGAGCAAGGCACAGAGGTGGCCGGAGAGGGGGAAGGACCCGAGAGGGGACATTGTGGTCCCTGCCCAGAGAAAGAGAACGTTGGTGCCTCCCAGAGCGCAGGTCTGGTCCATGGGATGCGCGGTGTCCGGGCGGATCAAGTTGGGAAATGTTTCCGAAACTTCGGTGTTCTAAGAGAGGAGGACCAGATCTCCAAAGGAGTGTCCTCTACCTCCTCCTCGAAATAAGAGTGAACAGCAGAAACCACCGCGGCAGCAGTAATGACTGTGAGCACTGGTAGAGTGCTGTGCACCAGCCCCTTCCTAGGAACGCACACCTACCCCTCCCCGCCGCCCCGCGAGGTAGGACTGCTCTTCCTCGTGGACGCTGAGGACCCGAAGCTCAGAGAGGTGGAGAAGACGGGGCCACGCCAGCACTTGAACCCATGCAGGCTCTGGATGAGGAAACTGAGTTTCAGTGGAGTAAAGGTTTTTCAGATCCTCCCAGACAATCAGTACTGGAGCCATCACTAGCAACCAGCCGTCTCCTGTTGTTGTTGTTGTTGTTGTTGTTCTTCTTCTTCTTCTTCTTCTTCTTTTTTGTAATTAACATTTGTGTTCTGTAAAACGTTGAGCCCTAGACAAAAGCAGAGAGAACATCATGAACACACACCTCCTTATCGCCCCGTTTCAGTAATGGTCAGTATAGACCCAGCCTCATTTCTCCTTTGCCCTCACCTTGTGGATTTCTGTAAAGCAAATCCCAGGCATCATCTAATTTCAGCCTGAACTGATAAAGTGGGGTTCTCCGCGAAAGCCAATTCATCTACCTACTTATCTATCTATCTATCTACTTACCTATTTGGGGTTCAGAATGTATCTCTCAGTGATAAAGTTTCTTTTAAAAAGTAGCCACAGTAACGTCATAAACTTATAAGCATCAACAATGGTTCCTTTTTCTTACTAAATATCTAGGTAGTGTTCAAATTTCTCTGATTGTCCCTAAATGTCTTTTTTCTGTTGGTTGGTCTGAATCAGATTCAAGCAAGGTCTGCAAGTTACATTTGGTTGACAACCCTCTTAACTCCCTCTTAATCTTTTTTGTTTCCTTTGCCACTTGAAAGAGGCTGAGTTGTTCGTCCTGTAGAATTTCCTGCATTTGGGGTGTAGCCGATGGCATTCTTGTGGTGGCATTTGGCATGTGCCTTTCTCCCACCGCTTCCCTGTGAGCTGGAAGAGTTACATCCAGAGACTTGCTCCAATTCAGGTTTAATTTTCTTGGCAAACTGCTTTCCAGGTAGCACCCTGTTCCTTGGTTCCTTCCATGTCCTGCTTTCTTCACCTAAATCTATGAAAGTCTACACACGAGTTTATAGAAGCAAATGGACATCCCCTTTCACTGTGGCTGTGTTTTTCTGAGTTTTGGACCCACCTTCAAGGAAGCAATTTCCTCCCTTGTGCCCAAATTAGTCCGTGTTCTGTTTCTGCAGGGTGGGCGGGACCAGACTTGGCACCCGGGTCCCTTGGGCCTCTGAGCTTGCTGCTCCACTTCTGTTCTGGGTTCCTCATGGAAGGTGACTAGACGCTGCTCCTAAAGAGCCAGGAAAGCTTTCTGTTCTTTAGAAAACTGGCCTCTTGGCTTGCGGGGTGCCCAGCACCAGGGCCCCCTCCACAAGGGTGGTGGGACTCCCGGCTAGTCAGGGTGCCTCCTGGGTCCTGGGCCCTTGGCAGTTCTGGAGACCAGCTTCTCAGGATGGAGAGCCGGAAGGACGTGGTTAATTGGCAAGGAGGAGAGGGCTGCTGGAAGGAAGCCTTGCTTCCCTAGAACACAACCAAGGCCCAGACAAAGGCCACATCTAACGTCTACAAGGGGTTCCGAGCCGCAAGACGTGGCGGAACCAGGGTGGGGTGGGATTAACAGCATCGGTGTTGAGGGCTCAGGGTGAGCCGAGCCGAAGGCTTGGGGCACCCTGGATCTGAACCCCCATTCCGGAACCCTCCTTTCCTAGCTCACCACCTCTGAGACGTTTGGTGTAGGTCCCCGAATGTGGATGCCACTTGTTTCTGACTGTTCATCCCCTTTGGGGCTCAATTTGTCACCTCTGGGTGAACATGCTTAATTCTGTCCTTGCTAATCAAGTTGGCAATGGCAAATCCCATGACCACCGTGCGTGGCGAAAGCACCATTCACTGGAGCCACGCTGCCCTGGGGACTGCCCGGACTCTGGCCACTGGTGATAACGCGGTGTCTTTATTCTCCCGGCCTGGGGTTTGTTCATTGGTCAAAGCGCCCAAGTGGACGGAAAGGAACACGTGTGGATCCTTTTGAAAGACGGATGGTTGTTGGCCTGAGGCTTTCTTCTCAGTTATTTTTCTCTGAAAGCCAACAGGTATTTTATTCAACCAATGTATGTAGAGAACCTCATTGGTGCCACCCTCTGGCCTGGGCACTGAGGGGGCAGGGAGTCCGGGCACAGCCACAGGGCTCTCTCCAGAGCTTACTGTCAAGGAAGGGAGAGCAGACATAAAGCAAGCAGCTGACATACCAGGTGACCGCAGACGGGTTCCTGAAAAGGGGGGCGACCTTCAGTGGAGAAGGCTGGAATCTAGGCGTCACACAGGCCTTGCTTCTCCCCTTGGTTGGGCCACTTCTGAGCCGTGAGACCTGGGTTTCAGTTTTCTCCTCTGGACAATGGGTACGACAATGCCTACCTCACAGTAACATGTGAAAATGCCCGGTCTGGGTCTGCATGGAGTATCACGCAGCATTACTGCGGGGGAAGGATTCGAGGAGGAGGCAGCGAGGGGCCGGAGATGCTAACCCATGGAAAGATTCGCAGGGTCTGAAAAGGAGCAGAAGCCTAATTCTTGAAAACCTTTAAAATGCCCTAAAACTGAGCTGGCTACACACCCACCTTGCAGGGTTTTGCCCTGTTCAGCTCTTCACGGAGACATCAGTCAGGTTCTGCTTTGAAATACCAGCCAAGCCTGTGTTTGTTTAAGTTGTGAAACAAAACGATGGAAGTAGTTCCAGGCAGGGGCAGGTAAGACAAGGACAGGGACAGTTAGGCCCCAGCCAATGATGTCACAGGCCCTGCAAGCTTTGCTTCTGCTTTTCAACAGACTTGGGCTGTAACTTGAGACCAAGTCCTCCGGATGAGACCAGGCAGCCCAGTCAGCTACTGGGATCTTTAGCTGCTGAGGGCTTTGGAACAGGGCAGGCTGGGGAGGAAAGGGGACCCAGGACGGAGGTGGGGGCTGCGCCGTTGGCCTTGCTCAGGTGTAAGCTTGTTCAAGTGCAGCCCCGCTACTCAGGCGGCCCCTCTTCCTTCAGGTCTTTTCTCATCCTTGGCTGGGATGGTGAGTAAGCGGTGCAGCCTCTCTGAGACTCCGTTTTTCCATCTGTAAACAGGGATCGCAGTAGCAACTTCCATAAGACATTTGTGAGAATTAAATGAGATAATGCACGTGAGCCGCCTGGCATGGAGGCTGCCTGGTGTGCGGAAAGGGTTAAGCACAGTTGTTAGGATTTTGTTTTCATCATTTCAGATCTCACCATCCCATGACGCATTCTCCTATTGCAAACCCTGACTCTTGTTATTCTGTTATTATTTTTTCCTCAGGGCATTAGAGTGACTAGCACCTGCCTTTTAGAGGGTGGAGGGTTGAATTCTTGTCACTTTTCAGCATTAGGGTTTGGAGGGATTTATACTTCCAAGGAGATCTCAGCAGAGAGGGGACCCCCAGGATCATCCAGAGCTGCTCTTCTGGGCCCCGTCATGTGCCCATGAGTCAGCACCTGGGGAAATGCAGATTCTGACTCAGCAGGTCTGGGGTGGGGCCTGCGATCTGAATTTCTCACCAGCTCCCTGGTGATGCACTGCTGCTGGTCCACTTTGATCAGGGCTCTAGTCCCGTGGTCAGCAAGCTCATTAGTCAACAGAACCAAATATCAACAGTACAACGACTGAAATTTCTTTTGAGAGCCAAATTTTTTAAACTTAAACTATATAGGTAGGTACATTGTTATTAACTTAATTAGGGTTCTCCTAAGGCTTAGGAAGAGCCACACTCCTAAGCTGGCCTTTGCTAAAACGTCCTCAATCTGATTGAGGTATGTTCTCTGAGGTCGACCCCTCCCAACTCTCCCATCCACACTCGTCTTGTATACTTGTTTCGTCTATCTCCTTTCGTTCACCCTCTCTATATGTCCAAACCATCTCAACATATCTTTCTCAATCCTCGACACTACATCTTCTTTCACTCCACAACGTTCCCTAAAATTAGCTTAATATACTTTACTTAAAGTTTTAAGTCAACTTTCGCACTGTACGTGCGTGCCTGCACGTGGTATTTTGTGGAAGAGCCACACTCAAGGGGCCAAAGAGCCACATGTGGCTCACGAGCCACGCTTTGCCGACCACTGCTCTAGTCCATCTGTCTATTCTTAGATAGGACTGTATCAAGAAAGGTGGAAACTTTATTTTTAAACGTAATTCCCACATGGTTTAAATTTGTTAAAAAGAATGTATTTTGTTTAAACACAAAAAGTCTAAAAGAAAAGAAATGCTAAGCCTAAATTGAGGCATCAGTTTAGGATAGGTCGTCAGTAAGAACTGGGCTTTGATCCCAGGTTTGCTGTTTATTAGCTGTATCACATTTAAAAGGTCACTTGGTCTGCATTTCTGGCCTACATTTTATTATTTGCAGAAAGAAGGGATAATAGGAAATTAGGGGTCTTAATCTAGGGTCTGTGGGTAGAATTTTGATGATTTATTTTCATGTTTTTTTTCCTGCACTAACTTTTAATGAAACTTAGCATTACCTTCAATGGATATAGGCAATAAGCTATAGGATTCTTAGCAGTACCTGGGACAGTATTAACAAGAGAAATACAGATATATATATATATATATATATATATATATATATATATATATATATCACACTGCAGCTGCAGCAGTTCTTCTGAGATATTTTGAAGATTTGACATTATGAAATATTATTTTGAAATATCATTCTCATTTACCCCTACTGCAAGTTGTAGAAGATAGTAGACCTGCTGCCAATGTTGTTTAATGCACCGATGAAGAAGCATATATGTTATTACATCACAGATATCCTATATAACAAAGGCCTAATATGCTAAGTGTCTGGTCGTCCAATCGTCTGTTCAACCAATCAAAGCGTAATATGCTAATGATATGCTAAGGCTGCTCAACCACTTGCTATGATGTGCACTGACCACCTGGGGGCAGATGCTCCGACTGGTAGGTTAGCTTGCTGCTGGGGTCCAGCCAATTGGGACTGAGCGAGATGGGCCAGACATACCCTGGAGCCCTCCTGTGGTCCCTCCCTGGCCCCGATCGTGCACCGGTGGATTCCCTTGGCCTGTCCTGCGACCTCTCACAATCCGGGACCCCTTGGGGGATGTTGGAGAGCCAGTTTCGGCCTGATCCCGCAGGCCAGGCCGAGGGACCCCCGCTGGTGCATGAATTCGTGCACCAGGCCTCTAGTGTTTTGATAACTGTCTTTCAATATCGCTGTTTTCTTTTGTAATCCTATGAATTTCATGGTATATAATTAGAAGCAGTGTTCTGAGCAGGGCCCACGGGCTTCATCCAACTGCAAGGCAAGTTCATAGCATGCACACAGGAGGCTTGAATTCCCCAGACCAGACGGCTCCTAGGTCCCCTCCAGCTCAAGACGTTCTCCTGTTCTAAATCTTGCCAGTCCGTAGGGAAGCTAGCGATTGTGTCCAGACAGTCCGGGTTTCCTGTTAACTCATTGTCATCGGGATTGCTCCGTGTTGTGGTCTGTCTCTACTCGCCTTTCCACCAGCCTGTGTGCTCAGTGGCATCTTCTGCCAGGACTGTGTCTGCTCTGCAGCTGTGGGCCCCTCCCACCCACAGCTGGAGCTGCTTTGGGAACTGGTCCTGGGGCACGCCCAGCCTCGGGGCCTTTGTGTAGTAGGCACTTCCCCGGTGCCCAGCACGGCAATTTTCTCAATGACCTACAAATTTTTCTTGGCTCTCACCTTATGTTCCTTGGTCTGGTTGTGTTTCTTTTAATTATGTTCCACTCTGGAATTAGCCAGTTATGTGTGGAAAACAAGTGGTGTTGCAAGAGGCGAGGAGAAGTGTGGACTTTCGACGGGACAAAATTCAGCTCTGCTTTGGAAGGTTCTGGCTAACGTGGGTGCATGGCCAGGTCTCCAGAGAGTGCCTGCTGGAGGACAGAGGTGGCATGACCTGCCAGGTTGTCAACAGCCTCAGATGCCAGGGAGCCGCCCGTTCGCACTGGTTAGCCAGGTGTGTTTTCATTTAGTGCAGTGGTTCTCAGCCTTCTGGCCCTTTAATACAGTTCCTCATGTTGTGACCCAACCATAAAATTATTTTCGCTGCTACTTCATAACTGTCATGTTGCTGCTGTTATGAATCGTAATGTAAATATCTGATATGCAGGATGGTCTTAGGCAACCCCTGTGAAAGGGTCGTTTGACGGCCAAAGGGGTCGCGACCCACAGGTTGAGAACCGCTGGTTTAGTGGGGGGCATGTTCTGGTGCTTCTGAAAGAGGCTCCATGGTTCCAAGTGTGTTGAAACAGAGGAGGGCGATTGTACCTTCTCTTTTCTCCTCAAGGCTAGTAGACTTCTTTTCTCCTTTTTTCTTTTTTTAAATCTTTATTGTTGAAAGTATTACATATGTCCCCTTTCCCTCCCACCCCCATTGACCTCTTCCAGCCCGCCCCAGTCCCCTGCCTCAGGCCTTCACCACCCTATTGTCTGCGTTCCTGGGTTATGCATATATGCATACAAGTTCTTTGGTTGATCTCTTCCCACCCTCGACCCAACCCCACCTCCCACCTTCCCTCTGAGATTTCGAAGTTTGTTCTATGCTTCTATGTCTCTGGATCGACTTTGTTCATCAGTTGATTTTGTCCTTTAGATTCCACATCTGAGTGAGCTCACGTGATACTTGTCTTTCTCTGACTGGCTTATTTCGCTTAGCATAATACTCTCTAAGTCCCTGCGTGCTCTCTCAAAGGGTAAGAGAGCCTTCTTTTTTACTGCTGCATAGCATTCCATGGAGTAAATGGACCACAGCTTTTTTATCCACTCATCTACTGATGGGCACTTGGGCTGCTTCCATAGATTTCTTTTCAAACATCCTTCTGATGGAAGTGGGGTGAGCATACCACTGGTGAGTCCAGGACAGAGTTGCTGGCTTAGGGTCTGTGCCTGCACTGGTAGCAGGTAAGATGTCCCCCCTTCTTATCTGCTCGTGTAGACGGGGTTCTCAGGGTATCTGCAGCTCCCACCCCGCCCAGTGTGATGCCGGAAATAGAGCGATTTGTGCTATTGGGAATGGAGTCAATGAAATGAAGAAGTAAAAATACCACGTGAGTGCAAAATATTAGTGTCATGGAGAGCGTGCGCATGAGAGCAATAAAACTAATTCAAGCAATAAGTTAGGAATCATGGCTAATGCTGTCAATAACAGCCACATGTAAATATCTTCTGGTAGGCCCGAGTGATACTGTCTGCTGTTAGGGAAAGAAAGGGGCTCTTTATTTCCTCAGAGGACCTGAGGGAGTGGGTTATTAGTCCAGGATATAGCTGGAGGTAGTATGATGCCATGAAAAGGGCATGGGCTTTAGATCCAGACATGTTGGGGTTCAAATGCCACCCCAGCACAGGTGCCTGGCTCAGGGCGTTAAGCCCTTAGGATACTAGTACACACCTTGTGGGATTGTTCGGGGGCTTAGCAAAGGGTCTGCTCTGTGTCTGATGGTCAAGTCTGCACCCCCTTACCCATCGCTGCTGTCACGCCCCTAGCCCCTTCACTTGGGGGCAGCGATCTACTTGCTTACATCTACAGACCCCTGCCCAGTCACCTGAGAGTGGGGTGCTGTTGGCTGCTTATCCCAGGTGGGCAGGTTGGGGGAGGGAGAAGGAGAGGGACTGCCCTTTAGTTTGTGACCATGTGCTGACCCTTCTCCCCTCCTCCACTCTGACCCCACTCACACAGGCTCCCTGGGGCCCTTCTCTGGGGCCCTCTTAGCTCTGGGAGTGCCAAGGAGCGACCTGGGTCCATTCATTCTCTTCTCCCATCGGCTGCCAGCCTCTCTGGACACATGGACATGCAGACAGACAGAAAGACAGACTCCAGACCATGCTGTCCCGGCTGGCTGTGACTGGGAAAGTGCTGGTGGGCTGGGTTGAACCCTCATCAGAGAGCCCTCCCCTCCTGAATCAGATGACCTCCCCCGGAAGACCAGCCCCCAGCTGGTCTCCTGCTTGGAGGCAGCAAAGCCACAGCTTCCGGGCAGCCCCCAGGTGTGTGACAGATGGCAGGCAGGGACCCACGGGCTCTCGTCAGGGTGTGGGTGTCGAGGGTTGGGCAGTGGACAGAGGCTTCCTTGGCTGCAGGCACCTGGCACCTGGCAGCACGGGCTCTCAATGAGCAATTGTCACCTGAATGAATGAATGGATGAATGGATGGATGAATGAATGGATGAGTGAATGAACAGTGGGGGCAAGTGAGAAGGGGGTCTTCACTCATTTCCACACTCCGTCTCTCATTACCCACTGGAAGCACCCCTACCTCTCGCTGGGAGCCAAGAGGGGACCAAGGTCTCCTTGTTCCTTGTGTGCCCTGTGGCCCAGAGCCATGGTCGCCACGTGTGCCCACGCCCAGCTGGGTCCTCACACCATGGCACTCAGTGAGCGCTGAACTGAACTGAATTTACACCGTAGCCGAGAGGCTGATGCCTGTGAGGAACCTTCTGGTCAGATGAGCTTTACAGGGACCCACCTCGGCAGCCTTTCCCCTTGGGGATGCGCCAGAGGGGAAATCCGTGGTCGCTGGGCTCTTCCCACCGTGGGGCCAGGCTTCGTTTCCCTGCCATGGGAGGGACTGGCTCCCAAGGATTTGCCTCCAGCCAGGACCAGCTCCTTGCACAACTCCAGGGGGCGCCGTTCAATTGTATGACATGCCATTGGCACCCTCTCCCGCCCCACAGCCGGCTTGAGGCTCCTGTTTGTCTTGGAAAGAGAGGAACTGCTTGAGGAAGGGTCCCTGGGCCATCTCCTTAGGGGCTGGCAGAGAAAGGACATTCACAGGATTCCTTCCCTCCAGAGGGCCCCAGACAGCAGACTGGATGTCAAGGACTGACCTCCCGTTCCCCTCCAGCTGTCGGAGCCAGGCCAGAGGGGAGATGGGGACACCCAGCACTGGGCCCTGCCCCGGCCGCCGGCATCCACAGGCTCCAGGGGCCGGCGCGGGCGGGCTGGGGCCCGGGAAGCAGTGGGGCTCGGGGACTTGTCAGTGCTGTCTGACTTTCCTTCAAGCTAGAACCTTTGCAGAAACCCAGCCAGAGTTGATTTATGAGCTCCACATATTTTGCAGGTCTTAACACATCCCCCAGGAATCAGTGAGGTCAGACAGAACAGACTTTGCATCCGCAACCAGTAAGAACTTGGCATTTTCAATAGCTCCCCGGGGAATCAGGGCGTCCTAATTGGAGGGAGAGTATATGAAACAATGGAAAGACATACACACATAAAGAAAACCTGACTCTGCTTCATTCCTGCTGGGGAGATAGGTAAGTCATCTGCGAGCAGGGTGAGCGGTGGCCACTGTGACCAAAGGAAGCATCATGGGTCTGGGCTGCTGGGTCCACCCGTGAACTCAGAGCCAACTTAGCAGTGACCAGAGCGTCCCGTCCTGTGTTCTCTGGAGCACGCCCCGTAACTGTGATAAATAGACGCTGGCGATTATTTATTTAACATCTCTATCCAGCAGGAACTTTCTGTCTTGCTCACTGTTGGGAAAGCTGCACGTGGTGAATTGTACATATAGGATTCCAATGAGCAAGAGAAATTGATTATGTCCTAGGTGTCCATATAGGTTAGTTTATTATTATTAACTAGAGGCCCAGTGCACAAAATTTGTGCATGGATAGGGTCCCTAGGCCTGGCTGGCCATCAGGGCTGATTTGTGGGGCGACTGGTGGGGCAATTGGGGGACCCCCGCTAACATCCACCTTGGCTGGCCTGGGGCCTGTGGGCTGGGGGCAACTCCTACATTGAGCATCTGCCCCCTGGTGATCAGTGCACGTCATAGCGATTGGTCATTCCACTAGTCATTCCGCCATTCGGTCTATTTGCACATTAGGCTTTTATTATATAGGATGGGCTTGATTGCTTCATTTACCATGTATGGCAGGGGTCTGTGCTGTGCACACAGATCAGTCAGGCATCATTACTGCCCTGGGGAGTTCACATTCTCTTGCCAAGAGTCAGGGTGGGATGGTAGGAAACATCCCAACACATACATTAGCTCTAGCCCAGTGGGATTGGGCAGCAACAGAAGCAGGCAGGAGGCTCTCTGTGGGCGCTGGCTGGCATGGCCGCGGAAACCTTCCTCAGAGACAGGTGTTACCCATCTGTGCGTCATGTGATTAAACAGATACTCACCGAGCACCTCTCTGTGTCAGATACTGCCAAGTGCTAGAAGGGGATCTAAAGATGGAGGAGACTGTCCCTGCCCCCAGGATCTCGCAGCTGAGCGGGTATGAGTGGGGTTGGGGATGGGAGGATGTACATAACTCCCCAGAGTCTCCCACGAGCCAGAGTTTGAAGGGGGGTGAGAGCAGTATTGCCAGGTGCCGTAGGAGTGCCCGCGGGAAATGGGGATTCTGCTCTGGGAATGGATAGGATGGCCTCGGTGTGAATTTTGGAGCCTTGAGTAGGATTTTTATGTGGGAGGCGAGGAAGGGCTTTTTGGGTCAAGGAGATAACGTGGACAAAGACATGGAAGCAAGAAATTGCCCGGCACATTGAGGAGTGCTGTTGAGGGCCAGCCTTGGTCATGAGCCCATTGGTCACCTGCCCATTCACGATGCCCAGGACCTGGCTGCAGCGCGGCCTTGGATTGGGGGGTGGGGAGGATCGAGGGAGGGGGGGTGCCTAGGAAACTTGGCAGGAACTAGACTCTGGGGGCTTGGAATGCCGTGCCAATGGCTCGGGCTTTGTCCTGTGAGCGCTGGTTTTGGAGTGGGGGCGTGGTGTGCTGACATCTGTTTGGAGAAGATTCCCCGTTTAGGGGCCCAGTGAACTGGGGTCTTGATCTAATCTTAGCACCGCAGCCAGCTCAGTGGGTGGTTGTGGCTCCAGTCCCTTCTCTCTCTGGCTCCGTTTTCTCATCTATACACGAGGGGCTGGACCGTAGTCTCCAAGGCTGCCCCCACCCTGACCACTCGGGATGTGAAAATCTTACCACCAGGTGAAGAGGAGCTTCTGGAGGCAGGGACTTTGCATTTAGTCTAAGCTCCAGGGGCTGGTGACTGGGCCACCTGGTAATGGCATCACTTCCATGTCCTCAGAGTCCTGGGCGGAGCCTTCCTTTAAGCTTGGGGCAGAGATGAGCCCTTTTCGGAGTCCCTTTAGGAAAGGGGCATCGGTGGACGGCATGTATCTGATGATAAGAGGTGGCCTGGTCCCATGAGCAGTCTGGCATTGCCTTTATAACACCTGGGAGGGTCTGCAAGGAGCTGGAGTAAAACACAAACTCCTTATGAAGCCAAGAATCCTCTTAGAGTGACCAGTAGGGTGGAAACATAAGAGTTCCACTATTAGCCCTGGCCGGGTATCTCAATTGGGTAGCAGTGGTCGGCAAACTGCGGCTCGCGAGCCACAAAATACCGACTTCTGCGCATGGGCCACAAAGTTTCAATCTCACTGTACGTGCGTGCCTGCACGTGATATTTTGTGGAAGACCCACACTCAAGGGGCCAAAGAGCCTCATGTGGCTCACGAGCTGTAGTTTGCCGACCAGGGGGTTAGAGCATTGTCCCGATACACCAAGTTCGATCCCTGGTCAGGCCACATACAGGAATCAACCAATGAATGCATGAATGAATGGAACAACAAGTTGATGTCTCTCTCTCCCTTTTTCCTTCCCTCCCTTCCTCTGTTCCTCTCTCTCTCTCTCTCTCTCTCTCTCTCTCTCTCTCGCTCCAAAAAAAAAAAAAAAAAAAAAAAAACAAATAAAAAAGGAAAAAAAACCGAGTTCCACTATCAGGCCTTTCTGGAAAATTTCCCACCTCAGACCTCCTAACAGACCCTTTTTAAAGAATCATCTCAATGTCAATTAGCTCCAGAGAGCCGGCGTTGGCCAGGGACCAGGTGGCGCTGGCCTGTGGTCTGTTGGCTTGTCACTGTGGGAGGCTGGATTCTGTGGTTACATCCTTAAGCGACTCCCTTAATTGTAATAATTCCCACTTGAACACTGCCTCTCCCTTATCGCAATCTCTCACATCCGCTAACTCACTGAATTCTCAAATGACCCAGTAGGCAGGCTCATATTGTTTTCCCCATTTTAGAGCAGCATCCACAGTCCACGTATGGGAGAGACCCACCAGAGGGTAGACTTGCTGACTTTCAGACCCTGCCCCTCCCATAGCATGTCCCAATGCTCTTTGTTGTTCACAGGCTATACTGGCCTCCTTTCTCTTCCTCAAACATGCCAGGCTCTTCCCTACCCCAGGGCCTTTGCACTTACTATTCCCTCTGGACCGCTCTCCTCAATCTTTGCATTGCTGTCTCATTCTCTGCTTCCAAGCTTCAGCTTAGTTTAGATGTCACCTCCCTAAAGAGTCCATCCCTGCCCAGCCTGCCCACAGTAACCCCACAGTCACTCTCCATCACAGACCTCATCCTCACAAACTCGAGCTTGCGTAACATCGCCGGGAAGAATGAAAACTCAGGTTGTGGATTCCACCCCCCAGAGTTTCTGATTCAGTAGATTTGGGGTGGGGCCTGGATTTCCCAGGGATGCTAATGCTTCTGATGTGGGGACCACACTTTGAGAACCACGGAGTGATAACTATCTTTTAATCAATTAATTCATGAATTCATATTGAGGTAAAATCAGCATCAATCAGGTATATGGCGTAATGATTTGATATTTGTATACATAGCATCAGCACAGTAACCCTAGTTAACATCCATCACCACACACGGAAAAATAGCTTTTCTTGTGATGAGAACTTGTAAGGTATACTCTCAGCAACTTTCAAATATGCAACATAGTATTATTAACTATAGTCACCGGGCTGTACATGACATCTCATGACTGACTTGTTTTATAACTGGGGGTTTGTTTGATCCCCTTTACCCATTTCCCCAAACCTGACCCCCTTCCTCTGGCCACCACCATGCTGTTCTCTGTACCTATGAGTTTGTGTTTTGTTGTTTTAATGATTTCGTTTAATGTAAATGAAAGCATATGGTCTTTGATTTATTTCACCTAGCATAATGCCCTCAAGGTCTCTCCATTTTGGTGCAAATGGCAAGATTTCCTTCTTTTTAAAAAATTTTCTTTTTTATTTATTGATTTTTAAAGAGAGAGAGAGGAAGGGGAGAGAGGGAGGGAGAAAAAGAGAGAGAGAGAGAGAGGAAATATTGACTTGTTGTTCCACTTATTTATACATTCATTGGCTGATTTGCTTATTGCCTGTCCGTCTCTCATGTTTCTGCGGCCTCCCTAGAGCCTGGCCATCGCTGGTGCTTGATCAGTATTTGTTCCCGAGTGTGGTCTGAAGACTCAGTCAGGACTCCTTGCTTTAGAATCATCCCTCCTGCACAAGGGGGAGAAGACCAGACATTGCCAGGAGCCCTGGGAGTTATTTGGTCGGATCTCTTCTCCCCTGTTACCTCTTTCTTTCTTTTCACACTCGAGCTTTTTCTAAGGGTCGTTGTTAATTTTGTATATAGATTGCATGGATAACGTTGATAAAATCCCAGGTGAATGCATTGGATGGTCTGGGTTCAAGGAGAGTTGTCAGAAGAAACCCAGCCAAGTTGCAGGGCATCCAGCAAGTATGGCTCCCACGTCGGCCACAGCCCGTGCTGTGCTCTGACCTTAACACCCACCTTCCCTTCAGCCAAACTCTTCTCCCTGGGGACAGATGACAGAAGATCTAGCTGAGGTCGGGTGGGTGGGCATTGCAGGCGGAGCCTGTGGCTCAGGGAAGGGCAGACTGGCACAGAGGGAAGAAACCTTGATCTGGGGCTTTTGGGCACCACGTTCTAACAAACGGTGTGACCCAGCCCAGCCAACACAGCTGTAAACCTCTGGGGAACTTTCTGGGTAAGTGAATTAAATTTTTATGACTGGCTTGCACTTCTCATAATTCCCAGACTGATATTTTCAGAACTCTGGAGTGTCTGAGGCCACTGGCGCCTAGTCCTACTCTTTGGTTTCAAAAGAACAAAGTTGAGCTCTTGCCGGACTGGAATTGGGTTTTAGCTGTAAAATTTTATCTTTCCTGGCAAGGGGGAGTTGAAGATAAAATCTGGGGTGACTATAGATCCCCCGAAGCTATTACTGTGGCCAACAAGTGTTGAGAGTGAGCTTAGACCAAGCCGGCTGACACTGCCTTCTCCAGGTGGGGATACAGCTCCCTCAAGGACTCATAGGATATGGGGGTGTGTGTGTGTAGGGGGTGAGGTGCCAACTCTTATGGAGACCACCTCATGGCCACCATGGACTAAGTATCATGGGAGCAACTAGTTCTGCCCATGAGATGAAGGCAGCCCACACAGAGAAGGGACAGTCACAGGTCAGTTGGGAAAGCTGACGAGATGTCATTTACCCAAGGTCACCTAGAGGTCATTTGCAGAGCTGGGATCCCACTCACCGTCTCTGGGCACTTATTCCCAAGAAGACAGGCTGGATTTGGAAGCTGAATGGCCTTGGGCAAGTCACGGGTCCGCTGTGGGCTTCGCAGAGGGAGGCGAGTCATCAGATTAGCTTAGAGACTCCTCCGGTGTGAGGGAAGGTGAGGCTACAGATGAACAACACAGGACCTCAGACTGGCGGTTTTGAGATCTTTGCTCCTGTTGCCCATGCACATGTTTATTGATTCTAAGCAGCGTGGTCAGGCTGGTGATTGTCAGGATAAGGGGAGTCCGGACAGTCAAAGGAGGTGTCTTTTTAAAGTGGGCTGTGGCCTCGGCCTCAGGTCTTCAAGCGAGACTCCGCTTTTACAGGAATTCCCCCCCCTCAGCCCCCCCAGCCCAGCCACATGGACATGCCACACTCCGCCTTCTCTCCAGTCAGAGCTCTGTCTGCCCACACTCAAGCTCCAGAAAGAGCTGGAAGCGGAATACATTTGGCTGCTAGCATTACTGCCTTCTGAAGATGAAAAATAAACAACACCGAGACAGACCCTGGTAGGCGAGCCACAAAAGGGTTAATAAAACAGAAAGTGGTGGAGACCATAGGAGCTGGTGGCTTTTAGCTGTGAGGAGGAGGGCAGGCTGGCCACGACCCAGGAGAGTGTTCCAGGCAGGCTGCTGACCCTCCTGATCTGGGGAAGAGTGTGTGTGGTTCTAGAATCGGGCACGTGAGCCACACCCACGCTAATCACGGCACCGGGACCAGGCGGGGGTCGGGGGGAGGACAGGGTGTTCGCTTCCCTCTAGGAGGTTGGGTGGCCGTCTCCAGTGTGGGAGGTGCTGGGGAGCACATGGAATGTGTAAGTCCACACATTGTCTCAGTTCTGGAGGCTGGAAGCCGAGATGAAGGTGTCAGCAAAGCTGGATCTGCTGAGGGCCGTGGGGCGGGAGCTGTTCCGCGCTTCCCCCCCCGAGGCGTGTGGAAGGGTGTCTGCCATGGTCTTTCCTCTAAGCATCTCTGTGTCCGAATTCCTTCGTCTCAGGAGGATGCCAGTCCAACGACTCACCTCATTTCAACTCAATTACCTTTTCAAAGGTGTCTAACTATCTCCAAGGAATCACCTTCTGAGGTACTCAGGATTTGACTTCAACGTATGAATTTGGGGGACACAGTTCAGCCCACAGCTAGGACACAGTCATGTTCCTCCAGCAGGGGCCCTTCTGAGATCTGAGACACAGGAAATGCCATTCTTTCTTCTCATCCTTAACAACCCAGGCCATATGCGTTCTTCTTGGAGGCCTTCTTAGATCTCTATTACCCAACCCCAAGCCCATTGGAATTCTCTCCCCACCCCACATCAAGTTCCCCAAACACTCGGCCTGTTCCTCCGCTGGCCCCTTACCGTCTACCTTAGACTTAATGAGAAGCGTGTCTGTGTTTCTGACACACGAGAGCTTCATGTCTTGCGTGCCTGTATCGCTCTCACTTCCCTCCCCTCCTGTGTGGCACATGGAGCAGCAGGTTCGATGCTTGTTGGCTTGTTGATGGGTCGGCCGTCTATGCAAGTTGGGTGATAGGTGCCAAGTAACCAGGGAGATGCAGCTGTTAACAAGGTGCCTTTCCTTCAATTCTCTGCACCCACCATCGTCAAAGTCCAGCTCCTGGATTTCTAAAGCCAAGACGCTCTTTTTCATCCTTCTATCCTGGTTTGACCACAACGGGTCAATGGAAGAATCTGCAAACTGGGCGCTCAGCATTCTTCAACCCCCCAGAGTTCAAAGAGAATGACTCCTTTGGCCCGTCTTGAAGAAACTCTTCAATCATTTCTTGAATAATGGCATTCTTTTGGCTCGGCTGTATGGCTACTCCTCCCTCCGCCCCCAGTCCGGTGACCTTCCGCCCCTTTGTTTCTTGGCTGGAAGTCCGGGTCTGCTGCAGAGAGCAAAGGCAGTCTCAGCCGAGCGAGGGTCCTTCCCACGAAGCCGGAGCCACACGCCCCAGAAAGCCTGACTGTGCAGAAACAGCTGGCTCTTGGCAGACCGATTTTGAAAAACAATGCTAACAATGTAAAAGCACTCAGTCCCAGCCCGTGTGTGGAGCATAAAGAACATACTGTCGGAAACGGCAGGTCACCCAGCTTGTTAAGAGGAGACTCACTTGAGGGTTTGCTCCAAAACACATCCCCTCACCTTCCACTTTTACTTCCTCTGGTAACGCCACTCACCTGGCCCCTGGGAGAGAGGTGTGGCTGGGGATTGGTTGGCTCTTGGGATGGCTGGGAGGGGCTTGGGATGCCCGAGTCCTTGGACCCATCACCTGTGCTCTCTCCACTGTGCCTTACACACTTCTAGAATTTTCTGTGTGTTTGCCTCGACGTGGGAAAGGTTGGGAAGGACTGTTTTAGACTGATGTGTCCTGCGGAGATTGCTAGGGACACAGAGCAGGTTCCTCAGTATTTACCTTTGAAAATGAAACGCACTCACTTAATGCTCTCGGTGCTCTGACTCTGGCAAAGTGAAGGCCGACATCAGGACTCCGGGGTTCAGTGAAACTGTGGGGCACTTTGCTTACACTCAGCGTATTTATCATCAAGACTCTCGGTTGCAAGTAACAGAGACCCAGCTCAAAGCAAACAATAAGACTAAACCAACAAACACAAGAGTTAAGGAAAACTACATGCCCACATTATTTATTTTTATCACTGAAGAGTCCGTGAGTGGGATTCGCCGTAGCGATGGCTGGATGCAAGGGCGCACGTGTTAGCGTTCGGACTTGGTTTTCTCTCTCCATCTAGTCCCCGCCGTGTCTTCATTCTCAAGGCAGGCTCGCTCAGGAAATGGCCCTGGCAGCGCCAGGCTTTTCTCTTACCAGTTGGCCCGCCCGGAGGGAATATGCCTCCGTCGCTAGAGCTCCAGCCAAAGGCTGTGTTCGGGCTCTGGTAGCCAGCTCAGGTCACATGCCCATCCCTGAGCTCATGGCTTGGCCACGTGGGGTTTTGACTTAGCAAGCCTCTGTCACAAGTCCACACCTGGAGCCAGTAGTGGCTCTAACGCTGCCTGGAACACATGCACTCAGTGTGGGGAACGGCGTTCCCTCAAAGGGAAATTGGGTGCTATTACCAGGTGGAGGGGGTTTAGATGTCGAATGGGCAAGAGCTATGCCTGGGATCCCCCCTTCCACTTGGAAAAGGAAGAAACAGAAGCACCTAAGTTTATTCTGAGCCAACAGCCAGATGACAACGATGTGCGCACTGCCGATCCCGTGCACATGGGGCACACACCCTCCCTGACATCGGGGATCACCAGTAAGGAAGGAAGGGCCTGGAGCCCTCATCTATGCTGCACACCTGTCCTCAGGTGCGCAGGTACCCACACTGCACCAAGACAACTAATACTCTTCTTCATTGTAAATTGTCAGGGGAACAAGACCATGAAGTCTCTTTATAGAAATGTCAAGCTGTTATAATGCCCCAAGTCAAGAAGAAATGTCTAGCCCAGACGGTGTGGCTCAGTGGTTGAGTGTCAACCTATGAACCAGGAGGTCACGGTTTGATTCCCAGTCAGGGCACATGCCCATTTTTTTTTTGGGGGGGGGGGGCTCGATCCCCAGTAGGGGATGTGCAGGAGGTAGCCAATCGATGATTCTCTCTCATCTTTGATGTTTCTATTTCTCTCTCCCTCTCCCTTGCTCTCTGAAATCAATTAAAAAAAAAAAAAAAGTGTCTAGACCAGGGGTGGGCAAACGTTTTGACTCGAGGGCCACAATGGGTTCTTAAACTGGACCGGAGGGCCGGAACAAAGGCATGGATGGAGTGTTTGTGTGAACTAATATAAATTCAAAGTAAACATCATTACATAAAAGGGTACGGTCTTTTTTTTTTTTTTTTAGTTTTATTCATTTCAAACAGGCCGTAGTTTGCCTACGGCTGGTCTAGGACCTTTCTTGAATGTTTTGTGCTGCTGTCTTTCTCATCCTGCCCTTAGGAAAAACAAACAATGGTAGGTTGTTACCATGTCTAACCACCACCATCACCATCATCCCACACCAAAGTACCTGTGCCTTTCTGCGCCCATTTTATTTAATGTGCTCCCCCTGGTCATGCGCTCTAACGGCCTCCACTCACATGTGCAGAGCTGTTGGTCCTTCTTTGTCTCCTGGCCCCTTGTCATAGTGAGTCTTGGGAATGGCCTTGGTTTTCTTATCGTAATATGAGGGTAATGCCTATCTCATAAATATTTCTGTGAGGATTAAAAGAATGTACACAAAGCATGCGACCTTAGAGCCGTGATGGCGAACCTTTTGAGCTCGGCGTGTCAGCATTTTGATAAAACCCTAACTTAACTCTGGTGCCGTGTCACATATAGACATTTTTTGATATTTGCAACCATAGTAACACAAAGATTTATATTTTTGACATTTAGTTTACATATTTAAATGCCATTTAACAAAGAAAAATCAACCAAAAATATGAGTTCGCGTGTCACCTCGGACACGCGTGTCATAGGTTCGCCATCACTGCCTTAGAAGGTGCTCAGTAAGATGCCCTAAGACATGTTTCATGAATGTAAGTAACTTTTTCCTTTAATTAAAAGTCCCACTGGTCACTTACAAAGTGCACGAGAGCTATTTCTAAGAGCTTGTGAACTGGAATGTTGGTCCAGGGGTACACCACTGCCCTATACCCGAGAAAGAAAATCTTAAGCAATTGGATAACACTATTCTGAAAATTGACCAGAATCATTCTAGAAGCTTAGTGCGAAGGTATCAGAAACAGACTGGACGCTTCCCTGCAAGCGTTTAATAGAGCAACATCTATAGAAAATCCTCCGGGCCAGGCCCAGGATCTCAGGGTTGGATGCCAGCGCAGCCTCTCACTAACTGTGTGATCTTGGACAGATGTCTGAAACTGAATCTCAGTGTCCTCATCTGTTAAAGGGGATAACGATTCCTTCTCTGCCGACTTCACAGGATGATTAGTGATGCAGTAGAGCCTTTAGCGCCTATAAAATCTGCAGGACTAATTGTTTCCAGAGCATTTTAGAGATTGCTCCATTCTATTATTTAGGAGTGTGTTGTAGCTGTTGTCAGTCTCTCTTAGTCAACCGTGTGCTGAACTGTGGAAAGGACTTGTGCAATACTTGGTATATGCACAAAGTGATAGGTAACATATGCAAGCAGGAGCTTATTAACGACGCACACGGGAGAACCCAGCACCCAACCGAAGAACCTGAGGCTTCTCCGTGATGGCACCATCTTTATCCAAGGTCTTCTGAGACGTTCCCATTCCATTCAACATTAGGTTTCTAAGATTCTGATCCATGTTGTTGTGTGTAGCTGTAGTTCATTTATAAAAATACTTTTCCACTTTGAGACTACACTATAGCACAATTTATTGATTCATTATTTTGTCAAAAGACATTGGATTGTTTTAGGTGTTTGCTGTTAGAAAGAAAGATGCTATAAATATTTTCTCAGGCTCCATAGAGCTGTGCTATAGGTATGGAAATGTCAATTTCCCAAAATAATGTTTTATAATTTTCCAGAACACCAGTTTGCACTCTAATCAGCAATGATTAAGAGTTTCTGTTGGTCTACAATCTCCAGCATTTGGTATCGATGGACTGTTTAATTTTTGCCAATCTAGTAATTAAAATGTTTTTTTTCTCATATTCTTTTAAAAATATGTTTTTATTGATTTCAGAGAGAAAGGAAGAGGGAAAGAGAGATAGAAACATCAATGATGAGAGAGAATCATCAATTGGCTGCCTCCTGCACGCCCCCTACTGGGGATTGAGCCCGCAACATGGGCATGTGCCCTTGACTGGAATCAAACCCAGGACTCTTTAGTCCGCAGGCTGATGCTCTATCCACTGAGCCAAACCAGATAGGGACGGGGCCTCTTTTAAACAATTACTCTTGCTGGGTTTGGTATCAGTGTCACTCAATGTTCACTATCACAGCTTTATAATAAGTCTTATTAAATAAGCCAGGGTTCTTTATTCTCTTCTCCAGGAATGTCTTGGCTATTCTTGGGCCAAGTGCCTTGAAAAAAAACAACCCACGAAACAAACCCTGTTGAGATTTTGGTTGAAATTCCTTGAGTATTTAGATAAATGTGAAGAAAACTGACATCGTCATTTTATTGATTTTTTACGTCCTTGAACATTAAATCTCTCCCCCCTTTAAGGTCTTCTTTAAATATCTTTCAGTAAGGTTTCATTATTTTCTCCAAACAAGTCTTGCAGCCTTTGTCTAGATTCATTCCTAGCAAGCTTATATATATTTTTTGTTTCTATATTAATAGCATTTTTAAAAAATTCAGTGTTCCTTTTGTTGCTGGTATGTAGAAATGCAATTTATTTTTGAATATTGATCTTGTATCCTGATGGCTTGTGAAATTCTCTTATTATTTCCAATACTTAGTCTGCAGAATCTTTTGGGTTATTCTGACAATCACACTATGTGTGAATAGTGAGAGTTTTGTCCTCTCATTTTTATACCTCTTATTTATTTTACGTGTCTTACCGCACTGGCTAATACCTATGCAATCATATGGCATATAGGTGGTGAGAGTAGGTATCCTTGTCTTTTCCCTGATGGTGAAAGAACTGTATCTAATGTTACCTCATTAAGAATGAGCTTTGCTAAGTTTTCTTTCTTTTTTTTAAAAAAATTATTAACTAGTATTAAATTTTATCAAATGCTTTTTACACAACTATTGAGATAAGCGTATGTTTAAAAATCTGCTTATGTGGGAAATTACATTGACAGATTTTTCTTATTAAACCACCTTTCATTCATTCCTAGGATAACTAACTTGGTCATGATGTAGTAAAATTTGTTTGGCTAATATTTTGTTTAGGATTTTTTTCATCATGTATATATATTAAAATGGCCTGTCCCATTCCTTTAAAAAAATAAATTTTATCTGTCTATCACCTACCTATCTGAGAGAGAGAGAGACAGAGAGAGAGAAACATCAATTTGCTGTTCCTCTTACTTATGCATTCATTGGTTGCTTCATGTATGTGCCCTGACCACAGATGGAACCCGCAACCTTGGTGTATTGGAACTACACTTTAACCAAAGTGCCCGGGCACTTTTTAAACAATTACTCTTGCTGGGTTTGGTATCAACATATTAGCTTGGTAGAGTGAGATATTCTTTCTTTTCTATTCTCTGGAAGGCTAGGACGACCTATTTATGGAAAGTGTATTGGAATGTGTCTATAAGATCATTTAGGTCTGGTGCGTTTTTGTTTTGTGGAAAGATTTTTGTCGGAAGATATGATTTCTTTAACAGTTAGGGGATTATTTGGACTTTTTATTCCTTCTTAAGTCAGTTTTGCAGTTATATTTTTCTAAGAATTTGCCCATTTAGGTTTTCAGATTAATTTTCATGAACTTTTCCATAGCATTCTTTGTATTATCTTTAAAATCTCAGCTGAATCTAGTTCCGTAGCTATTCTTATTCCTAATATTGCTATGCTAACTCATTTTTTTAAAAAAATGCTAAAATTAAATCTATTTTACTTGGCAATGTTAAAGAACTAATTTTTGACTTTGTTGATCTCTCTTGCTTATTTCATTTTATTAATTTTTGCTCTTATCTTTATTATTCTATTTTTTTTTGGATTTTTGTATCTTAGCTCACTCATTGCAGAGCTTTCTTCTTTCTTACCATTGGCATTTAAGACTACATATTTCTCTCTGTGTCCTACAAGTTTGAATATGTAGTATTTTCACTGTCATTAAGTCCTAAGAACTGTCTGATTTATTGCGGTTACTTCTATGGCCCATGATTTATTTAGTGATGAGTTTAAAATTTTACACATTTATGGAGGTTTATCTTTTTGTTATTGATTTCTATTTAATTGCATTATCACCAGGGGATACTGATTCTATGAAATTTGTTTGGAACATGATTTGTTCGCTTTGGTATCCACATTGCCTAGCATAATGCCAAGAATGTAGAAGTAGTTTGGTACGTGTTTGCCAGTCTAATGAATGACAGATGAATGAATGTCTAGTGACCAGACATTAGAGGAATTGTCTCTTCCTGCCCAGCCAGTTGTCCAGTCTTTCCAGCTACATCATATTCCAAAATTGCCTTGCAAATGAACACCAGTAATAAAGTGGTTCTCCAAAATTGTCTTCTAGCCTGCTCACCCCCTTCCTCCTTTTGGCCTGGGAAGCAGACACTGAGTATGTGGGTGAGAGGCTAGTTACAAAACGGGTAGGTGAGACCATCAGGCCCAGGCTTACTAGTACATGTAATAGAATTAGATCATTGTTTTCCATTTATTTCTCCTCTGACCTGGAGAAAAGTATTTCTTCTCTAATGCTAACAGTTTCTAAAAATACATGAAGGTGACATTTCTTCCAAAGGAAACTCTCATCTCATTGAATCCCTGAAAGTAATCAGGCATGATGCCTCCCCTCCACCCCCCTTTACAAAAAATGGGAAACTTGACATCAACCTACTTACTTAGTGGTGAGGTTGGTTGAGTTCCTGATCTGTGCTTTTTATTCTATACACTAACCTTCTTCACCTCATTTTTGTCACCTACAATAACAGGGTGGTTAGACTTGCCCAAGAGAATATAAAGGTAGGTAAAACCACTTGACTAATTTCTGCTTGTAAAGGGCATTTGAAGACAAAGAATGAACAATATATACCTTCTGCAAGAGTCAATACATATTGCTTAGGTGAGTGAATGACCGGTCCTTATTTTGATGAGCACATTTTCTCCTTTTGGAATCAATACCATGCGGGCATGCGAAGGAGAAAAGAGTGACCCGTTAGCTCCTCTGTCTTTTCCTGAGCCCCCGAGAAGCGCCTTTGGAAGATGCCTGTTCCACAAAACATGAAAGAGATCCAGATCGTTCTTATTTCCGAGTCCCAGGAGCGGTGGCAGCGTTTATACATCATAACAGCATTTAATATTGCAACAACATTCACCGAGTATAACCATGTTCACAGGCTGCGGCAATGCTCATGCATTATGTCAATGCCTATGTGTTGTCGTAGACACTCGACATGGGGCTGACCAGACAGGACATGACTTCATGGTGCGCCACAGAACGTGTTAAAGTGGTGTCAGGCGAGAAGCCCTTCCTGTTCAGGTCACCCTCTTACCTTAAGTCTTCTCCCTGCTTTGTGATAGTCTGGTCTACCAGGTCATGTCCTCATTGTCATGCAGAGGCAAATTGTGGGCGTCTCCCAGCCACCTTAGGTCTTTTCCTCCTGCGTCCTCCAGAGGGCCTCCTCAGGCCTGCCCAGGGCAGAGGTGTGGGCGGTGAGTGACGTGTGTGTGTGTGTGTGTGTGTGTGTGTGTGGGGGGGGGGGGGGGGGGCGGGGAGGAAGCCATCTGGAGCACAGAGGATTCAGGTCCATCTGTGTGTGTGTGTGTGTGTGTGTGTGTGTGTGTGTGTGTGTGTAGGAAGCCATCTGGAGCACAGAGGATTCAGGTCCATCTACCTTCCCAGGTAAAAGAGACTTCAGACCTTGTTTTTCAGAGGAGGAAACAGGCTGAGAAGGACTTGCCCGGAGGTCACCAATGAGCTAGTAGAAGGTTCTGGACTAGAACTGGGCTTCCAACCCCCTTTTTCCCCTCTTCTTTTAGGAGTGAGTTTCATACCTGCTGCCTTCCTTCCCTTCCTCTTGCTTCTTGGCATGAAGCTGTAACAGTCAGACTGGACCAAGGGACGTTTCTGTGCCCGGCATGATTTCAAGACTTGATTTACACGGCATCCTCACAAAACCCCATGAGTTATAAGACATCACTAGCTCCTTTTACAAATTAGAAAACCAAGGCTTTTAGTGGCTAAAAACAAAAAAATAACAACAAAAAACTTGCAGAGAAAAAAAGTGAGGGGGCTAGGGGGAGAGGGTGCGGCAGGATTTGAAACAGGTCTGACTCCAAAGCTTGAGTTCCCACCATCCTGTGTGGCCTTTGAACCGAATTTCCAGGAGCACAAGATGCCTATAGTCCAGACCTCTTCCTTCCTGCGTCCCTTCTCCCCTCCCCATCCTTCTGTGCCTTCCTTGTTCTCCCCGCCATTCCTTTTCTCCCTGACTCTCTGCTCCCATCCGGGGATCCTCGAGTCTTAATTCCTTGGTGGAGAAGGGGCGGCAGAGGAGTGTGGGCTGTCTGGGCAGACCTACGCCCGCTGGGAGCTCAGGAGGCCGCTGTATGCTTGTTCACTAGGACTTTGCTTCAGATCACAGGTTAATGCTGTCTCTGGGTAGGAACAATCCATAGAATTTAGAATGGAATTCAGTGAAGATGCATGCTTTGATGTACAGATATTAACTTTTTGTTTATTGTGATAAAAACACACACACAAACCATGAAATTTACCATCTTAACCATTTTCAAGCGCTCAGCTCAGTGGTGTGAAGTACATTCCTGTTATTGTGCACCCACTCTCCCAAGCTTTTCCTTCTTACAAAACTAACACTCTGTACCCATTCAACACTAACTCCCATTCTGTTCTCCCAGCCCCTGGCTACCACCATTCTACTTCCTGTTTCTATGAGTTTGACCATTGGAGATACCTCATACTAGTGAAATCATACAAAATTTGTCTTTTTGTGACTGGCTTAGTTTACTTAGTATAATGTCTTAAAAAATTCATCCATGTGGTAGCAGGTGCCAGAATGTCCTTCCTTTTTAAGGCTGAATGATATTTCATTGTGTATGTATGTAATTCATTTTGCTTATCCACTCATCTGTTGATGGACATGACAGAGGATGGCATCATGGGAATCTACGGAACAAAGTCTTTATTTTATTTATTTATTTATCCTCACCTGAGGCTATTTTTCCATTGATTTTTAGGGAGAGTAGAAGAGAGAGGGAAAGACAGAGAGAAACATCGATGTGAGAGAAACACATCGATTGGTTGCCTCCTGCACGAGCCCCAACCAGGGCCCCGGCTGGGGAGGAGCCTGCAACCAAGGTACATGCCCTTGACTGAAATCGAACCCAGGACCCTTTGGTCTGCAGGCCGATGCTCTATTCGCTGAGCCAAACCGGCCAGGGCTGAACAAAGTCTTAAAAAAAAAGAAGGGGAGGTTGAATGTGCCACATGCTGCTGAGAAGTAGCAAGGATGATGCCTGAACCATTGGATTTTACCTTGTGGAGGTTGATGGTGACCTTGACAAGAGAGGCTGCAGTAGAATGGAAGAGATGGGAGCCTGATTGGACTGGGGGAAAGAGAGAGAGAGAGAGAGAGAGAGAGAGAGAGAGAGAGAGAGAAAGAGAGAGAGAGAGAGAGAGAGAGAGACCGCGCACAGAGGCAGAACAGTGACTGTATATGACACTTCTAGGATGTCTGTGGCAGAGGGGCACAGAGAAATGCCGTGGTCTCGGGGGAGGTACCTTGGGCCATCTGTTTCTATTGTGTTTTCATTAGAATCTCCTCACTGCTGCTACTAATGCTCATCAAACATGCATTTGCTAGGAACCCAATTGAGCAGACGCTTTACCCAACTGTTTAGAATCAGGGTCTACATTTGGCCGGGGGGTGGGGGGGCGGGGAGGGGGGAGAGGGGCTCACCTTATTGTGGCTTTTTAAAAATATGGAAGTCAAATGGTTCTGATTAAAGCTAACCCAGAGAAGTCATTAAAACATAAAATGTAATTTTAATTTTTGCCTAAATTGGTTTCATCTCTTCGTTTTCTTTCTTTTCTTTTCCCATTTCCAGTTCGTGCTGCCCCCATTCTCCATCTCTTTCTCCTCCAGCCTCCTGAGCTTGGCACCTGTTGCTTTTACAAATGATCTTCCCTCCACAGGTACTCACAGTGTGTGCCCACACGTCTGCTCGTGTTAACAGCTCTTCGCGCTCTGGCTGTGCTGTGCCTCTCATGTCTTTGCACGTGCCTCACTCCATCTACTCCTTTTGACTAACTCCTATTCATTTGTATTCGGGTACAAGCTAAGCTGCCATAACAAAGAGGCCTTCAACACACTGGTGTAGGTAAGAGGGACTTTTATTTCTCTCTCATGGCATAGTCCAGAGGCAGGTGATTCAGGACTGGTAGGGTGGTTTGGCCAAACTCAATGTGTGGCTTTCACTCTGGATCCAATACAGCTGCTGCAGCTCCCACCATCACACCTGCATCCCAGCCAGCAGGAGGTGACAATGGGACCACACCCTCCTTCTTTCTAAAGCACGATCCAGAAGTTGTTACACATTACTTTTACTTACACCCACTGGCCAGGATGCAGTCCCATAGCTACGTGTCGCTGTAAGGGAAGCTGAAAAGCAACCTTTACTTGGGAGACTGGATTATTGGAGGACAAAATCCAATGGTGGCTGCTTTTGCCACATCATCCATCTAGATTTACCCAAATATCTTCTATCCCAGGAAGCCTGTTCCTCCGGGAAGTACCCCATCCTTCTCTCCAGCATGGCACCTACCATACGGAATTGGAATGATCTGGCTCCCTATCTGTTTCCTTCTAGACCAGCCGTGGGCAAACTACTGCCCGCGGGCCGGATCCGGCCCGTTTGAAATGAATAAAACTAAAAAAAAAAAAAGACCGTACCCTTTTATGTAATGATGTTTACTTTGAATTTATATTAGTTCACACAAACACTCCATCCATGCTTTTGTTCTGGCCCTCCGGTCCAGTTTAAGAACCCATTGTGGCCCTCGAGTCAAAAAGTTTGCCCACCCCTGCTCTAGACTGTAAGCAGAGATGGCTCCTTTATCTTTGAATCCCTAGGACCTATAGCAGTGATGGCTCATGGTTAGTGTGTGCAGCACCTATGAATCCTGAATAGCTGTGTTATTGGCACTGGGCTCCTCCCGGTGGGAGAGAGGGAGGGCTACAGCGGCCTGGCAGGTAAATTAGTTGGTTGGCCCCACCTGTAGCTCCTTCACCGCTCTGCCTTCCACACTAAAATCCAGGAGCTGCTAGCGACCACAGAGAGGTGGATGGGAAAGGGCAGCCCTTGGTTCCTTCAGCCAGGTAAGCACGCAATCCTGAAAAGTGTTTAGTCAGTTCAAATATTTATTTTAGGTTCAAGTGATATAATCCAACTCTCACCAAGCCCCAGATGTGGTCGGGAGCGGGCGTGGCTGCTTCAGGCCTGTGCTGTGTGCAGTGGGACCCTGGCTTCCCGACTCTCCGGACATGCGTCAGTACCCTCGGGCCGCTCTCTCCCTGGCATCCTCGCCCCACCCCCATGGCCTTATAGGTTTGTCGCCTCTTCTCGCCATCTCCTGAGGTCTGCCCTCCTCTTGAGCTGTAGCCTCAGCAGTTATTCTCTGACTTGCTGGGGTGACCTGCTGGAGACGGGGAGCAGGAGCTGTGGATGGTACCAGCAGGAAGGAGTGAGGGCAGGAGAGGGGACCAGCAGAGTGGGCCGGTCTCAGGATGAATATCCATCTTCTTCTTCTCCTGCTGACCCATTTCTTTCTTTAAAAAAATATTTTTATTGATTTCAGAAAGGAAGGGAGAGGGAGAAAGAGATAGAAACATCAGTGATGAGAGAGAATCTTTGATCAGCTGCCTCCAGCACGCCCCACACTGGGGATCGAGCCCTCAACCCAGGCGTATGCCCTGACCGGGAATGGAACCATGACCTCCTGGTTCATAGGTCGACACTCAACCACCAAGCCATGCTGGCTGGGCGCTGGCCTGTTTCTTGTTAAGTAATGTTGAAAGAGCCATCCCTCTGTCACTTCCCTCCTTTTTCCTAAGAGGCTTCGGGTTCCAGGAATGGGTGTATGTGAAGGGACTGTTCTCCTACGTCATTGTTCAGTGTCAAGACCCGCCCACCCCCACCCTCCAGATGTGGGACACTCCCAGTTATGTGTCCTCACTGCCCTCTGCAGTGCCCTCCACACACGTGTGTCCACAGCTGTCCTCCCCACGGGCCTGCGAGCCCGAGGAGGGCAGGAGACGGTCGCCTCATTTCAGCCACAAGGAGGCAGGTGCAGGAAGTCAGTGAGATTCTCCAGGGGACCTGGTTGGCTAGTGATGGAGTCAGAGTGGTGGCAGGGCTTTCTGATCCCGGGGGTGGGAAGAGAACAGGTGCTGATGCTGTGATCTTGCTCTGAGAGGGGCTGCCCGGGGACGTTTGTTGAGCCGGCTGATTCCTGGCGGTAAATTTGCTCACCTGGCTCTTCTCACAGCCGGCACCAGGCTGCGGGGTTGTGCTGAGCCTGAGAAATGGATCGGGTTTCCTGGCGGTGCCCTCAGAGGTCCTGTGGATGCGTTCTCAGGCCAGGCAAGGCGTGCCTTTGCCCTCCTCTGATGTCCCCCTCCTCGGTTGCTAAGAATAAGCTTCGTCCTCGTCTGGGAGGAAAGAGGAAGCAGCTCCACCAGGCCCAGCACCTGGTGGGAGGAGGCCTCTGGGGGTGAGGATGCTCAGATCGCCCAGGGATGGGAGCAAGGCCCCAGGCCCTGCCAGCTCGGGCCCGAGGCTCTGTGGGGCCAGAGCTGCGTCCCTCACATCCTTCATCCCAGGGGAGTGTCCCAGGGGAGTGTGATACGGGCCACGGGCCACAAAAGAGGTGGGTGGCTGGACTTTTTCCTCCAATGTCCGTGGCTTCCCTGCCTTCCCCTCTCACCTTCAGAGAAGCCCACGAACGAAGCACCTTCATTTCCAATGAAGTTCACTTCTGCGCTCTGCCCTGCCAGGCACTGTTCGCTGCTCAGGACACAGATGTGAGCAGGCCCCAGCCCTGCTTTCTGGAAGCTCTCGGTGTAGTGCAGGGGGCGGAACCACACACCCCGAGTTGCGTGCTGCCGTGTGGAGCGCTCGGAAACTGCGTGTGCTTAGCGCGCGTGTGAGTGTGGAGCCGCCTTGATGCCCTGCGCGGCCCAGGTGTCAAAGCCCTGAGCTTTCTAAGGAGGCGACACACAGTTCTGAGAGCCACACGATCTCCCCTGTGCCTTGGATGGTTCTGTGTGTTTAGTGCACTTTCCTGGGGGAGTCACTGGAGACCAGCAGACGAGAGGCAAAGTTACTTCAGTCATTTAGGGCAAAGTCAGGCCTTGGAGTCTTTTGGGGGTGGTGGTGGGGGAGGAGGGGGAGAAGGAGGGGGATTTGCAAGGTTTCCAGAAGAACTGCATGAGAGCAGGGAGTGTGGGGAGGGGCAATGTGAGGATGACTGAAACGCAGTGGCGCCATTCGCTGAGACGGCGTGGAGAAGAGGGTGTGGGGATGGGGACAAGGACATCACAGGCCGGGACATGAGAATGGAGCCCGGAGGTCAGGCTGCGGGGGAGGAACCTGCAGGGAGGTGGCAGGACTGAAGAGCTGGAGCTTTGCAGACTGCTGGGCTCTGAGAGTCCTCCCTTCAAAAGGGATGGTCTGTTTGCTCTGCAGTCACAATTATGACCAAAGCCTCACACCCTTTAAGTAAAAAAATGCCGGGTCTAGATTGGCATCGAGCAGCCCGTCCTCCTCCTCTCGGGGCGTCTGGCTGCGTGATGCTCAAGAAGGAATCGATCTGTCAGCTCCCTCTCGCCACACCCGCCTCGCGTGGCCGGGACCATTCACGCACAGCAAGGCCCAGGGGGCCAGCTCGCTGCCCGGCCGGCCGAGAGCGACAGCGTCAGCTGATGTTTACTGAGCACTCGGGCTGAAAATCATTACTCAGGAACCAGCAATGTGGTCCCCATTAGCGGAGCGTTTGTTTCCATAGAAGGTCAGGGCAAGAAGGGGCCCTTCAGCCTCCCCTCCAGGCTCTCACTTTACTACGGAGAGAAAAGTAGAATTCAGGGCGGCGAGGTGGGGACCTGCATTCCAGCCGGTTTCGCCGTCCAAAGGAAGGGATAGTCTTGTTGTGGGTTGGAAAACGGACCACGTATTTGTTGCCCCAATGGAGGTACAGAACCGGCAAGCTTTGTACCCTATGCGTCCTGTCAAGCGCTCGGAAACATGCCGTAAACACAGAACGATGTGGTTTCTGACGATCGCCCGGGACCCACAGACACATGGAGTGCAGATGTCCTGGGAATCCGTCGAGCGAGTTCTCCAACGCTGAGGTCTTTAATTAAGCAGGTGTTTGGGAAGTAGGCCCTGTGTGGCTTCCAGCCTTGGCCCGGCTTGTCTCGCCGAAAAAATGGCCCCGGCCCAGCTCAGCAGCAGACCCGAGACTGGCTTCAAGCGGAGACGTAGGAATGTGCCATTGTTATGTTCTTCTTGCTTATCAAGCCCCGTTAGCTGGAGCGAGGAAGGAACCAAATCGGGCTGGGAAAACATGTTGTTTCACTGGGTAAAAATTTACTACCAAGGAAATGATTGGTGCCGCGTCCAAAAAAGGCCCCGTGGAGGCCTTTGGGAAGGTGTAGTTGTCCGCATTCTCGGGGACGTTTCTCCCACCGGCGCCCAGTGAGAATGTTTCCTCTTGGCAGACGGCAGAGACGTTCAGCTGAGGTTGTGGACACGGGCTTGCAAAGTCAACCCTTTGCTGTTCACAGGGGAAGAGGAGACACAGGAAGAGGGGAGAATCAGACTGTGCAAAGGGTGATCATGTTCGGCTGTGGAATGCAGTCGGACACCCATGCGCCCGGGCTTTCGGATCAGACCCCCGTGGGACCAGAGATGGACCCAGAGATGCCGCAGTGCAGCGGGGACCCCGAGACCCCGGGAGGGAACGCTCCGGCCTTTGTGCACGTCTTGTCCCAACCTCCTGACACGTGTCTGGGCTTGGGGGGGAGACGGCTCTGGCTCTGGTTGAACCACAGAGCGGATCACGCCTGTCATTTCGGTGTCTCTGGTGAATTGCAGAACAGAGCCTGCAGGAGGCGGCAGCCCCGCTGCCCCAACCTCTCATGGGTGCTAGAAACAGCCCCGCGCCAGGGAAGGGGACACAGTGTCCCGGCCACCTACTGTGTGCCAGGCAGTGGTGGTGGGACCGGTGGACACATTCATGGATGACCTCTCGGGGCAGCCGCTGAGGCAGGCCGCCCGCTCTCTTTTGCAGGACACCTGAGGAGGTCAGAGGGAATGATGCTCGGGAATGCGTAGGTACTACGTGCAGGAGCCTGGCCGCACACCCAGCTCTGCCTGCCCCCCAAGCTCTGATGTTTTTCCCCACCGTCCTTTCTGGGGAGACTCAGCCCTTTGTTTTTGTTAGTTAGTTTGTTTGTTTTCCCTCTTGTGCTTCGGTGCTGGGCTCAGGGCCTAGGAAGTGTGCTCCCTGCGGGCATGAAGGAGCCACTAGTTCCTGCTTGGTTGTGTTTTTCCGTACAGTTTTTGAAGGACACTTTATTTCGATTAGAATTGGTGTTAGGAAAGCAGTTTAAGTGTTTTCCTTTCAACGTAGAGGAGTAAATGATGAAATATACATTCAGATGTACATATACACGTTCAACTACAATGAACAGCTGGCATACACACACAGAGGAGTTATAGCCCAACACATTTACGTCAGCACGTTAATTGCCCCACCTCCCTGTGGAGATGTGGATACAACAACCGCGAGTTAGCACTGGGACTGCCCTCGGAGCCCTCAGTTTCATACGGGACCGAGACGTGGGTTGTGTGCTGTGTTCTCAGGACCCGCCCACTCCAGGAAGGACATGGGGCCTGGTACCAGGAGGTCCCGAGAGTTCATCCGACAGACGGCTGCCCTTCACCGCTCGCTTCCCTCAGACGCCTGCTCCGAGGTGTCTCTGTGGCCCGCGGCCCGCCCGCCTGCCCCTCGAGTCAGCCTGGAAGACCCCTCATTTGTTGTCCCAGGTTGCTGGGTCGTGTGTCCTCATGACCGGAGGCCGGTCCCTCCATCTGGTGCCTCCGTGAGGCCGTGACTGGACTGGAAGGTCGTTCTTTATTCACCCGCCTTCACGCACCTGCCCACGTGAAGCTGCTGTCTGGAGGGGGACGTGAGACCCAGCCAGTGGCATGAACCCTGGACGTGTCCCTGATGGACGGCCCGCTATCCCGAGGCCCGGAGCCCACTTCTGCCCGTGGCCTCCTGGGCCATCAGGGATGCGGTGGGCTGTGTCGATGACTAAGTCAGCAGTTGCTTTCACTGAAGGGACGTCGGCACAGGATGACAGCTCAGACACAGCCGCGTGGGCCAGCAGAGCTGGGCTGCTCACGCCCGGGAGGATTCGTTCCTGGGCGGGTGCCGTGCTGGGTGCTCGCAGCTGCAGGTTCTGGAGGAGTCAGCAGGCTCCTTCCTCCAGGGGCCAGGGTGCTGGTCGCCCGGACGGCGGGTGGAGGATGCCCACCTGGGGAGAGACGGGCCACAGCTGCTGTGGTGCAATCCTCCACGTGCCCAGGCAGCTGCCCAGGCGGAGCTCTCGGGAGGGAGCAGGGAGCGGGCAGAAGGGCTCTCAGCAAAAGCTGCTTTGGGGACTAGTCCAGATGGAGGGACTGTGCTCGATGCCAGCTCTCCCGAGTGACCTGGAGGTTTGGGAGGATGCACACACACACACACACACACACACACACACACACGAGCACGAAGACTGGGTGAGAGCCGGAGTGAACAGAAGCCTGAATGAACCCAGCAGCTTTTCTCTTAGGAGCCTCCTCCTAAATATCACACAAGAAGGAAAGGAAGCAGCGGGCCGCGCGCGCCCAGGGCTACCGACACCTACTCAGGTTGCCGCAGGGCGCGCCTTTCCACTGTGCAGAGCGGACGCTTTGCCAAAGAATGTCCTTGGAGTGATGCGTCGTATTTTTCCTTCTGTTATTTAAGTCGAATGTATTGAATGTAAGCAGTTCGGCTGTGAGCTGGAATGTGTGGTGGGCCCTCCAGCCCCGCGTGGAGCCCTCCGCGTGGCCGCCGCCAGGGCGTGTGGCCGACGGTGGTTTTCGGCGGGGCTGATTGTGTTTCCTGTCCACAACCCAGAACGGGCCTGGTAGCAAGCTGTCTGGGACGCATTTGTCCGTGATCTAGAGGCATTCATGCTTGCAGTTCATGCGTTCATTCATCCTCGCACCAAACAGTTACTGAGCACTTACTATGGACACAGCGTTACACCACGTGTGTTTTGTGGATACAAAGATGGGATGCACCCTCCACCCAAAACTCCAGGGCAAGCATGTCAAACTCACGGCCGGTGGACCGCATTTAATGAGGCATGTGGCCCGCCGACCGCGAGTTTGACATGCTTGCTCCAGGCACTTCAGTTCTCAAAATCCATTTATATTGACAGTCCATTCAATCAGGTAGCGAACGTTACAAATTAGTTCCTTGAGCATACATCAACAGAAATGAGTTAATTCTTTAACTCAGTAAAAATGGTAGTGTTTTTTTTAAAATGAACTTCAAAGATTGTGTGTCTTGGTTGGATTGCCTTGCCTGTGCCTGTGCCTGTGTGGCCGTGCATATACACACGTGCATACACACACGTGCACTCATAGGCCCCCGCCCGCCCTTCTGAGCCCAGTCGGGTCCACTTGCAAGTGTTTGGTCTTCCCTGTGGGGCCCTGCGGGCACGTGGCGTGCGTGTGAGCTACACAGACAGACAGAGCCTTGGGAACTCGCGGTCACCAAGGCTCTCTCATGGCTCTGCTCGCCTTGGGTCTCCCTCACCCCGCATTGCCCTCCGGGCAGGAAAAAGAGCACACATTCCTAAGGCAGCGTTGTTCCCAGGGTACAGTTGCCATCCATCACTCCCTCCGGAAAAATGTAAATATGCTCTGGCCGATAGTGGCATTATTTATTATCCTAGCTTCAGCGTGGATGTGAGCAGGCCCGGCTGCTCGCCAAGCCTCTTGTTCACGGTTCCCCTGGGAAGCTCGGCTAGGTGGGCAGAGCTGGCGGGGGGGGGGGGGGGGGGGGTGCAGCGGCGGGGAGCCGGAGGCAGAGGCAGGAGCTCCTGCAGCTGAGAACTGGGCTGGTCCTCGCCACCGAGGCTGGAGCGGAAGCAGCCCCCACCTTGGAACCAGCTTCTTGGAGTCTGTCCATGTCTAGAGACTGAAGGCTGGCTCCATGCGGGGCCCAGACACACGGTTCCTGGCGGGTGGGAACTGATCGGTTTCTTGGTGTTTGACTTGTGGTGGGCAGGGGATTGTGCTGGTGTCACAGGAACCCAAGACACCATGGCTCGCCTGGCCGAGTGTTTCCCTGAATCAGTCATCTCTCCCTGAGCGCACAGCGGAACAGGCCCATCACGGAAGACCCCTGTCCTCAGGGAGCTTCCACTGAGGGGCCCCCGGTGCCCCCCACTCCCACCACAGTCTGCAGTAGGCAACATTCAGAGTCAGACACTTCTCTAGGAGAGGCAGGAAAAGGCAGCAACAGCTCAGTGTGGTCCCCCTGCCAGGTGCGCCAGCTCCCTCCCCTCCTGACCCTGCCAGGCCCTGGGGCAGAAGGGCCTCTGTTAGCCTGCACAGGGTGGGCTTGGAGTCAGGGGGGCCTGGGCTGAGCTCTCGGCTGGGCTTGTGAGCTCCTCCTGTGCAGTTTTCCCGTCTGTAGGATAGGGATGATGAGCCCATCGGCAGGGCGAGTGTGAGAATAAATACACTAACATCTGTGCGGGCCCAGCACACTACACAGCCCAGCGAACTGCCGCTCCCAGTGTTATTTCCAACTGTGCGGTGGCCGCTGGGGGAGGCGGAGGAACTGCAGTGATGAGGGGGCAGAAGGCACAGACAGGCCAGGGCAGGACAGGCAGGAGGAAAGACGTTGGGGTGAGGCCAGGTGGAGCCAGGGCTTGAGGTCAAGGGAGAGGGCGGGGTCAGAAGGTCCCGTTATAGCAGTGGTTGGCAAACTCATTAGTCAACAGAGCCAAATATCAACAGTATAACGATTGAAATTTCTTTTGAGAGCCAAATTTTTTAAACTTAAACTATATAGGTAGGTACATTGTTATTAACTTACTTAGGGTGCTCCTAAGCTGGCCTTTGCTAAAAACGTCCTCAGTCTGACTGAGGTACGTTCGCTGAGGTTGACCCCTTCCAACTCTCCCATGCACACTCGTCTTGTATACTAGTTTTGTCTATCTCCTTTCGTTCATCCTCTCTATATGTCCAAACCATCTCAACATACCTTTCTCAATCCTCGACACTACATCTTCTTTCACTCCACAACGTTCCCTAAAATTAACTTAATAAACTTTTCTTAAAGTTTTAGGTCAACTTCTCACTGTATGTGCGCACCCGCACGTGGTAATTTGTGGAAGAGCCACACTCAAGGGGCCAAAGAGCCGCAAATGGCTCGAGAGCCGCAGTTTGCCGACCACTGTGTTATAGGATCTGAATGCTCTCCCTAAAACACAGCATGGGAGACGGGAAAGAAGGGTTTGTTTCAGTCGAAACCGTTTTGAGGCTGAATGTGTCCACCGGGTGTCGTGAGAAATATGACTACAGCTTGGTCTTTATGCTTCGAGGCTCTCAATGAAGACGGGATTGCCTTAGACACAAGTGACGACAGACAGACAGACAGACAGACAGACAGACAGACAGCGATGGGCATGAAACGGTGTAGACAAGCCCGGTGTGGGCAGAGGGCACAGAGGTCAGCTGCAGGAGAGGAGGGAGCACTGGGGGCTCCATGAAGCATCGTGAAGGGGCAGGAACCTCAGACCGAAAGATGTTCATGGACGGATCCAATCCAGTGACTCGATTCCAAGCTTCCTCTGGCAGAGGTATCATAGCTCCGCGCACACAGTAGAGACCCCAAAAGACCCCCACATAACAGGTGAAAGGAGAAGCCAAAACAAAATGCATTTCTAAATCTAGTAATGGTTATTGTCAGGGTGACCTGCTTGCAGAAAACGATGGGCAAGGGCGGCGGAAAAGAGCCACGGATGTGTGTTCCCTTCTTGGCCATTTCCCTTGGTGGATTTCTGGGCAGCAGACTAGCTCCACGAAAGGCCAGTGTCTCCCAGAGGCACCCATCTGGAGGTGGCCCCATCTTTTGGGGTAGAACCCAGGAATGTGATCAACTGCCCCCCAGCCAGACTAGCAAGCAGCTGGCACCCCTGGTGGCACCGGGGCCCTACACAGATGGAGGTAACATTCTTCGGAATCTGTTTGTTTTATAGATGTGGACGAGTGTGCAACGGATTCCCATCAGTGCAACCCCACCCAGATTTGCATCAACACCGAAGGAGGGTACACCTGCTCCTGCACCGACGGCTACTGGCTCCTGGAAGGCCAGTGCTTAGGTAACAGCTCTCGGGGGCTCACGGGGACTCTTGGAAGTGAGTGGTTGCCAGGGTCACTGTGAAATGGGCATCGCTGGGTGGGCTTTGCAGGGGGCGGGGGGAAGTACAAGGCTATGAGCTTACATGTTTCAGTACCACTGTGTTTCTTCTTGTTGTTGTTAATCCTCACCAGAGGATATTTTCCCATTTATTTTTACAGAGAATGGAAGGGAGGGAGGCAGAGGGAGGGAAGTAAAAAGAGAGTGAGAGAGAGAGAAGCATTGATGTGCAAGAGACACATTGATTGGTTGCCTCCTGCATGCTCTGATTGGGGCCAGGGAATGAACCCGCAACCGAGGTAAGTGCCCTTGAGCAGGAATTGAACCTGCGACCCTTCGGTGTGCAGGCCGCCACTCTAACCATGGAGCATACCAGCCAGGGCCACACCACCTTTTGAAATCAGTTGTCACCATCTCCGCCATGTCAGCGTCTGAATTTTTTGATTTACTTGAAAGGCTCCTGTTTGATTTTACCTACACCTTCTTCCCGCCTTCAGGGCGTTTATGTCCAAGGCAGGAAATGCGGAGGAGAGAGTTAACCTGTCCTAGTTAGAAATCATACTAAGAGAAGGGCACACTGCTCAGCCACAGGCAAGTTCCAGCTCTCCCGCGTGGGGCAGGAGATCCTGCGCGAACCCCACCTCCGCCCCACACCCCATCATGCCCGCCCCACACCCCATCATGCCCACCCCACACCCCATCATGCCCGCCCCACACCCCATCATGCCCGCCCCACACCCCATCATGCCCACCCCACACCCCATCATGCCCGCCCCACACCCCATCATACCCACCCCACACCCCATCATGCCCGCCCCACACCCCATCATGCCCACCCCATACCCCATCATGCCTGCCCCACACCCCATCATGCCCTTCCCACACCCCATCATGCCCGCCCCACACCCCATCATGCCCGCCCCACACCCCATCATGCCCGCCCCACACCCCATCATGCCTGCCCCACACCCCACATGCCCACCCCACTGGCTGGTCTTTCTTTTTACTGTGAAGGAGCCAGCCGTCCCAATTGAGAATTTCGTTGCTTGCAGTTGGCATCTGCTCTATGGTCTCTCTGTTTATTTTCACTGGAGGGTTATTTTCCTTTCTTTCCCTGTAGTTTTCGGTCTCGCCAAGTGAATGAATTCATAGCCATCTCTCGCTGTCAGTTCAATTTCTATTCTGGGGTGTGATTTCTATGCTGTTTTCTTGGAGAAGCCCTGCCAGGTTCAATTCTCTGAGACACCGTCCTGTTGCCCCAAAGTCAGCCCTGGAGGAGCTGAGAAACAAATCCACACGACATCATGGAAACAGAAAAAGAAGGTTCTTTTTTCCAAGTCTCTCTCCATCGAGACTGCGTTTAGGTCGGCCCCAGGGCCCTGTCTGCGGCCTCCTGGGGGCCCGATAAGCCAGCCTAGACTTGGCGGGGCTCCCCTTTCCAGACATGCACCAGAGAGCTGGCTGCACACGGCATGTGTGAATGTGATGGTCGCTGTGCATTTTAACCAACCTCCGCTATTATGGAAAATTTGATGCCGCTGCTTTGAACATAAGCACATCATTGTGAGTTGTTTGTACAGGAACTTAATATGTAGAATTTCAGAGCTGGACGGGACGTTCGATATTATGTCATTCAACTTTTATGCAGTTGGAAACTGACTCAAAAGCGGAGGGACATTTTGGACAAAGTGAATTAGGTCTAAACCCACCTCCTGGTCTTCAGTCCAGTTACTTTCCACCACCAGGGGGCGCAAGAGAGGATCGGGTGCTGGGGACACACAGGCTGGATGGATGATAGAGAGGAAACCCCTCTGACCTGAGGGTGGCCAGACACTGGGACATTCCTCTGCCTGGGCGGGTGGTGCCTGGCCCCTGAGTGTGCAGCTTTGGGAGGGGCTCCTGGAGGCCTGACAGGTTTGCCCGGTGCCACATGCACTTCACATCCTAATTGTGGCTGAACGCTTGCCATCCTCAGGCCAAACTTTTTTCTTTCTCTTTAAGACACAAGTTCCATAGCCATGTCCACTGCCCCCTCTGTGCACCTTTGGAGACATTGCTTTTGGAGAAAAAGGAGGGGCTGGGGGCTGCGCTGGTGTCACTGTGCTGGTGTCAATTCTGTTTCTTAGTTATGGGGTGGGGCCACAACATTAGTAACAAAGAAACAGAATTTCCGGAGGATGAGGCCCAGAAATCAGGATTTTAAAAAGATTCCCAGGTGATTCTAATGTGCAGCCACGGTTGAGAACCACTGGTTTAGAGGGAAGTGGAGATGAGATAACCAGTTACAGATACAGTCAGATCATTCGGTCACAGCAGGTGCTTGTATAGGTGAGGACTTTGTCTCCACCTGTAGGCTTCATTCAAGACATCTTATCTCACAGGAGTGAATTTTCCAGCCCATCAGCCCATGAACTTGGGGGGTTGAGAAGTGCTTCCCCAGGGACACTAGGCTCCCCATGGACTGGTCCATGTTGGCAGGGAGGTCAGATTGCCTACTCTGCTAAAAGGATCCATTCATTTGCAGAGCGGCTTGCTCAGGAAAGACCAGCCGTGGCTTGGCAGAGATGTGTTTAGCCAGAGTTGTATGTCCACTCTAGTGCAAGGAGGAGATCCCTGGTGAGCTCCGGAGTCCTGGTGTTACTGGATCTGTGGGTCTCCAGACTGCAGTGCGACCAGCTCATCCTCCCCCACACTTGTTCTTGTTCCTGACACCTGGGCATGGTCATTGTTGATGGAGCTGGTGAGGAGTCTATTGGAGCGAGGCTATAGATTCTTCTTACACTTTGAGCTAATGTGTCCCGCTTATATACAATCTTAAAGTGGACTCTTAACGTGGATAAAATCTGAGCAGCCATTTTGCCCACTCTAAGCAAAATCGTCCTCTACAACTTTCAAGATAGGGTCAGGTGTTCATGGGACCAAGATGGGGTGGGGAGGATTATAGGGAGATCGAGCCTTGGCATCCAGAGAGTGTCACCAGCCCTGACACTTAGTAGGTACGGTCTTGGCTTCCCTTCGAGCTCTCTCTGCAGAAGAGGCGGGGGGCATTGCGGTGGAGAAGAAATGTCTTACCTTGCGTGTTTCTGTTTCCAGACATTGATGAATGTCGCTATGGCTATTGCCAGCAGCTGTGTGCGAATGTTCCTGGATCCTATTCCTGTACTTGCAACCCTGGTTTTACCCTCAACGAGGATGGAAGGTCTTGCCAAGGTATGCGACGTGAACAGTAACTCGAACACGCAGTGAAACACGAGAGGCTGTCTTCTGCCGAGCCTGACAGCTCCTGCGGGTGGGAGAGGCCGCGCTGTTAAAGCGCTTGTCCGCCCAGTGTCACTGCCCGAGCATCTCCTTGCTTACGGAAACCCGAGACCTGAATGGAGGTTGCATGGTGCATGTCAGGGAGTGCTCTGGGCATTGCTGGAGTGAGAAGCGCAGCCATCCGTCAGCTGGGAGCTACGGTTTCATGGGCTGGCTCCTCTGTCTGCTGTCCAGCAGCAAGCAGCCTTGCCGGCTTTCTTGGCTCATCAGAAACGTTCTTGCATATCCTGTAGCCTAAGTCCAATTCCTGGGCCAAAGTGGGGTGGTCGGAAAGAACGCCTGACCTGACCCTTGATGAATGGCGAAATAAACACGCACACTCTATGCAGGGGTTTCATGGACAATTTTGATGCCTCGTGTTACAGTTTCCCCTTCAGCCCATGCCAGGAGGGCCTGTTACTTAGCAAAGAGTCTGGTGGCGGCGGTCACGTCCCCTACCACTCAGCATTCCTCACAGAAACGGGACGAAACAGGCGCATTTTCTGGTTTTCACATGATCGCTTCGAGCACTGATAAGTAAGAAAAACAATCTCCGTGCCTATTGTGGTTTCCATCTGCCAGTTTCTCCTGCTCAGGAAATGAATTGGGGACTTAAGATTCGAGGAATTAGTGCAGGTCCCGCCTGGCCTGGCCTGGCTGCCGGCTCCCCGCCCGCCCCAGCCCCCGGCCGGGGCCTCCGGGCCCTGGCAGCTGCTCCGTCCAGGGTGGAGGCAGTGCCGGGGACTCAGAATGAGGTCTTTGTCTGGAGCTGCCACCAGGTTTCGCAGGGCCCATTTCCTTGTCACACCACCAGAGGCCTGGCTGGCGGGCTTCTGGCCAGCTAGTTGGAGGATATTATGTCTCCATTTAATCGCATTTAAATCGTTGGGTAAACAGGAAGGCATGGCCTTAAAGAGCGTGATCCTGGACTCTTTGGAAGTCTCCCGTCCAGAGCTGGTTCTGCTGATTGTTCCAACAAGGCTCCTCTCGCCAGCAGAGGTCATTTTCTTCTGGGAGTGGAGACGGGGCTGGGCGGTTGAGGGGCCGATAGAGCAAGGGCCCTCCCCTGTCCCTGGAGTGGGAGCAGGCGCCTGGCTCCCTTGCCGCTGTGATAAGCAGCTCAGGGCAGACCCAGGCGTCTCCATGCCAAGGCTGGGGGTTGGACGTGCCAGCCCAGGCCCCCTTCTTTATCCCCCTTGCCCCCCGAGTCTGGCTTGGTGCACCCGACACCCCCTGAGGAACAGCCAGGCGCAGCAGAGGCCAAAGTCCCATGTGTCCTTGAGCCTCTCAGGGCCGGGCCTGTGACAAGGAGCAGATAATACGCCTGGCGGTGCCAAGTCCGGCAGCAGGCACAGCACCCAGGCCTGGACACGGGCACTGGGCCACTGGGATGTTGCATCAGCTGGGCCCGCTGGTGACACGAATGTTCCCAACTGCACGGGCTTGTGTCATTCTAACACCTCGTGCGAGGAAGTGTGCTCTGCCCTCTTCCAAGCATTGTCCCATCCGTTCATTTCACTGAATCCCAACAATGGCCTGGACGAGGGAGGCAGGGCAGGTGTGTGTGGCTCTCTGCACAGACGAGGAAATCCAGGAGCCAAGAGGTTAAGCAATTTGGCCAGTGCCTCAGCCAGGTGGTGGCAGAGCTGAGCGCAGACGAAGGGCCCGGCCTTCCTGCCCAGCAGTGGAGCGGCTGCCGTCTGTTCCCACGGGACCCAGAGGGCGTTTGGACATGTGTGGCTCCTGGGCTGGCAGGAAAGGGCAGCCAGGGTTCCCGGGGGCAGGATCCTTTGGGTCCTGCTGCTCTGCAGAAACAGCTGAGAGAGAGGGTGGGACTGGAGTCTGCTCATCTCCGTGTGCCGGCGTCTGGCTGGAAGCCACTAGTGCCAGCCCTAATGCTCACTAGCGCCATCCTGCCTGAACCTGCCTCCACAGCCCGGCGCCACCACGTTTTCCTGGCCCCCCGGGCGGAGAGCCTCCAAACCCCCATGGGCACCAGGGGACACGGGTATCTCACTGGACCTACCCTACATAGCCGACTATTATTTTTCTTTCTCTAAAATGCTCCGAGGGGTTCCAGGAAGCAGGAAGTATCTGGGCACGGAATTATCCCTCCCCTTTAAGAATAGCTTCTCAAAGCTACTCACTGGGAAGGCTTTCAACTCTGAAAGCACTCACATCTCTGTTCAGAGCCTTAAGAGGGTTGCCGGGACGTTTGAAGAGGACAGAAGTTCTCTCGGCTGGGACGTTGGTCATCGGCATAAAGAGCATGGGAGAGAGAGTGCTTTAAGCTGGGCAGCCAATGCTAGCGCAGGAGGGGGCTCCCCAGTCCTCCTCCCCGTCTCCGTCAGCTGTGCAGAAGGAGTCTTGGGTTTTAGGGAAAGACCCTTAACTCCTGTTCCAGTCACAACTGCACCCTTGTTAGCTTGGGGATTGGGGTACATCTCTCAGCCTTAACACAACCGTGACCATCTTGTTGATGTATAACTGACGTGCAATGAACTGCATGGTTCAAGGAACGTGATTTTGTGAACTTCCACATAGGTATACACCCATGAACCCATCACCACACTCAAGATAATGAACGTTCCATCATCCCTAACAGTTTCCTTACACCCCTTTGTGGTCCTCGCCTTAACCTACTGAACTTGGGGCTGTGGCCCTAGAGCAGGGTTGTTGTGAGGATTCCGTGAACTTGAGATTCTGTGATTATCAGTGATGTTATTTATGCATCATTGTCTCAGTCAACTCGGGTGGACACACTATCATAGACTGGGGGACTGAAACAACAGAAATTTATTTTCTCACAGGTCCTGAGGCTGGACGTACAAGATCGGGGGGTGGGGCGGTGGGCAGCATGGCCAGGGGCTTTCGTGGGCGCTCTTCCTGGCTGGTCGATGGCTAGCTTCTCTCTGAATCCTCAGCCGGCAGAAAGAGCAAGAGCAAGTCTCTGGTGTCTCTTTCTATGAGGGCACTAATTCCCTCAGGAGGTCCCCACCCTTAGGACCTCACTTAAGCTTAAGTGCTTCCTAAAGGTCCCAGCTCCCAATGCCATCACATAGGAAGTTAGGGCTTCAACGTCAACCAACGTCAACTTGAACTTGGCTGGAGGGGAAGAGGGGGGGCTGAGAAGGGGCACAATTCATTCCACAGCAGTAATAAGTAGAGTTATTATTAGAATTGTCACAGTTATTTGTGTGTTTACCTGAAATGTCAACGTCAGCGGGGGTGAGGGCAGAGTTCATTGGGAATGGAATGTGGCAGGTGCGGGAAAGAGCAGAATTGCCTAGAAATTCCTGTTGGTGACCTTGGAGAGCGGACTTCCTAGGAGGTATAAACACGTACATGTGCGCACATGTATAGGATGTGTATACATGTTGTTTCTACCCTTCCCCCTGCGTGACTCCAGGAGGACCTATGGGTGGAGCCCCTGATTCTTCAGTGAACACTTCTGGGGGCCAACTTCTCAGTCTGCTAGGTCCCAGGTGGAGAACCTCACGGCCCGTGGACCTGGCCCCCCAGGGACAGCAGATGGTGTTGCCAGTGCATGTTTATCTGCCTGGTTCGTTGTTTGGGAACGGTCAGTGACGCACTTTGGCTTTTCACAGACGTGAATGAGTGTGCAGCGGAGAACCCCTGTGTGCAGACCTGCGTCAACACCTACGGCTCCTTCATCTGCCGCTGTGACCCAGGATATGAACTCGAGGATGACGGAGTTCGTTGCAGTGGTAATGGGTTTTATTTAGTCCTGAAGACCTCCACCTGTCCTAGGGGCGCAGGGGTGAGGGGTGGCGGGCCAGGGCTTCCTTCACAGGTGTTTCCTCTCATTGCCCAGAAACATCTCCAGTTTGGGACACAACCACACAACACAGGGACGAGTCACTTCCGGAAAGGTGGTGTGAGGCCAAATGCCAAAACCAATGGGGCGGCCTGTCAGAGTCTGAGTTGGGGGCGAAGAGGGAGAGGGGTCACCCAAGTTTGCACGTTGGTGTGAGTTCTCTGTCCTCACCCAGCAGTGACCCAGGTCCTGGGGAGAGCACAGACGGTGCTGACACAGGGCAGTGGCCCAGGAACAATGGTCTGTCTCATACGGTTGGGTCAGGAGGGGCTTGTGGAGAGAATGAGGTCATGCATGTGAGTGCAAACACTGAGAAATTCTAAAATCTCTGCAAACACTCGGTGCCCAGCTCCAGGCCTGGCACCTAGCGTGCATGAAATAAGTAGTTGCCAGATCAATGCGCAAATGGTGGAACAGCGAATGCATGAGCCCTTAACTTGTTGTGAGGACATAGATGTGACGGCTTAGTTGAGCGTTTTATAAGTCCCTTCCAAGCCCAGTAAGAAGCTGGTGCTCTGCCCATGCTGGACGGTGGATTCTGTCCTAATTTTCTTCTTAGCCCTTGCAGTAAGAAACGTGTCAACTCTTGTCAACTCCTTGAAAACAGGGACCGCATCGTACTCCTATATTAGCATCCTGCACAGAGCCATGCACAGCTCTTGCTTTCGTTCTTCCTTCTTTTCTTTCTCCCCTCCCCCCTCCCCCTTGTTTGGTAAATGTTGAATTAAGCCCCAACCCATCACTTTTGGCATCATCATCATCATCATCATCAGTGGTAAACCAGCACAGGCCGAATTAATGATGCTTCACTGTATTTTTCAAAAACCAGTGGTTGCCATGCCCGAGGGCGTGAAAACCTTTCTGTCTCGCAGGATGGAACGTTTCCTAATCCTGGGTCTCACTGTGACGGGAAGTGCCCCGGGTCGAGATGGGACTGTGTGATAGCGCCACTCGGGACTGGAGTGTCTGGGGACAGAGTTCCCTGAAACAAACGAGCTCCTCTCCCAGGGGCCAGGAGAGCCAGGGCAGCGAGTAGGCAGTGACAGGGAGCCTTCCACCCATTAAATGTCAGCCCAGAAACGGTAATAAAATACCCTCAGGCATGAAAAGCTACTTTCTTTTGAGATTTCCGTTTCCCGCATGGCACTCCTTGGGGCATCTGGGCCAAGGAAGTAATTGGTGGGAGGGTTAGCATCAGGAGATGGGGTCAGCTGTGTCTCTAGAGTTCCTTGCACGTCCGCAGGGGTTTTTTCCCATCCGCAGAGGCGGTGTGGTGGAGCCAGACAGAGCTGAGTTCAAATTTTGGCTCTACTGTGTAGTGCTTGCCCTGGCCAGGTCACTCCCTGCGCCTCAGTATCCTCATTCATTGAAAAACAAACACCCTCAGGGGGTGGTCACCAGGATAGACATGTTGGTGTAGCTAAGTGCCATTGCAGGTTCACGTGCAAGAGACCTTTGGCCTTTCCAGCAGTGTACCTCCTCGGTGGTTTGGCAGGGGTTTTCCGTTGCCTGGCTTCACCTAAAATGGCCAGCTTCTCCACATCCACCAGGATGCCCGTGTTCCTTAGAGTGACCATGACCCCCGGAGATTGAGGGCTTTAGGGCTGGCTTCGGATAGCATTGTGACACACAATTTATGTCCTGTCTCTTCTACTTACCCCCTTTCTCTGCTAATCACTTTCCCCAGGAAATGTCACCCTCACTATTATCACAGCCAGTGTGGCCCCTCCATGCGGCACCAGACCCTTCCTAGCCGTGTTCCCTTGTCCCTCGGGGATTTGGGAAGCCCAGCTGATCCCGGAAACCGTGGTGGGTTTTCAGGTGGATGAATGAGAAGAGCCTCCTCTGCATGCTCCCTGCCAGAAACTGGGCTCGTATTTCAGCTCTTAGGTCTGGGGATTGCAAACCCTAAGATACACTGAGTGTGTCTGTTACGGCCCCTTGCTGCCTGGTGGGAGGGGGGGAGGGGTGCTACCATCTCCTCTGCACAGGAGCTCACCCTGCTCGGGGGATGTCCCCCAACCTCAGGACTCCCCAAGCCCATCCATTTTAAGTCTCCAGTATGATCGACTCAGGGAGACCTTACAGAATTGTGTTGACAAGTATAGGATCTGGAGGCTGGCTGGGTTCAGATCCCCACTTTACTGGTTAGTCATTATCTGTGAATTGAGTAAGTTACGGAACCTCAGTTTTTCCCTGTAACGCGTGGCTACTAATAGCACCGCCTCCGAGGGCTGAGGTGAGGATTAAATCAGATGAGGCAGGTAACGCATTTAACTGGGTGCCTGGTACATAGCAAGTCTCAGGAACTGCCAGGGGCTACTCCTGCTTTTACCGAAGTTCTGAACCAATCTACACGCTGACCCATTTCCAGCCTCCCTCAGCCTGCCTCACCCCAACACCAAGTGACAGTTCTCCCCAGCCCCGCCAGGCCATAGAGATAGAACGGGAGCTACCAGCGGGAGCCTCGTATGCAGTCTAGGAGTCTGTGCAGAGTGAGGACACACTTTGTTATAATGAGCGGGGCTCCCAGGGGATGGGGAGGGGCCATGGCAGAAGCGGATCTCACTGCACATACCTTGGCTTTCAAATCCGCATCCCAGTTCTGCCGGCTCGGAACCCATCACCTGAAGGTCCCGAGAGAGACTGGAAGGATGCGAGAGGCATCAGGCATGTAACACCCGGGTGTTCCGATGGCGGAGAAGCCTCCTCATTGGCTGACACCCACTCGGGGTGATCCCAGCCATCCGCGGTCTGTGAGCTGGAGAGCAATCCGAGGACATGTCACAGGGGGAAATGAGTGAAAGCAAGTTTTCGGGAAACAACAAATGAAATGAAAACATGTTTTCTTTGGCCTGTTGGTTGAATGACGCTCACATGGGGGCTTCGCTGCCAAACTCCGTGTGTGATAAAGAGCTGGCTTTGCTGCGACGCCTGCTTCTGCAGCCGCTGCCACCGCCTGCAGTTCAGAGGCCCCCGGAGGCAGGCGGCCGCTGAGCCACGGGGTGCCCGCCCACCCCATGCCCCTCTAGAATTTTCTCTTCCAAGGAGGCTTTTGGACATAAGGAAGTTTTGATAGAATGGACACCCCCTGGCTTTCTGGCTATGTCCCTTTTCGTTGTGGTTTTAGGAATAATATGATTTTTCCACTTGGGGCAATGAATAAAGTTGCCCTTTTTGAAGACCAGGGCCAGTGAGTCATTTTGGGGTTCCGAGGAAGAGCTCTGTAACCAGAAAACTCCAGCGAGCAAACAAATCCCACCTCCAGAGATGGAGGGTGCACTCACCTGCAGGGCACAATGAGTCAGCCATGTAGCAGGGCCAGAGGCAGAGGGAGTGGGAAGCTCAATGGAGAGAGATTTCATTTCCTAACAGAGTTGTCCAAATATCAATGGGCTGCCTCAGTAGGTAGTGAGCTCCCCGTCACCAGACATATTCAAGAAGCAAACTGGCAGCTTCTTAGCAGTAAAGTTGTCACGTGTCCTGAGAGTGTGGAAGCGGGAGTAGAAGGCCACTGAGCTCCCACCTCCAGGGAGTCTGTGATTATAAACAGCAGGTGTAACTTGTCCCCTCTCCCCCAGACATGGATGAGTGCAGCTTCTCCGAGTTCCTCTGCCAACACGAGTGTGTGAACCAGCCTGGCACGTACTTCTGCTCCTGCCCTCCTGGCTACATCCTGCTGGATGACAACCGAAGCTGCCAGGGTAAGGCCGGCCAGAGGGCCCTGGCGGAGGGGGACGTAAGGTGGGGCTGGCTCAGATGTCTTCACCTGGGGACTGCTGTGCAGCTTTGGGAAGGTGACAGGGGTGAGAGCATGAGTGGGTGTTGGTGGCTCCCAGAGTGGCAGTTTCTGGGCAGGATGCCTGGGCTGGTGCCTTTCTGCCCTGTGATTCATCCTTTGGCCCCAGAAAGGACATGACCGCTCGCGCTTCTGTAAATGAACTCTGCGGATAGAGGTGGCATCCGCCAAGGGCCGGTCCTGCCTCCCTCGGCAGATCTGCGGGCCCTCTGAGGGCTGCTCCCGACCTAACTAGGACATTTTGTGACCTGAGCAACCAGAGCCCAGGCTTTCTCATGGCCCCTGGGGGCCTCCTGGTCACCCTTTTTCTACTGACTTCCTAGAGAAGGGATGCCAGGGAGACCTCACCCATCTGACTGCTATGTCCCCATGCTGAGTAAGGGTGGGTCTTATTCAGATCCTACACTTGGCCATTTTCCAGCCCCATGCTCCACCCACCGGGGCCAGTGGGGGAGGCTGGTAGCTGAGCGGCTGACCCACTTCAGCCTTCTTGCACCTGCCTTGCCCCAACACCAGCAAGAATCCTCCATCGCAGTGCCAAGCAATAGAAACACATGAGCTACCAATGGGAGCCATGCATGTAATTTAAATTTCTCCAGGAGTCACATTAAAAGAGTGAAAAGAAACAGGTAACATTCATTTTAAGACTACATTTCATTTAATGCAATGTATCTAAAATGTTCCAACATGTGCGTACTCCGTATACAAATCATTAATAGTTTACGTTCTTTTGTACAAAACTGTCGGAATCTCATGTCTTTTCCACTGACCGGGGCACATCTTTATCTGGACCAGCCGCATTCTCAGTGCTCAGTGCCCCACGTGGCCAGTGGCTGCCCTCCTGGCCCGTGCAGCTCTGCAGTCAGACCCAGGCAGCCCCCACCCCCAGGCACCCCCTCTGCCTGGCCCAGGGCCAGCACCCGGGGAACACTGCCCTGCTTCAGCCTCTCCTTTGCCCTGCTTTTCAGACATCAACGAGTGCGAGCACAGGAACCACACGTGCACCCTGCAGCAGACCTGCTACAATCTGCAAGGGGGGTTCAAGTGCATTGACCCCATCCGCTGTGAGGAGCCGTACATTCAGATCAGCGATAAGTAAGTCGTGGCTTCCCCTGGGAAATGGGCACGTGGGTGAGGGGCCAGGTTCAGGAGGCTGCCTGAAGTTTCAGGAAGATTCCTGGAGCTGACCAAGAGGAGAGTTCGGGAACTTTCTTTCCCTTTGACAACTTGGCTCTGGATACACGGGATTCTTGCTTGGGCTTCTCAGACGTCTTGTGCGTTGGACCCACTGGTGGTCGTGTTAGAGTGTAGGTCCCGACTCCGTGGGCTCGGGGTGGCCTGAGGGCCTGGCTTTCCAACAAGCTCCCAGGGGAGACGGACAGTCCCCCTGGACTGTGCTGTGAGCAGCGAGGAGCAGGGGATGTCACCAGGAAGTTCTCAGCCCCTGGGTACTTAGCTTCCTGTAATCACTTTTCCGGTGTCGCGATGTTCACTGTTCACCAGCTCACCAGATGGCAAATACTGGAACTGGGGACGGAACTAAAGGGAAGACCACCTCTACACCTGAAAGCCCTGGGCAGTGTTTGCCTGTGTGTGGCCTCCTAGGAGTTCCTTCTCTTTCTTTTCGTCCCCGTTTAACCATCCCAGTTCCTCCTCGGGAACACACACACACACACACACACACACACATGCACACACGTGCGCACACGCGCACGCACGCACACGCACACGCACACATGCACACACACACACGCATGTGCATCTTCTGCCCTCCTCTCTGCTGGTGACACATTTACCACCCTGAGCCCCGCCCTCGCCCTGGGATGCGCTGGACACGCCCCTGGTGTCCCCTAGGAATGCAGCCTCTCAGAGGAGGTCCTGGCGTAGCAGTGTGCTTCCCCCTCAGATCAAAACTGACAAAAGAAGTAAGCCAGTCAGAGAAAGATAAGTATCACATGATCTCACTCATTTGTGGAATATAATGAACAACATAAACTGATGAACCAAAACAGAGACAGAGAAGCACCCATCAGACCGTCAGACCTCAGGAGGAAGGTAGGCGAGGGTGGGGTGAGGGGCAGAGACCAGCCAAAGGACTTGTATGCAGGCATATAAGCCTACCCAATGGACGCAGACACCAGGGGGGTGAGGGCATGAGCGGGGTCAGGCAATGGGGGGTAAGGACACATACGTAATATCTTAATCAATAAAGAAAGAAAATTTTTTAAAGACTGACAAAAGAAGACAAAGCAGGGACAGGCCCTTTAGAGCGTCTTCGCTTGTTGCTCAGAGCTATGCTCCCAAGCAGCCCTTTGCAGAGGAGTCTCATATTTCTGGTCCCACGGCCCTTTGTGGCAGAGCTGAGCCGTGGGTTACTCCTACCGCCTTCTGTTCCCAGTTCTCTCTGGGTTGCTCCAGGCTGCCCTGGTCTGTGGCCTGGAAATCGACCGGGTTCAGCTGGCAGCACTGAGCTGGTGTTACGGCGGGTCCCCGGCAGGCCGCTGCAAACGCCCAGTGACCCCGGCCTCCGGGTCCCCGCGCAGTCAGACCCCAGCCACCTCTCCCAGGTCATTTCCTTGCCCAGGTGTCCTGTACTCCTGCCAACCTGAACAGGGCACGCTCTCACCTTTACCCCGGCGTGTCCCGCCTCCGGCTTTCACGCACACATTGTCTGCATGTGGAAGCCATTCCTCCCGTTGCCACGCAGACAGATCTGCCCCGCCTTTCAGAGCTCAGCTCCCTGCCAATCCCAGCTGCTGTGGCCCTCTTCAGCTGGGAGCCATCACTCCCTCCTCCCCAAGTCTTCTAGGAAACAGTTCTTCGTGTGACTTTTAATGTGACCCTTTGGCACCGGGGACATTTGACTTGGCAATTTCGATGCAGCCTTAAAGAGCAAAACTGTAAAAATGCTTTTACACACCCATTGAGGTGTTAGTCGAGATCCTGTTATGAGCCAAACACGGGGCCGAGTGCCCTGGGCTTTGCTCTTCGAGTAAAGGAGGAGAAAGACGTCAGACGTACCGTCACACAGGAGCACACCCTCGTAGGTGGTGACGGGTGCTATGAACGGGGAGAGCAGACATTTGCAAAATGAAACACTAGGTTGGACCTGGTCCAGACCGGGCGCTTACCAGCCCTTCTGAGGAAAGGACATTTGCGTTGGAATGGGAAGGTGAGTGGATGTTAACGTAACAGAGAGTGGAAGGGCAGACGGAACAGCATGTGCAAAGGCTACAAGGCTGGAGGGACCTTGATTTCTTCACTGTTAAAACTCATTGTTTTCTGTATAGAAATATGAAGTAAAATTTCTTAATGAGTGCGCATGGCTGGGGAAGTGAAGGGCTGTGCCATGGTGGCACATTTCACTGACGAAGCACATGAGAAACGTGAGTGGCGAGGGCCAGGACTCCGAAAACCAGACACCCACGGGTTATACCTCCAGTCACAACAGTATCTGATTGGCCAGAATGGGCCGTTCTCTAGGAAACAGAGAGCTCGCCGACGTGCCGGAGAGGTGTGAAAGGAGAGGCGTCCACAGTTACCGCATTTGGATGACAAAGACGGGGTGGCCTCCTTTTCGCGTTTTAAACGGGGGAGTGGTTCCGACCAGCGACTGGAAAGGACTGGCCACCTTCTCACACGATCCCCCTTGTCAACAGCCGCTGTATGTGTCCCGCCGAGAACACCGGCTGCAGAGACCAGCCCTTCACCATCCTGTACCGGGACATGGACGTGGTGTCCGTACGCTCCGTTCCTGCTGACATCTTCCAGATGCAAGCCACCACCCGCTACCCCGGCGCTTACTACATCTTCCAGATCAAGTCTGGGAATGAGGGCCGAGAATTCTATATGCGGGTAAGAGGGGTGGCGGGCGATGGTCACTATCTTTTTTTTTAAAAAAAATAAATATATTTTTATTGATCTCAGAGAGGAAGGGAGAGGGAGAGAAACACCAGTGAGGAGAGAGAATCATGGATCGGCTGCCTCCTGCACATGCCACACTGGGGATCGAGCCCACGACCCGGGCATGTGCCCCGACTGGGAACCAAACCGTGACCTCCTGGTTCATGGGTCGATGCTCAACCACCGAGCCACGCCAGCCGGGCAGATGGTCACTGTCTTCGACCATGCATCGTGTCGTCTAGGTTGGCCCGTGTTTCTAGAAACAGGTCAGCGTGCAGCTAGGAGGGGCTGGGGTAGAGAGGGCAGAGGAGAGGGGAGGGGAGTTAGGCCTCCAAGGTGCTGTTCCAGGAGCATTCTCTACGGCCTTGCGAGAGCCACTCTCCCCCGTGGGCCTCGGCATCCTCGTCTGTGCCCCGAGAAACGAGGCCAAGATGCAACTTTCCGCCTCTTTCCTCTGACAATCCCACGGGAGAGGCATTTGCATACCCTCTTATCCATCCACTCATCGGACAAACGCTTATCACGTGCCTACTATGCACAACTGGAAACTGGGAAAATGGCGTTTGGAAAACATCCCCAAACCCCCGCCGGCGTGGTACCTACGCTGCAGTGAATAGAAAGGCGTGCCTGGCGGAGGTGGGCTCTGCCTGCGTGTCCGACACAGTAGCCACGGTCTCTTTAAATTTAAACCAATTAAGATGAAATAAAATGATAAATCAGGTTCTTCCATGGCACCAGCGATATTTCAAGTGCCCGGTAGCCACACGGGGCTGCCGTATTAGCTCAGAGAGAGAGCAGCTCTACCTCCTGCCACCTCGGGTGGTGGCACCTCTTAGCGCCCACAGCTTAGGTGTTTTTCTCATTTCTGTGAGAATTTGGGCACTGGCCCAAAAATGGGTTCCAGAAAATCTGGAATTACCTGGATTATCCAAAATAATTCAAAATATGGCGGCCGAGGCCTGGAATGCCAGTTTCCTATGGCTGCTGTAAGACATTGCCAAAATCTTGGTGGTCTAAGACAACAGAAATTTATTCGCACACAGTTCTGGAGCCAAAAGTCTGAAACCACTTCCACTGAGCTGACATCGTGCGTTGGCCGAGCCCTGTTCCCTCTGGAGGCTCCGGGCGAGAATGCCTCCCGTCCCTCCTCCGGCTTCTGGTGGCTGCTGCCATCGCTTAACTCGTGGCCACATCGCTCCAGCCTCTGCCTCCAGGGGTACGGGGCCGCCTCCTCTCTGTGCAACCATCGCCCCCCTCCCCCTCCCCCCCCCCCCCCCCGCCCCGTCTCTCACAGTGACACTAGTGTTTGGGTTTCGGGCTACCCAGCGAATTCAGGATAATCGCTCTGTGGCCAGGTCCTTAACTTCATCACACCCTCAGTTTCCTTGTCCTTATACTGTAACAATGACAGGTTCCAGGGCTTAGGACCAGATATCTTGGCGGGGGGTGGGGGGGGGGGAATCTGCATTTCTAACAGATGCAGCAGGTGGTCCTCCAGAGTCACTGTGGGCAGCGATACGCAGAAAGATAGGCCATGAGAGCTTATCCATTCTAGGGCGGAGGGTCCAGGCCTGCAAGAGGGCCACGTGTCTGAGCTCTCTCCCTCTCCTCTCCCCATCTCCTGGCAGACTCTTCCAATCCCTGCCTCTGGGGATGCGACTATGAAAACAGGGAGGTCTCAGAAACAGAGGCTAGAACAGGTTAGAAAAGGTCCCAGGTGCTGGCGTCGTGCCTGCGTCCTCACTCACGTGTTTTTGGCAAGACCCAACGCAGGGCCAGGTCACGTGTGATAACAGGGCCTGTGAAGCCAACATCTGTAGGCCCGTGTAGCAAGGTCAAGGGCTTTGGGAGGAGATGGAAGGAGGGGAGGGGAGAGGCGCTTCTGCAAGATGAAGAAGACGGAGCTGTGTCTATGTCTGCCCTTTCCCCCAACCCTTCAGCAACAGCTGTCCACCAGAAACCCGCAGCTGGGAGCTTCTGGGGGAAGCCTCGCCCACTGGCCTTCACCAGCCTGGCCTCTCGCATCTGGACAGACAGCAGGGGCCCAATCAGAGGGCACACCGATGCTTCTCTTGGGGAGTTCCACCACCTGCCTCCGTATTTTCTCTCCCAACAGAATGGCAGACCTGCAGAAGGTGGTCTTGTCTAGGCAAGACTGGGCTCCCCAGGATGCCACCCACTGAAATCCCCCCAGACCCAAATGTTCCCGGTGGCTGACTTGTAAGAGTGACGGTGGAAAGGGGATTATCCTGCAGGTGGAGGGGCAGGTGTGAGGGCTCCTTCCTGGAGGCTCCCTCTGCTGCCTGGGGTGTCGCAGTAACTGGGGGCCCCTTGAAGCTCACAGCGCTGAGCTGCACGGAGCGTGTGCCCTCTCGGAGGACTTTGAGAAGGGCCCTCATTCTTTAGTATTTACTCAGAGGCTGCTCTGAGAATGGCTGAAGGAGCTGAGGGACGGGGAGGGAAGGTTCCGAGGGCTGAGTACAGGCCCCGTGTGGGGAGCCCGTGCCGAGGCCGCGGGCGTGGGAGGAGGAAGACGGACAAGGCGGCTTCCACGTGTCCAAGCTGCCCAGCATGCAGCACCCTCCTCAGGAGGCCACACGCTGTTGTTCTCTTTAAAAATGTCTTTTTCTTCTTTTTATATGACTTTGTTTTTACATATTTATGGAAGAAAAATGAGAGTGTACAGACAAACCAGAAAGTTACAGTGTCGTCACGCTAGTGTGGGCCCTGGAGCCGGGCCGAGCGCCTCCTTGGCGTCCTGCGCTTTGCCAAGCGTGTGACCTTGGGCCTGTTACCTAACCTGCTGGGCCTCCGCTTCCGCGTCTGGGAAGACGGACGATGGCAGTGTTTACCCTGGGATCAGATGAGATCACGCACGTAGCGCGGTGCCTGGGACACGGAATGACGGTTTTTATCAGGCAACTGGGATGGGCAAGGGTGGAACGTTCCCTGGCGCTCTTCTCACCCGGCTGTCGAGCCCGGCTCTCGGGGGGATTCCCAGGTTCTCTCGGTCACTGGAATGGTCTCCTTCTCCCACAGCAGAAGTCCGGGCTGGTGGAAGCGGAGCCCTCAGCCTCTCCGCCTCTCATTCAGTTGGTCCAGGGCCGACTCCATTCTGTCACTCATTCCTTCTTCCGCCACCAGCCTTAGTTCAGCACCGCCATGTAGGTGGCTTTGCGTCAGGCCCGAGAGTTCTGGAGCAAACAGGACATAGCCTCTGCCCTTGCGGAGCCCACACTGAGGAGAGGGGCCGGGCGGGGGGGGGGGGGGGGGCGGGGGGGGGAACGACCAGGCAAACATTTACAATGCAAAGTGGGGGTTCTCAAGTAGTGTGAGTGCTGTGAGGCGGCAGGAAATGGAGAGGTCCCGAGACCTCATCGTTGAGCAGAGTGGTCAGAGCATGACTTAGTGAGTCAGGCACTCTAGTACCATGTGCAAGTTCTGTAACCTTAATTAGTGTCCTTAACCTACTTACACTGCAGTGTTAGGAGGATCAAGTAAGAGATGTATGAAAGGTCGTAGCCAACTGCATAGTATCAACCACTACCCCCACCTCTACCCACCACCATCTCTACCTCTACCCACTACCACCTCCACCCACCACCACCTTTACCATCATCATCATCATCATCATCATCATTACCACCACCACCACCACCACCACCACCACCACCACCACCACCATCACCACCATCATTTTCCAATGACCACCAAGTCCATCGATGACCAGAGGCTTCCAGGAGCTGCTTCATTAATGCTCTGACTCTGCCCTAAAAGCCTAGAGGAGGTGCAAGTGGCTGCCCTCAGCTCTCCTGACAGGCACTTGAGTCCTCCCTTGTGCAGGGGGCTGGCCTTTCTCCGGCTGCTGCCGGTCGGAGCCGGGTGGAGATTGAACTTGCTGATCTCTATAGCTATTTCCAAATTGGAGGCTTTGACCGGGAAAGCCCCACGGAACAACTTGGAAGTGTCCAGTTGTTCCATTCCCCGTCCCGGGCTTTGCAGCTCTCCCTCCAGAGGGCTACCCTCAGCTCAGGGTTCTCAACCCTTGGCCTTTGCTCATGCAAACAATAAAAACTGGTGAGATATTTGTGTATGTAAACGCTGCATTTCCCTGTGTGGCTGTGCCCGCTGAAGTCCTGGCCCAGGGCCCCCAGGTTTTGCAAGAGCTGACAAGGAAGTCGGAGTGAGCCTCTACGTGAGCAGGTGCCAGTTTGCCTTGATGCTGACGCGAACAGAGGGAGCGGATGCCAAGAGGAAATTGCACCAGCGGACAGTGGCGGTCCCAGTACCTGGCTGGCACCTGTCTGCCAGCCCCACCCTTGACGTGCCTGTGGAGCGCTTGGGGATGCCCAGAACTTTACAGGAGATCGATAAAACACCTGGTGTGGCCAAGCTTCTTGATTCTGCAGAGACTGTTGCTTTCAGTTGCTGGGCTCTGCAGCTGGTAGGAAGCGATTGTCCAGCGTATCCTCGTGTCCTCTCCAGGGGCCCACTGTGTGGCCATTCACTGAATCCTGAGCGTCTCTCCTGAAGGGCCGTGCGGGAGAGGAACAGTGCTACCCACCAGGCGCTTGTGGCGATTGTGCAGAGAAACAGGCCTGGAGATTGCCGTCAGAAGCACCTGAATGAAGTCCCTCAGCTCTGGGTGCCCCTGAGCAATTCCTTAACCTCCCTGGGCCTCAGTTTACTTATTTATAAAATGGGGAAATAATGAGACACCTTTAATACGGCAGCCAGGGTCTGTGCTTTCCGATGGGCACTTCCCAGTTAGTGTGCCCACGAGTCACCTGGGGATTGTGTTAAGCGACGGATTCTGGCGCAGGAGGTCACAGGTGGGGCCTGAGGTCCTGCATCTCTAACCAGCTCCCAGAGGATGCTGATGCTGCCGGTCCAGGGACCACACTCTGAGTAGCAAGGCCTTTCGGGGCTTCCATGAGGATGACATAAGCACATGTACATCCAAGTGGCCAGAGGAGAGCCTCACACGTGGTGATGGGTGCTCGATTGATGTCGGGCTGCTGTCCCTCCCTCCTCAGGACTTTAAGAAAAAGATTCAGTGGAGGAGAAAAGTTCAGGTGACATTAGGAGGACCACAGCGATAGTTGCAGAATGGTAAAGCTGGAGGTGACTACGGTCTCTAGACAGGAGCCACAGCAGGGCTGCGCATGGAAGCCAACTGGAGGCTCATGAACAAATGACAGGTGCCCCAGGCAACATGACAATCCACGGAGGAAGAAGATCTAAGAGTCCGAGGTGCTTTGGGGGCTATTAGGAGCTGGGCCCCAAGAGGTGAAGTGACAGCTTTAGGTCACTGTTTCATCAATCCTTTGTTCTTTCATCCAAGACATATTTACTGAACACCTACTGTGTGCCAGGCACCACAGTGGTGGTTAGGGGATTCAGTGGTGACAAACCTAACCCTGTAGATCTGATCTCTACAGAGCTCCTGGTCTAGTGGGGACCTGAACATCAGAGGTGGTCTAAGTAAATAGTGTGGATGATGACACGCGGTCATGAATACTTCCCATTCTAGGCAGAGTAGCAGGTGTAATGGCAGAGGGTCCAGAGGGTGGGTAGGAAGGGTGACTTCGATCGAGGAAAGTAGGGAAGGCTCCTCGGAGGAAGCGATGTTTCTAGATGAGACCTGAAGAGTTAGCAGGAAAGAGCCAGGTGGAGTGTGGGGATTCCAGTGTGACGGAAGTGGGCCAGGGGGAGCACCCTGATTGGGGCTGCAGGAGTGGGCTGCGACCAGACCACCCAGGCTTCTGTGGGGGTCGTGTGGGAGGCCACGCGTCCCAAGGGACAGCTCTGCTTTTCTTGCCTTCTCTGCTGTTCCTGGGGACCAGCTGCCCCTGCCCCCTCAGGCAGGCCAGGCCTTCTCTAACAAATGCCCCCCGTTCTGTCCGCAGCAAACAGGCCCCATCAGTGCCACCCTGGTGATGACACGCCCCATCAAAGGGCCCCGGGACATACAGCTGGACTTGGAGATGATCACTGTCAACACCGTCATCAACTTCAGAGGCAGTTCCGTGATCCGACTGCGGATATACGTGTCGCAATACCCGTTCTGAGCCGGGGCCGGAGCCTCCGACACGCCTCTCACCAGCACCAAGGGCCAGGAGACGGGGAGCGACGAGAGGGAGAATGAGAGGGAGACAGACGCCCCGCCTTTCCTGCTGAACGTCCCCCGGAGTCAGCCCCACTGTCCTGGCCACGCCTGCATTATCGTAGACCTGCCGATCGGAGGACACGCTTCCCCAGTTCCTACAGTGCAGTATCGACAAGGGTTATCCTTGGCACCCTGGCCCGAGGGTCACGGTGGTTTTCCCAGGCCTTCCGTTTACCTTCATATTTTTCAAAGAAATAGATTAGGTTTGCTGGGGTCTGAGTTCATGCTCAAAACCGGGAACAGAGTCCTCCCCGCTCCTCCGTGCCTCCCCACCCCCCCTCCCGCGTCCACGCTGATTGCCGCTTTGCAAAGGCTCACAGAGCCCCCGGGGACGCTGTGTGTAGCTAGTCCGCTTCCTGTATGCACAGAGAAGGCTACGGAGAGAAGCCACTGCAGGACCCAAGGGTTCTTACAGAGTCTACGCCAAATCCACGTCTGGTATCTGCAGCCGTAAAAGAAGGCTTAGAGTTGTCCTGAAACTTGTATAACTGTTTAATCCTTTCTTTTTGTTCATTTTGAGTTTTTCGTCTTTTGTTTTGTTTTTAATTAAAAAAAAAGAATAAGTGGTAGAATTCGTTCCGGAGGCCTTCGGGCACATGTTATGTTCTGTCTTCCCAAACCCAGTCTCCTCTCCATTTTAGTCCCGTGTTTCCTCTGAGGACCCCTGCATCATGCTTGCTTTCGAATTTTGACCCGACTGGGTTGGAAGGTGGAGGTCTCCGAACTGATGAGGTATCTGAAGAGAGTCTGTGTGTGATTCATCCGGGCACCGTAGGGGATTCTGCACTTGGGCCGGTTCTAGCTCTCTGTGAAGCTGCTTATTGTGCTGAGAAGCTGGCAGGAGCAGCTGGAGAGCTTGATCATCATCATCATCCTTCAGGCACCTGGTGGGGAGCGAGGGTGGGAAGCAGAAATGAGGTGAAGAAGTCAGCGGAAGGATAATCCCAAATCCTATTCATTTGACTAGAAAACTAGCAAGTCCTCTGTTCTGAGGATTAGTTCCAGGGACTCTTCCAGAACAGGAATCTATTCAAGTCACTTTAAATGAGGGGCCCTCACCCTTGACTGCCTGGGGAAACAAGAAGGGAGCTTTTAAGAAAAAAGCTGACTTCCTGGGCGGCACTCCCAGAGGTTCTGATTAAGTTGGGCTGAGGCAGGGCCCAGGCATGGGGAATCTTAAAAACTCTAATAAGCGGTCGGAGTTGAGAGCACGTGGTTAGAAACCCTGTAAAGAGAGGGAGACAAAGGTGGCCCCAGTCCCGGCCACCTTGCCCTGAACGTCTTTTTTAGTTCCTTGTAGGGTTCACCATCCTTGTCCTGATCGAGGCTCTGCATTTCCTCCAAGCGTCAGACCCCCAGACAGAGGCAGAGAGTTGGCAGTGCCCGTCCCGGTTAGGGAACAGGTGGGGCCGCTGCCCTGGTGTCCCACCTGCAAGCTGGCCCGAGCTTCAGAGGAGGCGGTGCCCTCCCCGGTGGCCGAGGTTGCCTCTAGAGCAGGGGTTCTCAACCTGTGGGTCGCGACCCCTTTGGGGGTCGAACGACCCTTTCACAGGGGTCGCCTAAGACCATCGGAAAACACATATATAATTACATATTGTTTTTGTGATTAATCACTATGCTTTCATTATGTTCAATTTGTAACAATGAAATTGGGGGGGTCACCACATCATGAGGAACTGTATTCAAGGGTCGCTGCATTAGGAAGGTTGAGAACCACTGCGCTAGAGGGTGGACCTGTGGATGCTCCCGTTCTACCCATTCGGATATATTTATTAAACCCTACTGCATGCTGGGAACTGGGCCCTGGGTTCTTAGGGTTGAGAGGGGTTTCGTAGAGCCTTAGAGCTGGTTCTTCAGTGGAAGGAATGGCCTGTTGGGCCTCCTTACCCAGAGAGCATTTCTCATTTCTCACACCCACACTGCACACCTAGCTTTGTCTTATTCTCCGAAACAAATCCCATCTGAACCGTTTCCCACTGTGCTCCCTCAGCAGGTCAGGTGATGTTAACAATAACATTCACAGCAAATGGCTCAGCACGCCCGTTCCTCAGCTGAAGAGAGCGGACGGTTTCCTGCAGACTTGCCGGCTCAGGGGCCCCGCTTAGCTCTCCGCTGAGCAAAGACCAGAAGGGGGCCCTGAGCCGGGCTGCGCTTGCTCGCTGGGTCGGAGGCTGAGGCCTCGGGAGTGGGCGTGGAGTCAGGGCTGCTGAAGGTTGATGTGAGCTCTGCATGGAGCAGCTCTGAATTACCGGTCCAGGTTCAACCCCGCACACGGGTAAGGCTGCCTTGAACTTCTGGAAGAGAGGGAAGGGAAGCTTTGTTCTGGTCTCAGAGGTGCCACATTGGGAACTAGACCCGAGTCTCTAGTCGAGAGCTTGCATTTTATTTGTGCGAAAAGGTGGCTTCCTGCTCCTAAGGAAAAAAAAAGCCCAGAGAGTCATAGAAGCCGGCTCCTTGGGCCCCAGGTCGCTCTTTCCCAGCCTGACCTGATGAATTCAGTGCCAGTGAATCAGAAGCGTGTGGGATCCATTTACCTTAAAATACACTTGGGCCTAAAATTCAAGGGGGAAACACTCAGGGGCGAAACATGTACCGTAAGGCCAGACCCCAGACTTGGGAAGCAGCTCCAGAGGTTCCCAGAACCCGAAAGGCTGTTTACTTTGCCGCCCCCTCCCCTCAAGAAGAGACAGATGTTGTTCTTTTAGCAAGATTGCGGCTAAGCCTGCCCTTTGAATCACACAGCATCGTGCTCCCTCCACCAGAGTCTGTGGGGCTGGCTGTTCGATGGACGCTTGAAATATCTGGGCATTCGGCACCTGTCCCTTCTCAGCTGGGCGAGGGCTTGTCTTAGACCCCTGCTCTGTGCTGCTCCAGCAGGTCCTGTAGGATGAAGGGGTCTGTGGTGGAAGGGGCGCCGGATTAAGAGCAGGGACATCTGCAAACGTCCTTGTGTTACTGTCTCATCCGGGTTCATTAAGGACCCAAACTTCTACTCAGCGGCCTCTGATTCTCAAGTTTTGTGATTCCTTGAAATGTGCTCTGGGGACGACAGCCAGCATTTCCTTTAAACAGCCCCGGAGAGCCGAAACCGGTTTGGCTCAGTGGATAGAGCGTCGGCCTGTGGACTGAAAGGTCCTAGGTTCGATTCAGGTCAAGGGCATGTACCTGGGTTGCAGGCACATCCCCAGTAGGAGATGTGCAGGAGGCAGCTGATCGATGTTTCTCTCTCATCGATGTTTCTAACTATCTCTCTCCCTTCCTCTCTGTAAAAAATCAATAAAATATATTAAAAAAAAAATAAACAGCCCCGGAAAGTTTCACGGGGGTTTGCCAACCAGAACACTTTCTGATTGGTGTGGGAGCTGCACACCTGTGGCCTCTCAGGCCTGGGTTAGGTTTTCCTAGGTAACTGGCTTGGCCCTTGTACGTTGTTTTCCCAGATGGTGGAAACATTTCAATAGGTGGGATGACTTCATTTTCAGTGGTTTCAATGTATTTTTGTGGGCTGAATGTTTATTGCAAGGTGCACAAGTTCTTCCTGAACCGAGAGAGAGAGAGAGAGAGAGAGAGAGAGAGAGAGAGAGAACATGACAAAGGAGCAACTATTCTTTACTCCCCTCTCAGCTCATGCAATCCTGTTGGTAAAGGTTTCTGTCCCGAGGGGAGAACATGCCGTGGTTGAACGCCCTCCCACCCACCCAAATTTGGCTGAGCCAGTTTCTGGATTCAGAGAAATAACCAAGATGGATTCCAGTTCATGGATAAGAACATGTGTCCAGGGTTTATCAGCCAGTGAGACCAAACTAGGAGACAGTGTGATAGGAGCATTTTAGCAGCGCGAAGAAATGATTTGGGTTGGATTTTAATAGTTATCGGCATTGATTTCACACTACAAAATCCTTATGAACCTCCACAGACACATCTTTAACATTTAGAATGAGATGCCTCTTGCTTAGAACTATTACATGCATTGAAGGGAAACACAAAATCTACGTGAGGTGAAAAGTTTCGTCCTTTTTGATACAGTTTGTATGTACTGTAATGCAGTCTTTTCTAGAAAAAGAAAAAAAGTCAACATTTTAAAAACTTTTCATTATTTTGGAATTGGCCGGTGCTCATCACCTACAAACAAATATACAAATCGTTCCTTCTTGTTGATATTTTTGTCTTCATATCTTTGTATCTTTACTCAGCAGATGACTGTCTCCATTGGAACTCCAGAAAACTAAAATATGTTAAAAAAAAATAATGAAGAGGCTTCAGGACAAAGGGAATGAATGCACAGAAGCGAGCTTTATCGCTTGGGCAGCTTTTATTGCGATGACAGCCCTGAGTTAGAATCTTTGACTTGCTAATGCTTTCTAATAATGAATCTTCCCGAGTAGCCATCAGTGAAGTATGCATTAGGGAGAGAAAAGAGTTGTCAACCTAGGAATGATCTATTAATAGGTCATTGACGTGTTCTCTCACAGTGGTGGTGACATGTATATTACATGGTGATTATAGGCAGTGACAAACAGGCCGTGACAAACCTTCATTCAGGAATTTGGAATATTCTTGAACAATAATGTCACATAAAGGCAGGGGTAAATTGTATGTCTATATAAACACCACGGTCATTAGGATACTCATTTATCAAGGTCTGGTAGATTATTAATTAATTAACACTGATTTAGGGCCAAAGAGTCACTGGATAGCTTGATGCCACTGAAGTGTAGGTTTTGTTTGGGGAGAATTGTTCTGGTTTCAACCTAGCCTTTTTTTTCAAATTCTTACCATCTGCCCTTCTATGTGAAAGGCATTCGACGTTGCAGAACCAGCTTGTATCACACGGTAGTGACTGTCCCTTAAAACAGGTGCCTTGGGTTCTTCTGAGGTTTTTTCTTTCTTTTTAAATTAAATTTGTTGGGCCCGGCCAGTGTGGCTCAGTGGTTGAGTATCGACCTATGAAGCAGGAGGTCAGGGTTTGATTCCTGGTCAGGGCACATGCCTGGGTTGCGGGCTCGATCCTCAGTGTGGGGCGTGCAGGAGGCAGCTGATCCATGATTCTCATCATTGATGTTTCTCTCTCTCCCTCTCCCTTCCTCTCTGAAATCAATAAAAAATATTTTTAAAAAGATTAATTACATTTGTTGGGGTGAGGTTGGTTAATAAGGTTATATAGGGTGATATATAACCTTCCGAGGATCCTTCCAGCTGAGCATCTATGCACATTTAGGGAGAGCGAGCCCCCCTTGCCTCCTGCTTGTTTTCCTGTCGGAACATTGGAATTTACTAGGGCAACGGTAGAGATGGGGCAGCACCTGGAGGAGCAGGAGTTGCTCCTTCCAGCTAATACTCAGCCGATACTCGGCTAATACGCAGCTAATAAATACTTGGCTCTTCGCGCTCAGTCCCTTCAACCCCGTGCTTCCATCTGGGGGATCCCCTCAACGCTGCCCTTCTTAGTTTCCCCCCGATCTCACTCAGCCCCACGCCACTCCTTTGCTGGTTCTTCAACAACCTGCGGAGGGCTGAGGAGGGAGGGGAGAGGGGGAGGCTGGGGCTGGAGCTGGTGCTCTTGTTGCCCCCCTCAACACCCCCACCCCGCCAAGGTTGACCTCTGCTTCCTCACTCACTTCTGAGCAAGGTCATGGGCTTGAGAGAATCCTTCACCCTCTCTCTTCCTCTTCTCATGTCTTCCCTTTCTTCTCTCCTCTCGCTTCTTTCCTTCTCTGCACCGTCTCCCCACCCCGACCTCATCTCCATCCGAGGGTGGGAGCCGGTGGTCAGGGATGGGACCGGTCCAGGGAAGGCGGCGCTGGGAGCTGGATCCGTGGGACAAAGGACAAGCTGTTGGTGAGCTTTGCCCACGTCTCCCTCCAGCTCCTCTTCTCCTGCAAGCACGCGGAACCTCTCCCCACTCGCCAGAACACCCCTTCCTCGGCAAAGCCAGGCCTTCCTTCTTCTCATTCCTCTCCTGTTGTCCCGGCTCAAAGGGAAAGCCTCTCTGTTCAGTCACCCTCCTCGTGGCTGTTCACGAGGCCTCTCTCAGGGCTCCTCCCGATCTCCTCTCTCCGTTCCAGGCCGGCTTCTATCATTCCAACACCCCGACTCCCCGGGCCAGGCCACCCCCGCTCATTCCCAAAATGCACTTTAAAAAAATCTGTCCAGCCCTCCCTTTGTCCCTCGTCCATCACGGTATCTAGTGGCTTGACGTGGTGTCGACATCCTTCTCGTAATCTGCATCAGTCAGGCTGTCCCTTTAAATACGGACAGTGTTCAGTCTCTAGAGACCAGACTCTCTTTGGCAGTAACAATCCTTGCCCTTCTTTGTAAAATGTGGTCTTGCACGCTTCACAGATTACAGAGTTATTCATCCAAATGAGTCCCTGACAGTACGTGGACTGTAGCCTTCATTCAGCTTCACCTTTAGCTTTGCCACTTCCACCCGTACCCTTGATATCTGGCTTTGATTTCAAGGATGATTAGGAATTCCTCAAGCACGGGGAGGGAAGGGCGCCGAGAAGGCCAGCGTGGTGGGGCAGAGGATGCAGGGCGTGTGTATGGCAGGGAGGGGCAGACGTCGAGGCCGGGTTTTAGGGGAGGGTCATCTAACTGAGTTGGGACTGTATTGCAGAGACCGTCATTTTACAGAACACCGGCCCCTGGAGATGCTGACCAGTGCTCCAAGGGCAAAGAGCTCACTTGCTTCATAGATTGGGGAATCTGAATTCGGAATCCCCCTTTTTAAAAGATTCACAATTGACATTAGAAAATGAAAGCCTCTGAGAAGTCCTGCAATGAAAAGGAAACCTGTTTAATTTTGCATAAATGTTCATCAAACTTATTTGCAAGGGAAATTACCCCTCCTCCTCCCTGCCCAAGAACAATCAAGTCCTTCAGGAACCGTTTTCTGTAGAGTCTGGGAATTGCTCCTGTCTGCTCAGAGGAGTTATGGTAGGGTTGTTATTTTGTTGTGTTTTGTTTTTTAATTAAAGAAGAGACATGGCCTTATTTTTAGGAAGATCCCTTTGGAAGTGATATATGAAAATGGGAAAGCCCTAACCAGTTTGGCTCAGTGGATAGAGTGTCGGCCTGCGGACTGAAAGGTCCCGGCTTCGATTCCGGTCAAGGGCATGTACCTTGGTTGCGGGCACATCCCCAGTAGGGGGTGTGCAGGAGGCAGCTGATTGATGTTTCTCTCTCATTGATGTTTCTAACTCTCTATCCCTCTCCCTTCCTCTCTGTAAAAAAAAAAAAAAAAAAAAAAAAAAAAAGAAAGAAAATGGGAGAGATAGGAGTCAAGAAAAGTATTGCAGTTGTTCACATGGGAGATCATTATCTCTAAACAGATAGCGTAAGGCTGACTAGCTCCCTGCTTAAAACTCTCCTACCATCCCCTCTGCCTACCGGTTAAGGTTCAAACTCCCGAACACGATTGACAAAGCTTCCATGGTCTGGTTCCTGTCTACTACTCCAGCCCCAGCTCCAACCCTTTCCCTCCTTTATAATGAATTCTCAAACAAACAAACAACTCTCCCAAACCTGAAAGGCTTGTATATTCCCTTCAGGTGTTCTTGCTGGAGCTCTTCTCATTGGCAGTTCTTCTCTGTGCCCACTTGGCAAATGCCCATTCATCCGTCAGCATTCCCCTTGGAGCCTTCCAGACCCACCCCTGACACCCTCCACGGCGTTGCCCACCCTGTTTCCCACTCCTGTGTACAGCGATTTGCTCCTTCTGTGGTACCTGTGCTTCTGTGGTTGTGGTGACCACGTGGAGTTCTGAAATGCTAACTCCTTCGAGACACTATGTCTCTGTAGCTCATCACTGTAGACATAAGGGCTAATACAGGGCCTGGCACAAAGCACATGGTCATGTGAGCGACTGTGATGATGGGGAGTGACGAGAAAATGGAGAGAAGGGGAAAGAATCAAGAGAGCTGTCAGAGATGGAATCAGCAGGTCTTGGGGATTTATAGGGCGTGGAGGCTTAGGGAGCTAAGGGACACCCTGACTTGAGCTGAAGAATACTTTAGATTACAGTGGTTCTCAACCTTCTGGCCCTTTAAATACAGTTCCTCATGTTGTGACCCAACCATAAAATTATTTTCGTGGCTACTTCATCACTGTAATGTTGCTACTGTTATGAATCATAATGTAAATATCTGATATGCAGAATGGTCTTAGGCGACCCCTGTGAAAGGGTCGTTCGACCGCCAAAGGGGTCGCGACCCACAGGTTGAGAACAGCTGCTTTAGAAGGATGAGTTTTGGTAGTGGGGGAAGGTGAATTTCATTCTAAATGTGCATCTCTTAAGACAACATTTTTTAAAAAAATATATTTTATTGATTTTTCACAGAGAGGAAGGGAGAGATATAGAGAGCTAGAAACATCGATCAGCTGCCTCCTGCACATCCCCCACTGGGGATGTGCCCGCAACCCAGGCACACGCCCTTGACTGGCATCGAACCTGGGACCTTTCAGTCCGCAGGCCATCCACTGAGCCAAACCGGTTTCGGCAAGAAAACATTTTTGAGGTATAATTTACATATAGTGAAATGCATAGGTCTTCATCACACAGTTACATACCCTTGGGCAAATAGAATATCTGAATTGGAGTGACTGTGAGACATTGGGTGCAGGTAGTGAGGATGGTCAGCAGCATGTGTTCAGTGGGAGAGTTTGGGGCCAGGGACTGGGCCCTGGGGATCCTTGTGAGAAGTGCTTCTGGGGAAGCAGATGGGGTGGCTACTTGGGACTGAGAAGCCGGAGGACGCAGTCTGTGATCTAAATGACCACATGTACTCATGAGAGCTGCCGTCCCCTCAGAGGGAGTCAGTAACTTGCTTCCTGAGTGACAGGGATCCTAGCCCCAGTGATTGTGATCAGCAAACACCACACATGAAGAAAAAATGCTAAGATAAACAAAAATGACTCAGAGCCTAATATGAAAACCGAAAATTGCATACTATCTATTAGCTTCCTGAAGCAGCAAAGTCTTTTTCTAATTAACCCATTAGGCAAATAGATGTTCTTGGCTGGAGGTTAGCATTCATTCCCCTCCCAAGTCTACTGCATTTACCTAAATGGACAGGAAAATTTCGGATGGCCTTAGGAGGTATGGTGATACCGTGGGAATATCTCTAGTCTGGGAGACTATGCATCTCTGGAAAAAGAGTGACCTTTTTTCTCTCTTGACCTTGGGTGAGTCACTTGGCCTTGCTGAGCCTCGAGTCCTTCTTTTGTAACCTGAATCCGGTATTTACTCAACTCCTCAACAAGTGTTTTTCAAGTTTCTCCTCTGTTCCTGGCTCTGGGCTTGTTAAGAATCCCCGCTCTAACAATTCTTTGCTCTGGCCCTTGGCCAGGTAGCCATCACTCTCCATTTCAAAACATGCCTGTGTTCCCTGAGCTAGAGAACAGAAAAATGAGCTGCGCATCCCCAGGTCCCTTATAGGAATTCTGTTCTGGCTCAGACAACGGGGGGTATTGGTGCCAATCTGGGGAGGCAGAGGGGGCCTGGGATTGGAGTTGATAGACCTGGATTTGGATCCCAATTCTGCCATTTACTAGTTTGTGACCTGGAATAAGTTGGCTAGGTCCTCTGAGCTCATTTTCCTCTTCCATTAAATGGGATAAAGATAGGTCTTCGTTGTTTTGAGAAATAAGATGTGTGTGGAAATGCTTTCCTCCCCTATTATCCTGGCAAGTAGCAATGGCCCCAGGCCTTCCTTAACCTCAAATGTTCCAAACAACAAAGCCATTCACCTGAGTCACAGCTCCGTTTATAAATAGTTCCTGGAACTGGCAGGACCAAAGTGGCCCCACTTCCCTCAGCACATTCTCAGCAATTTCCTTCTCACTCCTTTTCATTTCATTGCATTTCATTTCACTGAGACTTGAAATTAGGTCATTTCCTCTCCACTTCCTACAAACTGGGAATGTGGTTCCTAGCAACATTTTTCACTCTTCCCACGAACTATGGATGTACCAGGGAGGTCATTGTGGTGGAATTTTATTGATAATGCCTCCATATAGACCATGACAGATCAAAGGATCTAGAAATTATGTCACAAGGTCCAATCACCTGTTTACAATGAGGACTCTGAGGCTGGGGACAGGGAGTGGACTAGCTGCAGGTCACCCGGTGGTGGACTGACATATAGGTTTCTTGATTCCTGGTCTAGCTCACTTTCCTCTAAACCACAGAATCTTTCCAGTCCTAAATCCTGTTAGCTGCTTGCGTCTCAAGCGGTCTGAGAGCTATTTGCTTAATCCTTGCCCTTTTGTGCGGAAGGACATTCACCAATTTAGACCACTTCCATGGGAGTTCAGTAAGGTCAACCCTGGCACTGTGCTGGACACCAGAAACCACTAAGAGGCCAGAAACCACAAAGTGGCAAGTCAAGTCAGAGTAGAGAGAGAATGTCCATCATTGGAAAAGGAAAGACTTCAGAGGCGTTAGGGGGAAATGAACTGCTGCCTGCAGTCTGAAGACCTGGGAGAGAAGCAGAAAGTGCTCCCACGTGGTGCTCCAGTCTTGGAAGTTCATTAGGATCACGAGGAAGTACTCATAGGATGGACAGCTCTGGCTGACAGTGGGGGCAATTTTTGGTGACACTGCATGGGGCAGATACTGTTCACCCCACGCCTAGAATGCTCAGGGTATGGACTGTGGAGACTGAGAGGAATGTGTCCGTCTGTCAGTCAGTGGATGCTGCCCTGGACACTTTGGGGAGATACTAAAGGAGTACAAGAGGTCGTCCCACCCTTGAGGAACATTCCAGAAGACCACCCTTAGCTTTTCTTCTTTAAAAGCTTTCTTCAGGCTACCAATGAATGCATGAGTAAGTGGAACAACTTACCTCTCTCCCTTCCTCTTCTTCTTTTTCTTCTTCTTTGTCTCCAAAATCAATTGGAAAAACAACAACAACAAAACTTTGTTCAGGCCCTGGCCGGGTAGCTCAGTTGGTAAGAGTGTTGTCCCCATATGCCAAGGTTGTGACTTCTGTCTTTGGTCAGGGCACATGCAAGAAGAAGCAACCAATGAATGCATAAATAAGTGGAACAGCAAATTAATGTTCCTCTCTCTCTCTCTCTCTCTCTCTCTCTCTCTCTCTCTCTCTTTCTCATCAATCAATAAAAAGAATTTAAAAAGTTTAAAAGCCTTACTCAGCTTGTTTGGTCTTTCCCATCTTCCAACAACAATCTCTTACATTCCAATCCTCCTCCCTCCTGGTATTTCCTCCTCTTCTATGTGTCCATAGGTACAGTTTACCTTATTTCTATTCTCTATGCTTGTGAACTCCTAAGACCTGGGAAGCAATATTGTTCTTTCCACCTTTTATAGGAAAAAAGCAAATCAAACCCAGAGATACATGGAATTGCTGAAGGTCACCTGCTTTCAGGGACAGAGCTTGCCCTAAACTGCAGGCAGAGCCCTTCCTGCAAACCCAGGCCCTTTCTCTGCGGGGTTGGCAGCGTCAGCCCGTAGCCTGGAAAAATCCACCCCGTTTGGACTAGCCGTCCTGTCAGAGCGCGTGCTGTGGCTACTTAAGTCCATTCCATGTAGATACCATGTTGTGTTTTAGGACCCGATTCCAAGCCTGGTCTTAAATTGTTTACGAACTGGTTGGAAGAGCTCTGGATTTTTACTCTGGCCTCAGAGAAATGTTCTTACTAGGTTACACGACTATTTTGAAACTCAGTCCTTACTCCTTTTTTTTATTCAATAAAAGTTTGCGCAAACAATGCATCCCACAGGAGAAACTTGCGCCAGATTCCAGATGTTTAACACGTTTGCTTCAGATATTGGAGTTCATGGCCTCTTGTGTTTGTTAGACCAAAAAATGTACGACCATAGAAATAATCTTTCATATCGAGGAGTGCTGCAAGGTCAGGCTGGATTCTGGGCACCTGTGGCATTTCAACAAGCTTCTTGATCACAGGGTTTCCCGTGGTGTGTGTGTGTGTGGGGGTGGGGTGGGGTGTGGTGTGTGTGTGTGTGGTGTGTGTGGTGTGTGTGTGTGTGTGTGTGTGGTGTGTGTGGTGTGTGTGTGGTGTGTGTGTGTGGTGTGTGTGGTGTGTGTGTGTGGGGGTGTGTGTGGGGTGTGTGTGTGTGGTGGTGTGTATGGTGTGTGTGTGGTTGTGTGTGTCTGTGTGGTGGTGGTGGTGGTGGTGTGTGTGTGGTGTGTATGTGTGTGTCTGTGTGTGGTGGTGGTGGTGGTGGTGGTGGTGTGTGTGTGGTGTGTGTGGTGTGTGTGTGTGTGTGGTGTGTGTGTGTGTGTGGTGTGTGTGTGTCTGTGTGTGGTGGTGGTGGTGGTGTGTGTGGTGTGTGTGTGTGTGTGTGGTGTGTGTGTGTGTGTGGTGTGTGTGTCTGTGTGTGGTGGTGGTGGTGGTGGTGTGTGTGTGGTGTGTGTGGTGTGTGTGTGTGTGTGGTGTGTGTGTGTCTGTGTGGTGGTGGTGGTGGTGGTGGTGGTGTGTGTGTGGTGTGTGTGGTGTGTGTGTGTGTCTGTGTGGTGGTGGTGGTGGTGGTGGTGGTGTGTGTGTGTGTGTGTCTGTGTGTGGTGGTGTGTGTGTGGTGGTGGTGGTGGTGGTGGTGTGTGTGTGGTGTGTGTGGTGTGTGTGTGTGTGTGGTGTGTGTGTGTGTGGTGTGTGTGTGTCTGTGTGTGGTGGTGGTGGTGGTGGTGGTGGTGTGTGTGTGGTGTGTGTGGTGTGTGTGTGTGTGGTGTGTGTGTGTGTGTGTGGTGTGTGTGTGTCTGTGTGGTGGTGGTGGTGGTGGTGGTGGTGGTGTGTGTGTGGTGTGTGTGGTGTGTGTGTGTGTCTGTGTGTGGTGGTGGTGGTGGTGGTGGTGTGTGTGTGTGTGTGTCTGTGTGTGGTGGTGTGTGTGTGGTGGTGGTGGTGTGTGTGTGGTGTGTATGGGGTGTGTCTGTGTGTGTGTGTGTGTGTGTGTGTGTGTGTGTAATTTTTAAAAATAGCCTAAACAGAGAGTTCAATGAGGGGGAGCATGAACTCTCTCATTTTGCCTCAATTCCAGTTCATTTCGTTTGATCTATGCCAAACGCTCAGAAAGTTTCTTTTCTAGTCCTGACGTTGACTCTCCAACCTGTCATCACTCACCTGGGTCTGCCATCCCACCAACCAGTCAATTCTTGGTGAGTCTTGGGATTCAGAATGCCGTGACTCCACTACGAGCCAGCGTCTACTGGGGATGACTTTTTCTTTGCGTACGTTATACCGTTGAACCTGTCACCTTCACTGCCACCGCCTTGGTCCCAGCCACCCTCCTCCCTGCCTCCACTGTGGGCAGTGGCAGTCTCTCTGCTCCACATTTGCAGTTTCTTCTCAATGCAACAGCTGAGCACCAGTGTTATTCGGTCCATGCCATTCCTCTGCTCCATACCCTCCAACGGCTTCTCAGCCTATTTGGAGTAAAAGCAAATAACAATGGCCTACACTATCTCCTTCACCCTGACCCCATCCGGTGCCCTCTGTCCTCCATTTCTACCCTCTCCCTCTCTTCCTTTTGCTCCTGTCATTCTGACCCTCTCACCATTTCTCAAGCGTGCCGGGCAGCCTGACCCACGTGGTTCAGTGGTTGAGCATCGACCTATGAACCAGGAGGTCCCGGTTTGATTCCTGGTCAGGGCACATGTGCTGGGTTGTGGGCTCGATCCCCAGTAGGTGGTGTGCCGGAGGCAGCCGATGAATGATTCTCATCATTGATGTTTCTCTCTCTCTCTCTCTCTCTTTCCCTTCCTCTCTCTGAAATAAAGAAAAAGATTCAAAAACAAACATGACAGGCAGGTTTCTTCTGTAGGGTTCACTGATCCAGCATAGGTGTCAGCACACATGTTACATTATGTGTATTAAGGTAGGAAAGTGGGAGATATTTGTTTCAAACAATTGACAACAAGTTAAGGATCTATGGGGTGGGGTTAAAAAAATCCAAAGCCTTTGGATTCATTGTCTTCAACAATCTCTCTTGTAGGAAATTTACCCAGAAACAGGTTTCCCTTATAAATGAAAAAAGTCAAGGTTAGTGAGGCAAAGATAGCATGACAGAATATACTTATTATTGGGGGACTGCTCATTTTCATTTTTATAAAATGTTAAGGGTTGGGAATTTTTCCACAATGAGGATCTAGTACCTGCAATTAACTTACTGAACCATTGAATGGACAGCAATACCCCCAAATTAAGGCTCTATTGAATAGTTGAGAAAAAAATGAATCATTTTGGAAAATGTGTTTCAGCTAATTAGGGATATACTTTTTGAAGCACTAAGCTTTAAAATAATTTTAGTCATTTTGATGGATATTAGAAATAAAGTATTGACCATTTTCCTGTCTTGAAAGCCAAACTACCATGTGTAGAGTTTTACACATGCCTTTTAAAAAATATATATATTTTTATTGATTTCAGAGAAGAAAGGAGAGGGAGAGAGAGAATGAAATATCAATGATGAGGGAGAATCATTCATCGGGTGCCTCCTGCAAGCCTCCTACTGGGGATCAAGCCCACAATCTGGGCATGTGCTCTGACCAGGAATTGAACTGTGACCTCCTGGTTCATGGGTTTGATGCTCAGCCACTGAGCCACACCAGCAAGCCTAGTCAGATGCCTTTTCATGAATCAAACCACTCTGACTAGGGGAATAAAATTATGGGAAAATATCGCAGCCACAGATAGAAGTACAAATTTGGAGTGGAGAAAGCAGTGGTACTCATGACCTTCTTTCTCATGCTGTAAAGAGATGTCTACTTGGAACATCCCTAAATTTAATATACAAAAATATCTCTTCAAGAAATATCCCACTCAATTTTTGGAAATTAAATATTTGCAGAAATCCATCAGAACACTTCTCTGTGTTTAAAAGAGTCAGCACAGTGCCAAAGAGAATGAGGAGAAATCCATGTAGAAAAGCTGAGGAGCCCTCATTACTTTTAGCCAGCCCGGAAGTAAAGAAGGAAGGTGGACTTGGGAGATGGCCCAGAGCAGTGAAAACAAACGGGTAAAGGAGGGGGTGGGGGAGTCACTGTGACTAAGAAGGCAAAGCACAGAATAGCATGACCGCCGTACAGTGACATCGATTTTCAGGCCCGGCTATATCCTGGAGATATAAGGAGAAAAAAGGAGGCAGAAACTCCTAGAATTAGAAAGGTTATTCATCTTCTGGTCTATTCCTTCTATTTTTCATATGAGTAGATAGATTGAAGAAGTCATCTGCCCAGACCATAAAGCCTTAATTATTTCATTGGCACAAATGGGAAAAATAATGACCCCAACCCTTGCCTATGTCAGGGGGTAATTCTTCCGAGGGAAATTGGAAGAAAGTCACCAGAAGTTGAACAGTGCGTTTTTCACCGTGAGGCTGACCTTTGCCAGATAGCAGGTATAGATACGCAGATGGCTGAGGAAGATGAGACAGATGATAAAAATAGGACAAGGGGATAAGGGAACGGTCCTGAGTCAATGGGTTATGAAGGCAGACTTTACCTCCTTCATGATCGATACAAAGTTAGATCCTGTACAGCTTACGCAGGACAGTCCCAATCTTGTGAATCTTCTCCTAGTTATTAAATGCCAGGGCTGGTCACAGCCTGAGGGTTTTTCCGTTCACCTGACTTTCTTTTCAAATGTCTTACACCGGTGAAGTATCTTTTCCAATATCCATTCTATCCCATAAGCAGCAATATCGTTTGGTAAGTTAATCTTAACGTAAGGGTTAGTGAGGCCTGATTAGTCAAAACATGATCTAATCCTCTTTGCCAGTTATTTGTTCAAGCATGAGCCTGTGACCCAGTTCTGGCCAAAGAGATATGAGGAGAGGTGTGCCGGCTTCTGGAAAAGTTTCTCTTTTGAGAGTGGTCCAGGGGAATTCATTCTAACCCCTCACCTGAATTGAAAGAGGAAGTTCTGAGGGCCCCTGGCCACCATTCTACAAACACAAGGCAACTGGATTTAGGACAAAGCGTGCATAACCTGGGACAGAGCAAAAGGAAGGAAAACAGTCCATGATAAAGTGGTTGAACTGCTGGATCAATGACTCTGGAGTCTGATCTAGCTGGGACTTCCTTTTAGGCTAGTCATGTCAGTTATCATTGCTGTATAACAAGCCTTCCCCAAACCCAGTAGCTTAAATCAACATGTTATCATTACTTAGTTCAGGAATCTGCAATATGGGCAGGACTCAGTGGGGAAGGCTTGTCTCTGTTGCACAAGGTGTCATCTGGGGGTTGGAGGATCCACTTCCCAGATGGCTCACCCGCATAACGGGAAAGTTGGCACGGAAGGGCTCAGTCAGATCTGAGAGTCATAACCCTTGGTTCCTTTTCATGTGGGCCTCTCCACAAACTGCTTAGGCTACCTCAGAGCATGGGGGCTGGATTCCAAGGGCAAGCATTCAGAGAGAACCAAGCAGAAATGGTATTGCTATTTATGACCTGGCCTTGGATGTCATATTCCAATATTTCCACACTAGAAGCCCAGTGCATGGATTCGTGCACTGGTGCGGGGGGCGTGGCCTGAGGGTATCAGCCCGCTGTGGGAGTGCTGCTCATCCTGGTCAGCTGAGTTGCGCTCCCATTGTGGGAGTGCACTGACCACCAGGAGGCAGCTCCTGCATTGAGCATTTGCCCCCTGGTGGTCAGTGCATGTCATAGTGACTGGTCGACTGGTCGTTTGGTCGTTCCGCCATTTGGTCGTTGGGCTTTTATATATATATAGGTTCTGTCATTTCCACAGCACTCTCCTGGTCAACCAGGCACTATGGTTAGCCTACATACAGGAGAGAGGACATCCCAGTCTTTGAAGAGAGGAAATTCCAAGAATTATGAACATGATTGAAACCACCACACTTGCTAATACATTTCCTTATTTTTATGACCGTTTGAGTTGGGCATTTTATTTGTGGCTGAAGACACCCTTATTGATGTAGTTAGTGTCATCTTGGCTGTGGGCAGCAGAATGTCATAAATTAACAGTTTTCAATACCAATGCCAATAGTAACAGGGTTGCTAGTAATTTCCTAGTGATTTAATATCAAGGTTTTGAAACTCTTTACTTTTTTTTCTCTTGAAAATTGGAACAGAATCAAGCTTGCCACTATCATAGCATACAAGTCATTTATCTTAATTCTAGTAGACTTCTCTAAATGGGTAATAAGGGGTGGGATCAGAGCAAGAATATGGTGTCTAAGAATATTAGTCCAGATTAGGAGCTTTTGGCCAGATGTCTCTTTCAGTAAGAGCTGGAGGGTACTTCAGAGTTCATGTGCTCAGGGTCAAATTCTTTTCCTTCTCCACATATACTCCAGTTAAGCCACTGAGGTTAAAGACTTGGAGGCCGCATGTGATATTCTCTTTATAGTTCTGTTGGTCTTTCTGTGGGCAAGGGAAAGAATCAAGAAATTCTTCTTGACCATCTGCATTGTCCTGCTCCATGACGAACTCTGTCTAGTAAAACAAACCATTTGTAAATGTCCACTGTGTTCTTAGCACTCGGCCAAGCATTGCCGATATAATGACCTGAAGGTGTGGTTCTCTGGGAACTGGGAAAATAAATGAAATGCAGTTGAAGAGCAGTGGGGGCTACTTGCAATGAAGGGCTACCCGAGGTATATAAATCAGCCCTCTAGAGGAAAGGGGAGTGAATGAGAGCTGAGCATTTACTGAACTTTAAGGTGCTTCCCCACCCACAGGGACAGCAGCAGATCACCTGGTCCTCTCCTTCCCAGCTCCCTCTGTCTGGCCCAGGGTGGACCTAGGGGTGCCCAACCATAGACCAGCCAGCAACCTGTGCCTCTTGTGGTTCAGCTGAAAAATATAAGCTGAGCCCATCGGATTCTGCCCCCAGGAATCTGGAAAGTGACCGCAGTTATTACTCTTAGGTGGTGGGCCCTGAGCTCAAAGGTCCAGTAGATTTGCAGTAAAGGAAGTCTTTGCAGAATTGGGGCAGACTGCTGCTCTGAGGGACCAGAGACTCAGAGGAGCTGGTTGAGATGTACAGGCTGTGCAGAGAAAAGTGGCCTTCTGAGCTGAGAGGCTGGGAGGTGCCTGGGCTGCCCCAGGTGCTGCCCTTCCTAACGCCCACTTGTTCAGATTCCTGATTCCTGGATGTTCTGGCTGTTTCCTCTCCCATGTCAGGGCTGGGATGAAAATGCCATGCTGTGCCTTTTACTTGAACTACGTTTGGTGGGTTTCTGTGACTTGTAACCATCAGAGTTCTGTTCAGAACAAATCAAGAATTCACACAAGAGATGATGATTTCAATCAGCCTTGAGAAATGAATTGAGTTTATGTAGAAACAACTGCTGTGATTCAATGAAAGAAGCTTGACCTTTGGAGTCACACGCGGCCTTGGGTTCAAATCCTGTCTCCTCGATCACTTCTTTGTGATCTTGGAAAAGTTACTCCTCTGTAAAGTTTAGATAATAATATCTACTAGGATTAAACTAAGTATGTATGTATGGACCATTAACACAGTGCTTGGCATGTGATAGGCCATTGAGGAATGAATGCTATTATCACACCAAACAAGGAAGTAATTCTCAACCCTGTTCCCAGGAAAGTGAAATGGTTTTGATTGAGGCCTTTTGTATTTCTCAACACTTTAAAGGTGGCTTTGTATGTTTGGGGTATGGGGAGTGTGGGGGTGTGTGCATGCGTGTTGTTTGGCAAGGGTATTGTTTGCCTCTCCTTGTCCCCTTTCCTCTTGAAGCTGTATTCACTATGTTCTTGGACTCGCTGTTGTTATTAATCAGGCATTCAGTGTGAGATGAACAGGGGTGATGAGTTGGTCAGACTGCCAAGCAAGTTCATGTTTTGCAGGAAAAGCCAAATTGTTTCCTGAGGGGATGTTTTGCAGAAATGGAAGGGTGTGCTTCGCTGGCCCTCACAGACCCTGTCCCATCCCGGGAGTGCTGTCACCTTGTAGGGTGACGCGATAGCTCATTCAGCGCCAGTGCATGGGGTGCTGTGGAGTGGAGCTGGAAGAGTGTTGCATTGTTGTTGTTGGTTTGTTCTTCTCGTAAATGAAGCCCACATCAAGTAGGAAATGGACTGCAGACCTCCCACATTTCCTGAAAAAAAAAAAATATATATCCCAACATTATCAGTCCCTCGCAAACTGGAAGGGTGGGGGAAGCTGGTGAAAGGCAGGGGGCGGTGGGGAAAGAAGGAATGTCTAAACAAATAGATTATACAATGTTTTGAGGACCCCCACCCCCAACAATGCTTCTAATTCATAGAAAGACCAATGCATACTTCAAACTAACAAATTAAGATACAATTGTCATTAAAATATGTCTTTGGACATTTGGTTCATCTGCCAACCACATTTATTCGTGACTTCTCCTTATGGGCTTGGAGCAGATTTGAAGAGAGGGGAAGAACGTCTTGGCATCCTAAGCTGCCTGGGGATTTTGTTGGGTGTATTAGTTTTCCTAAAACTCTGATAAAAGCAAAAATCACAAATGATAGATTTCAGATTTGTGTGTGTGTGTGTTTTCAGATGGTGATTTAGAGTTGTATTTGCAAATGGTCCTTAATATTCAGAAGTAGCCTTCTGAAGAGTTTTTTTTTTAAATCTTTCTCTCCTCTGCTGCAACAATATTTAGATTTTACATCGGACCAAAAGGATAGAAAATGTCAAACAGAATTTGACTGAGGGCCCCAAGATGACCCTCTAGCTTACCATTGGCCCAAACTGGTGCCTCCTAGTGATTTGGCAGGAGAATCTTGGGCACGCTGCTCTAGAACTCTGGGGCCACAATGGGGTAAGAGCACCTCTCCCATCATCCCAGAAAATCATAATTGGAGAGTATCTCAGGTAACTACCACTGTGTATCAAACAGTCCCAAAATACCATGGCATAAAACAATAATCAGCTATTCCTTCTCAGCTGTCTGCTGGTCAGCTGGGGTCACGCTGATCTAGTCTGGGCTTACCTGGGATGACTCTGCTCCATGCCCCTCATCCTTCTTGGACCAGCTGGCTGGCCCAGGCAAACTCCTCTGATGGTATTGGCAAAAGCACAAAGAGGGAAAGCAGAAATATGTGAGGTCTCCTCTGGCCCGAGCTCAGAACTTTAACTCTGTTACTTCTATCTCATTCTATTGGCCAAAGCAAGTCACATGTCTGAAGTCATAATCAAGGGGTAGAGGAATATACTCCACTCCTGGAGTGAAAGGAATTTCAAAGTCATGGCAAAGGGTATGGATACAGTAGGAGATGAAGCACTGGGCTAATACTGTAATCGACTACAGAGAAGGCCTATGGCTACGACTGTACCCTTGATGAGTGGAGCCACACACTTGTCTACAGCTGTGACAGGCCAGTGTGTTCTGTGGGGTTGATATGTCTATCATAACTGGATGCTATTCATCACTCAGTATTCTTCTTCACTCTTCTAATTTCGGTAACATATCCCTCCTCAGCAACCTGATTATCATTTAGCTTCCTGTATGGCTATTTCTGCAAGTGCAGGGCTTTGACCATAAGAGACAACTGTCTGGGGCCTGCAATAATTCTGTTTCTCATGCTATATTAATAGGCCCTGTTAATAGGCCTTATTGTCTACTTCAGTGTCTAGTGAGCCTGACTGAGTCTTCTTCAATAGAGTTTAACCTAGTATGCTAAGTGTTGGTGGGTGGGGGGAGAAGCAAGTTTCTAAGCTTGAAAAGCTGAAAGTCAGTTTTCATTCTACAGTAAATTCACAGTAGGAAGCCACCCTCTCTTGGGGAGACCTCTATCAAATAGTACTTATCCCTCAGATTTCTGTAGTTCTTATCGATAACTTTTTCCTTTAATAGTAGAAGGGAAGAGAGGTACAAGTCACATAACCTTCCTTTTGGGCATCCAAGCACATGCAAGGTGAATCGGAGGGCTTTGATCAGAGAAGATGAACCATTAGAGTAATACTGACATAAGAATGTAAAAACTGTGGTAGAAACTGGGAAAGTCAAGTCCTGGAAGCCGGACTGATGGACCAGAGACAGTCACTAACCAGCTCCCATCAAGCCCTGGTAGATGGATCTGCAGGGTCAGAACTTTGGGATGAATCTAGGAAGCCGGGCACCTGGAGCTGCTAGCGTGGCATCCAGGAGAGCTGTGGGAAGTCTGTGGCTAGCTCACCTCTGTAGGTCTTCAGGCAGCTCAGGATGTAGGCCTGGTGGTCTAGTGCTCTGCAGCGCCAGCGATTAGGAGGAAGAGCTAAGGAGCAAGGACAAGCTAGAACCTGGCAGTGTCTCTGTGTGTGTGCGCCACTGTGTGTAATTATGAGGATTTTCAGAGAGTAATAGCTCTGTTTCACTCCTACCTTCCAAGTCTTGTCCAAATCCACTTTTTGATCAATTCAACATAGAACCCCACAGGGAAAGAAATCTTGGGAAGGGTAGTTCCGGCTTAAGCAAGTTGACTCGTATTAAACTCTTGTAAAATGAGTCCAGAAAAATGCACTTGTTTATTTCAGATTTGAATCATTTCTTCCAATCCAGGAATTCAGATGTTTCTGTGCTTTATTCAATGAGTCTGGGGGCCTTTGTTCTAAAATCCTGAGACAGTTTTACACCACGTGCTCCATGTATGTCTCATCCTCTTTGGACCCGCTTCCCAGCCTGAAGGAGTTGATTTTGTACTTGGTAGAAAACCCTCTTTTTTCTTCTTTCCTCCCTTCCTCCCTTCCTTCCTTCCTTCCTTCCTTCCTTCCTTCCTTCCTCCCTCCCTCCCTCCCTCCCTCCTTCCCTCCCTCCTTTCTTTCTTTCTTTCTTTCTTTCTTTCTTTCTTTCTTTCTTTCTTTCTTCCTTCCTTCCTTCCTTCCTTCCTTCCTTCCTTCCTTCCTTCCTTCTTTCTTTCTTTCTTTCTTTCTTTCTTTCTTTCTTTCTTTCTTTCTTTCTTTCTTTCTCTTTCTTTTCTGAATTCTCTCTTTCTCCTCTTACTCCTTTACAATCTTCCTTTGATCCCACTGGTGCTATTGCCTCCTGTCCTAGGGGCTGGATGTTTTTCGTTTAGATCTCCATGAAACTATCAGCCATTTGGTGCTATGAAGTGTCATTGATTAATGGGGTTTGGAGCAGGGAAGGTATTGTGGGGTGAGGGCATTGAGAAAAGAGGCCCTTGGTGAAGTATCTATAACCACCCATTTTCCCATTGTTACCTTAGCTTTAGTGGGTACTAGTCACTTAGGAAAGAATATGATGAAGAAGGAGAGGGGCAAGGAGAGAAAAAAAAAACTCATCCCACCACAAATAGTCCCTAGTTTATTCAACTTCTGTGTCCTGTAGATTAATATATAAACTTCTTAGCAAGACATTCAAGAACCTATAGGGCCTCTCTTCTCACTCCTAGCACTTTAGTTTTGTGCCCAGAAAGAGGAATCAAGGTTTGGTGAGCATTCATTATTCTGCTGAAATGTCACTTTCTCTCTGAAGCAAGTGCTTAGGACTGTACCTGGTATACTATGGACACTCAGAAATGTTTGTTGAGCAAGTAAATGAATGAATGAATAAATACCTATGCATAAGTTTGTGCTGGAGTTTTCCTAAGACAGAAAATGGGAAGGGGATCATTTGAGGGGACTCTGTCTCTTCCCCACTCCCTGCATTGTATTCACGTAAACATTTATATTTGCGAAGTTATCCCCATTTTACAAGCACTCTAGGAATTCATATCATTTTTCCTTCATTCAACAAATATTTTAGTGGTTTCTATGTGTCAGGTGCTAAGCTATGTGTCCAGGAAACAGGTGGAAATTTTGATTCCTGTGTATTGGTAACTCACATGGGGTGAGTTTAGCAGCAAGAGGGGAAAGAAGGCAATCACCACCGTCATCGTACAGGCGGCATGATTGAGATACGGAGGGATTGTGGCAGGGACACTGAGGAAGGACACTTAATCCGCCCTGGGATGAGTGTTGTGGGGTTTCATCTTCAGAAGAGGTGATACTTCAGCTGAATAAACATGAATTTGCCAGTTGGTCCCCATAAAATAGAGTTAAGGGGAACAGTAGTGCAAATTTGGCAATGTAGGGAACTCCAGTTGATTCAAAAATGTGTGGTGGGGGGTAGTGGCAGGGCTGGACTGAGTCACAAATCATTTACAAGCTGCACTGAGTGAAGGAAGAAAGAAAAGGGATTCAGTGATTTGTTTCTACCAAATGAAAAAATCAATTTGCACAACAAAATCTAAGCAGCCCTGTTACCCACAGCAACCCAAATCTTTTTTTTTTTGCCTCAGATCTGCCTCAAATAATATGACATTACTATTAACACATTAATGTTTAATAATGTGTTTAAAAATGTGTTTAATAATGTGTTTAATGTTTAAAAATCCAACAGACAAAAACCAAAAACCTATTCAGAATGTTGCACAACCGTCTCTTTGTGGGAAGAGGTTAAACGCCGGGACACAAAGGAAGGTGTATATACAAAATCACCATTTCTACCAACGTAGCTCCGCCTCTGAAGGCGGAACAGGAAGGAGGCCCATTTCAAGGAAAATAAAGGAAGTGGCTTCAATGTTCTCAAAGAACTATTTCTGCCAACAGAGTGGATTCTTCTAAGGAATCCTTTTTAGATGGAAGATGGAAGAAAACTTAGAACAATTGGGGAGCTCTTGCTCTTGGAGCTTCTGCCTCAGTGAAGAGGTTGTGAAGGTTGTCCGGTTAAGGCACCAAGGAGTCAGTGCCATTCAGTAAGCATCATGAAGCATTCATGCATTCATTCATTCTTCATTCACTCAGCACATCTGTGTGACACCTTTGGGTGAACTATGATGTCAGGTGCCGTTGGGAGTAAAAGCCCATCCTACACCTTTAAAAGGCCTTCGAGTCTGAGGTCCAGAGTCAACCTTGACTCTATACTTGGGCAACCACTGTTTGATCCTCAATACCTACAACTGTAAAATGAAGATAATTACAGTTACAGTACATCATCACTGTGAGGATTAAATGAGATGACTCATGTGAAAGCTTTATGTAAACAATACAGAACCTTGCAAACATTTGTAATAGGGTGAAAATTTATTCAAAGTGAATGTCCTTGGACATTAAAGCAGAATTGATCAAAGTGTGTTCGTTGAAACACTAATGCCCTGGGATTGTAACTGGCATTTCACAAGAAGAGATTTGTATGGTCTCTAGAGAAGGTAAAACTCAACCCTCTTAGGGTTTCTGACTAGAAATTAGAATTAAATTGACATAAACAGATGAACAAGAGCAAAGCAAACACATCTTTACATGTACAGGGGAGCAGCCATAGGAAATTGAAGGCCCAAAGAAGCAGTTAGAGCTGGCCATTTAAATACTAAGGTGGACAAAGAGTAGTAAGTAGTGACAATGCGACAAGACAAGGGGACTTGAGTTCTGGTAGTTAACACATTGCGGACCAGTATTTTTCTTGCTAGCTTTACCAGTGGCCAGATAAGTTTCTATTGAACGAGCACAAAAAAATGTTTTACAGAAATGTTAAAGGCATGCTTTAAAACTAATACCCATTGCATTTTGAAGTTATTTATTAGATGTTCTTACAAGCTAATATCTTTTTAAAGTCTGATACTTTGTAAAACACTGTGTAATATGAAGCGGGAATTCTCATGGTCCGTCCGCAATGTGTTAATCGTGAAGTGACGAGGAAGACAAGGGTCAGTTTAACAAGGTTTGTATAGATTTCCCTCATCCTTGACTTCCTTCTCTGGTGATCAGAATGTTTCTCTCCTTCTGGTACATGGAGGGCATCTTTCACACTGGAGTTCCATTTGCCTTCAGGAAGAAAAAGGAAGACGAGCCTGCCCTTCTTGCATCTGCAGTTTTTCAAGTGCTTTTAACTCGAAGTAATTCTTGTGCCCAAGTGGCATGTTTTGGGTTGGCATAGTCTGCCACCCTTCAGGTCAAATACATTTGGGAAATGCAGGATGACGCAAAGTAAAACACAGGTTTTAGTCCTGTAAATGCTTCATCCGTTTCAAGGAGAGCGACTATACTGTGTTTCTCCCCCTAGGTCAGTGGTCGGCAAACTCATTAGTCAACAGAGCCAAATATTAACAGTACAACGATTAAAATTTCTTTGGAGAGCCAAATTTTTTAAACTTAAACTATATAGGTAAGTACATTGTTATTAACTTAATTAGGGTACTCCTAAGGCTTAGGAAGAGCCACACTCAAGGGGCCAAAGAGCCGCATGTCCACATGTGGCTCTCGAGCCGCAGTTTGCCGACCATGGCCCTAGGTCAATCCGACCTTGGATTCTATACCCACCCCACCCCACCCCCCACCCCACCACCAGCATCTCTAGGACCTAGAGATGAACAGAACCCACTTTGGAAAAGACTGCTCTCCAGGAAGAAAAGTATTACCTTTACTTCAAGTTGTAATCCATCGGCCTCTCAGAAAGCTGAGCTTTTCGCCAACAGATCATCTAGGAATTCACTCACCAACCTTACAGGTAGCTTAAGACCCCCACCACGGGAGGCAAAAAGGACAAGGACCAGTCAGCTCCTCGCCAGGGCCCTAGACTCCAGCATAGCATGGGGACAGGGCCATGGTAGGGGAGACCATTAGCATTCCTTCCAGCGTGCCTCCTGCTGGCAAGGTACTGGTAGATGCAAAACCACCAAAGCGAAGAGATGCGGCTGATGCTCAAGGCTTTATAGTTGGGAATAAACACTCAGTCTAGTAACTAAGCAAAGGTTCTCCGCTTCCAAGAAAAGGTGCAGAAGCATCTCTGACAAGAGAGACTGCTCCTTCCTTCACTATTCAAAGAGGCTCATCCGGCCAGTGCGGTCCCTCCAGTCCCCTTCTACCCTTTATCTCTGTTCTGATCCCTCCAAACACTCCGAACTCAGATGCCTGGCTTCATCTCAGACCTTTCCAAAGGGAGTAGCTGAGAGCTGGGGCTTGAAGAGGCCAGGAATGGGAGGGGAAAAATAAATAAATAAAATGAATGAGTGGACGGCGCAGGCGCAGTGCGCTCAGGTACCCTGGCCTGCAGCCCCGCCGGCCCCGCCCACCCCGCCCGGCGCGCACCTCCGGAGGGGCGGCGGGGAGGACACGGGAAACGGGGCGGGACTCTGGCGCTGCGGCGCGCGGTGACCCGAGTCACATTCCCCCGGGGCGGCGACGGCAGGGCGCCCACTGGCCGGAGCAGGTAACCCGCCGGGGCCTCCGGGAGCGCGGAGTGGAGCGGGCGCCCCAGAGCCTCGCGCGGAGACGCCGGGCCCGGCGGGGAGGGAGCCGGGGCTCAGGTGCGCTGTCCGGGGGCTTCCCGGGCGCGCGGGGCGCGGGGTCCAGCCGCCGCTGCCCTGGCCTCCGGGGTCTGGCTCGCGGGTTTGGGGGGTTGCGGGGCGGGGGTGAGAGCGTCCCGGGCCGGGGCCCAGCGAGCAGACCTCTCCCTCGCCCGGTGTCCCGCGGGCTGAGTGCGCCGCGACTGCTCTGCACGTTTTCTTTTTCGTCTCCAACTTTTTTTTTACTTTCAGTGTCGCCTTCTTTGGGGCCCCGGGTGACTGACTGTTCCCGAGTCTCCTCAGCGACGCTTGCTCCCCGGAGGCCGGGGTTTGGGGGGGGGGGGTAGCTTAGGGTCCCGGACAGCCGCGATCACGTGGCCGGGAGGGCACTGGCGCGCCCTGCGAGCTGGGTGGGCTGTGGGGATCCCCGGCCGGAGGGAGGGAGACCCAGGCCCGGCCCTTCCTGAAGCCGCGAAGGGGTGTTAAAATGCCGCTTTCCTGTGGTTTTTGCAGAACACGAGTTATCTACCCAGCTAGGTTTTAGATTTGTCATCTATTTCTTCCACCTTTTTTTCCCTTTGCTAACACTATGGGTGGATTGTGGGGTGTATTGCACACAGAAGTCAGGTATAGATAGGTAAGATAGATGCCAAGTCAAAATGTTTAGAATATTTAAAATACAGCATAAGAAAGGATTGCTTTTGTATTTAAAATATTACACTGATTCTATCTCCAGGTGGGCGGTTAATAGAGTTGGGGGGGGGGCTTGAAAATATTGAAAGTTAATAACAACACCCTATTTACCAATTTACTATTTTGTGATGTAACGTTATCGTGGTTAAAAAATGTACTTTTTAGGCGGAAATGTTGATTTTACTTGCTTTTGAGAGCTGGATTTCGAAATTTGCTTTTAAGATTATCTTTTGTATTTTGTAGTTTTTGCTAATGACAACGAGTTACCTTTGTAACTGAAGAAAAGACATCATAAAAAATTTGCTCCTTTTTAACCCTTTACGAAAAAATATTTTAAGTGTCTTGTATTTATTTTTTTGGCTCCTCTTGAGTTATAATAAATAATTCACTTCATGAATTTAATTTACAAATAAAACTAACACATTGATAGACTAATTCAGGTTGAGAGAAAATGAGTTTGAGGTTCTCACAAGACATCTGGCATTGCTGTCCAGCGGGCATCCTATCCTCTATAATAAAGAGCTAATATGCTAATTAGACTGAACAGCTGGATGACCCTCGGGAGGACTTCCCAGGTCCAAGCCGGGGCTGTGAGGGCCGAGCCCCTTGCACGAATTATGTGCATCGGGCCTCTAGTTTTAATATATTGGTGTGGGGGTTTTCTGCAGTCAGGAGCAGAGTTGTAGAAGTTGGAAGCATCTGGATTGTGGATGTTAATTCTGTGAGAGCGGAAGAAACCATTCAAGTAAGCAGAGTAAGAAGAGAGGGAGATGGAGGATGGGACGTACCAATATTTAAGTGACAGGTAGGCACAGTGAAGGAAAGGAGGAGCCATCAGGGAAGGAGCAAAACTAGCGACAGAGGCGTCATAGAAACCGGGAGAGGGAAGAGGCTTAATGAGAGGAATCTCAGAGTCAAATGAGTCAGAAGAATCAGGAAGATAGGAGCTGATAAAGTGCCCATTGGCTTTGCTAATAAGGAGGGGGTCATCGATCTCAGCAAACATAGTTTAAGTGAAATGATTTGGATGGAAGCCAAATTTGAATGAATTTGAGGAGTAAATAGAAGATGAAGAAATAAAGATAGAGGGTATTGCGTCCTTACTTTGAGAAACAAAGATTAGAAGTGACAGAGTGGGAGAAGGCAGTTTACAGTCAGATTGGAAAGAATAGAAGGCAAATACCTTTATGTTAAAGTGTATCTCACAGCATTGTTCCTCTCTCCTGGCCAGGTAGCAAAAGCTGAGAACAGGTAGCTGAGCACATTGATAGAACTACAGTGTTTATAAGAACCTGTTTCATTTCAAATGCTGAGCACTATGTTGGTGGTATTTTGGTCTGTTGGGTTCAAGTGCTGTTATCAGTGTTCAAGTCATATTGTAGCCAACTATTGGGTCGTATTTCACCTGAGTACACGGATACTCCCAACTTACTTTTTAAAAAATGTTATTGTTGACAGTGTTACAGATGTCCCCCATTTCCCCCTCCTTTGCCCAACTTACTTTTTAAAAAATATTACTAATTTCATAGAGGAAGGGAGAGGGGAGAGAGAGGTAGAAACATCAATGATGAGAGAGAATCACTGATAAGCTGCCTCCTGCACGCCCCCTACTGGGGATGGAGCCCACAACTCGGACATGTGCCCTGACCAGGAATCTAACTGTAACCTTTTGGTTCACAGATCAACACTCAACCACTGAGCCATGCCAGCCGGGCTGCCCAACTTACTTTTAACTCATGTGACTCATGTATATCTCAGCAACTCTTCTAAAATTCTTATGGAGAAATCATGGTTTTACTAAATCAGAATCCATGAGGTATACATCAGTTAGGGCCTTTGCTTCAATAATTATTATGCATTCAAGAGAAAATGCTCTTTGGTTAAAATTTCTTTGTAATGACTTCAGTCTCCATTGAACGTTTAATGTTTTTGTTATTCAGACAAGTAGTTTTATATGTATCTTACTTAGGAATATGCAAAAAATGGTTAAAATGAAAAGGCCAATAATCAAGGGTCTGCAACAGTGGTTCTCAACCTTCTGGCCCTTTAAATACAGCTCCTCATGTTGGGACCCAACCATAAAATTTTTTTCGTTGCTACTTCATCACTGTAATGTTGCTGCTGCTATGAATCGTAATGTAAATATCTGATATGCAGGATGGTCTTAGGCGACCCCAGTGAAAGGGTCGTTCGACCGCCAAAGGGGTCGCGACCCACAGGTTGAGAACCGCTGGTCTACAAGGTTGTAGAGCAACTGGAACTCTCATACTCTGCTGGTAGTAGTGTGAATTGGTACAGCCATTTTACAGAACTTCCTGGCAGTATCTACTAAAGTGAAATAGATGCATAAATTATGCCCCAAATATACCTGATAAATTCTACAAAATGCCAATTAGTGTAAAATACAGAAAACAGATCAGTGGTTACTTGGGGAGAGGGACAAGGGAAAGTGAGGGGGAATGGGTTAAAAAGGGGCCTGAGGAAACATAGGGGGTGGTGGATGTATTCATTTTCTTGATTGTGAAGATGCTTTCATCAATGTATACATAATGTCTGACTCATTTAATTGTCCATTTTGAATATGTGCAATTTACTGTAAGTCCATTGTACCTCAATAAAGCTATAAAGAAGAGTAAATAAAAAAAGAGAGCGGAAGAAAACACATCATTTAAGAAGAAATATATAGTTGACCCATGAACAAAGTGGGGCTTAGCAGTGCCCACCTCTCATGCAGTTACAAATCCAGATATAAATTTGACCCCTCCAAAACTGCGAATAGCCTACTGTTGCCTTATTGATAACATAAACAGTAAATTAACAACCACATGTATGTTATGTGTATTAGAAACTGTATTCTTATACTAAAGTAAGCTAGAAAAAAATGTTATGAAGGAAATCACAAGGAAAATACATTACAGTATTATTGAAAAAAATCCATGTATAAGTGAACTCATGCCATTCAAAACTGGTGTTTTCCAAGGGTCAATTGTCTTTATTTCTTTTAAATATTGTAGTCATTTCAGAATGATGCAATTATTGATATTTTTATTTTCTTCATATAGTCCTCTATATTTTTCATATTTTCTACCACAGCCATGTATCTACTTAATTTTTTAAAAATATATTTTATGGATTTTTTACAGAGAGGAAGGAAGAGGGATAGAGAGTTAGAAACATCGATCAGCTGCCTCCTGCACACTCCCTACTGGTATGTGCCCTCAACAAAGGTACATGCCCTTGACCAGAATTGAACCTGGGACCCTTGAGTCCGCAGGCCGATGCTCTGTCCACTGAGCCAAACCAGTTATGGCTCTGCTTAATTTCTAAATGAGAAATTTCACCCCCAGGTTTAGAGAAGACAAATAAAATAAAATTCCTGTACCCAAATTATACTTTAGAAATAATACATAGTCAATATTTTTGAAGAACTGATTGTGTCTTTATCCCTGATTGTCTCTCTCTTTCCACCCTCCCTGATGGATTATTTAGTTGTCTATTCTATCACTTTTGGGGGGCACACATTTGTGAGATTCATCTATGTTGATGTGTTTGTTTACTTTTTATTGCTGTATGTCATTCATTGTATGACTCCACCACTGTTTTATCCATCCTCCTGTTAATGGAGATTTGGGCGACTTTTCAGCGGTCTTTTTTAAATTTAATTTTTATTTTTTTGTCAGTAAAAGCTGACTTGTTATGACCGTTCTAATTCATGTCTCTGTGTCCACCCACGAGAATTTCCCTAGCTTTTTGCCTAGGAGTGGAGTTGTGGCTCTTCAGTTTTGCTAGATAATACCGAATTGTTTTATAAAGTGGCTGTACCAGTTTACACTCCCACAGTGTGTTAAGTGTTTGCTCTGTTCCCTTTCTCAACCACATTGAGACAATGTACAGTTTGTACAGTATTTGTCCTTACCTGATTTTTTTTTTTTCTTTTCAACAATCTGGTGGGTGAGAAATGGTACCCCATTGGGAGTTTAATTTCTGTTTCCTTAATTATTAATGATGTTGATCCTTTTATAATTCCTCTTCTACGGGAAACCCATATAGGTCTTTTGCCTAGTTTATATTGTTTTTAAAAATCTTTTAAAAATTGATTTCTAGAAGTCTAGAACATATATGTATGTTCTTTATATACATACTAGAGGCCCGATGCATGAAATTCGTGCACGAATAGGCCTCCCTTCCCCTGGCTGCCAGCACCAGCTTCCCTCTGGCACCTGGGACCTGGGCTTCCCTCGCAGCCCGGGCTTTGTCCTGTCTAATTAGCATATTACGCTTTTATTAATTTAGATTCTGGGTACTAATCCCTTGTCAGTTATACATGTGGCGAATATCTCTTTCCTGGTAAGTAACCTGTCTTCCTACTTTCTTTATAGTGGTTTCTGATGGACATATTCAATAGTTGAATGCAGTTGAATATGTCATCTTTCTCCTTATGGTTAGTGCTTTTGGCATGTTGTTTAACACATCTTTTCTTTCTCTGAGGTCATAAAGATATAGTCTGATATTTTCTTCTAAAAGCTTTAAAATGTTGCTGTTCATATTTATGTCCTTAATCGTGTGCACATGATTTTTGTATGATGTGAAGTGGGGGAATCTAGTTTACTTATTTTTTATTTTTTGCCATATGGCTAATCTTTTGACCAGTATTTTTTAATTGAATATTCTGCTTTTCCTTTTATTGATCTGTGTCCTATGTCAAGTTTCCATATGTGTGTATGTTTCTGCTGTTTTTTTCCCTTAGGTTTCTTTGTGTATCTTTGCTGCAATCTCATTTACTTTAGTTTTATGAAGAGCCTCGCTACCTAGGAGAACAAATCACCCACCCATGCTTCTTTTAAAACTTTTTATTGTAGTATGGTGTGTTATTTAAGCCTCAAGTATCTCTACAGTAATCCCCCAACCTCACAAGTAATACTGAAGTTAGACTATCAGACTGTCTTTAGTTTTTGCAAATCCTGTCCTAACTCATTAGAGTTAACTTTAACTTGAAAAGCAAATACAGGATTTTCACTTTGGGGGATATAGTTAAGATATTTGGGAAAATGTTCTTACTGGAAATAGCCAAGAATGCTGTATTTAAAAAAAATTAAATGGTAGTTAGGAATTGATATGTCAAAATCTGAGAGAAAGCTGAAACTCTGAGAGACTAAAGAGGGTGTTTGCTGAACCGGGTGGGGGGGGGGGGTGGGGGTAGTGGGGGGTGGAACGACTTGATTGGCTTTGAGTAAGAACTTGGTGGATTTGCAGGATGGGAGGGATACTTAGAAGTCAGCACAGGGCTCAGTCAAGGTTCGCTAACCAGAGACTGTCTGCCCATAATTCTGGGATTCCACATGTCTGTGCTATCATGTAAGGGATGAAAATTCAGTCTACCTCCTTCAAGGATCTGCAGTGAAAGTTGCCTTGATGCCAAGTAAATCAGAAAGGTAAGAAGCCTGTCCTTAGGAAATGCAACCACCAGACCATGGGAGAAATTTGCATCCCAGTGGTGGTCATAAAAAATGTCAAAATGTGAATTTTTAAAATTCATGTTTTTGGGAGATATAATGTCCATACCATAAAATTCAGGCCAGAAAAGTGTACAATTTAGTGGGTTTTCTACCCACAAAGTTGTGCAACCATCATCACTATCTAATTGCAAAACATTTTCATCACTGTGGTAAGAAACCATGTACCCCCATTAGCAGTCACTCATTGCTTCCCTTCCCCCAAGCCCCAGGCAGTCACGAATCTACATCCTGTCTCTGGATTTGCTTTTTCTGGGCATCTCATATGAATGAAATCATACAATATGTGGTCTTTGTTTCTTGCTTTGTTCACTTAGTGCTATGTTTTTGAGGTTTATTCATGTTGTAGCATGAATCTGTACTGTATTCCTTTTTATACCTGAATAATATTCCATTGTATAAATATACTACATTTTGTTTTTCTACTCATTAATAATGGACAGTTGGGTTGTATCTACTTTTTGGCTATTATGAGTAATGTGCTATGAACATTACTCATAATGTGTGGAAATAAATTTTTCAATCTCATAGATATATTTAGGAGTGGAATTCCTGGGTCATATGGTAACTCTGTGTTTAAGTTTTAGAGGCACTACAAAACTGTTTTTCTTTTATTAATTACTTAAAATGTCCACTTAATTTTATTTCAAACCTTGAATTTCTTCCAATTCCTCAAAATTGCTTTTTTCCTTTTAATTGAATTTATTGGGGTTTGGGGTGACACTGGTTAACAAAAGTATACAGGTTTCAGGTACACAATTCTACAACATGCCATCTGTACACTGTATTGTGTGTGCAGCACTCCAAGTCAAGTCTCCATCCGTCACCAGCTACCAAATTGTTTTTCCAGAGCAGCTGCACCATTTTTCATTCCCACCAACAACGTATGAGGGTTCCAGTTTCCGCACACCCTTGCCAGCACTGTATCTGTCCTTTTTACTAGATCCATCCTAGTGTGTGTCAAGTGCTACCTCATTGTGTTTCTGGTTTGCATTTCCCTAATGACTAATAATGTTGAGACCTTCTCATGTGTTTATTGGCCATTTGTCCATCTTCTTTGAAGAAATGTCTATTCACATCCTTTGCCCATTTAAAAATTGGGTTATTGGTGAAAGCATGAAGTTAAAATCACCTGTAAGCAAATGCAAATATTCTCTGTAGGAGTATACTGTCATCTTTGATTTAAAGTTTTGAAGTCAGTGAATAATTTATTGTCAAAGATAACCCAAGTACACAAGGAAATAAGACAACCTGAGCAAGAATCAGCAGAAACAATAGGCAATTAGAAGTAAACTTATAAAAGCCTTATGTATTGGAATTACCAGTCACAGATTATTAAAGCAACTACAATGGGCTATTTTACATATATAACAGACAAGTTTAAAAAATAGATGCAGGGAGCAGAAGGCTTAAAAGTGACAGAGATACAGAGCTGGTTAAAAAAGAACAGTGTAATTGCTATTCATGAAAAATGCAGTAATAAAAAAATCAAAATTCATTTATTGCATTTAACCACTGATTAGGCAATTAGGCAAACCCCAAGAATCAGTGAACTAGAATATAGGTCAGAATAAATCATTCAGAATACAGCTCAAAAAGACAAATGGAAAAGAGAAAAATTAAGAGGCATGGAAATTAGAATGACCAGAAAGAGAAATTATAGTGAGAAAGTCTAATAAATTGAGAATAGGCAAAGCAATATTTAAAAAGAGAATGAAGATGTTTAGTACTGGAAAATCTACTAGTACTGGTAGAAAGACATCAATCCACAGATGGGTTATTTCCCGATTGCGGAGTAGTATTTCATTGTATAGATTTTATATAATGTGTTTACTCACCTGATGATGGAGATGGGATAGCTTTTTACTATATCAAATAGAGCTGCTATGAACAGCAGTGTACATGTCTTTATGTGGATATATGATTTCTTTTTCCTTGAGTATATTTACTCAAGGAATTGAATGTCTATCATATGGTAGATATATGTTTAAGTTAAGAAACTGTCAAACCATTTTATATTGCCACGATTTGAATATGAGAGTTCTACTTGTTCTGCACACTTGCAAGCACTTGAATGGCTAGACTTTGCCATTTTATCCTTTTTAATAAGTGTATAGTACTATCTCATTGTAGTTTTAATTTGCATTTTCCTAATGACTAAGAGTGTTGAACATACTTCCATGTGCTATTTTGTGCTATTTTGTCCACTTGTATATTTCTTTGGAGAAGTGTCTATTCAAATTCTTTGCCTATTTTAAAATTGTGATGTTTTTCTTTTGTCATTGAGTTGTAAAAGGCCTTTATATATTCTGGATATAAGCTCGTCCTTGGATTTATGATTTGCAAATATTTTCTCCCAGTCTCTGAGTTGCTTTTCACTTTCTTGATGGTATCGTTTGAAGCACAAAGTTGTAAATTTTGATTACATTTAATATATCAAATTTTTTTTTATTGCGGTGCTTTTGGGGTCATATCTAAGAAATCAGTGCCTAACCCATGTTTACAAAGAACTAATTACTTCTGTGTTTTCTTCTAGGAGTTTTGTGATTTTAGCTCATATATATAGGCGATGAGTTTTGAGCTAATTTTTATGTGCAGTGTGTGGTAGTCATCCAGTTTCTTTACTTTTTGTTGTTGTTGTTTGCATGTGGATATCCAGTTGTCCCAGCACCATCTGTTGTAAAGACTGTTCTTTTTAAAATTTCTTGGCACCTTGTTAAAAATTGATTGGCCGTAAACATGCGGGCTTATTTTTAGGCTCTCGTTTTTATTTCATTGATCCATATGTCTTCCTTATGCCAATATCACAGCCTTAATTATTTTAGCTTTGTAGTAAATTTTGAGAAGTATACTTTTCAACTTTGTTCTTGTTTTTCAAGATTGTTATGGCTGCTCTGTGTCTTTGGCATTTCCGTATGAATTTTAAGATCTCTTTCTAGAAAGAAGCTGGAAGGGATCATGTTAAATCTGTAGAAAATTCAGGGAGTGTTGCCATCTTAATAATATTATATCTTCCAACCCATGAACATGGGATATCTTTTCATTTAGTGAAGGCTTCTTTAATATCTTTCGATGATATTTTGTAGTTTTCAGTGTACAAGTTTTTCACTTCTCTTTTTAAGGTATTCCTAAATATTTTAGGGTTTGTTTTAGATGTTTTTATGAATGGAATAGATTTCTTAATTTCAGTTTTAGATTATTTTTAGTATATAGAAATACAGGTTGGGACAAAAATAGGTTTACAGTTCATATGGGAAATAACACAATAAATAATAATACAAGAATAAACTCTGTATTTCACATACTTACAACTGTAAGCCTACTTTTGCCTCACCCTGTACAATTAATTTTTGTATATCAACCTTACGCTTTGAACACTGCATGCAACTTGTTTATTGCATCTACTAGTTTTTAGTGGATTCCTTTGCTCTTTTTATTTGTAAGGTCAAATTTGTCTTTAAATAAAGAATTATATTTCTTTATTTCCAGGATGTATGCCCTTTATAGCTTTCTAGCCTAATTGTGCTGGCTGGAATCGACAGGACAGCGTTGAACGGGAGTTGGTGAGCAGACATCCTTGTCTTTTGCCTGGGCTTAGAGGGAGAGCATCCAGTCTTTCAGCAGCTACATAGATGCTCTGTATTTTGTTGAGAAGATTCTCTCCTATTCCTTGTTTGATCAGCTTTCTTTCTTTTAGCATGAAAGAGTATTGGAATTTTCAGATTTTTTTTAACTCTCTTGAGATGATCATGTAGTTTTTGTTGATTATTTTATTATGTAATGTATTACATGCATTGATATTCAGATGTTAAACCAGCCTTGCCATCCTAGGATAAATCTCACTTGGTTATGATGTATAATCCTACTTAAACGTTTCTGGGTTCAGTTTGCTAGTATTTTGTTGAGGATCTTTGTGTCTATATTCATGAGGGATATCCATCCTTTGACTATAAAATTATTTGTGTCTATATTTAAAGTACATTTCTTATAGCCAGCATATACTTGGGTCATGCTTTTTTATCCAGTCTTAACAATCTCTGCCTTTTAATTGGCATATTTAAAGCATTTATACTTAATGTGATTATTGACATAGTTAGGTTTAAATGTATCATTTTGCTATTTCCTATTCATCCCACCTGTTTTTGTGTTCCACCTGCTGTATAACCTTGCTATTTGTTTACTGTTCATCTCAGTTCTTCTTTGCCCCTCCCTTTTTCTGTTTTCTGTTTCATTAAGAATCTTTTCCTATAATTCCATCTGATCAACTTTTTAGGTTATTAGTTAAACCCCTGCTTTCTTATTTAGTGGTTGCTTTACGGTTTACAATGCACATCTTCAGCTTTGAAGACTGTTGTAGACACATTGCTGTGCACAGATGCTGGCTGAGGTCGCCCACCGGTGTGGCAGGCTTTGGAGAGGTCGTCAGGGAAATGCTAGGGGGCTGAACAGTATTTTCAAGGTTAATGGAGAGTCAGAAATGGCGCCTGCCAGCATCAGACCAGTTAGGTGGAAAGAGAGTAAAGCAGTGGGGGGAATGTGGTGCCCAGCAGCACTCTGGACTCTGGAGAAAGATCCCTGCCCCTCCAGCACATGCCCTAAAGTTGGTCCATGTATCTGTCACCTTCATATGTGACACAGGTGCTTTTCAAACTGCTGCCTGCGTGCCGGAACTCAGAAAGAGCACAACCTGGGTTTCCCACAGACCTTTGGCTCTCCCGGAATAAGTCTTGCTGGTTTTCAAAGCCAGATGCTACAGAGCAGCGGTTCTCAACCTGTGGGTCGCGACCCCTTTGGGAGTCGAACGACCCTTCCACAGGGGTCGCCTAAGACCATCGGAAAACACATATATAATTACATATTGTTTTTGTGGTTAATCACTATGCTTTAATTATGTTCAATTTGTAACACTGAAAATACATCCTGCATATCAGATATTTACATGACGATTCATAACAGTAGCAAAATTACAGTTATGAAGTAGCAACGAAAATAATTTTATGGTTGGGGGTCACCACAACATGAGGAACTGTATTAAAGGGTCGCGGGACGAGGAAGGTTGAGAACCACTGCTCTAGAGGCTCCTCCTCCTGCTGCAGGTCCCCCAGGCTGAGGCTTGGACCCCTCGCTCTTGGTGGGGGAACCTCTGTAGTTGCGATATCCCTCCCACTTGTGAGCCACCACATGGGGAATGGGGGTTAGGGTGGGCCCTGCCTAGGCTGAGTCTGCCCCTCTTACCCGTCTCAGTGTGGCCTTTTCTTTACATCCATAGTCGTGGGAAACCTGTTCTGCTAGCCCTCAGGTTGCTGCTCTCCGAGATGGCTGTTCTGTGTGTAGTTGTAGTTTTGGTGTCAATGAGAGAAGGTGAACTCAGGATCTTCCTAGTTTGCCATCTCGAACCCAAAAGCCAGGGGCAGTCTTGTTCTTGAATGCCAGGTTAGCTTGTCCATGAAATGTGTCTTGTGATTGGTGCACTGTTCCTACAACAAATGTGTCTCCTTATACAGTCTTACATTTCTGGTAAACTTAACAGACCCCCCTTTATTTTCAACATCTCTTATTTGTGACTTAGATAGCATTGCATGTATGTGTTACAGTGTTTAAGGTATATTTTTCTGCTAGTGTAATTCTAAGCACTAAGCTAACTCATAAAGTATGAAATTATTTGTTTATTCGCCCCCATTATAAGGTCTTTGGGTTACCAAAAGAATTGATTTGGCGCAAGTGAATTTTTTTTCACACTTTTTTATGAGGGCCATTTTATGTTTCAAATTTTGCTTGGACATCAATTTAGATATATGAGGCTAAAGAGAAAATGGAGAGTGGGGATTTTTTTTTCACATTTAACATTGAGGTTGTTCAATTCCATTTTTATTAACTTATAAGGAGCCCAGGTTATAAAAATTACAAATAGGAACAAAAAAAATCTACCTTCCTCTGAATATTTGAACATCTCAGAAAGACAGATAATTTGATTTATTTGGTGATACCTAATGACATTAGCATGATTATTTTAACTTGTTTTCTTTTCTACCAACAGATTAATATTAAAGTTGGAAGCGTGCATCTTTTGCTGGATATTGGAAATTGAATGTAATGGCAACAGAATTTATAAAGAGTTGCTGTAGGGGATGTTTCTATGGTGAAACAGAAAAGCACAACGGTGAGTTTCGTTTTATGACTTCAACAAACATTTATTTAATGTCCCCTTACTTGTGGCATTTGTAATATAAAAATAAATGAGACATATTTCCTAACTGCATGAGGGAGGCATAAACATAAATATAAGGCATGCGAGGTAAGTATTAAAATAGCCAGGGCACAGTGGGGAGAGATGAATTCAACCCAGGAGGCACCCTGAGACAATCCCACAAAGAAGGTGGCATTTGTTGTGGAAATATGAGGAGGATGTTAGCAAGCTGAGTGGGAAGAAGGAAGTAAGGGAAGAGGAGGATTGGACATGAGTATTACAGGTGGATTAACTCTGGGTGTCCCGTACCTCCCCATCCTAACTCCCTCATTTTAGGAATTATATATCAGTCTATCGAACAAAGTAGGTCAGAGAAGCTAGCACAAGGAGAGTTGCTATCATGTTAGGGTCAGTGTATATTTTATTTTGTGATTTGGTGAAGATTTTTATAGACTTAGAGACCTAAAAGTAGGTTTTTCAGAATTGCTTTATGTATTTAAGACTGATGTAACCATTAGTATTGACAAGAAGAATTGCTTTGTTGAGAGTAGTTTTAAATGACTAGATTTCACTTGAAAGTATTGTGCAATTAACTTCAAAATAAACTTGTTTTTCCTTGTATGAACTCTTGTGGGAATGAGTCTTTAAAGCCTCCTTTCACCATTATGCTGTTATTATACTTTGGCAGTAGTGTATTAATTGCTCGAGTATTGGCTGGACGGAATTAATGTAGAGGCCAGAAGTGCTTGATAGGACCCAAGAGTAGTTTATGGATCAGCCGTTTCTTCTGAAATGATTGGATAAATACCAAAGCATGCTAGGTTTAGATTTTTATATGTAAATCTGAGTACGTATTTGTGATTTCTTTTCTTTTCTTTTCCCTTCTCTTCCATGCAGTTTCTGTGGAAGCTAAAACAGCAGTCTCAAGGAGTCAGAAGACTGCCGTCTGTGTCCCTCCATTGTCTTCTGTTTGTGTAAAGCCTCAGGTTGGCTGTACTGAGGATTATTTACTTTCCAAGTTACCATCTGATGGCAAACAAGTACCATTTGTGGTGCCCAAGTTTACGTTATCTTATATTCAGCCCAGGACGCAAGGGACTCCTTCACATCTAGAAGAACTTGAAGGTAAACAAGAAAAATGCTGGTGTTTAAAAATCAGCATGTAGCCTTTCAATGCTGTTATCGCTCGATTTAACATAAAGGTATATCTTTTATACACAGATTTTACATTTCGCTTCTTGTGTTTTGCTCTTTCTGTAGAGGAACTTAATGTTTAGTATTTTTGAAAGCTCTCATTGTGAAATCTGACCATAATACAACACATTTGTATCTAGATTTGGCCTTTTTTAAAGGAATAATCTCTCTATGTAAAAGGCTGAGTGACCAGCTGTACGTACGTCTGGCCGTCCGACCAACCGACTCGCACATGCGCTATACATATAAAGCTCTCGCTGGCACCATTGCGTGTGAACGACCGTCTGGTACATATGATGCACACTCGCAATCTAAAAATAAACGTTGACTCGCGCATGCGCGATACATATTAAAATATTTTGTATTTTAATTTTATAATACTATATTATATATACTATTTTGACATGTAATTTTTTGCAGTAACGTAATTTCCACACGAATCTTCCTTCTAATTAATTTCCTTTCAATGTGCACAAATCCGTGCACCGGGCCACTATTATAATTATTATCAGTTATCCTTCATACGTGTAGAAAGAAAAAATAGAGGAATTACTCTGGATTTGATCAGTAAATAGAGGAAACATTCTGTCTACTGTTTTCTAAAGTTTTGTGTAAAGAGAAATAAAGAAGCAATGAGGTAGTCTTTCTTCCTTCCCATCTTTCTTCACCACTATGCTCCCCAGTCTATAAATACACTTGCCAGTCTAAATAGCTGCTTGAATGAGGTAGATTCATTGGCTTGAATTTTGGCTGATATTGTAGAGGTCAATGGACTAATGAAGAGGAAACAACATGTAACTCTTGTATTTTAAAAATAATCTGTTCTAGTGGATTGAAACAGTCACAATGATTATTTTTTCTCAAAATTTTATTATGAAAAGTTTCAAACATACAGAAAGAATTTGAAAGAAAAATTGAAAGAATTTAATGGTAAATACCTCTACATATCTATCATATAGATTTTTACATTTTAGTATACTTCCTATCACATATATTCATCTATTCATTTCTCTGTGCATTATTAATACTTTCTTGTGGAGGAGGATGCATGTCGGAGTAAATTATGGACATTAGTAGACTTTCCTCTAAACATTTAAGCATTTATATAATTTACTAGAGTTCAGCATCTGTTTAGTCTTCTTCTTTCAACATAAACTTTACATGCAGTGAGCTGCCCAAGTTTTAAGTGTGTAATTTTTGAGTTTGACAAATGCATGCATATACTAGTGTAATAAAAACTATCAAGACCTAGAATATTTCTTCAAATATTTTTTTCTGTCCCTTTTTCTCTTCTTCTGGGTTTCCAATTACACATATGTAGGACTCTCTGATATTGTTTTTATGTGTTTCTGAGACTTCTTCCCCCCCCCTCCCCCCGATCTTTTTTTTCTTTTTCTGGTCTTAAGATTGGATAATATTGATCTACCTTCAAGTTATTTGTCTCTTTCCTTTGTTATCGCCATTCAGTTGTTAAGCCTACCCACTGAATTTTCTGTTTTAGACATATATTTTTCATTATTTTGAGCCATTTTCCTTTATATTTTTGAACTTCACCATGTTTGTCCAAAAATTCTGACACTGAGGTCATCTAGGTTTGAATTTGGTGTATTGCCTTTTTGCTTGAGAATGGGTCAGATTCTCCCGTTTCTTTGTGTTTGGTAACTTTGGATTGTATTCCGGATGTTAGATATTAGATTTTAGGGATTCAAATCTGTTATATTACTCAGAGGGTTATTTTTTCCCTTTCTTTTCTTTTTTTTCAGCAGGCAATTAACTTGGTTGGATTCTGCAGCTTGGTAGTGGCAGCTCTTACCTCTCAGCTTAGCTTTATTATCCTTGGCTGGAGTCTGTCCCACCCATGTGTGGTTCAGGGATCAGCCAGGTATTTGAGCAGACTCTATTCACATAATCTGGGGTTTTCTCCTTTCCAAGATTCCCACCTTACTTTCTAGCTGCTGTGATTGCTCTGAACTTTGCCTTCTGGTTCTTCAGGCCAGAAAGACTGAATTTTCTATTGGAGTTTTACCCGCCCTGCTCAGTGCCAACTTTGGCCTGCCCTTCGGCTAAAAGTTATTAAAAACAGGTAACTAATTTTGTACTGTTCTCTTTTTTTCCAACAGTCAAATCCTATCCAGAATCTGCATTGCCTTTATTTATGCTCCAGTGCCTTTGGGTTTTGGTGTAGAGTTTACTGTTATCTATAAGCGAATAAGGTCTGCTAGGAGTGATTTTTTTTTTTTTTTTTAAGAAACAAGGAAAGATGAACCTTATGTCTTATTTTTCATATATCTCTAAAAAAATAGTTTTTAAAAGCTCTGGCTCACAGGATACCATGATTAATTGGCTTTTCTCTTTCTCTCATACCTGTTTAACAACATTGGGATTAAGCCATGTAAACAGTCTTGCAATTTATTTTATTCACATCATCTGTTATGAACATGTTTTCATATTCATTACTTTTTAATGGCTTTATAGCATTAAATTATATGGATGTACCACAATTTATAAATTATCTATTCTCAGACATTTAAAGTATTTTAAGGGGGGGGGGGTGGGTTTCGTAATCAGAAAATAAGTAAGAAATACCTACCTGGCAATATGTGGTCGTTTTTCTTTTTCTTCTTTTTCATTGTATCGTTAATAAATATTACTTTTTTAGCTGACTGAGTCAGAAATTGGCTTATACTTAAATTATAGGCTCACGGAGGATGTGATGAAGCCATCTGATTTTTAGCATATTGGAGAGAGAATTACTTTATATAACTAAAGTCGGGAAAGTCTTCTTGGTACCTAATTATAGAAGTAAAATATGTGTAAGCTGTATGTGCAAATGCATGTGTGAGTGATGGGCGGATATGGAGATTTTGAGAAGAAGATAGAGCAGACCAGTATCAATTGCAACTTAAATTATGTTTCAAATATTTGAAATTTGTTTTGTCGCATTACTTGTGAATGAGTCTGATCACAGCTGTAGACTCCTGCTTTGATAGGAGACAGATCTATCATTAAAGTTTTACTGTGTTGGCTTTATCACCTACCTACCTACCCATCCAGAGGATACATTTTGAATTAATATTGAAATTTCAAATAGGGCTTTTGAGATGTGTTGGCAATTATGCAACTTTACAACAGTGTGGTTCTGTAAATTGAGAGAAATTCCTCTTGAACTTAAAAACTGCTATCACTGTGTACTGTTTGAGGGGAAAATTGGAATTCTGTAGTGGCTTACTTATAAAGGAAAAATGAAATCAGAATATTCCTTTTTAGGTATAGCCTATAAAGGCAGTGAGTCATACTCTTGACAGTGCTATTCTTGTTACCATAGACGTTTGTAGTTGTTTATGTGTTGAATGAGTCAAGTGTTAGCTCATAGGGGTGCCCACTCTTTAGGCTCTCTGGCATCATAGCTCCCTCTTGGCACCCCTCTGACCATGGGCTGTGCTTGGATTGTATACATAATTTTTTTGATGAGGATAGAATCTCACCTCATAACCTCATATTTTATTTTTCTTTTCTGAACTCAATGTCAAGCTACCTGCTTTATTGTTTAGCTTAATTCAGAAAATACTACTTTATACTGTGGGTTCTGTTTTAAGTGGAACAAAAAGAATGAAAACATGGTGATGATTTAAACATTTAAAAAACTTCATGTGTATATATTATTTCCAATGTGATTATAAGCTTTGAAGAAAATCTGATCTAAATATAAAACACATGTAGAAAAAAGGAACAAAGAAATCTATCGCGCAGTGATTTATTACAAAGCAAATCATGTGTATAGTCACCACTCAAGTAAAGAGAGGAAAGCCAGCAACCCCAAAGCTTCCATCTTTCCCTTTGCAGTCACTTCAGAGTAATCAGTATCGCTTCTTTGCTTTTCTTACTTTTTACCACCTAAGTACATATTCCTAAATGTTATGGCTTCGTTTTTTGATTGTTTTCTGACCTTTATGTAAATGAAATAACAAATTCAGTATATATTTTTTTGTTTGTGGGTTCTTTCAGTCAGCATTATATTTGTGAAATTTACTCAGATTGTTGTTAGTAAGCTTCAGTTTGTTTTTATATCTGTACAGCGAGTGTATTTATCTATTGTTGTCTAATGGTGAGATACAGAAGTGTTTCAGTATAGCATACTATAAGGCAACGGTTGCCAACCTTTTGGACCTCCCAGGCCACCAGTGGTCCGCAGATCACCGATTGGCGACCATTGCATAAGATATTTTTATGTATCAAGTATATACTGCAGTTCATCTATTTTTACTGTTGATGGGCATTTGAGTTTTTTTCCAGTTTTCGACTATTGTGTATAATGATGCTTATGAACATTCTTGTACTTGTCTCTTGGTGCACATGTACAAGCATTTCAGTTGTGTATATGTCCCAGAATGGCATGTTGGGGTTGTAGGTTAGAAATATCGTTAGCTTTAGTAGAAGTTAGCAAACTTTTCCACAGTGATTATATCAGTTTACATTTTCATCAGCATTCACATTGCTCTGCTTTCTTGTCAACACTTGCTATTGTCAGCTTTTTAATTTTAACCATTCTGGTGAGCATGTAGTGGTATCTTATTAGAGTTTTAATTTCCCTCATGATCAGTGAGATTGAGCACCAGATCATGTTTATTGGCTATTTGAATAGACTCTCTTCTGAAGTGTCTGCTTAAGTCTTAAGCTAATTTACATATAGGCTTGCTTATCTTTTTCTTATTGATTTGTGGGAGTTCCTCATAAATTCTAGATATAAGCACTTTGTTAGTTATATTTTTGCACATATTTTCTCCCCTCTGTGGGTTACCTCTTTACTCTCTTAAATAGTCTTTGGAAATGGAAGATTTGGAAAATTTCAAATTTAATATAGTTGAGTTTATTAAAAACTTGTAATGATTAAAGCTATGTTCCCTTTAAGAAGTGCTTCTCTGCCCTAAGGCTAGGAAGACTTTCTGATAATTGTACTTAATGTAGAAGTTTTATTGGTTTGCCTTTAACATTATTTTAGAGCCACAATCCACAAGGAATTAATTTTTGTGAATATATTTAGTTGGGATGAAGGTGGTTGTTTCCTCTATATCAATATTCAGTTGTCTTATTCCTTTTAGTGAAAAGTGCCAGTGCCACACTGATTATAAATCAAGTTTCCATAAAATGAGTGTCTCTTTTGGGGCCTTCTATTCCGTTCCATTGATCTTATCATTGGTGCCAGTATTCCTTTCTTAATACCCAGTAGAGCTCATCTTTCAATCTTGTTTTTTTAAAGATTACCTTTTTTATTATTTTTGGTCCTTTATGTTTCAATATAAATACTTCCTATCCGTTTTGCTATTTGATTTCTAGCTTTAGCATTGGTGTTAGAGAACATACTCTTTATGATTTCAGTTCTTTATAATTTGTTGAGACTGGCTCTGTGTATCTCAGCCTATGGTCAGTTTCTTTTTTTTTTACTTAATAACATTTTATTTTTCAAAATGTACAGTTTGTTCGTGCCTCTTCTCCAGCGGTTGGGGCATCCCACCCATGGTGTTTGCACTGTAAATTACTTGAGCTCTGTGCTTTGAAGCCAGTTTAATAAGTCCCTGGCCAAGGAAGCTCTCTCTACCTTCAGTCTCTCAGCGACAACAGCTGGGCTTATAAGCTTCTCGTTGGGAACTTCCTTACAGAGTTTGTCATATGGTGCTTTGCCAGGCAAGACCAGGTTATTGAGCTTGTTCCAGACTGTGCCTTTGGACCACGACTTCTTTTGGGCTTGCCCCCAGATTTGTTCGCTGGGTCTTTGTCTTTCTCAGCTGACTTTCTGGCATCGTTCTTCTTCTTGTCATTCTTGGGCCGTATAGCAAACTCGAAGAGCAGCTGCTACCAATGATGTCCTGATAAGATGTCAAAGCCCTGACTGGTGTCCTCAGTGGTTAGAGCATCGGCCTGCACACCGAAGAGTCAATTCCTGGTCAAGGGAGTGAACCTGGGTTGCAGAGTCAATTCCCCGCCCCCATCAGGGTGGGTGGGGGAGGCAGTCAATCGATGTGTCTCTTTCACATTGATGTTTCTCTCTCTCTCTCTCTCTTTCTCTCTCTCTCTCATCTGTTCCACTCTCTCTAAAAAACAATGGAAAAACAATGAGGATTAACAACAACAACAAAAAGATGCCAGACAGAAATGAGCTTGTGGTCCGTTTTTATAAATGTTGTGGTCTTCGTGAAAAGAGCACATGTCTAAAAAGAGATAATCTTTTTACTGAAAAGGTGTGCTTTGTGTAAGTAGAAAAATAAAAGGAAACTCCAGTCACAAAATACAGAATTGTCCACAACATTTTGTAACAGTGTGCTTAGGGGCAAAGAAAAATGTCAAAAATTTACCAGACTGTCTTGAGAGCAGGGTTCATGGCTGGTCCTTGGCAGAATACTCCACACACTTAGAGCTCAGTAAAAGTGTGCTTATTTTTTTAGATATCAAACACATGCGAGTTAATATTACTCGAAACAAATTTTTTTCCTTTTGCCTTGAATGCACCAGCTGTTGGCTAGTAACTCCCAAGAAAAGGACGTCATAAAACTTTTGAAACATTTGCTTTCAGGATCGGCCAGAGCATCTTTTGGGGATCGAAAGGCAGAACTTTCCGGCTCCTCCCACCCTGGATCCAGCTATGACGTGTACAACCCGTTCTATATGTATCAGCACATTTCCCCAGATCTGAGTCGGCGCTTTCCCCCTACTTCAGAAGTGACAAGACTGTATGGATCAGGTTTGAAATTTTGTGTGTGTTTTTTTCCCCCTCCTTGTCGTTCTTTCTTTTTTTCTCAGAGATCAGCTTTTTATGGAATGTGTTACAAGAGAGGTTTAGTCAAAAAGACCAAAGCCCATCAGACTCCCAGGTCCTTCTTTCTGTGCTCCCACTTTCTCCTCCTCAGCTTGGGCAGCCGTGCTGCTCTCTGTGTGTCTCTTTTAGCAAAAAATGTCCAAGTCAGATTAAACCAGAGACCCTGGAAGAGATGATTCTTATTACGGAAAACAATTTACCAATAAGGGGAAAGCAGGCTTCAGAAGTGCCGAGATAAGCATCCTGATTCTTTGTGGCATTATATCTAATATACAAATGGAAGGACTAATAAGTTGTATGTGTTAGTGAGTTCTAAATTCCATTTTATTTGTCCTTTTTGGAAAAAAAAAAAGTTTTGTTTACAGATTATTTTGATATATGTTATATATCATCTATCCGTTCATAAATGTTCCTTTTCTGCTCTATGTAATAAAAATGATATATTTAGAAACATGGTAGGTTTACAAATGTAAACAAAGAAAATAGGAAATGCCTAAGTGATATTTAGAACTTTCGTAGTTTCATATTTGAAACTGCATCAGTGATAGTCTATCTTGTACATATCTAATTCACAAATTTCTCACTGTTCTTCAGGTCACACATCTGTCTCAACATTGAATTCAGGCCCTAAAAATAAAGCAGAAATATTTATCTAAGTACTTACTTATTTCAGTACTGTGCTAGAATACACATTAGTATGCAGAGTTCTATTCTTCCAGGATCTTACAGTCAGGAGGGAAACTAGCGATATAGGATCACCTAGGATTTGGTGTTGATTTTTTTAAAAAAAGTGCTCATTAAACAGTTGACTTGCATTTAGCGCAGAGGACTTACCTCTTTGATTATTCTCATGAGATGAAGAATTGAGGAATGTAGCAAAAATAACGAATTTTCCCTGCTTGATATTTGATGTGGATGTAAAAATGTATTGTTTGATTTTTATTGGTTTTTGTTTCAAACAAAGTAAAATAATTGAAAATTTTTTTAAAATTTTGTTAGGTTTTATCTCGTAAGTAGATTTGCACATAATATTCATGATATATTCCTAAAAAGATTTAATTCATTGTAATTAAATAGAATTTCTTCTTTTTTACTATATAATTTACTTACGTCTTTTTGTAGTTTGTGATTTAAGGACCAACAAACTCCCTGGTTCCCCCGGGCTAAGCAAGTCTATGTTTGATCTTACAAGTTCATCTCAGAAGTTCATGCAGGTAAATTATTTATATAAATTTAATTATATCCAATAATTTATTTTCAAGCTAAAAATTCAAAAGGGTGTAAATTGCATTAGGAACAACATGCTTTGCATCTTATGTAGATGTATCTATTCTTGTACCTCTTATGATAAACACTTGATATTTCCCATGTGCATTATTTTAGCTTTCAAGTGAATAAAAAAGGCAGTAGTTTTTTTTTTGTTGTTGTTGTTTTTTTATGAGTCTTATATCTCTCATTTGATATGCACTCAGATACTTGGAATTTAAAATGGTATATATTTTAAAGTGCTTATTGATTTTACTTTCTTCAATGAACAAAACTAGTTAATAAAAAGTAGTATTTCTGTTGAGATGTAGAACTTTAATTATTCATTAATATTAAAATACTGTCCTATGTTTCAAATAGAACTGACAAATTTTTGACATTTAAAAAATGTTTCTTTTTTTAATACAAATGAACTGTGATTATTATTTAAAACTTAGAAAGTAGACTTAAGCAAAGTAAAAAGACAAATCACCTATATTCCTATAACTGAGTAAAAACACTGTGCAAATATTGTTTTTACATATTTGTGAACTTTTTTCACATGAACATATATACATATATTTTATTAAAATGAAGTGTATTCTAAATAATCTTTAATAATCCCAGTTGAATTAAATTTTTGCAAACTTAATTCTTTATAGCACCAGTTCTTTAGCATGCATTGGAATTGTGTAGAGAGCTTGCTAAAATACAGAATGCCAGGCTTCACCCCCAGAGCTTTCGATTTAGTAGCTCTCCAGTGAGTTTGTATTTCTAATAGTTTCCCAGGTGATGCTGTACCTCTCGGTCCAGAGGGACCATGCTGGAATAACTGTTACTTTACAGGTTGTTAAGTAGCAGGGCACTTGCAAATATATTCAGATTTTTATTAGTACCTTTAAATCTGAAACATAGCCATAATCTCTTCATCCTTATTACCAAACCAAACCAAACAGCAAAGGCTTTTCCATATATTATCTAGTAAGATATGTAAGATTTTCCTGATAGCACACACAGAAATCTTTTCTATCTAAAAGTGGAAAATTCTGATTAGTAGCTGTCAAAATGGTTAGCATGCTTTTTGGTAGGAGGGTAGGTATTATTTCAGACGCCTTCAAGTTTGACATGCAGCTTCTGACTAAAGAATTCTATTTGTAGAGACATGATTCACTGTCCAGTGTGCCTAGCAGCTCTTCATCGAGGAAAAATTCTCAGGGGAGCAACAGAAGCTTGGGTAAGGAATAAAGTACCCTATTTTTATATTCTTAAGGGAATTATTACTACCCAATAGTAATTTGAAAGTATATATGACACAGTAAGAGAAACTCTAGATAATCTATGTATATAAAAGCCTAAACGACTGTTAAGACCAAACAACTGGAACGACTGGTTGACCGGTCGCTATGACCCACACTGACCACCAGGGGGCAGATGCTCAATGCAGGAGCTGCCCCCTGCTGGTCAGTGCGCTCCTGCAGCGGGAACATAGCTCAGCCAGAAGCTGGGCTCATGGCTGGCGGGCGCAGCTGCGGCGCTGGGAGCCTCTCCTGCCTCCACGCTGCAGCAGGTGCAGCAGGGCCAGGATGAGAGGCCCCGGCTGGGAGCCTTCCTGGCCACCTGCCACTTTGGCACTGCTACATCCCCCGAGGATGGAGGCCAGGCTGAGGGACCCCATCCGTGCAAGAATCCATGCACCAGGCCTCCAGTTATATACAGGTAACACTATTGGCAGTGTTACCTGTGTATGAATACGCACATCAGATGGACTCTGTTTTAGTGTTCAGACATGAATACATCTTTTTAAAAGTGGAGCAGTTAAATATCCATTGTTGGTTTGTTTTAAAGTATATTAGTAAGGAACTTGCTGAAGTATAGAGTATTAAGTCCATGTTAATATTATTTGGGGAAAGTTTTTGTTTTAACTTAAATTTCTCAGGTTATAATTGGGTTACGTTTTTAAGCTATGCATTACTTTTTTGTTTGTTTGTTAATCCTCACCCAAGGGTATTTTTTCCCATGATTTTTAGAGAGAGTGGAAGGATAGGAGGAAAGGGAAGAGAGAGAGGGAGGGAGGGAAGATGGGAGAGAGGCATACAGAAAGAAAGAGAGACACACACACATATCAGTTGGTTGCCTCCCACACTAGCCCCTGACTGGGGCCCAGGGATCAAACCTGCAACCCTACGGGGCATGGTGACACTCTAACCACTAACCCACATGAGCCAGGGCCCATGTATTACTTTTTATAGTATATCTTCCCCCTAGCACTTCAGTAAAACATTAAAGGGTGGTGTTTGTTGTATTAAATTGTCAACTTTAAAAAATAATTGTAGCATTTTTCTATTTTGTCTTTAAAATCAAATTGTATCAAAGCTTAATTGGGTCAGAAGGATTGTGTAGTATCTCAAACATCTTTGCCCTTTTACAATTCAGATACGATTACTCTGTCAGGAGATGAAAGAGATCTGGGGAGATTGAACGTGAAGGTGTTTTATAATTCTTCAGCAGAGCAAATCTGGATCACAGTATTACAGGTACATTATTATAGTGCACACCAACTTTTCTTACAAAATGGAATATTTAGACAGTATAAGCATATATTATTGCTCTCTTCTGGGGAATGGGTCATTACCTCTTTGGAATTTAGAGTTTTATAATATTTTGCAGAAAATAGTATATAATAAAGAACCTAAAGAAAATAAATCAGTAGGTGTGGTGGAAGTATTTGATTTTTAATCTCAAAGAGACTGATGTGATATTGAGAACTTTAAATGTCAAATTATTTTAATGTAGATGAAACAGGAGGTTTCAGTAAGTTTACTTTTACAGTTTGTATCTAAAGTCATTAACTTGAAAAATACATAAAATAATTGTATTGTGTCCTTTGTAAAACTCAAGCTGTATTTTTAATTTTTTTAGTGCAAAGATCTAAGTTGGCCCTCTAGTTATGGCGACACTCCTGCTATCTCTATAAAAGGAGTCCTAACATTGCCCAAACCAGTGCATTTCAAATCTTCAGCCAAGGAAGGCTCCAGTGTAAGTGGCTGTTTGTATTTGAATTTCTTTTTATGTTTTTCTCATGTTTGTCACTTTAACTCATGTAAGGAATTGGAATTAAAAAAGTGTTTTATTTTAGGAAAACTACAAATTATGTACTCCCTGCTTTTTAATGACAATTTTGAGCCTTACTAGTAAAAGTACTTGATACTTCATTGTCCAATATTAAGGTGCATTTAAAAAGAAAGTTTTAGTCACTAAAATACATAGAAGATGAACAATATATAAGAAAACTCTGTATAGTTCTCTTATGAAAGGAAAATAAATGTCTAGTTTTTCATCCTCTCCCCCCATATGGCTTTGAGAAATAAGTGTATTATTGCAATTGATTTCTTTTAAATACTTTCCTTTATTATCCTGAATTTGGTTTTATAGTCTCTAGATTTCACATTAACTTATCTTCATCTTTGTCTTTTGATATGGGTTGAAAGGTTAGTGTTTTCCATGCAAATGAAAGGTATCTTCTACAAAAACATCATTTAAAAATAAGGTAATTCAAATGTCTGATAAACATGAGATTACATATTGCTTTCTCTTTATTTTCTGTCCTTTTTGTTTATTAAAAGTAGAAAAAATGTTACAAGTACTCTAGAACATAAAACTTTCTGAAAGTTATTTTATTGACAATACACATCAAAATCTTAAGTTATGTATACTTTTTAATATAGTTATTCTACTTGGAATCTGTTCCATAGAAATAATCTAATATATATGTAAAATACATATACAGGGTGGGGCAAAAGTAGGTTTACAGTTGTTCATATGGAAAAAGACACGTGGGCTACGATTATTACAATAGCTTTATTAACTCAAAAGCATGTCACAATGGCACAGTGCACTTGAGTACAATCTTGTAAATGCTCAAATTGCCAACCTTCATTATTTACACACTAGAGGCCCGGTGCACAAAAATTCATGCAATCGGGGGGGGGGGGGTCCTTCTTCCCAACCTACACCCTCTCACAGTCTGGGACCCCCTTGGGGGATGTCCACCTGCTAGCTTAGGCCCACTCCCCAAGGGTGCTGACCTAAGCTGGCAATCAGACATCCCTCTGGCAGCCTGGGAGTCCACAGGCAATGTCCTGCTGACTACTTAGTCCTGCTCCCAGGGAGCGGGCCTAAGCTGCAATAGGATATCCTTAGCGCTGCTGAGAAGGCGGGAGAGGCTCCCGCCACTGCCACTGCACTCAAAGCTGTCAGCCAGGCTTGTGGCTGAGTGGGGCTCCTGCATTGAGCATCTGCCCCCTGATGGTCAGTGCACATCATAGTGACCTGTCGTTCCCAGTGGTTCTGCTGTTAGGGTCAATTTGCATATTACCCTTTTCTTATATAGGATTCTTGTAGTCTACTTGCTATACTCAAGCATACTTTGGCAGAGCTCTTGATTGTCATCTATTTTTTTACATGCCTCTCCATCATTGCCTAAAAGATAAAGCATAATAAAAGATTTGAAATAATAATAAGAAAACAAATGATACAAATAAATAATAGAATAATAAAAGGGTAATATGCTAATTAGAGTGGACATCCTTTTAGACGAAGCCGGAGCCAGAGGGAAGCCCAGGTCCCGGGTACCTGCCAGTGGCCAGAGCAAAACCCAGGTCTCGGGTGCCAGAGGGAAGCCGGTGCCAGCAGCCGGGGGAAGGAAGGCCTACTCTTGCATGAATTTCGTGCATCGGGCCTCTAGTTAATAAATAATAGAATAAATTCTGTTTCATGTACTCACAACTGTAAACCTACTTTTGCCAGTCCTGTGTGTGTGTGTGTAGTATCCATAGTGGAAAAGTTGGAAACAATCTAAATGTCTCATAAAGGGGAATGATTGAGAAAACTCATGGAATACCACATGTATTAGTTTCCTAGGGTTTTGGCTTAGAACAACAGAAATTGACCTCTCACAGTTTTGGAGGAAGTCTGGTCTCAAGACTTAGCAGCGTTGGTTCCTTTCCTGAGGGGAGATCTGTTCCGTGCCTCTCTTAGTTCTGGGGATGGCCAGCAATCCCTGGCATTCCTGGCCTTCACTCTGATCTCAGCATCCATCTGCACATGGCGTTCTCCCTGTCTCTCTGTGTCTCCTCAGTGTCATAGGATACCAGTCTCTCTACTCCAATACGACCTCATCTTAACTTCACTAATTACATCCTCAGGGTCACATTCTGAGTCACATTCAGGGTTAGGACCTCAACATATATTTTTTGGGGGACACAATTCAAACCATAGCACCATGTGATAGGATACTAGAAAGCTATGAGAAGTAATGTTTAGGAAGAGTTTTTAAAGATATGGGGAAATGTTCTTAATAAGTTGAGAAGGCAGAAATCAAAAGTGATGTATATGTAGTAGGATGTTTCTTTATGAAAATATAGATTATAGGATGTCTAAATGGAAATGTCTTATACCTGGCTATAATCCTGACACTTACTTGTTTCACTTTTTAATTTTCAAGTAAACGAAGTAAACTTAGCAAAAGTTAGGGGGGAAGAGAAAGCTTAAGTGGTTCGGAGGTTCTCAAGAAACACAATTCTGACTGCACAAACATAAAAATTACAATAAAAGAGAAAAATTGAGCACGATATATAAAATATATTGTTAGTTGCCCAGATACCTTGCCTTTTCAAAAGGAAAAAAAAAAAAACCCTCCTTTTTAAAAAGGACACATTAAAAATGGAAAGAAGGGAGTGTGTAGTCTAGTGTCAAGAAAATGTTAGCCCACGGTAAGACCAGGTTTAAAAATATTAAAAGTAAGTGGGAGGCAATCAACCGAAGACCTTGTATGCATATATGCATAACCCATGGACAACAGTGCACTTGAGTACAATCTTGTATCTGAATTGGTGAAGGCCTGGGGTGAGGGTTGGGAATGGGCTGGATGGGGTAGATGGGGGACATATGTAATACTCTCAACAATAAACATTTAAAAATATATATTAAAAGTAACAAAAATAACATTTGAAGTTTTCTCAAGCATGGAAAACATGGGCTTGCAGCATAGGTAGATGCTCGTGTGAGAAGGTAGGACTTAATACTCGCGTTTTTCTTTGTCTTCTCTGTTAAGGAGATTGATTTTCAGATTGGAAAGAGTGGAACAAACGTTACCAAAAGAGAAACTGGATCCCAATAGACGGGAAGAACATTAGACAAACAATCGCTCCCTTAAAGAAATAATTTAAGCCTTGTAATGTGAACAAGTTAGATTTCGGGTACCGAGAGAGCTCACCTGAGATTCTGACACCGCTGTTATTTGCTGTGGAAGAATTGTAAATAGCTGAAAAGCTGCCCCAGAACCAAAGATGAAAAACAACCTCATTTTCAAAAAGGGGAAAAGCTATATATATATTCTGGTATGCTTGGTGTTGGTAGTGACCTGAATTCCTGACTAAGTAATTAAAAGGATGATTTGGGAAAATGAAGAAAGGCAGCAGCTAGGATAAATTCTGGAAAAACAAGTCACGGTCATTCTCATTTTTGTTCGCATTAAAAAGTGTTTTTTCGAGAGAAACTAAGATGGCGGCATAGATAAACACCGGGAAATAGTCGCCCCACACAACAATTGAAAATTAGCCCAAAGGACGGAGCAAACATCGTCCAAAACAACAGGAAGGCTGGCTGAGTGTAATTTCTACAACTAGAAGAAAAGAAAAGCACGCTGAGAGCCAGAGGAGCTGCGGAGGCTGAGTGCAGAGGTACGCGGCGGCTCGCGCGCGCGGAAAGGGGGTGGCACCTGAGGACACGGCTGTCTTTTTGAATCACAAGCTCCCGACTGCTCTGATCTCCGGCTCCGGGAAGTCTCTGGGGACCCAGGTCTCATACGGGGAGAGGCTGCTCTCTCAGGCGGCAGCGGGTGAACTTGGGGGCAGATTTCCCTCGGAGGTGCTTGCAGCCATTGCCGGGACACTGAGACGCGCGACTCCGGGCGCGGAGAATCAGCCATAGCTTCTTTCCCCGCCCTTTTGACTCCCTGAGACCCCGCCCCACCCGGGCTGCGGCAGAGGCTTTTGCATGTGAATGCCCCAGAACTTTGCAACCTGATAATTACCTAACTGCAGCCGGGCCAGCCAGACCCGGAACTTCCAAGAGAAGGCCCAAGGCCCCGCAGCGGCTTGCATTGCTTCACAGCTGAGCCTCTTCGTAGTTCCTGCTGTGTGGCCTCAGGCAGGGGCTGAATTAGCACCTCCTTAGATCCAGGAGCCACTGTACCCAGTGGTCAGAGGGGGTCCATTCTCCCACTTCAGACACAGCTGCTTCCCACAGCCAATTGGCCTGGAGGTCAATTCCTCCCAGTGATCCTACAACAAGCGAGGCACCAAGAGTGCACCAAGAGTGTCCACCCCAGGTAACTGGGGAGGCTGAGCCACTGGGCCCTACAGGACACCTGGCGCGCAGACCACTCTATCAACACAGGGAAGCAGCCAAAATGCGGAGACAAAGAAACAGGTCACAATTAGCAGAAACGGAGGAGGCCAGACGACTGGATATAGAGTTCAAGGCCACGTTTATAAGGTTTGTCAAGAATTTTATGGAAACCGCCGATAAATTTAATGAATCCCTCAAGGAGTATGGTGAGACCATGGAGGTCATGAAAAAGGACCAATTAGAAATTATGCATACACTGACTGAAATAAAGAATACTTTACAGAGCTCCAACAGCAGACAAGAGGATCCCAAGAATCAAGTCAAAGATTTGAAATTCAAAGAAACAAAAAATACCCAACCGAAAAAGAAAAAAGAAAAGAGATTCAAAAAATATGAAGATAGTGTAAGGAACCTCTGGGACAACTTCAAGCGTACCAACATCAGAATTATAGGGGTACCAGAAGGAGAGAGAGGGCAAGATATTGAAAACCTTTTTGAAGAAATAATGACAGAAAACTTCCCCCACCTGGTGAAAGAAATGGACTTACAAGTCCAGGAAGCGCAGAGAACCCCAAACAAAAGGAATCCAAAGAGGACCACACCAAGACACATCATAATTAAAATGCCAAGAGCAAAAGATAAAGAGAGAATCTTAAAAGCAGCAAGAGAAAGACAGTCAGTTACCTACAAGGGAGTACCCATCCGACTGTCAGCTGATTTCTCAACAGAAACCATGCAGGCCAGAAGAGAGTGGCAAGAAATATTCAAAGAGATGAATAGCAAGAACCTGCAACCAAGATTACTTTATCCAGCAAAGCTATCATTCAGAATGGAAGGTCAGATAAAGAGCTTCACGGATAAGAAAAAGCTAAAGGAGTTCATCACCACCAAACCAGCATTATATGAAATGCTGAAAGGTATTCTTTAAGAAGAGGAAGAAGAAAAAGGAACTCTTACCATTTGCCACAGCATGGATGGAACTGGAGAGCGGATAAATACCACAAGATCTCACTTATTTGTGGAATATAATGAACAACATAAACTGATGAACAAGGACTGATCCAGAGACGGAGAGGCATTGATTGGACTGTCGGGCCTTGGAGGGAAGGTAGGGGAGGGTGGGGGCAAGGGGGAAAGATCAACCAAAGGACTTATATGCAAGCATATAGGCCTAACCAATGGACACGGACAACGGGGGGGTGAGGGGGTGAGCGGGGAGAGGGGGGGTAGAGGGTACACATATGTAATATCTTAATCAATAAAAAATATTAAAAAAAAAGTGTTTTTTCTATTGTTGTAAAAAATCAAATCTACCTTTCCTAGATTAAAATATATTATTTTTATTTATTTTGTGTTGGCATATCACCCTTTTTTCAGTCCTTTTATTTATATACTTTCTATTTTCTTTTTAGACAATTGAGTTTATGGAAACTTTTGTGTTTGCTATTAAACTCCAAAGTCTGCAAAGTGTAAGGCTTGTATTTAAGGTTCAAACCCAGACTCCCAGGAAGAAGACCATTGGTGAATGCTCGCTGTCACTCAGAACTCTTAGCACACAGGAAATGGATTACTCTTTGGATATAGCACCACCTTCAAAAATTCCTGTAAGTGATAATAATATATAAATAACCCTAAAGTATGAGTAACTTTAAATTATCAATTAATTTTATAAAAAGTTGTTTTAGTAGCTGATAAGAAAAGCAGGAAAGAATCATAAACTGTAAGCTCAGTCAGAGATTGCCTTCAGATCGATTGGGAAAGTTGTTTTTAATCCTGAGCAAGCTATATAGCTCTTCATAAATTGGGCAAAAACAAGGTTCTTACAGCTGGTATTTTTTGTAAAGAACTTGATTATCTTTGAAACTTGACATTCGCTTCTCTCAACTAGCCAGCTGAACAGTTAGAGCAGCGGTTCTCAACCTGTGGGTTGCGACCCCTTTGGGGTCGAACGACCCTTTCACAGGGGTCGCCTAAGACCATCGGAAAACACATATATAATTACATATTGTTTTTGTGATTAATCACTATGCTTTAATTATGTTTCATTTGTAACAATGAAATTGGGGGTCACCACAACATGAGGAACTGTATTAAAGGGTCGCGGCATTAGGAAGGTTGAGAACCACTGACTTAGAGTGTTTAGAAATCCCTAATAATTTAATTATATAGTTTCTATGTCAGCATAACATTTATAGAAATCAGCCATAAACTTTGATAAGGTCAAACCTTATATAATTTTAAATTTATGTAAGTTTTATATTTCACCTACTTTTCAAAAATATTTATGTTGGCTTAAAGTGGTTCTGAACCTGGGTACGCATTAGAATCACCTAGTGAGGTTTAAAAACATGCCCACATCTAAACCAACTAAATCAGAATATTTGGGGGGTGGGGCCAGAGGCATCTGTATTTCTTTATCCCGTGTCTGTTATTTTCTGTTCCACCCCCAATGTGTTTTTTATAGCATTTATTACAACTAAGAATTATTTAAGTTACTTGTTTTAAACAAAACAAGGCTTGAGTTTTCATCTGTTTTCTTTATAATTTGCAGTGCTCTGAGCAACAGCCTGTCATGTTCTTTGCATTGAATATTTGTATGTAGATAGATATGAAAGAATAAATGAAGAATGGAAGAGTGCACAATTAGATTATCGTTTTCAAATATGTTTAAATACATTTGTTTTATAGCTGTGACAGGAGTTCATCACTTGCATCTTTGAAACTAGCTCAGTAGACAGTAATCTGCAACCCTAAGTTATAGAAGGCACAGATACTCAACTGGACAATTCATATATTAAAACCTAAATTAGTGAGAGTAGTAGAGTACACCAGACTCAGCAAAGGTATTTTCTGGGGAATTGAGACATTAGACTCTTACCTGCCTTGGAGAATCTGGATGAACGATTGTGGTTCAGTTTCTACCAAATGATATATCAGAGGTCATGTCAGCAAAGGTTTTATTTTATGTGTGGCTACAGATTTAGTTCATGTGAAAAGGCTTATTAACCCGATTTTATTCTGATTGAAAGCAAAAGCAGTACGTTCACTTATTTATGAAAATCAGTGTTTCTTTTTGCCAAAATAGACATGTTTTTTCATCACTTCAGTCGTTTCACAGGGGAGTTTAACCTCTCAACAGTTGAGTTTATGCTTTTAAGTCAGGGGTGGGCAAACTTTTTGACTCGAGGGCCACAATGGGTTCTTAAACTGGACCGGAGGGCCGGAACAAAAGCATGGATGGAGTGTTTGTGTGAACTAATATAAATTCAAAGTAAACATCATTACATAAAAGGGTACGGTCTTTTTTTTTTTTTTTTTTTAGTTTTATTCATTTCAAACGGGCCGGATCCGGCCCACGGGCCGTAGTTTGCCCACGGCTGTTTTAAGTGATTCACATTTCACTGTTTATCTCTTGATTTCTTACGGCATGACCAGTTTCTTTTTATTTATTTTTCTTAATCCTCACCCGAGGATGTTTTTTTCGTTGATGTCTAGAGAGAAATGGGGGCTGGGAGGAGAAAGAGGAACATCAATATGAGAGAGACACACAGCGATTGGTTGCCTCCCGAGGCCTCCCAACCAGAGCCAGTGATAGAACCTGCAACCCAGGTAGATGCCCTTGCCTGGGAGTCAACCCCGTGGCCCTTTGGTGCGAGGGCTGAGCACCACCGGCCAGGGCGTGGCATGACCAATTTTTAAAACACAGAATCATGTTTCAAGAAAATGCCCAAGATTCAGCCCATGGAATGTACATAGAAAGGTCCTTTTTAGTGAGCCAGGAGCCAATTATTGGGACTGCTGGGCGATGACCAAATAGAAATCTCATCATCAAGAGTCATTCAGCCGTGCGGTAGCTTTGTCGGAATTAGTATCAGCAAAGACTTTTGTGTCTGTCTGTGCTGAGCCCTGTGAGATCTCTTAACGTTATGTTCTCGCTTCATTTCCGTACTTACTTTTTTCAACATGTGAGGAGTAATGTTTCTGTGTTTGGACAACTTTATGTTTCTCTCTCTTCGCTCCAAGGGTGTTGGAAGCCAGAGAAGTGGGCTGGGCCGTGTTCTGTTTCACAAACAAGTTACCAGCTTTATTCGGCTGTTAGTCAGCAATACTGAAGAGCACATTTTTTCTTTCCCCCTCTCCCCGTCTCCCTTTTACTGTTTGCCTCAGGTTTTCTTTGACCTTTTCCCTATTATTTACTGCCTCGTAACTTTCACTGGCTCCCTTCCTGCCAGCGCTCTTCTCTGGCCCGCTTCCATACAGCAGAGTAATTCAGCTCCCAACCCACAAATCTTTTCAGTGTAGCAATCCGTTGTCTCCCGATTCTGCTCGCACCTACTCTGATTTCTACATGGAGAAAAAAAGAATGATGATTCTCATATATTACACTTGCAAATCATGTTTCGTATGTTCTCAGAAAACAATTCAAATGACTGCATGTAAGTCTTTTGAACATTCGCTTGCACTTGCGGTGTTTATTTCACTGACATTGTCTCTAGTAAAACTGCTTAGGGATTTAAGTTGCTTTTACTGTGAATTGCCTTTTGGTCTCCCTGACTTGGAAGAATCAGGATCTAGCTGTAACTTGCAGTTGCAGAATCCATGAAAGTGAATAGCTCATATGTACAGAACCCATGGCGCTTATTTCTAAACCTTCTCTTATGACATATAAAAAGCAGTGATTTCAAGATTACTCATCTTAGCTCTTTAATTTTGAATTTTTGAAATATCCCAAAACTTTATTCTTAATTACCAAATGACACTTTCGTGATATGCAGGTGTGCCATGCAGAACTTGAGTTGGGGACTTGTTTTCAAGCAGTGAACAGCAGGATCCAGTTACAAATTCTTGAGGCACAGTGCCTTCCAAGCTCATCAACACCTCTGACTTTGAGTAAGTATATAGTGGTTCAATGCAGAATCGAAAGACAATTATTAGTAAAAGATCAGTTTTTCCCTACATTTCCTACATTGGAGATTAAAGTTCTAGTAACTTTTATTACTTGATGTGAATACTTATCTTTTAACTTAGAATCACTTTATTGGATTTCAAATTTTAACCCTTATGTCTACCTGAACCCACTGGTCTCTTGATTCTTATCCAGTTGTGATCTCTGCATTTGAGGCTATTCCTTAGTTGGCTCATTAGTTACTGTAGATTGTATCCAGAGGACTGCCAGATGTTTCACCAGCCCAGATGATTTGTCCTATGCAACCTTTGTCGGATACTCTGCTAATGAGAAACTTAATTTTTAAAAAACAAAAATGTCAAACACAACCCTTGAAACACATTTTCCTTCCTGCCCTTTGGGCACAGCCAGGGATTCTGATACTTTGGGTGCGTAGGCCTGGTTCACACGGCTGCCCCTAGAGCTGGAGGTTGAGGTCAGTCCCACCTAAAGGGCTAAGAGTGGGGTAAGAGCACTCCTTGTTCTTACTAGAAGAAGAGGAAATATCCGAAGCAGACAGAAGTAATGGATGTCCACTGTAACTAATGAGACTAAAAAATACAGCCAAGCACCCAACTCACGAAGCTAGAAAAACAGCAAACACAAAGGAAAGAAATTAAGGAATTAGAGCCAAAGTTGAAGTTGGTAAACATTGAGGCAACAACAAAAGACATAAGTAATAAAACTGAAAGCTTTTTCTTTGAAAAGGTCATTAAAATTGACAAACCTATGGTAGGTTGGATCAAGCAACAAACAAAGAGAATGCAAACAAGGAGGAGAATATAATTTCAAATTCAGAACAGATTCAATAATAATAAGACAGTACCATGTATAATTACCGATTCATTTGAACATCTCTGTAAATTAAATGATTTTCTAAGGAAAATTGTTCAAGACCCCCAAAGAAGAGTGAAAATCTGAATAAAACAATAACTACTAGTATGTAAAGGTAGTTAAAGAACCAAGATGATTTTACTGGCAGATTCTACTCGAAGATGTTTTCTGTTATGGCAGTAGCTCATCAGACCTTGAAAAGTGGCTTCTTTATATTTTTTTACAACAAAAGTATAGGTACATATCTTTCTATGGTGTTTTAAATACAATTTTATGTATCAAAATTTCTTAATTTTCAGGTTTTTTTGTGAAGGTGGCAATGTTCAGCTCAGGAGAGCTGATTTATAAGAAGAAGACACGCCTGCTGAAGGCCTCCAACGGGAGAGTAAAGTGGGGGGAGACTATGATTTTCCCACTTATACAGAATGAAAGGGAAATTTTTTTTCTCGTTAAGCTTTATAGTCGAAGCTCTGTAAGAAGAAGACACTTTGTGGGACAGGTTAGTAGGAGTGTTTATCTTGAATTCTTGCCTTGCACTTTTCTATGCATTTAAACAGTTGGTTAACAAAAGGAATATAGGATAAAATTGAAGTTTAATAGAGGACAGTTCTTTGGCATCACAAATTAAAATTCAGTGTTGCCACAAAAATTAAATTTTATCAGAATTTTTGCTTTAATACAGGTAGCTGGAATTTCTGAGCAATCAGACTTATCTTAAAAAAAGCATAATGCTTTTTTTTTTTTCTAAATGAACTTTACATTTCTCAAGGGGGGAATAAGTGTTTTTCTGAGCTTTTCAACTTTAGAAAGTATGAGAATGATGAGTTTTTCAGTAGTGCTCATTCCTTATGAAGAGAGAACACAGTAATTAAATTTCTTAAGGCTTCAGATATCCAACTTTATTCTGTTTCATGTTCAACTTAATGTTTGCTACTAACTGAATTATGTTAGATTTGAACTTGTAGAAAACATCAATTTTAATAGTGGTTGTGATATTATTTAGATAGTCAATATGGGTGTCTGGGTTAATCTATGTAAAAATTCTCAGTAACTTGTCTAAAACAACATAGCACTTGCCCGCTTGCCAATCCTATCGAAACTTGTCTTCTTTTATGCTTTTGTTCTTTATTCTGAGTGGATCAGTGGGAGCTGTCTATTGTGTTTTACCTTAATTACAATCATGTGACTCACATTTAAATTCCAAAATCTATATTATTGGTTTAAAAGCTTCCATTTGACAAGATGTGACTAGCAGCCTACATGAAATCCTAAAATTATATGTAAATTTTCAAAGATTGATATTAACTCTTTGATTTACTTCATATATTTTACCTACAATATTTGTTTAAAAATTATAGTTTTGTTCTTCACTTTTTCTTATTCAAAAAGCTTAAACTCAAGAATTCATACAACTAGCATACTTCTCAAAGCCATAAGACCCATGAAGTGAATTCAGTTAAAGTTTTCCTCTATCATTAAGCCTCAACTACCCTGTACGAAGGGAATAGGAGACTTACTTGACAGATGATTTTCAGAAAACTTTTTTGGTAATTCTACTTTCTCGGTTGAGATTCTAGTTAAGAATAATAATTCTGGAAAGGTTCTTGCTAGCCCTCTGTTACCTGTAGCTTCTCCGGTAGTTTTGGGAGCCACCATGATGGAGTAGCCAAATGTGGAGTCAAGATCACCCACTCCCATATCAACCAAAGCACTCTTACATTATCTGTTTTTATGTCAGGGTTGTTTGTAAGATTTTATGTGAAGGAAAGTTCTTCAGATCATGAAATTAAAGGGAAACATTGAGAAACCAGTGGGTGACCTGCTCTAATTTCTTTATTTAAAAGAATTAGAAACTGAGTCTCAGAGAGATTAATTCCAAAGCAACAGCATTTGTTAGTGGCAGAGCTGTGGTGAGAATTCAGGTTTTTCTAACCTTGCCCACCTTACCTCCATGATAGGTAACCATGGTGCTATCTTGACTTTGCATAATGCTTTCCAGTTTTCCCAAATTCATCGCATCTATTTTCTGAGGTTACATAAGTGAAGAGTACTGTTTACTGTGGATTATTATGAAATTGTTTACGGTGGATCAAGAATGACTAATGATTAGATTTCAATTAAAATTACAGTTTTATATAACATACACAGTGCTTGAAAATGCACATTCCTTATCCATCTAATTGAAATCCAGAATAGTCAGAGTTAACCTTTACAAAAAAAATTTGTGAGTGATTGGGATCAGTTTTAAGTTGAGCTCCTAGATTTATTGAATAAGAAAGGATACTCATTATTTTGGGGAAAATGATTATGTAATATCTCACATTGAACTTTTAAATTGCATTGGATCATACAAAATAGTCCTCAGAGTGACTAAATAGGTTAAATGTTTTCACATTTAAGTTTCAAAGAGAGAAATAAAACTTTCGGAAAAGTGGAAAGATGTTTAATTGAAAATATGTAAACTAAATTTCCAATTGTCTTTCATCAATAAGGGGAATTAACTGAACTCATTGTTACTGTGTTAAGCGAACGGTTGTATTGTTCCTTTACAGATTTGGATAAGTGAAGACAGTAATAACGTTGAAGCAGCAAACCAGTGGAAAGAGACAATTACAAATCCAGAAAAGGTTGTTATCCAGTGGCACAGATTAAACCCATCCTGAAGACTTCACGCATTACTTGGTGAAGAATTGGACATTCTTTTAGAAGACTTAAGATTTCAGTTTGCTACCAATGAGAAGAGGCAAATCAATATATTTCTCAAGTCTTTCATGGAGGTCATAATTATAGTATTTAATGGATCTGTTAGAAAATTAAACTTGATAAAACATGGTATGAATTACATCAGGTATCCAAAGTAAAGGAAATGTTTAAGAACTGTGCCGAAATAGACAATAAAATAAAAGGGTTGTATTAAATGGGCAACTAAATAAATTACAAAACCAGTGAGGATATCAACCATGGATAGTTACAGCCATATTATGTTTATAGGGTCTTTTTTAAGCTTTACCTAGATATTTCAAAATCTACATGTCATCCTTGATAGGACTATTAGGCATTTAGAAGACTTTACTACTGACTGTTTCAGTGCTAATCATTACTGGTTATATCTTGACTTTATTGTTTACTTTTAGCTACATATTTTCTCCCAGAAAGCAAAAATGAATTCATCTGCTTCAGCTCCTGGGGAAAGTTTGTGCCCTTTGTTTATCACTCCTTATCCATAAGGTATCACATTGCCAGTTTGTCTCAAAGAAACGTCAGATATAGACAACTACATTTTGGTAAGAATAATGAAAACACCAGAGGTTAAAGATTAATTGGAAACCCAATATACACACATTTTGCTGTCTTTTTCTCTCTCTCAGATATTTTACTCCTTGTTTTATTAGGAGTTGAAATAAGATTATCATGCATATGGCCTGTCCTAATCAGCAGAATTAAATGAACTTAAATAGCAAATTCAGTATTTTATGATAATCACATCCTTGTTTTTAGCTCTTTTAAATATAAATTATTTGTTCTATAATTCACAATGTTCGAGTATTTTCCCATTTTTGAAATTACCATACCTGATAACATCATGTAGCAAATATTTTCAATTGCAGTGTTTCTCAGGTACTCATTAGAACTCAGTATGTGGATAATTTCAGTTTAATTGGCCATGCACACTGGCCCAAAAGAACAGCTCTTTGGAGAAATAAATAAGGCTGACCTTGATCTTGGAAAATTTTATTTTATTTTTGCTAATGAGTAGACCAAGTGCTCTGTGTTCATGGTCTTTCATTTTTATTTCTATCTTACTTTGTCTCACATGTGCCAAGAGATAGATGGTGATATTTTAGGCCAGAAGGATACTTTGCTATAGCTTAAGCATGCCCTCCCTCGTTATTCCAGTTCTTATGTTCTGTGTATTTTATTAAGATTTTCCCAAAGAAGCACTTACTCCCCTTATCCTAGGTATTACCTCGCCTCAAACTGTAAGATGTACATACTTCACCTGCCCCAGCTCTTCCTGCTTAGAGTTTGCACAACAACAGTGGTGTTGTCAGGTCTCTCTGTGCATGTTAAAATATTTGTGTTTTAAATTTGTGAAAAATGGCATACTATTGATTAATACTCACATGGACTTTTTAAAAAATATATTTTATTGATTTTTTACAGAGAGGAAGGGAGAGGGATAGGGATAGAGAGTTAGAAACATCAATGAGAGAGGAACATCGATTCAACTGCCTCCTTCACACTCCCTACTGGGGATGTGCCCGCAGCCAAGGTACATGCCCTTGACCGGAATTGAACCTGGGACCCTTCAGTCCACAGTCTGACACTCTGTCCACTGAGCCAAACCGGTTAGGGCTCACATGGACTTTTAAGATAAATCACCTTGTGTGGTAGTCTTGAATCTTTGAGACAAATGGTAACTATTTGAAAATTTTTTAAATAATTTTTTTAAATCCTCACCTGAGGAACATTTTTTTAAAAAATTGATTTTGCAGAGAGGTGAAGGGAGAGGGAGAGAGAAGAAAAAAATAGTGATTGGTTGCCTCCTGTACGTGCCCTGACCTGGATTGAACCCGCAACCCGGGTATGTGCCCTGACCAGGAATAGAACCCACAACCCTTTGGTACACAGGATGATGCTCCAAACAACTGAGCCACACCGGTCAGGGCTAAAAAAATATTTTTTTAATAGACTTTACTTTTTAGAGCAGTTTTAGGTTCACACCAGAGTTGAGAGGAAAGTACAGAGATTTCCCTTGTGACTCCTGCTCCCACATATGCACAGCATCTCGCACCAGATGGTACGCTTGTTAAAATCAATGAACCTGTATTGACACATCATTATCACCCTACGTCCATAGTTTACATTAGCCTTCATTCACTCTTGTATATTCTGTGAGTTTAGACTTGCATAATGACATGTACACGCCACTGTAGTATCATACAGAGTAGCTTCACTACCCTACAAGTCCTCTGCAAATGCAACTATTTCAATAGCCATCAAAGAAGGGAGTTATTGTTTTCTAGCTAATAAATAACAGATTTTGTTGTTTTAAGAAATTTAGGATTTTATTTGAGCAGTTTTTTTGTGTTCTGTTATTGCTTTCAATTCCTAAGTTTATCACATGTAGTTATGTATTTAACTCGTTTTAATTATTTAATTTTCAGTATTTTTACAATATATGTATATTGTATAATTTGAGGGAAAGCTATAATTTCTTGTATGTCTTAGAATCTGAGGTAAATAAAACAATAGAAAACCTTTTCATTTAAGAATCCTTTTAGTTAGAGAAATATTGACATAACTAAGTTCCCAGATATTTTAATTAGTGTATACTTAAGCCTTTTTCAGGTGAAAAGATACTGAATAGAGGCATTCTGGTTGTGTCTTTGAAGCTTTATGTGGAACTATAAAAAGAAACATTGTTCTGTTAATAGCTACTCATGTTATGAGAAAACATTAGAAGCTGGCAATAAAAAGTGAGATACTGTGCAAAAATCACTTCTCTTTGTATTTACTTAGGCATTTCTTGACCTTTGCTCACTTATAAGCTGGAGAAGGGAACCAAAATGATGTGGCCAGAGGCAGCCATGGGAAGGTTCATGTTGCTAGCTGACGGTTTGCACAGCGCTATTTCCTAACAGTGTGTTTACGTGTAAGCTTGCAGATTAATACAACTAAATACCCGTAGCCCATGTCAAAACATCACGTCACTTCTGGCTTTCATTTATTTTTGCGTGATGTTTTTAGCCTAACGCCCAGAGAAATTACCACGGAAGTGTATTAATTCCAGCTCTTATCAGACCCTGAAGAAGGGATCCGTGGGATTTTAAACATATGTAATTGTGGTCTGAAAATAACCTAAACTGAACTTTTGTTTGAATTCAGGTATGTGAATTTCTCTGATACTAATGTGTTGATAGTGTCTTTCCCAGCAAAAATTTCCATGACTTAATCAAATAATTGTTTACTTATGAAGGATTTCAGAAATTTGCGGTCAATTTCAACTTTTCATATTATGGCAGTTCTGGATATTTCAAAGACATATGTTTCTTCTCTTCTCACTCTTCATTATCTCTGGGCAATCTCATCTGTCCCCATAGCTTCAAGTGCTATTAACCGGCTAACGGCTGTAAATGTATATCTTCCCCAAATCCTGCTGATGCGCTCCATTCGGGTAATGTGGACATCATTTCTTGCACATGTCTCACACCAAACTTTTGATTTCCCGTTCCCCCCCCAAACCTGGCCTCACTGTTCCCCATCTAGCTAAAGACAACTACCCCCCACCTGGTTGGTCGGAGCCACTTTGGAACTCTTCTTTCTCTCATCTCCCATAACTCACTCAGTTGCCCTATTCAGAAGTGTACATCCTAAGTAGAAGCCCCAGTAAATTCCCTAGTCCGAGTCATCATCTCCCACCTACTGTGCTAGGCTCTCCCCATCACTGGTCTTCCTGCTTCCCCCTTATTTCCGTCTAATCCATCTCCATCAGCAGCCAGAGTGATGGTTTTAAAATGCTCTGTCTAATTCATCTCCATCAGCAGCCAGAGTGATGGTTTTAAAATGCAAGTATGGCCCAGCTGGTGTGGCTTATTGTTTGAGCATCGACTTAGGAACCAGGAGGTCATAGCTCTCCTGGTCAGGACACATGTCTGGGTTGCGGGCTTGATCCCCAGTGGCGGGTGTGCAGGAGGCAGCCAATCAGTGATTCTCTCCTATCATTCATGTTTATACCTCTCCCTCTCCCTTCCTTTCTGAAGTAAAAAAATATATATATCTACATACATAAAAGCCTAAGTGACCGTTCCACTGGTAGCTATGATGCACACTGACCACCAGGGGGCAGATGCTCCGACCAGTAGGTTAGCTTGCTGCTGGGGTCTGACCAATCAGGACTGGGTGAGAAAGGCCAGACACTCCCTGGAACCCTTCCACGGTCCCTCCCTGGCTCTGAGCGTGCACCGGTGGGGTCCCTCGGCCTGGCCTGTGCTCTCTCCAATCCAGAGCTGGTTTTGGCCTTATCCCTGCAGGCCAGGCTGAGGGACCCCACCAGTGCACGAATCTGTCCACCAGGCCTCTAGTATATATATAAAATGTAAGTATGACGATCATTCCTTTGTTCTGGCTGCAATCTGGTGTGAAATCCAAAATCCATAATGCAGTCTACAAGGTCCCGGCATGGCCTGAGCTCAGCTTTTCAGTCCAGCCTCATCTTGAACTGTCCCCTCTGGTCTGTCTTCAGTTCTTTGTTGTTGTTATTGTTAATCCTCATCTGAAGATATTTTTTCTATTGGTCTTTAGAGAGACTGGATGTGAGGGGGAGAGACAGAAACATCGAGGTGAGAGAGACACATCCATTGGTTGGCCAGAATCAAACCCGCGACCCTTCAGTCCACAGGCTGATGCTCCAACACTGAGGCAAATCAGCCAGGATGTGTCTTCAGTTGCTGGAAGATAATACACACCTAGCTTCCTCAGGATCTTACACATATTTGTCTGTGTGAAATAGTTTTCCTCTTTATTCTTCCCGTTCCTAAATTTTGGCCTTTTTTTAGATGCTAGCTTAGATGTCTGTTCCTCAGAAAGCCTTTTTTTACATCTTAGGCAGTGAAAGTTCTATTTTCATTTTCATTGTTTATTTTCCTTTACAACTTTTATCATAATAGCAATGAAATCATTACATAACTTTGTCTAATGTCTCTCCTCTACTGCAATTTTCATGGAAGCAAGGCCCTATTGCAGCATTCCTGAGGGTAGCACAGTCTGTGGCACAAAAGAGGCACATAGCAAATATTAGTTTATTCATTCATTTAACTGATAGGCAGTGTTTGGGGTGTTAGGGATATAGCAGTGAATAAACAAAGAAAGGAATGAACACACTGAGTCATGTTTTATTGCTCAGTAAAGTGGTAAAGGCCATGTCTTGTTGAGAGAGATAATGTTGGATTTTACATCATTAGTACATTTGCTTTTTAAAATTCATTGACGTATTTCTTAATTGTAAAAAAGAGAGATATGATAGCCTCATGCTATGAGACATGGCCTAGGAAAAATACACCTAGGAAAAAAATTCTTCCTGAAATTCTGGGCAGCGTTTATAACATAACTAATGCTACATGTTGTAGATTGCTGAGATATTCATCTGATTTTACCTTATTGTTGTATGTTAACAGCTTAATAGGTATTATAACCAAGCACAAAAATTGTATTAATTTAAAATATTTGTGTTTTGCAGAGAGCCAGGTAAGTTTGATTCCCGTATAAAACTGGAAAGATAAATTGTGTCCAGCTTTGAAAATTTCCCGTAAGATGTAAATAACCTTATATTTGAGTTATTTAGCAGCTTAAACAGGATTCATAAGACTTCCGTAGAAAAGAAGGTTGTTTAGGTGACATTGCTATCTGGAAGAATAGAATGAGAATGTTGGAGACCTTTCCTGATAGAAGTTAAGAAAGGGCTTCAGGGAAGAGGCTGTGAAAGAGGTAAGCCTAGCCCCATGCACACACACCTCAGCATTGAAGACATGTCCTCCTAGACAAGTCTGGGGATAAGGAAGGGGGGGAGGGTTGATGAGTAATGCTTTCTTACTCATAATGAAAAGGGACCCTGGGAAGAAGAACAGATTGGCAACCAGAAAGAAGAGAGGCCTGTGAGAGGAGGAAAAGCTTATGGAGAACAGGTAAGGATGGAAAGGTAGCAAGGTAAGGCTGTGGTTGTACAGTGAACTCTCAGTGCGTTGCCTATGAGCTGTATACTTTCTTTTTTTTACATAAGTCACCTTGTCATAATTGAGCTTCCCTTCAGAGGAATGTATACAAAATTCTTATATTATTCCCTCTCCTTTCCTCCAGCCTTCCTCCTCTCCCCTTCTTTCTCCCTGCTCCCTGCTATTTATCAAAACGCATGCTTAATTTTTGCTTTCTTCATAGAAAATCTGAAAACTAGTTTGGTCTATTATAATAAAACTAGAGGCCCAGTGCATGAAATTTGTGCACAGATAGTCTTGGCTAGCGATCAAGGCCAATCTGTGGGGCGACCAGCAGGGTGATCGGGGGGCCCCCACTGGCACCCACTTGACTGGCCTCTGGCCTTCAGGCTAGGGGCAGTTCTTGCATTGAGTGTCTGCCTCCTGGAGGTCAGTGGGTATCATAACAACGGGTCATTCCGCCATTTAGTCAATTTGCATATAAGGCTGTAGGACTAGGGGCCCAGTGTACGAATTCATGCATCTTGAAAGGAACTGTGGGCCACATGGCTGTGGTGAGCACAGGGGTGCATCTCGGCCCATCCTCCACACCCCTGTCCTGCCCCTCCTGTTGCAGCCTCCCCCCCCACCCCCCATCCTGTCTGCCAGCAGCCCTGCTCCTGCCACTGCCACTCCCATTTGCTGACAGCACCAGCCCCGCTCGCACCCGCTGATGGCATGGAGCGATTGGGGCTGGTGGCTGCTGCCCCGATCGCCCCTCAGGAGCAGGGGGAGGTGGAAAAGCCCTCAGGAGTGATTGGGGCCAATAGCCACTGCTTGCACCGCTGATGGCACCAAGCGATTGGGACCAGTGCCAGGTGCCAGCAGTGGGTGCGAGCAGCGGCTTTTGGCCCCAATCGCCCCTCAGGAGCAGGGGGAGGTGGAGAAGCCCTGAGGGGGGATCGGGGCTGGCAGCTGCCACTCGCACCCACTGACGGCGCTGAGCAATTGGGGCCAGAGCCAGGTGCTGGCAGCGGGTGTGAGAGGCAGCTCCAGCACTGGCAGCAGGTGCAAGTGCCCGGCAGAACCGCGGCACACAGGAGAAAATAATTTTCAGTAACCACCAGAGGCTTGCCCTGATGACAGTGACCGGTGCCCTGCCTTGGTCTAGCGCCCCTGCTCACCTGCTCCAGCATTCAGCTGCAGCCGATGCCCGCCATGTTCCATGCGCACTCCCTAGTAGTCAACACACATCATAGCAACCAGTTATTTGGTTTTTCCACATATTAGGGTTTTATATATATAGATCTTTGATTCTCATGTCTGGAAAAGACCTGAAGAGTCCTCTAGTATAAATGCCCATCACCATAGGAATATTTATTCAATAGCTGCTGTGTGCCACTCATTTTAGGTGCTGGGGAAACACCTAATAAGCAGAAACTCTGCCCTCATAGAGCTTATGTAATAGTGAATATAACAGAACACAGAGAACATTGTTGAATACAATTTGATGGATTTCATGCAATGGATGAGCAAATAGATCAGAAAATGTGTTCCTGATCTTCTGCATGACTGTTCTGTATACTAATCATCGTTTAATTTCCTTCTCTCGTAATTTACTTCAAAAATTTATATTCAGAATATCTTGATGAGTTATCTCAGTGTGTTTTTTCTTCCAAAAAATACATTTAAAGATATTATTTTCCTCGAGTTACTCTGAGCTAAAACAATTTTAAGAACAACCCACTTGTAAGTCCATTTTCAGCTGGCTTTAAAAAAATAGTAGAGATAAGATTGATTTTCTAAATGTGATTTATTTTTATTGACTTTACACACAAAAAAAAGACAATGGGCATCCTTGTATGTAGTGAATTATTTTTAGAGTACTTGGGAAAGCCAAAGAGAAAATATGTCCAATTTGCTTTCTTTATGTGTGTGTTCATATTTATGCTCCTTTGTGTAGTCACATATGTTAAACCTTTTCTATCCTTTAAGGCTGGAAGAAACACAAAAGACAAAAAGCACCAGAGACATTGTCTTAAAACGTCAAAACTAGATTCTTTATTAACTAAGTAGTGTTTCTTCTCTGGGATCCTGAAAAGGTACTTGAGTCTTTCTAAAAACATTTCATTTATGTTTCCTTAAAGGTTTTTTTTTTATTTTTTTTTATTTTTGAAGCATATGAGCAAGGTAAAAAGAAGGGTGGGCTAAAGATAGTGGGCTTTTTCAGGAAAATGCCATCAGGGGTCAAGAAAGTCACATTCGGCGGTAGAATTTGGTTTGTGGTGCATGTGTGTGCGTGCGTGTGTGTGCCTGTGCACGCACGCACTGTGCCCATCCATGCACGCAACACACATGTCCTTTATCTTGTAGAGTTAGAAAAATAACATCTGTTTTCTGGAAAGTGAGGAGAACAAATGGTTCCAACAGGGTTGGGAGAGTGATGGAAATATTATGACAGATCTGATCACAGTCAAGTTTGTTTCTTTTCCCAATCTAGAAAAAACTAACCTTGAGAAATAACAAAGGGGAAACGTTTTCCCTTTTCGAGTCCAAAAAAGAAAGTAAGTTGCTGAAAAAATAACAAAAACAACAGGGAAATGTTTGGAAGATGGCTTTGCTCTCTGGGCCTCGAGCCCGCGGTCCTCTAATGGGCAGGCGTTGCTCAATGTGTCTGCCGTTCACTCCTCTCTGCTGTGAGGATGAGAAGTGCTCTGGGGGTTCCTCTTCCTGGTTTTTGAAAGCTGAGTTTAAAAAAAAAACACCTTTTCCCCTAATGATATTACCTAGGATATTACCAAGGTAATAGTTTTTGACTTTTTTCTTCCCCAATATACCTGAAGGTTATGACACCCTTTCCTCACTAACAGTGAGTCACAGTGGTAATAATTTGTGCCCAGGTTGTGAATCTTTGAAAAACAACAACGCTAGGTGACTTTGTTATGCTCCTTATAGAATTAATGAAGTAGGTAGCCCATAGTGGAATTCATGTACTTGCCTAGGCTATGTAGTATTGTGGGGGAGGGGGGTCAATTTTTTATGGTAAAATACACATAACATAAAATTTCCTACCTTAACCATTTTTAAGTGTGTAGTTCAGTGGTATTAAGTATATTAATAAAGTCCTGCAGACACCACCTTCCATCTCCATAACTTTTCCATCTTGTAAAACCCAAACTCTTATACCCATTAAAAATAACCCCCAGTGCTCCCTCTCCCCCGCCCCTGGCGACCACCATTCTACTTGCTGCGTCTATGGCTTGGACTACTCTAGGTCTCAGGTCTAAGTAGAATCCTACAACGTTTGTCTTTCTGTGACTGGTTTACTTCACGTAGCACAATGTCAAGGGTCACCCATGTTATAGCATATGTCAGAATTTTCTTTCTTTTTAAGGCTGAGTGATCTATCAGATGTATATACCACATTTTGCTTATCCATTCATCCAATAAGACTCTGCTTTCCATTCTTTTGTGTATATATGCAGAAGTGGAATTTCTGGATGCTATAGTAATTCCATTTTTTAATGTTTTGAGGAACCACCATACGATTGCCATTCCATCTTACATTCCCACCAACAGGATGGGGACAACGAGGGTTCCAGTTTCTCCCTATCCTTACCAACACTCGTTATTTTATTTTTATTTTTATTTTTTTAATAGTTGTTATCCTAATTGTCAGGTGGTATCTCCTTGTAGTTCTGACTTGCATTTCCCTAATGAACAGTGATGGTGAACGTCTTTCATGTGCTTATTGGCCATCGGTCTATCTTCTTTGGAGGAATGTCTACTTAAGTTCTTTGTGTTCTTTTTTGAATTTGGTTTTATTGTTGTTCCTGAGTTTTGGGAATTCTCAGTACGTTCAGGATAATCATCTACTAGTATCATATGTATGATTTGCAAATATATTCTCATTCTGTGGCTGCCTTTTTACTCTGTTGATACTGTCGTTTGATGCACAAAATTTTTTAAGTTTAATGAAGTCCAATTTGACTATTTCCACTTTTGTTGCCTGTGCCTTTGTTCTTCTATCCGAGAAGCATTGTCAAACCTTGGCCATGTAGTTTTATCTTCAGGTAGTTCTCACATGAAAATGTCACTTGTCCTTTGGGTTTCTGGAGTGTGTGTTCCTTATAAGTATTATTGCATAGGTGTTTTTCATGTCCTAGGAGTGAGAAAAGTAAGCTAGGTGCAATTTCCCCCCAAGCATTGTTCCCTGCTTGTCCCTGTGCACGGACCTCAGCCACCCATGTGTGCAGGGATAAGCAGAGGCCAGTTTGGCCCTGCCTCGGCGTTGCTGCCAGTCTCTCTGTGGCCGGTCCTCGGCTGCATCAGGAGGCCAGAGACAGGGTGCCTGACGCTGAGTGTCAAGTGGATGGGCTGAGTCTGGAACACCAGGAAGCACCATGAGGAAAACACCCTCAGTGCTTCCCAAGTCCTCCTAGGGCAGCGGTTCTCAACCTGTGGGTCGCGACCCCTTTGGGGGTCGAACGACCCTTTCACAGGGGTCGCCTAAGACCATCGGAAAACACATATATAATTACATATTGTTTTTGTGATTAATCACCATGCTTTAATTATGTTCAATTTGTAACAATGAAAATACATCCTGCATATCAGATATTTACATTAGGATTCATAACAGTAGCAAAATTACAGTTATGAAGTAGCAACGAAAATAATTTTTTGGTTGGGGGTCACCACAACATGAGGAACTGTATTAAAGAGTCGGGGCATTGGGAAGGTTGAGAACCACTGTCCTAGGGGAACCTCCCCAGGCACCCAGCACTCACCGTGCCTTGTATTCCCATCCATCAGCCAAAATAGGCCACCGATATCAAGGGGGGCGGGGGGGATTCTAAAAAATTCCCAGGTGGCACAAGGCAGCCACTGAGTTTGAAATAACTACCACCAGACTACAGAGGTTGGCTCTGGGTGTTTTTAGCTGGGTGAGCTTAGATAAGTCATTTAATTCTGAGTCTCTGTGTGCTCCATAGTCAATTAGAGATGAAAATACCTCCTTGTCTACCTCAAATCTGTTGCCGGGGGGAGGGGGGGGGGGCGAATGAACAATTTGTAAAACTGCACATATCATAATGTGTCATAAAGGAAGTAGTCAAGGACTATTGGAAGGTCGGGCATTCCTAGCAAGTGCTACCACCATGCCAGGCGGTGGAGTGACAGTGTCCAAGATTCTGTGCCTGTCGGAAATGAGCTCACCATCTAGTTGGGGGGAGATATGTGGTTCAAATATGCTCCCTTAGAGCTCCACTAAGTATCGTTAACAGCAACCAACGCTTCACCCTACGAAGCTGGCTCTGTTATGAGTCTTACCCACGAGGTGCTGACATGCCGTGACCTTGAATAACTTCTGCTGGTCACACAGGTCTGGGGAAATGGCAGGTCCAAAAATGAAACCCGTGAAGTCTAACTCCAGGGCCCAAACTTCACCTTGACACATCCCATCTCCCGTTATTGTTACTAAGGAGTTAGTGCACACAATAATGAAGCGGACTGAGTTATGGAAGCGATCAATGCGGGAAATTTCTCCAAGACCCCATGTGGGTGTCTTTCCCTCGGAACTTTACTCTTAGCCGTACGATAAGCCATAGTAAGAGCCTAAGTGTTAAAACCAGGCCTTCCTAGTGTGTCCTCCCTCGGGAAGTTCTCAAAATCTGCCGGTCTATTTAAAACCTGGCGCTCCTCATGAATGTCTTTATGATGGATGTCCACTCAGGACTGGAAGGTGCCTTCCGGGAAACCTCCAAGCACGTCCTATAGATGCCAGCATCTCTGCCCCCTGGAGCCGGCTCTGCCAGCGGACACCATAGTCACTAACGAAGGTTATGAGGACTCTTCATCGTGCCCCACACACTTTGTTTTTAAAATAGGATGTTGGAAGGGGTTAAACCTTTTGGTCTTTGGGCCACGTTTGCAAAACATGGATTCAAATCATTCCTTTGTGAAGCAGAAATAACTCTTTTCGGGACCTTGTGTGGTTGTTGCTGCTTGCCGTTAGACAGGAGATAAACGTGGTTGTTGCTTGAGAAGAAAGGTGGGGAAACCAAGACTGCTCGGGACAGCTGCGCCTGAATGAAGTCTGCGAGGGCAGCGTCTGGGCCCACGGCTTTGCAAGGCCTGAACTTTCCTTCTGTCCGGACACTAATAAATTAGGGGAATTGGCTCGGCTAACAACGCTTTCCAAAGTCTGGTGTCCAAACCACAAAGCTAGTTTCCTAATTTATAAAGGGAGGAGAGCCGCTTCCCAGGCACAAATATGTCTGCCTTCACAGTTCATCTCTGTTTTGTGTCAAGGCACCTATGAAATTGAATTTTAGAAGCCAGATAATTGTGCGGAGCATTAAATCAAGGCAAAGGGAAGTGGATGGTAGGCAGAGTTAGCCAGGCTTTGGTACAGACGGTTTAGCAACCTGCCCCAAGCAGGACATGGCTGAAGATCCTGACGGTCCGGCGCCCATATTTAGTGTCTTTCTCCCGGAGAGGACAGGACTCGCACAGTGATCTGCCTCTTGGACTTTCGCTTTTGCTATGTTTCATTCTAATCATCTCCACCTATTTGCAGACTCCTTGTCCAGGCGTTATCACTTGGTCAGTGAAGTCTCAGCTTGCTAAGTTAGGACCACATTTTATGATGCCTCCCAGACATCCCCAGGTCACTGACGTGCAGTTTCAGGAGCCCCTCCACTCTTTGGTAATATATAGACGTATGCCGCTGAACATATAAATAAAGTCTCTAGGTTTGTAGCTTTTGTTCTACCAATAGCATTGGAAGTGTTTGACACAGTTGATTACTCCCTCCTTTTGAAAAACACTTTTCTTCATTTTTGACACCGTTTTTGATTCATTTATTACTGCATTGGCAGGGATAGCTGTAAGCACTGTAGGCAACGGGAAGGAAAATACTGGATGGCTGTCGTTCGAAGGGTGAGGAAACCAGACAGGGTTTATAATGTGCTTGGTCGGGAGGCTGCATAGCACAGGAGGGTAAGGGAAATTTATCAGCGCAGAATTCCTGGCCGGCTTGTCAAGGAACGCCTCAGGCCATCGTCATCCTCTCAGGAATCTGTAACCTGAGAATATGTCGGTCTGGATGACTGGAGCTCAGAGCTTCCAAAAAGCGATCTGTTTTCCAAAGATACCGGGGAATTGTTGTTGTAAAACACCCACCTATCGCCCAGCCTGCATGGCTCAGTGGTTGAGCGTCGACCTGTGAACCAGGAGGTCACAGTTCGATTCCCAGTCAGGGCACATGCCTGGGTTGTGAGTTTGATCCCCAGTAGGGGGCGTGCAGGAGGCAGCCAATCAATGGTTGCCTCTCATCATTGATGTTTCTCTCTCTCTCTCCTTCTCCTTTCCTCTCTGAAATCAATAAAAGTATATTTTTAAAAAACACACAAAACACCCTCCTGTCTTAGTGTGCTCCTAAACTCTCTAGCAAGATCCCCGTTTTTATCACAGGGCGATTTGAAAGCCTCAGAAGAATACTGTTGATACTGACTGGCATCTTAGTTTGCTTCTCTGAAAGGGACAATGTTCTGTTTTTCTGCCTTAGGAAGAAAATAATGACAAACAGCTTTTTCATTCCAAGTATGGTGTACAGCTGCTTTGAAAGAAATGCGGTCTTATATTGGTGTTATGTTAAAGATTTACTGGTATTCCCTGCACTGCCACAACCTTTTCTGCACGTTTCAGAAGTGGAGTTTCTTCATGATGAGAACATTAATTAGTTCCTACTGTTATTAAATATGAAGAAAAGATACTCCTTCCCTCAGTGCTGTCTTTACCCCTTTGTGGGGGTGGGGGTGCTAAGCTACCTGCAAGCAATTTATCATCTGCATTATTAACCAACATGACAAGGGTGATCACTGTTGGTTTAACATATTATAGCTGTGTTTATTAGAGAAGTTACAAGCTTTTAGAGATAAAGCTATCGAGGAATTTACATAACCTGGGGTTAACCTTTCTGCTTAGTGTCTTTAGGATATGATCATAATTACAGAAGCTATCAATGATTTATTTTGTTGGTGGGGGGGGGGATGGTTACTATAGTATACCTATTAAAAACACAGCAAGAAACTTACTTGCATTTATGGAAAAGGCTATGTCTGTTAAGATTTCAAATCATTTCATCATGGCGATGGAGTAATAATAATGAGGAAACAAATATATACAAAGTCTAGGCATGGAGATAAAATAGGAGTAAAACATCACTTACCATCACCAAGCCAATTTGGTCATAAGTCTGATCATGCTCATTTGAAGAGGCTAATTAATGTCCATACTCAAAGAAGATTATAAGCACATGAGAAGTGGTTTAGTGTCTTATACAGGTAAACTAGAAGCCCGTTGCACGAAGTTTCACGCAATAGGCCTTCCTTCCCCTGGCTGATGGCACCGGTTTTCCCCCGGCACCCGGGACCCAGGCCTTTGGTCCGGCCACAGCGGAGAAGCCAAGCTTCTTCAGTCTTCAGTCTTCAGTCTTCAGTCTTCACTCTGGCCGGAGCCTTCAGTCTTCGCTCCCCGCCTGCATATGCAAATTAACCACCATCTTTGTTGGGTTAATTTGCATAGTCGCTCTGATTGGCTGGTGAGCATAGCAGAATGACACAAATTTGCATGTTTCTCTTTTATTGGTATAAATGACTTCGCATTACTCCAGGTAAATGCAGCTTTCAAGTCAACTGATGGATCCCGGGTATCTCCTGTATGTGGGATCCAGAGAAGCCTGTATTTCTGTGTGATTCTTCTGTTTTATAATTAAGTCTATGTACCAATCATTTAAACTTTTAATTTTTCATGTATTTGGTCACTATTTATAGCCTGCCTCACATGCATGTCTATGAGAAAGTGGTGGGGAAAAGTGCTCAGCTGATTTTTGTGTAACAGAATGACCATAAATGGCTGGATGTCTTCCAGTGTGATCTGACTCAAGTTAAATAGCAATAGTTAATATTAACTAAGAGAGATTAATTACATGCCAGAAGTCTCTTGAAATAGCCTGTCCGAAAAAAGAAAAAAGGAGAAAGAGAGAAGTAATTTGATGATATGTAAATCCGTATTCCTTGGGAATGCTCATTTCTCCTTTTCTCAGGACCCAGAATGAGACACAGACTGTGGTACAATCTCAGTACCTGGTATCATTAGCTTAGGCCTTGGGCTTTATCTGTGAGAGTCTCATACACATTCTTGCCCTTTGGGGCTGTGCTTATGTTGTTTTCCTTTGCCTAAAACCCTTTAGTCAGTGCCTTCCTTTCTCCCCCCCATTCTACCGACCTGATTTCTATGTGAGAGTCTCAGTTAGAATCAATTTCTCCAGGAGGCACTTCTGCATTAGAGTTCTCTAGAGAACAGAACCAACAGGATATATAATATTTAATTATGTGTTTAATATAAATAGTAATATGTTTTATTACTATTTACTAATTAATACATTAATTTATAATATAAAGATCTATTGTAAATGTATAACTGATAAGGAATTGGCTCACCCCATTATGGAGCCTGGAATCCCAGCATCTGCAGCGTGGCTGGCTGTCTCTAGACCAGCGGTTCTCAACCTGTGGGTCGAGACCCCTTTGGCGGTCGAATGACCCTTTCACAGGGGTCACCTAAGACCATCCTGCCTATCAGATATTTGCATTACGATTCATAACAGTAGCAACATTACAGTTATGAAGGACCAATGAAAATAATTTTATGGTTGGGTCACAACATGAGGAACTGTATTTAAAGGGCCAGAAGGTTGAGAATCACTGCTCTAGACCCATGAGAGAAGGTGGTGCAGGTCTAGACCAGAGGCTGGCAGGTGAAGGCCCAGGAGAGTCAGTGCAACAGCTGAAGGCTGAATTCAGCCTGCTGGAGAATTCCCTCTTGCTCCGGAGGCTGGTCTTTGTTTTTCTCTACTCAGGCCTTTAACGGATTGGGTGAAGTCCACCTACATTACGAAGGGCAATCTACTTGACCCAAAGTCCACCTGTTTAAAGGTTACTCTCATCCGAAAACACCTTCCAAAGCAACATGTAAATTCACCATCGCACCATCCCTCCTCTCGCCCTAACCCCATTTTGGGTTGAGGATCCTGGATGCCTCCATTGATCTTGTCAGTGCAATGTCACTTTTGCTTTTGAAGAAGCATCTATATCAGTGGTTCTCAACCTTCCCAATGCCGCGACCCTTTAATACAGTTCCTCATGTTGTGGTGACCCCCAACCATAAAATTATTTCGTTGCTGCTTCATAACTGTAATTTTGCTACTGTTATGAATTGTGATGTAAATATCTGATGTGCAGGATGTATTTTCATTGTTACAAATTGAACATAATTAAAGCACAGTGATTAATCACAAAAACAATATGCAATTATATATGTGTTTTCCAATGGTCTTAGGCGACCCCTGTGAAAGGGTCATTTGACACCCCAAAGGGGCCGCGACCCACAGGTTGAGAACCACTGCTCTATATTATAAAAAGCAGTGGCTGTAAGGCCAGAACGACCGAACGACCAGTCACCAGGAGGTGCACTGATGGGTCCTGCAACAGCGGCAGTGGTGGGCAGGACTCTGGGTCCTGCGGTGGCGGTGGCGGGACTCTGGTCTCGCGTGATTTTGCATGCTGGGCCTCTATTTAGAAATAACTTTTTTTATAAAATTAAGACATTCCTGGTTCGCAATTATACTGAATGTTTTGGGTGTGATTTGACCAGCTCATAGCACTGGCAACAAGATTTTTCTTTTCTGTGGTCTAGCTGCTATACTTCTATTTTGTAAAAATATTTATTGTTGAGAGTATTACAGATGTCTCCCATTTTCTCCATTTTTGCCCCCCTCAAACCAACCCCCGCCCCACCTCAGGCCATCCCCATGCTATTGTCTGTGTCCATGGATTATGCATAGATGCATATACGTTCTTTGGTTAATCTCTTCCTGTCCCTTACCTCATCCCACCCCCCCCCCAAACCCCCAAATTGAGAGCTATTTTTTTTGTTCCATGCATCCATACCTCTGGACTGATTTTGTTCATCAGTTTATTTTGTTCATTAGATTCCACATATAAGTGTGATCCTGTGATATTTGTCTCTCTCTGACTGGCTTATTTTGCTTAGCATAATAGTCTCCAGTTCCATCCATGCTGTCTCAAAGGGTAAGAGCTCCTTGTTTTTTACAGCCACAAAGTATTCCATTGTCTGTTATTCTTATACTAATGTGATCCAGGGTTTCATTCATTTTACCCCTTTTCATCACTCTTTGAACGTGCAATTAGATCGCTAAGTCTTTAACTCTACATGAACTATTGTTAGGCCAGTTTTTTTTTGTCTTCTTCCAATCCTGTTTTTCAGCAATTGATAACATATAACATAGGTGTAGATTTTCACATTATAGTTCTTATTTTAAAATATTCATAGTGATTTAACCTATCCGATTGATCTTAGAATCATAGAAACTTAGAGTAAAAGGAGCATTTTATAACAAAAACTGGGGTCCAACGTAAATGTTGTATAGATTTACCAGCTAATTAGTAACAGTTTAATCAAGTATTCATGCTTCCTGGTGTTTGGTGATCTTTGACTTGACAGACATCAAGCACCTGTTACATTTCTAGGTAATGTGTTAAATGCTATATTTTTGTTAAAATAATTTTAGACTGTATAAAAGCTTTATAACATAAGTCACTGCCCATTTCAGTTGTAAAAGAGGAAATATTGAGATATCAAGTAATAAGCTATATCTTTCTAGAATTCAAAAATTTAATAGCCATTTTGTTATATCTTTGCCTTAGTTATTGATAAAACTCTTAAAGCAGCAAAGGTAGAGATGTTGTTCTACTGTCTGCGACTAGAACTTGTTCCTTTAATAAGTATGTTTTAGATCATTTATTTAACCATTATTTGACCAACTAGAGAGATACCTAGTTAAATTATATTTATCCCTTCCCTATCTCATCTTTTTGAGTAACAAAATGAGGCTATTTTGATAAACTGGAAAGGAAACATCTTGCTATGAGGGTGTGCCTTGCCTTGACTTTTGTTATTTCTAAATCAAAGTAGAGATTGACAGGGCAAACTGTGAAGTAAAGGAAATCTTGTTTCTATGTATATTATTCTTAAATGCCATGAGTGGCATAAAATAGCCTTTATTTGAAGCAGGATGCTCAGTTGCCTCGCCCCTTCAAGAATAAGTACATGTCACTTAAACATGTTGGGAAATTGGAGTTGAATCTCAGTAAATGTCAATTCCATTCTCTTGGGTGGCATAGTGTTCCCAGGGCACAAAAGGCATGATGACATAGGCTAAAAAAATCATTGCTATTTAGTTTTAAAGTTTACCATTTAGGACCATAAGCAGTGTGAATCACGGGTTAAAATGTTTGCTGCTGACTAGAATATGGGCAGTTGTATCGTTGAGAGCAAATACTCAATTTTGACATCTGGGATCCGAAAAATCAAATCTCCATGTTTCTGTTAAACATGTATTGATTTGTCAATTGATAACAGGTAGCCAAAGTGCCTGGTGGTGTTCATTGTGGAAGGTGGCGTCTCTAGGCCCTTCTCTTAATGAGAGGTCTGCCAGAGACGCCAGAGAGAGGAGCACAGGCCTCTGCCTGCCTGATTCCTGGTGAGCAGACTTGGGGAGGTGCAGGGTGCAAGTCACTCATCTCAGGAACCAAATGGAAACTTTTGGCTCCATCTCAGCTGTCACCCTGCCTTTATTGCGAGCAGCTAGTCTTTCAAAATTTTAAGTCCCTGGGAAGATTTTCTGACTCACATTTCAATATATCATCATCATACACGAGAGAGAGAATTCATCATGTCAGACCTTCTTCAAAAATTGTAAGTTTGGCCCTAGCTGGTTTGGCTCAGTGGATAGAGCGTTGACCTGCAGGCTGAAGGGTCCCAGATTCGATTCCCATCCAGGGCACATGCCCGGGTTGCGGGCTCGATCCCCAATTGGGGGCACGCAGGAGGCAGCCAACCAATGATTCTCTCGAATCATTAATGTTTCTATCTCTCTCTCCCTCTCCCTTCCTCTTTGAAATCAATAAAAATATATATTTCTTAAAAATTGTAAGTTTGTTCTTAATCACTTTGAAAGAAATCAGCAATCCAGGAAGCTATGTTTTCATTTTGGCCTACCTGTTATGGTTACTGGAACAGGGCACCTTTCTGATACCGAAACTGAGAATCCTTTCATTCCTGGAGTTTCCTGTTGGGAGTGTAAGGTTTTCTGAGCAATATGTAACGTTGGCTAGTTATGTAACATGTTGGATTTTACTGCCAGCTCTTTGTTTAATAAGGGAGGGAGAGGTTGGGGCCAAACAGGAACGGAAAGACAAAGTTAAGTATGGCGTCATCTTACCACCTGTCACATGGATAAACCGGATTCCTAAGCAAACAGGTTGTACATTATCTGCATCAATTCAGATAAGCCAGCTACAAATAGTTTTCTCTCACTCCTACCTCCATAGGATTTGGGGAAACTTTTACCTTTTTGCTTCAGGAAAATGTTTGGAGGAGGAAACTTGGCCCTGATACCATTTTTGTATTCCATTTTTCGAAGTCGACAGTCTTCTGCGTTTGTGTCTGCTCTCAGCCACCACCATTCCACAGAGCTGCTGACTCCCCATCAAGCCTTCCCCCCAACCCCCACCCCCGAGAGTAGGTTCAGCTTCAGTAGGCTGGGGTGGACTGAACTGAGGTGAATTGAGCCCGTTCAAATGGAATGGTGTTAACAGGTCAGCAACTGCAGAATCAAACTGTAAGCTGCAGAAGACCCGCGATGCGTCATGTTTAACAGCAAGCACTAGAAGCACTCCCATTAAAGTCAGGAATAAAGGTGAATTGAATTCATCATAATTATCTTTGTTCTGGAGGTATTGTCTGTTAGACTGAAGTAAAAATAAACAGTAAATGAAATTGTCAAACGAAGGAGGTTAAACCACTATTTGCAGAGCCCTGGAATCAACAGAAAGGCTAAGTGGTGGGATGACTCAGTGGGATCAGTGAGACAAAAGGCACAAAACTAGAGCTTCGTGTAGTCAAACAACCAGTTAGAAGTGGAGATGGAAGAAATCCCACTGCATAGGTTTGAAAAGATGAAAAGAAAGGAATTGACCTCATAAACCATGCAGAATCTATACGGAGAGATTTGTAAAACACCATGGAGAGAACGAAAAAGAAAGACTTAAAGAAATGTAAAGGCCTTGCCGCGTAGGGATAGGAAAACTCAACATCATAATACCGATTCTCCGTAAGTTAATCTAAGGGACCCCAACACGGCTTTTTTGGTTTTGTTTGGACTTAGACAAGCTGCTTCTAGATATATGGACAAATAATTACCATGAAAAGTCTGAAAAGAGAGTACTAACTATATTGAGTGTATTTAATGAAAGGGTGCTAACTACTAAATATAAAAACTAATGAAATACTTAAAATAATGAAATTCGTGAATGGATCAAGAATTCAAAGGAACAGGCTTGAAAACCCAGAAACAGACGCAAATATACACAGCCATTAGCTAAATGTCTTCGTTCAAAACAGTGGAGAAAGAAGTTAGTAAAGGGTGTTGGGACAACTGAGTAGCCACCTTAAAAAAAAAATTGGATCTCTACTTCACAGATTATACCAAAATGATTTCCAGATGAATCAAAGAAGTCGCATTGAAAGTGAAACCATAAATTACCAAAGATAAAAGAGAAAATCTATTTATTTAACTATAAAAAAAATCACATCACCATAAAAACGTCAAATGACAAAGGACAGATGGAGGAAACTTTTTATAATTCACCTCACAGACAAAGGGCTGCTTTCCTTAACATATAAAAATGCTTAGCCCTGGCTGGTGTTGCTTAGTGATTAGAGCATCAGCCCGCACACCAAAGGGTTGCAGGTTGGATTCCCCATCAAGGGTATGTACCAGGGTTGCAGGTTCAATACCCACCCTAAGTTGGGCTGCTTTTAGGGGTCTATGTGTGTGTCTCTCTCTCACATCAATGTTTCTCTCTAGCGTTCTCTCTCTCTCTCTCTCTCTCTCTCTCTCTCTCTCTCTCTCTCTTCTCCCTCCCTTCCGTTCTCTCTAAAAAGCAATGGAAAAAAAATCCTCAGATGAGGATTAAGAAAAAAAAAATGCTTGTAAATCAATAAGAAAAGTTCAACAATCCAGAAAAGAATGGGCAAACCTATGAATTAACACTTCAGGGAAAAGGAGGCATACAGTAGGGGAAATGCAGAGGCGCTGATAATACTGTGGTTGGGGAGGGTGTGGAGAAAACGGCACTCACATGCCAGTGGTGGGACTGGATGTTTCTACAACAGCAGCGGTGAGCAAATGGAGAAAAGCGACATTTTAAAAGCACTTTTCCTTTAACCTAGCAATTTTATTCCCAGAAATTTATATTATAGTTATATTTACTCATGTGTGAAATGACGTATGGATGAGAATATTCTTTGGGGTCCTGGCTGGGTAGCTCAGTTGGTTAGAGTGTCCTACGGCTACGCCGATGTTGCAAGTTCAATCCCCAGTCGGGGCACATACAAGAATCAACCAACAAATGCATAAATAAGTGGAACAACAAATCGATGTTTCTTTCTCTAAAAATCAACCAGCAAATAAAACTAGAATATTCTTTGTGATAGACAAAGACTGGGAACGGCTGATATGTCTATCAATATAGGTGGCTGGTTATATAAATTATGGTACATCCATACAGTGGAATAAGAGGCAGCCACTAACAAAGAATGGGGCAGCTCGAAGGAAAAAGCTTCAAGATGTATTGTTAGGTTCAAAAATATAGAGATAACAGGATGTCTAGTAAGCTACTTTATTTTTTAATATATTTTTATTGATTTCAGAGAGGAAGGGAAAGGGAGGTAGAGATAGAGACATCAAGGATGAGAGAGAATCACTGATCGGCTGCCTCTTGCACGCCCTGTACTGGGATCAAGCCCACAACCTGGGCATGTGTCCTGACCGGGACTCGAACTGTGACCTCCTGATTCATAGGTCGACGCTCAACCACTGAGCTACACTGGCCAGGCAATAAAAACGTTTTTTAAAAAGATAGTCTTATTTTTTTAAAAAGCAAACCAGAAAAGTAAATTAAAAGATGGAACATTACTTCATTATAGAGTATTTTGTTTTTCTTAGAGTTTCTTATCACCTTTTGTTTTTTTCTTGTTGATAAGAGAATAATGTGCCTCTTCAAGTTTGTCTGTCTTCTCAATCATACTTCACACGGTGAGGTTTCTTTCTTTCTTATTCCCTCCTCCTCCCCCAGCAGGAGCCCTCTGTCACTCTGTTCCAATCTGGACAACTTACTCTCCAGGCTCGCTGCCCATGTGTCATCCCCGGACTCACCTTCTCCTAGGTTGGCTCCAATTCCTCTGCATCCCATGTCTTTTGCTTTGCTTGAGTACATTCTCAAGAAACTCTCTAAGAATGATGCATGGGATATACATTTTTTATTCCTAGGTGTATCGGTCAGATACTGTGTGGGCCATCAGTGTGTACCCTCAACATTGTGCAGGCGTTTCAGTGTTGATGCCTTTTAGGGAAACAACTTGTCACAGCGTTGCTACGGAGACCGAAAACTACCACTTGCTTCCATCAATAAGCTTGGTCACCTTCTTAGTGGGAAATTAGCAACAAAAGAGAGAGAGTCCCAGGTTTCTGGGAAAGGAGCCTTTATTAGGAGAGAGATTCTGTTGAGTTTGGCACCTTATTTCAGATTGAGGAGTCACTTTCTTCTTGGGTCAAGGTCAGCAGAACAAGTGAGAGAAAGATATTTCTTACACAGGCTCTCCCAGGAATAGAGTAAACCCTGGTCCCAGCTATCTTTCATGACCTGAGTGTAAAGCAGGTTCTCCATGGCCGCATGAAGGGACTTCTGAAGGAGAACGTGAGTGTGAAACAGGTTTTATTACCAAGATTGAAGATATTCATCTGTTAGCCTCTGTGACCTTTCACAACTAGTCAAGGTGCTGAGTTAGAAAGGTTTTGTCTGGGCTCACTAGTCAAAGACAGCCTGAGGGGGTCATCAGCCCCACAGGCAGCCACACGGTGAATCAGGACAACACATGGGCATTTCGTCGGTCTTCCTGCTCCCCAGGCGTACACAGCTCTTTCCTATCTTGGTGCTTCATGTATTTACTAATCTCATTTCCTCTACCAATAAAATCTTCTCTAGTTCTTAGGGGCCCACTCTTCCTACAAGACACAGCTATGAAACTCTCTCTGATTTTCTTCTCTTAAACGTCACTGTATGTAGTTAGCGTGATCTTTCAACGTCTCTGTTTTCTTCAGGCACTCAATAGTCCTGTGACGATTGAATTATCTTATGGGTAGTCTCGGGTGGGTTTCTGAACCTTCCTAGATGGATGTTGTACTAAAGATGGTAGGTTTGGAGAAACGTCACCTCTTGTACATTTTTAAAGAAAATGACCTTGGCCTCAGAAAGAGGCAGTTAGTTGGAAATTCCAACTGCCTGCCCTTCAGATTTTCCGAGCAGGCTTCTGATCGGGGCAGCAGCTGATTGGCTGTTACCAAAGTTAAGTGGACTCCTAGACCAGTAAACTGAAAATTCAGCTTTTCAGGACTTCTTTCTCAACTTTTGTGGGAGAAAGCTTGGGAAAACACAAAATATAAAAGTGCAACCAGTCGGGCATCCCATTAGGAGGGAATTACAGTAAGAAATAAGGACCCCCATAGTATGAGTTTACAATATATAACTGTTCTATGAAAGTGGAGTAACTGCAAATGGTGGGGGAGGTGGGTTCTTTCTTTGGGGACAATTCCCAATATTTACCTGGTGCCAGAGAAGAAAAAATGCCCAGATATGTGACTTATATCTGACAATTATGTAAAACTCATAATAATTATATGGGAATGATAACTGGAGGTAATTTAACTACTAAGAGGCCAGGAGGCAAGTGTGATGAGGATAAAGAAGTTGCTTCGGTGTATAAAGATATGGATTCTGAGCTAGTATTTATTACATGCTTATTCATTGTAAAGTAGCTATTAGATGTTTTTAATATATTATATTCATATTTTTATATGTTTTGATTGTTGATAGCATTACAGATATTTCCCATTTCCCCCTTCCTCCCAGCCTCTACACACCTCACCCAGGTCTTCACTATCCTAATTCTCACAATGACCCTGTGAAGTGTTCTCCCTACTTTACTGAATAGGAAATGAGCTTGTAGAAGTTAAGTCACTTTCCAAAGATTCAACATGTCAGTGGGCAGGACTGATCATAGCCGAAGGCTGTGCCTTTTCCTTACCATGAGATGATTATTGAAGGAAGATAGTACCACACTGAGAAAGTTATAATATTAAGAATGAGACTGATGTATGTATGGAGCAGAATTATGGTGGATGGATTTAGCTGTTTTGGTGAGAGTTCAAATCTAATCATGTATTTTATATCTTCACTTTTTAAAATTTTCACTTTGTGGCATCTTTGTATGCTGACTAGATCTATTGAATCTGGAGAAGTCGGTTCTAAACTACCTTTGCCACTAGCTAGTAACAGACTTTGAACATTTTACTTCATGCCTCATGTATCAACTCTAAAGTACTTTCCATCTCTAAATGTATATCTGTGTGTGTACATATCTATAATAATAAAAGTGTATTTGCTAATTAGACTGGACGTCCTTCCGGACAACCTTCCAGCTGAAGCTGTGGCTGCGAGGAAGCCCAGGTCCTGGGTGCCAGAGGGAAGCTGGTACTGGCAGCCGGGGGAAGGAAGGCCTACTCTTGCACGAATTTCGAATATATATATTGGGCTGAATAGCTAAAATAAGGAAACATGAAGCTGGTGGCATAAAGAACCCAAAGATTGCACCTTAATAGTCTCTCTCTTGAATTACGTTTTCTCATGTTTCCTTTTTCTTAATGCAAGCATTAAAAAAACTTTTCAAAGTAAGTTTTTAGTTCTTTGGTCAAAGATAGAGACAACCAAATCGATGCAAATAAAATTAGAGATTTTAAAAAGTATTTATTTGAGAAAATTGACGTGGAACAACTTTGAGGATAACTTAATAACAGATCATCCAGCCCAGTTGGTGTGGCTCCGTGGTTGAGCATCGACCCATTAACCAAGTCACTGGTTTGATTCCCAGTCAGGGCACATGCCCTGGCTGTGGGCTGGATCCCCAGTGGGCAGTCATGAATAAGGCAGCCAATTGATGTTTCTCTCACATCGATGTTTCTATCTTTCTAACCCTCTCTCAAAATAAATAAATAAATAAATAAATAAATAAATAAATAAATAAATAAAAACATGTTTTTAAAAAAGAAAAGATTTTTTTAAAATTAAAATAAAATAATAGGTTATTCACACTGGGGTGTTGGAGCATAATACATTTTAGTCAGTTTTCCAGGGGTGAGGAATGCTGAGGGGTTCTAATGGTGTTTCATCACTGAACTTGAATGTTTAGCAAAATAATACAAGATTGTCCTGGTAAGGGCACTATTTCAAAGTTTGACTGTGATAACCTCTCCATTTAATTTTAAATTTATTCCTACACCCCAAATATAATTAAGTATAGCACCATGCTGATGTAATTCTGATGAACCATTTATTTCCTCTTCCCTTGTGAAAATAAGTTTTCTTTTAGGTATAAAAAAATGCACTTCAAAAAAATTCTCCCCTTTGAGGATAAATGTGATGGAAGGAGATTTGACTTGGGGTGGTGAACGCACAATACAATGTACAGATAATGTATATAGAATTTTACACCTGAAACCTATATAATTTTATTAAGCAACTAGAGGCCCGATGCACAAAATTCGTGCTAGAGTAGGCTTTCCTTCCCCCAGCTGCCTGCACTGGCTTCCCTCTGGCACCTGGGACACGGGCCTCCCTTGCAGCCCTGGCTTCATCTGGAAGGACGTCCAGTCTAATTAGCATATTATGCTTTTATTATTATAGATGTCACCCCAATAAATTCAATAAAAATTCTTCCCTAACTATGTGATAAGGACCGTGACTTTCAAAATCCAACACTGTTTGAGCTTTCATTGTCAATTAAATGCACTGAATCAAGCACATCAGGTTTGAGGGAGGAGAAAACATCAGTTAAATTTAATTTGCTCAGCAGTTGTCAGGAGCCGCACAAGATCTGGATTTTACTCTCCCCACAACTGAAAAGTCGGTGTGTTCCCATTTCTTGGATGCTGGCAAAAGACAGAAGACCCCCTTTATCACAGGCAAGGTCTTTATCACTCACAGCAAAAGCAGCAGCCAGGCATCAGCATGCTGCTCACTCCAGTTCCCCCCGCCCCTGAGGCCCATGGAGTGGCTATCTATTATGGGTGGTGCATTAATTTACCGGGGCCACTAAGCAAAATACCACAGAGTAGGCAGTCTTCAACAACAGAAATCTATCGTCTCACCGTTCTGGAGGCTCCGAATTTGAGATCAAGGTGTTGGGACGTGGATTCCTTCTGAGGGGCACGAGGGAAGGATCTGTCCAGGCCTTTCTTTGGCTTGTAGATGGCTACCTTCTCCCTGTGTCTTCACATCACCTTCCCAGCGTCCAAATTTCCCTTTCTTATAAGGACGCCAGTCATATTGGAGTAGAGCCCACCCCAACGTCCTCATTCTAACGTAATCACCTCTATCACGACCTTTTCTCCAAGTATAACCACATTGTCAGGTACTGGGGTTTAGGACTCCAATATGAATTTTTGAAGGGGCGCAATTCCGCCCATAACAGAGGTTCGCTTACACACATAGTGGGCGCATTACAAGAGAGGAACACTGACCTTGGGAGAATCACCATGGAAACAAGCCTGCTCTTGTTCAGGGAAGAGAGCCTCGTCCCTCAAGTTTTCTCAAGGCAAACACAACTCAGAAAAGGCGTGAGCGAAGAGTGGCCAGGGCCTTGCATTTTGGGCGCATGTGGATTGTCTCTCCCAAACACACTGCAGTCAGAATCTCAGATTGAGGTACAGCTACACTGCCCTCGCGTCTTTAAGTCAGGTTCTGTGTGTACGCAGCTATAGAATTGATCACGTCTCTCCAGAAGCTATCTGCATTGAAGAAAAACCTGAGCCATACCTCTTTAGTTTGCAATAATTATACTTATAAATATCTTTAATACCAAGTAGGGAGTCAATGTAGAGCTTAGTCATTACTATGTTGCCTGCTTTTGTCACATAAATATTTTTAACTTAAAGGAAGAGGTGTTTCTAGACTAGGTAGCTGTTTAGAGCAAAGGAACGCAAAAATATGTTCAGAGTTATCAAATGGAAATAATTCTTATTTCTTCCAACAGATGGAACTGCTACTGTCATATGGTATAATTTTGCTTTTGAACACGTTTGATTTTTCATCAGGAATAATATATAATAGTAAAGGTAAGTTTACGACTCTCTTACTCTCCATTTTCTTCTCAGGAGTTCTTTATATCCCTTCCTTGCTAACAGTTACAATATTTGTCTTTTAGTATTTCTTCATTGCCATCTCTTCCGCTGTTCCAAGATATTATCTGTTGTACTCTGGTTCAGAGGTTTCTAATAATACCACTGTGAATGTGTTGTTAAGTTGTGTACGTAGAGACTTTTCTTTTGTTATAGTATTTCATTACTTAGAAGTCATAGACTCTTTAAAATTTAAGGAGTGTTTTATATTTGTAGAACTTTATTTGAATAGATCTTTTGAATAGATCTTTTTTATTTTCCATCCATGAATAGTTGCTGGTAGTATGAATTATAAACTGAATTATAAGGCTAGTAGGTTAAGATGGAGAAATTTTCCTGATATACAGTGACCTTTGAACAACATGGAGGTTAGGGGAGCTGACCCCCTGCAATCCAAAAATCTGAGAATAACTTTTGACTCCCCCCAAATTTAACTCCAGTGGCCCCTCGGTATCTGCAAGGGATTGGTTCTAGAACCCCCATGGACACCAAAATTCACAGGTACTCAAGTTCCTTCTATGGAATGGTATAGCTTGTAGAACAGCAGTTCTCAACCTGTGGATCACGACCCCTTTAGCGGTTGCCTAAGACCATCCTCCATATCAGATATTTACATTATGATTCATAACAGTAGCAACATTACAGTTATGAAGTAGCAACGAAAATAATTTTATGGTTGGGTCACAAATGAGGAGCTGTATTTAAAGGGCCAGAAGGTTGAGAACCACTGGCTCTAACAAGATAAAGAGAGGATGGCCCTTAGACACAGAAACATCTTGATTCTACTCTGACTACTGTTGTGAGTTGGGTGACCTTTGAGCAATGCCTTAATCTTCCTGAGTCTTGGTTCAATCTTTTTTAAAGAGGAGACAATAAGTCATATGGCACACAATGGCATGTAAACCCAGAGTCTGGCTCGAAGTATGTTACGAAAAGGAGTTAATTTCCTTCTGTTTCGCTGCTCTTCCTTTAAGGAGTTTATTCATTAGGCAATGGAGTGTCAATAAAGATTTTTTAAGAAGCAGATAAGTGATTTGGACTTTAGAATCAAATTACAGCTTTAAAAAATAGATCTGGCCCTAACCGGTTTGGCTCAGTGGATAGAGCGTCGGCCTGCGGACTGAAGGGTCCCGGGTTCGATTCTGGTCAAGGGCATGTACCTTGGTTGCGGGCATATCCCTAGTGGGGGGTGTGCAGGAGGCAGCTGATCGATGTTTCTCTCTCATCAATGTTTCTAATTCTCTATCCCTCTCCCTTCCTCTCTGTAAAAAAACAATAAAATATATTCTTTAAAAAAAAAAAATAGATCTGGCAGCATTGTCAGGTGTGGGCAAAATAAATGTATGGGATGACCTTGAAAACTGTTTAACAGTATAACCTCAGAATGTACTTAAGCCATATTTGTGATACTTGTATTAGGGTTTTCAGAGTCCCCTCCCTTTCATTAAACTACTAGAAGCCCAGTGCACGAAATTCATGCACTCGGGGGGTGGGGGGTCCCTGCGGCCCAGCCTGCACCTTCTCGCTGCAGTCCAGGAGCCCTCAGGGGATGTCTGACTGATGGCTTAAGCCAGCAGTCAGACATCCTTCGTGCTGCCATGGAGGTGGGAGAGGGTCCCACCACTGCCACTGTGCTCATCAGCTGTGAGCCTGGCTTCTCCTGCTTTGAGCAGGATTGGGCTGAAACCGGCTCTCGGACATCCCCCAAGGGGCCTGGGATTGTGAGAGGGCGCAGGCCAGCCGGGGGTACCCCACTGGTGCACAATCAGGGCTGGGGAGGGACACAGGAGGTTGGCCAGACGAGAAGGGACCATGGGAGGGCTCCAGGGCGTGTCCAACCCATAGATCAGTCCCGATCAGCTGGACCCCAGCAGCAAGCTAACCTACCGGTCAGAGCATCTGCCCCCTGGTGGTCAGCGCACATGATAGCGAGCAGTTGAATGGCCTTAGCATATCATTGGCATATTATGCTTTGATTGGTTGAACGGATGGCTGGACGACTGGACACTTAGCATATTCGGCTTTTATTATAGAGGATGGGAATGTCTTATCTACAGTTCTAAGAAGGGCTAAAGCTACTCTATTTTGATTGGTCATCGATTCCTCTACCTGCTCCTAAAAATCCAGCTGTGCCTTCAAATTCTTTCTGCTCAGACCCACTTGCCACTCAGACCTTTGAGGGCAGGACCCCAGGTGACCCAAAGCTGGGAGGCACTCATGGGAAGCACTCATGCACTTTTTGCGCCAGAAAATTTGGTTTGTGCAGGACTCCAACATAGCCCCCTCCTTCCCATAAAACCATCTCCTATCCTCTCCACCAAATCATCTCTTGTCTTTATCCAAGCAGGAGTCTGAGTTTATACCCCGAATTAAAGGAATACATGCTACATTATTCAGTGGTCCCATCAAAGCCTCTTTTCTCAGGTTAAAGGTAAGGAGAAGGACGAGAGGATTCTGGAAAGGTAGCAGAGCGGGAAGCACCAGGAGTCCGTCTGTCTCCCCTCCAACTGTGCTGGCAGAGTCTGTCTGATGTAACTATTTGGAACCCTGAAATCTCCTGAAGGCTTGGACAGTAGATTGTAGTTAATTTTAGTCACTGCCCACTCATCGCAGTAGAAGCTCCCCACTCACCCACCACCCTCACCCCATGGCAGGCAGCTGTGCGGTGTTTCTGGGGCAGTTGCACACGGCGTGCAGAAGCCAGGGGAGGTGAAAGGGACCGTGTCTTGCAGATATTGGGGCTGTGTGCCCTGTTTGCTGACTGCGGCCGCTGACCGTGGAAGCAGGCAGCCATGTTCTTAGCCACCCACCCCCACCCTTTTGTAGCCAGAACCTCTCCCTCCCAACATAAAAGTGAATAGTAAACAAAATAACAAAAAAAGCAAACACTGCGGAATGGGAAGAATCTGATTTATAGAGTTAACCCATAATTAGATTCAATTGTTTAGTTTTCAACAACAGCAACAACAAACCATAAGGTATACACACATAAAAAGAAAACAACAACAACAACAACAACAAAAAAAACACACACAAGAAAGCATGGCCCATTCAAAGGGAAAAAAATAAATCAACTGAAACTTTTTCTGAAAAGCAGATCTACTATGCAATGGCTTTAAAACAACCATCTTAAAGATGTTCAGAGAACTAACGAAAGAGGTGGAGAAGGCTAACAAAACAATGTATGAACAAAACAGAAATATTAATAAAGAGATAGAAAACCAAAACAGAAACCAAAAAAGAAATTCAGGAGCTGAAAACAATAACTGAAATAAAAAATTCACTAAAGAGATTCAAAGGCAGATTAGAGGATGTAGAATAAGGAATCAGTGAATTTGAAGATAGGACAAAGGAAGTTATTGAGGAAGCTAAGAAAAAAGATTGAAGAAAAGCCAAAAGAATAAGAACCTGTGGAACACCCATCAAATGGACTAACATATACATTATGGGAATAACAGGAGAAGAGAGAGAAAGAGGCAGAGGGAATATTTAAAGAAATAACTGCTGAAAATGTCCCAAATTTTATGAAAGGCATGAACATAAACATTCAGGAAACTCAACAAACTCCAAGTAAGATGAATTCCCAGAGTCCTACCAAAGACAGAGAATCTTGAAAACAGCAAGAGAGAGCAAATCATTAAATACTAAGGATTCTCAATACGATAATAGGAGATTTCTCATTAGAAACTTTAGAGGCCAGAAGTCAGTGGACCAAAATATTCAAAATGCTAAAAGAGAAAACCTGTCAACGAAGAGTTTTATACCTGGGGAAACTGCCCTTCAAGAATGAGAGAGAAAAATGAGACATTCTCAGATAAACAAAAACTGAGGGAGTTTGTTACCACAAATTTGCCCTGCAAGAAATTCTCAAGAGTGTCCTGTAGGGCGAAATGTAAGGACACTAGACAGTAAATTGAACCCATATGGAGAAATAAAGATCTCAATAAAGGTAAATAGATGGGAAATTATAAAAGCTAGTATTTTTGTAACATACTTCTTTTTACATGATTTAATAAATTAATACGCTTTTAAAAAATTTATTAGTGTAAAAGTTAGTATTATTGTAACTTTGGTTTGTAACTCAAGATCCTGTATTCTACATAATTTAAGAGATGAATGTATTTAAGAATGTTAATTTATGTTTTGGGGCACACAATGTATAAAGATGTAAATTTGTGGCATCAGTAACTGAAAGGGGTGGCGATAGAACTGTAAAGGAGCAGTTTTTATGTCATTGAAGTTAAGGTGCTATGTATTCCAATTAGAGTGTTTACCTTTTAGGATATTAAATGTAATCCCATGGAAACCACAAACAAAATAGATAAAGAGCATACACAAAGGAAATTAGAAAGGAATTTAAATGTTTAACTATAAAAAAATCAACTCTCTCTAAAAAAAAGACAGTAATGTAGGAAATAAGGGTAAAATGTTATAAGGCATATAGAAAATTAAAAGCAAAATGACAGAAGTCGCTCTTAATTAGTAATTACTTCAAATGTAAGTAGATTAAACTCTTCAATCAAAAGAGAGAGATAGGCGGGATGGATAAAAACACACAGGATCTGTCCTTGTTGGTGTTGTTCAGTGGTTAGAGCGTCAGCCTGCCCACCCTACGGTCACAGGTTTGGCTCCCAGAACATTAATGTTTCTCTCTCCTTCTCGCTTCCCCTCGCCTCTCCCTCCCTTCCACCCTCTCTAAAAGTCAATGGGGGAAAAATATAACCTCAGGTGAGGGTTAACAAAAGCAAATAAACAATAAAACACACGTGATCCAACTTTGTTGTGTATAAGAAATTTCCTTTCCATCCAGATAAGGAAAAGGGCTCTTCCACGCCCCCCCCACCCCCCTTTTTGCGAGAGGAGTCACCTTCACATTCATAGCTCTCTATGAAAACAATTTTTTTCCCAATCTCCAAGTCCTCTCCCTTTCATATGCTCACAAAGTTGAGAAGCTTAAGAGTCAAACACGGTTTTTTGCCCACCTCTGAAAAATCTGCACTGTGTCCTTGTATATGATATCGTTTATTTTAGTGTTCAGTCCAACCTTCCTTCTTCCTATCCTGATTTCGTATCTCTAAAAAGAAAAGTGGTAGAAGATTTAGAATGTTATCTGGAGGTACATGAATACAAAGCATACAATTACCGCTGTTATTCTTTTAAAAATATGTTGTCATTTTTAATGGACATTATCCTACCAGTAACCCAAGATATATATATATTTTTTCGTATTGTTCAGTTGACGTCTTGAAACACTTTGATTGTGTCAACCAAGGATTGTCCGCAAAGAATGAAATGCTCAGGTTGTATCTTACTTCAGATGACTTGGTAAGGCCCACTGATAGCACGCTGCGACCTTTCACCTTCCTTTCGGCTCCACGTGCAAAACCAGTCCACTCGCCTTCCACTGGGTTCGGACTCAGGGAGGTAACATTCTGTATAAGTAATCATGATCACCGGAGCGGTGAGCCGGGGTGCTTTCCCACGGGGGCGTGTCTCACGACGTGGAAGGAGGAGCTCCTCGGACCAGAAGATGTAAGCAAACGTGTGGGAAATGTGTTTAGAAGGTTAGAGTCGGACACCTCGCAAGGGGAGGGCCACTGGGTCACGGGCGGCCCGTTAAAGCGCGTAGTCCCGGGGTAGACACCTGCTCCAGGCCGGCTCTGTATCGACCTGTGTCATCACCTGATGATCCGTCCGTTGTTTCGCCTCGCAGCGGACCTAACTTGCCCTGTTTCCCTGTGTGCTTTCTCTGTCCCTGTGCGTTCCTACGCCTTGTTGCTGCAGGCCCGCCCTTCTTTTCCCATGCCTCCTGCTGTTGTATCGCAAATCAGCTCAGAGAGATACGAGACGCCTGAATGAGCCAATTAATGAGGGGTCTTTACTCGAGCGGGCCCAGAGGGAGGTGTTTCCCAAATCTCTGAGCAAGCAAATAGAGGAAGTTCTCTGTATTTATACCTTTTTGAGCCCTTTGTCTGCAGATTTTACAAAGAGCTCTGTGTAGGTTACTGTTGCCGACAGTTTGTAACCGTGAATGCATAATGGACCAATACTTGGCATAAGAATATGGGAATGACTCTCAGTATCAGCATTAGCCTGTTACGTCAGAGGGCTAGCTTGCAAGGTCAGACCACTAAGTTTTTACCTTTTTCTATTATTCAAACGAAAACAGTTATTTTACAGACTACGGGACTATCGGAAAATAACAGAGTTGACCTACAGAATAAGAGGCTAAGAATATCAAAGTAGTTCACACAGCAGTTTCAAACAGCAGTTTTCCAAAGGAGGAATTGCTATGCTTCACTGCTTCGAGTCCAGAACATTTTATTATTTCTGCTTGGTTGGTTCCTGTGGCCAGGCTGCTCAAACTGCCATGTCTGCCTGCATTTCAAGTTTACCCTCTCAGTAATACTTTCTATTCCATCCCGCTTGGATTAGGTAAAATATTTTACTTAGCCACTGAGTGCCCTGGGCGGTTTTGTTTTCTTTAAAGATGCCTCCTTCTTCACTTTTTTAAAAGATCAGCTATAACGATCTTCATTTTTGTGTGGATGTGATTTATACTTTTGAAGTTGGATAGATGTAGCCTGGTAGACAAAGAAAAGTATCTCACTGACCTTGAGAAAGAATCTTTCCTTTTTATATAACAAGTGCCACCTTACAGTTGTTTTGAATAAGAGATTATTTAATCCCTTTGATTTAAATAATGGCAGATTTAAAACACATACACACACATCAAAATAAAGTAAAATATACTATTAAAGTAGTCATGTAGCAAATGCTACCAAAAACGTAAGTTAATAAATAATGCACGGATTGCTTAAAAATCTATGATAAATATAATAAAAACAAAGAAAAACACCCACAAGGGCAAATATATTTAGCCCAAAGTCTGCGTTGACTTAGTTCCTAGTTTCTTCGTCATATGCCAAACATATATTAGTGTTTTTAATTTTTATTGATAATTATTGTGAAGCTCATGCCCTTTGAGTCAAAAAATGCCTTTCCTATTTGTGATTATATATTACTAGAAGCCCACTGCATGAATTTGTGCACGGGTAGGGTTCCTAGGTCTGGCCAGCAATCAGGGCTGATCATGGCCTTCTGGCTGCCGGCCGGGGCCTTCCTTCCCTGGCTGCTGGCTGCCTGTGGGGCCTTCCTTCATTCCGCGTCACCCCCTGGTGGTCAGCGCATGTCATAGCGAGTGATCAAACTCCTGGTCTCCTGGTTGAACTCCCGAGGGGACACTTTGCACATTAGCCTTTTATATACTAGTATATACACTAGACGCCCAGTGCATGAATTCGTGCATAGGTGGGGTCTCTGCGGGGATTGAGCCAAAACTGGCAGTCTAATACCGCCTGCCACTCCTACCTGCCGCTCCTGCTCATCCCGGCCCCATTGCGCCTGCCGCGGGCTCATACCCAGTCAATCCCAAATGGGAGAGGCTGGCACCGCTGCAGCGGCACTCACCAGCCATGAACCCTGTGTCTGGCACCCATCCTGAAGGTGGGGGGGTGGGGGAGGAGAGGAGCCAGGATGCAATTGGCCCTCCAGGCAAGCAGTGGGACACCCTTGCCGGCCCAGGATCCAGATCCATCCTGCTGATGTTCACGTCAGGTGTCAGGAGCCACCTGGAGGCTGCTTTTATATTGTTTCTTTCTTGTGGAGCATCTAGGGAGGGGAGGCTGGTCTGTCAGTGCCTGGCTCGTTCTCCAGAGATTGGACCTGCAGGACTACTGAGGGAGTGAGTGGCTCCCTGCCGGGCTGGTGGGCCTCAGGGATGGGTGGGTCAGCTGAGCAGCACTCCCACTGTGGGAGTGCACTGACCACCAGGGGGCAGTTCCTGCGTTGAGCACCTGCCCCCTGGTGGTCAGTGCACATCAAAGCGACCGGTCGTTCTGGTTGTTCCGCGGTAATGGTTGCTTAGGCTATTATTGTATAGGACTAGAGGCCCGGTGCATGAAATTCATGCAAGCGGCTCGGCCCTCGCAGCTGCAGCTGCTTGCCTTGGCCCTCACAGCCCCGGCTTCGTCCGGAAGGTAATCCGGAAGGTCGTTCGGCTGTCCAGTCTAATTAGCATATCACATTTTTATTATTATAGATGGGAAAAGAAGGGCTTTAGAGGAAGAGAGAACGGCCAGCCCTGGGTCAAATCTTGTTCCTTCCGTGTATGGTCTGTATGCCGTGGGGCAGGTCACTTAAATTCTCTGATCCTCAGTTTTGTCCTCTGTAAAGGGGAATTATAACCTGCTGCTTAGGTGGTTGTGATGAAGTAGATCTAGCAGTGGTGTTAGTAGAAATAATAACTAACATGTATAAACTACTTATGTGTGTCAGGCATTTTTCAAAGGTTTTGTGTTCATGGTGACACTTAATCTTCTGTAAGATAAGAACTGTAGAGTAGTACTGAAGCTACTTGGGTTTACTGTCCGGAGCCTGTAAAATAAAATGACGAAAGACAGATTAACTGGAGAGAGAAAAAGATTTTCTTTATACACGCAATGTGTTTAATCATGGGAAAACTCAATGATAAGCAATTCAAAGGGGTGGTTAGAATGGGGGCTTACGTATATACCATCTTAACAAAGAGCAATAAATGGTGGAGTGTGACAAGACAAAGGAAAAGGAGTGTGGGTTTTTCTTCCGACCAATCCCCATTACATTGTAAGTTCCACGAGGGCAAGGATTTGTGATTTTTGTACACTTCTGTTCTCCCGGCACTGTATCGCTGCCTAATTTGTAGAAAGAGCTCAGTAAATCTTTTTAGAATGAATATGTCTCCCCACTTAGCTAGGTAACGTATCCAAACTATGGGAAGAAATAAATGAATTAAAACTCTTAGTATCCATCAGCATTTGTGATTGCTACACTTTTACATACCTTCTTAAAACTGGGAAATACCCAATCAAATGCAGTAAAATGAGTTTTGCTTTATACATTTGTTTCTTTTTTATTTCGACACAAAATAATGATTTTACTAAAATAGGGATTTCTACATGTGATAGCATATGGCTTTGAGTCTATGTTTATTAAGTGTAATAATTTTTATGACCATTTCTATGAAAGAGATTATTATAAGGATTGATAACATTTATTGTGACGCTAGCATAATAGATTACTGAGTTCTGAAAGTGAATTTTTCAAAATAGACTCTCTTCCAAGAGACTAGAATGACTAGAGATAGCAGTCTTTAGCAGCATCTACTTTTCATAGATTTTTTTCTCACTTTTAAATTAATGTAATACCCTTTTCTTCATTGAATTGTCATTACTTGTTTGTTTTTCCTCTTTCCTAAAGAGAATCCAGTGTATTTTCAAATCTGACAATAACTTTACTTCAAAGGACTTTCTAAGTGTGTTCACATCAGGAGGAGTTGTTCCCAGCTTGAAAATCATAAATAGTACATATGCTGGCATCTTCCACTTTAATTTAAAGCTGGTAATTACATTTTATTTTGTTCTGTTTAATAGCATTAATAAGAAGCATACTCTTCTTAATAGGATGTGTTGTTGTTGTGTGTTTTTTTAAAAATAGCTAGTCCAGTAATATTACATCTATATATTTTAAAATTCAAAAATAATGTTATACTTTTTGCTTTAAACAGTCATATTTCTTAAAAGAAATTAAGAGAAGAAAAGAAAAACTATACATGGTTGTTTGCTATTTACCTACATATTTGCTATTTGCACTGCTCTTCATTCTTTTCTATAGATATAAGTTGCCCTCTGGTGTCATATCTTGAAGAACTTTTAGCCTTGGCCAGCATTGCTCAATGGTTAGCGCGCTAGTCTGTGCACTGGAGGGTCGCAGGTTTGATTCCTACTGAAAAGCATGTAGCTGGGTTTCAGGTTCCTTACCTGGCCTGGTCAGGGTGCATGTGGGAGGCAACCAATCAATGTGTGTCTCTCATTTCTCTCTCTCTCTCTCTCTCTCTCTCTCTCTCTCTCTCTCCCCCCTCCCTTTCACTCTCTCTAAAAATCAATGGGGGGAAATAGCCTCAGGAGAGGATTTAAAAGAACTCCTTTTAGCATTTCTTACAATACAGGCCTGCTGGCAACAATTCTCTGGGATTTTTTCCCATTGAGCATGTTTTTATTTCACCTTCTTAGGAACGCTTCATTAAGACATAATTTACATACAGAAATTCACCTCCTTAAAATGTACCATTAAATGGTTTTGAGTATATTCATTGATTGTGCAACCTCTGTGTTTTCTCCTAAAAAGTTTCTGATTTTACCTTTTACATTACGGATCCATTCTGAGTTCATTTTTGTGTGTGGTGTGAGGTCAGGGCCCACATCATCCTTTCACATGTGCAGAACCAGCTGCCCTAGCACCGTTTTTTAAAAATATTATTGTTCTTTTTCTACTGAATTGTTTTGGCACCTTTGTTGAAAATCGCTTGACTGTAAATATGAGGTTTTATTTCTAGATTCTCAATTATACTGTATCGCTGCTCTATACATTGATATATATATATATATATATGAATTTTTTAGAGAGAGGGACAGAAACATTGATTGATTGCCTCTGGCATGCCCTCCCCACCCCCACTGGGGATATATTGATTCTTTTTTTTTTTAATGTTTTTATTGAACTAAAAAAGAGAGAAAAAAAAAACATCAATTGGCTGCTCCTTGCATGTTCCCTACTGGGGATCAAGCCCACAACCCTGGCAAGTGCCCTGACTGGGAATAGAACCAGAGACATTCTGGTGCATGGGATGATACTCAACCACCTGAGCCACACCAGCCAGGGCCCATACATCTGTTCCTAAGCCGGTACCATGATGCCTTGCTACTATTGCTTTGCAGTAAGTTTCGAAATCAGAAGAATGAGTCCTACAACTTTGTTCTTCTTTTTCAAGATGGTTTTTGCTAGTTTCCATAGAATTTCACTAGTTTTCATCTGAATTTTAATATGAGCTTGTCAATTTTTGCAAGGAAGTCAGTGGAAATTCTGATAGTGAGTGTGTTCAACCTGTAGATCAATTTGGGGGGTATTGCCATTTTAATAATATTAAGTCTTCTAAACCATGAATATCGGATATCTTTTTATTTAGTTTCTTTTTTCATTTCTTGCAACAGTGTTTTGTATTTTTCAGAATCTAAGTGGTGTACTTCTTTTGTTAAATATATTCCTAATATTTTATTCTTTTTTATACTATTGTAATGGAAATAGCTTTCTTAATCTCATTTTCAGGTTGTTATTTGCAAATATATAGAAATAAAATTAATTCTTGTATATTGATCTTGTATACTGCAACCTCGCTGAACTCATTTATGAATTCTAATAGTTTTTTAGTGGTCAGTTTAATGTAGTATACATTTCTAAGAATAAAATTACTGGTAAAAGGGTATATGCATTGGATGTTTTTGTTTTATTTTTGTTTTTGAAAGATAGAGTGTAGCCCTAACCGGTTTGGCTCAGTGGATAGAGCGTAGGCCTGTGGACTCAAGGGTCCCAGGATCAATTCTGGTCAAGGGCATGTACCTTGATTGCGGGCACATACCCAGTAGGGAGTGTGCAGGAAGCAGCTGATCGATGTTTCTCTCTCATCAATGTTTCTACCTCTCTATCCCTCTCCCTTCCTCTCTGTAAAAAATCAATAAAGTATATTTTTAAAAAAGATAGAGTGTAATATGCCAAAGTAAGTGTTGTTATTAACATTGTAAAAAACTGTTTTCTGATGTCTTTTTTAATTTAGGTCAGTGATCAAATTTACTGGTTGATTGATATTCCCAGAAAAAACATTACAAAAAGTAGAGGTAAGAGTGATCTGAATTAATTATTATAATCATGGGTCTGGATTGCCAAGTTTAGCAAATAAAAGTATTTATTATATTACAAAATTGTTTGCTATCCCATGTATGACCTAAATGTATGACCTAAATATAGGTCATACTAAAAATTATTTGTGTTTAACCTGAAATTCAAATTTAATTGAGATTTCTGTATTTTTTCTGACTATTTTTTTATAGATTGTTCTGACATGTATAACATTTATATTATTCCTTTCTAGAACTTGAAAATTAAAGTACTGAGGAATTTGTGCACCAATTAATTTTACTGAAACTGAATCATTAATCTTAAAATGTTATAGGCAATAATATATAATATGTTATTTTACTATGGAATCTGCTATTAAGTGCTAGCTTTTGTGCTTATTTGCCATTTGGTGAATTATCTACTTAAATCTTTCTTGTTATATATTCTATATACAAGTCCCTTGTCAGATATATGATTTGCATATATTTTCTGCCAGTCTATGACTTGTCTTTTTTCATCTCTTAAGAATGTCTCTTGAATATCAGGGATTTGAATTTTGATTGAGTCTAATTTATCAGATTTTAATTTATGAATTGCATTTTTTGGCATTATAGCTAAGAAATCTTTGCCTAGCTCAAGTTTATGGTTCTGAGTTTGGTATTTAAGTTGGTGACTCAACTTGAGTTAATTTTTGTACCTGACACAAACTGAGGTTCATTTGGGGGGGGTGGCAGAATATGGATATGTAATTATTCCAACACCATTGTTGTTCAAGTTCTTTGTCTCCATTAACTTGCTATTTCTGAACTCTCTATCTTTTACCAATACCACGCTATCTTGATTACTTTAGCTTCATAAAATGTCCAACTAGCATAGAGAAATAAACATTCAAGCACTGGAATAAGCCTGGGGCTATTTTTTCAGGGTGGGACACAATCACCTTGGTCACTTATCTAATAGATACGTCTTCTTTCCCCAAAGTCACATGGGTTTTAAAAGCCACATAGCCCTCTTTCCTGTAACTCTTCAGAGAATCCTACTGCTGTTCTGAGTTCTGGAATAGCAAGTGAGAGCCCATAAACTTCCTGAATACATTGGTCTGGAGTTTTGGCACTGAACTCTTCAACTTCCGGTTCTGGATCTACCAGATAACACAGTGTACACAGCCTCTTGGCTGTTCTATATGCATCTTTCACTAACTTACCAACATCACCCGTGAGGTTAATACTCCCCATGTGTTTAGGGTGAGCAGGATGGGTACTGCCACCAAACAGAAATGTGTGCTGGGTAACCAGCAGGTGGAAAGAGATGCTGTTGGTATAAAACCAATCTGGAAAATATCGGATATTACTTTCCATGAAAGTATCAAACGAATACTCTTCCTGGTATTTCAATCATTCCATGTACCATTTATAGGACCCACATCATTATTTCTATTTCTGACTTTAATTGAGACATAAAAAGTGATCCAAGACGTGTGGATCCTCAGGGCTCTTATTTTTATGTTTTGTTTTGTTTGTTTCTCTTTATTGATTAAGGTATTACATATGTGTCCTCATCCCCCCATGGGCTCCCCACCCCACCCCCACTCATGCCCTCACCCCCCTGGTGTCTGTGTCCATTGGTTAGGCTTATATGCATGCATACAAGTCCTTTGGTTGATCTCTCTCCCTTACTCCCACCCTCCCCTACCTTCCCTCTGAGGTTTCACAGTCTGATCAATGCTTCTCTGTCTCTGGATCTGTTTTTGTTCATCAGTTTATGTTGTTCATTATATTCCACAAATGAGTGAGATCATGTGATATTTATCTTTCTCTGACTGGCTTATTTCACTTAGCATAATGCTTTCCAGTTCCAGCCATGCTGTTGCAAATGGTAAGAATTTCTTCTTTTTTACCGCAGCGTAGTATTCCATTGTGTAGGATGTACCACTGTTTTTTAATCCACTCATCTGCTGGTGGGCACTTAGGCTGTTTCCAAATCTTAGCTATTATAAATTGTGCTACTATGAACATAGGGATGCATATATACTTTCTGATTGGTGTTTCTAGTTTCTTGGGACATATTCCTAGAAGTGGGATCACTGGGTCAAATGGGAGTTCCATTTTTAGTTTTTTGAGGAAACTCCATACTGTTCTCCACAGTGGCTGCACCAGTCTGCATTCCCAGCAGCAGTGCACGAGGGTTCATTTTTCTCTGCATCCTTGCCAGCACTTGTCATGTGTTGATTTGTTGATGATAGCCATTCAGACAGGTGTAAGATGGTACCGCAATGTCGTTTTGATTTGCATCTCTCGGATGATTAGTGACTTTGAGCATGTTTTCATATGTCTCTTGGCCTTCCTTATGTCCTCTTTTGAAAAGTGTCTATTTAGGTCCATTGCACATTTTTTTGATTGAGTTGTTTATCTCCCTTTTGTTAAGGTGTATGAGTTTCCTGTAAATGTTGGATATTAAACCCTTATTGGTGATAACATTGGCAAATATGTTCTCCCATGCAGTGGGCTTTCTTGTTGTTTTGTTGATGGTTTCTTTTGCTGTACAGAAGCTTTCATTTTGATGTAGTCCCATTTGTTTATTTTCTCATTAGTTTCCTTTGCCGTAGGAGCTGTATCAATGAAGATACTGCTTCGGCATATGTCTGAGTTTTTGCTGTCTGTGTATTTCTCTAATATTTTAATGGTTTTTCTGTCTTACGTTTAAGTCCTTTATCCATTTTGAGTTTATTTTTGTGTATGGTGTAAGTTGGTGATCTAGTTTCATTTTTTTTTTTTTGCATGTATCTGTTCAACTTTCCCAACACTGTTTATTGAAGAGACTTTCTTGACTCCATTGTATGTTCATGCCTCCTTTATCACACCCTTTCTTGATTAAAAACCCTCAGCAAAATGGAAATAGAGGGATCATACCTCAACATAATAAAAACCTTATATGACAAACCTACAGCCAACATCATATTCAATGGGAAAAAACTAAAACCATTTCACCTAAGAACAGGAGCGAGACAGGGACCCACTTTCACCACTCCTGTTCGACATAGTACTGGAAATGCTAGCCATAACAATTAGACAAGAGGAAGAAATAAAAGGCATACAAATTGGAAAAGAAGATGTAAAACTGTCATTATTTGCAGATGACATGATGCTGTACATAGAAAATCCTAAAGACTCCATCAAAAAATTATTAGACTTAGTAAATGAATTTGGCAATGTAGCAGGATACAAAATTAATGCCAAGAAATCTATGGCATTTTTATACCATTAGTGAACTTTCTGAAAGACAGATTAAAAAAATAATCCCATTTACCATCGCACCAAAAAAATTAAGATACCTAGGAATAAGCTTAACTAAGGAGGTAAAAGACCTGTACTCGGAAAACTACAGGACATTGAAAAAAGAGATAGAGGAAGATATAAACAGATGGAAGAACATACCGTATTCATAGATTGATAGAATCAACATCATTAGAATGTCCATACTACCCAAAGCAATCTATAGATTCAGTGCACTCCTCATTAAAATACCAATGGCATATTTCACAGACCTAGAATAAACTCTCCAAAAATTCATCTGGAATAATAAAAAAAAAAAAGACAATGAATAGCTGCAGCAATCCTGAGAAAGAAGAACAAAGTAGGAGGGATCTCAATACCAGATATCAAGCTGTATTACAAAGCCACTGTTCTCAAAACTGCCTGGTACTGGCATAAGAACATATATGTAGACCAATGGAATAGAATAGAGAACCCAGAAATCAACCCAAACCACTACGCTCAATTAATACTGTTATGTTTTAAAATTTTTATATTTCATGAAAGTTATGCATATGCCAACTTTAATCCAGTCCTATTGAAGGCAAGTTAAGTTCTCCATCAGAAGACTGACTTCCCTCATTGTTTTATCCAGTTGCACAAGAAGCTCCATTTGTAGAAACATATATGATGTTTCTCATACCATTGCCCAGAGTCCAAAAACTGCTTGATAAAGAGTAGTGACAACAAGAGCACAAATAGTAATTAATCTTCTTGGGTACCAGGTGCTTCAGTAGTCACTGGAAGAGCTATATCTTTGCTGTGATATAGATCCACCTCAAGGCATGGGTGGATATGAGCACTTGTGCAGCTAAGCTGTTTGGACCAGGCATGTTGTTCATTGGTGCACCCTGGTTTCAGCCTTGGCCTCAGTCTTGGCCTGTGGGTGCAACTGCAGGGGCCCCCAGGCTGAGTTCATCATCTATGGCTTCCCCAGGTACCACTCATACTTTTAACTCATCTATACTTTTATATTTAAAGTGGATTTCTTAGAGTTAGCATATAGTTCAGTCTTGATTTTTACCTCTAATATGAAAATCTGACTCTTCATTGGTATTTTTAGACCATTTACATTTAATGTAATTGTGGGTATGGTTGTACTAAATCTCCCATCAGGTTGTTTTCTATTCATTCCGTCTCTTCTGTTTTCCTTTTCCTTTTATGTCTTTATTCATATTACTTATTTTTTATGATTCCATTTTGTCTCCAGTATTGACATATTATTTGTGCTTTAAAGTGTTCTTATTGTCAGCCCTAGAGTTTATACTATGTATTTTAATTAATCACAGTCTACTTTTAAATAATATTATACCACTTTACCTAAGTGTATAATTTTCTTTTTACAAAGCCATGACTGCTCTTAGAGAAAAATTATGATCTAAAATATTATCTGGATTCATTGCTGTGGTGATAGAACATTTCACAATTCTTTTTTTCTTATTGTATCATCAAAATATTTATAGGCAGACTATAGAAAAATATATATAAATGCAATCAAAGTGATTGAGAAATGAAGGGTCATCATTGGTGGTAATGTTCATATGGTCTTAAATTTTACCAACATGACATACTAAAGAATAGTTAATGATTTGCCTTTTATTTCCAAATAGATATTGCAGCTGTAGAAGAATGGTTAGTCAGAATTTATTTACAACATGGATTAAATACTTACACTACTGAAGGAACCCTGTTGGATAAACTCCGAGGTAAATGCCAGCAGATAAAAGTAACATGGGATTTGTAATGTTCTCTCAACAAATCTTGTAACCTACTTAATGCCTAACTCTGTGCTAAGTACTAGAGATAAATAATTAAGAAATGATCATGACTCTGATCATGATCCTAATGAGGCAAAGAATTAAAAACATGTGGGTGATTGTTAAGAGAGTGCTATAAAGGGCGCTATAGAAATATGGAGATGGGCTTTCTCGATAGCCACCACGCAGGTCATGATAAACAATGGCTTTCTAAAGTCAGTTCTTGCATCTTTTATAAAGACGTTTTAGAAGGTACTGTTCATTGCAGCAGCCTTCTTTAGGAGGACCACCAGCAAAATTTCTTGTTCAGCCTTAGTAAGAACATTTCTTTTTTTCCATGAAAAATCGGTTGCTTAATTTTAAGGACATAAACACTGAGTGATATAACTGACGAGGTTTCTTTTTCCCCGCTGTCTGACTCATAGCCCGATTTTTAAATCAGCTATACGCTATAGTATACATTTTTTAAAAATCCTCAGTCCTAGATTTTGTATTTATCCTCACTTTCCTTTTCACTTTATTCATTCACTCTCACTTTAATAAGGTGCTATGCAGAGGAAACATAAATAGTACATTTTATGAACAAGATCACCTGGGTAGCTTTAAGAAAAGTAATGATGTCTGTAACACCCCTCATACCAGTGATGGCGAAGCTTTTGAGCTCGGCGTGTCAGCATTTTGAAAAACCCTAACTTAACTCTGGTGCCGTGTCACATATAGAAATTTTTTGATATTTGCAACCATAGTAAAACAAAGACTTATATTTCTGATATTTATTTTGTATATTTAAATGCCATTTAACAAAGAAAAATCAACCCAAAAAAATGAGTTCGCGTGTCACCTCTGACACGCGTGTCATAGGTTCGCCATCACTGCTTATACCCCAACTAAAATCTCATCTCCGTAAGTGGGGCCAGGCATCTGTTGTTAAGAAGAAATATTTTCTGCACAGCTGGTTCAGATGTGCAGAGCTGCTCTAGAGAAGAGGTTGCATAGGTACCAGGAGACATGTACAAATCTATTTCATGCGACATTTTTTATAATAAGAAAGATGGAAAACAACATAAATGTACAGCGATAGGGAAAGGACAAATACATGTGGTATGTTCTGTTAAAACGAAGTAAATAGACCATATATGTCATTGAGAACAGAACTCAAAAACATTGAGTGAAAAATCAAGTTTCAGAATAAAGTAGGAAAGCATTTATCTGAAATTCAGGAAATCCATGCCCAGCCATTGTTGCTCAGTGGTTGAGCATCAATCTATGAACCAGGAGGTCACGGGATCGATTCCCACTCAGGGCACATGCCTGGGTTGTGGGCTCGATCCCCAGTAAGAGGCATGCAGGAGGCAGCCCATCAATGATTCTCTCTCATCATTGATGTTTCTATCTCTCTCTCGCCCTCTCCCATCCTCTCTAAAATCAATTTTATATATATTTTTCCAGGAAATTTATTCAGGAAATAAAGCAATGCTGTATCTTGTTCATGGTTACATATATATTGTAGTGAAAAAATAAAAGCATGGACTAGAAATGCACACAGCAATTTCACGATAGTGCTTGTAAATGGGGAGAATTTGGGAATGGGGCTGTGGAGGGGAGCAGGGTTATCTTCAACCATATCTGCATTATTTTATTTCTTTAACCAAAAGAAACATATCTAAAACAAAAAGGACAAAATGTTGTCTTTCCTGTTGTCGTAGTGTCCAAGATTTTTATAAATAGCGAGTCAGTTGTTCAATAGTCATTGCAAGTCTTTGAGACTATGATATTTTGTCTTATGCTACTTTTAAATACTAAAATAACAACATAAAGTTCTTTCCATTTAAAAAATAATCTGAAATCAGAATCATCTACATATTGAGATGTACCCAGAGTATTACATGCTGCATTAAAAACGAATATACACTTAGAGTGTACAGAACTTAACAAATGAGTAGTTCTTTTTTATTTTTATTTTTTTATTTTTTTATTGTTTAAAGTATTACAAATAGTAGTACATATGTCTCCTTTTTTTTCCCCAATTGACCTTCCACCAGCCTCCCCTCCCCCCTCCCAGGGTCTTGCGTCCATTGGTTATGCTTATATGCATACATACAAGTCCTTTGGTTGATCTCTTACCCATTCCCCACCCTCCCCGGCCTTCCCGCTGTAGTTTGACATCTGTTCGATGCTGCTCTGCCTCTGTATCTATTTTTGTTCATCAGTTTATATGGTCTTTATTATCCATAAATGAGTGAGATCATGTGGTATTTTTCTTTCATTGACTGGCTTATTTCACTTAGCATAATGCTCTCCAGTTCCAGCCATGCTGTTGCAAATGGTAAGAATTCCTTCTTTTTTACAGCAGCGTAGTATTCCATGGTGTAGATGTACCATAGTTTTCTAATCCACTCATCTGCTGATGGGCATTTAGCCTGTTTCCAAATCTTAGCTATGGTGAATTGTGCTGCTATCAACATAGGGGTGCATATATCCTTTCTGATTGGTGTTTCTGGTTTCTTGGGATATATTCCTAGAAGTGGGATCACTGGGTCAAATGGTGGTTCCATTTTTAAATTTTTGAGGAAACTCCATACTGTTCTCCACAGTGGCTGCACCAGTCTACATTCCCAGCAGCAGTGCACGAGGGTTGCTTTTTCTCCACATCCTCTCCAGCACTTGTCATTTGTTGATTTGTTGATAATAGCCATTCAGACACGTGTGAGGTGGTACCTCATTGTTGTTTTGATTTGCATCTCTCGGATGATTAGTGACTTTGAGCATGTTTTCATATGTCTCTTGGCCTTCCTTCTGTCTTCTTTCGAAAAGTGTCTATTTAGGTCATTTGCCCTTTTTTTGATTGGGTTGTTTATCTCCCTTTTGTTAAGTTGTATGAGTTCCCTGTTAATGTTGGAGATTAAACCCTTATCAGTGATAACATTGGCAAATATGTTCTCCCATGCAGTGGGCTTTCTTGTTGTTTTGTTGATGGTTTCTTTTGCTGTGCAGAAGCTTTCTATCTTGATGTAGTCCCATTTGTTTATTTTCTCTTTAGTTTCCATTGCCTTAGGAGCTTTATCGTTAAATATATTGCTCCAACAAATGTCTGCTATTTTGCTGCCTGTGGCTTCTTCTAAGATTTTTATGGTTTCCCCTCTTACGTTTAAGTCCCTCATCCCAAATGAGTAGTTCTTACAGGTTCCAGGTGCAGCACTGGGCTCTACCTGTCAGAGGATCTGAGAGGTGACCAGTGTGGTGGGTGCACAATAAGTGACAGGCAGAGTCGTGTATAATGGACTTGGAGAGCCTGGCAGGGATCAAGGTAAAAAGTCTGGATTTTATTCTAGTTATAGTGAAAAGCTGTTGGAGTGTTTTAAGCAGGAGAGTGATAAATTCTGATTTATGCCTTATAAAAAGATCACTTTGGCTGCTGTGTAGAGAACTGAATATTGGGGGAAGGATGGCAAGAATAGAATAAAGGAAATTGGTTGGCAGCTGTCGCCCTATTCCACTCAAAGAATGGTCCGGAAGTCCTTGGGCTGTGGATTAGCAGTGGAGGTGGTGAGAAGTAGGAGTCTTCAGAATATGTTTTGAAAGTAGAACTGATATGACTTCCTGGTGGACTGGGGGTGAGGGAAACCAGGCATACAGGATGAATCCTAGATCTCTCACTGGAGCAACGCCCTGGAAAGTCAGCTGCCTTGCCCCAAATTCTCTGACTTTTGGAGTGGATTTGTTTGGTTATAAATCGTGTCTCTTTCCCTTCTTGGCTGTCCCTAAACTATGTCAACCCAGATGGAAATCTAGTTCCTTTCCTGGCTTTGCACTCTGTGAAAAATATATCCCGTGCAGTCTTTGGTTTTGTAGCAGATTTTATTAAAAGTTTGGGGAGGTGGAGGAGGTTTACATTGAAGAAATGTAAACAGTTCAAGAATTGATTATCAGATATCTCTGTTCTTTAAAGTCCTTTGATGATATTTTTGAAATTCAGAGAGCAGTATTCTGTCAAATTTCCCTGGCTTATGTTTTTGGATGCTCTTCCCCGCCCCCCCCCCCCTTTTTTTTTTTCAGAAGAAAAGAAAGCCTCCCATTTTCTTATGCAGTAAAATTTTACTTTCTCCGGCTCCAACCCTTTGCACATCCAAGAGCAGATTGCTGGGCTGAAGCCGTCCCACCTCAGATTGGTTTCTCCTGTTGGTTCCACCCTAACTTCTTTCTATCTCCCAGAAATCCCTCTGAGTGTCTTGGCCACTAAAGATTAACTTCCCTGTTCTCCACTGTGACTCTGGATTTATTCTCATTTTTATATATCTACTGCTGTTTAGATGGTGTTGGAGGAAGAGAACAAAACATAAATGTAACCAGGCCAGCATGGCTCAGTGGTTGAGTGTCGACCTATGAACCAGGAGGTCACGGTTCAATTCCCAGTTGTGGGGCTCGATCCCCAGTGTGGCAGCCGATCAATGATTCTCTCTCATCGTTGATGTTTCTATCTCCCGCTCTCTCTCCTCCCTTCCTCTCTGAAATCAATAAAAAATAAATAATAAATAATAAAACATAAAAATAAATGTATGGGTTCTTGAAGCAGAATTTGTGCTCCAGTTTATAAATGTGCATATCCTGTGACCCAAAGACTTAGTTTCTGGGGGTAGATCCTGTGGCCAATTATATTTTCCAAAGATCGTGAAGGCGGTCAGTGTGTTCCATCTCACATGCACTTCTGCAGGGTGACCTTGCCAGGCCTCCATGAAGGGCAACTAGGCTTCCTTCTTTCTCTTCTGAGAAATAAGAATTGACCTATTTTTACTGGACGGAGAGTGAGGCAATGCCCCCATTTTTGGATCAATGGGATAGTTCATTTACATAGCTGCTCTAAAATCCTTCAAGGAAAGCAACAATGCTCCGTGTTCAAGACGGCTGCCACAATTTAAACACCTAAACTTGATTTTCATAGAACCCATTCTTCAGTGGACGCTTGGGACTGTAATAACAGAAGTCAACATCAGAAAGTTATTTCCACACGTGGTCGGCCTCAAAGCAACAAAATGCCCCTGTGCCAATGACGTGGCGCTGCTTGGCTTCCTTCTGAACTCGGCATTTAATGGTAAGTGAGTGGCTTTATTGGATGTGAGAAGCGAGGTTTTGTATTTTATGACAGCGATGTTTAATGGGTGGGACATGCTAAACGTATAGACACAGGAGTGAAAACATTTCCTAAAAATACCTAAGGAGTTACCTTTCATCGCTGCACCCTGTGTACTTGCAAGTGTGATTTACTATCTTTCTCCCTGTGACTTTTTGCCATTTTGACCTGAGCGTCTTTCCTAATTTCCTTTATCCTCTGCCTTCCATGAATGCATCACTTCCTGCCAGAGATTATCCACTGTGATTCTCATCCATCTATTTGTGCCTGGCTATTCCTGCCATGTATAAATAGGCCCTGCGATTCTAAGGGAGCACAGCATTGTTTTATTTATTATGTATCCATGGTGACTGTAATACTCACTAGGAGCCTTACACATTTCAACTACTAATTGTATTATTCCAGTTGTTTATCTCAGGCCATTGATGACCTCCTGGTCCCCCAGAACCAATAAATATGAAGGTACAAGTAAATAAATAAATTTTAAAAATAAGAAACAAAATGTTATCACTCATAGTTAATATGTGTATCCACCTACAAGTCCAAAGGACTCAACAGAAAAGCTATCAGGACAAATATGGAAGTGCCACAGAATTGAAGGATATAGTAACAATTTATGAAAACCACTCCGCCAAAGACAAAAGACTCTAATTTTTAAAAATTTTATTCAGCCGAAACCGGTTTGGCTCAGTGGATAGAGCGTCGGCCTGCGGACTGAAAGGTCCCAGGTTCGATTCCGGTCAAGGGGAGAGGGAAGCAACATGAATAACAGAATTTTTAAAAAGAATAAAAAGAACAAAAACTTGCCCTACCATGACTTATTATAAAATAATAGATTCAAGCTATGCATTAGTATAGGGAAAGGCGATTAGACTTGCCCCAACTTTTTTTGCATTTCGAATGGCTTCCAGTCTTTGAGTTCTCTAGCTCGGTGCCTGCTTGTGCTGAATTGTCTAGTTAGAAATGTGTCTCTTTCCCCTCTATCTCAACTCACGGAAGCTCAGTCCTTTTCCGGTTTGTCCTATGGATGCCAGGCTAGGGCCCCTCCTCCTCCTCTTAAACCCCTAGTCCTGCCTTACTTCTGTCAGCCATAGGAGAGGCGCTGTGCTTAATTCATTGAGCTCAATCTTGCCACACAAGTGAGAGCCGCAGAGAGAAGGGACAGTCTCTGCTTGATAAGGTCTCTCTCAGCAGATCACCACCAGGTCTGGAGAAAAGACATCGCTTCTGCAACGTGTTCTTTAGATGCAACCACCTTTTCCCTCCGCTGGCCACCACTGCACTCAAGCCAAAAAGAGGCTCCCACAGTATCGAGCTGCCACTGCCCCAACTAGCAGTTGGCGAGGCCCTTGTCCAGCCCCCCAGCCATCAGACCTCATGGAATTAATGGTGGGAACGAGTACCCAGGGGCCCCCTGTGCTCCAGTTTGCACTTGTGACCTGCCTCCTCCTCAGTGACACTCCTAACACACCCACCATGCCTCTCATCCTAGCTTTATCAGTCACCCAGAAACCTACATCTCCTGGGTCACCGATGGTCACCCGCACACACAAACTGTTCTGGCTTCCTTTCATTTCGCCCCAAATCTGTCTCTTTCCATCCAGCCAAATCCATTCAGTGGAATTCGTGATCTGTCATCTGTAAACTCCCCAGCACTTCTCATCTTTCCTCTGAATGCCTCCCTAACTTTCGTGCCATAAAGAATAACCTGGCCATTCCCAGGTAAGTTCTTTCTCTTGTAGCCTCCCTTGCAGCACCCCCCCGCCGCCCCCCCCCCCCGCAGGGGTCACATATCTCAGAGCCCAAGGGCAGGGTTGTCATCCCTTTTCCCTAGGGCTACTTCTTAATAATAATCACTCTTGTCCTCCCCTCTGAAATACCCAGTTCCTTTGAACTCAGACTTGCCTCCCTCTCCCACTCCTTATTGCCAGCCTGTGGTGACCTTCCCACCACTCGCACTCACTCACTTAGACCCCTGACTTCCTCTCCGCCTACTTTTATCACTATTGTCCCAAACATATGAACGACCCATGCAATACTCAGTTCCAAGGCCTCCTCTCCTTCGCTGATCTTCCCCCATCTTACTTCCATGGTCAACTTCTTGACCTCATTGTCTCTAATAATGTTACTACTCCCAAATCTCCACTTCAAGCATCTCACACGCTCTGTACTGCCTCCTCTTCTTTCAATCTCCTCCGGTACTCACACTCCAACTTTTCTTTGATTTTATTGAGACTTCACCATGGGGTCACTCCCACGTTTTTCATTACCCAGAATTTTTCCTTCTGTTTTCACCATCACTTGCTTAGTCCATCCTTATAAATACTTCTGTGACTTCCTCGCCCTTCTCTATCTCCCTTACCTGCATAAACCCGGCTCTGGTTAAAACCACCTCTATCCCTGCCCTGGAATAGCAGAATATTGCTAGAAAAAAAAAAATGTGCACACTAATCCCACTTTAATTCCACCAACTGGCCTGACTGTAAAATGCGTGATCACAAGTCTCAAGTGGGTACTCGGCACGACCCAGAAACTCTCTCTCTTCCCGGGTATGTTTATTTTCCAACTCGGCAACATAGCTTATCACACCACTTCCCACACTCCAAACCGTCAACATCACCTTCCTTTTCTATTCACTCTCAGCTGCGCTTGTAATACTTCATGTAGAAAATCAAGACTGATCGCAAGGAACTCCGTCCTTGTGCCTGCATGTCTGCCATCCTGCCTGTATCTGGACTCCCCTGCTTTGTCTCTTTGCCTGTTGCATTGTGGGAAGTGTCTCTGCTGCTATCAAAGGTCACCCCTCACCCCTTGTGTTCTGGATCCCAACCCCTGCCCAGCCATCGGAAGAGTCTTGCTCCTGCATCTCACTTGCAAATCTCACCTTTCGTGCATGTTCTCCTTCCGTACGGGATCAGGTCATCAGCATACAAGCACACTCCGCTGTCCCACAGCTTTCAGCAAAATCTTCACTTATCTCACTTTACGCCCATCCCCCATTTTTCTGTTTTCCCTCAAAGCCAAAAATTCTGGAAAGAATTTATTGCAGATGGCAGCGCCACTGTCCACCACCCATGCATCTTCCTTCCAGTACACATCAGACCTGTTCCCACCACTCTACTGACTGGTTCTTCCCAGCACCACCCACAGTCTCCACATTGCCGGTTCTCTTTCAGCAACATTGGACCCAACCGACCACTCGCTCCTCAAAAACATTTTATTCTCTTGGCTTTCTTGACACCACTTCCGATTGCTTTTATCTTGCCTCCTAGTCGCTTCTTAGTTTTCCTGGCTGGCTCCCTTCAGTGTGACCCTAAAATGCCGATGACCCCCGGGCTTGGTCTTTGGCTTCCTTCCTGAGGGAACCATTTTCTCTCCCTGGGAAACCTAACCCAGTGCCGGGGCTGGTAATGCCATTTTCAGACGGACAATTCCCACATCTGCATTTCTGGTGCTGGCCACACCTTTGAGACCAAACTCCTCTACCAGATTGTCGAGTTTACAGTTGCTCTGGAAGTCTAATGAGCATCCCCATCCAGAACTCTTGATCCATCTCCCTCTAAAATCTGTTCCTCTCCAATATTCCTCTTCCTAATTAATATCCAGTTACTCGAAAGTAGAATCTAGGACACATTCTTGACTGCTTGGACTCTCCTGACATTCCAGGGTGGTGCTCTACCCAGCGTCTATCCCCAAGGCGGCCGCTCTTCACCTCCACTACAATCTTCTGTCAAGTCAACATTGTTTTTCCACGAGACTAATTGACAGCCTCTTCACTGGTCGCCCCCTTTTCTAGTCTTGTCCCAGGATACTCACCCTCCACACAGCCACCAGAGTGATCTTCTCAAGTGTCAGTCAACTCACATCACTTACAAACTTCCCTTTGCCCATTAGAATAAAATCCAAACTCTTCACAATGGTCTACTCAGCCTCTTTAAACCTGGGATACAGTTGTGGCCAGTTTGCCATAGAGAGTAGCCTGTGACTTAATTTTAGTCTAAAATATTAACCAGAATGATTTTAGTCTAAAATATTAACCAGAATGAAGCATGAACTATTTCTGAACTTCACTGGAGTCTGGTCATGTAATATCATGCTAGACACCTCTCATCACCCCCACTTAGAATATAGTGTACTGTTACCTGTAGAACTAAATTTGGTGTTTAGAAAGGCAAAGCTTCTCTTTAGCTTTTCTCTTCCTGGAAAAAGTAGATGGTTCTAACACTTCTGCCTACATCTTCCCTATACAGAAAAGAGCCAAGAGTTAAATGCATTCTTTATAATATGGCTGGTCCCACACTCGTCTTTTGAAAACAAAGTATATATATTAGATTATCAACTGTCTTCAGACCCTCTGTACTCCACTCTCCCGAACCCCCAATCATTATGACTTTTGACTAGACTTCAAATCTACATTCCACGTTTAAAAAACAAAAGGCTCACAACATTCCTAGCAGCAGCGGCCAAGGAAAGGTGGGATCAGGGAACAACGTGCTTTCGGTGTTTGAAATATGTTTGGTCTTTTTAAAAACAGGTTCTCATGAGGCATTAGCAAATATTTTTCTATTTCTAAAACCACAAATATTAAAGTAAATCAAACATAATTTCTCCTCTCGGGGAGTTTACATTTTAATTTTTTTCTTTAGAGTTTTTTTTTTTCTTCATTGTTTACTGAAATTGTACTAATGACATAGCGACATATTAATGCTCAGAAGGATTTTAGGAAGGAAACACTCTTCATCTACTCTTTTAGGTTCATTCCCGGGGGGGGGGGGGCGGGGGGGTCTGAATTCGACTCTCAAAGATTACCAGGAGAAAAGGAGTGTCGTTTTTATTAATATTTACATTCAACGGAGTTCACAGAAAATAAGTGAATGAAACTCAAAGTAGTGGTTAAACTCAGAAGTTTATATACCATTTGAACCAAGGAAAGGATGATAAAATGGGGGAAGTGACTAGAGTGTAAGCGGGGGGACTAATAAGAGTTATTTCGTAAGGTCTGTTTACACAAAGCTGTCTCAGTGTCGATGCATCTATCCAGTGATCAGAGTGTTCTCAGTCTGGGACAATGGGGCACCTTCCTCATGGGAAAATGGATGCCCTGCTTTTAGGCAGAAAAGGGGAAGATAGAGAACTCTTCTTGCATCTATTGATTTCAGTTGCCTTCAACTCAAAATAATCCTGAGGGCAAAGTGGCATGTTTTGGGGTGGCATATTCTGACCCCACTTCCATATAAAACAAAATACTTAATAGTTAAACCAGATGGTTGGCTAACATCCTGTGGCATAGCCCGAAGTGACTTCATCTTTCCAGTGCTTGGGGGAGTGAGATGCAATCTGAGGGGAGGGGAGTGGAGGCCTGGGCAGAGAATGGGTTGGAAGGTGGAGCAGGCTCTGGCCCATGAAGACCTAGCACCATGGAAGTGGGTTACTCGCTTTGCCTTAATTTCCCTTCCCTCTCATGATAGGTGTTTACATAGGCCTCAGCATTTCCGGATTTTGGCTTTATAATGAGACCCAGTGGTTTAACCTGACAGAGATGATCTATTCCAAAGTTGGAGAAGGTAAACCCTCTAACAGTGCCCTCGTCTTCAGCATTTCCTCTATATCAACATTTGATCAATATTTCACCTTTTCCTCACTTTATAAATCCATGGCATAATCTCTTCCTTTAGGACATACAGAGCTTTCAGTGGTGGATATGGTTTTAACAAATCATTTCTTAGTTATCCTCACCTCTTTGGGACTTTTTGTAAGTGGAGATCTTCGTCGCCCACCACACTCTGATCTAAAGGTATGTGAACAGCTTCGTAATGAAGGGTTAACCTTAAATGTCTTTCAAGACATAAAGTAGAAACACTGAATTCTTGAATTATATGTGGTATATCTTAAAATTGAAATGCTTCTTCCTTTTGAAAAATATAAAAGCATAATACAGTGACTTCTTCCTTTGCCTTATTATTAATATTGTGTTGAATATTTTGAAATGGTGCTAGTGTTGTTACTATACCAATTTATAGTAAGTTTTAAATACATATAAGTAGAAAACTATCTATCTATCTATCTATCTATCTATCTATCTGTCTGTCTGTCTACCTATCTATCTATCTATCTATCTATAGTTACATATGCTTCCAAAATGCTTTAGGGTGATTTGTAATGCTAAATATTATATTACAAAGTAACATAAATTAAAGTAACTCTTGGGATTGAGAGAAGGGAATATATATTTTGGTGAAAATATACAATATACATAGCATGAAATTCTTAAGCATGTTAATGAGTACCTCTCAAAAATTACCACAACAGAAATAAGAGTAGTAATAAAGATTTAGGAACAGTAGAAGAAAAGATAAGAGTAAGTATGAAAAGGGCAATTGTATTGGTTGAGAAGTAGGTATTTCTTCAGCTACACAAATATTCACAGCCTCCCCGCTTTCTTCACTCTCTCTGAGAAAGTACCATTTGTTGCTCAGCCAATTAATCTGGCCTTCCACGTGCTTATCATGGGGTTGCTGAAGCAGAGAGTTGTAGAGGCCAGGAACAGTGACTCGAGTTCAAAGTATAGAGGGCCTGACCCAGGGGCTGCACTGGGCTGGGCAGAAGGAGGCCATGGAGAAAATGACAGATTTAGGGTGTGTCTCCCTAATCCCACGTGGGTAACAGACTTCGTGTATTTCCACACACTTCTTAACTCCTCCATTTAAATCATCCGCAGATGGGGTTTCGATCCCAAATCCTTTCTGGAGTTAAGTTAAGGTATAAATCAGTGATGGCGAACCTTTTGAGCTCGGCGTGTCAGCATTTTGAAAAACCCTAACTTAACTCTGGTGCCGTGTCACATAGAGAAATTTTTTGATATTTGCAACCATAGTAAAACAAAGATTTATATTTTTGATGTTTATTTTATATATTTAAATGCCATTTAACAAAGAAAAATCAACCAAAAAAATGAGTTTGCGTGTCACCTCTGACACGCGTGTCATAGGTTCGCCATCACTGGTATAAATTAATCAAATGGTGAAACAAGGCAAAGACTGAAGATGAAATCAGTGAGACTCTCCTAACTGCTGAAATATTAAGGAAACATTGCATTGAGTGTCATTCACATTGCTGCGGTTTGTCATGCCTTTTCCTATCAAGCAAAAATTAAAGTTCCTTTTCTTTTCCTTCTAGTTTTCAAGGGCAGACTTCTGTGGTTTTGAAAGGGTAAGAAGCTTTACATTTCCAAGGGTTGGTTAAAAGATATGTTTCCTCGGTGCCCTAAGAGATGAGGTACAAGGCAAGAATTCACAATATAGATTATCCCTCTTACTATCATATTATTTATCATTTGAGCTAAAAATATAGATATATATTGTATTTCTACCAACTATCAAGCAATGATTCCTCTTCTGTTTCCAAGGGAAAAGTGCCCGCCTTGTCTCAGAGACCGCCCCCACCCCTGCTGACCAGGATGGTGGTGGGTGGTCAGGTGTTTTCTGCCCAGGGCGCCCAGTTGAAAAGAGAGTGGGGCTGAAATCTGGCTAACACTGTACGCCCCATCCATCTACCCGATGCAGGTCTGTGTCCACCTGGAGAAAGTCACTTTCTAATTTGCACGAAAGGCCATATAAGCTAGCCACACCTCTGTGTCTGGCTTTTTGTGGGGATCTTATTCCATCAGTTATCTTCCCTCTCTGCTACAAGGTCAAGTTTCATGATTCAGTAGGTCATTTCCATCAACATCTAAGCATGCTTTCGTTTGGAAAGCACAACAGAAATTTTGACTATTGCTAGCCTTTTGCCAATGTCTCCTCCTCAGTCCTTCCTCATACATGCAGGCATGCTCAAGCATGAAGTTATTCTTAAAAATGATAAGGATTTACCTTCAAATAAGACCTTTTTTATAATGACCGAAGGAAGGGTGGTAAGAATGGGATGCCCGGGGCTGTTTGGGCAGGTTGGAAGGGGTTACTACTTGATGACTTAATCATTTACTTATTCATCCATTCTGCAAATATTTGTTGAGTACTTTCTATGGTCTATACTTTTTTAGACAAGAAGAATTCCATAATGAATAAGACACAGTCCCTGCTCTCAAGGAGCTTACCATTCTACTAAGGGAGATAGATCATAAACAAGCACACAAACAAATGCATAAAATGATTGCAGATAGTAATCAGGGCTTATTGAAATGAAAACAGGTCATTACAGCAGGTAAACTGAGAGTGAAGGGAAGATAGTATTCTACTTTAAATAGGGTGATTGTAGCAGACCTCTCCAAGGAGGCGAAATTTAAGCAGAGGCTTGAATGACTTGAGGAAGCACATTCAGACAGAGGTAATAGTAAGTACAAAGATGCTAAGTTGGGAAATTGGTTTAGTAGAAATAGCAGGGACTTCGGGCAGCTTCTTCAAAGGTACAATTCTAACTTGTGTAAAACATACAAGATCCTTCAGGGTCAGGGCCTTCCCTACCTTCTTCATTCCTGTCATGCCTACCCCTCACGTCAAGCCATTCTTGCAAGCCATTAGCTTCATTCTCAGGAAGTTTTCTCCAAATGTGAGTAAGAATAGCCACCAGGTTCACAAGCCATCAGTTTACCAATCCCAAAAGGAATACAATATCTCTTTCCCAGTAGTTCCTTCAAGTTTCAGGACAGACTCATTAACCTGCTTTGAATCATGTGTTCATTCCTGACCAATCCTTGTGACTTGGAGTCAGACCTGGGTCATGAGCTCATCCTCCGGAATGAAGTCAACATGATCTGATGAAATTATCCCATAGATACTGACTGGGCTCTTACCTGTTTGATTCCAGGTAGGAGATAAATAAAAAGAAATCTAAAAAGGAAGAAAAGGAGTAAGTCAGGGCCCAATAAAGTTTCTATATAATTTGCTCAGGTATTATAATGATAAGTACAGTGTCCTGCCAACCTGAAGATTTATATAAGAACTCAAAAGTTTCATTTAGGATAACACCTTACCACACCGTTCAAATAAATTGTTTATTCTGTTTTAGAAGCCTATTTTGTTTGTTTAGCAGTTGTGTTGAGATATAATACACGTCGCATAAAATTCTCCCGTTTAAGGTGTAAATTCCAGTGGGCGTCAGTATAATCACAGAGTTGTGCAACCATTATCACGACCAATTTAAAAGGATTTTAATGCACAGGTTATTATACAGATTTTATTACTGACCTCTAAAAATGCAAGGAGGTCTCGCTTTTGTTTCAACAATAATTTGTAAGTCAGAATCTTCCTATAACAAAAAACCATCTCAAAGTCTTGCACATAATTCACATCCAACGTTATACAATCTCACTTTCTGGAAAGCTTCTCTCTTATGACCAATTTTTCAAAACCTATATTTTTGTGGCTTTTTTCTTATTGCTTCTCGCCTCTGTCAGGCTTCTGTGGAGAGTCCTTAAGCCTGGCTGCAGCTAATGAAGAGCAGAAGATAAGGATGTGACCCACCGTGACTGTGGTGAAAGGCTAATAATTTCTCTAGCTTCCAAAAGACTAGTTCAGAGGCATCTACCATCAACACACGCTCATTCAGATGAAACTTCTTTTTATTCCTGTGTGTGTGTATGTATGTGTGTGTGTGTGTGTGTGTGTTGTTCAAAAGCATTATTCTTGTTTCGTGTCCTCATTCTACAACCTTTTATTTGCATATAATATTTCTTTCTCTATTTGCCTCACATTCCTGAAATATTGAACTTTTAAATTTCTTAAAGAGTTTGTAATTTATATCTTAAGTCCACATAATGCCTAAATGATATTTTTATTTATTTGTGTAGGGTGACTATGCCAAAGGAAAATTGTGGTATAATGAAAGATGTTTTGCTAACAGAGAACACTTTGAAGGTAAATTTTAGGTAAAGAGATATTAACAGGCTTTTCCCCCCCCAATATGAATAGCACATATAGATGAAATGAAATGACCAAATAAAAATAGAATAAAATGTAAAGATAGGTTTGTTTTGTGTCAGTTCATGGCTTAAAACTAAGGAGAGCAATTCATTTAAATCTGAAACAACAGACATGTCCTGATAGACGTGCAAGAAAACTGATTCTCATATATGTAATGATACATTTAGAAATATAGATACTGCTTGTAATTTCTATACCTTTATATTTTATAGTTGACTATGTTACTGTCACCTTTGAGAGAAACAGGACTTTAAGTGAGGTATGGCATTGCATAATCTAAAAGGTAAGAAGTTCTATGGTGCGTGATTTTTATGGGTTGTTATTCATCTAAAACAATAGCCGTTCTACAGCCTGAAAGGCTTAACAACTCCTCTTTGCTCCCAGTGGCTCCTCTCCGTGGGTCTAATGGTGAGTACCTGGTTATGTTCAATCTAGACCTGCACAGTGGTTCCAGAAAAACAACCCGTGCCAGAAAGGGGGGCTTTCTGAACTCACATCCCCCGGAAGAGAAGCACAGACATGAAAGATTTAACACTCTTATTTGTAGCCAGCCATTAGTTTGTTTGCTTAAGAGGACTAATTAGAACTTATATGTCAAAAACAACATTAACTTGTCCTTCCTCTTTTTTGCAGGCAAGCTCTTGTTTTTATGGGAGAGAACCATTTCTTGAATGGTTACCTTGCTTACCTCAGTTGGCAAAAGGAATGAAAATTGCCCCTTCAACTGTAAAAACATTTCTGGTTGACCAAGATCATAATGCTGGAGTGTACCTCTTACATAACCAGGTAGGCCTTACGGCCCGAAAGTGATTGCTCTTGACGCTACAACCATGAAAATTTAACTAAGTAAAACTATTTCCGAGGTCTTGTTATCTTTGGCAGTAGAAAATGATAAAATTAGCTACAGCAAAATGATTTATGGCTGATACTATAGATTAGGACACTTTAGAGGTTTCTGGCCTCCGATTGGCATTCAGTTTGATGAAAATGGAAAATATGATGCTATTTGCATAATGATTCTTCTTTGCTTATTCTCCAAGAATATAAACTGAGTTAGATCTACAGAAATGTAAGGTTTCATAAAAGTGGTTAGTTTAGATTAACAAATAATGGAACTAAGTTGCCACAGATCTATATTTCCTATTCCAAAAGGTCTTAACCTCAACTGTGAATTAGAGCCATTAAAAACATATATTAGCCTTAGCTGGTTTGGCTCAGCGTCGGCCTGCTGATGGAAGGGTCCCAGGTTCGATTCTGGTCAAGGGCACATGCCCTAGTTGTAGGCTTGATCCCCAGTGGGGGACATGCAGGAGGCAACCAATCAATGATTCTCTCTCATCACTGGTGTTTCTATCTCTCTCCCTCTCCCTTCCTCTCTGAAGTTAATAAAAATATATTTTAAAAAAACATATATAAGTTCAACCCTAACCTTTGATTTTAGGAAGAAAAAAATAATTTTGCCTACCCTCTTAGGTTCATTAAGCAGGGTCCTTTAAATTAAACTGACAAAAGAGAGTAACAGGAGAAAAGAAAACTATGTGTGTAGCACATCTATAGGCAGGTATAAGTCAGTGATGAGTAACTCAAAAAGGTGGTTAAAATTGTAAGGTTGTATACCATCTTAATAAATTAAGGGGGGTGATAAAGGCACTTAAAGAAAAACAAATGAAAAGATAATGGTTTTGCAGGAGATAATAAAGTGTATTTATATAGGTACTAGAGGCCCAGTGCACAAAATTCATGCACTGGGGGAAGGTGTCCCTCAGCACAGCCTGCATCTTCTTGAATCTGGGACCCCTCGGGGGATATCCCCACAGGGATCGGACCTAAACCGGCAGTCGGACATCCCTCTCACAATCCAGGACTGCTGGCTCCTAACTGCTCGCCTGCCTGCCTGCCTGCCTGCCTGATTGCCCCTAATCGCTTCTGTCTGCCAGCCTGATCACCCCCTAACCACTCCCCTGCCGGCCTGATTAACAACTAACTGCTTCCCTGCCGCCTGATCACCCCCAACTGCCCTCCCCTGCAAGCCTGGTCCCCCCAACTGCCCTCCTCTGCTGGCCAATTTGGTTCTGATTGGTTGGTTTCTATGCCAGTCAGCATCAAAAGCTCTACCTCTTAGGCAGCAATTGGCTCCGCACAGTTGATCCAGATTTAGTTCTGATTGGTCAGTTTCTATGCCAGTAAGCATCTCTGGGCCTATCAACGGGGCCTGATCAGAAAGGCGGGGCTGATCAGCAGCCCCGGTGTAGGCCTGGAGAGAAATGGATGCCCGGCTGCTGGCCAGGCCCGGAGCTAAAGAGAGAGGCAAGTGCTGATCAACAGCTGCCATAGAAACTATGGATCAGCCCCTGCTTCTCTCTTCGGGCCTCTCTCTGGGCCTGATTCTCAGCCCCCTCAGCAGTCAGTGCTGGGTCACCGTGCCTGCAGCCACAGTCGTCAGCGCTGACTGCAGGACTGAGCCTCCCCCTTGGTTGCGGATGTGATGGACCCAGGGTTTTTATATATCAGGATGAGTGGTCTTTCTGTCTTCTTCAGCTTATAAATCTTCCATGAAGCAAGGAATTGGGGTAGGTTTTATTCATATTCTCCCTTCTGGGAGTACATCCGCCCTGAAGAGGAATTGGTGGTGATCTTATTTCTCAAAGTTGCTGCTTTTAGTCAGATAAGAGAAGGCCTTTTCTCCTGCATCTGTTGAATCTCAGATGTCTTCCACTTAAACTCATCTTTATAACAAAGTGGCATATGTTGGGGTGCATATTCTGATCCTCTTCAGGATCATGATCCAATAGAATTGGAGTGTGGCCCAGGGGTCCACACTTTTAAAACATAGTTTGAAGTGATAGTTATGAGCCTGGGCATTGGAGTCTTTCTGCTGAGTTCAGTCATTCTGCCATTTAATATAGAACCTTGGACAAATTATTTAATCTTCTAAACTTCGTGTTCAGTAGCCATTAAATGGATGTATAGTGGGGAAGGCAGAGTAAAGAGATGTCAGTGGTTGCTAATCCTTCCAGTTCTAGGCTTTGTTAGGGGTCCCTATCTTAGTCAACATCTGAGCAACAGGAAACTCTAAAAATTGTAACATAGACTAGTATTACTAACGGAAAAATTCTGATGATTGCTCATGCTTTATTTCTAGAAAGAGACCTCTGTCTCTGTGCACATCCTAGAAAATGACAAACCAAGATTAAAAGAAAAATTTCCACTTTTCACGTTTCCTCCATCATTCTCTTCTCCTGTTGGGATGAAATTCCATCCACGAAGCCATTTACTGTATGTCTATGGCAATCAGGTGCGTAAACGTGACATTTCACTTGACGTGGGTATGAATCATGCTGAGTGGTTATGCATCAAGTAAAAAATTGTCACTGGTGATCAGGAAGGTGGAAAGCCCGATGAAGAGTGATTGAGAGAAGCCCTGGCCAGTTTTTCTCAGTGGTTAGAATGTCGGCCCTCGGATTGAAGGGTCTCGGGTTCGATTCTGGTCAGAGGTACGTACCTCACTTGCAGGTTCTACGGGGAGCCTGCGGAGGCAACCAATCCATATGTGTCGCTCACATTGATGTTTCTCTCTGTCTCTATGCCTCCCTTCCACTCTCTCTAAAAATAAATGGAAAAATATCCTCGGGTGAGGATTAACAAAAAATAAATAAATAAGGGAGCCTGAGAGGAGAGGAATCTGAGACAATGAATACACATGCCTTTGCAACATTTTGCTGAAAAGTGGAGCTGTGAAATAAGGCAATGTTTGAAGGAGGAAGGGTGTTTAACAGAAAAAGGTCTTTTTTTTAATGATTGGAGAAATTATGTTGTGTGCTGATGGGAATTATTCAATAGGAGGGGGAAATTGATCCTGTAGGAAAGAGAGAGAGAGGAAAGATTTCTGGAGTGATGGATATTTCTAAATGGGTGAGAGAAGAGGCAATCTATGCACTAGTGGAGAGGTTGGCCTTTGGAGGAGAATTATTCTACCACAACAGGGGGAAGGAAGAGTTTATGGATTTAAAACTGGTAGGTGGGTAGATGTAGTAATGGAAACATGTGGGAATTATTTTATCAATAAAAAAAATCAAAGTCATTATTTGAGAGTGAGGAGGGAGGAAAAATGTTGGGGGTTTGAGGAAAGAGAGAACAGAGTAGAATGTTTGCCTAGGAAGAGGGGAGGATGAACTAAGGGAATACAGTGTTTGTGCCCATGATTTAAAGTGTGACCAGTGCATTATTATTACATGTTCTTCTCCATGTTCAATTGTGGGGTATATGCATAGTACAGAAGACAGAGAGTTGTATTTAACAAATGTTGGAGTTCTAACAAAAAATTATAAGAAAAGAGTGAAGAAAATCAAAATCAAAAAAGCAAGAACAAAAGAAGTAAGAGTGTACAGATGGGAATGCAATAAGACAAAGAAAGAAAATAAGTCTTAAAGATTAAAAAGTAGAAAACAAACTCTAAAAGATATGATAAAAAGATATGATGGAAGAGTAAATTACCACAACATTTTAGGAAAGCAATTTGGCATTATTATCATCCTGTAAATTTTAATGTTGCCTATTCTGTGACCTGCCAATGTCACTTTTTTGAGCAAGGAAATATATATATGGGGAAACATTTAAAATTTTTCATCACAGCACTGTTAATAATAGCATTGGATAACTAAATATAATCCAGATGCCCATGATCAGCAGAATGGATAAATGACATGTTATTCACATAATTCATGAAAAGCAAATTAACTGAACCATATTAAATTATATTGGGGGGCGGGGAGAATATGTTCTAGAAGATAATATTTTCTAATAAAGAGGGAATGTGCAAATTGACTGTCATGCCATAATGGCAAGATGGCTGCACCCACAGCGGAGGCAGGGATTCCATAACACAAGATGGCTGTGCCCACAGCAGAGGCCGAGTTCCCATAATGAGCTTTAATGAGCAATCAGTAGGGACCTGAGGCTGCATGGCGCTGGGTCAGGGCAGGGGACCTGAGGCTGCACCTCCCTCTCTGGTGGGGCTTGACAGGGGACCTCAGGCCGCTCCCTGCACCCTGGCACCAGGCCAGGGGACCTGAGGCTGCACCCCACACCCCAGCACCAGGCTGTGGGACCTCAGGCTGTGCCCCCCGCCCCGGCGCCAGACTGGAGGACCTCAGTCTGTGCCCCCCACCCGGCAGGGCTTGACAGGGAACCTCAGGCTGCATCCCCCACCCCGGCACCGGGGCAGGGGACCTGAGGCCGTGCCCCATAGCCTGGTGCCAGGCCATGGGACATGAGGCCGCACACCATGCCCAGCAGGGCTTGACAGGGCACCTCAGGGCACAACCCCCGCCTAGTGGGGCTTGATGGGGGACCTCAGGCTGCACCCCCCACCCCAGCGCCAGGCTGGAGGACCTGAGGCTGCACCCCCCCACCACCTGATGGGGCTTGACAGGGGTGGTGCCGGCTGAGTCTGGGTCTCGCGTGATTCTGAGGCACACGTGGGTGGGCAGGGACTTGACTCTAGTTCCTGTGGCGCACCCCAGACTCTAACAGGAGGAAGATTTTCATATACATTTTACTAATTTTCTTTCATCTCTGACACTTCTATTATAGAGAAAGGGCAAATAGCAATATTAAAATATTTCCTCTAATTAATTCCCTTTTAATGTGCATGAATTTTGTGCACCGGGTCACTAGTATATGTATAATACCTTTGGATCAAAAAAAGAGTATAAAGAGTGAAAGTAAAATCAAACAATACATTAAACATACACATGTGCTAAAACTAGAAAAAATAGCAAGGGAATGAAAAACACATTTCAGGACATTGAATATCTCTGCAGAAAGAGGTAGGGTAATGGAATTGGTAAGAAACATAGGAAAAGGTAATTAGCAATATGCTAATTCTTGGGTTAGGTTGTCAGTTCACACATATTCATTATAATAAATAACATAAGAAAAATAAAAGTGAGCATAAATAAATAATTTAAAACATTTAGAACACTGCAATGAGATACCATTGCTTTCATTCAAGTAACCAGTAACAATTAAAAATAAACTTTGGATGAAATCAAGTATTGGTGAGGTTTGGAGAAATGGATACTTGCATACATTACTTATCTATTGATCTATCTATATATGTATAAAAGCCTAAGTGACCATTACGACTGGTCGACCGGTCATTCAGTCAACGGGTTGCCATGATCCACACTGACCACCAAGGGGTCAACGCTCAACGCAGGAGCTTCCCCCTGGTGGTCAGTGCACTCCCACAGCCAACCTCCCACAGCCAGCCAACCTCCCGCTGTCCCTCCCCCCTGGCCAGCCAACCTCCCACAGTCCCTCTCCCTGGCCTGGCCAGCTGGCCCTGATCATCCCCAATTGCCTCTAGTAAGACTATAAACTGGCAATGTAAAATTTAAGAACACTTCTGCAGTATCTATTAAAATTATAGATATACTAGTACTAGAGGCCCGGTGCATGGATTCGTGCACTGGTGGTGTCTCTTGGCCTGGCCTGTGGGGATCGGGCCAAAACTGGCTCTCCAACATCCTCAGTGGGGTTCCAGATTGTGAGGGGGCAGTTCTCAGGTGACGCACCCTGGAATTGAGCTCCCTCCTCTCTGGTTCCAGGTACGTCACCCAAGAACTGCCACTGCCAAGTGACCACGTCTTGGCAGCTTCTGCGTTGAGTGTCTGCCCTGGTGGTCAGTGTGCATCATAGCTACTGGCCAGTCGGCCGGTGCCTTAGGCTTTTATATATATATATATATATATATATATATATATAGAGAGAGAGAGAGAGAGAGAGAGAGAGAGAGAGAGATAGAGATAGAGATAGAGATATATAGATATAGATATATAGAGATGCATAGATATATATATAGATATATAGAGATGCATAGCCTCTGACTCAGCAACTTGGTTTTTCAGTACCTGCTCTAGAAGTACACTAGCAGTATAAATGAGCAGGCAGAATGGTCATTGTCGTATTATGACAGTGAGCATTTTTATATAACCTTTAAACTTTCATTAGTAGGAAAATGGAGTATCTCAAGTATAATATATCCATAATTATTGGATACTATGCATCAGTACAAAAGAATGTAAAGATCCACGTGAGCTAACAAAATGGTCTGAGATATATTGAGTGGCAAGTGTAACTTACAGCCCAACCAGTACAGGAGGATGCCATTTTGAACATGTTGTTCAGAGCTCCCTCCCCTTCCCACTGTACCTCCCCACCCATCACCATTTGCAGGGCCCAAAGCAAGAGTAAAGATGCAGGCTCCGATATCCTATGTTTAGGACATGGATTGTGCTATGCCAGCAACGAGTGCTATACCCCTGAGTGATGGAAGCACCTATGTGCTCTTTTGTGCCGAGCCAGCTCAGACAAGGGTTCTGCAAGCCTGAGAGAGGGTGGCGATGGATGAAGAAATGACAGACAAAGAGAATAATCTGGGTCTAGGTGGGTCTTCCTGTGCCTGGCTGAGGCCACAGAGAGAGATCCAGAGGCAAGCTGAGCCTTTATTTTATAGCAGAGGTAAACAAGGTAGTGGTCACCATAGTTACAATTTCATGTGAGTTTCACTTGTTTTGGCAGCACTTGCTACATCTCCCTCAGCCCATTAGCTTCCCAGATAAGATCTAGGGAGCTTATAAGGTCAAGCCTAATTATGCTAAGAGGGCTGTGCCCTCTGAGCTGGGACTTGTTTGTGGCTTTGTCAACAGGTCAGTCTGAGGCTTAACCCTATAGCCGCGCCCTACACTATTTAATAAACTTTCTCTGTGTGTTTGTAAGATGCAGACACACTAAGTGTGCAGTCCAGGACAAGGGTCCCTCTTGCCCAAGTGTAAAGGTGGTGCTGCACCCAAATACATGCTTCCTCTCCTCCTCCTCATACAATGAACTGTTGTAGTGTGTGTGTGTGTGCGTGCACGTGTGTTCATTTGTGTGTGTGTGCGCGCGCGCGCGCGTGTGTGTGTGTGTGTGTGTGTGTGTGTGTGTAAAGGTGTAGAAATTTCAAATTGATAACAGTAGTTACCTCTGGAAAGGGATAGAGGAGACCACGATTATATCAGATGATGTATAAAAAATTATTTATAGGGTAGTCAAAGAGACTTCAGCCACATGATAATGTTTCAAATTTAAGAAAAGCCTGTTTTAAATTTAAGAAAAGGTATAACTTACCACTAAAATTAATTTTAAGAAGAAATTAAAAATCAGAAATATTCAATTGAATAAGACATAGGCCATTAAAAGAAGTACCAAGCAGGATTCATCCAATACAAGATCTGATTTATCTTTAAACAGCCCTTAACAAATGATGAGGAACTAGAGAAACTTACATGCTATGTGTGGTGGGGCATATTCGAGGATTTACTAAGATCCCACAACACACTTTTGCAAATGTCAATGGCTCTTCCACACAAAACATGTTTGCATACATATTTGCCAGGTGCCTGGAACGTGAAGTCTCATGTCGATGTGGGGTAAACTCTTTCCCCCATATCCAAATACACCCAGCGCTCCATCCTTTTATAAACAAATAGATCCCACTGGGGAGATGATGGGAATAACTTCATTCTTCTATGCATTCACCATGCCTACTGTGCAGACCTGAGCCCACACATACACTGTCAGACAAACTCTAAGAAGGAAATACAGAGTAGACCGAATAAGTAAGAGTCGGTATGTGTCAGGGGGAGGCGAGGGGGGATGGATGGATGTGGGAATATGGACAAGACCATTTAGGAGGCTAGGCCGATAGGTAATTGCCTACTGTCGCAGGGCAGCTCTTTAATGAGGTGTTACCTTTTTATTCCCTTAGGTATGGTTTTCAATTGATGGTGGAAACACTTTTGAATTCTTAGCTGACTTTCATGACGATATCATAAAGAGTACTTATCATAGTTTCTACAATTCCGAGATCATCTTTGTTTCCCAAAGTGGACAGGTTTACTTGACGAAAGCAGGTGAGGAATTCACTTTTACTGGTGTAAGCACTCTATGTGAGCCAGGGATTCGAAGACACGTGAAAAAAATTGGCTATATTAATCAACGAATCTTAAAGTCTAAAACCTATTAAAGAGTGATATATTTTTTTAAAAAAAATTTTTTAAACTGTGGTAAAATACACATAAATTTTACCATCTCGGCCATTTTTAGGTGTACAGCTCAGTCATGTGAAATACACTCAAAATGTTCAGTATCCATCACTACCATCCATATTCAGAATTCTTTCTATCTTGTAAAACTGAAACTATGCCCTTTAAACACTTAATTCCCCATTCCCCATCCCCACAGTCCCTGGCAACCACCATTCCACTTTCTGTCTATACGATTTTGACTTTCTAGTCTCTCATATAAGTGGAATCGTAGCATCTGTCCTTTTGCGACTGGGGTATTTCATTCAGCATAATGTCCTCGAGGTTCATTCACGTCGTAGCATACCTCAATACTGTACCCCTTTGTGTGGCTGAATAATGTTTCATTGCATGGCTCTAGCACAATTTGTTGATCCATTTATTAGGATATTTGAGTTGATGGACATTTGATGTTTTTTCCATGTTTTGTTCTTATGAATAATGCCATTATGAACATTTATGTACAAGTTTTTGTGTAGCAATATGCTTTCATATACTCAGACGTATATACCCAGGAGTCCTGTGTTAACTCTTTGTTTAACGTTCTGAGGAATTGCCAAACTGAAGCTGTCCCATTTTACAATCCTACATGCAATGTGTGAGGCTTGTTTCTCCACATCCTCACCAACAGTTGTTATTGTCTGTCTGTTTTAGTGCAGTGACTCTAGTGGGTGAGGAATTGTATCTCATGTCTTTGACTTCTATTTCCTGAATGGCTAATGATGTTAAGCATTTTTTCCATGTGTTTATTGGCCATTTGTAGATCTTCTTGGAGAAATGTCTTCAAATTCTTTGCTCATTTAAAAATTGGGTTAATTGTCTTTATTGTTGAGTTGTGAGAGGACTTTATGTACTCTGGATACAAATCTCTTATTAAATATATGATCTGCATGTATTTTCTCTCATTCTATGGTTAATTTTTTTCACTTTTGTGATGGTGTTTTTTTGAGGTACAAACATGTTTAATTTTGATGGTTTAATTTACCCGTTTTTCCTTCTGTTTTTTTATGGCTTTGGTGTCATATCTAAGAAACCATTGCCTAATACAAGGTCTTGTTTTCTTCAAAGAGGATTCCTAAGATGATGAAGCTACCAATTACATAAAAGTAATGCTGAAATTCAGTAACGTAATGGGCAAGGGATATTACCTTCTGAAATACAGTCTCCCCAACAATGCTCAAGGAGCACTTTTATAGAATACTAGAGGCCTGGTGAATGAAAATTCATGCCCTGGACGGGCAGTCCCTCAGCCTGGCCTGCCCCCTCTCACAGTCCGGGAGCCTGGAGGGAGGCAACCCGGCAATCAGGGGAAGGCAACATCCCCATCACACCTCTGCTGCTGCCACTGCTGGCAGCACAAGCCTCAGCCGGCCCTGGTTACCTGAGCCTCAGGCAGCCCTGGGCGTCTGGGCAGCTGCCACCCGAGGCTTGCCTGCGCCTCGGGCCAGCCCTGGGCAGTTGAGGGGGCTGAGGGGGTTGGGGGACTCCGGAGACAGGCACGTGGCTGAGGGGACTGGGTTCTGCCATCTTGTGGCTGTAGGCACCACTAGCTTTGAGGGCATGACAGTCAATTAGCATATCCCTCCTTATTGGCTGTGGGGCACCACCATCTTTGTGATGACATGATGGTCAATTTGCATATTCCCTCGTTATTACATAGGGTCGAGTACGTTTTGGAGATTAGGGTAAACTCGGAGATATCTGATAAGGTCTAACCAGCGTGTCTCCAAGACAAGCATGAGACCGGTTCCTTTTGGTTGTTTTTGACATTGTCAGCATTCTTGACTGTCCAGCTTACAACCAATTTTTTTCTGGTCTGCTAAGTTTCTGACACAATTTGACACAGCAAGCTTTCTAACGGTTTCTGATCTGACTTCAAAAGCCTGGTTTCTTGGACCTCAGTATTGTGTCCTTGGGGTTCACTGCCAGGATCGGTGTTATCACCATAAAATCTCTGTTGGTCCTTCCTAATTCAAGGATGAGGAGAGACCACAAAATTCTGATTCTGTTTCCCCACATCTTCACCACGGTGTTTGCTTACTCTCGGTGATGTCAATAAAACTTTCGCTCCTTTACGCTGGTGTCAAGGTTACCTTTGTGGTTTATTTGTCTGAGAGACAGCATTCATGTGGTGGCATATTGAATCTGACCATCGGCCATCATATGATTATGAGATCAGCAAAAATGACTCTGAGTGTCATTAGGAGGGGCTGGGAAGAGAATGAGACAATGGGCCACTTCCCGTACCCCAGAAAGCTCCCGCAAGCCACTCTCCTGCCAGTGTACCTCTCAGGCTAGCCAGTATTCTGACTTCTAATCCCATAGTTTTGCCTGGTTTTGAACTCCATATAAGCAGAATTATGCAGTATATATTCTTGTGTGTCTGACTTTCCTCAGTTGGCATTACGACTCGGCGATTCCTTCATGTTGTTGCACGTATTAGTACGTTGTTCTTTTTCACTGCTGTGTAGTCTTCCATTGTCTGAATATACCATCATGTGTTTATCCATTCCACGGCCTGTGGATGGGTATTTGAATCATTTCCACTTGGGCCTATTATAAAAAAGTAACTAGGAACATTTTTGCAGGAGACTTTTTCTGGACACAGTTTTCCTTTGTTTGGTATATACCTGATATAGAATCGCTGCATCATCCAGTGGAATTTTGCTTCATGAAGGGCTGTCAACACTTTTCCAGAGTGAGTGTATCAATTTACTGTCCTGCCAGCAAAGGGAAGGAATTCCAGTTGCTCATCCTTCTCACCAGCACTTAGTATTGTTAGTCTTTTCAATACTGAGTTGTGGTGAATATGTAATATCATCTTGGTGAAGATTTAGTTTGCATGAGTAATAATGTTGAGCACATTTTCATATGTTCATTGGCCAATTTTGTTTACTTATTTATTTTTTGGTAAATTATGTCTTCATATCCTTTCAAACCAAGTTTTGATTGAATTGACTTTTTCTTATTGACTTCTATGAGTTTTTGATATATTATGGATGTGAGTCCTTTTTTTTTTTTTTAGAAATATATCTTGCAAACATCTTTTCCCAACTACTTGCTTGTCTTTTTTTTTTTACTCTCCTCATTCTATCTTTTAATGAGCGAAATTATTAATTTTTAAAAGTTAAATGTATGAGTATTTTATTTTATGATTAGTGCTTCTTGCTTCTTGTATCCTGTTAAGAAATTTTTACCTATACCAAAGTTAATATTGTTTTCAATTTCTTATATAGGTCAATAACTTTGTGTGTGTGGTATGAGGTAGGTTTATTTTTCCCATAAAACTCTCAGGTTCTCTACTCTGGCCTTGAGTTGGATATTCAAGGTCATAAGCTTTTTTTTTTTTTTGGAGGCTCTCCAATATATCCATAAAATTTATACCACCCTCACAATCTTTGTAAAAACCATGATTGTCACTGTAATCAAGAACACCACCCCCTGCCCCCTAAAGTCTTGTCCTCCACAAGCACCCTAACCCATCTCCTACCAGTCATCATCTGAGTACCTGTAGTGCCCTTGCTTGCCAGGGATTGCAAGTGTCACAATGCCTTTGCATTCCTTAAGTGTGTGAGCTACTCAGTCCCAGGATCCCGCCTTGATATTCTATTTTCTAGGGACATTTCTAATTTTAAAACACATTGTGTCAGTTGTAGTCCTGGCTGGAAACATAATTCCACTCAAGTGTTTCACCTGAAGAGCAGTAGACAGAGCTAAAGGAACCAACAATGATAGCAAAATATCCCAACTAGCAATGAAAGGAAGTCATCACAGTCCCTTTGATTAAAGGGGTAATGCAAATAATACATAATAGATGATAGATAGGTAGATAGATGATAGATAGATAGATAGATAGATAGATAGATAGATAGATAGATAGATGATAGGTAGATAATAGATAGATGATAGATGATAGATAGATAGATAGATGATAGATAGATGATAGATAGATAATAGGTAGATGATAAATAGATGATAGATAGATAGATAGATAGATAGATAGATAGATAGACAGACAAACATCTCTCTCCTTCCCTTGTTTGTATCTCCTGCTAGTGCCTTTCATTGGTCAAACCCACCCAGAAGCCAGCTAGAAACAGAGCACAAGCATTGCGATTCATAGGCGCCAGCCTTCCAGTGCACTGGGCAAGAAAGAGAAAGCCCAAGAATGGGTCTGGGGGAATGGGAAGATAGATAATAAACAGCACATCTGTGCAATAAAAGTCAAAATAGACTAAACAAGATGACTTTGGGAACAGTAAAAATAATTAACAGCTAAGAAAACTAAACTAAATTGGCAATATGAATCCTAAACTCTTATAAATTATAGATATAATCTATAACACATGTCCATGTGCAGAATGAAAAATCAGTTAGTGGAAAGAATCTGAAATGACAAATATAGGTGCTAGGAACTGAAAAACTGCAAACTGTAGAAATTTCCGGGGATGCACAGAGGTGGTGGCTCAGTGAGGCATTCACCCCTTTTGCTTCCTACATGGATAAATGAATAAATACCGAAAATAAGAATAAAGAAAATCCAAATTGATCATGAAACATTACTTTTTAAAAACTAAAAGCAGCTGAAACCGGTTTGGCTCAGTGGATAGAGCGTCGGCCTGCGGACTGAGGGGTCCCGGGTTCGATTCCGGTCAAGGGCATGTACCTGGGTTGCAGGCATATCCCCAGTGGGAGATGTGCAGGAGGCAGCTGATCGATGTTTCTCTCTCATCGATGTTTCTAACTCTCTCTCTCTCTCCCTTCCTCTCTGTAAAAAATCAATAAAAAATATATTAAAAAAAAAAAAAACTAAAAGCAAAACCAATAATAAAAGCAAAAACACTTCTTAATTATTGGAAATAGAAAATGTAAATCAATTTTAAAGCCACCAAAAAACCAAGCCAGCCTTGTATTTTCTGCTGCAACAATGAATGCCACATATTCATCTAAAGAACTTTCAGAGAAAAATAATATTACCTAAGCATTTAGAGCCACCTCAACTAGTTTATTTACATGCAAAGCCAATCGAAGAACGTTATAAACATTATAGTTCATCAAATCTGAGGTTCATTGACTGTAAGATGCACCTTTAAAACAAAAACTGCAAAGCTCTTTCAATTAAATTTTAACACGGAGTTTTAACAGTGGTGTCAGGTGATGCATCGATTATTACTATGATATTATTTCCCCTGCCTATAGTTGCATTGCTTGGTGTATAATAAGGCAAACTTTTCCTGTCCTCTCAGTAGTAAAACATAACGCAATTTCATCTACTTGTGAGTTTCCAGCTGTCTGAGGGCCTGTGAAATACTTGGTGGTGGGTCTACAAGAAACTGTGGAATTGTGGTCATTCTTCCAGTCACATCTGGCTTCATTGATAAATAATATATGTTCTGCTTGGTTTTCCTCTTGGTAATGCACCCGCAATAACTGCTTCAACGTCAAGTTACAATGTAATATTTCAAAGCATTTTAAATAGCAATACAATTCAGCATGCATTACACCAGAGATTCGGGGACACTCAAAGTGATGACAGTATAAACGAAGCGCCCAGACAAAGTACATACATACACGCATGTATAGCCAATGGACCACTATGGCGTGAGTGCCACCTGCTGGACAATGATTGTAAGACACATCCAGGTATCAATTTACCAGATGTTAAAATGTGAACAAATAGATAGCTTATGTCTATAGGTGAAATATGGCATATTGAGCCTTAGCAATTGTAATGGTTAATCCTCTGTGTCCATTGACGATGGCCAAGAGGTTCCCAGATGAAACACCATTTCTGGGTGTGTCTGTGAGGGCGTTTCTGGATGCGATGAGCATTTGGATCGGTGGACTCAGCACCGTAGACTGCCCTCCCCAGTGTGGGGAGGCATCATCCAGTCTTTTGAGGGCCTGAGTAGAACAAGGTGGAGGAAAGAGGAAGTCGCCTTTTTGCTTCCTGCCTGTCTGCTTGACTTGGGACGCTGCCCTGGGACAGGGACTTGCATCAGTGGCCCACTGTTCTCTGGCCATCGGCTCCCCTAGTGCTCGGGCCTGTGGCTCTCTAGCTTGCAGATGGCAGATCGTAGGACTGCTCAGCCTCCATAACTGCACGAACTAGTTCCTCACAATCTCCTCCTTCTTGTATCGTACTGGCTTGTACAGGGTGATGGTGGTGAAAGTGGTGAGAAGTGGTTAGGCTCTCTATACACTGTGAGGCTAAAGTCAATAGCAAATTGCTGATGGATTAGATCTAGGGTGTGAGAGGAACTGAGAACAACACCAAGGTTTTCGGACTGAGCAGCGGGAATACTGCAGTTGCCGTGAATGGAGATGAGGAAGCCTAAGGATGAAGGAGGTTTGCACAAGGATCGGGAGTTCCGTTTGGGATGAGGCCCGTCTGAGATGCCTGACTGACCTGGATCCGGAGCTGTCAGTAGACGGTGCGCTATACATCTGGGGTTCAGGGAAGCGAACGACGTGCGAGTTTTAAATTTGGGGGTCGTCCACATAAAGATGGAGTTTTACATGCTAACACTGGACGAGACTTCCAGAGGCAGTGAGAGACGAGATATAAGATCTGAGTTTAGGGGTCAGCGACAGGAGGGCGGACCTCTCAGGAGAGCCTGGCCCGGCTTGGGACGGTCAGGTGTGTGTGTGTGTGTGTGTGTGTGTGTGTGTGTGTGTGTAAACCAGCCTTGTTCATCCTGAGACCTCAGCTTTCTGGCTCCATCCTCCATCCAGAGGGCCCTCTTCTTCCCTGGACCTGTGTCTGTCTGGCCACGGGAGTGCTGCTCTCCTGCCAGAGAACTCCCAGTACCTCTCAACGTGTTGCCGTAAGGCAGTGGTTCTCAACCTTCCTAATGCCGCGACCCTTTAACACAGTTCCTCATGTTGTGGTCACCCCCAACCATATAATTATTTTCGTTGCTACTTCGTAACTGTAATTTTGCTACTGTTATGAATCCTAATGTAAATATCTGATATGCAGGATGTATTTTCATTGTTACAAATTGAACATAATGAAAGCATAGTGATGAATTGCAAAAACAATATGTAATTAATATATGTGTTTTCGATTGGTCTTAGGCGACCCCTGTGAAAGGGTCATTTGACCCCCGAAGGGGTCGCGACCCACAGGTTGAGAACTGCTGCCTTAAGGCACAAGGGGTACATAGGATCCCAAATTTGAAACAATATCTAATATAGTTTATGGCCCAGGGGGTCTTGACTATAATTCCCCTTGCCTGCCTGAGGGTTATTTTCTTGTTACTTTCTATCTATTCAGGAATCTGGCATCCTGGTATTAGGAGGCACCACTGCTATGGGGGTGGTTGCCCCTTTTGTTCTAGACACCTGTAACATCAGCTCACCTGTCTGTCCTTCACCCACTTCAGCAAACAGGTTCTGTAATGAAATGGAGCCTGGAAAAGACTTCTGAGGGACTTAACAAACACCGACATGTATTTTACTAATTCCCGAGTCCCGGAGCCCTAGCCCCAACCCTTAGTTTAAACGAAGGGGTTCTTACGAAGGACACTGTTAAAAGTTCTCTAGTTGTATTAGATCAATATCAAGAGACTTCTGTTTTTTTTGTGTGTGTGTTTTCTAACAGGATTACACAGATATAGTAAAATTGGATCTATTGCTGATAAGATTTTCACATTATACTATGACCACATGGGATTCATACATAAACTGACTCCGGGCCGTTTTGAAGCTAATGGAAATTCTCTAAGTATTTTTGGACAGGTCAGTGATATACTGCATTGAAGCAGTTGGCCATGTTTTAAGAATAAACGTCATATTTTATGTACAGGATGGGAAAGTAAATTCTTTGGGACAAACTCCTATCAGTGCACCTTGCTTTATGTAACTAAAGGGAACCACCTCCATATTCCAGAGCAGATCTCCCATGTCCTATTCGGGGCTACATAGACTTCACTCTACCCTCGGTAGCTACACACCAATGTCCTCACGGCAAAACACCACCAGAGAGTCTACGCCAGGCCCATTGCTGCCCACCCAGGGTCACCGTGGACTCCCTTCCTCCTAAGAGTGGCCTTTAAATAGACACAAGCGCTGTTTTTCCTACTGGTTTGCCCTTCTTGGTATTAACGTCACCCTCCTCACCGCTTCTTTTTCTAATGCTAACACAGGAAGGAGTTGTCATCCTTCTCACAGATGATACTACAGGCAGACTTTTCTAATGATTTTAGTGGATAACGTGCCCCTTGTGGAGGTACATATGCCTAAGAACACACAGACAGGCATGAAAAGGAGCTCTCCTCAACACACGGGCAAAGAAACAAACAGCTTTTCTTTCTTTTTTTGCCTGGGGTGTAATGAAACCTGCCTGAGAGGAAGAAAATAAAGGATGGAGAGCATTCCAAATCACCGGGCCAAGCAGGCAGTCGGAAAGATGGTGTTTTCATCTGCAACAACATGGATGACCCTCGAGGCTACCGTGCTAAGTGAAAGGAGTCCGACAGAGGAAAGTAAAGGCCAGGTGATTCCGCTTATAGGTGGAATCCAAGAAAACACCATAAACCCACAAGCAGGACAGAAATAGACGCATGGACACAGAGAACATGCCGGCAGTTGCCCATGGGAGGGGGGCGGGAGCGGGGTGAAAGAGCTGAAGGGATTAAGAGGTACAAATCGGTAGTTGCAGAATAGTCACGGGGACATAAAGTTACAGCACAGGGAATACAGGCAATGATGCTGTAGTGACTATGCATAGTGCCAGGCGGGTACTAGATGTCTCAGGGTGAGCACTTGGTAACTTATATAAACGTCTGTCTAATCACTGTGCTAGACACGTGAGGCTAACATAATATTATATGTCAGCTGTGACTGAAAAATAAAAACGTTATTTCAAGTAGGGGGGAAAAAAAAAGGAAAGAGTGTTTTAGCTTCCCGTCTGAGATATCGGTAGAGAGGAAGGTGGGAACCTCCTTGTGACAATAAGATGCCTCCACGTGGCTTCCTGTGTGTTTGCCAGTCTGTGGTGTGGGCTCTTCATAAGTACAAATCAAAATGATGTGAACAGGAAGGTAGCACTAACTCCCCCCAAAAAGCAGTTACCTCCATTTTTTTTTTGCGGCCTTCACAATTTACCAAAAATGCCTTAGTTCTCTTAGGTAAAGGTTTAAATAATAAAAATCAAACGCCAATAGAAGTTGCTCTTGTCAGGATGAGTTTAAGGAACTTGCACTCAGTATTATCACCTCCTCCCCCCTACCCCCCCACCCCTCCCCCACCCCCACCCCCACCCCCCCCAAACAAACTACGTCTGCATCCTGTCTGGATAGAAACAAGCACCAGGCTTCACTGGGCCCTGTTGGGTGCCAGGCACTGTTGTGAGCTCTTAATGTTAATAACAACTGTTTATTTTCTGATGAGGAAGTGAGGCACAGCAACACTAAACAATTCATCCCAAACTGCATCTACCCCTGGTTAGTGATGGGAGCCAGGCATCTGTCCAGGCCCCTGGTGCCAGGGCCTGTCCTTTCAGTCCTCACGATGTTGCCTTTCGCTGGATTGCACACACTTTCCATGGCATATTCTTGGCATCCCCCGGGGCCAGAATGGCATGCAGAAAAATTCTATAGCCGTTCAGCTTTTTCAGAGTCCTTACGCCATCCGTTCAGCCCACAGCGACTCCCCTTGCCTGTGTTTCCCATTCTCTCCCCTTCTCGGCATGTTCCCCAATTTGCAAAACCAGGGAAAGGCATAACAGACAACCAAGTGTGCACCCCCAACCAGGGGACACCCCTCACCCCTCACCGCATGGCAACAAGGTCAGTTCCAACATCCCCTTGAAGGCTGGTCTCCACCTCCCTTCTCACCTCCTAAGAGTTCCCAAAGCGACAGGATCAAGATCTGAGAGGGGGTGTTAAAAAGGAGACCCTGAAGGACAGAAATCTGGGCTGAAGGTGCCCGTGTTGACGGCCAGGGAAAAGGCTGGTGAAACAGGGGAAGTGAGAATGGCGTTCGCCCCCAGAGCTGGGGACTCAGCTGGGGACAGAGCTGTGCAGAGTCACTACCCCGGGACTGGGAACAGCAGCTTCCCACTGAGGAGAGGCACTTCCCAGCTCCTTCCCCAGATGAAACTCCGAATAAGAACCAAGTTTACAATCTGCACCCCCGGTCCCTCCTCCAGTGTCCACACACCCTTCGGCTCCAGCCTTCTGCAAAGAGCCCTGGGGTCTGAAAGGAAACTTGGCTCCTCAGGATTCCTTTTCCTCCTCAACAGAAAAACCCATCTTCCCGGGCACACGCGGCCATTCAAACATACTGCTCCCGTGGATTAAGCAAAACAGCCTTGTTTGACTGTGGACTGGAAACAAATCCGTTACCCATCTTTTGTCATAATTGAAGTATAAAATAGTTCATAAATGCGTTATTTTTTTTCTCCTACTCCAGGCGGTTGATATGGGCTTTGAGACTGCACTCGCCCCAGAGTATATCACCATAAATGAAATGATCTTCTATGCATATGTGCCTGCGAATGAACCTCAGGACTCTATACATACCAAGAAGTTCAGCAACATTCACTTGGGAAAAGTCATCAACTCCAAGTAGTTAACTGATTGTGCTTCTCGTTTACTCAGATTGCACTCTGGTTTCTAGGTTCTCAGTTTTGAGATTGCTTTTTTGAGTGATTTATTTCTGGGTCAAATAGAGTGAGTCTCTTTTGGACACCCTCACAAGGCCAAATATATTTGTAGACTTTACAGCTTTAACGCACGTATATGTATCAAAATGTATTGTTTAATTTTACCAAATGTGTTATTTAGCTATGTATACCTCCTCCTGTGACTTGCCTTTTTCATACCACATTATGCTTTTCTAAATTTGCATAAGCTTCATAAATTACTCGAGATTGATATATGCAGCTATAGCATGTCCCAAAATTCACGCAAGAAGTAATTTTGATAGAAAACACAGGTTTATAATTAAAAATTATAAATTTTTTATTTATTCATAAAGTATACAGTATAGGGTTATGTATGGAATAGCACATCGGGTAAATGGCCTCCACAGCTTTGCTGGCACATACGCAAAGCCGTGGTCTTCATTGGTCTTCATTGTCCCTGCTCCTGGGCCATAATTGATACTTGGTACTGCTTATCAAATTGAAGGGATTGAAATCAAAGGGCAACAGATATTAGAATCTGATTCAATAAACCAAGTAAAATTAGGCTTTTATTTTTTGTTGTTGTTGTTAATGCTCAGGCAAAATTCAAATCTTGCATGAATTTTGGGACACCCTATATAATTCACTCTCATGAACATACCACAATTTATTTAACTATTCTCCTATATTGTCTGGTGGTAGTTGTAAACTTTTGCTATTTGTTTTTAAGTTTTTAATCTGTCTAGAATTGATGTGTGTAGTGTGAAGTGGGAATCTGAATCCTCTCTCTTTCTCTCTCTCTTTCTCTATATGGATAATCAATTGTCCTAGGGATCCCCACCGTGTCACCCATGATAGATCATAGTTTCATATATGCATTGGCCTATTTCTGGCCCCTCTTTTATTTCATTACTGATTTATCTTCCCTATGTCATGCTTCTATTCTCTTAACTCTGTAACTGCTCAATAGCACCCCCTCCTGGTTTCTCTTGGTCTCTGTTCTTGCATTTACCTGTGAGGTTCAGCATGGCAGGTTCATTAACCCTTTGAGTGCCAACCAATATCCTAGGAAGTATGCTAAAATTGCCAAGGCATTTTTGCTGATTTTACAGCATTTTAGGAAAAAAAAAAATTATGAATCGCAAGTACCTGTAAAAAATTAGGCAGATAAATGCCAGTGGTCAATTTTAGAACTACGAACATTCGGCATCATATCAATCTGCACTTGGGTGCCATCTGTCAATAAAGAGTGAACTACTAGCATCTACCAGTGACACTGCAGGAGGAGCGCAATCGCGCTGCCCGGCACTCTAGGGGTTAAGAAAAAACAACAACCCACAACTGTGAATAGAAATGACCTCTTGCAGCCATAGTCTGCCTTCCATCTGCAGTTAGATCCTGGGTGGACATTTCTTGCTCTTCTAGCAGTGAGGCCGCTCTACTTCGTTCTCTTAGAATCGCAGGCCCGAGGCAGCGTCCCGACCCTCCTGCAGGATCAGAAGAGAGTTATTCGTCTGTCCTTCCCTCCTCTGCAATGTTTCTTGGCCTCTGCCCCGTGGGTGGGTGAGTGGCTTTGCTTCCTCTCTCGGTAGCTTTTGCTTCCTGGAGAAGGCGAGGGAAGGAGGAGGGCCGGGCTTCAGCACCAGCACCCTCCAGACACTTTATCCCAACCATTGATCACCTCTTTTGAGGCCTGGGTGCAAGAGTGTCTAATGCCCAACCCCCTGCGGCTTAAGGCTTTTGCTTTCTGTGAAAGAAGGTTCAGGGAAGTGGGGGACGCTGCCTGCTTCCTCCTCATCCTCTGATTCCCGGTGCTGCCTGCACCACCAGCAAAGGTCACTCTGGTCCTCAGTTGGCACTGATCCTTCCCATGAGCCTCAGGGAAGCCCAGTACAGACCCCCCTTATAAAAGTGCCACTCCCGCCCCCCACTATAGTTGGTATTCACTATCCTATATAATCCTATAAAATAAAGAGCTAATATGCTAATTAGACCGAACAGCAGAACGACCATCCAGATGACCTTCCAGATGAAGCCGGTGCTTCATAAGTTTGAATTTTATATTTAAGTATATGACCCATTTTAAGTTAATTTTTGTAAAGGATGTAAAGTCTGTATCTAGATTTTTTTTTGCATGTGGATGTCCTAGGTTAATATTTTAAAATAGATTGTTTTTCTTGATTAAAAAGTGCATGCCCATTGTAGAAATTTCTTAAACATGGATAAACATAAAGAAGAAAATGGGAATAATAACTGTTAACACTTTGCTGAATTCCTGGTTAGTTCTTTCAAGATGCATTTTAACAATCTTCACCCTGCTTCTTTCCTTTAGACATTGCAATGTAATCACCTCCCATATATAATTAAAAACTCCGTAAATACCATTGTAATAGTAGCATTTTGTCTAAGTAGATCATGTAGTGACATCTACTTAATTTTCCTGTTATTGGTAATTCTTATTTCTAACTGTTATCATAATTCTGTGATGGATGTCTTCATGTGGACAGATTCCGCTCTCGCATTACCCGCCTGCCGTGTTATTTCCTTAGGATGGAGTCTCGCCAGTAGATTTATGGCATCAGAGAGAAACAAATAATGCGATAGCTTTAAGTGATATCAAGTTATCAAATTGCTTTCTGGGAAGCTTGCACCAATTTATAATACCATCACTAGTGGATGCATGCCTTTCTCCACTCAATTCTTATCACTCCTGAGCCTGTCATTTAAAAGATCTTTGCTAGTTTGATAGGTGAAAATTTGTGTCCCACTGCTGTAATTGGCATTTTGTTAATTAACTAATGAGATTGAAGAAGTACTAATCAACTGTTTATGTGGTAGCCATACGTGTGGTACATTTTGTTTGTAAATTATGTATTCATAAACTTGCTCATTCAAGCCACAGTTTTATCCACATTCCTTAAATGTGTGTTGGTTTGTTTAGGAAAACTGGAAATGCTTACATAAGGAAGCTATTGCAACACAACACTCCTGAAGGATTTTTGTCTGCAGTTATTGCAGAAATAATCGAACCTTTTGACATAGAAGATGTGAAGGAGAGCTCTTGTTTGTCTAGTTCCCTTTCCATTAATCAAGATGGAAAATTCTACAAACTTACTCTTGATCTACAAAGTAAGTGTGATAATATAATATAGCTCTTATGGCTAATAAAAATGAAAAATTATCTTTTGAAAAGGTCATTCGTGTTCATTTATGGAACAATAGATTTCAAAATTTAGTCCAATTGGCAATCTAGAGAAGTATACATCTATGTAGGTTTCTGGAGGAATTTTATATTTACTATGTACTAAAACCTAGCTAAAACTTAATTGATATTTACATAAACAGTGGAATTTTTCATTTATTCCTGATGTTATTTTTTTTATTAAATAGTATTCAGGAGGAACAAAAGAAAATAGGAAGTCGATGCAGATTTTGCCTGCCATAATAAAAAAATTTTTAACCAGTATTATGTAGGATATTTCTATTTCAAAGGATTATATGATAGATACATAGCAAAACAATATAATTTTTGTAAGAATTTGGGTTTTACTCTGAGTAAGTAGGAAGTCATTGGAGGAGCTTTGAACAAAAAGTGACATGACTGGACTTATGTTTTAATAAAATCCACTTTGACTTTTATGTTGAGAATAGACTAGGCAGGTGATGGAGAAAGGGCAAGAAGGAAAGCAGAGAAATCAGGAGGCAATTACAATAATCAGGTGAGGGATCATATTAAATTTAACATGCCTGTTGCTCATCCAAGTGGAGAAATAAGGTGGCTATTTAGAAAGACAAGTCTGGCACTCAGTTATAACATCTGAACTGGAGAGATAAATTTGAGCAGTCAGCATACACATGATAGTTAATGCTATGAGACCAGATGAGAAAATGATTGTAGGTATAGAAAGGAAAAGGTCTGAGGTCCAACCCCTGGAATTCCAACAATTAGTCGTCCGGGAGATGCAGAAGAATTAGAAAGGAGATCGGAAGATATGCTCAGAGGAGAACTGAGTGAAGATGTTTAGGTGCTACCAATAAGTCAGGTAAGATGATGAAAGAAAACTGGCCAGTGGATTTATATGAAAGTCATTGGTAACTTTGACAATGGCTGTGGTTGGGTGGAGTAGTAGAGACCAAAATCTAATTGGATTAAAGTTAAAAACTTGTGAGAGGAGAGAAATTGAAGACCCATGAATAAAGGCAACTCGGGGAATTTCCCTATAAAGGGAAGGAGAGAGCTTACATGGAAGCCTGGCGGTGGGGAGGGAAGGGGGGCTGGAGGAAAAGATTTGTTGGTGTGTCTGATATGGGAGAAATTAGGCAGTGATGGCGAACCTATGACACGCGTGTCAGAGGTGACACGCGAACTCATTTTTTTGGTTGATTTTTCTTTGTTAAATGGCATTTAAATATATAAAATAAATATCAAAAATATAAGTCTTTGTTTTACTATGGTTGCAAATGTCAAAAAATTTCTCTATGTGACACGGCACCAGAGCTAAGTTAGGGTTTTTCAAAATGCTGACACGCCGAGCTCAAAAGGTTCGCCATCACTGAATCAGAGCATGTGTGCATAGTCAAGGGAATGATGAGATTCTTTCCCGACTACTTCTAGTTATTATTTCAGAATAAGGCAAGTTTTGTTGATATGATTCATGACCTATTCAAAACCCTTGATAATGAAAGAAAAAAAAAGAGAAACATTTGATAATGATGCCCTCCCTCTCCTTGAAATAGCCTTCCTTTTGGCTTTTCTCAGGTTCTGTCCGATGGCTTTTCTCCAATCATTTCTTCTTTGTCTGCTTTGTGGAATCTTTCCATTCCCTACATGATGGTGTTGCTTACGTTCCCGCCCTAGGGCTTCTTTTCTTCTAAATCTTCATGCTCTCCTTAAACTATCGATTATTCATCCTTTCAACAAATATTTATTGAGCGCCTTCCGTGTAGGAGGCAGGCCTTTAGGTACTGGGGGAACACTGATTACATTATCCTTCTCTTATAGAATCGTGGTCAAGATTCAAGGTTAAAGCTCTTGGCAGTTTTACAGTAAAGAAATCAGCTTTCTTATAATTACTTAGCCCTACATGTCCCCCCCCCCCCCCCCGCTGATAATTTTAGAGAATCCATTTCACCCTTCACACTGTCTCATTTCAGAAGGTAGAGACTTTACCAGCCTGAGTGTCACTGAGAACAAAAGAAACGAAATCAAACCCCTAGCCAATCTGCTGTGGACATACAGCTTGAGATAGACTATATCGTCACTTTTTGAAGCTAAAAACAAACAAAAAATAAAAAGAATCCATTATAGTCAAGTGTAAAGTACAGGTTTGTGCTTGACCATATTCGTGACACACTTTCTATAAAATAATTTGATTTATAACCTGAAATCTGGCCAATGTGTTTTATGGTTAAGACCATAGTTTAGCCCTAACTGGTTTGGCTCAGTGGATAGAGCTTTGGCCTGTGGGCTGAAAGGTCCCAGGTTTGATACCGGCCAAGGGCATGTACCTTGGTTGCAGGCACATCCCCAGTAGGAGGTGTGCAGGAGGCAGCTGATTGATGTTTCTCTCTCATCGATGTTTCTGACTCTCTATCCCTCTCCCTTCCTCTCTGTAAAAAATCAATAAAATATATATATATTTTTTAAAAGACCGTAGTTTTAAAACTTGCCCTGGCCAGTTTTGCTCAGTGATTAGAGCGTCAGCCCTCGGCCTGAAGGGTTGCAGTTTCCATCCCAGCCAAGGGCACGTACCTCGGTTGCAGGCTCGATCCCTGTCCAGTAGAGGTGCATGCAGGAGGTAACCAGTTGCTGTGTCTCTCTCACATCAATGTTTCTCTCTCTGTCTCTCCCCCTCCCTTCCACTCTCTAAAAACCAAGGGGAAAAAATATCCTCAGGTGAGAATTAACAAAACACACACACACACACATACACTAAGAACTCAAATAGTGTGTTCATCAGTTATATCTGCCAGAATGCTTGAAGAACAGTAGCTGTTTTATTTCATAGCAAATCATTTCTGTTCTAGCTCCAGGTGTTGTTTCTTCATTTCAAGATTCGGATATAGAGAAGACAGTGGTGATTCCTGGCTACAGCAGCTTCCTGATCACAAGCATTGTAGATGACAATAATGCGTTAGCGATGGCCACCATGCCTCAAAGAGTTCCCAACAACATGACTTTTGTAAAAGACTCCTGGTTCTTATATGACTTTGGAAAAAGGAATGGACGGAAATGGCAAATATACACAAAACCGTGTAATTATTTGTTTCAGCAAGGTGATAATACACTATCCCTCAGTGTCCTGAGATACATTGATCTGGGGAAATCTCAGACCTTACAAATTAAGGTCATACCTCATGGTAAAGGTAAGTTTATTTTGATTGGGAAACATCAAAAGAAGATGTTTTTGTTTACCCTGAATGTGAAATATACGCTAATATTTTTCTTCTTTTTTAAAACATGTTTTATTGATTTCAGAGATGAAGAAGGCGGGGGGGGGGGGAGAGAGAGAGAGAGAGAGAGAAACATCAGTGATGATAGAGAATCATTGATCAGCTGCCTCCTCACTGGGGACCCAGCCTGCAACCTGGGCATGTGCCCTGATGGGGAATTGAACCATGATTTCCTAGTTCATAGGTCAATGCTCACCCACCAAACCATGCCAGCCGGCCAGGATATTTTTCTTTGTCTTTGGTTTCCAGAATGGCTGGCATTCTACTTATAACAGTATTAGCTTCTAATTATTGAGCATTCACTATGGGTGAGGCTCTGTATTAAATGATTTTTATATATTTTTTTAATTTAATGTTTATAACAACTCTAAAAGGCTAGAGCCAGGGAGGTGGGCAAACTTTTTGACTCGAGGGCCACAATGGGTTCTTAAACTGGACCGGAGGGCCAGAACAAAAGCATGGATGGAGTGTTTGTGTGAACTAATATAAATTCAAAGTAAATATCATTACATAAAAGGGTACGGTCTTTTTTTTGTTTTTTTTAGTTTTATTCATTTCAAACGGGCCTGATCCAGCCCGCGGGCTGTAGTTTGCCCATGGCTGGGCTAGACTGTAATCCTCATTTTACAAATGAGGAAATGAGGTTCCGTTAGCAGGCCAAGATTACAGGGGACTTTAGATTTTTTTGCTTACCTCTGAAAATTAAACCTTTTAATTACCTTGGATTTTTATAATTATTTCAAGTATTTATTTAAAGCCAAATAATGGTTTCTAAATAAAATTTTAAACCTTTCCCTATTTTTTTCAGTCATTTATTTATTTAAAAAATAATAACAATTCCTAACTGGTTTGGCTCAGTGAATAGAGCATCGGCCCTTGGACTGAAGGGTCTGGGTGTGATTCCAGCCAAGGGCATGGACCTTGATTGCAGGCTCGATCCCTTGTGTAGGAGGCAACCAAGTGATGTGTCTTTCTCACATCGATGTTTCTCTTTCTCTCCCCCTCTCTTCCACTCTCTCTAAAAATTAATTCTAAAAATTAATGAAATATTAATGATGATGGAGAAACGGCATACTGGGGGAAAAAATAAAACAAAAAAATTAAATATTAACGGAGCCAGAAAGAGAGGCAGGACGGGGGAAGGAAGGGAAGGGAAGGGAAGGGAAGAAAAGCGTGTCACCAGAAATGAAGAGGGAACCCAAAGCCAAAAAGGGAGCTAATGTGTGGTTTCCCGCAGGATTTGAGGCTCGGGCATTGGCTATCTAGGCAGAGGGATGATTTTAATTCCCAAACCTTGGCAGAAGATGTGGCTGCCTCCTACTTCGTGTTAGGACATTGGAACTGAGACTGTTAAGCCATAAAGAGGGGATTAGGAAAACTGTACGTATCGCCACCCAAAGAGGAGCTGGGGAGCTGATCGTTTCCACGGAACTCGGAGTGGAGAGAAAGAATCTTCGGTAAAAGACCCAAACCCCAAGGCTGAGCAACACCAGAGAGTACCCACCAGGTGCAGGAACCTGAAGCTGAGAAATGATTATAACCCCAGAGAACCAGCACGAGCTAGGATAAAACCCTTCTTAGGATATTTTCATAAGCCAGGTAATGTGGACTTGCATGGAAAAAAACTAATCTTCACTAAACATGAATGGGGGAAAAGAATGGTAAAGCTATGCAAGAAAATGATCCAGCAGAAGAGAGGACCAGTAGGCACAGGAAGTAGAAAATTTTAATCTCCAAGAACTTGTCATAATCGAAAAATTCAAAAGACAATAAAAAATCAGCATACATAAAACTTTTAAAGAGGTAAATGGAGATGTATGAACCATAATGACAGGGGGAAAAAACACTTTTCATAGAGGCTTATATGAAAAACAGAACCAAATACAATTTATGTAAATGAAGGCTATAGATGGGTTTTTTTTTTGGGGGGGGGTGAAACCTTTATTGTGTTGATGTATATTCCTTATATACCTAATTTGTTGAGATTTTTTTTTATCATGAATGAATGTTGAATTTTGACGGATGCTTTTTCTGCGTCTGTTGAGGTGATCAACAATTTTTATTCTTCATTCTGTTGACATGGTAAATCACATTAGAGACCCCGCGTGGCCAAAGCAATATTGAGAAAGAACAAAGCTGGAGGCATCACACTTTCTGATTTCAAACTATATTACAAAGCTATGTTAATGGAAACATACTGACTGAAAAACAGACAGACCCATGGAATAGAATAGAGAGCCCAGAATTAAACCCATGCATATCTAGTCAGCTAATCTTTGACAAGGGAGCCAAGAATGTACAATAGGGAAATAATCTCTTTATTAAATGGTGTTGCACGTGAATAAAACTGGACCTGTACATCACTCACAAAAATGGACTAAACACTAAATGTAAGACTTGAAAGCATAACATTCCTAGAAGAAAACTAAGAGGAGAAGCTCTTTGACATTGGTCTTGCTAATGATTTGTTTTAAAATGACAACCAAAGCACAGGCAATAAAAGCAAAAGTAAATATGTGGGACTACATCAAACTAAAAAGCTTCTGCACAAAAAAAAATCAAAAAAAAAATCAACAGGATGAAAAGACAATCTATGGAATGGGAAAAATATTTGCAAACATGTACCTGATAAGGAGTTAATATCTAAAAAATATACTGAACTCTTATTGAATGACGAAAAAACAAATAATTCAATTAAATGGGCAAAGAACCTGAATATAGACATTTCCCCCAAAGAAGTCACAAATGGCCAACATGAAAAGGTGTTCAACATTGCTAACCATCAGAGAAGTACAAATCAAAACCACAGTGAGATATTCTCTCACAGCTGTTAGAATGACTATTATCTAAAAGACAAGATAACAACAGTTGCTGAGGATGGGGAGCGGAGTAGGAATGTAACTTGGTTGGGCCACTATGGTAAGCAGTATGTAAGTTCCTCAAAAATTAAAAATAGAACTACCATATGATCCAGTAATCTCTACCCTTCATTTTCTCTATTGAGTTATCCAACTCAGGGTGACCAGTACTAACCAAATGACCTTTACATGCATTGGAGAAACTGGCTGAGGACTAACGGGTGGAGAGGAGCAATATTTTTATGAGAAATTTGGAGAAAATATTTACAAAGTTAATGTTTTCTAATAACTATTAAAGTTAACTCTATATTAACTGTATTCACAGCCCTTATGCAGTCTTGATAATAGATTCTGTATTAGCCAATCATTATTAAATTGATTAAAACTTTTATGATTTAACTAGTGGCCCAGTGCATGAAATTCATGCACTTGGGGGGTGGGGGGTACATCAGCCTGGCCTGCACCCTCTCCAATCTGGGACCCCTTAGGGGATGTCCAACTGCTGGTTTAGGGATCAGGCCTAAACCGGCAGTCCGACATCCCTCCTGCAATCTGGGACTAGTGGCTCCTAACCGCTCACTTGCCTGACTGCTGATTACCCGTAACCACTCTGCCTGCTGGCCTGATTGCCCCAAACTGCCCCCTTTTCTGGCCTGATCATCCCTAACTGCACCCCCCCACCAGTCAGCTCACCCCCAAATGTCCCCCTTGCCGGCCTGATCACCCAGCCTGCACCCTCTCCAATCTGGGACCCCTCAGGGGATGTCCAACTGGTGGTTTAGGGATTGGGCCTAAACTGGCAGTCAGACATCTCTCTCGCAATCCAGGACCGCTGGCTCCTAACCGCTCACCTGCCTGCCTGCCTGATTGCTCCTAACCACTCTGCCTGCTGGCCTGCTTGCCCCCAACTGCCCCCCCCACCGGCCTTCTTGTCCCCAACTGCCCCCCCCCTTGCTGGCCTGCTCGCCCCCAAATTCCCCCTCCACCAGCCTGATCATCCCAACTGCCCCCCCTCCCCCCGCTGGCCTGCTTGCACCCAACTGACCCCCCTGCCAGCCTGCTCGCCCCCAACTGCCTCTGTCTCAGCCCCGCCACCATGGCTTTGTCTGGAAGGACGTCCAGAAGGTCTCCCAATCTAATTAGCATATCACCCTTTTATTAGTATAGATATTAACCATTAGCTTTGTTTCTATAGGTGCTCATACACTTGAAGTACCACTACTGAAAGTAATTGTTGGAAACCCAAATTTGTTGGATGTTAAAGTTAAAGGCTCTTTTGATAATACTGATAGATACGGAATGGAAATTTCTGCAGCTAGCAAAACTTTCCTTCAAGTAAGATTTTCTTTAATTACAGAGAAGTCATTAATTAGAGAAAATGTAGAATGTAAGCTAAGGAAAAGAAGAGTTAGGGTTAGGGTTTAAAAGAAGGAGCTCGAAAAAGGCCACCTGAATTAGATCTCATTTCTGGTACTTTCTACGTGAACTTGAGAAAGTTACTTTGCTGTAGTTAAGTTTCCTTGTCTATAAAATAGAGAAGATAATAATAATACCTACCTCGTAAGGTTGTTTTGAGAATTAAATGTGATGATTCAAGTAGGGCATCTAAAGAAGAAAATGTTCAATCGCTTTGAGCCTACAGTATTTTCCCCTAAAATTGGGAAAGTGTTATATATACACTTTCGAAAATTTGCTCCTATCACTTAACTATGTTTTAATCCTTGAGCCAATAAATTTTTTTCTACATATTCTAAAGTTTTTTTTTATCATGAAAACATTAACATGTAGACAAAAGTAGAATTTCCATCTATCTTTTGCACTCGAATTAGTCAAGATTTTGCTAGTTTTATCATCCCTGTCTAATTTTTTGTTTAGATTCTGACATTTGTAAACAAATAGCAAACATGTCATTTCACTCCTATATGCTTCAAATATACATCTCTAAAAATCTGTGTATTATCTCTCACATAATCACAATGCCATCATCATCCCTAAAACTTTTAAAACTGAAATTTTGTTTTACAACTTATAAGTCCTATAAAACTTGGTCTGTAATCAAATTTTCCCAATTCTCTCAAAAAATTTTATAGTTGGTTTGTTTGACTTGAGATCCACATAGTATATAATTACTTTATCTCTCAAGGTTTTTTTTTTAGTTGAAAAGTACTATTCCATTTTCTTCCCCTGCCACTGAATTTGTGGCAACTGGGTCAGACGTGTTATAGAATGTCCAACATTCTGGCTTTTTCTGTTTGCTTCCTTGTCTCTTATTTAACTTGTGCTTCCCTGACACCCCCAAATTTCCTTTAATGGTATAATTCTGCTTACATCTGGTTCAATGTGTTTGGGCAAAAATTCATTAAAAATACATCAATTTTAATGGCTACAGAATATGGGAATAGAAGCAAAACTACCACTACCAGAGTTTACTACATCACTGGAGTTATTAGTACGTCTACATTCTTAAAATTCCAAAAATATTTTAAATGTCAAATTGAATTTATCAAATTTTATTGGATGGTTAATATTGTTCCAGGTTCAAATATACTTATTGTGCATAAATTCCTACTAAAAACAGATCTGTGAGAAATACAGTGATTGCTAAGTGGGTAACTTTTTTTTCAAAATGTATGTCAAATCTGAGTTATTTTATTCATATCATCAAAGCAAATATCCAGGTGCCCCTCAGTGACTGGGGGAAGCCCCATCAATGTGAGTTGGATGTGACTATGCTGTTTCTTTAGTAAGGCCTTCCTGAGTCTTGCTCATTTCCAAAAGTTGTCCATATCCAATTAGATTGGAATGTTTTTCTTCTGGGAAAACAATGTTATGTTTTCTGTTATGATTTATTCTGAAACAGATCTTTTTGTCAAACTTATCACTCTATTTCTGTTGTATGTGTTTTTTCTTTTTCTATTACTTTCCTATATTCTTTAGTTGGTTTCTGTGTTATTTTGCTAGAGCTACCATAACAAAATACCACAGGCTGAGTGGTTTAAATACCACAGATTTATTTTCCCATGGTTCTGGAGGCTAGAAGTCCAAGTTCAAGGTGTCAGCAGGGCTGGTTTCTTCTAAGGCCTCCTCGCCTTTTCCCTGTGTCTTCACATCATCTCTGTGTGTGTCACTGTTCAAATTTCCTTTTGGTGTAAGGACACCCCATCCTGTGGAATTAGGACCGATGCTAATGACCTCATTTTAACTCAGTTACCTCTTTCAAGGGCCTGTCTCCAAATGCAGTCACATTCTGAGATGCGAGGGGTTAAGACATCAGCATGTGAACTTTGAGTGGGCCTCGTGCAGCCTATAACAGTTCCTTTAAATAACCTTCCGTTCTTTGGATATTTCCAGGGTTCAACGTCACTGGCACTTATCGTCTGGGGAGCCTCGACTGACTGCTTTGTTACAACGTTTATACCAACGTTGAAAAGCAGCTGCAGTTATCTCAAGTCTATGAGCCACAAACCTAGCACCGTTATCTCAAGGGACGACTGGCTGGAAGGATTTTACACAGGCAGTCGGGATTTTAATATGATCAAAATTTTGCCGGTAAAAAACAAAAAAATACTAGAAAACCCTAAGCCGGTGGTTTTAAGAATATCAGGGATGTGTTACTTCTGTGTGGTTGGCTAGCCATCCAGTCTTAGCGTTTCTTTCTTAAGATGCTCACACTCCAGTTACTTTTCAGTCCTCCTGTCATTGTAAGGATGTGATTATTATTTATTTCTGAAATGTAAAAACTTTCTGATATAATTACTTATCTTGGTAACTTAGTTTCATCATTATGAACATCATTTATGTATATTAATAGTGGCATAATCTTAGGATTTTGCAAAATATGAAGTTATTTGCCCTTATTTTGACCCATCCTGAGTGTGTGTGTGTGTATATATATATATATATATATATATATATATATATATATGTGTGTGTGTGTGTGTGTGTGTGTGTGTGTGTGTGTGTGTAATATATATGCTCCATTTCAATGTAGTAACAATTTTAATTTTTGCCTTGTCAGAATCTGTGACTCTTTATTTTTTTTATCTTTTTAAAATATAAATGATTACTCTTCTAACTAGCTTACTACTTATAATTTTTGTGACAAAAAAAGCAAATAACCAAACTTAAAGAATTATTTACTAAATATGTCACTAGGACTTTTTATAAGATGTTTAAACTACAGTGGGGCCTTGACTTACGAGTTTAATTTGTTCCGAGACTGAGCTCGTTAAGGAGCTCGTTAACTCAAATTACTCTATCAACTCAATGCAAAAAATCAGCGGAGAAACAGCTGGTATCTCAAAAAACTCGTTAGTCGCGACACTCGTAAGTCAAGGCCCCCTGTATTTTGCATTGACTTAATGGCCACTGTTTTAGGTACTAAGTAGTTTTTAACTTATTTACAAGGTTCACATTATATTGCCCTGGACTAGGGTTGTTGAAATTCCAGAAAATACTGAATTGGGAGTGTAGGGTGAATAGAAATTTACTTTAACACCTGGAAGCAAAAGCAAAATATTTGCTTTGAATGCTTTTCTGGAAAGTTAAGATATTTAAATTGAAGACATAGTAAATAATGAGTTATACATTTTCTTTGTTTAATCACCTGCAGGTAAACTACAGGCCTCCATCTAATATGGGAGTTGCTATTCCACTTACAGATAATTTTTATCATGCAGATCCTAGCAAACCCATACCAAGAAATCTATTTCCCAAGTCAAAGGTAAGTAATTTTTTTACAACTAAACTAGTATTTATTTGAATTCAAGAAATCATTGAGTAAAATTACAGTTGAACATAGCTACAGGGATTAAATGGAAAGGTGCATTTAGTACAATGCTCCATCTGCTCTCGATGGTGATGATGATGATGGTAATGATGGTGATGATGGTGATGGTGGTGATAGTGATGATGATGATGATGGTGGTGGTAGAGATGATGGTGATGATGGTGGTGATAGTGATGATGATAATGGTTGGTGGTGGTGGTGATGGTGATGATGATGGTGATGGTGGTGGTGGTGGTAGTGATGGTGATGATGATGGTGATAGTGGTGGTGGTGGTGGTAGTGATGATGGTGATATGGTGGTAATAGTGATGATGATGATGGTGGTAGAGATGATGGTGATGATGGTGGTGATAGTGATGATGATAATGGTTGGTGGTGGTGGTGATGGTGATGATGATGGTGATGGTGGTGGTGGTGGTAGTGATGATGGTGATGATGATGGTGGTAGTGATGATGGTGGTGATGATGGTGGTAGTGATGATGGTGATATGGTGGTAATAGTGATGATGATGATGGTGGTAGAGATGATGGTGATGATGGTGGTGATAGTGATGATGATAATGGTTGGTGGTGGTGGTGATGGTGATGATGATGGTGATGGTGGTGGTGGTGGTAGTGATGATGGTGATGATGATGGTGGTAGTGATGATGGTGGTGATGATGGTGGTGGTGATTAATGGTGCTAGTGGTGGTAATGATAGTGGTGATAATGATGATAATTAATACTTCTACTGCTGCTACCCATTTCTCCTACTACTACTTTAGTTCCTTTCATTTTATTGCTACTCCTATACATGGTTTTAGAATCAAGGACTCTAAAGAGGTCAGAGAACAAAATAGATTTTTTTAAAAACAACACACACACCAACCCTGCCTTATGTAGTTTACTTTTTTTATGGAATACAATAAATAAAATAAATGAATAAAATATATAAAATTGTAATAAGTACAAAGAGGAAAAATAAGGCAAGGAATAAGGCAGTGGGGTGGGGATGAGTAATGTGGAGATGGGAATTCCAACTCTAAACAGAGTGGTTAAGGAGGGCTTTGCAATGAATGTAACATTTAAGCAAAAACCTAAGAACAGTGACGGAGTGTGCCGTGTCGTATCTGACAGAAGAGCATTCCAGACAGACGAATTGTTTGAAACTGCAAAGGCCCAGAGTTGGAAATATGCCTGACATATTTGAGGAACAAAGAGCATTCCAGGATGAGGAAGCCAGTGCGGCTTGAGCAGATCGACCTGGGGGAAATCAGGTCCTATGTAATGCCAAGGCCAAGTCACAGACGACCTTATAAATCATTGTAAGAATCTGGCTTATACTCCGTGAGATGGGAAGACAATGGAGAGTTTTTAACAAAAGAAGCCATTTTATGTCATTGAGAGAGAGAGAGAGAGAGAGAAGGAGAGAGAGAGAGAGAGTGTTCATGAATGGATATGAATGTCTGTTTGTACAAATAAATAGGCAGGTAGGTGCATTTTTCTAGAGAGAGATTCCACCGGCATCTATACAATTTCCTCAAGAAGCCACCCTATAATGTACTTGTCCTCTAGTCTCTACCCAGTTCACTCCGCACTCCAGAGAGGGAGGGTGCTGCTGGGTGGTTTTCCAGGCAGAACCTCTCCCAGAGTGTAAATGTGCCTATGTTGGGACAAGCACTCTCCTTTGCTATGGACACCATGCTTGTCCCTGTGCTGGAGATGTGCGATGGGTCTGGGGGCTCTTCTCATTTGAGAAAAGATGCTCTCATCCCATTTAGCCCACTTGAAATCCTAATGGGAGCCAAGGAGAGGTCAGGTGTGAAGACTCCTATTTTGCTCTCTTCTGTGTCTTTAGTACCAAGAGCAGTGCCAGGCATGGGGAACGCTTACAAATTGTTGAACAAACTAATAATACACATTCACATACATATTGTTACACGTACAGACAACATGAGGAGGTTGACTTTCTATCGAATCTTGGATTTCAAGATAGGCTCTACTCCAGGCGATGAGCAACTATAATACTAAGTTCTTCACTTCCAGTTTCTCACAAAGATACTAGTAAACCTTGTATCACTAGAGTTAAGCCTCGTCTATTGAAATATGACCTTACTGTATTTACACGGGAGTCTTTTTTAAAAAATATATATTTTATTGATTTTTTTTTTTTTTACAGAGAGGAAGGGAGAAGGATAGAGAGTTAGAAACATCGATGAGAGAGAAACATCGATCAGTTGCCTCCTGCACACCTCCCGTTGAGGGTGTGCCCGCAACCAAGGTACATGCCCTTGACCGGAATCGAACCCGGGACCCTTCAGTCCGCAGGCCGACGCTCTATCCACTGAGCCAAACCGGATAGGGCTTACATGGGAATCTTTAGGGGTTTTATCAGGTTTTGGGCGGAAGAGAGTTGAATAAGAAATGTATTTAATATACACCTAAGTAAATGAGAGTTTTTATGCATCTTTTGAAATTCAACAAATGTTCATTTCAGCATTTCCAGTGTTATCAGGTGCTGTGCAGACATTCTCTGAAGACACAGCAATAAACATGATAAGCATGATACCTTTATGGATCTACACTCTAATGGGGGGAGAACGGGCATTAAAGAAAAAGTTACACAAACTAAATAGCATTACGCATCCAGTGCAGTGTTTGTGAGCAGCATGGCCATGCATAACCAGAACCAGAATCACCTGGGAATATTTCTAAAAACACAGCTTTCTCATTCTCACCACATAGCTACTGAATCAGAACCGATGGGGTGTAGTCCCTGAAATCTGAATTAAAAAAATAAAATCTCCCAGTTGATCCTTACCCTAAAGTTTAAGCTAGACATATAGTGGAGACACACAAAACACACATTACGACTGTGGTCCAGGGATGCCTAACCTCGTCCGAGGGAATCAGACTGAAGATGAGTAGGGTTAACCAAGCAAGGGGAGATGAGGAGGCGTGCAGAGGGTGAAGGGCAGACAAAGAGCATTCCAGGATGAGGCAATACCACACAGAGTTGGGGAAGGGCTCAGTGACTTTGCTCAACAGCATTAGTTAAAAGGCAAATCAAAACCACCATGAGACATCATCTCACACCCATTAGGAAAGTGATCACAATTTATTACTGGCAAGCAACCAGTGATACTTGGGATCAAATTACAAAGGGGAGGGAGGAGACAAAATTCAGAAAGACTTATTGCTATTGGACTTTTCCCCCTTTCTCGGGGACTTTATTTACTCAAGGGACAAATATTTATTGAAGTTTTACTCAGTTTATAGAAATCCTGCCACAGGAAAAAAAGTCAACCTGTCTTAATTCTATTTGCAGAAATCTGGTAAATTCAAACAGTGTGCTAATAAGTCTAATCGGAAGCAGTGTAATTGCACAAAGGATCAGAAGCTTTCATACGCTGTCGCTTTCTCAGATTGCCGAGAAAAGGTAAGGTAATTGTTAATTACCTGAAGACAGAATGCTTTCATATTGCTTAGATTTTTTTGAAATGTGCATTTTGGTTACATATGAAAACTATGACTTAGAAATAATGTCTTCTTATGGTATAGAACTAAATGTGATACAGAGCTAGAAAGCTCTGGATTTAATGGTCCCCACACACGTTAATTAACATCACCTGTAAAATAGAACAATACTTGCACTGCCCTGTCCATTTCACAGGTTCTTATAAATATACCCATTCATATCTGCATGAAAACAATTTGTAACTTATCAAACACCTCATCCACTACAGTACGGCAAACACTGATGCATTCAAAAATATTTAGTATATCAGGTCTTGGATAATAGAAGTTGAAACCCTGATTGTCAAGAAGTTCAGTCTGGTAGTGGTAACAAAATACATCCTATATAATAAAAGGCTAATATACAAATCGACTGAATGGCAGAATAATTGGTCACTATGACGTGCACTGACCACCAGAGGGCAGATGCTCAACGCAGGACCTGGCCCCTGGTGGTCGGTGCACTCCCACAGCCGGAGCACTACTCAGCCAGAAACCTGGCTCACAACTGGCAAGCACAGCAGCGGTGGCGGGAGCCTCTCCCGCCTCCACAGCAGCACTAAGAATGTCCAGCTTTAAAAATATCCAGTGCTTAGGCCGAGTGGGCCTAAGCCATCAGCTGGACATCCCCCGAGGGCTCCCAGACTGCGAGAGGGTGCAGGACGGGCTAAGGGACTCCCTTGCGTGCACGAATTTCGTGCACCAGGCCTCTAGTGACAGTATAATACGTTGGTGAAGAGGATGGGTTGTCTCAAATGTTTCCTTCTGTTAGTCTCAAAGCATTCAAAGATGTATCAAGTTCATGTTGGTGTTTGCATTAGCTAAGTTCAGTGTGTACTTAGTAGTGCTTTAAGTAGGTCTACTTCAAATGTCTCTTAAGACTATATATATATTTTTAAGTGATTTATCTTTACATGTAATAAAATATATAGCATTATATTAAGTGAATTATCTCAAAATGGGCATAGGGTCACAGTCAAGAAATTATGAGTGCTGATGTTACATACCTCTACAATTCCCCCCCTTGCTGAATTACAATAATATTTCTCAAGCATTTTACTGTCTACTAAACACTGCTCTGAGCTGTCACCATGATTTCATTTGAAGAACAGCAAAGCCAGGTAATTTGCCAAAGGTCACATCATTCATATGTGATCAAGTTAGATTTGAACTCTGACTCCAGAGCCTGAGTAAATAAAATCCCCAAGAAGGGGAAAAAGTCCAATAATAATAAGTCTTTCTGAATTTTGTCTCCTTGCTTTGTAAGCTGCTTACCAGTAATAAATTGTGATAGCTACCCTAATGGGTATGAAATGGTGCCTCCTGGTGGTTTTGATTTGTCTTTCGCTAATAACTAATAATGTTGAGCACAGTTACTGAGCCCTTCCCCATCTCTGCCCTTTGTGCATGGTATTTGACTGACAGGGAGAGAGGTATGAGGGAGCCAGACAGTATCCAGGCCATGCAGCATCTTATGGGATATAGGTTAGTCAAAAAGTCGAGTCCTGTGAAAAAGGCCCATAGAAAGTTATGAATTTTGTTAGCACATGTTTGCATATTACTTTTGGAGTTCACATTGATTCTGCTGTATATAAGAATCCCACTTCATTTAGAGTAGCCAAACTCTTGGGAATGTAGCTATGCGTTCTTTACCAGGAAATCAAATTAGTATTGAAGTTTCCAAATTTATATTCATTCTTGGCATTTGTCTTTTAGGTTCCTCGTTTTAAGTTTCCAGTTCTGCAATATCCAATTATTTTGAATGTTTACAGTGAGGATGGACACTTCCCAATGGAAACTCCATATCTGGTTACTGTGATGGAAGTGAATGGGAGGAAACACTGGGAAATCAGTAGGGTTTGCTTCTTTTCTATAATTATTTTTATCTTATAAGTGGTGTTGTTATTACCTAGATAAGTGGTTTACAAGAACTGCACAAAAGACAGCCAGGAGATCTTTGGAAAAGAATTTGAATCAGTTGACACATTGCTATTCATTCTACTTCTATTATCTTCCACTTATTTCATCATCACTTCCAGTGACCTAGACTCTATGGCATAAAAGCATTTTTGAAGAATTTAAATGTGGAATATTTGAAGTCTCTTTTGTAGATTTGTAGCAAAAATGATTGATTGGATTTCTGCTACATGTTGGCCTAAGTGTCCCCTTTCACAGGAGACTACAAAAGGTGTTGCCAGCCGAGACCGGTTTGGCTCAGTGGATAGAGCGTCGGCCTGCGGACTGAGGGGTCCCGGTTTCGATTCCGGTCAAGGGCATGTACCTGGGTTGCGGGCATATCCCCAGTGGGGGATGTGCAGGAGGCAGCTGGTCGATGTTTCTCTCTCATCGATGTTTCTGACTATCTCTCTCCCTTCCTCTCTGTAAAAAATCAATAAAATATATTTTAAAAAAAAAAAAAAAAGGTGTTGCCAGATAATCTATTGGATGTATCTTCTAATTATATAAGGAAATTTCTTAAAGATTTTATGGTAGCCGAAACCGGTTTGGCTCAGTGGATGGAGCGTCGGCCTGCGGACTGAGGGGTCCCGGGTTCGATTCCGGTCAAGGGCATGTACCTGGGTTGCGGGCATGTCCCCGGTGGGGGATGTGCAGGAGGCAGCTGGTCGATGTTTCTCTCTCATCGATGTTTCTAACTCTCTATCTCTCTCCCTTCCTCTCTGTAAAAAATCAATAAAATATATTAAAAAAAAAAAAAAAGATTTTATGGTAAAATAATTGGAAAGATACTGAAAAATTTTGAAATAAGAATGAAATTTTCCACAATTCAATTTTACCTCAAATATGTAGGCTTTTGTTGCATGTTTTGTGATTGTTTATGTATGAATACTTTAAGGCGATCAAGTGATAGATCAATAGAGTTAAATGAAATTTTGATCAGTCATTAATGTTACCAAATATCAAGACTTTTGATATTCAGTGAGTCTTACTCTACCCAACATATGCATTTTTGGAATGAAAAATTAATAAAGAAAACTAAATATTTTGCTTTAACTAACATCCCATTCTCTATGGTATGCTGGAAACTGCTATTACCAACTTTTGAGCCATGATTCTTAAGCCTTCAAGCATTTTGAATTCTGGTTGTTAAACCACTGGTAGCTTGAAATTAGCTATGGTGAGAGTATTTACACCACAGCAATTGGCAAATGCTACCATCATAGCTTTTTTTCTCTTTAGATCCTTCCTGCACTTTCTAACTCCAACACTACACATCTGGGTTTAGAAAGAACTATAAGAAAGGCAGAAATAACTGATAACTTTTTTGGGGAAAAGGTTTCAATTATCCTATTGTGAAACTTTCCAGCCACCTTATTTTAAATCACTTACCAACCACTAAGGCAGTGGTTCTCAACCTTCCTAATGCAGCGACCCTTTAATACAGTTCCTCATGTTGTAGTGACCCCCAATTTCATTGTTACAAGTTGAACATAATTAAAGCATAGTGATTAATCACAAAAACAATATGTAATTATATATGTGTTTTCCGATGGTCTTAGGCGACCCCTGTGAAAGGGTCGTTTGACCCCCCAAAGGGGTCGCGACCCACAGGTTGAGAACCGCTGCACTAAGGTGATGCTGAAGTTATCTCATTGCCAAAGACACAAAGTATGTGTAGGTTAGGACTGGTCATGAGCATGGAGCTGGAAAGAAAGGTCAGCCTGAATTTAGGTGATCAGAGGTCTTGTCTGTTTCAGTAATGCCACTGAAAAGATGTAATGCAAGATATGAGGCCTAATCTCCATAAATGTGTACTCCACAAAGTCAAATAGAACTAAAAATACAGGATAGCTTAGTCATGTCATGGAGTGAAATCTTTTGTTGTATCTCAATGTCTGTAACAAGTTTTATACAAAGTGAGGAAATAGCATACGTGGGCCTAAAATATACTTCATGTACTTTTAGAACACACTGTACCAGAAAATGTAATGAGACTGAAAAATTACTTAGAATCTAGTCTTCATGTTCCAGTATATAATCCTGTAGGCCTCAACTTAAGCATAAAGGTAAGTAGGCAGCATTTTTGTTTTTCTTGTTTTGAGTTTAAATAAAATGTATATGTCTAGCCCTGGCCAGGTAGCTCAGTTGGTTAGAGCATCATCCCAATACTCCACGGTATGGGTTCAATCCCTGGTTAGTGCACATACAAAAGTAAACAGTTCCTCATGTTGTGACCTAACCATAAAATTACTTTCGTTGCTACTTCATAACTGTAATGTTGCTACTGTTATGAATCATAATGTAAATATCTGATAGGCAGGATGGTCTTAGGCGACCCCTGTGAAAGGGTCGTTTGACCGCCAAAGGGGTTGCGACCCACAGGATGAGAACCACTGGTCTAAACTAAGATTGGTCTTAGTTTTAACATATATGGATAAACAGCATCCTTAAAGTATATGGAGAGTGGAAACAGCATCCTTAAAGTATATGGAGAATGTTTATTTTTTCTCCATTTCCTTCGATGTTATTATTTCTAAAGGTATCTGAAAGTTGAATTTAGCATTAACTTATGATTTTTTGAGCTGATAGACAAGACCAATACGTTATCTATCAAAGTGGAGCAGAACGGTGTTTCCAAAAGTTAGGGGGAAATGGGCTCCGGCTCCAGCTGCCTATTCAGACACATGAAGTTGGTATGATCTAAGTAACTGTTGAGACAGCCAATAAAAGTTAGGGGACCTATTAAAACCATGAATATGAGGATTAGCTCAATGTACGCATCGAGGGCATGTTGGGTTTCATATCTCTGTTTCTTCATTCTAAAAGTGCAGGAGCAGCGACTTGATCCCTCTGTTTCAAACTCTTGTCCTTCTCCCTCCATTTTTATTTTGCAAATACAGTATATGCTCAGAGCCTTCAGGGGACTGGAATTTTTAATGCAGCATCTGTGGGGAAAGGGGCCCCGGTGTATACTTTTACTTAAAGGGACATACATGTCAATGCTGCTAATGACCCGGTATGTTTATTCCACAGGGCTCCGAGCTTTTCCACTTCAGAGTGTCCGTTGTGCCAGGAGTCACTTTCTGTAACTTAGTTGAAGAATTTCAGGTACGGTGAATACACAGGCATCCCGTGGAGTGATGGCTGAGGAAATAGCAGGGCAGGCATCTGTCCAAAAGACACTGGAGAGTAAAAATGGCAGGATCTGTGTGCGGACAGGGCCTGGAGACAGGGGACCTGAAGAACGGTGCTGACATTGTCAGAGATGATGTAGTTAGGGCGCGCCACGGGTGGCAGGACCCATCAATGCTGGGTCATTTTAATAAGCATCTGTATTTATTTTTGTTCCCTCTCCACCTGCCATATTTATCTAGATTTTCTGACTTTTACTGTCCTTCCTCTCCCCCTCCCCCTCCCATAGTCCCATGCGTCTGTAAAAATTAGTTTCCAGTGCTCCCCTGCCTCTGGGTAGGTGCATTGTAAGAGTAAAGTGTTGTATCTTCCCAAAGCTGTCAAGGTCTAAAGAACGTGGAACAAAAGTCAGCCTCCCCAAATCAAACTATGACAGTGATGGCTAACCTTTTGAGCTCGGCGTGTCAGCATTTTGAAAAACCCTAACTTAACTCTGGTGCCGTGTCACATATAGAAATTTTTTTGTTATTTGCAACCATAGTAAAACAAAGATGTATATTTTTTATATTTGTTTTATATATTTAAATGCCATTTAACAAAGAAAAATCAACCCAAAAAGATGAGTTCGCGTGTCACCTCTGACACACGTGTCACAGGTTCGCCATCACTGCCCTATGATGCGCAATGACTGTTTTTGCTTACTCACACAATGACAGCTGCCGCCTGTGGGGAATGGGAAGGAATGAGGATTTGGTTGCATCGCTTGACTACTCATTCATTGCCAAATTCTGATGCCACATTATCAGTAACAAAATCAGCCTTCCGCTGGCCCCCGCCTCCTTTCCTTTCGCTGTCCTGGCCCTGCCCCAAGCCCAGCCCCAGCGACGAATGTCAGACCTGCGGTGCTGAGAGGCCATGGCAGCAGTGCGGACGCCCAAGAACCTGAGAGAAAACCCACCCCACCAGAGAGAGGAAATAGGAAATAGGATCTGTGAAGCACGTCGGAGGAAATCCCATGATTTTCCTTTCTCTTCTCACCTCTTTGCCCCAAAGGCAGCCCCAGGTTCAGGGGACAGCACCATAGTACAGGGGACCACGAGGGAGCTTAGCCAACACCGAAGAAGCAGAACAGAGGGATGGAGGGGAAGACGGGCTAATTACAGTGTTCCCTCTGATGTCCCCTAGCCTTCGCACAGAAAAGACAGGTCACGTGTGCAATTACACGTAACACACGATTGTCTTTCCCATTGGCCGCAGACTAGGTCTTTCTTAATAAAACTAAATATCCAGTCCCCTCTGATGACCCAGCTCAGGAGAGATTTCTCTTATCTCGGAGTGCCGTAATGAAGACCACATTCAAAATCTAACATTTTTCTCTCAAATCCCCAACAATTCCAGTACCATTGGATACATAATCGGAGCTCTAAAGTACCACAGGAGATGGTGAAGCCGGTTAATCCATTATGAGGACGATAATGATCTTTCCAGATTAGAAAGGGGTTTCTCACTGCTTTCCACACCACTTGGCCAAATCTGCCTTTTAAATTGTGTTGCTTATGACACCTACTTCGGCTACCAGTGTTCAAGATTCTTTTAGTTGCATAAAGCAACCTCACTTTTTTTTTTTTTTTTTTTTTTTTAAAGACAGGCTGGTAGTTAAGATTACTCCGGCAATGTATTGCGCCCATATGGGCTGACAGCTTGAAAAGGAGGCTGTTAGAGTGGTTTATTTATGCAACGTGAGGCAATCAAGCTCGCGGTGGCAATATTGGAAGTGGACTGGACATGGTGAATCTGAAAGGCATTGTGGGAGAATTGACGGCAGATAGGGTCTGTTTCTGAGAAAACAGCTACCTCCTTGGGTCCCTGGGAGGATGGTGGTACCTTTCACTTGCGTTTCACCCCTATCAGTCCTTTTTCTGTGCTAATCCAATTAGCATTTCCCCACATTCCCCACTGTTCTAGTTCCACTCAACTCCACTTCCTCCTGCCTCAAAAGATGATCTTGCTTCCGACTTCACCCAGAAAGCATACGCCACTGGGCTGGAAGCACCTTCGTCTCCACAGGCGCCCGCTTCTGCATTTCACAGGCATGGAACCCATTCTCATCCAGAGGCTCAGAGGAGAAGGCGCCTCTGTGCCACTCTGTCAGTCATCCCATCTCTCCTCTAGGAACTTGTCTACTAATTATCCGTTCAGGCAGAGAAACCATTTTGAATACAGAGAAACGTTTCTCTATTTTAGCAGGCAGATAGAGGATTTTCTAAAGAGAGGACAGCTGGAATGTTCCTTCTGCTCCTTCTCTTCCGGGAGCTCACTCATTGGTTGAGATCCTGCTCAGGAAGCGCCTTCCCTGACATGTCCTGGCCCTGTTCCCACGGCACTGGGCTTGGTCCTCCAGGAAGTTGTCCCTCCATCTGTGGTGCTATCTGCCTCCTCTACCCCTAAAGACACAGGATAAAGGCATCGGACGATAAGGAGAATTCTTCTTTCCTGTCTATTGTGCGCAAGTTCCTACTTAACCAAATTATCAAGAGACTGTTTCCAAGCTTTGTGGCTGTTGAATAAGTCCGGGCAGAATTTTGCTAAATGCCTATTAGTGTTCCCATCGTGTGGGAACCATAAAACACAGTGTTTTGAATGATTAGATTCAGAAAGCTTAAAGACTTTGCTTTTTTCTGTTGCAGATTTATGTCGATGAAGTGCCGCTGCAATTTCCAGGACACACACTTATTGCCATTGCCACCGCTGTGGTGCTGGTGTGCTTAATTTATGCAACATTTATGTTTCGAATACGTACTGTAAACCCAGGTGAAAGATACCGGAAATTCATTATAAGAAACAAACTGAACTTACCAAATATCAGTACCAGTCAGTTGCCTAAGTTATGAAAATCTGAAGAGTGAATTTAGGATTACCTTCATTTTCTCTTTACTTTCTTGCTTTATTAGACAATTCCTGGAACAATGTATTTACCTGTTAATATAAAAACTAGATAAAAGTCTACAGAATTGGCGTTCAAACTCAAAATTGCCATCTGTCAATGTGTTTGCCATTTTGTTCTCTTATTTTAAACCCATCGAAAATTGTTCTGTCAACCCTTCTATCAAGGATTTTTCCTTGAGAGCCTTAGAAAAATATGAACTGATAACCATCTCCGGGTGAGTTGGGTTTTCTGTATTTTCCGGCTTTTGTTGACTGGAACCCATTCTGTGGGATCTGAACGCCTGAGCCTTGCTCTCTTCGCAGGGAGCAGGAGCGGCCCGCGGGCCTGCCGGGGTATGACAGGTGGTGCAGGAGTCTAACCTGCAGGTGAGCTTTCAGAGCATCGTGAGAATTAAAGTCGGACCCAGCTGGGTTTCTCAAAGCAATTTCACAAGCCGAGTGTAGTACTGGCGAGAGGGGACCATGACCTCCATCTCGGGGGTGTTGGAAGGACACGGCGTCTGGGCGCGTATTGCTTTACAAACCTCCACGCAGCGTGTAGAATTCCAAAGATGAATCTCTGTGTGCTGTCCGACTGCCTGTTCCCAAGCTGTCAGAAGATGGCCGTCCCTTCTGGGAGCAGTCACACTCCTGGAGAAGCTCAGGAGCAGCAGCACCAGAGGAGAGGCAGGGATCTAGCCCAGAAGAGCCAGTTCTGAGAGCTGGGAATCATGGCTGTGCTGTACATCATGAAAGTTCTTTGGAAAAGTCTGGGAGCGAGGCAGACACAAGAAGGAGACTCGGGAGCCAGGCATCTGCGGTGTGGCCCTGCATTGCCACCTAGCATGGTGCCGATCAGTCGGTCCAATCCCCGAGAAGCCCAGCTACAGCCTCAGAGGGCACACTGAGTACAGTATCACTATGGCAATGAACTGGGATCATGTTACGTTCTTCAGTCTTCGATCAAACATCTCAAAACTCCCAGCCCATAAAAATTTCCCCAGAGAGTTGACCAGAAAATGAACACATTTCTATAACTTGCAAGTCCATGGTGTAACTCTTTTCTGTCCTGATTATGCTTAACACCCTCCCACTTATTTTGCATCGGAATCCACCGTTGGACTAAGAATGGGACCCAGGAGGGATTTTGAGATTTAGCCGGCAAGGGAGACACATGGGGACGTGGCAAAGGTTTCACCTAAAGAAGCATTTTTTTTTTTACTTATTTATTTATTTATTTATTTTATTTTATTATTATTATTTTTTTTTTTTTTACTCAATGTCTCCCCATTCACAATACAGACCAGGAAAAGAGCCTGAGCTGAGGTGTATATGGGGTAAGTTTACTCTGCCTCCTATTTCTGTACAGTCAGTGTAAGAACACAGCCTGTGGCAAGCACCAGGAGGCCCCGAAAGAAGCATTTGAATGTTATTTGGCTGGCCGAGTGTATAGTCAGCTTTTGCAGCGGCAGCACCCTTCCAGTCTCAGTTCTCAGTGGGGGTGACAATAAACGTGTTTCTTGCTCACCGGTCCGTGGGTTGGCCTTGGCAGGCCTGCTCCAGGCAGGTCTGTCCCACATGTTCACCCTCTGGAACACGGGCTGAAGGGCAGCAGTCACCTGGCAGCTCTTCTCATGGCCCAGGACCAGACACCAGACCCAGCCAAACCATCTGAATGGTCTGAAGCAAGGGATGCACATCATGTCCCATTAGCCAAATCAAATACGCTGCCCCTTGCCCTGTGCCAGTGGGACAGGGATGTGTACTACTCTCACTCCAAATATCAAGTTTTTAGGATCCCACTCTTACCTGGATGCTTTCATAGCTATTGTCCCGTGACCAACTCCACAATTTAGTGACATAATAACCATTTTATTGGCTCAAGATGGTGTCGTCTGGGCTGAGCTTAGCTGCCTGGTTCTTCTGGTCTTTCCAGGAGTCACTTGCACATGGCCTTCAGCAGGCAGGCGCTGGGCTCCACTGAGCACCTGGTGTCTGAGCTTCTTTCTCTGTGTGGTCTCAGGGCCTCTCCCTTCTCAAAAGACCAACCCACATGGCCTCCCTATGTAGCTTCTCTATCAGGGCAGCTGGAGCCCTTATCAAGGCTCCTAAAAATGCAAAAGAGGGAGCTGCCACACTTCCGCCTAGTGCCAGCACAATGTTACCCACACCCTACTGGCTGAAGGACGTCTAGCCCAGATTCAAGGGGAGAGGACTGTGCATGATCATGACTATTGACAGGTGAGGTTGGTTCATTGAAGGCCACCAGTGCAACAGACTGTCAGAAACCACCTGCTCCGCAGGCCCAGGCTCCTTTGTATGCTGGGGCTTCCTAACTCCCCTATCTGGCTCCTCAGCTGGTTTGACTGGAGTAGCTGTGGGCTGGCCAGGCATCTGTCTCCCCACATGGCTTCTCCATGGAGGTGGCTTAAGCTGACTTACAGACTTGTGCTGTCATCGCAAGTGGACTTCCTACGTGGAAGTTGGCTTCCAAAACACAAACATGGGAGCTGCCTGATCTTCTTTAATATTTGGACAAGGAAGTCTCCGAATGTCTCTTCTGCTTCATTCTATTGGTCAAGGTGTCCCGACGCCAGCCCAGATTCAAAGGGAGGAGAAATACACTCCATCTCTTTGGACCGGCAAGGTGACACTGCAAAAGAGCCGATGGGGCCCTAGCCAATTTGGCTCCAGTAGATAGAGCAGTGATGGCGAACCTATAACACACGTGTCAGAGGTGACACGCGAACTCATTTTTTTGGTTGATTTTTCTTTGTTAAATGGCATTTAAATATATAAAATAAATATCAAAAATATGCCTTTGTTTTACTATGGTTGCAAATATCAAAAAATTTCTATATGTGACGCGGCACCAGAGTTAAGTTAGGATTTTTCAAAATGCTGACACGCCGAGCTCAAAAGGTTCGCCATCACTGGGATAGAGCATCAGCCTGCAGACGTAAGGGTCCCAGGTTTGATTCCGGCCAAGGGCACATACCTGGGTTGCGGGCTTGATCCCCAGTGTGGGGCATGCAGGAGGCAGCCAATCGATGATTCTCTCTCATCATTGATGTTTCTATCTCTCTCTCCCTCCCCCTTCCTCTCTGAAATCAATAAAAATATATTTTTTAAAAGAGATCCTATGGGTCAGGAGGAATTGTTGCAGTCGTCTTTGGAAATGTAACCTGCCACTTTGATGTTCACCAAAGAAATCTACTTGGGCTGTGGACTCAACTAGCAATCACTTCGGAGATCCACACTATCAGTTTTGCACCAGCTCATCATCGTCTCAGCTTTTGACCACCAGGCAATGAAAGCTTCATTCCAAAGGATCACAAAATAGCTCGGACCAAGATTATTTTGTATAGACTGATGATTTTGAAATTTGAGTTTGTCAGCACCATCAGAAGCCACCATTCAAACCTGAAGAACCAACATGTCTCTTTCAGTATCCGCCTCCCTCCCCCCAACCCAAACCCATGTCATGTCACACTCAGTGGGCCCAAGACCCTGCACTACCCCAGGCAGCTCCAGGCTGCAGCAGCAGGCATCCCTGGTCATTTTCACACACGGCCATTGTGTGACTAAGTTCCACCCCACCACAACTTCCATCTCTGGGTCTCTGCCCCAAGTGAAAAATCCTAAGCGAGAATTGGCTGAAGGAGCCTAAAGCGGTTGGTTCTTCATAGATGGATCAGCTATGGTCAGGGCACAGGGTCACGCAATGCGGACCTAGCCTTCTGCTCATTGGGACCATTCCCAGAGAAGAAGAAGAAAATCATTTTTCAGCTTGTCAATGCCTCCACTTGGTGAGGAACAGGAAATGTTGCATGCAGCCCATGGAGAGCAGAGAGGATGCCTGAGAGGTGAGTATCAGGGACTGTGAAAATGGAAGCAACGGCTAACTGCTGTACCGATGGAAAGGGGGTGGGGGCGGGCGGGGGAAGAGCTGGGATTGGTGGACCAGGCTGGAAGCAGGACAAACATTTCTCCTTCCACCTCCAAACAAGGTAGTGTGCCCACCCCATCGGCCCCATCAGTGCACCAGCCTTTTCACCAGTAGCTCCCAATGTGCAGCCGTGGCCCAGGCGGGGTAGGGCACAGGTGCTGCCAGTCACCTAAGCTCAGCACCTTAGTTTATCCACCTCTCCCCCAACCCCGCTGGTGTGAGGAGCAAATATTGAAGGACAGGTATGCCCTGAGCATTGAGCTGGGCTGGCAGTAGATGCCAACCACCATCCTTAGAACTTCAGTCTGTCTTAGAATTGGGAGCCAATCCCGCAGCTCACAGCTGCCATCCTCTTCCCTTCCTCCTCTCCTCCCGCTCTTCCCCTGTCTGCCTCCTCCTCCCCTGCCATGCTGCTCCTCTCCATCCTCCAGCTCCTCCCCTGCCTGCCTGCCTCCTCCTCCCCTGCCATGCTGCTCCTCTCCATCCTCCAGCTCCTCCCCTGCCTGCTTCTCCCCTGTCCTCCAGTCCCTTCCCTGCCCTCTTGCTCCTCCCCTGTCCTCCAGCTCCTCCTCTGCCTGCTCCTCCCCTCTCCTCCAGCTCCTCCCCTGCCTGCTCCTCCCCTCTCCTCCAACTCCTCCTCTGCCTGCTTCTCCCCTCTCCTCCAGCTCCTCCCCTGCCTGCTCCTCCCCTGCCCTCCTGCTCCTCCCCTGTCCTCCAACTCCTCCCCTGCCCTCCTGCTCCTCCCCTGCCCTCCTGCTCCTCCCCTGCCCTCCTGCTCCTCCCCTGTCCTCCAGCTCCTCCCCTGAATGTTCCTCCCCTGCCCTCCTGCTCCTCCTCTGCCCTCCTGCTCCTCCCCTGCCTTCCAGCTCCTCCCCTGCCTACTCCTCCCCTGTCCTCCCCTGCCAGCTCCACCTGCCAGTCTTTTTTACTTTCTGTCCCCTGTCCCAATTATAAATGTAAACAACTTTGTGAAGATCCTTCTACCTTTCTTTCAGTTCACATGTAGTCCTATCTGCCAACCCACTACAAATTAACTGAATGGCCATGGAACGATTGATTCTGGAAGCAAGGAAAGGAATGATTACAGGCTTTATTGTCAGAGATCTGGAGCTTTTTCCATGTGAATGAAAATATACCACAACATCTGTTAGACCGTAAACCATCAAAGGTTCACGTGGGGTGGAAGACTTTGACCTCAACACTTGTAGTAGGACCTATGCATTTAAACCTCCTAATAAAGTGGCTGCTGTCCCTCTCATTGAAACATTCAACTCTACCCTCAACCTCACACCAGCTTTAACAAGTACTTATGGGCACTGTGCCTCCACATTCTCTTGGTATCTGTTTGGAAAACCCAAGAATTCAGACAACAGTCATTGCCTGTGAAATGTTGCTTAGTTACGTTTTACGAGTAAATCTTGGTTCGTTCCATATTTAAAACAGGGCTGTTCTCATGCATAATTTTTCATTGTTACACACATTATAGTTAAAAGATATTAGCACCATTGGAACACCTGTAAAACCATGAGAAACATGGACAAATATGTGGTGTTTAAGGACATTTACTTTTTTAGCATAACGGTAAAACTTTAGGGTAAAAACAGTATTGCTATAAAGGCAATGATGATGATGGCTAACTTGGTTTCTCCTTTCTGGAATGGCAAACATTGTCCCCTCTCCAATCAAGACATAGGAATACACTCATGCGTTCAGGGCGGTCAGAGTAACAGCTAGTGGTCGCAGGTGGTTGCTTGTGTGCATGGTGGCAGGTGTCTGTAATAGGGGGGCCTCCTGGAGAGGTTGCTGGTAGTTGTGCTGACTGGGGGCTTCTGGACATGTTGGAGCAAAGGTGTCTTTTTCTGATGGAAAAGAATTTTTCTGGCAGAGAAAAGTGATAACCATAGTCTCTCTGCCTCTAGACTTGTAATTTGACCTTCCTCAGACATTCTTGCATTCCTAGAATAAACCCTACTGGATCGTTGGGTTTTGTTTTTCTCGTACACTGTTGAGTCTGGCTAACTAGTAATTTCTTCTGGACCTGGCGACTGGAAGTGTAACTGAAATGAGCCTATAATTTTCCTTTCTGGAACTGTGTCTGGTTTTGGCATAAATGTCGTTCAATCATAAAATGAGTTTGGCTACCTTCCCTCTCCTCTTCCATGGAAGTGTTCACTTAGGACATGGATTGTCTGTTCCAGAAGGATGTTATAACTCACTGGGAAAGTGATTGGCAGCAGGCCTCCCTGGGCTTCGCTCTTCTTTCTACTTGATCCAACCTCCTGGGTTTACTGATGTTTAATTTTGCTGAGTACTCTATTTTTCATTCTCGTTTTCTACCCCAGTGCCTTCTAAAAGCATTTCTTCTCTTGGTCTTCCAGCTTAGTACTTTCTTCTTCCATCATCAATTTGACCATCTATTTATTCCGTACGCTGAGTTTCTTGATTTGATATTATTCACTTATTTGACAGATATTCATTCAGCCCCAGGCACTGTTCTGGGCCCCCACTAATCTGTATCGCCTGTATAAGGGACAATGAGCAGATTGTTTTTCCCTCCTCCAATAGATGTCTTCCCCTCGGTGATGGAAGGGGCATTTGTTTCTTAGTGTAGCCCTTGTTTAATATTAGAACAGATATGTTTATTTGTGGTACTTCAGTTTTTAACTTTATTCTATACTAAAGATGGCTCCTTTTTTCTAATACAGTAATATATATGTCAGCTTTGAGGTGCCTCTTATCTTTCACTTTAGACTTCAGAAATAGCATATACATCTTGAAGCAACAAAACTTTCAGATTCTAATAATTTGTTTTAATTTGGTAGAGAGAATGTTCTCTTTGTTTTCTGTCCTAATTTGAGAGCATGAATATCTATTCATCATAGACGTTCGTTCATTCATAATAAATAAATACGTAATATTTATTTATTTGTTTAGCATGTGTGTTCCAGGCCATATGCTAGGTGTTGGGGCTGTAAAGATGCAGAGAGCGTGTCTTCTTCCCTTATAGAATCTGGGATCTACCAGGTAAAAAAATGTAAGTTTAACCAAAAATATTCAGGTATAGTGCCATGACAAAGAAGTTCTTAGCAACATGAATAGTAAATGTAAAGGAAAGAAGGATTTAAACTCAATAGAATTAGCAAAGAGTTTGGGTAGGGGAAAGGGCTTGACCTATCTATAATTACAGGGAATGGTGTGCCTGTGAGGTGGGTCTTGAATAAGAAGAAGGAAGGGTATTGACACATGGGAAGAATAAGTTATTGTTGTCATCATTTTTCCCTTTTCCCTATGGTATTTTTTCAGATTATGGTTACGTTTTGAATAATGTTTGGGCCTTGCTAACTTTCCTAGAAATAAAGAGTCTCATAGGTTGATAAGCCCTCCCATTCAGGGTAATGCTGACCATCATCATGGCCCTCGTGCTCATTTTTATCAAAATATGTCCCTTCCCCACCACTTCATACAGACCAAAAGAGTAGTGCTTAACACCCGATGTATTTACTTTTTAACATTTTCTTTAAACAGGTGCCATTAAGATTGGAAACCTTTTTTTTTCCCCATGATGTGTTCTTTGTTAAAGAAAACTGATGATGTTACCTGATTGATATTCCAAGAGAGAGAAAAAATCAATCACAGTACAGGTAAAAATAATTTGTGTTACTTCTCTTATAAGTAGGTTATAGTTTAAATGTTAATTATATATGTATTGAAATTTATTTTGACTAAACTATTTTGAACCAAACTTTGAAGTTAATAATTGATTTTAATCACTTTGCAATGTTAAACTTAAAAAATTTCAGTCTAGCCCAGTTGGTATGGCTCAGTGGTTGAGCATCGACCTATGAACCAGCAGGTCCCGGTTGAATTCCTGGTCAGGGCACATGCCCGGGGTTGTGGGCTCAATCCCCATAAGGGGGTGTGCAGGAGGCAGCCAATGAATGATTCTCTCTCATCATTGATGTTTCTATCTCTCTCTCTCCCTCTCCCTTACTCTCTAAAATCAATAAAAATATATATTTTAAATTATTTCAGACTAAATACTTTCATATCGTCTAAAAGAAGTGTCATGTAACCCAAGTTCCTGACACTATAAATATTTCAGTTTGTTCTCAAAAGTTGTTTAATTCAGTATCTCCACATGGATCAACGAAGAGATTAACTTCAGATAAAAATTTTTATTAAGAGGAGTAAAATTAAATAATCTTTCAAATGATAAAGGCAATGATGCCACTGAGCCACGCCGGCCGGGCATGATGGCAGTTTTAGAAATTTAGTTATAAAGGCCGAAACCGGTTTGGCTCAGTGGATAGAGCGTCGGCCTGCGGACTGAAGGGTCCCAGGTTCGATTCCGGTCAGGGGCATATACCTGGGTTGCAGGCACATCCCCAGTAGGAGATGTGCAGGAGGCAGCTGATCAATGTTTCTCTCTCATTGATGTTTCTAACTCTCTATCTCTCTCCCTTCCTCTCTGTGAAAAATCAATAACATATATTTAAAAAAAAAAAAAGAAGAAATTTAGTTATAAAGGAACAACAGGAAACAAAAAACTTTAGATGTAAAGTATTTAACTTGTCAATTTTTTTCAGAATGAAAGGCAATGTGGCGAAGAAGAGTAATGTGGAATCTGTCACTTGAGGAAATAATCATTTGTAGTTATTGAAGTTCTGAGACATACAGGATGTTAAGATCATAAAATAAAGTCTAATGAGACTTGGCAAAGATTGAAAATGTAAGAATGTCTAGTGTTAATGAGAACAGCTGTTTAAATGTAGGTTGGTAGAATCTGACAGGACGGTAATTTGGCAATATACTTATAAGCTTTGGATATATTCATACCATTTGTCTCAATTGTTCTGCTTCCATGAATTTATCCCAATGAAACAAACTTAACTAACCACTAAGAATTAGGGGGAAGCAGGACTGATATCCAGAAATTTAAACAACCACTGTGGCATAGGACCAACGACTCAGCACGAATACCTTCCTAATCAGAAGAGTCACTGTTTATAAACAACCACTTTTCTTATACTAACACATACATATGAGCCAAATGTCAGCCTGTATATGAGGATGTTCCCCTACAGGATTGCTTAGAATAGTAATAATTAGAAACCACTTAAATGTACAATAATAAGAAATTGCTTAAATTAGTGTTGATACATCCGTATGGTAGACTACAATAAAGTCAGGTTTTCAAGGGAATGACATAATAAACTTAATGCAGAGTTAAAGAATAAAGTAATTATAAAATACTACGCATGCTATGATCCAAATATACAGTACAATCCAACTTTTATTTAAAACATACAAATTGAGAAAACAGACTGCAAAATTGCCAGCGGTTATATGCAGGGTAAGAGAATAACAGCTGTTTCCAATTTTTTTAAGTTTTGTAAATTTTTACAACAAATTTTCACTAATTTTACAAAAGACAAATATATTTAACAATATTATGAGAAGAGATATTTTTCATATTTTGTGTTTTCTCTAGGGAACTAGGCTTTATTTGGAGACACTGATGATGAAAACATTATGGTGATTCCTGGGTACAGTGATTCCTGGTTAGAGTTTCCTTATTACTGGAATTAGGGATAAGCAGAAAGCTCTGGTATTTGCCACATGCCTAAGAGAGTGTCAGTTGCAAAGACTTGATCCTTACGCGACTTTAGATGTCAAAATGGCATTAAATGGCTGGTTTACTCCAGCAAATGCCAGCACTGGATTGAAAAGACTCTTCTACAGAATGAAGTGGTCTTAGTATATTGACCTGTGGTCATTTCAGGATTTTATCTTTAAAACCATCCCAGCTGGTAAAGGTAAGCTTGATATGTGGACTCAAGCTTCCACATCTACCCCAACTTCATTCAAAAAGTCTGTTTACTATGTTTACTAGATGCACAATGACATCTGGTTGATTTTAGGTTAGTTTTAGCAGTTATACTAGTAATTCCTTCCGAGAGCACAATTTTCTTATTCTCTTGAATTTTCAAAATTCTTTTGTCTAAAAATGCTAGTATTATTTTCATACATAGGTGACTTTTTAAAAAACAGCTTTATTGAAATAGAATTTACATACAAAAAAATTTTTGATCTGTTTAAAGCATATGTTTCAATTATTTTTAGCATATTTATAGGGTTGGGCAACCATCACCATGATCTAAGTTTAGAATATATCATCACATTAAAAGGAAACCTTATACCCAATAGCAGCCGATCCCCATTCTGTACTTCAAGCCCTATACAACCACTAATCTATCTTCTGTCTCGACAGAGTTGCTTTTTCTGGACATTTCATATACATTGAGTCACACAGGATGTGACATTTTGAGACTTGCTTCTTCCACTTAGCATAATGTTTTAAAGTTTCACTTCTTTTTATTGTCCAACTAGAGCAGTGATGGCAAACCTTTTGAGCTCAGCTTGTCAGCATTTTGAAAAACCCTAACTTAACTCTGGTGCCATGTCACATATAGAAATTTTTTTATATTTGCAACCATAGTAAAACAAAGACTTATATTTTTGATATTTATTTTATATATTTAAATGCCATTTAACAAAGAAAAATCAACCAAAAAAATGAGTTCGCGTGTCACCTCTGACGCGTGTGTCATAGGTTCGCCATCACTGAACTAGAGGCCCAGTGCACAAAATTCGTGCACAGGTGCAGTCCCTAGGCCTGGCTGGTGATTGAAGCATGGCAGTGACTCCACTGCCAGCACCACGTCACCAACACCCACCATGTTGCACGCCACCCCCTAGTGGTCAGCACACGTCATAGCGAGCAGTCAAACTCCCAGTCTCCCTGTTGAACTCCTGGTCAAGGGGATAATTTGCATATTAGGCTTTTATTATATAGGATCCTATTCTATTATTTTGGATAACACCACATTTAGTCTATCCATTCGTCAGTTGGTGGATATTTGGGTTGTTTCAACCTTTATGCTATTATGAATAATGCTGCTATAAAAATTCACATCCAAGTCTTTGTGTGGATATATGCCTTCATTTCTCTTGCATGGAATTGCTGAGTCATATAGTAACTTTAGATTTAACACCTGAGGACCTGCCAAATTGTTTTTTCAAAGCGGTTGCACTGTTTGTACATTCTCACCAACAGTGCTAAGGGTTTCGATCTCCCCACATCCCTACCAACACTATCTATTGTCTGTCTTTTTATTGTAGACATCCTAGTGGGTGTGAAGTGGTATCTCAGTGGTAATTTTCATTTGCATTTGCCTAATGACTATGATGTTGAGAGTCTTTTCATGCGTTTTTTAACTGCTTATATAACCTTTAGGAAGATGTCTATTTGTTGAAAAGACTATTCTTTCACAGTTGATTTTTAATACTAAAATTTATTAGATATGTCTGTATTATAAAAAATGTAAACTTTTCGATGACTTAAAATATATAGGAAGGAATAAAGAAGAGAAAAAATCCATATTGCTACTACCTAAAGACAAGTGCTTTTAACTGTTAAAATATGCAGTATGTGCATATACTGTATATATTTAACTTACATGGTATTGTGCTATAAATTTTATTGTTTCTTTGTGTACATCTAGTCCATTGCTTCTAACTAGTGCATAGTAATTCATATTATAAATATACATTTAGCACATTTTACCCATTTCCTTAATGATAAAACCTAGATTGCCTCCTATTTCCATGACCATAAACATCACCATCACATCAAGCATCCCAGTACGTGTCACCTGAAGGGCATGAGTGGAAATTCTCCTGATATATATACTTAGAGGTAAACAAGCTGGATCAAAGAGAATTCACATTTTTAATTTCATTAAGTATCTCAAACTATTGTTTCTAGAATGTCCTTACCAGTTTCTATTTTCATCAAAACTGCAAGAGTTCCCATGTACCCCATCTTATTCAACATTTAGTAACATGCATCTTTTATATTTTTGTCTTCTGGTGCATACAACATGGCGCCTATTGTCTCAAAATATATCTCCTGATTACTAATAAGAGTGAGCCTTCTTCATACACTTGTCAGCTATTCAGGCTTCCCTCTGTTTATCGTCTACTGCCAAATTTTTTTTTGAATGAAATTATTTCTTTCCTCAGTAATTTGCTTTAGCGCCTTTCGTATTGAGTGGCTTTCATTGTTTTGACCATAATTGACAATAGGAAATATATTTCATAGCACAACCAACACATACACTTTATATAATACATTGATATATTTACATAAAGACTAATAATATACTGTAAGTATATTATTAATTATAGTATATGTTGATATCAACCATATATAATTATTATATTATATATATGTTAATATGTATTAATATGCTATATATGCACATGTAAATATATATTTCCAACCAATATACAGTTGATGTAGACATGTCTATTTTTATTTATTTATTTATTTATTTATTTATTTATTTATTTTTAATATATTTTTATTGATTTCAGAGAGGAAAGAAGAGAGAGATATAGAAACACCAATGATGAGAGAGAAGCATTGATTGGCTGCCTCCTGCATGCCCCCTACTGAGGACCAAGCCCACAACCCAGGCATGTAATGCGCCCATGACAGGAATCAAACCCAGGACCCTTCAGTCCATAGGCCGGTGCTCTATCCACTGAGCCAAACAAGCTAGGGCCAGACGTGTCTATTTTTAAGTTTACATTTTTATTTACATAATATAAACAAAAGGTTGATGAGTATATTCACCTAATACTTGTTATGCACTATTCTATTCTACACTCTTTTATTTTGTTTTTACCTTTTTTTTTTTTTTTTTTACTTTTTTTAAATGCTGATTGCAATCCACTAAGTTGAATGGTCGTCTGTTCAACCAATCAAAGTGTAATATGCTAGTGATATGCTAAGCCCGCTCAACCGCTCATCTGATGTGCACTGACCACCAGGGGGCAGACACTCCAACTGTTAGGTTAGCTTGCTGCTGGGGTCCGGCCCATCGGGACTGAGCAAGATGGGCTGGACACACCCTGGAGCCCTCCTGCAGTCCCTCCCTAGCTGGCCAACCTCCTGCATCCTTCCCCAGCCCTGATCATGCACTGGTGGGGTCCCTCGGCCTGGCCTGAGCCCTCTCACAATCCAAGACCCCTCAGGGGATGTCAGAAAGCCAGTTTTGGCCCGATCCCCCAGGCTAGGCCAGGGACCCCACTGGTGCATGAATTCGTGCACCAGGCCTCTAGTTGGTAATAAATATGAATGTATTGAATAAGACCTTTGCAGGTCTTAAGAATATAAATTGGATCAGATTTGAATCCCCTGTACTCCAGCAAGAGTAAGGCATCCTCATTGGCTTGACAGCAAATATTTTACAAAGAGATCATCAACGTTGAGAGGAGAGTGAGGACCAAGGACCATCATGGCCAATGGCAAGACTTTGGGCCGAGTTAGGTGAGTTCCACAGAGTTTGGCTACTTCAAGTGAAAGAGCACCATTGGCCCATTCTATTTTTTGAGAATTGAGGATGGCAAGGACTGTGCAGTTTTCAGAGTGGAAGCTCACTGACTATTCTGAATAACCTTAGCAAGAAAGTCAGTTCCTCCATCGCCAGAGAGGAGCAAAGGGCTTTCCCTAGTAGGAAAGTTCCTTCAAGCAGCAGCTTAGCTAGAGTTGTGGCAGTAGCCTGTTTGCAGGGAAAAGCTTCCAAGCTTCAGAATGCATTTTAGAATGCAGACTGTGGTTAGGACATATTTGTATCCACGAGACTTTGGGAGTTTATCACATTCGTTTGCCAGTGGAGAAAGGGACCGGAAGGAGCTGGCTGTCATCTTTGCTCCACTTTTACATTTTTACCAGGATGGTGTTCCTGGCAGGCGGGACATATTGAGGGACAATGCGAGTGCCTAAGTGTCCCCGCCGATATGTATGGAGGAGACCTTTAAGATTTTCTCTGTCATGATGTGTGTAATCTTATGGAGACTGTGGACCAATCTGGCAACTTCTCCCTATAAATAGGAGGGAAGTACCTGAGACACTGGGTCAAAAATGAGGATAAAGTACCAAAAGGCCGATGTGTGGCGGGCTGGCATGGCCATGGCATACTCAGCCCCACATTGGGCGCCTTATGTGCCGTGTCAGCTCAGCCAGGTTCCCTGAGCCCGAGTGGGGGCGGTGAAGGATTAGAAAAGACAGACAAGAGAAGAAAGCTGGGTCTCGGTGGGACTCTGCCCTCTCGGATGGAGAGAGACAGTGCCACAGACTACAAGCCGTGTCTTTATCTTATAGCCAGATTCCACGAGGCAAAGTAAGGGCGTGGTCAAAATGTTTACAACATTCTCGTGGGTTTCGATCCTACTCAGTTACATGCACCTGAACTCTATCAAGCCCACATCACTCAGACACGTGGGGCCACGTGTTAGGACCATAGGTTCAAGCTTACAACTACAGCTGTTGGCTATAATTGTGCTGGGAGGGCTCTGCCCTCCAAGCTGGGACTTGCACGTGGCCACAAGAGGACTGTGTCTTCTCATTAGTCTGAGGCTTGAACCTGTCCAAACACTGTAGCCGCTCTCCACCCCGATGGCTTGTTGTGTTCTCAAGAAAGGATGCCTAACACATGTTCTTCCCTTTCATGTTTAACAAGGGAAAGGGGTAGTGGGGTCTCACTTAGCATCCTGGAGAAATAACTGAGGCAGGGCAGTCCATGCATAGTGTTGATTAGTACAGGTGAAGGCAAAACGGTATTGTGAGTTGGGGTGATAAAAGCAGAACATAAGGAGAACCAAGATGGCGGCATAGGTTGACGCTGGAGTTTGCTGCTTTGAACAACTACTTCAAAAGTGAAACCAAAAAACGGAAGGGACATCACCCAGAACCACAGGAACGCTGGCTGAGTGGAAGTCCTACAACTAGGAGGAAAGAGAAACCCATACGGACACTCAGAGGAGGCGCAGTGCTGAAGTCAAATTCTGAGGTGCGGAGTGCGCGGAGCGGGCTGGCGGCGGAGGGCCTGGTTGGCGTTTTCAATCGGGAGGGAGTCACAGACTCTGAGCTCCAGATACAGGCGAGTCTTTAGGGACCCAGACTCAAATGGGAGAAGCAGGACTGTCTGGCTTCGGTCAGAGCGAGTGCAGCTTTCTCTCCGAGGTTTGCAGCGGGTGCTGGGTCTCAGAGAGGCAGAGCCCCTGGGGACAGGACTGAGAGCCGCCATAACTGCTCTCTCCGGCCCACCCTGTTGATCCTGTGCGACCCGCCCCGCCCAAGCCCTGCACAGAGGCATTTGCCGGATGGCCTCAGGCAAACGCCAGTTTAGCACCTCCCTAGAGGACAGAAGTTCTCTCACTGCTGACACAGCTGATTCTCATAGCCACTTGGCCTGGAGGTCAAACCCTCCCTGGAATTAGCTACAACAATCAAGATTTAACTATAAGACTGCGAACAAAGACCACTAGGGGGTGCACCAAGGAAGCATAACAAAATGCGGAGACAAAGAAACAGGACAAAATTGTCAATGGAAGATATAGAGTTCAGAACCACACTTTTAAGGTTTCTCAAGAACTGTTTAGAAGCCGCCAATAAACTTAATGAGATCTACAAGAAAACTAATGAGACCCTCGATCTTATATTGGGGAACCAACTAGAAATTAAGCATACACGGACTGAAATAACGAATATTATACAGACTCCCGACAGCAGACCAGAGGAGCGCAAGAATCAAGTCAATGATTTGAAATGCGAGGAAGCAAAAAACACCCAACCGGAAAAGCAAAATGAAAAAAGAATCCAAAAATGCAAGGATAGTGTAAGGAGCCTCTGGGACAGCTTCAAGCATACCAACATCAGAATTATAGGGGTGCCAGAAGATGAGAGAGAGCAAGATATTGAAAACCTATTTGAAGAAATAATGACAGAAAACTTCCCCCACCTGGTGAAAGAAATGGACTTACAGGTCCAAGAAGCGCGGAGAACCCCAAACAAAAGGAATCCAAAGAGGACCACACCAAGACACATCATAATTAAAATGCCAAGAGCAAAAGATAAAGAGAGAATCTTAAAAACAGCAAGAGAAAGAAACTCAGTTACCTACAAAGGAATACCCATACGACTGTCAGCTGATTTCTCAACAGAAACTTTGCAGGCCAGAAGGGAGTGGCAAGAAATATTCAAAGTGATGAATACCAAGAACCTACAACCAAGATTACTTTATCCAGCAAAGCTATTGTTCAGAATTGAAGGTCAGATAAAGAGCTTCACAGATAAGGAAAAGCTAAAGGAGTTCATCACCACCAAACCAGGATTATATGAAATGCTGAAAGGTATCCTTTAAGAAGAGGAAGAGGAAGAAAAAGGTAAAGATACAAATTATGAACAACAAATATGCATCTATCAACAAGTGAATCTAAGAATCAAGTGAATAAATAATCTGATGAACAGAATGAACTGGTGATCATAATAGAATCAGGGACATAGAAAGGGAATGGACTGACTATTCTTGGGGGGGAAAGGGGTGTGGGAGATGCAGGAAGAGACTGGACAAAAATCGTGCACCTATGGATGAGGACAGTGGGTGGGGAGTGAGGGCGGAGGGTGGGGCGGGAACTGGGAGGAGGGGAGTTATGGGGGGGAAAAAAGAGGAACAAATGTAATAATCTGAACAATAAAGATTTAATTAAAAAAAAAAAGCAGAACATAAGTCAATGGCTATGAAGTGAGTGGCATGTGAGACTGAGGCCAAAATGGGTGGGGTTAGGAACTAGAGGACAACTGGGTTTGACTTTTCTTGTTCGCAGGCCTTACACTGGCCAGTATTCCTTGGAAGAGGCTTTACTGGGAGGATAGAGGGACTAAGAGCCCCTTGTCAAGGAGGCATGAAATCACAGGTTGAAAACTGGAGGGCTTCTGCTTTTAGAGGATATTGTGGAGCCCTGCCTGGGTAGCTCGGTTGGTTAGAGTGTTGTCCCCATACACCAAGGTTTTGGGTACCATCCCTGGTCAGGGCCCATAGAAGAATCAACCAATGAATGCATAAATAAGTGGAACAACAAATCAATGTCTCTCTCTCTCTCTCTCTCTCTCTCTCTCTCTCTCTCTCTCTCTCTGTCAAATCAGTAAATAAACGTTTTAAAAATATATTTTAAAAAGATAATCCCAGAGTTATTTGAACATTTGCACAGAAAAAAGAAAAAAGTGAAAACTGCCCAGTTCTTTTATAAAGTTTATATAACTTTAATAATAAAAATGAGCAAGTTTACTTTTGAAAAATAGATGCAAAAATTCCAAGTAAAATATTGGTAAAAACACAGCTGTGTATAAAAAATACATAATCAAATAGTATATTTCAGGAATACATGGATAATTCAGGATCAGGAAGCTATTTCATTACAATTGCACCAACAAATTAAAAGAGAAAAATTGACTGATCATATTTAATCCTTAATAAGCATCTGATAAAGTTTGGCAGTTCTTTATTGGATGGAATATTTATGGAGAAAGCAATGGCAAATTACATCTTTATTTTTATTTTTTTAATTAAATCTTTATTGTTCAGATTATTACATTTGTTCCTCTTTTTTTCCCCCCCATAACTCCCCTCCTCCCAGTTCCCGCCCCACCCTCCGCCCTCACTCCCCACCCACTGTCCTCATCCATAGGTGCACGATTTTTGTCCAGTCTCTTCCCGCATCTCCCACACCCCTTTCCCCCCCAAGAATAGTCAGTCCATTCCCTTTCTATGTCCCTGATTCTATTATGATCACCAGTTCATTCTGTTCATCAGATTATTTATTCACTTGATTCTTAGATTCACTTGTTGATAGATGCATATTTGTTGTTCATAATTTGTATCTTTACCTTTTTCTTCCTCTTCCTCTTCTTAAAGGATACCTTTCAGCATTTCATATAATCCTGGTTTGGTGGTGATGAACTCCTTTAGCTTTTCCTTATCTGTGAAGCTCTTTATCTGACCTTCAATTCTGAACAATAGCTTTGCTGGATAAAGTAATCTTGGTTGTAGGTTCTTGGTATTCATCACTTTGAATATTTCTTGCCATTCCCTTCTGGCCTGCAAAGTTTCTGTTGAGAAATCAGCTGACAGTCGTATGGGTATTCCTTTGTAGGTAACTGAGTTTCTTTCTCTTGCTGTTTTTAAGATTCTCTCTTTATCTTTTGCTCTTGGCATTTTAATTATGATGTGTCTTGGTGTGGTCCTCTTTGGATTCCTTTTGTTTCGGGTTCTCCGCGCTTCTTGGACCTGTAAGTCCATTTCTTTCACCAGGTGGGGGAAGTTTTCTGTCATTATTTCTTCAAATAGGTTTTCAATATCTTGCTCTCTCTCATCTTCTGGCACCCCTATAATTCTGATGTTGGTATGCTTGAAGCTGTCCCAGAGGCTCCTTACACTATCCTTGCATTTTTGGATTCTTTTTTCATTTTGCTTTTCCGGTTGGGTGTTTTTTGCTTCCTCGCATTTCAAATCATTGACTTGATTCTTGCGCTCCTCTGGTCTGCTGTCGGGAGTCTGTATAATATTCGTTATTTCAGTCCGTGTATGCTTAATTTCTAGTTGGTTCCCCAATATAAGATCGAGGGTCTCATTAGTTTTCTTGTAGATCTCATTAAGTTTATCGGCGGCTTCTAAACAGTTCTTGAGAAACCTTAAAAGTGTGGTTCTGAACTCTATATCTTCCATTGACAATTTTGTCCTGTTTCTTTGTCTCCGCATTTTGTTATGCTTCCTTGGTGCACCCCCTAGTGGTCTTTGTTCGCAGTCTTATAGTTAAACCTTGATTGTTGTAGCTAATTCCAGGGAGGGTTTGACCTCCAGGCCAAGTGGCTATGAGAATCAGCTGTGTCTGCAGTGAGAGAACTTCTGTCCTCTAGGGAGGTGCTAAACTGGCGTTTGCCTGAGGCTATCCGGCAAATGCCTCTGTGCAGGGCTTGGGCGGGGCGGGTCGCACAGGATCAACAGGGTGGGCCGGAGAGAGCAGTTATGGCGGCTCTCAGTCCTGTCCCCAGGGGCTCTGCCTCTCTGAGACCCAGCACCCGCTGCAAACCTCGGAGAGAAAGCTGCACTCGCTCTGACCGAAGCCAGACAGTCCTGCTTCTCCCATTTGAGTCTGGGTCCCTAAAGACTCGCCTGTATCTGGAGCTCAGAGTCTGTGACTCCCTCCCGATTGAAAACGCCAACCGCGCCCTCCGCCGCCAGCCCTCTCCGTGCACTCTGCACCTCAGAATTTGACTTCAGCACTGCGCCTCCTCTGAGTGTCCGTATGGGTTTCTCTTTCCTCCTAGTTGTAGGACTTCCACTCAGCCAGTGTTCCTGTGGTTCTGGGTGATGTCCGTTCCGTTTTTTAGTTTCCCTTTTGAAGTAGTTTTTCAAGGCAGCAAACTCCGGCGTTAACTTATGCCGCCATCTTGGTTCTCCGCAAATTACATCTTTAAATGGCAAAACACCGAAGCCACATCAATGAAAATCAGGAACATTAATAAACATTTTTGGAACAAAGGCACTAAAGTCCCCTCCATGGAGACCTTCCAGAATGTAGGCATCATGCATTCAGGGACATTGCAGTTTTCAGTGTTTGCAACTAATTCAGAAATTTTAATCTAGCGTGTGGCCAGATATAGTAGTAGGGCTCGTGTTTCTGGCCTCTGCTCTAGAATTCTGCCACTGAGAAAAATGTTAACTTTTTCAAAACATTGTTGTTTTTCTTATTATCTTACCAGGTGAACATTAGTAGTTGTTCTTAGTTCCACAACAGCTGCTGTGTGTTGTGTTGTATGTACCATTTATTCAAGTGTTCGTTGGATTTCCCAATGTGCTTAAAATAAAAGTTAAAAAAATTATTTGGATGATATGGATAGCTACACAGTGGAAATAATCACTTCTAGTAAACTCCACCATCTGGCAACGTGCCTTCCTGGTACACCACAGTTCAATATATATTTTTTAAGATTATTAATCATTTTATAAAGAAAAAAAATGGCCTTGGTAAAGATTTTGAATTACTTTCCTCTAATTCTTAGTATTAGCTCATTTTTCTATTGTTCTTAGCAAAAGGAAAACAGATAGATGGATGAATTAACTAACAAGAAATTAAGAAACTTTGAAAGTGATATAAATCACACAACCTAAGAAATTTTTATTCTTTTTAAGTCTGCTGAATTTTTGGAACCTAATTTTCTGGCAGATATACCACACACACAAAATTTTTTAACTGATCTGCTTCCTCATCTAAAATGTTGTTATCTGTCTTGGTAGCAAGGCACTTTATTGATTCTTCTAAGAATAGTCTGGAATTTAAGATCTACAGGGGCCAGCCATCAGTAGGGAAGCAGGACAAGTAAGACCTGCTGCCAGAAGCCGGTCCATCCTTGCTGCTTGACACAGTCGCTGCAGGAAAGAAACATCTGCACAGCATATGTTTCAAGGGACCTGGCGTATATAGCATACTGTTCTTAATATGTTTGCTCCCTTTAGCGCTGTGTGTTTTAACCAAGGTCACCTCTCCGAGAAAGGTTGTTTCCCCAGGTAGGAATTTTCCCCTGAAGTCAGGGAGGGGATGCCTCTCCTAGAAAGGTTGTTTCCCCAGGTAGGAATTTTTCCCTGAAGTCAGGGAGGGGATGAAACTCCTTAACTAAGTGCCAGGCGGGTAGTTAATCACTACAAACAATCATGCTTAAGCTACATAATCTTTACTCCCTGGAATGGAGATAAGAAACGCCCTAACCTTTGTAATAGAAATTGACAGGATTAAAATCAACTGGGATAAATACGGATGTAACAAGACAATAAACAGCAGAACTTCTCTGGAGATTGAGACCAGAACTTGGCTGGAGATCCTGGCTAGGCTGCTGATCAACTGAATGCTGTCTCCGTGTCATTCCTTCTTCGCCGACTCCGTCTACGCCTTTGGGAACCCCTGGACCTGCTGGGGTTGGACCCCGGCAACCTGCCAGGCGTGGCACGGGCTCTCTAAAGTGCCTGCTGTGTATCGCCAGCCATTGCTGTTCTGTGGGAATGTGAGCAGTGTGGCCAGATTTCCCAATCCCTCAAGAGAAGTCAGAAATCCATTTGGATGTAAAATGTCCCAGTTTGTAAACTACACAGGCAAACTGAATAGGGCAGTAAACTGGATTTGACTGTCAGATCAGTGCTTTGCAACCTCTAATGTGCAGATGAGAAGGTTCTCCTGGTAAGGGACGTAAGAGGTGAGGCATACAGAAATCAGAAGTATGTTGGTTATTAAATTTTAAGGGACAATAGTGGCCCGGTAGTTCATGGGGCCTTCAACTCTGTTCTTCATCCTCTTCTCATTTATTTTTTAAAATATATCTTATTGAATTTTTTACAGAGAGGAAGGGAAAGGATAGAGAGCTAGAAGCATCGATGAGAGAGAAACATCCATCAGCTGCCTCCTGCACACCCCCATTGGGGATGTGCCCGCAACCAAGGCACATGCCTTTGACTGGGATCGAACCCGGGACCCTTCAGTCCGCAGGCCAACACTCTCTCCACTGGGCCCAACCGGTCAGGGCCCCTTCTCCTCATTTAGAAACATAAAGGTATTCTCAACTTCAAATCTGTTTAAAATACAGCTCTCCGCCAGGCATTCTCACATGTCGTTTATCGAATGAGCCAACACTCTTTTAATGTTTTTTTTTTTCTTTTTAATGAAGCTCATTGGGGTGACCTTGGTTAATAAAATTACATAGGTTTCAAGTGTACAATTCTATGATATATCATCTGCATATTGCATTGTGTGCCCACCACCCAACTTTTTTTTCCTATTGTTTAATGTTTTAAAACTCAAGAAGTGAATGCCATTATGAATTTTCAAAAAGCTGACTCCTGAATTCAAAGAGAATGTTGCACGTCCTGGGTCAGGAACTAGCAAGGAGTATTGGGGGATGATCATTCCAGTGAGGAATATCTCCACCTTCTGGCACAGATAGGAAATGCAACAGAAAGCAGTATAGGGAGCCACTAGATGTGACACGCTCAAATATTGAAATATTGAAATCCTTTGAAAATTACTATAACATTGCAACTGCTTCTCTCTCTCTCTCTCTCTCTCTCTCTCTCTCTCTCTCTCTCTCTCTCTCTCAATTTCAGTATGTATACATTTTGACTAAGTGCTTTCATAAAAAGTCCTGAGAATGAACACTGATATTTGAGTCACTGGCGATCCATAATACAGGACGGTCCTCAGTGTATTCTGAATGGATATCCCGTTCTCCTGAGAGCAATCATTGGTCACATTTCAGAGATAACATGCCCAAATTCCATGCAGCCTTGTTTATTTTTGGACGGAAGACATAGTGCACATGTAATCACTCTTTTTGGTACCTGGTTGTAAAAGGAGGATATAGCAGTCATGGTTTAAGGGGCACTGAGGGAAGGTGGGAGAATGAAAAAGTATAAAGAATAACTTGGACACTTTATAATCTGACCTAGAGCAGCCCTGATCATGTCAATTGTTTCTTGGTGTTTGTTTGGTTGTGTTTTGTTGTGGTGGTGGTTTGTTTTTAGATTCCACATATAAGTGAAATCCCATGGCATTTGTTTTTCTGTGTCTGACTTATTTCATTTGTCCATCCATGCTTTTGCAAATGGCAGGGTTTTATTCTTTTTTATGTCTGAGTAATAGTCCATTGTATATATGCACCACTTCTTCATGCATTCTTCTATCAATAGGTACTTAGGTTGCTTCCATATCTCAACTATTGTAAATAATGCTGCAATAAACATAGAGATGCATATGTCTTTTTGAATTCATGTTTTGGGTTTCTTATGAAAAAACACCCAGAAGTGAAATCAATGAATCCTTCTTCCTCTCTTGTTATAACCCTTGTTTTAAAGTCAATTTTGTCCGATAGAAGTATTGCTACCCCAGCTTTTTTTTTATTTCCATTTGCATAAAATGTCTTTTTCTATCCCTTTACTTTCAGTCTGTGTGTCTTGATCTGAAGTGGGTCTCAGGTAGGCGGCATAGGTATGGGTCTTGTGTTCTTATCCATATAGCCACTCTATGTCTTGATTGGAGCATTTCATCCACTTACATGTAAAGTAGTTATTAATACTGATGTAGTTAATGCCATTTTAGTCATTTTTTTCCCCCTTCTTCATCTTCTTAAAGAAGGCCTTTTAACATTTCTTGTAATACTGGCTTGGAGGTGCTGAGTTCCTTTAGCTTTTTCTTGTCTGATCATGTTTTTATTAAGAGTGCTTCCTAGCCCTAGCTGGTTTGGTTCAGTGGATAGAGCGTTGGCCTGGGGACTGAAGAGTCCGAGGTTCAATTCCGGTCAAGGGCACATGCCTGGGTTTCGGGCTCGATCCCCAGTAGGGGGCGTGCAGGAGGCAGCCGATCCATGATTCTCTCTCATCACTGATGTTTCTCTCTCTCTCTCCCTCTCCTTTCCTCTCTGAAATCAATAAAAAAAAATTTTTTTTAAAGAGTGCTTCTTAGATATTGTTAGGCTAATTGTTGAAAACTGTAACAAATAAAGCTCCAGTCATGTTTTCACGGAAGACTTACAGGATATGAAATTGTGAAAACCCCTTTAGCCTTTGAAGCATCATATCCCCAGAGAATGTGAAGTGTGTAAACCTTAGAAAGAATCTTACATATAAATTACATTCCTCTTCAGAAGTTACAGTATTTCCAAAGAATCTTTCCAGGGAGTTTTTTTTCTTAAGTAAATTAACTGTAAAATTTTAAATTAAATATCAACATTTTTGAGTATTCAAATAGCTGCAGAACATAAGTTTTTATCATTCGTAGGCTACTAAAAAGAATGGCAACTTCTGAACACATTTGTTCACTATGTGTTTATCGGGCTTTTCATTTAGGGCTACCAGTGGATCAGTAATTGCGTATTACTATGACACATAATTTACACTACGAAATGACATATTGGCAGTACTTAACAAGTAATTTATAAAATGGTGATTATAAACCGGATTCTATGTAATATTAGCAATTAATTAATGTTTAACATTCAATTTCTGGTAAGTCAATATTCTATTTGACCTTATGATTTGCTAATGTTTAGAACTCAATATTCTTTTTCCAAAAAAAAGAATAATTTTCCTTTTTCATTATAAAGAGTCATAAAGATATCCTTACAGTCAAGTATTTTATATTGAACTTTCTCTTCCTTAGTTGGCATTAAATGTAGTTCGATTATGATATTTTTTCAGAATTCAGCATTACTAGTACTTGTCTTGGTTGCATGTTCTCACCTGCATGTTTTATATAAACAATTGTTTTGAACTTGAAAAGCATCTGTAGTTATATTGAAACCTTGCATTTTGTTTCCAGACATCCTGTTCCTTTAAGGGACTGGAATAGGGTTGTACACTGAGACTAATGGCTTCAATATGATCAAAACACTGCTGGTAATAAATGTAAGTAAACTGATTCAATTACATTAGTAATGTAAATATTAGGCTACTCTAATTTAGTTCCTTTTCTTTGAGATACTTAAAACCCTTTATGACTATTAATATATAGACTTTTAAAAATTCTATTTATTGATTTTAGAGAGAGAAGAGGAAGGAAGGGAGGAAGGGGGGAAGAGAGAGGGAGGGAGGGAGGGAGGGAGAGAGAGAGAGAGAGAGAGAGAGAGAGAGAGAGATGGATTTGTTGTTCTACTTATTTATGCTTTCATTAGTTGCTTCTTGAATGCACCCTGACTGGGGATCAACCCACAACCTTGGTATAATGGGACAACACTCTAACCAACTGAGCTACCCAGCAAGGACCTAGAGAAAGACTGCTTAAGACTTTCAACTTAACTAGACAGAAAACAATGCTAATATTCAAATTGGCTTCCTAATGACTCTTAATCATCTTAAGATATTATCCTAAGAGTAGCTATATTTAATTTTATTTTGCATCATATCACCTGTAGTGAGGTCAGTGGTGGCCCTTAAAAACACAGATCCATGTCCTACTTCCTGGAACCTCGGAATGTTATCTTATTGAGGGGAAGGGGGAAGGCCTTTAAGTTAGTGATTTTGAGATGGGGAGGCTGTTCTGGATTATTTGAATGAGCCTTAGAAGCCATCACAATTGTACTTATAAAAGAAAGGCAGAGGCAGGTTTGAGAGACACACAGACGAGGAGGAAGCAATGTGAACATGACAGCAGAGACTGGAGTGATGCAGCCACAAGCCAAGAACACCTGCATCCACTAGAAGCTAGAAAAGGCCAGGAACAGATTCTCTCCCCTGGAGCCTCTGGAGGGAGTGACACTCAGCTGACACCTCGATTTCTGACTTCTGGCCTCCGGAACTGTAAGAAGTGGACTTCTGTTGCTCTAAGCCAGGCAGTTTGTGGTAATTTGTTACTGCAGCTCAAGGAAAGGAATTAGATAATTATACCCATAACCAGCATCTGGTTGGTGTAATACAGGTAGTTAAATACACGCATAACTATTCTCACTGACCAAAACATCTTTTCATCCCATTTACAAGAGCCATTTCTTAGGATGTAGGATGTAGAACATTTTTAAGAATGACATAGATGGGATTTAGTTTTGTGTTTTAAGAAACTTTCTTCTGATATGCTCCTTAGGTTTTATAGAACTCGTTCCTTAAGTAGATACCATGACTGTTTGAAATAAATTTTGAGTACAGTCTAGATTTCAAACTTCTGACACATTTCACTTGGGAAATATTGATCAGATCTATTAAACCAACCTCACAGGGACTGTATATTTTATAATATTAGACTTTTAAATGTCTCTCCGTGTTTTACATATGTGTCCTTGAAATTTTTGCTTAAACTTCTGTTTTTAGCAGTGTCAGCTCCTGCCCAAGTTCTCAGTCTGCTGCAGACCTGCCCTATGTATTTCAGATTTGCTTAGCCGAACCCTACTATTATATAAGCAATTCCTCGAAATCTTTCTCTGTACAAATATATTCTACTGGTTGTCTCTCTAATAGGACCCTAATACAACTCAATTGTTTTTTTAAGATCATATTAAACAGTTCATTTAAACATAATATTTTTTTTTAATTTAAATTCTTTATTGAGTATTACATATGTCTCCCTTTTCCCCCATTGACCTCTCCCCAGCCGTTCCCACCCCCAGCACATGCCTTCACCCCCTTACTGTCTGTGTCCACGGGGTATGCTCCTGTACATGCATACAAGTACTTTCATAATTAATATTTCTTATAACATATATAATTTTAAATATTTTTTTATTCAACAAATAATCCCTGATATTCAATTCACTTTAAAAGTACATTATAAGAAAACATGATTTTTCCACAAATTATTTCAGGTTTGGTTTGGGGATCAAATAAGCAATAACGTGAGTACATTTAACAATGTCTTTCTGTGTCAAAGCGGACAAAATTATTGCCATGTCTTGATGCTTGAAATGATTGCATTTTACTTTTTATAACAAAAAACAATTACTTTGTTTTTTATAACTTTCCAGGATTTTTAAAAATAAACGTTATTTTCCATCCACCTTCTTTCCGTTCCGAGTTTGTGGAAGAACAGCTCAGGACCACTCTGGTTGTTCTTACCCGTTCAGTGGCCTGAGCAGTGGGGGCCGCAGACCAGTCTTCCTGGCAGGCTGAGCGCTCCAGTCTCCGGTAGGAAACTGCTGAACGGGCACTGAGGGCACCTGGCCCCTCAGACCTGCCTGTGCCCTCAGGCTGGGCAGCAGCCAACGCAGGAGCGGGAGTGGCCCATTCACCCTGAAGCTCCTCCTCGGTCACAGCCTCACAGCCTTTTCAGCAGCCGCCTGCTCTTCCTCTTCAATCTCTTCAGGATCTCTGTCTAATTTTCATGTTGTTTGTAAATGAGGGAACTCTCAAGCTGCCCTTCTTTGTATTTGACACGCTGGGGGAGGAAGAGCTCAGGCCTCCTTCTGAATAGATGGTTAGAACTCAAACTAAGCTGCAAGTTTGATGTGAAATTCCTGTTAGTGTTCACCACCTGAACCTGCCCTAAGGGTAGACATAGCCACATGTGGCTACTGAGCACTTGAAATGCGGCCAGAGGAACTGAATTCTAAACTACACTTAGTTTTAATTAAATTTTAAATTAAAAAATTGGTACTGTAGTTGATTCCGTTTTGGAAACATTTTAAGTATGTTTGAAATAATGAGCATGTGAGACGGCCCATGTGAGGCTGAGACGGCCCTGGTGCGGTAGAGACGGCCCCAGTGAGGTTGAAACGGCCCCCGTGAGGCTGAGATGGCCCCTGTGAGACGGAGATGGCCCCGGGAAACTGAGAAAAATACCACATGAACTCACTCATTTATGGATAATAAGGACCATTATAGACTGATGAACAAAAATGGATACAGAGGCAGAGCAGCATTGAGCAGAATGTCAAACTACAGTGGGAACCCTGGGGAGGGTTGGGGGGAGTAGGAGATCAACCAAAAGACTTATATGCATGCTTATGAGAATAACTAATGGACACAAGACACTGGGGGGTGGGGGAAGCCGGGGGAACGTCAAGGGGGAAAAAAAGGAGACATGTGTAATACTCTTTGTAATACTTTAAGAAATAAAATAAAATAAAATAAAAAAAGATATAACGAGCATGTGAATGTTTTTTGATGGTAAATTTAATTAAATCTAAATACAGATCAGGCATTTCCAATGAAAAGTTAGCATCCAAATAGAAACTTACACCAAGGGTAATGAACACATTGCATTTTAAACTTAGTACAAAAAAAGAAATGTAAAATGTCTCATTATTTATTTATTAATATTTTTAAGAGCTTGCACGCAAGAAAATAATTATTAAAATAAATGCCAGCAGTTTCTTTATCCTTTTACAAAGTGGCTACCATAAATTTAAAATTACATACACGGCTCGCATCTTATTTCTAGTGTACACCCGTCATCTAGACAGCCTGGCAAATGGAAAAAGCCCCTCACATGGTGACTATTACTTGCAGGAAAGGAATAATCAGAATGCTATTTCTTATGAAGATTAACCGTGCTTAACCTGTAACTATGAGAATTACTTATCCTGACTCTTCAGGATCACGTTTTATTCTTATGTCCCTCAAGTTCTTTTTGCAACATGGACAGCTAGGAAATAACTGTGCTGATAAAGGATAATGAAATGGAGGTAGCAGCTGAATTGCAAGGTGAGGTTTCCGACTAGTCACTTTCTGGTTTTTAATCCTCGCGCAGGATATCCTTCCCAGTGATTTTTTGAGTAGACGGGGAAGGAGGGACTAGAGGAGACAGACAGACAGACATGGATGTGAGACACGTCCATTGACTGCCTCCCCTGCACTCAGGTACGGGCCCTCGACCGGAACCGAACACGCGACCCTTCCGTCCGTGGGCCCACGCGCTCTAACCACTGAACACACCGGCCAGGGTACGACTAGTCACTTTCTGGACTTGGTCCGAGGCCGAGAAAATGTCCCCAGTTTCTACACTCGCAACACCAGCGAGTGCCCCACCCAGCTCCCAAAGCCATCGGCTGTCCTCTGCCCAAACCTGTGGCCTTTCCCAGAAGGTTTTCAATTTATTCCCAAAGGAGAACGGCCTGCAGTTCGAGAGGCTCCGGGTCCCCAGCCCAGCCCCAGAGGCGGCCGGGAAAAGACAGTCGTAGAAGCGGGCGCGCCGCCGTACGGCCTCAGGCCGAGTACCGCGGGCTGCACCGCGGGCCGCCTCGGAGTCCCCGACAACCGAGCTCGCGGAGGGCCCAGAACACGAGCACCACCGCCCGGCAGGAGGCGGGTCCCCCACCCCGCCGAATCCCCGAGCCCGGCTGATGACGAACACAGGGCGCGACGCACGCAGACGGATCGACGCACGCACGCACGTACACGCCGCCCCGCGCTCGCACGACGGTGCGTGCAGGGAGCGCGAGGGAGCCCGGCCGTCACCGGCGCGACCAGCGTTCCCCCTCCTCCGCACCCTGTGCTCCCGCCACCTCCGCCCCTCGGCGCCCGCCTCCCGCCTCCGTCCGAGGCCTTCGAGGCAGCGAGGCTCCCGGCCTCGCTCCTGTCTCTTTAAATGGTGGGGTCAGCGGGCCGCCCCTGCAGCTGCTGCCTGGGTGGCCCCGCGCGCCGCTATTGAGGGGCGAACCAAGATGGCGGCGGCTTTGGCTCCGTGAGGAAGACGGAAGAGGCGGTGGCAGCGGCGGAGGAAAGAGGTTTCCAGTAGCCTGGGGCGCTCGGCTCCTGGGGGCTGTCGGCGTCTCCCGCGCAGGGGAAGCAGCTGCGGCAGGGGCAGGCGCCTGTCGGCGTGGGACACTCGAAGCAGGAGAGCGGAGCGGAGCCGCCGGCTGCGGTGGCAGGGCCAGGTATAAGGAAGGAAAACATGGCGGCGGCCGCCTGAGGAGGCGGCGGCGGCGGCGCGGGAAGCGGCTTCGCGGACGACATGGTGGAAGCGGGAGCAGGGCAGTGACCGGCGCCCCGAGTTGGCACCGCGGCCGGGCGGGAGGCTGCGAAGAGCTGCGCGCCCCCCTCGGGACGGCCGGGCTGGCCGGGGCTGGACAATAGCGCCGAGGCCCCGGAGGCGAGGAAAGGCGGGGGCCCACAGCTCTGCCCGCGAGCGGGCCATGCCGGCGGCTGCGCGGCCCCGCGGCGGCCTGTGGCGGCAGTGAAGCCGGGGAGCCCTCCGCTTGCGGCGTCTTTGCGCCTCGGCTGCCCCCTTCCCGGCCCCGCTTCCTGGGCGACTCCGGCGGGGCCTCTGCCCCGGCCCCTGGGCGGCACGATGACCGACACCAGGCGGCGGGTGAAGGTTTACACGCTCAACGAGGACCGGCAGTGGGACGACCGGGGCACCGGGCACGTGTCGTCCGGCTACGTGGAGCGGCTGAAGGGCATGTCCCTGCTCGTCCGGGCCGAGAGCGACGGTGAGTGACGCCCCTGCGCGGCGGGACCCGCCTCCCGGGGCCCCTTTGGGCCGGGGGCCCGCTTCCTACGAGGACGGAGGGGGCGCCCGCCGGTCCCCCGGCCCCGGCGCTGCTCGGCGAGCGGTGGAAACGTTCCTGCTCCCAGCGCCCGGCGGCACCTGCGGGTACGAGCGGGGCCCGGCGGGTTCGGGCTGTGCCGCGCCGCCTGGGAGTGAGGGGAAGGGGAGGTCGGAGCCGGACCGGGAGTCCGGGCCGGGCGGTTCTTGTGCGCGACAGTGACCTTGAGAAAGGCCCCGATCCATCCGACCTGCCGCCGCCGCGCACCCGCCTGCGAAGCCGGCCCGCAACCCCGTTCGGAGTCGGAGCTGGGGAGGTCTCCGCCGTTTCCCTCTTTGGAGGACTCTTCGCTCCGCTTTTTTTTTTCTTTCCTTTTTGAGCACTTCTGCTGCCTCTTTCTGATCCTGTTGCAGGCTGGCTACACTGGATCCACGTTCAGGCCCCTCTACACACCGTAGGGGAAACATGCTCCTTTGCCGAGAGAAAGTGGGGTCGGATTCCGCACTGTTGGTTTTCCTTTCCGGCAGCAGTGCGGAACCCCGAGTGTGGGTTCCCGTGTGCGGAACCCCGAGTGTGGGTTCCCGTGGGTGGGTTCCCTGTGTGGGTTCCCTGTGTAAAGGGCGTGCGAGTTCGGACTCGTTCGGTGCCAGCTGTTTTGATTGCTTAAAGGTATATTGGTTATTTGGTTCCGTTAACAGGTGGGGGAAAGTTGGCAGATCATCTTTAAAACCGTTCGAATCTGCCCTAGGCTTCGAATATTTGGAAACAGCCCTCAAGGTTCAAAGAACCAGGTTGTTAAAAATAAATAAATAAAGGTTTCGCCTTTTTATAAAGACTTTCTTTTGTGATTGCCAATTCCCTCGGTGACCTACGGTGAATTTCACTTAAAGACAATGTTCGTGTCAGGTAAAACTGTTTTCAAATTGCTTTTTAAATTTTTTTTCCTTGTTATTGAATTTGCTGGGGTGACACTATTAACAAAATTATACAAGTTTCAGGTGCGAGACTTTTAATTGGACTCTACCCAGAATTCCACTTACATAAAAAACAAAGACTCACCCTTGTGTAATTGAGGATTCTAGGAACATTGATTTTCAATTTGAATGGAAGAATGGTAATTTGGAGTATATTGCCAACAGGTTAGCTAGCTTAATATGGCTACCAAAAATAACTTAAAACTGGAGAGAAATTATTTCCTTTTGGTGACATTTTAAAGGATTTTGAATGCATTGGGTATATTTTTTTCTGAGGACTGTTAAAATATAAGTTTGAATGTCAAGTGTTAGTGTATGATGACTTTTAACCTCTACATTTTGGGATGCTTGGGAAAATTTTTACATAGTAAATTGGAAGGCTTGGGCTTTGTTTGTAGGTTCAGTTAACTTTTGAGATGAAAGCATGAGTAGATTTGCCATTAAGATTCTGAAATCCTATAATGTGAGACAAAATCCTATTTCACATCATGTATTTAGTTGGACTAAAAGTCTTTAAACTGTTTTTAAGCATTAAATCTCAAAGTCATAAACGTCTTCTATGTATGGGGAATCATACTCTTTTAACATAATAATACGGGAATCCCTCCTTTCCCCCTCATTTTTATTTTCACTACTTTAGAAATAGCCCCAAACCTCCTCCCTCCCTTTGGAAGGTTTGGGATCCAGCAATAAGGCTGGTTGAATCGCTGAAACAATGGACTTAACTTATTTCATCTCTTTCCCTATTAGAGAAAAATTAACTGATGTACACTTGTTAAATTTACATTGTAAAGAAAACTAAATCCAAAGAGTGGGTTTAGAAAATTGTAAATACTTGTGAAATATTGTTGTAAATAATCTTTAATTTGATGAGTAGTCGTGGTTTTTTTCTAACAGGAAAATTGCAAATAGGAATAACCAATTTTTTTTTGAGTGCCTACTATGTGCCAAAGACTCTTTATTGGTATCCTCTGGTATAGGACCTATTATTAGCTGTATTTTACAGATAGGGAAACTGAGGTTTAGAGAGGTTTCTTAACAACTTAGTTAAGAAGCAAGGTCAGTGTTCAGACTGAGTTTGATTGAGATACCTAGTCTATGACTTAAAACTAGTATCAATTATTTTACTATCATTAATTGTTCAGTCTTAAATTCCCATATTGTCTACTTGCATTTGCTGCTTTATGCTTAGATTCAGACTTATCTCAAAGAAAATGAAAAAAAAATTTAGCCTGAAGATTTTATCTATCTACAAGCCACACATGGGAGTTTTTGTATTGACTGCTAGTTGGGGTTATCGGTTATTGTGTGCTTTCCTCATTCTCCATTTAAGATCATTGAGAAGTTTCTTTTTATTGTGATGAATAGAAAGTATTTACGATTTTCTATACAATGAGTCATTTATCTTGTTAGAGTAGCTTAGACACTCATCTGAAAATCAGGAATGCAATTTCTGAATGGAAATACTCTGGCCTCCCAATTACAGGGCACATCTGTCTGGGTAAGTATGCTCTTTCCCCATGAAGCTGAGTGGCTTGGCTAATCTGTAGCCCATTTTACCTTGGAAAGGATAGATGTCCCAACAAGCCACTGAGCCCATTTTCTGCATTGCATCCTTATTCAATAGGTTCCTATTGGCAAGAGATTGTAGGAACATGTATTTTTCTTTAATAAGATAATTTACCTCATTTCATAAAGTATTTTTTACATTTCAGAATAGTTTTATCTATTATCTGACTGGACTATTTCAGAGTTTAAAAGGGTACATTCTCATTGTAAATCAATAAAAAGTTGATTTAAATTCTCAGTGAGGCGTGAAGAAAATGAGACATGGGGAAATGTTTTGGTCAAGGTAGCACTGCTAACTAATGGTAAAAATGGAGTTCTGTCCTGCCACTGGTAGAACTTGGTTGCCTCTACTCCTACTATAATTAGAAAAGGCGGTCAGAACACTTTGGGGTGGGAGAGTCTGTCTTGTTTTGGCTGCTGTGGTGAGAGAAATGAACAGAGAAAGCATCAGTTTTTCGTTTTTGTTTTTTCTCACCAGAGTAGTGAGGATATTTTTCCAATGGTTTCAGAGAGAGTGAGTGGAAGGAAGGGGGAAGGAAGAGAGAAATATGTTAAGTGACAGAGACACATCAACTGGTTGCCTCCCACATGTGCCTGGAGGTGGGGAGGGCAGGGATCAGACTTGCAACTGAATCGAACCTGAGACCCTCCAGTGCACAGGCTGATGCTCTAACCCAGGGGTGGGCAAACTCTTTGATTCGAGGGCCACAATGGGTTCTTAAACTGGACCGGAGGGCCGGAACAAAAGCATGGATGGAGTGTTTGTGTGAACTAATATAAATTCAAAGTAAACATCATTACATAAAAGGGTACGGTCTTTTTTTTTTATTTTAGTTTTATGCATTTCAAACGGGCCGTAGTTTGCCCACGGCTGCTCTAACCACTGGGAACGCCGGCCAGGTGGCATCGGCATTTTTCATTGCTATTAGCTACCAAGAAGAGCTTAGTATCAGTACAAAGAAATAGTTCATTTGAAAAGTTGATTTAAATACTTTTTTTCTTGTGTAGACCTACATTGTAGAAAATTAATAGGTTTAAGATAACCAAACCCTTATTTATCATCTGTTGCAGGTGATAAAGTTTTGAGGGGCATTAACTATATTGGATATAGTTGATGGGGAGTGTAGTGAAGACTTGACATAGGTGTGGCCTATGCTACCGATGTTTTTTCCTAACCCATTTCAGTTTTTATATATCACCTGTAATTTGGTGGACCACAAAATCAGGAAGAGAGGGACTTGGAACACAGACCTGCTATAGGTATAAAGCATTCACTAGTCTATCCAGATGAGATTTGGACTTCCATTAACTCGTTTTTGGTGGTGGTTTTTCTTACCAATGAAGCATTGTACCTGAGCCCCTGCCCTTAGCTTTGAGTATTGATAAGAACTATATACTGGAAAAGCCTAGAGCAGTGGTTCTCAACCTGCGGGTCGCAATCCCTTTGGGGGGTCGAACGACGCTTTCACAGGGGTCGCCTAAGACCATCGGAAAACACATATATAATTACGTATTGTTTTTGTGATTAACCACTATGCTTTAATTATGTTCAATTTGTAACAATGAAATTGGGGGTCACCACAACATGAGGAACTGTATTAAAGGGTCACAGCATTAGGAAGGTTGAGAACCACTGGCCTAGAGGTTTAACTGCTTACTCAGGAGTGACAAGGCTGGAGCTGTTCATTCTGAAATAACCTTAAGTGTTTATCCAAATCAAAAGTAAGGACGAGACCTAAGATAATCCCATACTGCCTGAATCTGATTGGTTATTGGTTGATATTAAAAATAGAACCACAGAAACTATAGAGACTGTAGTATCTCAGTTCTCCAATAAAAGGAAATAACTTATAAATAAATGAATTTTCTAGCTCAATAAAACTGTATACCAGAGATTAAAACGCAACAATTTTCATGTAATGTTTCTTAAATATATGCTTGAATTTTTTTTTTTAAGCAGTGTAATGAGCCTGTTAACCTTTCATTTGTAATGTGTTTCTGGATCATCATTTTCAATACTAATTTTTCTACTATATTTACCAGTATAGTGATGCCAGTGAGATGATACTCTCTTCATGCCCTAAAAAAACAAGAGTGCTAATTATGTACTAGATACTAGGATAGGCATTTTAATATAAATGTTCAGTTATTACAACATCCCTATGATGAGGTATTATTTTTTCCAACCATAAGTCTTGGTGTATTGAATTTTTTTAAAAATCCTCACCCAAGGACATGTTTTTGTTATATATATATATATTTATATATATAAACACAGAGGAAGGGAGAGGGATGGGGAGTTAGAAACATCAATGAGAGAGAAACATCGATCAGCTGCCTCCTGCACACTCCCCACTGGGTATGTGCCTGCAACCAAGGTACATGCCCTTGACTGGAATCGAACCCGGGACCCTAGAGTCCGCAGACCGACGCTCTATCCACTGAGCCAAACCGGTCAGGGCCAAGGGTATGTTTTTATTGATTTTAGAGAGAGAAAGGGAGAGAGAAACTTCTATCAGTTGCCTACCATATGAACCTGAAACATTTTGGTATATAGGACAATGCTCCAGCCAACTGAGCCACACGTCCAGGGTGTATTGGTTCTTTGATTGGATAGTTGTGGTCTTTTCCTGCACCCAGCAAGAAATCTAGATTTATTATAATGTAAAATCTTTTCATTTTAAAATTTTTACATACGTATATGAATATGTTTGTTAGACTAGGAATCAAACAAGCTATCTGTGGGCTGCATCCAGGCTAATTTAAACTTTTTGGAATGATAATTTGGTCTGCACTACCAACTACCCTTCATCCCACCCTGGGAGGTGTTTGTTTTGATGAGGTTTATTGGGGCTTGGCAACAGGATACAAAAAGAAAAGAAAAAAGCTCTCACATTGCATTTTATAGGAGAAACCAAGGTATCGGGAAGCAGGGAGGAAACATTTTTAACTATACTCAAAGTGTACTATTTGTTTTATTGTGAGTTTTTCTTGCTGTCAATGTATGACTGCTTTGACCCATAATTGTCTTGGTGGTGTTCTGAGTGGCATTTCCCCTCTACTACCATTGTTCCCCCATTTCCTGAATGTTGTATAGACCTCCTTTTTGTCAGTATATTTGGTGCATCTGTTAGTGTCAGGATACACAGATCTATCTCATCTAAAAGTAGAATAATATTCCACTGTATGTTTAATTCACACAGTACATTGTTTGTGGCACTTCTCAAAACTTTTTCCTCAGGATACCTTTATACACTTAAAATTGAGGACCCCCAAAGCTTTTGTTTATGTAGGTTGTATCTATTGATATTTACCATATTAGAAATTAAAACTAAGACTTTCAAGAGCTTTTCTAAAAAGAAATTTAATGAAAAAGAGTTATTATTTTATAGTTTTACAAATCTCTTTAGTGCCTGGCTTAATTTTTTTAAAAGATGATTCTCCTCTTCGGTTAGCCTCTTACAATATCACAGTACGGACACTAAGAAAAATAAGGATAGAAAATTCAAATCACCTTTTAGTAATCCTATATAATAAAAGCCTAATATCGTGTCTGGTTGACCTGTCGGCTGTTCAACTAATCAGAGCGTAATCCTATATAATAAAAGGGTAATATACAAATAGACTGAATGGCAGAACAACCAAATAACCAAAGCATAATATGCTAATGATATGCTAAGGCTGCTCAACTGCTCACTATGATGAGCACTGACCACCAGGGGGAAGACAGTTGACCGGTGTACCAGTCGCTATGACGTGCACTGACCACCAGGGGGCAGATGCTCCAACCTGTAGGTTAGCTTGCTGCTTGGGTCTGGCCCATTGGAGAGCTAGACAGGCTGGACACTCCCTGGAGTCCTCCCACAGTCCCTTCCCCGGCTGGCCAGCCTCCCGTGTCTCTCCCCACCCCGGTCGTGCACCAGTGGGGTCCCTTGGCCTGGCCTGCTCCCTCTTGCAATCCAGGACCCCTCGGGGGATGTCGGAGAGCCAGTTTTGGCCCAATCCCATAAGGGGAGCACTGATCAGCCAGAAGCAGGACTCACGGCTGGCGAGCGCAGCGGTGGTGGTGGGAGCCTCTCCTGCCTCCACAGCATTGGACATCCCCTAAGGCAGCCATGGGCAAACTACGGCCCGGATCCGGTCTGTTTGAAATGAATAAAACTAAAAAAAAAAAAAAAGACCGTACCCTTTTATGTAATGATATTTACTTTGAATTTATATTAGTTCACACAAACACTCCATCCATGCTTTTGTTCCGGCCCTCCGGTCCAGTTTAAGAACCCATTGTGGCCCTCAAGTCAAAAAGTTTGCCCACCCCTGCCCTAAGGGCTCCCAGACTGCGAGAGGGCGCAGGCCTGGGTTGAGGGGATCCCCATTCCCCCCACCTCCCCCCCCACCCCGCAAGTGCACGATTTCATGCACTGGGTCTCTAGTATAAATATAATTTTGATTTTCCAGACCCCTTAAGATTCCCACACTTTGAGAACATCTGGCACAGAGACCCCCACACTTTGAGAACATCTGGCATAGAGATTGTTTCTAGTTTTTTATTATTACAAACACTGCCAATGACGTCTTTTTTTTTTTTTAATGTTTTTATTGACTTCAGAGAGGAAGGGAAAGGGAAAGAGAGAGAAATTTCAGTGATGAGAGAGGATCTAGGACAGGGGTGGGCAAACTTTTTGACTTGAGGGCCACAATGGGTTCTTAAACTGGACCGGAGGGCCGGAACAAAAGTATGGATGGAGTGTTTGTGTGAACTAATATAAATTCAAAGTAAACATCATTACATAAAAGGGTACGGTCTTTTTTTTTTTTTAGTTTTATTCATTTCAAACGGCCTGTGGGCCGTAGTTTGCCCACGGCTGATCTAGGATCTGCTGCCTCCTCTACGTTCCCCACTGGGGATCAAGCTCACGGCCAGGCACGTGCCCTACCAGGAATTAAACCATGACCTCCTGGTTCATGGGTCGATGCTCAACCAGCACCGGCCAGAGCAAACGTTTTTAATTTTGATCATTTTTTTTCCTTTCGGTTAGGTTGAGCTTTTGTGCAGCTTCACTTTTAAAGAAGCATTACTTATTTAGTTGCCTTAGTTCTCTGACACTAGACCTCTTGCATCTTCTGAAATGTTACAGAGTAATCCAGTTGTTTTGTTCACTCTACTGTCTTATTTATGTAGATTTCTAGAGATGAATTTTTTTTTTAGGGCATGATATATTTCAAGATAGGTTTTTTGGGGGATGTATTTTCTCATGGAAACCATGTTGTAAGTGTAATTACATGCCATGATTCATCTTTAAAAAGTAAGTTTGATCCATAATATACCTAACATACTCTGATTTCTTTGGGAAATAATAGAATACAATTTTTGTTCTGGTAGTTAAAACAGTACAAGAATATTTACAAAGTTAGTTGAAGACTTTTGATAAGCGCCCTTTTCTCAACTGTCTAGTTACTATTTGGGATGGGTAAAGCAGCTGTTAAGTGTTATATGAGAAGAAATGGAAGCTTTGGGTGAGAGACAGGTGCAAAGAAACCTGCTTCTTCTCAAGCATTTTGGGCCAGAACCTGACATTAGATTAGTTTTTTGGGGGTTAAACGAACTGGTTGACAAGGGAAAAGAAGTTTAGTTTTAAAATTTACTTTTTGTCACAAAGCAGTAGTTATTTTCTAAATATCATGAGTCTTATGCTACTGCTGGTGGGAGAGTGGGGGGATCAGAAGTGTGCAAATTAGCTTACAATGAGATAAATTATTTGAAGATGGAGAAGTGTGGTAATTCCTGTAATAAATTTCCTTAGCTGAAATTGTATGTGCATCAAATGTTCAGAAAAGAAAATATGTGTGTATGTAAAGAATATATCGTTTTGCTGCTTTGCAGTTACATAATGGAATATCTTTTCTTTTGTTTCCTAGGCTCTCTACTTTTAGAATCCAAAATAAATCCTAACACTGCATACCAGAAACAACAGGTAAAAATATGAAGATGTGTTTTATTTTGCATATTATCTTCTCAGTTGGTGATTGGATGAAAATTTACTCTCTGATTCCTTATAATGAAAAATTAAGAACAGATTACAACATACTTTGCCAGTCTAATTCTAAAATACAATTTCTATCAATTTTTAGCATATGAAACAATCATTCTAAATTTTAAAAAAAAACTTGATTTGTATTAAGCCAAGTTTATGTTCCAGGTAGTCTAGCAGGTGAGCTTCGATACTCAAAAGGTAAAACAACTCAGTTTTATTGTTTCTGCCTAAAGTGTAAAAAAACGAGTGGCAACTGATGTAATCATCAGCCATTAACACAAGTCCTTCGTTGTTGTAGATGCTAGTGCAGAAGAAATATTTGTATCCCTCTACAGCAAATCAGTGTAGATAAGAATCTGATTTCTTCATTTTTAAATTTTTACTTATTGATTTGAGAAAGAGAAAAAGAAACATTGATTTGTTGTTCCATTTAGTTATGCATTCATTGGTTGATCTTGTATGTGCCCTGACCAGGGTTCAAATCTCCAACCTTGGCATATTGGGACGATGCTCTAACTAACTGAGCTACTAAGATTCTGGCCAGGGCTAGAATCTGATTTCTTACATAGCCTGAAGAGGACTTTATACTGATGATACAGTTTTTAAGGCAACTTTCAATTTGAGTATATTCTTTCTTGTATTTTTCTGATATGTAAGAGATACCAGAAAGTAAATCTTTCCCTCACTTAGTACTACTAGCACTGTCGACAAATGGTATTTATTTAGAACTCACACACATATTGCTCTACAAAGCCAGTGAAATCAGTATCAGTTTCCTCATTGCCCTGAAGGTGCAGAGATAAAATAATTTAAAATAAAGAATATACAACACGTTCATACATAAGTTACTTTATAAATATATGCATGTATCATTTTATAAATTATAAAAGGGCTTTGCTTCATCACCAACACTAAAATACTGCTAGAAGGAAATCAGTATTGTCTTTATTTTGTACATTAATTGATGCCTAAAGATTGCGACTTGCTTGAAAACACACAGAGAATACATAGGAAAGCTGGTACTAACTCCTAAATTTACTTAATGTTGATTTATTTGTCCCAAAACATCGGTACAATATGAAACATTTTTCTAGTAGTTTAATGGTCTTTGTTGTATTTAGTGTTCTTAAGAAAACTTTAGGTTTGATTTGAATGGTTGGAGACTAGACTATTTGGCTTTGATATTTCATACTTAAATACATAAATTCATGTTTTGAGGTTTTAGCTGAAATGTAAAAGCATATCCTAAGAAAAAGGGAAAATTGAGTCTATTTTGAGGATGAATGAGCAAGTCCATGTCTATTAATGATTAACCTATTGATTAACAGGCAAGGTGATTTGATGAAAATTAGGCTCTACAAGGAAAACAGAAGGGCAAGTTGTAAAAATTTTCTAACTTCCAAATTGCCACATGGATAATTAGCGGATGTCTAGCTGTGCTCTGATTGAAATCTCCCAATGATTCTGAATATACACTGTAGCAGAGCAGTTGCTTACAGTTTTATTAAATCTATCTTATATACTAATGTGATGGTTTTAGATTTGTTCCAGTGGGTGCTATCACCACTTTTCATAACAGTTTGCATCAGTACTCATTTTAAAGTTGAAGAAACCAAGGCTCGGGGAGACCAAGGCTCGGGGAGAGAATTTCTGGCATGTTGATCTTATAATGTTCATGTAAATTATTTTGAACCTGAACAGCTACTCATCAATGTGGAACAGATTACCTGCCTGGGATCCATGATCTCTAGAAGTTCTTGAAGATAGTAAAGAGGGGGATTTGAGCTATTTTTAAAAATTCTAAATTAGATTATAGATTTCCACTAGTCAAACCTCAGTTCTCAAACGTCTCCCACCTTGAGCAATTTGGTTCTCAACCAAGTTGTTCATGGAAAAACATCTTGGTTGTCAAACAAAATTTTGGTTCTCGATCCAACAACACAATCAGTCATGTGTCTTTCTGGAGTCAAAGAAGAGAATGTGGAAGTATGAGTTTACTGCTAAATCTTGCGTTGTTAACATCTCAAGAAATTGTGCCATGAATATTTTTGGGGTTTTTTTTTTTTGGCTTTTGTTGCTGATTACTAAATATATACAGTAAGTCACCATGGATCTGAAGAATCTTAGGTTAGTAATAGGAGAAAAGTGAAAAGGAAAGTTGTAAGAACAACGATAGAGCTTAGATATGTACTGTATATAAGAAAGGTTACGATGGAATCATTTGGGGGTCTGGCAGATTAATTCAATTTACATTATTTCTAATGGAGAAAAATGATTCAGTTTTCAAACAAATCGCTTCTTGAACTGCCTTCCAGAACCAATTAAGTTAAAAAACTAAGGGTTCACTGTATTAGTAATGCTGCACAGCCTGATCAAGTGTACACTTCTGGCTAACATCACTTTAGTTCAGTGAGAGAATATATTGGTCTTATGATGGACAGTTACATACTTGACTGAACAGAGTTAATATGCAAGTGTAGCAGACAAATTTTTAAACATGGGATCCATTTATGTATAGTAAGAAGTGTCTTTGATAATGAAAAGTATTAGAAACTGGCACAGTGTTAATAGATATTCTTTAAGGTACCTTAAATATAATTTAATCATGTTTCCTCCTCAATACAGGAACTTTTAGTACCCTAATAGATGCTTAACCAGCCTTTGATTGGCTCTTTCCAGTTTCTTATCAGTTGGATTTAAATGTAACTCTCCCTAGTGTCCTTCAACATTTCATAGACTTCTCTCAATTAGAGGACCCTTTTTTTTTGAAATGGTTGATTGCTGTGAAACAGTGTGCATGTCAGTGTGCAAGTTTGAGAAGATACCTAGACCCTATAAATATTTTATTATACCATGCATATTGTAGAACACACATTATTTTATATTACAGGGGATATAAAATGGTCTCTGTGTTTTAAGTGTAGTGTCTTGCTGAGATTATATCTTAATAAAAACTGTTGATTGAACTTACTGTTATTAAAAAAAGTGAGCAAGTGTAAAGTGGTGGTAGCACCTTGCTTCTTGAACCACAACACTGGTGCATGTTTAAAAACTGTCTAGATGAATACTCACATACTACACATTTAGCCAATAACTTCATGGGCCCCAGACAAAGAGCACTTGACGTTGACAACAGGAGGAGGAGGAGGAGCTAGGTTTATCAATCCCATCCTCATAATATGCCCTAGTTATTAAATGCTCAGACTTTTCTTTGAGCCTAAATTGAACTTAATGTGCAAGCATAGGATACAATGTTCACCCTGTATGTTTTAGTACACTTAGTTTGTATGCTCATTTTGTCATGCTTTCCATATATTGGTTAAATTTCTAAAGAAAAAGAGTTTTCAAGTGAAGTATAAAAAGGCATAGTTAATTACTGATACCAGTGTTGCAAAAAGTAAAAATGAGTACTATTCTCAATTCTTTGTTTTCTTAATTTGCTTTACACTTCGAAGCAGTTCGTGGTAATGTATGTTAATAATTCAGACTTCTTTTTTTCTTCCAAGGATACTTTGATTGTGTGGTCGGAAGCTGAAAACTATGATTTGGCCCTTAGCTTTCAAGAAAAAGCTGGATGTGATGAAATTTGGGAGAAAATATGTCAGGTAATTTTAAAAACTAGAAAACCAACATATTCTTAAGTATTTTGTGGGGGTTTTTTTGCTGTGCTTTCAGCTAATGCCCAAGATTTTAAATAAATCCTATACACAAGCATTTCATATAGATCTTTTATATTTACTGCTTTCTGTGAAAAGCTTGAATTATAGAAAAGTTCAGTTTCTTGACACCAGATATCCAGCCCAGACAGACCTTTGCTATATGCCAGAGTTTTCTATTTATTTATTTATTTAATTTCTTACTGATTTGAGAGAAATTGATTTGTTGTTCCACTTATTTATGTATTCATTGGTTGATTCTGGTATGTGCCCTGACCAGGGATTGAACCCACAATCTTGGTGTATCAGGATGAAGCTCTAGCCAACTGAGCTACCCAGCCAGGGCTGGATGCCAGTTTTCTATTCAGCTGCCTTTGAGAGCTCATCCATTAGGGCTCACTTGTATCTCAGGTTTAATAATTCAAAACCAAACATAATCTCACTTAGATCTGTTCATTCTCCTATATCCCTCATCTCATCTGAGTAAATGCCATCCAATTGCTGAAATCAGAAACTTGAAGGTTGTGTTTATCCTTCCTTTACCCCTTATATTCATTCAGTTGCTCAATTCTAAATCTTAAATCCATTCACTTATCTTCATTTTCACTATCACAGTTTACTAAGCCACCATCATTTTGCTGTTGTTGTTTTTTTGCTTTCATCTTGACTGGTCTTTTCAAATCGATAACATAGCTAGAGTGGTCTTTTTAAAAATGCAAGTCTGATCATATCACTCTTTGTTCAGTAACCTTTGTGGCTCTTCACTATTTCTTCAACTTCATCTTGTATGTTCTAGTTGATTCTGGACTTTCCTAGTGACAAGTACTTCAGTCTATAATCTCCATAATTTATTGTGAATGCATTTTATGTGCTCCAATGATTTATTTAAGTCATTGGCTCTTGTTATGGACTCATTTAGACCATTGCATCTTAAGGATAGTTTCTCTATCTCTAAAATTTCTTTTTTTTTTTTTTTAATATATTTTTATTGATTTTTTACAGAGAGGAAGGGAGAGAGATAGAGAGTTAGAAACATCGATGAGAGAGAAACATCGATCAGCTGCCTCCTGCACATCTCCTACTGGGGATGTGCCCGCAACCCAGGTACATGCCCTTGACCGGAATCGAACCTGGGACCTTTGAGTCCGCAGGCCGACGCTCTATCCACTGAGCCAAACCGGTTTCGGCTCTAAAATTTCTTTTAGATGGAGAACAGTCAAGCAGATTCTTTAATTCAGTGGTTATCGAGGTTTAGTCCTCAGACCGGCAGCATGAGCATGGTTTATTTTTGTTGGTTTGTTTGTTAATGTTTTTATTGATTTTTAGATAGGATGGGAGAGGAAAAGAGATAGAAACATTAATGATGAAAGAATCATTAATCAAAGACTCATTGATCAGCTGTCTCCTGCATACTGGGGTTTGAGCTTGCAACTCCCCCTACTGGGGATCAAGCTCACAACCCGGGCATGTGCCCTGACTGGGAATTGAACCAGTGACCACGTAGTGCATGGGATGATGCTCAATTCACTGAGCTACACTGGCCTGGTAGAGCATGGCTTTTATAAGAATTTTAGGTCAGATTTTCTCTGTAAAAGGCAAAAACTAAGTATTTTAGACTTTCAGTTTAACAGCTATTCAAATATGCTGTTTTAGTGCAAAAATAGCCATAGATAACACTTAAATAAATGGGAGTGGTTCTCTTCATATAAAATTTTATTTACAGAAACAGGTGGTAGGCCAAGTTTGGCTATAGTTCATCAACCCTTGCTTTGGGCAATTCCATTGCACCCTGAAATTTGAGAGCCACTGCCTTAATAGAAGCTACAGCGTCCTTGAGACAGTTTTTCCTTAACTTACAGAATTTATCTCTGCTATGCATTCTACTCAGCTGTGTTTTTCAGAAATTAACTTACCTGTCAAGCTGTCGCTTCCTTCTAAGAGACGAACATCTAAATGCCTTCTTTGTTTTCTGTTCCATTACATTATTTTTATAGCATATTCCTCAAGGTTTTGTCCGTAAAGTTCTCTCAAAAAAGGTGAAATTAATGAGCTCAGGTATGCTAAAATTATTAGCACCCATTCAGACAAGTTTTGTTCTCCTTCACCTTTCTGAGTTGAGCAGTCACACTCTGGGCACAATCTTCTATTAAGCCAATATTTAACTCAAACCTGCACTCAATCTGTTGCTCTCCTTTAATATAATTGTCTAGTTTTTACTGTACTTTTCCTTAGTCATCTTCATTTGGGGCACAGCTAATATAGTAATTGTATGCTTTCCTAGGAATCACTGGTTATTTAATGTTCTTTTCTGACCTTCTCCAACTTTTACATAATGTGTTCAGTATTTTGTTTCTAAGTCACTCTTTTATGATCCTGTTTATACTTTTCAGTCATATTTCTGGATCCTGGCGTATACTAGGGAATTCATTATATTTTGCACTCTCTGAGATCTTACATGTTTCTCAAGATCTCACCATTTTTTGATCTAGAAACCATTTTCTAGTATACTCTTTGATAGCAGTTATGTTTGGGCGCATCTCTTTTCCCTTTTTATATTTTTTATGGCCTTCACATTCTCATTATCTTCTTGTCCAGACTGCTAAAATTTATACTTTCTCTTAATGAAAGCTCTTTGCTAGCTTATAACTTTTGTTTCCATTCTTCCGTTGTTTTTGTTTTCAAAGTAAGACTGAAACATATTTGTCAAATTTTACAATTCCATCTTAATTCCCTGAGCAGATCAAATTCCAAGAGTATCTTAAGTGCAGACCCTTTTCATTCATTACCTTCTTAAAGGTTATATTTGCAAATTACCTCAAGAAGATAGCATTTTCATTACAATAAAGGCTCTTGTTCCTTTTTTTTAAAAAAAAAAAAAATCAAATGCTACCATTTTTTTTTTATAGGTAAAACCATGGCTTGAAAATTAGGAATCTAAAGTTATAATGAGAACTTATGTAATTAACAAATCCAGAGCTAAACTTGAGGTCATGCCAGGTACAAGCTGTAAATGTGCCTAGCCTCCTGTGAGTGGTGCTGCCCACTGGGTTAAGGTCAAGATGATATCACCTTACAGCATATTTCAAGACATATTCCAGGCCTTCGTCCCTTCCAATATTTGTCAACAATAGCTTTTTTAAAAACATTTTTATTGAGTTTTTTAAAAAAGAGAGGAACGGAGGGAGAGAGACAGACAGACATTGATTTGTTATTTCACTTATTTATGCATTTATTGGTTGCTTGTATGTATCTTGACCAGGGATCGAACCTGCAACCTTGATTTATCAGTATGACACTCTAACCAACTAAGCTACCTGACCAGGGCACTATCTCTTAACTATGCTTAGTTAGCAATTTAAGTTTCTTGGCCATTTCATGTAAGGCCTAATTTTTCCATGCTTCCACCATTCAATTTGGCCTATTGGGCAACTCTAGTGGCAGTTTTGCCAAGAGAGCAAAATAGTTTTTTTAAAAAAATATATTTTATTGATTTTTCACAGAGAGGAAGGGAGAGAGATAGAGAGTTAGAAACATCGATGAGAGAGAAACATCGATCAGCTGCCTCCTGCACATCTCCCACTGGGGATGTGCCCACAACCCAGGTACATGCCCTTGACCGGAATCGAACCTGGGACCTTTCAGTCTGCAGGCCGACGCTCTATCCACTGAGCCAAACCGGTTTCGGCGAGAGCAAAATAGTTTTGTTTCAACGTATGTCTTTGACCTTTTGTAAAAATACTGTTTTACCTTAAAATGTATTTAGCTGTGTAGAGTTATCTTTTTATAATTAAAGCCCTTACACTGACATAAATTTGGGGTTTTATGACAAAATTAAGGACTTCTTCTGGAGGACCATGAAAGGTTTATGTATGTAGACAGGAAAACTCTTCTGTGGTTTGATTATCTAACTTTTAGTAGATATTCTTGGGGATAGCAGGTTGTGTGGTTCCATTTTTGTATGGGTGCACTTGTTTCCCACTCGGTTTCCTTAATCATATTTTTGGACCTACCAACCAGTGTGTACATCACATCAGTGACCCACTTTGGTTCAAAGCCATTTTGTATATGCCCTTTGGCCCTTGATTTTTTATAATTGACATTAAGTATTTTCTTTGTTGCTTACAGTTATATATATTGTCTATGGTTTCAGCATTATGATATTTGTTTGAATTTAACTCAAAGCTTAACTTTGAGGAGTTTGATGACTAGCCTGGAAGCACAGTGCTATGAGTGTTCCTGAGACTTGCCCTGGTCTGTTGTAAACGAGGGCCATGGATATAAGATGTGAGTGGATGTTTCAATATCAGGCCTCCATTGAGGGTCTGAAGGTAGGGTCTACAGAGCACTCTGTTCACAAGTAGGTTAGCATATCCTAGAATGTTTCTGTTATTGGTAAACCTTGCACTTATGAGGAATCTCATTCCATATCTTGAAATAGAAAGTATATATTATTTGTAGAAATGTATCTTAGGAAAGTAGGCAATTGGAGTCTTAAACTTGAAAATTATCATCACAGTTTTTTTAATGTTTTTATTGATTTTAGAGAGAGGAGGGGAGAGGGAGAGAAACGTTGATGAAAGAGATGTTGATCGGCTGCCTCCTGCACACACAGCCGCCCAGCGCCCCCCTCCCCAGGAATTAAGCTCACAACCCAGGCATGTGTCCTGACCGGGACTCGAACCGGTGACCTCCTGATTCATGGGTCGATGCTCAACCAGTGGGCCACGCTGGCTGAGCTTATTATAGTTTTCTTAGAACATCTCTTGTATTTATGTAAGAATATCATTTTAATTTGCTTGATTATCTTGTCAGCTATCATAAATCTGATTTAATAGGTTCAAGGAAAGGACCCTTCAGTGGACATCACTCAGGACCTTGTAGATGAATCTGAAGAGGAGCGTTTTGATGATATGTCATCGCCAGGTTTAGAATTGCCATCTTGTGAATTAAGTCGTCTTGAGGAAATTGCAGAACTTGTGGCATCATCTTTACCTTCCCCCCTGCGTCGTGAAAAACTTGCACTAGCACTGGAAAATGAGGGTTATATTAAAAAGCTCTTAGAGCTTTTTCATGTATGTGAGGATTTGGAAAATATTGAAGGACTGCACCACTTGTATGAAATTATCAAAGGCATCTTCCTCTTGAATCGAACTGCTCTTTTCGAAGTTATGTTCTCTGAGGAATGTATAATGGATGTTATTGGATGCTTAGAATATGATCCTGCTTTATCACAACCACGAAAACACAGGGAGTTTCTAACAAAAACAGCCAAGTTTAAAGAAGTGATTCCCATATCAGATCCTGAGCTGAAACAAAAAATTCATCAGACATACAGAGTCCAGTATATACAAGATATGGTTCTACCTACCCCTTCAGTCTTTGAAGAAAATATGTTATCAACACTTCACTCCTTCATCTTTTTCAATAAGGTAGAGATTGTTGGTATGTTGCAGGTGAGTTTGATCATTTTTTTCCTACTTAAAACAATACCCGTTGGATCAGTAACATTTAAACTTTTAATTGTCTTAAGCAGAAATAATTTTGTGATCCTTTTAAATAACTGAGTTTTCTTTTAACAGTATGCCCAGTGTCAGGTCTGGTGTTTTAGGGTGCTTGTATCAGAATGGCCTAGGCTGCAATTTTCTGGATTCTGCACAAAATACGATTCAAAAATCTCTGAGCTGGCCAGTAGTCTGCATTTGTAACACTCCTGAAACCAAAAAACCTCTCAATATCATATCCCATAGCATGTGAATTAGTCTACTCTAACTGAAATAGAAGTCTGCATGGTGGAAAGGTTTGTGAGTTGCATACTTCCCGTTTTTTGTTTCTTTGATGCCCATGATATTATAAGAATAACAGATAGGTGATATGACTTGAAAGATATATTATAAAGCCTTACCTGAGATCTACAAACAAAATAATTATTTGAAACCTGAATTTGTTAAATAAAAAAGGAGGCAAATAAATATCAGTAAAAGCTACTTGGTAGTACATGTTATAAATGAGGCAGCAAATTTAATTTTCACGAGTGTATCTTTTTAGACACTTGCTGTATTTCCAGTGTCTTTGGCCTTTGTCACCCTTTAAAAAAAGGGACTTCAAATAGAAGTAATTTTACCAAAACTACTTTTCTGGAACTAGTAATAATTCCAGTTCATGTTGACTAATTTGACATGTTTTCCATTCATTTAAAACGGACACAAATAATATAGGCAATATAGTCCAGTAAGTATACTAGTAATCTTCTATACAGTGTATTATAATTGACAGTGGAGGAGGAAGAAGGGTTTTGGTACCAATTTCCATGTGTTCTTTGATATGAAACTAGTTTTTGCTAGTAGAGCCTGTATTCTGGTCCAGTTTTGATTCCTGGTTTCCTTGGATAGTACTGAGTGCTATGGGGCTTTTTCTTTAGCTCCACGTGGTTCTCATCTTGGTATGCAGTGATTTGTCCCTTCTGTGTTTTCTTGGTCTTTATACCTGTAAAATGCCAGTTTTACTTCTTAAGTAATGAATAATTGCAGCTTGTTAGTGCTTCTTTGAATAAGAGAATTTTACACATTTTTGACAAGGAGTGATGGAGGTATAATTTAAAGCAGGTTTTTACCACCTTAAGTACACAATCATATCTCTTACCATTGACTACTCTACATAATGCTATTAAATGTTCTTATTCTTTCTACTTCTGTACATCAAATGTAGCAGTTCAGAGAATCTTTTTTTAATTATTTGATTGCCTTTTGGTGGAATACATTATATCTGGGATACATCTTGAAATTGGATGTTATTTTAGGTATGGCCTATTTGTACATTTTAGAAAAAGTAAAGGTGGGAGTAACCAAACTACTTCAGTATCATAAAATGTTTCTTGAGCATCTAGAACAGGGAATATGGAGGTTATAATCTAGTGCAGCCGTGGGCAAACTACAGCCCGCGGGCCGGATCCGGACCATTTGAAATGAATAAAACTAAAAAAAAAAAAAAAAAAAAAGACCGTACCCTTTTATGTAATGATGTTTACTTTGAATTTATATTAGTTCACACAAACACTCCATCCATGCTTTTGTTCCGGCCCTCCGGTCCAGTTTAAGAATCCATTGTGGCTCTTGAGTCAAAAAGTTTGCCCACCCCTGATCTAGTGGGATATTATATGTGTACATACATATATATATATATATAGGTATGTATATATATATATATATATTTAGACTTAGGTATGTCTGTAGGGCTGAAGTAATGTTGAATTTACTTCTAGCCTGAGGTAGTATGGAATTAAAACAAAAATCTTTAAAATAGTGATGGAAAAAAATTAAATGGGCAATCAAGAAGGCTCTACTACTACCTATTGTGATTGGGCTTTGGTTAAATTTCTCAATCTCTCTCAGTTATAAAATAAGGAGGCAAGATAATACCTGAGGTTCTTTCCAAGTTCTTACCCTATGAGAATGTATTTTGAATCCTTTTAAAAATTTAATGCATATTAACACATTTCGTACCGCTCAGGAGTTTTCTCGTGTTTCGCACGCCATCTGTTAAGGACCACTCAGGAGTGTTCTCGTTTTTCACGCCCATGGAAAAAGGAGGGAATCTAGATACTTATGTAAATTTTGTTTGGTCCCTCTTCGTAGAGGAAAATGTTTTACGCAGTACCATATGTTAAAAAAGTACTAGGAACTTTAATTGTTTTTGTAAATAAAAATGTTATAATTATTGAAAAACAACACCTAAAATGCATTATGATGATTTAAATAACGTGCAGTTTGCCCAAAAACGTGCGGTCCCTGGCGGATGTCTTAGAGATTTCTATGTGGTACACAATGTTAAATTGTGTATATGGCTATCTTCAAATAATAGATGTTTCTTTAAAAGCTCTGAATGTAGCCTTTTAAAAAATTGAGTCATTTCTGTGTCTTTAAACATCAAGGAAGCTTTATTTTCATTTTAATCTTTATTTGAGAGGTTGTAGAACCTTAATTTCTAAAGTTAAAATTACGAAACCTTATGAAAACCAGGGTCTATAAATATGACCCATACCTGCTTTTGTAAATAAAGTTTTATTTGAATACAGCACACTCATTTACATACTGTATGGCTGCATCCTACTATGAAAACAGAGTTGAGTAGTTGTGGCAGAGACCATCTGGCCTGTAACAACAGAGTTGAGTTGTTGTGGCAGAGACCATATGGCCTGAAAAGTGTGAAATATTTAAAATGTGGCCCTTAAATAGACTTAGGAAATAGAGTGCTGCCAAAATATAAAGAACAATCTTTCTGTATAAATCTCCAATTTATCCGTTAATAGTTTGGTTTTTCTTTCTCTTTTAAAAAAAATAGCATCACCAATACCTTCCCTTTTTGCAGTTATTACAATTTGTATCTTTTATTATAGCATCTTGAAATTTTTTATTATACTTTTACCATTAAGTAGCATAATTTATCCTTTGATTTCACAGGAAGATGAAAAATTCCTGACAGATTTGTTTGCACAACTAACAGATGAAGCAACAGATGAGGAAAAAAGACAGGAATTGGTAAGAACTTTGATATTATAGAGGACGCAAAACTAAAACAACTGATTTTTTTATATTCACTGATCCTTTTTCCTAATTTCAGGTTAACTTTTTAAAAGAATTTTGTGCGTTTTCCCAAACGCTACAACCGCAAAACAGAGATGCTTTTTTCAAGACTTTGTCAAACATGGGCATATTACCAGCTTTAGAAGTCATCCTTGTAAGTCTGTTTCTCCTTACATTTAATTACTGTTATGTTTTTAATTCCCGAAGGTAACATATGTAACATGCAAGTATTTAATTATAGCCAATATTTAATATTAGCTGTGTATTACACAGTATCCTATATAATAAAAGCCTAATATGCAAATTGTCCCCTCAGGTGGTCGTTTGACCACTCACTATGAAGTGCGCTAACCACCAGGGGGTGGCACGAAACATGGCTCTGGCAGCAGGTTCTCAGGTGCTGGTTGCCCGCGAGGAGCCCACCCTGCACCCATGCAGCCTCTTCCTGGTGAGCCAGGCCGTAGCCGCCGGTACCACGGGCTGGCCAAGCTCCCCATGGGTTCGCGCAGGAGCTGGTCTGCAAGGCCAGATGGCTTCTGTGCAGCACCACTGGGCAGCCCAGTGGCCCACGCTGTGCCCTGGCTCACGGCATCCAGCTGCACTCACTGCATCTCCGCGTGGGGACTCGGGCACTGTGACTTAGGCTGGGGAGGGCGCGCGGGGACCCAGGTACTGCCCAGGGCCCAGAGGTCAGCTGGGACCTGCCCTTCCACGACAGATGCTCGTGCTTTGATCGCCGGCCATGCCTAAAGACTGCGGACCTCTAGTTAAAAAGCTATAAAATTCCAGTGTTAGAGTTCTTACATAGTGCTGAAAGAATCCTTAGGAATTTTCCATCCTATATGATAAAACCCTAATATGCAAATCGACTGAACAGCGGAATGACCTGTCGCTGTGATGTGCACTGACCATGAGCGGGCAGACGCTCAATACAGGAGCTGCCCCCTGGTGGTCAGTGCACTCCCCCACTCAGCCAGAAGCTGGGCTCACAGCTGGTGACACTGGGCAGCAGTTGCGGGAGCCTCTCCCACCTCCACTGCAGCGTTAAGGACCCCTTGGTGGACATTCCCCTGAGGGCTCCTGTCTGCAAGGGCGCAGGCTGGGCTGAGGGACCCCCCCCCCTCCCTCCCCAGTGCACGAATGCTGTGCACCAGGCCTCTAGTATCTATAATAACAAAAGGGTAATATGCTCATTAGACTGGACGTCTTCCAGATGTCCTTCCTGTCGAAGCCAGGGCGGGAGGGAAGCCAGCCCGGTCTTGGGTGCCCGTGGGTAGCCGAAGGAGGGAAGCAGCCTGGGTCCAAGGTGCCTGCAGCGGCCAGAGGAAGAAAGCAGCCCAGGTACCTGCGGCGCCTGGAGGAGGGAAGTCTGGGTCCCAGGTGCTGGAGGAAAGACAGTGCCAACAGCTGGGGGAAAGAAGGCCTACTCTTCCACGAATTTTTACTAGTTTTTAATAATGTGTTAACTTTGCAGCTTATTAGATGACATGTTAAAGTAGAAAAGTAAACAGGAATAAAGAAAGTATAACTTTATCCATGGAAAAGGGTTTTTACATGCAGAATTTCCTTTACCTCTTTTTTATTGCAGTGTTTTCTTATAATTTGTTAGGTTTTGAATTTATGTAGCCATACAAAAGTTCCATGTTTTTATAATATAGGAGAAATAAGTTCTTTTTATCTGCAGGGCATGGATGATACACAGGTGCGAAGTGCTGCTACTGATATATTCTCATACTTGGTTGAATATAATCCATCCATGGTACGAGAGTTTGTCATGCAGGAGGCACAACAGAATGATGATGTAAGTAAGAAGTTAACAGAGCAAAAAATAACCAACAAGGTAAATATTATTTGCACTAACAGTAACTGTACTTATTTAAGATTTAAATAGTTGATGTTTGGGAAAAGTGTAGCCATAATATCAATTGGCTTATTCTTCCCCTAAATCGGCGACTGTCTCAGTTTTAAAGTGTGTCTTACAGCAGTTATTTGTTAATGCTCAACTTAAATTTCTTTTTAAAATTTTTACATTATTTATTAATTCTGAAGTTAACTTTCTGTAATGTTTAAATCGTTGATCAATAAATTGTTATTCTGTATGTGGAATTAATAACTTTCCTAGGAAAACATTGACTTTGCTAGGGATTGAGTCTCAGAATCATCAAGAATGAAGAAATGAAGCACAGTCCCTTGGAAAGTATTTAGGGGCCCTTACCTAACCATACGGAACAAGCTGTTGTCTTGTTCATACATACACATATTTTTTACTTACTAATAAACTAAGATTTTCTGCCCTCAACTTCTTTTTTTTTTAATATATTTTATTGATTTTAGAGAAGAAGGGAGAGGGAGAGAGAGATAGAAACATCAGTGATGAGAGAGAATCATTGATTGGTTGCCTCCTGCATGCCCCCTCGTGGGGATCAAGCCCGCAACCCAGGCATGTGCCCTTGGCCGGAATCGAACCTGGGACCCTTCAGTCCACATGCCGACGTTCTATCCATTGAGCCTAACCAGCTAGGGCATGCCCTCAACTTCCTAAGGAGTGGGGTGAGAGTAGGGCACATCCTCTTAGGCTGGAATTGTGTGGATCTTTTTCTCTTACCATAGTTTTACAAAAAGAGAAAATAAACTTTTACTTTTAAAAAGATCCTAATTAATGTGTTGTGATGTCAAAATGAAGTAGACTGTAACTTCTATATTTAAGGTTGTTGTTTTTTAATTACCATTTTCTTTTATAAAATAGACCTATCTTGAAAGCCAAAATATCTGCATTAAAATAAAGGCTATTCTTATTGGTCCTGTAACCCACTAGTTGAAGATACATTAATGTAGCTTACTCAAATGCAGTAGGTCTCTTGATTCCTAGTCTTAATCATCATTTCCATATACTGTCTGCATTTTCTTTTTGTCTATCCTACCATTGCATATATAGGCAAGAGCAGGGATTTTATCATTGAATCCTTCTCAATTTTTATTTACTCCTTGTGCCAGGAACACCAGTCATAGTGACATTTGGAGTCTATAGAATATATTTATTCTCCTGTGTTTTCCTTTAAATATTATAATCTTGTTTCCCCGATTTCAGACATTCAGGTACCAACTAATTTTTTTCTTAAAGCGGAAACTTTATATTGTTTCCATAAATGGAGTATAGATATAGATATCATTTGCCATGAATAGAAGGAATCCCATAAAAATGCAGTGAAAGTAGAACAGTGTTATAAATTTTAGCTAAATATTCTTACTGTTAAAGCTATGAACCCAAGGCCCATTTGCCTTCTTCAGGAAGGATATTTTGTTATCAAAAGGTATAAAGATTATTAGTACCAAATTGAAACTTTGTTTTTGCTTTAATCAGAGGGATTTACAGATACTAGAAAAGGAAAGAAACTTTAATTTTGGTAGTATTTAGTGTAATGTGCCTGTGCCACATTTTAGGGAAACACTGCCATATACTGTTAAGTCAGTCAATCATTTCATTTTGTTTGAGGTTAACAAGATTGCTAGAGCTAGCTATAATGCTGTAGTATGTCATAGTATTTGCTTTTTCCATTCCCCCATAATAAGTGATCCTTATTGTATTTTTCTCACCAGGATATTTTGCTCATCAACCTCATTATAGAACATATGATTTGTGATACAGACCCTGAACTTGGAGGAGCAGTCCAACTTATGGGCCTGCTTCGAACTTTAGTTGACCCAGAGAACATGTTAGCTACTTCCAATGTAAGCCACGGGTGTTTTTCTGTTTATCATGCTAGTATAATGATTATTGCTGATAATAACCAATGCAGTTAAAGTTCATGGAAGTGTTTTTGGTTCCTTAGAAAACAGAAAAGACTGAATTTCTGGGTTTCTTCTACAAACACTGTATGCATGTCCTCACTGCTCCTTTACTGGCAAATACCACGGAAGACAAACCTAGCAAAGGTAAGATAATGCAGATTGGTAGTTCTTGAATTCTGAAACTCATGGTGTTAACATAGAGGTCTAATGTATTTTCAGAAGAGGTGTTCAAAGTAAAATTTCTTTAAAGTGTTATAATCAGAGATCAAAGAAAATAAGAATTGCTTTCGGATTTTTAAATTTTATTTTAATGGGAGGGCGCGGAGGGATTTATTGTTCCATTTATTTACCAGTATGCCCTCATGGGTTGATTTTTGTCCCCGATGAATCCACAACCTTGATGTATTGTGACAATGCTCTAACCAACTCTAGCTATCTGGCAAGGGCGCCTTCAGAATTTTAAAACAATTTTTTGTTGGCAGTATTTGTTTTTAGTTTGCATTTACATAGGTGAAATAAATAGAAGTAGCTATGAGAAAATTCATTTTAAGTTATTTATACTCGAGATGTGTAGTAGAGCAAAGCTTGTACTCAATATTAAGCTGTTTATATTTGCATTGAGGATGAATCAAAACATGATTATTTATTACTTCTGCATTTTATTCCTTTTGCTTTTACCTTGTCTGTTTAATTTAGAAAGTAGTTTTAGGGTCTTCATTGGGAAATTCCTTATTGAAGCTTTCCGAATAACTATATTATTTTGTCATATGAATTATCAGTATGAATATTTTAACTTACAGCACCGCTTAGGAAATAAATGTTAAATTTACTTTTAATGACCTTGGAAACAAGGTATACTCATTTCTCTTACCTACTTTATTCCTGTTAGGCAAAGCTTGAGGCTTTTTTCCAGACTCACATGTTTTATTCATCAAACATTTATTGAGAACCCATTGCATGGAAGGCATGTGCTATAATCTTTAGGGGCTTAATGGGGGAATTGAAAAAATTAGTAAAATACTTTCAGAGGCTTACTGCCTGGTGAGGAAGATACACCAATCATGGTAATTCCGTATGGATTCATTATGTATAGTAAAGGAGGCACAGAACACACTTCATTCATAGGAGTACAGAGAATAATTCCACCAAAGACTAGATGTGTCTGGCAGAACCTATGCTATGCTGAGGGTGTTAAAGACATGGTAGCGCATTCTTGCACTTGGAATAAAGCAGATGTAGTACATTTGTATCCCATCTCTGCTTTACTAACTTTTCAGACGCGGGTATTGTAAAACTAATTCCTCATAGAGTTATTTAGATGAAGAAAAAATGTAAAGCATCATTCTTAGTACATGGTAGGCATTCAGTGAATGTTAGTTTCCTTTTCCTTAACTTTAAAATATTTAGGTTAATAGAAGGAATTTTACTTGATTTGAATTTAGGTTCTTATATTTGGGGAGAAAAAGAAAATATCCATTAAATATAAATTGTGTTTTGTTTATTTTAGATGATTTTCAGACTGCCCAGTTGTTGGCACTTGTATTGGAATTGTTAACATTTTGTGTGGAGCATCATACCTACCACATAAAGAACTACATAATTAATAAGGACATCCTCCGGAGAGTGCTAGTGCTCATGGCTTCGAAGCATGCTTTCTTGGCATTATGTAAGTGTTGCTTCTGGTAGAATTACTTATCTATATACTATCATGTTGTTGGTATTTTTAGGTCTCATTGCCTAAGAAGAATTGATCACTGATTTCAGGTCAGAAGAGCTAATACTAAGCTACACCGATTATGTATTTGTGCCACATTTTGAGCAGCTGATTGTCCTGGCTTTATTCTTTCTCGTTAGTATCCAGCAAAGGGTTAAAGTATATCTGTAAAGTATATTGCCGTAGAGTGTTACATTCCATCATTAAGATGGCACCTGAGATCATTTTACCTCAGTTACTATTTTTTAACCTTAGATTGCATTACTAATTACAAATTAGGCATTCTTCTTGTTAGACTAGTCTCAAATGAAATCATGAAGAAACATTTTCATAATTTGGAAAATTTATATCTAATAGAACTGAGTTCACAAAGCACAGCCTCTCTCAAGTTACAGAATGCCTAGCACAGATGTCTACAGATGGTCCATTTTTTAATTCCACAAATGATTTTTCTCCAGCTTTATTGACATTGTGTTACCTCAGATATTTTAGAGCAGGGTGGCAGTTGTGGTGAAATCTGGCCTGTGGTCTATTTTTATGCAACTGGCAAACTGAAAAATGGTTTTTATGTTTTTAAAGGGTTGTTTAAAAAAGGTGAGAGACCATATGACCGACCATACGTGGCTCACAAAGCTTAGAGTATGTGCTGCGTACACTTTTATAGAATGGTTTGTCAACTCTTTTAGAGCAACAGATAGTCTTTTAACAAGGTTGTTTATGGTTACACAGTTCTCAAAAATTGACTTTCACTGTGTTCTTAAGACCCTACTTTATTGAAGTAAAAAACATTTTTTTCTATATTGGAAATAGGTTAATCCATTCTTGATCATATAGCAGCCAGCCTTCTTTGGTTAAGTTGGTAGACCAATTTTAGGGGTACCCTAGTGACTCATTAAGAGACATCTGCTGGTAACTAACTTATGCTTTTGGTTGTTTATAGGTAAGTTTGGTTGTTTTGTTACTGTTTAAAGGCATCATAGTCATACACTAATTAGGAACCTGAATATATATACCCGGTTTTGCTCGTTTTGGTTTACATCATTTAACATTTTTTTCCTTGATTTTTAAAAACATCCTTAAATTATAAAAACATTATATAAAACTGTTTCTGGTGTTGATTTGTTTTATCAACATTTTATCTTTTATTTATTAGAAATAGGTTTCCTTCTAAAAAGTTCATTTAATTTTCTATCAGGATAATAGTTGTTATACTTGACAGTTTTTCAGGCCTGTGTACACATTGCAGTATGTACTGAGAATACATCTGGACAGAGTATATTTTTCATTTTTCAGATATTTAAGTACAACTACTTTCTGCTAATTACCCAGAATCTTTGATAATACTTTAGTGATCGTTTTTTCCAGCCAGAAGTAATAGTATTGGTGGTATTAACCTAGACTGCTAAGGGCAGCAAAAAAATAAATTCATTATTTTGGTTCTATCCTGCTTTTGCATATGTTTATGAGCTTTATTAGCACATGTGAAAGAGGGTTTTTAAATTAATGTGCATTTTCCTTGTATACCTATCACAGCAAAAGTGAGCCCCAAGACCAAGTTGAGAGGGAGTTTATAATGAATGCTTTTTTGAATTATGTCCACCATAGAAGGTTTTGTTTGAAGGTGGGAAAGGGAGTTTGTGAGCTGGTGGGACGGAATGGAACATCTGAATAAAAATGTTAATCAGTTTATTTCAGTAAATTTAATAAAAATAAATACTACCATATTTCATTGATTCTAAGGCAGCGGTCGCCAATCTTTTGGACCACATGAACCACTGGTTGGTGACTGCTGCTCCAAAGGTTTTCTTCAACCAGCGGTCACCAACTTTTCGGACCTCACGGACCATCAGTGGTCCACGGTTGGCAACCGCTGCCCTAAGGTATATATTTGTATGCATTTATCATTTCTCAAATCAAGGTAAGTCTTCACAGTTAATGGCATGATCTGTAGTCCTGTTTGTTCATTTTGTTTTCCTAGTAGTAGAAAAGATAAAGAGTTTGCAATCAGTGGCATCTTCGATTTGAAGAAGTATGATACGTACTTGGAATTAGAAAAATGAAGATGATTTTGACCTGTACTCAGGAGATGGCCTATAAAAGTCAAAACACATCATCACAAGCACTATATTGTGATGTGTTTAGATGTTTAGTGGGTTTAGATGTTTAGTGGAAATGGTTTATTCTACATGAATAAGGCAGATCAGGGAAATTTTGAAAGAGTTCAGTTGAATTTCTATTAATCATGGGGCGAGTGTGGCATTCTTATTTGAACACGCTGTTAAGATGTGCAAATGTGGAAAGGTGGTGTGTGAGTGTTTGGGGGTGGGTAGAACACAAGTCCCATAGGAGAGTGGCAGGAAAGATCTCTTCAGTTCTCCATCTCATTTGGCTTGCAGTATTGCAAAGAAAATGTCTCATCATTTAATGAGAACTCTGAAGAGAATCATTACAAATTAATGGAAGTTTATCTTTTAGGAAATTCAAGCATGCCAGATAAATCTTAGTTATGTTTTATTATTAATATTTTCCAAATGAAGTTATTAATCCTAACCCTCAAATTATTCTCAGTGTGGCTATCTTCCCAGTACTGAGACTATAAGTAGCTTCTGAAAGAATATGCCAGTTAGTAGTAATGAGCTCTTTAGGACTGGCTTTGCAGTATACACGAGTTTTTATCAAGGATTTCTAGAAGAACTAAATATAATTTGAGATGATTTAAGGTATTTTTGGTCTTCTGAGAAAGGAGTACATTAAAATACTAGGTATAGTTTTGTAAGGGAGGGTTTTGTAAGTAAATTTAGATGCATACTTGTAAGGACAAAATATAAATGGTTAAATGTAAACAATTTGGGGACTTGGGGAACTTCATTTTTTATATCTGCTGCTGCTTAATTAGTATACTTTTATCATATTTAAAGACAACTAATCAAGTCTGTAGCTGAGACCAGCAGTACTTTCAAATATAGGTTAGAGATATGTACACACACACACACTAGTAATAGCAGTCTTATTTCTTGGCCTTTTCAGGATTCTTGCATCTTACTTTGTAGCCTTCTAGCTCACATTTTTATGTTGTCTGTATTTTTGTAGAAAACATGAAAATCTATAAGAGGAATGAGGTAATTTTGTTCGAGGTGCTTTTATTCAGCTATCATTTAATTACACAGGAGGCATAAAGTCTCAAACTTATTACATGAAATCTCATGTTGTATAAGGTAAAGATGGATTACTTGTTTTAGAGCTGATTGAAACTAAGCACAAAAGATCCCTGGCTTGTTAATAATGAAGGCTAGAGGTGTGAGTGGAAGTAGAGTGCACTTTACATTGAAAATCCTATGGTTATGTCAATTTGACATATCCCAAAAGCTTTCTCTCATACTCCGTTGAGCAACTTGCCTTCTCAGAACTCTGGTAAATTTTTGAAAGCATTTTTTTTTATCCAACAGCAAAAAATAGTGGTTGGATATTCTCGATGCAGGTTCTTTTTGGGAAAAGGTTTGAGTGGAAACAATACAAGTTTTGATAAAAATAAATGAGGGCAAATGGAAATGAGCAGAACAAAAAGACCTTAGAACTACCTTCCATCTGTATCAGCAGTTTCTGAACAGAACTGCTCTTGAGGAAATGGTGGTGCTCTCTGCATACCCCCTTAGTCTTAGTGAATTCTAGGAAGGGAGCTACTTTTCACTTAACCTAGGAACTGCATGCAGACCACAGGGTTCAGCTAGTGTGTGTTATGGTAGGACACAAGTCTCCACAAAGCCTGCAAAGTTAGAGTACCAATTCTTAGTAGCTCTTGCCTTAATTACTAAAAGCTTAAAATTTGGCCTTAGTAGCATGAGCTCTAAAGTATTGACTTTTATTCTCACAAATGGAACTGCCTCACTAAGTTCATTTGTCTAGTAATAAAAGAAAAACCAAACTCTAAAACCATTGTTTTGGGAAAATAAACCCTTGTTCTGGTTTGACTTAAAACACAGAAAGATGCCTCTTATTGTATAAAATGTCTTATTTCACCATGCTTATGTATTTGAAAATAGTCATTAGTTTAAAAAATAAAATGCAATTGCTATTATATAAACTATTTTGAAATTCCCTGCCCAGAGTGTCTCTTTAGAAAGAAACACTCTTAAAGTTGGATTGTTAAAGCAGTTTATAATCAACTGTACCTGATTGGGCATTCACTTGTGCACCTCTTTTCTGCCAACGAAAGAAAAATTGAGCTGCTTTACTCCTCTGCCTTCCCACCCAGAAACCGTGTCAGCATGGTTGCCTGGCTACCTGCTCATGAAGGACTTGATTAATAACAAATTGGCAATTTAACGAGCCACTTCCATGATCTCCAAAGAAACCAAAATACAAACACAATATTTAATCTTGCCAACCGAAGACGATGTGACTGCATGAAGTGAGTATGCTTTTTTGAACTGTTTACAGTAACTGGGGCATTAACTTACTGATAATTCCATTTAGGTAAAGAGGGCTTTGTTGAAGTCTAGCTGTCTGCGTATATTTGGATCTTGACGAATGGTGACTTAACTCCCCATACCTCAAGATGTAAATATACCTTTTAATCTGTAAGTTAAAGCCTAATTAATTGTAAAAAAGGAAAACTATGAAAAAAATTTAAAAAGCATACTCGCTGCAATAAGCATAGAGGACCACATTTTAAAAATAACATCCTCTAAATTTATTTTAAAATATAGCAAGGCAAATTTTGGGTCATGCAGATTTTTGTGGTTTATAGCATTTCTCCAAGCACGTCCACAAATAAACCAATGCAACCATGTGTTCTGATGCAAAATAATAAAGTGTCCAAAAGTAATGGTCAAATTATACCAGTGGATTGCCCTAATAAAACAATGGTTTTTCTGTTGTTTTGACGGTATATATAAACGGATATATTTAGATTCTCATCTTAAGTAGTATGATAGGTTAATTCATTCATTAGCCCTATCTTAGTTCCTATGTCAGCTGTAAAGTACATTTTGGTGGTCATTAGTAACTTCCAGAATTTTCCTGGCTCTCTAAGACTTGTGTTCTATGATGACACACACTACTCTTAGAATACATTTTTCTGGTAACCCTTTCGTAATCCTTATCTTTAGGTTCATACTTCTGGAAGCAGTAACATCACTGCACGAAGAATTATATTTATTAGACATTTTTTTGTGTGTGAGTCTAAAATATGGAAGTGTGGTATATAATTTGAATAATACCTCTTCATTTCAGGTGCTCTTCGTTTTAAGAGAAAGATTATTGGATTAAAAGATGAGTTTTACAACCGCTACATAATGAAAAGCTTTTTGTTTGAGCCAGTAGTCAAAGCATTTCTCAACAATGGATCCCGCTACAATCTGATGAACTCTGCCATAATAGAGATGTTTGAATTTATTAGAGTGGTAGGTTCTGTACTTTATTAGTTAGGTTTTGGTTTTAATTATTGAGGAACTTTAATCTGCATTATTGGTACTTCGGCTTGAGTTATTGTATTTGAAGATAATTTTTTAAAAGAAAACGTGTGTTACCAAAAGCTTGTGAGAGAGTGTCAATTCAAACTAATAAAAACCAAAATAATCTCTCTCAGCAGCTATGATTCCTTTTTGTAGGATAGTTTGAAAACTGCTATAATACTGTCAGGGTAATCATTTTAAGAAAGTAACATTACAGTTGATAACTATTTAGATGTGTTTTTGTTTAACTTTCTTGACTTTCTCCCACATATATCTTTTTTACTTCTTTTCTAAACTTTTTATCTATTTTTTAATACATGTTTTTATTGATTTTAGAGCAAGAAAGGAATGGAAAGGGAGAGAGAGAAATATCAATTGGCGGCCTCCTGCATGCTCCCTACTGGGGACCGAGGCCGCAACTTGGGCATGTGCCCTGACCAGGAATTGAACTGGCAACCTTTTGGTGCATGGGACGACGCTCAGCCAACTGAGCCACACTGGCCATGGCTCTCCCATATATTTCTAAAGGGCAATTTCATAACAAACTCTTCTTGGTTCTTTAATAATATATTAGGTTAGTGCTTTTCAAATATTGGTGTGTGTTAGAGTTATCTGTGGCATGCTTTTTAAAAAATTATGGTAAAGTGTATACGTAATATAAAATTTGCCATTTTAACCATTTCTAAGTATATAATTCAGTGGCATTAAGTGCGTTCACATTGTTGCGCAACCATTACCACCATCCACCTCCAACACTTTAGGATGATTTAAAATCTGCCCAGATGGTACCTGGGCATTTACTTTGGAAAGACCCACAGATAATGCTGAGGTACACCAAAAACTGGGGACTACTGAAGGACCCAGTATGGTATGCCCATTTTTATTGTTTGATGATCTCTAAGATAGTATAATAATTCTATGAAGTCAGACTATTTTGGGTGGGTTTGTCAGTTCATGACAAGGAAGTCATATCTTTCTAAAATAGCATTTCATCTCATTTTTTATTATAATTCTTTTTTATAGGAAGATATAAAATCATTGACTGCTCATGTTATTGAAAATTACTGGAAAGCACTGGAAGATGTAGATTATGTACAGACATTTAAAGGATTAAAATTGAGATTTGAACAACAAAGAGAAAGGCAAGATAATCCCAAACTTGACAGGTAAGTTACCCCGTATTTGAACCTGTTCATTCAGTGACAAGTTGTAGGGCAGTGACTCTTGTATTGCTTGTATTTTGCTTGTTTGGCTTGGCAGAGGAGGAGGAAACAGCAGCTAGTGACTAGAAGTGGTAGGGTTCTGTACAATGGTCAGTGTCAGTGTTTCCCTGAAGATGTAGGTGGATTTGATCTGTGGGCTCTTCCTCAAGCATATATCAAGCTAGATAATGAAAAAGAAAAGAATGCCACTTACGTGGCATTGAAGCTTCATGTGTCCAAACAAATCAAAATATTATCTTACTTGCTTTGAATTACAAAGTATTTTTAAGAACTCTTGTACATTTTCCTAAATACCTGAATTCACATACTTATGCTATATTTTAAAATCCATAAATTATGACTTGTTAATTCCTAATGTTAAGTTTAGTAACTGATCTGTAGTAGTATAATTTTGATCATAGGAAGTTTGATTCCACTAGTTAATACTAGATAGATATGGCAGTGTGTTTCTAAATTACATGTCGGGTAAAATCTGTTTTTGTCAGTCTTTAGTGTATAAATCTGTTTTATCCCATTTATTAAGACTGTATCTGATTCAGCTCTGACCAGTTTGGCTCAGTGGCTAGAGCGTCAGCCTGTGAACTGAAGAGTCCCAGGTTCCATTCCGGTCAAAGGCATGTACCTTGGTTGCCGGCACATCCCCAGTAGGTGGTGTACAGGAGGCAGCTGATGGATGTTTCTCTCTCTCTTCCTCTCTGTAAAAATTCAATAAAATATATTTTAAAATAAAAGACTGTATCTAATTCAGAACAATACTTGAAGAATATCTAGTGAAGTCTTTATGAGTCTGTTTACTCTATCTTCTCTTTACTCATAGTATGCGGTCCATTTTGAGGAATCATAGATATCGAAGAGATGCCAGAACACTCGAAGATGAAGAGGAGATGTGGTTCAACGCAGATGAAGATGATATGGAAGATGGAGAAGCTGTAGTGTCTCCATCTGACAAAGCTAAAAATGATGATGATATTATGGATCCAATAAGTAAATTCATGGAAAGGAAGAAATGTATGTTGAAAATATGAACAAGGAGAAATGAAGTCTTTCTCACCTTATGTTTATTCTTATTTTGTGACTGTATGATTGGTATCTGATTTGTATGTATGACAACATAAATTTAAAGATGTTGCTTATAAGAGTGTGAATATTTCTGTTGTGAAAGCATAAACTAAATTTTCTTAATTTTACTTAAGGAGAAAATTATCAGAAAGAGTAGAAACACTAAATATGATACTGAAGGTTTCATTCCTTATCAGTAATAAAAATTCAGTAGTTATGATGTTTTAGTATTTTGCTAAGTGAGTTTTGTTCAGAGATTGATCTTCAGTGTTTCTCCCTAGAAGAGGAGTAAACTGTGTTCTAGTGTCTCCTCATTTGGGGGATTTTTAAAGATGAGTATGTTTGACAACTATTGACAACATTCTTATTTTTAGTAAAAGAAAGTGAGGAAAAGGAGGTACTTCTGAAAACAAATCTTTCCGGCCGGCAAAGCCCAAGTTTCAAGCTTTCCCTCTCTAGTGGGACAAAGACTAACCTCACCAGCCAGTCACCTGCAACGAACCTGCCTGGATCCCCAGGGTCGCCTGGATCCCCAGGATCTCCTGGATCTCCTGGATCCGTCCCTAAAAATACATCTCAGACGGCAGCTATTACTACCAAGGTACACTTTTGACTCCCAGGCCTATCTAATTTAAGCTTTCTCAACAATAATTTTTGTGACAGTTACTGTCTTTTGGAACTGATTTAAATTTGTGAACTACAGAATCATTCTCCTATCATCACTTGAACTAACTTACGTTTTTTGTGACCAATATAGGAGTCTGAATATATTCTAATTTTGGTTATTTGCATTTTAGAATCTCAAGTTCAGATTTGTATGTGTCACAACATTTACAGGAATTTAAAAGTTATGTTATTTTTTTTATTTTAAATTTTTAAATACTTTTATTGATTTCAGAGAGGAATGGAGAGGGAGGGAGAGAGAAACAATGATTAGAGAGAGTCACTGATCAGCTGCTTCCTACACACCCCATACTAGGGATTGAGCCCGCAACCCAGGCATGTGCCCTGACCGGCAATCAAACCCTTAACTACTCCTGGTTCATAGGTCGATGTTCAACCACTGAGCCAGGCCAGCTGGGCTTAAGTTATTTTTTTATCAATTTTCCCAGTTAATACCAAGATAAAGACTTTGTGGGGAAAAGATAATCTAAATATCTAGACACGTCTGACTTTATTTTGCCAAGCAAGGTTTATAAAAAGGAGTAAACCATCTATTAGTAACATTTCATTTAAAAAACTGATCAAAATTTTGACACCAAAAATGTAGGAAAGAGATTCTCAGAATGAAAATCAATTCATTGGGCTGCTTTATGCTGCTCTGGATTAGCATAACAGACTAGCATTTGGGATTCATTGATCTAAATCAGAAATATAATGCTCACCAATACATTATCATTCCTCTGATGTGAGCAGGGACCCCTAGGCTAAAAGTGAATGTGAGAAATGCTGAGATGAAGAGAAAGGCTCCAGGCAAGAGCTGTTTGAATCTCACCACCCACCCTCCTAAATAAAGTGAACTACAGTGGTTTCTGGTCGTGAGCAGGTCTCTGGGAAGTCCAGATGAAATGATGGGGAGGGGACAGGGCTGAATCACTTTCCTGATGTTTGATGTTTGTGTGCCCTCATTTCTAGTGGTCTGTTTAATCTTTTGTAGATATTTTGATATACTATATAAACTTTGCTTAAAAAATTTTAATGCATTGTTAATCTTAACATTTTAAATTTAGTCATTTATGTTTTGATCTCCTGGGTGATCTAGGATTATAAACTACTAAATTTATGTTTTACTCTGGAAAATTTAGGAAATAGATAAAAATAATGAATTTTCAGTTATATATAATCTCACTACCCAGAAATAACCACGGTTGTATTGAGATGGGGGTGGGGTTCTATATCCTTTACCCAAACTTAAAACATGTTGAAAATATGGTGTTTTCTTTAAATAATCCTTGTTTTTTGAACAGGGAGGCCTCGTGGGTCTGGTAGATTATCCTGATGATGATGAGGATGACGACGAGGATGAAGACAAGGAAGACATGCTACCATTGTCAAAGAAAGCAAAGTTTGAGTCATAATAATGGCAACTGCCTACAATCAGTACCTGTTGAAAAAACTGGTTCTTCTACCCCTATCCCCTACAAAATTCACAACAAAGCAGTGGTCTCTTGTGAATGACTGACAGATCAGCCTCGCACACTTGACCTCTGCTCATCAAGTGCCAATTCAAAGGAGCAGAAGGAGGGGATATTATACATTAGGGGAAAGACGTAAGCCTTGAGCTCTCCAGCTTGGACCACACATTGCCCTTTTCTCAGGGAAGGAAATGGAAACATAAAGCCAACAGGGCAGGGGTTTTGTAAGTGGAACTCTGGATTGACTGGTCAGTTGCTACAATCAGAATATGCTTTGTCGGACCATGTTTGGGACTCAGAAGGATAGGCTTTTCAGCCATAATTCTTCACTAGTTAAGAATGCCAGCAGTTTCTTTGTATAAAGAGACCTGCCTTTAAAACCATACATTCTGAACATTTTAGTCAAGCTACAACAGGTTTGGAAAACCTATGGGGGAGGGGTGAATACAAAATTTCCTCTTTTTTATCTGTTCCCTTTGCCCTTCGAACTGCAGATTTTTTAAAAGTGGGGATTTGTCCCTACTTGATTAAAGATTGAGTGGAATTCTAGATGTGGTCATTTGTGTCATAATTTTTTTGTTTCATTTTGTTTTTGGATTTTTTGCTCCCCTGAGTGTATGCTTAGTTGAGTATATATATTTGGGACCATTAAAACTTTTTTTGATGTAATATAACCTAACGTTGTGCTGGTACCTGTTTCACCATGTGTAATTTTTGTTCTACATCACAGTTCTTAATTTGTTTAGAGTTTTATGAAAGATGGTATAGTTTTTATTGACAAAAGCAAAGTAATCTTACAACTATGTGCATACAAAAGCAATACTATTTTGTGACTAAATATTTTATATTAAAATTTACATCAGCAACTGTCTTGAGAATTCAGGGAAATAGAGTGGAATTTAAACTTTCAACAGTTTTGTTAAACCTAGAACAGTGACATTAGTATTCCAAAGAGATTCTGAAACTTCATATCTTGGGAAAATGACGGTACATTAAATAAAAATTGAGGATGGATGATTTAAAAATTAACATTTGACTTTTGAATAATAAAAAGAAAAGTGAAGAGTAATAGAAATTGTATTAGTTGTATGTTTCTTTTCTTTTTTTAAATTACTCCCTTTGGAATACCAGTTGGAGTTGATGGTGGTGGTTCCTAAATTAATACCTGGCCAGAGGACCATCAGCTAGTACCTTTTAAAACAGTTTTTTTTTTTTAAATAGGTTTTTTTCTTGTCTTAGGTGTGCTAAAATGAAAAAAATCTCAATTCCACATACCCTCACTTTAAGTGAAGATTTTAGAATTTACTGAAGAATATATTTGCAAATGTGAGTAAAAATTCATATCCAGGAAAGAATACTGTTTTAATTAAGCACTGTGTGCTTCTAAGCTTTTCGTTTGCTTTGGTCTTTAGTAAATTCTAATTTGTGGTACCAAAAATAAGGTTATATTGAATAGTTGGGTGGAAATCCAGAAAGCAACATTTGCTACACTCGAGGAGAGTTTTGTTTTTAGCTAATTGAAACTTTGAGTGTATAATTAAATAGAAGAGTTCAAGTGTATTTCACTACAGTATAGGGCTACTTCTGAGTCACAAGTTCTGGCTATTAATAATTGAAGTTTATCCACTTATCTTGCAAATAAAGATAAGAAAAACGTAATAGGATCTAAGTTAATTATATCATGTGCCATGTGAAATGAAAGTACCATGTGAAATGTTTTGCTTTAAGCATACAGTTTATTGTTTATGTTTATTTAAGAACTTAGTTTTTAATTTCTGGTATCTCTCTTTTTGTATTTTTATGACAACATATTGAATGCTGCAATAGCTTATCAGCTCTGGTGGCATCATGTAGGTATTGTAAAAATCCCAGGCAGGATGTCTTTCTTGAACACAAATTAGTTAACTTTGCATCTGTTTTGTTAATCCTCACCCAGGCTGTTTTTTCCTATTGATTTTTAGAGAGAGTGGAAGGGAGGTGGGGTGGAAATTGGTTGTGCCCTGACTGGGGCCAGGATCTAACCTGCAACCAAGGTAAGTGTCCTTGAATAAGAAATGAACCCAAGACCCTTCACTGCTCAGGTCAACACTCTAATCACTGAGCAACACCCGCCAAGGCTAAACATACAGTTTAAATACACCTTTCTGACTCCTGGAATACTTACTTGCCTTCATATTCTGAGCGTTCTTGGTTTTGCCTTCATCAATTATGGTGTACTATACCTTTTAAAAAGATACCATTGGCCTTGGACATTTAAGAGATGCCCTTTAATTGATGGATTGTTTTGTTTCTTTAGTGATTATGGTTACTGAAGCAGAAACTTAACACAAGTTGCTATAATAGGAAAAGTGAGGTCTAAAATAGCTTGTCATTTCATTGAGAAAGACTGTTAGCAATAAATTAGCAAAAAGACTATTAGCTAGAAATACAACACTTGAATTGCCATAGTTCCATCTGACTCAAAAGTCCATGCTCTTAAGCATAGATAATGTCTTGGTAATTGATATAAATATAATGATGTGAATAGATTATTTTCCATTTCAGTGGTACTGGTTCTTTTGCTCATTTGTAATGCTTAAAATAAAAAAACAACTCAGAGTGATTACCAAACGATTTCTGAGGACACATTTATAATTGCTGCAGGAAACACCTTGACATCCTGAATTGTCCAGAAATGCTGCCCGGGCATTTTTATTTTTTTTTTGACAGGAAGAAGTCTGATGGTTTTTCCCTGTCTGATTGTATTCAGATCCTGCACTTTGTCCCCAGGAACTCCAATTTGCAAGTTAGTTTTTGTGAATTTGGCAATGGGGGGCATAGAGCAGGGGTTAATATTGTTCCTGGTTCTGTTCTAAATTGATTTAAGCAACAGTCTCTATTTAGAACAGCAAGTTTAAACTGGAAGATTTCTTGAAGTAGGCAACTTCAAATTGTCTACAATTTCTAGTATTTACCATAAAAAACTTTGTTTAGAATTTTGGAGGGAAACGGGACCATCAAAATTCTTACATATGCCCGGCCTGTGTTCCTCAGTGGTTGAGCATAGACCAGGGGTGGGCAAACTTTTTGACTCGAGGGCCACAATGGGTTCTTAAACTGGACCGGAGGGCCGGAACAAAAGCATGGATGGAGTGTTTGTGTGAACTAATATAAATTCAAAGTAAACATCATTACATAAAAGGGTACGGTCTTTTTTTTTTTTTTTTTTTTTTTTTTTTAGTTTTATTCATTTCAAATGGGCCAGATCCGGCCTGCGAGCCGTAGTTTGCCCACGGCTGGCATAGACCCAGGAACCAAAAAGTTGCTGGTTCGATTCCCAGTCCAGGGCACATGCCTGGGTTGCAGGCTCAGTCTCCAGTAGAGGTATGTGTAGGAGGCAGCCGATGGATGATGTTCCTCTCTAAGTGTTTCTCTCTCCTCCCTCTGTCTCTAAAAATAAAATTTAAAAAACATGAAAAAATTCTTACAAGGTTATATTTGTCATGACATTTCGAGCAAGAGGATTATTAAAACGTTTTAAGGGATGGGTTATTGTCTACCAGTATACTGGGACATTGAGACGCATGAGGCAGTGGGGCAATGATCTCTGATCCAATGCTAAATCACTGATTTTTCTCTGCTTGGCCTTAATGCTTCTTGACTCTTTATAATGAAACTGTTAGCCTCCAGAGATAAATGTCTTAACTACTGGAGTCAGATGTCTTGTTCCTTAAAATAGCTCTGATTAGAGACAACTTTCCTTGACTTTTTGCTCTTCTAGGTAAATTATTCCATGGGCTCAGTGAATAGTGATTTCTTCAACATGTTGTTAAATGGGTTTTTGTTTTGCTTCTTTCTATTCCCACTATCCCAAAAAACTGCCTGGTGTAGGTCATACCCTACCTGCCAATTCAGTGGACACCTTTCCATCCTTATATTACTTGATACTTTTACAGCATGTACTACTATCTCCTTGATCTCTTTCTCTTGGCTTCTATTGCACCATGTGCTTTAACATTCATGACTTTCTTTTCATGGCCCCCTTTATCCCTTCAATGCTAGGATTCACTAGGATTGCACCTTGGGTACCCATCCCAATCACTAGCCAGGCCACATTACTTGTATATCCCTGACCCAGTCATGCTATGCCCTAAAAGACTACCTTAACTTAGGTGCCCCTCTCAATGCTTTTCCTGCCTTACCTGCTGATGAAATCATATTCACCTTCCAATGTTCAGAAATGTTCCCTGACACTCCACTTCTTCCTTGAAGGAAGGGTATGTTACAGCCTTTCAACTATGTATTCAGAGTATCTGGTATGACACAATCCCACAGATGGGTCTCCAAATGTTTACTGGATGAATGATCAAAAGACTGAATAACATGCACACAGAATATATAGACTGGGAAAGTCTTTTAGCTGATGCCCTAGCACAGTCAAAGTTTGATTAAGACCTGGCCCAATGGCTCCGTTGGTTGGAGCTCCCATACACCAAAAAGCTGTTTCAGTTCCCCGTCAGGGCACATACTTGGGTTGTGTGTTGGGTCCCAGGTTGGGGCACATATGGGAGGCAACCAGTTGGTGTCTCTCACATTGATATTTCTCCCTTCTCTAAAATCAATAAACATATATCCTCAGGTGAAAATTAAAATTTAAAAGTGATTCATATTTTAATTGGATTTATGGAGTGATAACTGGTTAACAAAACACAGATTTCAGGTGCACAACTCTACAACACATCCATCTATATATACCCTGTATTCCACACCTAGCTGATTCATTTTTGACCATAAAGTTCCCTCTGGTGGATATAAAGCAGAGGTCCTCAAACTTTTTAAACGGGGCCAGTTCACTGTCCCTCAGACTGTTGGAGGGCCGGACTATAGTTTTAAAAAAGAACTATGAACAAATTCCTATGGACACTGCACATACCTTATTTTGAAGTAAAAAAACCGGGAACAAATACAATATTTGTATTTGCACGTGGCCCACGGGCCGTAGTTTGAGGACCCCTGATATAAAGGGAGGACTTGAGATTTCTGTCCTTTGTACCACTGTGTTTTAAGCTAGTAGCATGAACAGAGGGTATTTTAGGTTCAGAAAATTACCTTGACTCATTTCAACAACTGCAGTTCTTAAGCCTTCCTGGTCTATTCGTCCTGGGTTCCAGCGCCTCTTACTCTGGTCATAGTCTTACAGATACGTACAGACACTTTTTATCACTGGACCTAGCCATGAGCCATAGGTTTCACAGACCACTTATCTTTGGTCTGATGTTTGCAAATCTCATGCTCTTCAATGTTAAATGCTACAATATGGGTGAACCTTGAGGACATTAGGCTAAATTAAGTAAGCCATTCACAAAAAGATAAATACTAAATGTTTCCACTTATATGAGGTATTATAGTCAAAATCCTAAAGAAAAAGTAGAATCGGGGGCAGTGGAGGGAGAGTGTTGCCAGGGGCTGGAGAATGGGAGTTAATAGGTACTAGAGACCCGGTGCACAAAAATTTGTGCACTGGTCGGGGGGTGGGGTGTCCCTCAGCCCGGCCTGTGCCCTCTCGCAGTCTGGGACCCCCTCGGGGGATGTCCACCTGCTGGCTTAGGCCTGCTCCCCAGGGGATTGGGCCTAAGATGACAATCAGACATCCCTCTGGCAGCCCGGCAGCCCTCAGGGGATGTCCACTTGCCAGTGGGGAGCAGGCCTAAGCTGCAGTTGGACATCCTTAGCGCTGCTAAGGAGGTGGGAGAGGTTTCCACCACCACCGCTGTACTGGCAGCCGGCAGCCTGGCTTGTGGCTGAGCAGAGCTCCCCCATGTGGGAGCGCACTGACCACCAGGGGGCAGCTCCTGCATTGAGCATCTGCCCCCTGGTGGTCAGTGTGTGTCATAGTGACCAGTCATTCTGCTGTTAGGGTCAGTTTGCATATTACCGTTTTATTATATAGGATAGAGGCCTGGTGCATGGGTGGGGGCCGGCTGGTTTGCCCTGAAGGGTGTCCCAGATCAGGGTGGGTTCCTGCTGGGGTGCCTGGCCAGACTGGGTGAGGGGCTGAGGGCCGTTTTCAAACTGGCTACACCCCCTTCAGCGAGGGGGTTTCTGCTAGGGTGCCTGGCCAGCCTGGGTGAGGGGCTGATGGCTGTTTGCAGGCTGGCCACAGCCCCTTCAGGGTGGGGTGTCCCCGCTGGAGTGCCTGGCCAGTCTGGGTGAGAGGCTGATGGCTGTTTGCAGGCTGGCCAAGCCCCCCAGCGGGGATCCTCACCCCATGAGGGTGTGGCCATCCTGGGTGAGGGGCTGATGGCTGTTTGCAGGCTGGCCACAGCCCCCAACCACTCAAGCTCCCAGTGGAGGCTGGCTGGAAGCAGGTATCTGGGATTTATCTTATATAGTTGAAATTTTGTTGCCTTGAGCAGAGGCCACAGCCGGCCAGGGCAGGCGGGAAGCTAGGCTTCCTCCATTGCTGGGGCAACCAAGCCTCCTGCTTGCTCCAGCCCCATGGCTGCCGGCCGCCATCTTGGTTGGGTTAATTTGCATACAGCCGCTCTGATTGGCTGGTGGGCGTGGCTTGGACGTAGCAGAGGGGCAGTCAATTTGCATGTTTCTCTTAGAGTTTTATTTACACGCTAAGATGGGGATGATGACTGCACAATAATGTGAATGTATTTAATATCAATGAACTGTACTCTTCAAAATGGCTGATGGTAAATTTTATGTATTTTAACAAAATTATAAAAGTAATATATGCTCATAACAAAAAAATATAAGGACACATTAACATATAGTCATTTCTCCCTCAACTTGTACAAATAATTTAAGCTTCTATCACATAACATAGAGATGCCATTAGCTTACACTGTTAAGCCAACATTTTCTGAGAGGGGTAAACATTCCTTTATCAGAATTAAGATCAAAATTACAATACTGCTTCTGTTTAGGAGGCAACGTATGAAGCAGAGAAATTTTATTTTATTCAGAGGTGGACGGGGTAGGGGGGATGGAGGGCCACTGCTTAGTGATTAGTATATGATCTGTGTGTTCCCTAAAGCGTATGTCCTAACTGGATAGAGACTTAGGAGGAAATAATTCTTATTAAAGTAGTGGTAGAACATGGAGAAGATGAGAAAGATGATTATAAACCCTTTTACTAGTACATGCATCACCTTCAACCTCAAAATTATAAAATCATATAGGGAAAATGTTCTTATTCTGATTTTAGGGATTAAGTGACTTTTAAGAGGTTACTTGTCGCTCTGGTTGGTATGACTCAGTTGAGCGTCAACCTGTGCACCAGGAGGTTGCTGGTTCAATTCCAGGTCAGTTCATGTGCCTGGGTTTCTGGCTCCATGCCTGGTAGGGAGTGTGCAGGAGGCAGCCAATCAGTGTTTCTCATTGATGTTTCTCTCTCTCTCTCTCCCTTCCTCTATCAAAGAACTTGTCCTGCTCATCCAGCTATTCGAAACCTTCCAACACATGGGCACCATTCAGTTTACAGAACGAAGTAAAGAATGCTGAGTCAGTTCCTTCTGAATGTGAGGTAGGATCTCCAGCCACTGAACTGCTGAAACATCAGTGATCATGAACCAAGACACAGCAGCTATCTGCCCCCAAAACAAATTCCTGACCTGGCTACAGCCTAGGGACTGTCAACTAGGGACAAATTCTCTCCCCACGGTGGGAAGTCTCACCACTGGTAGAAAGCTTTTGTCCTGTGTATGTATGATGGTAAAATAAAAAACTTTTGAAAATCCCTTCCTCCTCTTTCCAAACGAATTAGGGTCAATGAGAAAAAAATTCTGGCCATACGGGCATCCCTTACTTTCCAGAACAGGCCTTCTATATAAAGATGAGTGTGGATACAACTTCTACCCATTTTCTAACCGATTTTACGAAACGGGCTATTGCATTAATTAAGGAATTACTGAATTTCTGGTGCACAGGGAAACCACATAGCCTCTCAGTTTTAGTTCCTGCGCAGTCCCCCACTTTCTTTTCTGTCACTCTGACTTCCACATCTTCCCTTTAGGAAGCCCTAACTCCCATGAGGCTCCTGGGACCACACACCTTGCCAGTCCAACAAGGTGCGACAAAACTCGGCTGCAATGCCACATTTTACCGGCAGATGCCGCAGCCCTAACACTTGACAGCCAACTTTCAAATTGCTAACAACGGGCAGCCATTTGGTGCCTATTGTATACTTGCCTCGCATTATGGTAGGCGCTTCAGGTCAACCCTGCACTGGTGGGGTAACACGTGACAATGAGATTAGTTAAATCGTATAAAGTGCTTTGAACAATGACCGAATTACGGTGAGGCGGCAAAGAAGGGCAGGAACGCGGGTTTGCTGCAGCTGTTTCAGCAGGGAGGACCGGGCCTTTGCTTTCCATTCAGGTGGGGCCCTTGTCCTTTATCCTGTCGCTTGCCACCAAGCTGCTGCTATGTCCCCCACTTTGAAATCCGGAATTTGGCTCCTCTCTGGCAAAGTGGCAGTGGTGGTGGGGGCAGGGGAAGTGGTGTCAGTTGGGCCTGGTCCAGGTCAATGTGGCCACATTACCGGCTTCCTAAAGGAACTTCTAGAAGGCTGACAGCCCGGGAGGTGGCACTGTGGTGAGCATAAGGTCACGCTCCTAGGGTCCGAAAGGTCGGCGACCGCTGGAACTCAAAGTTTCCTCCTTTACCCTCCGGGCCTGCGCCCCATCTGCCTGCGAGACCCACCCCGGCGCGTAAGGCGCGGGCTTGGCTCTCCCGTCTAGCGCCAAGGGGGCCTCTAGGTGGTACCAGGGCTGCGGCTCCTCGCGTCCCACCGGCGGCACCTGCCTGGGGCCCGCAGTCTCAGGGTCGGCCAGGCGGGGGCGACCTCGGGAGGCAGGACGGCCCGGCCCCCGGCACGCACCCGGGAGGCCCCGGCGGGGGCTAGTGCCCGCGCGCTCCTGGGGGGCGCTTTGCCCGGCTTCACGAAGACGCGCGCGCGCAGGGAGGCGCCACGTGCTGGGGCCCCGAGCGCGCGGAGGCTGCGCTCGGCGTTGGCGCGCCGCGGCGAACCCACGTGCGGGCAGCCGGGACCCGCCTTACGGAAGCCACCTACCGCCACGCACGTGCGGGCCGCCGCCCCTTCCCCGCGCCCAGCTCAGCCCCACTCGGCCCAGCGGGAACCGGATCCTGGTCCCGGCACCGCGAGGCGGCGCACCGGCCGCCTAGGGCAGCCGAGGGGCGGGGCCGCCCCCGTATTGTTCCTCCCCAGAGGCCGGCCCTCCCCTTCCCCAGCCCCGGGCGGGGCGCGGTGCCGCCGCAGCCGTGGAACGTGGGCTCGCGCCCCGCCTTTGTCTCCCGGCGGCTCGCGCCGTAGCCCCGGGCCGCAGTTCGCCGCGCGAGCCGCTCCGTGGACGCGGCGCGATGAGCTCGGGAAGCGGAGACGACGGGCGCAGCGAGGACGGGGGAAGCCTCGGGATGGACGTTACCGTCTCCGAGCTCATGGAGCTCTTTCTGCAGAGCCCGCTGGTGACTTGGGTGAGTGCGCCTGGCTCCCCGCCCCATTGTTAGTGCACCGGCCGCTCTCCCGCCCGCCTGCGGTCGCCGCAGACCCGACTCGCCCGGCCCCGGGCAGCCCCACGTTTCGGGGGTCTTAGCAGGTGTTTCGGGCTGGGGTCGGGGGTCCGTGTCCCGGGGTCCCGAGGCGTTTCCAACTCCAGAGCGGCGCGCCCGCTGCAGGACCCCGTAGCGCTGCCTGCCCTGAGAGTGGGTACACCTGTTCCCGCCGGGGCACTGGGCTGCCGGTGCAGGAGCGGACGGGGTCCGAGTGGCCCCCCGGCCCCTGTGGCTTTACCACTCGGGAAAAGGACTCACTTCCCCAGCATATCCTCGTGTAGTGTTTGAACCCGAGACCAGCCCAGCCGGTGAATGGCGGTGACGGGTGAGGGTGGGGGGAGGGGGGTGTCTTCGAGTGGGAACATGTGTACAGGCTGGGGTGGGTGCAGCGATTTCCAGTAGCTCTGAGACGTGAGAAATTGGTTGAAAAGTCCCTTCTATTTTTTATTTTCCCCCGCTCTGGGACGCTGGAGAAAAGTGGCGAGGAAGTTTTCCTCCTGCCGCCTCGCGGCTGTTGCCTGGAGCCGGGCAGGGAGACAGGCCCTGGGGAAAGGTGGACTTGGTGCCTACCGAAGCGTGGGTGGGGGTGGGGTGGGGTGACCCCTTCAGCCCACCCGGGCCCTCCCCGCCTTTGCCCTAAAGAGCTTCAAATGGGCGCGTGTGGGGTGACTTTTCCTGCCTTTTCTCTCCACATCCCCCTCCTCGCAGGTGAAAACTTTGGGCCCATTTGGAAGCAGCAACCACGACAACCTGACTATGTACATGGATTTAGTGGATGGCATCTTTTTGAACCAAGTCATGTTGCAAATGTAAGTGGTCTCCACGGACAAAGGACAGAAACAGTGCTTCTTCAGGAGGTTTGGTTTAAGGTCGTAGAGATGGAGCCTGAGGTTGCTATGGGAGGGTTCTTTGCACGTGGGGCCAATGGCATCTCAGTATCAAGTGCCTTTTTGCCGCCATTCGCCATTCGTTGGGGTAAGAAGAACTCCAGGACAGTGCAAGGTTGGCAGCTTGATTGATGAAGAAAATAGGGAATTGAAGGACTACCAAATACTTGAGATAGATGGTGCAATGAACTTCACACCACCTCATGTGATTTAAGCAACGAAATTTAAAAAAAAATAATGTCTTTAGGGAGCAGGGAACTGTAACGGACAGTGTCTGGTTACAGGAAGTGTCAGGGGTGGGTCGGGAGCATCTGTGAGTGACTAAGGTTTCACTCTTGGTTGGGTCGCCTGTGTTTCTGGGCTCTCTTTCATTTCGTCTTCCATGTTCAGTGGCCCCGTAGCCCGTGCCGTTGGTTAAGTCGCTCCTCATGAGCTGGATTGAAAGTCACTGCGTGAGGAGAGGCACAGGGAGTCGGAATGCCGTGGGACCGACTCGGAGCATGCCCCTTCAGCAGGGTCTTGGTGGAAGTTCTACTTGTTTGCTAGAATGTGTGACCACATCCTTTCTCTCGCTGAACTCTGCAGAGCCTGTCTGACTGCCGGCCCGCCACCTGTAGGTGTGGGCTCCTCCTGCTGCACTCTGCTTTTAACTCAGAAACGGCAGGGGAGATGCTGGAGCTTAGCGTCAGTGGCACTTGGTTCTTAGACTCTTGCAGGAAAAGAAAGCACCCTAGGGTTCTCTGGATCAATCCCTTATGCTCACCTGCAGCTACGTGTCAGGCTTGAGCATAATAAACCCTTTAGCTAAAGAGAATCAGCTTCCTTTGTGGCCCCCGCAGGAGGAGGAGGAGGAGGAGGAGGAGGAGGAGGAGGAGTTAGCTTTGGCATATTCAGAAAGTGATTTAAGTAGACTTACCTAAAAAGATCTGTTTGAAGACATTCCCCAAGAACATTGCTCCTTTTGTTTTAATGAGCCGTGTGGCATCGGGCTGTGGGAGAGACACTTCCGTTCTAATGGGGTTTTTTCAAAAGTACTACCAGTCGTACCAATCCTGTGTTTGATTAGATTCTAAAGGACACGTCAGTTGGCTTTGGCAGCACTTCTCCCAGAACGCTGACGACGGTGAGTTTTCTTGGGTTGTCTGGTGGTATGGTTGAGTTCTGGCAACTATTCCCCATTCCCTTAGAACCCCCCCCCCCCCCCAAATTACTGGATTCTCTTAGTGCGGTGGCCAGTGAAACTTCAACCTGTCCTTACCCAAGCTCAAGCCCAAGCCTGTTGATGAAAAAAATCAGCAGTATCCCCAGCATTTTCATTCAGCTTTCACACCCAGGCAGAGGGAGAACAAAAGCCTGGGGATTGTTTCTCTTTCTTCCCTGACCTTTGGAATTCCTGACGCTTTTACCACTTGCTTGTAAATCAGGAAAGCTTGTTGGACGTTCCTTTGAGAAATGCCAGCTCATTGCCCATCCACGCTGGGCCCGCGGCTAATTTCAGTTTGTAGGGCTTCTTGCCTCCTCCTTGAAAATTTCAAATGCTATTTTCTCCTCAGTGATTTGCCAAGGTAACCAGCCTAGAAGTGAGGGCTGACTAGTTTGGGCTTAAAGCCGTAAACAGGGCTTCTGGGTCTTTCTGGTCAGGGCCAGGCACAGAAAAGGGGCCACAGGGAAGCCGTTGGGGTGGCTTTCCAGAACGAGGACATCCAGGAGGGAGTGGCCCCAGCAGCACAGTGTACCTGTTGGTGCTGAGAATAACCCTGCTCCAGGTGTAGGAATGAGAACATTCGTTGCCTTTGGAAGTGGTGGGGATTGACTGGAAAAGGAGGGGTGCAGGAGAACTGGGAGGGGTAGAAGTTTTCTGTATAATGACTGGAGTATGTTTCATTTTTTAACTCATCAAGCTGTAACTTAAGATACAATGCATTTTACTCTATGTAAAAATTCCCTCAATTACAAAAAGAAAAGAATTCCAGCCCTAGTGTCAACACAGAGGGAGCCAAGCCAACCTGGGTTTGAAGTCCAGGTGTCTGTCTTCCTAGCTGCCTGATACCGGGCATGGCACTCATCACCTCAGTTTCCTCATCTGTGAAATGGGAACTAAAGTGCCTCCCTTAAGAGATGGTGGTGAGGATTAAACGGGATGATGTGTTAGCATTTAGCACAGTGCCTGCCACTTAGAAGGCGTTAGTGTCAGTTACTCAGTTAGGTATATACTGTCTTAATCCAGGAAGGATTTGAGGCATCCCGTATGCGTTGGGTTTCTTCCTTCAGTCTTTTCTCCCACATCTTATCTCCTAGATTGCTGGTAATTCTTAGCCTTTGCCCTCTCCCAGTGTGTTCTAGGGCAGAACTGGGCTCGCAGGGGAGGGGGGGGTTGGGGTGGAGGTTCGGGGGCGGGGGCACGTCCTAGCCCCACATCTGACACTGTACTTAAGCTAAGCTTGTGTTTTCACTTGTGCCAAATGGGAGAAATGTCAGCTACCCAGCAGGTAAGGCTGTTCTGCTGTACCACCCATGCTGGGAGCTTCGACTGTGCCGTTCACCTGCTTTGATCAGTTCTCCCCGGGGCTGGTAGGCCTGAGAAAAGAGAGCAGTGTGCTCACTGGCTTGCTGGAGCTCCGATAAGAGGCATGTTACCTGACACTTCAGAGCCATATGGAGGCTGCTGGGGCTCACGGGACTGCACCTGGGCATTGTCTCTGGCAACTGAAGAAGGCTGCGGTAGTAGTCTCCTGGCCCCGGCCTCCCGGTGAGGTGACATCAGTGCCGGGAAGCAGGAAAGCCCTGTGAGCTCAGCTTTCAGGGGAGGCCCGGTCTAGGAGAATTCCTGAATGGGAGTGAGGCGTTGGGTGGCGCGGATGGAGATGCATGGGAAACTTGCTGAATAGCTCCTCTGTCAATGCAGTCTCTGGGTACCTCCTGGTACCCAAGGGAAAAGAAGGTGTCTGGTTCACGGTGGACACATTTTTCACTGTCTCGTAGCAAAGTTACCTAGGAGCTTTGATTCTAGCATCAGGCAGGCAAGTTCAAATCCCCCCCTCTGCCACTCACTAGTTTTTCACTTTGAGCAAATTCCTTACTTCAACTCTAGATGCCTCCATTTCCTGCTCTGTAAGAAGGGGATGGTACTTTATAGATTTGGAGAGGATTAAAAAAGATCATGTATATAGAAAATGCCCAACAAATGTCATCATCGTTGTCATTAATGTGGGGCGCAGAACTCTGTGTGTGTGTGCGCGCGTGTGCTTGTGGGAGTGGACACGTTTGCTATGACCCAGATTGGAATCAGCAGGCCTTGATGTATCTCCCGCAGCACGGAGGGGAGGGGGCTACCCAGTCCCGGGCAGAGTGAGAACAGACCATACTCGGCTTGTTTTGATTTGGTTCCTAGTAACCTTCCTTTACCCTGAGAGCCTCAAAGGAGGGAGTATTAGTGATCGTGATAATTAGTTTACTTGCTCGCATAGTAAACGTCAGGGCTGTTGGGGAGTGTAGTTTCAGTTAGCGACCGCTCTTCAGAACTGATGGGAGAAGCAGAGATGGTCTGAGCCCAGGCCCCACCCTGGTGCGTGGAGTGTCTTCTAGGTGCGGCGAGCGTCCCTGTGTGTGCTGAGGCGCTGTGGCTCCTGGCACCCCTGGGGTGGTCCCCGTCTGATGTAAATGAAAGCTGAGGCGACAGTAACGACAAAACAGAAAAAGCCTTGCATGTTCCCTAAGTTCTGCTACGTTAAGAAGCACATTTGTCACTCTGAGAGATTGCTTGTTATCTTTTAATGTATCGTCGTCAAGGGAGAATTGCATCGTCAAGGTAAATCGTTTTGTAATGGTAGGTGCACTTCTGCAGCTGAAAGTGCCTTTGCCGTTTAAACTCTGAACGCCTCCTCTATTCCTAAATTAATTCCCACTGAACCGCTAACCTTTTTTTTTCTATGCACGAATGGCTCCATGAGGGACATGTAACGTGTAGCCTGGCCAGACTCTATTACTGTGTGGAGATAGTAAAAAAATGTTGTCACATGACAGTTGAAAAGAGGTCCTCTGGTTTCCCCACGGGACCCACTGACTATTTTAGGGGCTCTAGGGTGATTGAATAAGATCCCTGGCTGAGTATTGCACGTAATGAGTAAAGGGGTTCAGATACACACAGTGCAAGATGGGGACTCATAGTGCAGCTATCAAATATTCATGGCTGAGTTTAATTTAATTGATTATTTTTTTAAAATTAAAATGGTGCCATGTTAGGACTTCTGAAAGAACCAGCGCAGGAAAGATTGTTCAAACGGAAGACCTCTTCCTTCTCTTCAGCTAGGACAGTGGTCGGCAAACTGCGGCTCACGAGCCACATGTGGCTCTTTGGCCCCTTGAGTGTGGCTCTTCCACAAAAAACTGACTTCTGCGCATGGGCCACGAAGTTTCGATTGCACTGTACGTGCACGCCCGCACGTGGTATTTTGTAGAAGAGCCACACTCAAGGGGGCTAAAGAGCCTCATGTGGCTCGCGAGCCGCGGTTTGCCGACCACGGAGCTAGAAGATTGGCGGCTCCGCCACCTCCCCAGCTGCCCTTCATTGCTCCAAGTCCTTCTCAGATTTTTTCCTTGAGAATCTTTCTCTTCTCCTCTATTTTCTTTGATCTATAGAACTCTTCTCTGATCCAGCGCCGTGATGATATAAGCAGGGGTACGTTCAACCCGGGGAATGATACGTTCAGTGGCATTTACACGCCTGTTGGTTATTTCATAGCTTCATCCCAAGTAACAAAGAAGGCTGCAGCGAGGCTAGTTCCACCAGTGGTCCCATTGCTTCGGCACAATTCCTCAATTAATTAGCCAATTGTTCCCCACCTCTGGCTAGGCCAGTCAGTTCATTACTGTCATTTCCTTCATGGTAACGTTCAAATCCTGGCAAAGGGACCCCTGCTACATCCTCTTTCTTCACGCACATTTTCACGCGGGCTTCATTTACATTTTGGATAACTGCGGTGCTCAAGCCCCTTCCTGCTGTGAACTTGGCCTCAGAGCGAAAGGCAGCTTCTCTCATCACTTCCCCCCTCAGCGGTTTAGTCTCAGGCCCTGTAATCTCCAGGCTCCGTTGAAATCGAAGAGTTTTTTTTTTCTTTTTTTAAAAATATATTTTATTGATATTTTACAGAGAGGAAGGGAGAGGGATAGTTAGAAACATCAATGAGAGAGAAACATCGATCAGCTGCCTCTTGCACACCCCCCACTGGGGATGTGCCCCCAACCCAGGTACATGCCCTTGACCGGAATCGAACCTGGGACCCTTCAGTCCGCAGGCCGACGCTCTATCCACTGAGCCAAACCAGTCAGGGCGAGTTTGTTTTTCTTAAATGTACTTCCAGTGACATTTGAAATGATTTCTACTTGTAGTTTTGTGTTTTTTTCCTGTTTGTCAATTTTGTATTAATTATTGACTTCAAATGAGCCGAGTGTCATTGAGATTGATTTCTATACCAAACCCCCCTTCATGTATCGAGGGGGCGGGTTACCGCCGGAAGAGGAAGAGGCCTGCCTCTCTTCCATCAGACCAGCTCCCAGGAGGCTCAGCGCCCTTATCACAGGGCTAGGGTGACAGGCGAAACCATGAAGACAGCCCTCATTTGAATTCGACCTCCCTCCTGTGTCTTGGGACAGTAAGGCTGGGGGAGGGCTTTGTTAGGAAAAACAGGAGAGGTGGCAGCTGAGTTGTCCTGTTAGGTCTGTTCTCTTCAGATAGGAAACCTTCGTTATCACACAGAGACTGTTGAGACGCATCCTGTACAGACACAGATGAGTGAAATTATAAGTCGCTTGGTTCAGATGACTGCTTTCATCATGACCAGGCCGGACTTTTGCCCGAGAGCGGAAAATAAATGACGCTTTGGGGGTTTCCCACGTGCATCACTTGTCTCGCTATGGTTAGCATTTCCCGTAGGCTGTGTGGTACCCCAGATAGTGCCACGGACTGATGTATGTCTGTCCCGGTGGAATCGTGTCCCTAGAATGTAAACCACAGGCAGGATCAGCGTGAGACCGATGCTGGTGACAGAGGAAGGGAACCCATGTGAAGTAGAACATTAATGATGTTTATTGACTTAAGTCAGAGCATGGACCATTTTTTCCCCTTTTACTTTCTTGATGACTCATATTTTCGTGTGTTCAGCTTTTAACCTTGAAATATATTTTGGGGTAGGTTGTTGATTTTTACACTGTAACATTTTGGGTCTGCATTGCATTTGGTGGTGGTTGAGGGGTGCTGCTAGCAGTGGGAATGGAAATGCCATTGGTTAAGGGCCTGAGGAGGGTAGGGGCTTGTGGGAGCGGGAGTGATGTGTGTCGCGTCTCGGGTCCACAGCTCAGCAGGGGCGGAATTAGGGTTTGACTGGAGCCACCCTGGTTATAGCCCCACACTCACCTAGGCTTGGCGAGGACTGCCCGGCGCTGGGGAGGGAGGTGCGGTCAGTGCTGGGAGACGCCATTTCCATTCTCGCGTTTCTCCCCCTAGAGACCCCAGGCCGACTAATCAGCGCATCAACCAGCACGTGAACAACGACGTGAACCTCCGCATTCAGAACCTGACCATCTTGGTGAGAAACATCAAGACCTACTACCAGGTAAGGGCCGCTCTCTGCCCCCCAGGGGTCCTGTGCTCCTGGCAGTGCCGCCACGCAAACGGTTTCCCCACAGGAAGCCCGGAGGAAATGTGTTCACGGTCAGGCTTCTGCTTGCTGACAGCGGGTGTGTTTTCTCACTGGCATCTGTTTTTTGCATTGTGAGGAGGGTCAGATGTGAATTGCTTTACCTCATCCAGAGAATGTCGGTTGAATGGTGTGCAAGGCTTTGGGTCTGGTGCTGTGAGGTCCCCAGAGATGAGCCTCGGGTCGTCACTGTGGCCCCCAGCACCAGTCGCTCGGGGAGTGGCTGGCATGGGCACCGGGAGGGGCACCCTGATGTGGTTATCACCCACAGCTCAGCGCGTCTTTGTACAGCAGCAGTTCGAGGGGTTGCAGGAGATACGGGACCACAGAAGGGTTATGTTGGGGCAGGACTGTAATCGGCGAGCCTCCAGCTTGCAGACGGGAGCGCTGGAGTTCACACCGTGTGGAATGCCCGCCTGTCGGTGCTCACCACACCTCATTAGCAGAGAGTCCGGGGTAGGAGGACCTGATGGGGAAGGGCTGTTAAAATCCCCAGCCCAGCCTTGGGAAGGTGGGGTGAAATCTTTGATATTTGTGGTCTTTACATGGCCAGCGCTGATGCAATATGGACCGAAACTGCGCCTCAGGGCCCTGGCTTTCACACTTTTTCTGAGCACTGAAACTTCCCCCCTCCCCCCCATATGAGTTTTTTTAAGGTCTCAGGTGACACCCAATGACTCTGATTGACTTGGGGGTTGGGGGCCCCTGGTGCCTTCTGCTCAGCCCCCTCTCCCGTCAGGGCATCCCTGTGGGTTCCTGGGACCCCAGGGAACATGGTTTAAGAACCACTCAGTGCCCATCAACAAGCCCCAGATTCATGCCGAGGTTTCACCGAGATCCTGGGCCAGACACGGTCTGTGCTCATTCCATGGCCTGTTGGCCGCACAGCACCGTGACTCTCCGAGCAGCCTCTGGGAGGCTTACAACCAGCCCCATCCTTTCAGTTAGAAGTGCCAGCTGCGCTGAGGAGGGGCCGGGAGCCAGGGCGGGGCCTGGGAGAGCGGGGACTGTGGGACCGAAGTGGCTTCGTTTCTTTGTCTGAGGGGAGCCACACTGAGGGCCGGGCAAGCTACAGGCTGGGGGGTGTCAGCTAGCGCTGCCCTGTGACAGCCACGGGCAGGGGAAGCTGGGCAGAGGCGGTGGTGCTGCCCTGGAACTTGGGTCTGGGCGTGGAGGGGCTTGATTCCTGGCTGCGGGCACCATTCGTGGAAAGCAGGTGCTTTTGATGCTGTGTGCTGGTGCCAGGGAAGCGGATGGGGCCAACAGTGCAATAGACAAGAACCCTAACTCGGGCTGCATGGGGGGCATGTGGGAAGGCTTCTTGGAGGAAGAGGCACCTGAGTGGACAGATGGTACACAACGGAGTTTCCAAGATCGGTGGATTATGGGAAGGAGACAGGAGAAAAGGTGTTGAGATGGAGGAAGTCCGGGAGGCACAAGACAGTCCTGTCCTTTGTCACAGTCAGCACTTGCCCCAGTTGCTGGGACGAAGGCCTGTTGCTCCTGGTTTCAGATGAATCAACACCAGGGAGATGTCATCGTGGAACTCCTGACGGGCAGGCCTCCCGCCTCAGGTGTTGCTGGGAGGCCGTCGCCCCTCCCTTGTGGCAGCGATGAGGGCCTCGGGTGGAGGTGCGGTTTCTGAGGCTCTCCGTGAGCAGCCCGCAGTCGGGCTCGGTGCAGGCTGTGTGGCACGCACAAGCCGTCCACTGCTCCCGCGGCCTGGGGAGGGTGCACGCTGATGGTGGGCAGCAGCCCTGCTGGTCGGGCCTGGGCCGGCCAAGGGGGCTTGGCACTGCTGGGGACGTTGTCGAGTTGCAGGCAGTTTGCTGCTCTTGGGGGACTGTGTAGATGAGCTCCAGAGCACGGGAACCACTTCGGGAAGGAAAAGACGGCCAGTCCACCCTCAGGGCCCAGAGAGAATCGCGGTAGAAGGAGGGACCCTGCCTCCTAGCTCGGCGCCTGCGCTGTGGCTTCTGCGCCGAGGGCAGGGCTGGGGTGCGTGGCAGCCCAGCCCGGCGCCCAGTGTAAATGTTTGCAGAAGCACTTGCTAAAGGCCGCAGAGCATCCCCGCCGCAGTCCTGCTCACGCGGACCAAGCCTCCGCCGCAGGACGCTTGCCGCTGGGCTGACACCGGTAGGCGTGGGCAAGGTTGAGCTGTGTTGTTTTTTTCTTCTGATTTATTATAAAGTAAAGTCCTGGTCATATAAGTAGTACGTGCTTTTTATAAACGGCGTGGAAAACAAACAGGTAGCCAGAAAAAAGACCCACCCACGATCCCACCACTGAAAGGCAATCCCCGTGAGCAGTTTGAGCGTTTCCTCCCAGTGTTCCCATGAATAGTTTTTGTTTCACGCCGTCGTGGTCGTGCCTTGTACACAATCGCGTATCCTGTCTTTTTTCCCTCCCACCTGACATTGTGGCTGAAGCATAATTGGTCATTATTGTCAAGCGACATTCAAGCAAGTTTTCCAAAGAAGTGCTGCCCAGTGTCCCCTTTTGTGAGGGGCGTGGATGAAGTGAGATAAAACGTGCCTTACTCTGACCAGGGAGGGTGAGCGGTCATCCCCAAGTAGCGTGGGATGCCCTCCTGCCCCTGGCTTGTCAGTCAGACGCGTCAAGGTCACGGAATCCAGCCCTGGGCCTTGTTTGCCAGGCAGCGGCGCTCACCCTGTCCGTCCGTCCTTTCCTGCGGCACCGTGGGGCGGGGCAGTTAGGAGGGCCCGGGTCTCTCTCCAATAGCGTGGTCTTGTTGCGCAGGAAGCTTATGTTTTGCCCCTGAAAGCCTGTGGCGACCTTGTCCTTGACCTTTTTCAGAAGACAGAGGTGGGTGGGAGGCACACGGCCAGGCGCAGTCTGACCGCGGGTGTCAGCCAGGACCTCAGGCCTTCTCCTGGCCTGGGGCTTGGACTCCTCTGGGGTTGGGGCCAGGACTCTGCATTTTCAGAAGTTCCCCAGCTGCTGAGCCTTACCGTCCTTCCCATTAGGCTGGGAATCAGTGGGCTAGAGTAGTGGTTCTCAAAGGGGGGTTCCCAGCCCAGCAGGAGGGAACTTGTTAGAAACACATCTGGTCTGCATGTCTAACCAGCCCCTCCGAGGCCTGCTGTGGAGGTCCTGCCTCCGTCGTAAGCCCTGCAGAGGATGCTGCTGCGCCCTCACCTGGGAGCCCCGGGCTGCAGAGCGTGCCTGGTGATGTCTGGAAGAGCGCCTTCCGCCAGTTCCCCGAGGGCGGGGAGAGCTCGATCCTCCCAGTGGCTCCTCTGCATCACTTACCGCAGAAACACACCTCGTCGGCCCTGGGCAGGTGCGGTCCTTCTCTGGGGCTCTGAGTTCGCACCGTCAAGAAGAGGATGGGCCCTGGGAGTCCGATACTCCACGGCCCCACAGTGACCAGAGGTGGCCACGATGTAGAGTTATGACCACCTCAGGGAAGCTTTGTGTTATGAGTTCCTTGAACTTGGCTCCTCTGGCTTCTGGTCTCACCGTGGTTAGAAGGCGCAGCAGACCCAAACTATTGTTCGTTTTTCGGGGGCACCGAGTAGGCTTTTATTACATGTCAGCTGTTGCTATTAGCTGATGTGACTGTTTTCGTTGGGCTTTTAAAAACTTTTATTGTTGAGAGTATTACAGATGTCCCTCATTCTCCCCCTTTGCCCTCCCCCCAAATAGTGTTCTTGATCTCAGAAGAAACAGCAGAAGAAGTAGTCTGGGTTCTTTGTCTTCTGTGATCTGTTTTTTCCTTCATCGCTCTGAAGAATTGAAAATAAAACAGTACCAGTGTTTATCATGAGCACCTGTGTTATTCAAATGAATATGAACATATGTGAATATTTCTCTTGCCGTGTGTGTATACATATATCTGTGTACATATATGTAGGTGTGTGTGCATACATACGTGCAAGCATTACTGTGACATCTTCCGGTAGAACTTCCATACCTTGCCAGTACCTTTTCCCTACTCAGCCTTGTTTTTGAGACCTGTCAGCTCTGCATGGCCCTCATCTTAGATAAGCCTGGGCTGGCTACTAAACATGAGAAATATCTTTAGAAATGTGCAAGCTTGGTTTCAAAAATGAAAGACTTTTGTTCAAAAGTAAGAATAGTAGGAAGTGTACATTTGTACATTGTTGGTGGGGACGTGGTAAAGTCACGTAGCCCGGCCTCGTTCGTGTGGCCTGGAGGGTCGGTGGCAGTGAAGGTTGGCGGTGACAGTGGTCAGGGAGCTTATCCGCCACTTTGGCCGTATCTGCCGGTACCACCAGCATTTGCTTTGTGAATAACACATGGTATTAATTTGCAGGGGAGGGATTACTTGCTCTGCTTCTGACTTTAACGCTTAAGGAGGAGGAACGTGAGGTGGATACTATTGATTTTGTAGCCTGTATCTGTATTCTGAAGAGGAGTAGCCAATATAGAAGGGAAGGAGTCAAGAGAAAAAGGGGGGAGGAGGGATCAAAGTAAGATTTTGATCATAAAAATATTTTCTGATTGCAGATGGGGAAATATAAAGACGCTTAAATCCATTCATGGGTATTTATGCTTTCTGACGTCTTGTCCACGCGTATGTGTTTCAAGGTGTGGAGATCATTAATTGTAACCTTTCTTTCCTTTCACTGTGTAGTAAGCATTTTGCTGTGTCATTAAATACCCTTTCATAGTACGGATTTTAGTGTGTCCGTGACATTTTATCATATGGCTGTACCACTGTCTTTGATGCTGTTATTTCTGTCTCAGAATTATAACCAAGACTGCCATGAACACACTGGGTACATAAATTTTTCAACTGTTCTCGTTTCCTTAGGATCAATTCCTAGCATGGAATTCCTGGGTCAGAGGGCATGAATACTTTGAGGGCGTATGCCTTTTTTATAGGCCTTTGTTTTTCTCTGCTGGACGGTGTGACCGTGCCCTTGGTGCGTTGCGATGGCACCTGCGAGGTGCAGGGTTCTGGGTCCCTGCTGAGGGCTGATCCTGCCATGGGGAAGAAGGCCTGAGGTGATTTGTACTGTGTGTCTGGGCCACCGTGCTTGTGTCGGAGAGTGGCTGGATGCCGCTCTGGAATCGCCAGCAGGACAGCCACAGGCGAGCGGGCCCTGGTGAGAGAAGGCAGTGAACTGGGTGGTCCAGGACCAGAGAGACGCCCGTGCCCCCCGCCACCCCCCCATCCGTCCCCCATATCAGCCATGGGAGTCCTTCATCTGCCGTGGACCCGACCCAGGAGCGTGCTGTCCCCACTTGCCTGGGAATGTTTGCCTTCAGGCTAAAATCCAAGAGAGAGCCTTCCCGTCTGTGTGGGGAAGTGACCCTGAGGAGGGCAGTGGTCTGCGTGGACCCCTCCTTTCCTCTTTCCTTCCTCTCGCCTCCCGGCCTCGCATCCTTTCTACCCTGGAGTGATGAAACGAGGAAGCCACGGTGGCCTGGAGCGGTGGGCGTGGCTCACCCCCGTTCTTTTTCTTTCTGTCTCTTGTTCTTAAAGGCTGTTCTCCTGCCCGAGATGCTCACATCTGGTGGGTGGGAGAGAGGCCAGGTAGCCCAACTGCTGTAACCCCTGCGTGTGCACAGGACATAGGAGGGAGTTCCCCAGCCAGGGACGGGTGAACCTCACGGAGAGCTTTCTCAGGGGGGTGACCCTTGCTCCGAATCTTGAAGGATTGTCAAGGAGCTAGACTGGCAGAAAATGGGGTGCATGGGGTGTCCTGGGAGAGGAACAATACCTGCATACTATGGAGACATAAAACAGCCTGAAGACGAAGTCACTTCAGAGTGGCTGTGGGGAGCGCCTACGGGTGAGGCTGGAAAGGTGGCAGAGTTCCAGGGGGTGAGTGCCCTGCTAAGGAAGTTGAACTTCGCCCTGAAGACCTCGGGAGTCCTTGGAGAACCTTTACAAGGGGAAGTTTAAGAAAGAAATCATCGGTGCCCATAGTTAGAGTGGATTATGGGAGGAAGGAGGAGGAAGTCAGGGCAGGTGGTGGGGCCCTGGACCAAGGCGCAGGCAGAGGAGAGGGACTGAGTTCCACGAGACTCACGTGGGGCATTGGCCACGTGGGGGCGTGGACAGCAGCGTGCTCCGTGCCCCACCTGCGTGAGCATCTGCCAGGAGAATCCATCTAATCCAGTGATTCTCAACCTTCCTAATGCCACGACCCTTTAATACAGTTCCTCATGTTGTGGTGACCCCCAATTTCATTGTTACATAATTAAATTGAACATAATTAAAGCATAGTGATTAATCACAAAAACAATATGTAATTATATATGTGTTTTCCGATGGTCTTAGGCGACCTCTGTGAAAGGGTCGTTTGACCCCCAGAGGGGTCGCGACCCACAGGTTGAGAACCGCTGATCACTCGACAGCTGGGGGCAGGGCTCCCGGGGGCTGCGTGTCGTGGCTCTGGGCCAGCCGGACAGGCCACAGGCGGGGGCAGCTTTCAGGCCTGCCAGCGGCTTCCACACTAAGTGGAGGAAGGCGGTGACTCCTCACCTGCTGGCCAGGGACGGAGCAGACGGGGCTGGGGATGCCTGGTCACGTACTGCCTGGCCCCAACCTTTCCAGGGGCAGGTGTTTCTGCAAGACGTGAGCCCGCCAGGGGCACTTGCTTTCCTTTTGTTCTCTCCTTTGTGTGTTGAGAAGAAAAGCTGTCAGGACCTAGTGAACGGAGCTGAGAACCTGGGACTCAGCTCTGTGCCCCAGGCACCAGGTTGAGAGAGACCGCCCAGTGCCCGCTGGGAGCCCTGCGCTCTGCGGAGCTCTCTAGCCTCCTGTGAGGAAGGAGCTGCTGTCCCGTTACATGAGGAAGATAAGGAAACGGCCCCAGAAGCGACACGTTTTTGGGGCCTCAGTCACTTGGGGAAGCTTCTTTCTAAAACTCAGGCTCTCCACAATCACTGATGCAGGGGGGGCTTGCTGCCTTCTGGGGAGGTTGGCAGGATCCGCCCGACAGCAGGCGGCATGCACCCTGAGCCAGATGCCTCGCCTGCCGCGCCAGCCTAGGAGTGCCACTTCTGCGGGGGCTCCTGCTCGCCTCCCCCTTGTTAACCCGATTTCACGCCAGCCCAGCCCCAGAGGAAGGACTGGATTGCTTCAGGCACCTCTGAAACCAGCACTTCCGGGGTTGGGCCCAGGGTGGGACCCGGGGAGCAGCTGGCCCCAGACTTTACCCCGCACCCCCCAGAGCAGCCGGAAGCAGAGAATCAGGGCTAATGGCAGGGGCTGGGAGGGGTGAAAGGTGGGCCTGAGGTAATTAGCAGAGCTGGCATTCCGCCAGGCCATGGAGGCTTAAAGCAAGGAGATGGGGAGAGGGGGCTGGGGAGGAAGGAGGGTGTGTGTGTGTGTGTGTGTGTGTGTGTGTGTGTGTGTGTCCCTCCTCCTGGCCTGAAGTCCAACCCTGAATTGCTGGGGGTTTCCATTCTGTCCCTGAGCTGCCACTCCCTCCTTTGCCTGTATAGAGAGGGGGCAGCTCCAGAGTCTTACCTTTTGTGCCCAGGATGCCACCAGGGTCCCTGCGGGCTGCCCCTGTGTTGTGGTCTGTTCTGCACAAACTGAGCCCTAATGCCCAATACGCGGTGGCCCCAAAGACCCACTCAGATCCTCACGTTTCTACAAATCTGGACTTTCTCGTGTCTCTGATACGTGTGCCCTCCCCGTGTACTTACTTTTCACTTTTTGCTCAAGTTTTCTGTTAATTTGCAGCCTTTTGTTTAAAATAAAAAGCGGGCTGTTTTCGAGCCCGTCACAGAAGAGAGCAGCAAAGCTGTGTGGGGTTGGGAAGCTGGGCCGCCCACCATCAGGCAGGAGCTCCGCGTCGGCGCTTCGGGCAGAACGTGAGCTGAAGCCGTGACGGAGCAGAAGCTGCGGCTCTTTGCGGGAGCTCCTTGGCCTCCGCTAGGCCCTGTCCCCCACGCGTTCAGGACGGAGCGACCAGGTGCGAGGCTTGAGCGCGTCGCTGGGTGAATGAAGTTGCAAACACAGCTTCTCTTTCGGCATCCTGAGTGCCAGGGCGGTAGGAAGCGGTGAGAGGTACTACTTCCGTTTGTGACCAAAGGGAGGGAAATGGATGGGGCATGGATTCTTCAGGTTTTTAAAAAAGAAAAAAAAAATTGCCTCGCCTTTGCCTTGGGTTTTGGTGTTCCCTGCCAAGACCAGCGTGTTTGATGTTATAGCTGGTTTGTCAGAGGAGATCTGGAGAACCTGCCCGGGCAGGCTCTGCCCTCCGAGAAGCTGGCTGCGAGGCTCGCGTGGCTCATATCCAGGACTAATAACAGTTTTTGTTATTCATCTGTTCTTTTGGGAAAGGCAGAGTTTTCTGCTGCTTTGCTGTGGCGTTCGGGGACTTGGTCCTGTTTTTCTAGCGGTGAGGGGAAAGACAGTGATGAGGACGAGGTGCTTGTCTTCGGTTGGTGGGTTCGGCCAACACGGGGGCGGGGGTGGGGGGGCGTGTTGCAGAGGCTGCCCCTGTCTCCCGATCCTGGGTTTGTTGGTGCTATTTTGAGGGGGCGTGGAGCTTTCAGAAGGGCCACGAGGCTGCCAGCTGTAGGCTGCAGGGATCCCATTGGTTTGCGATTGGGTTGTAGCAGGTTATGCAGAGAGAGAGGGAGGGATGGTGTTCCCTCCCTCTCTCTCTGGGGGGCCACTCTCCGTGGGAGGAGATGGGGCGCAGCACATCTGGGGGGCCGTGAGCTGCCACCCAGCCTCCTGAGGAAGCGGTCAGGTTTGCTTTCTCAGCTGGGGGCCGGAGCTCAGCCCCTGCCCTGTGCTCTGTGGGGTGGCCAGGAAGGTGCAGCCAGCAGGGAAGGAGGAGAAGGCACGGGTGGAGGGGAGGGGCCAGAAATAAGGACGAGCTCCACCCACCACGTGGCTAAGCTGGGGCATCTAATTCTTTCAGGAATCCAGAAACTTGTGTGGCACTGGTACTAGCGAGGTGACCTACAGTGCATCCATCATTCAGCTCTACCTTGTAGGTTGTTGTGAGGCACAGATGAAGTCACGCCGGGTTTTTGAATCAGCGAACCGTGGCTCACTCTCGATCCTAGGCCCATTCTGCCAGGGGAGGGCCGAGTCCCTGTGTAATGGAGGCTGGGGAGACAGGAGTACAAATCCGAGCACGGAGTCAGAAAAGCCACGCCAGCCGATCTGCTTACGAGGCAGGAGGGACAGGCAGAGGGCTCCTTTGAGCTCCTACTCAGACTGTGGCCTTGGGCACCTTCATCTCCAGTGACGAGTGCCTGCCTCAGGGCTGTGGGGAGGGATGACCAGGGCCTGGTGCAGGTGCCCATGCCCATGGTGCCTGCCCGGCTGGGCAGAGGGGGACGTGGGCAGGCCCCCTCCCTGGGCCCTGCTGCACTCATCTGTTAGTGAGCAGATGATGGGAGGCCCTTCCAGGAGTTGCCCTCCGTGGTTGGGATTGGTCCAGTACCCACACACCTGTGTGCTGGCCTCCCGCCCCCACGGAGTTCTCCTGTACCGCGAGCTTTTGCTTTACGCTTACTGTGTGCTCGCAGCGGAGCGGGTGTCTGAGGCACGGTATCTCTTGGAGGCCTCAGGGTTTTATCTGCCGCAGCGTGCAGCTCGTGAACAGCAGGCCCTGCGTCTGTGTCACCAACGGGGAAAGGTGTCGGCCCTCAGCGTGTGTTGGTGACAGGAGAAGCCATGACTCACAGGAGTAAGTAGTTCAGAGACTAAGTCATTCCATTCAGAAAGTACATTGTTGTTCCGGTCCGAGGCCGGGCCCTCTGTCCAGGCTGAAGTGGCCTTTCCGAGCCCCTGGCCTGTTGAGTAGTCGGAGGGCAGGGCCTTGCTTTAGTCACGCTGTGTCCCTTGAGTGTCTGACACCTGTCAGGTACCCGGGACCTGACTGCTCTGGGGACCTGACTGCTCTGGGGGTCACGGGGGCACAGGGACGGAGATGCCGGGTGGGGGAGGGGGCTGGAGCCTTTGAATCCCACTCTCAGAGGCTCCCCTGCGGCTTTCACACCAACCTGCAGGCTTCTCATGTGGTGTTTGCTTTGTTGATGGAGATGCCATATGTCAGGTACAGGAGGCTCCGTCCCTGGGGGGTGGAAACGAAATTGATTGCTTTCAACTTTGTCTAGCCAGCCTGGCTCCCTGGAGCTTACTACTGTTCAGGCTTAATGACTTTAAAACTTTAAAAATAAACGCCTCCCATCCAAACCCCAGCAACCGAACAGAATAGTCTGTTCTCCTTCCAATGGGAACGGGCTGCTTAAGGAATCAAACTCTGAAGCACTAACTGTTCTCCTAACCCCCTCCCCCACCCCATCTCACCCCATGATGCCTAGGACAGCATCAGCTGTCCATCTTGCAAATAGCAGGCCTCCCCAGAGCCGCCTCCCTTCCTCTGCACAAGTCGCCCTGACCTGGGACAGCGTCCTGACTCCTCCATGCAGGTTCTTTTTGTCACGTGGGGATGACAGCGGGACTGGATGGACTCCCTGGTGGTGGCGATTCAGGGCTCACATGGTGCCCACTGAGGGCTGAGGAGGTGGGTGTCTGGATGCGCTGTCACCAGGGTGGGGCTGTGCTCCCTCCTCCCGCACTCCTGCGCCTTCCCTGGGCACTTTCTTCTGCCCGTGCGGACGCTCTGAACCTGAGTCTCATCATCTTTATCATCATCCTCACCACATCTCTCAGCTCTCGCCTGCTTTTCTCTGTGTCCCACACCAGTTTGCAGGCTTCCTCTGGGCAGAACTCTGGTGGGTGGCCTTTGCCTCCACCCCTGCCCCCCACCCTCACCCCCGGACTAGGAGCCCAGTAATTGCCAGTTGAAGGGTCGCCCTAATACTTGCTTGGGTTCCCGAGCCTTGCTGTGGTCCCATGAACTGTGTCCGAAAGAAGCAGTGCGACTGGCCCAACACCCCTGCCCAGGGCGTGTGGCAGCCCAGTACCCGGCTGGGAACCCCCGGGACAGGGCAGTGGGATGGGCTGCCCTCTGAAACGTTCCTACTTCAGCCCTGGCCGGTGTGGCTCGGTTAGTTGGAGCATCTGTACACTGAAAGATGGGGCGTTCGCTTCTCTCCCTGTCAGAAACAAACCTGGGTTGCAGGTTCTGTCCTCAGTTTGGGTGTGTAGCCTGGGGGCAGCCGATCAATGTTTCTCACATTGATGTTCCTCTCTCCCCCCTCTCCTCCCTCCCTTTCCTCTGCCCTCCCTCCCTCCTTTCCTTTCTCTAAAATATAAATAAAGGAACAAGTAAAATGTTCCTACTTAAATGCATCCCCTGTATTGAAGCTTTGGGACTTTATTGACCCTGGGATTCAAAGGGGTGGGATACATCAATTTCTAAAGGCAAAGCCACTTCGACAAGCCTTTCAAGCTTGTCCTTTTAAACTCAAACAGCCTTTTTAAACAGCAGGTAATTGGCAGTGTGACCAGCGAAGCCTTCCTCCTTTCTTTATCCCTTGGAAAGGATTCTCCTCTAGGTCTGGCCGAGGTCTCCACTGCTCTGGGGGGTCAAGTCAGGACCTCAAGTTCTGTGTCCATAACTACCCCCCACCCCCACCCCCAAATTTCCTGGGCTGGGTTTTTTTGGTGGGAGGTGGCACATGGCAGGAGCGGGTGATCCAGTGCACAGTTCATAGGCCATTTACATTCCTGTGTCTGTTTGAACGTCTCATAGGTACAGTCTCGGGAAGGGAGAGCTTGAGCCACTGGCGATGGCCCAGGTGGCAGGAGCGGGGTCAGCGGGGTGCAGCTGTCGCGGTGGACCCCGGGGGTGGGGGGCAGATGGAGTTGGGAGGTAGAATCCATGATAGGAGTTTGAAATCCAAGTCTATGTTCAGATTGGGTTGGAAAGAGTTTAGAAAGTGTGAGGGGTAAGTTGACTTTAAATTCCTGAGTAGACCAAAACTAAAAAAAAATAAGAGGGAAATGGTGTGCTCAGGAAAATCCAACTTTGCGTCTGTTAGATAGCGGCCTGATTTCAGAAGTCACCTTTGACTTTAAAAAAGCGAGGAGCTACATCCATAGTCAGAGCAGCATTACTCACAAAGGTGGGAGCACACAGGGCCCGCCAGTGGGCGAGAGGATTAACAAACTGTGGTGCACACATGCAGCGGAGTATTATTCAGCCTGAAAAAGGAAGGAACATCTGACACAGGCGGCAACACGGGTGACCCTGGAGGATAGCGTGCTGGCTGTAATAAGCCGGCCACGGAAAGATAAATATTGTACGAGTCCACATCCATGAGGTCCCTGGAGTGGCCAGATTCCTAGAAACCATGTAGCGTGGTGGTTGCCAGGGGCCGAGGGTGGGGGATGGGGAGGTATTGTTAACCCATCAAAACCAAAGCTTGGTTTTCCAGGATGAAAAGAACTCTGGAGGTCACTGAACCTGACTCTTAAAATCGGCGAAGATGGTAAATGTTAGCGTGTGTTTCATGTGGCTTTGTGTTAATGTGTATTCTCCCATAATGCCACCGGGAAGGGGGCGGAACCCCACGCCCTTTCTGGAGGCCTCGTTTGCTCCACTCTCCGGTGCAGGTGGGTGACCGGTGACTCGGGCCAAGGAAGCAGGACGTTTCCACTCCATTCTCTGGACTTTGCAAACCTCTGTGTCGATGTGGATTTTTTGTTTGCTTGTTTTCTAACTTATTCGGACCTGGGAATCCTGTAATAGAAGGAGACCGGCTGTTGACTTCTTGCATATGGGACCTGGAAGGTGGTTTGGTGGCACCTTCAGGAGGATGCGGCAGGTGTAGCTGTGGGCTGTCTCTCCTAGGGTCGGGCAGTGCAGGTTTGGGACAGCCAGTCAGCACGCCGAGAGGTGGGACTAGTGAGTGTCTGCATTACAGCCCCAGCGTTTTCAGCTGGAGGCAGGGGGTGCAGGGGGCGGGACTCAAATTAACACGGACACTTATTTCTGGGATGCCCGCTTGTGTTATTTCTGCATTTAGCACAGAGCGAGTGCCATGTTTCAGGTGTTGCTCTGACTTAGCCGGGTCCCCACCCTCTCGAATATGGTAATAAGAGGGAGATGCTAAAAGCATAAATTAAGAGGATAGAAGGTTTTTATGTCACGTATGGCTCTGTGCCAGACATGGGACTCAGATATTTTCTAAAAGAGTGAAGAGGGCATCTGATAAAAATGTACATGACATTAGTCATAAAAGGGGCTGAAACCCCCGCCCCAGCTTTAAACGTGGCTAAATGACATTCATGGCTGGTTGAGCAGGATCAGTCAGCCCCCCCCCCCTCCCCCCCTTTTGTCTTCTCCTGTTTGGTTTAAAGGAAAAACCTTTTCCCTTGGAGTCAGCACAGGGGTTTTTCCACCTCGAAGCAATTAATCTTAAGCCCTGACAGCCAGGATACTCCTGTTGGTGATGGATAGATAGTCCTGGGATCTGAGGACTTTTTAGAAGTTCGTGCTTAAATCAAACCAGGATTAAACTGTCAGCCACAGAAGCATCCTTTCCCCTTGAAGGCTTTTGGGCCTAGGTCCGTGACTTCAGCTTTGAACTTGGGATCACATCGATTTAGAAAAGCTGTTGGCAACTCCTCCCCCTGACGAAGCCGGGGCGGGTGAGGAGGCAGGCAGTAGCGGGGTCAGGACACACAGCTCCCCTGTTCTTGGAAGGAGGGGGATGGAGCCATTTTTTTTTTTCCTTTCTCGCCTCACCTACCCCCACCTGGCCCATAAAGACCCCATTCTCCTGGCCATTAGCTGTTGAGCCCTTAAACTGACTTACTTGGCCTCGTCCACGGGGAGGACAGGAGTGCCCCCTGCCTACCTTGGTTTGCCTGGATCTGGTGCTGGCCTGGCATCCAGGCTAACGTCCTGCCTTCCCGCCCGCCCCCCCCCCCCCCCCCCCCAAGGAGCTGTGACTAAGCAGAGGCAGGAACCTGGAGGCTTCCTCCCTGCTTTCTATTCTTATCACATAAGTGATAGTAATCAGAATAAATCTTTGCAGAAAGAGAGAGAAGGCAGATGTCCCCACACCATCCTGCCACCTCCGCACATGAAAGTGGCTCATAGTTCATTGTCCTCCGGGCCTGTGGCCCTTTCCTGGGAAGGGAATCTGTGGCTTTTGTGGGAACAGCTGAGGGCTATTAATACCCGAGGAAGCCCTTTTACACCAGCCCAAAGGGGAGGAGCCGACGTCTCTCCCCACGGGGGCTTCTGAGGTACAGCCGCTGTGAGAGCAGAGCTGTCTTTATTTGGTTCCAACGTCATGTGCTGGAGTGGATCGGCCCTTTTTTAGTCATTTTCTGCGTTTCACTAGCGGCTGACAGCTTGCCGTGTGTGTTTCTTGTTTACGGATGAGTTTGAGAGCTGACTGTGAGCATCAGAGCTAAGCCCCGAGCAGCAGACGCAGTCACGGTTGCTCTTGGAGGTGACAGTAGCTTGTGTCTCACAGGGAAGGCCAGGGGCCCTCAGCCAGGATCTCGAGTCGCTGTGTGTGTGACAGAAGCCTTAGCCGGGGGCGTTTCCACGGCAGGCGCTGCCTGGTACCTGCCTGGACCTCCGCGTGCAGGAGGCCAGCGTGAGTCAGCACCAGGGCCTGGGAAAGCTGGGCTGAGGCGGACTGGGGCAGAGGGATGGGGAGCCTGGCTGGGGGGTGGCTGTGGCCACACGGTGGGTAATTATAGCAGACCTGGGCCCCAGCTCCCATGTGCCATGACAAATCTGATCACAAGTTGGTTGGGACTCCCATACCCCCCATTCTCCCCCACACACCCCTGGGGCCAATGAGGGTTGCTCCAGAACAAGTCCTGATGGCGTGTGGCTGGTGTGAGGGGTGGCCCAGGGTGGTGGTTCTGTCCCCTGCGCGCCCCACCCCGCAGAATGAGAGTCTGATTTAAGTGGTCCAGTGGGCGTGGGTGTCAATATTGTTGAAAAGCTCTCTTAGAAGCTTTAATTAGATGATTCTGGCTGGTAGCCAGGCTGAGAACCACTAATCCTGTTCAGCCGGCAACTCATTTTACAGATAGGAAAACACAAAGACAGGCCATCGAGTGGTTTTCTTTTGTCCCTTCGGCCGTTGGAAGAAGGTGCGTCCAGGGCTTGGGGTCCCAGCGCCTGTCCACTGAGGTCGCTTCCTCCCCTCCTTGCCTTGCTTCCCATCAGGCGTGGATCAGGGGTCTCCGTGCACGGGGGCGGCTCTGGCTGGCTTGCGGATTGCGGACAGGTCACCTGGAGACCACCTGAGTCTGCTTCCTGTGCCTCTTCCTAGCCCAGTGGTCGGCAAACTGCGGCTCGAGAGCCACATGCGGCTCTTTGACCCCTTGAGTGTGGCTCTTCCACAAAATACCGACTTCTGCGCATGGGCCACAAAGTTTCAATCGCACTGTGCATGCGCGCCCACACGTGGTATTTTGTGGAAGAGCCACATTCAAGGGGCCAAAGAGCCGCATGTGGCTCGAGAGCCGCAGTTTGCCGACCACTGTCCTAGCCTAACCAGACAGGAAAAGGGTGCCTGGGTTTTCATCTGGCTTTGGAACTTTGGAGGAGTTAGAAAGAGGGCCCGCAGACACGTGTATGTGCTCACGTGCAAATATACACAAGCTCTGACACGAGTCTGCTGGCTGCATTTACTGTGCTCACTGTAGGTTTGTCATAGGAGAGGGAGAGAGAACATTCAGTCATCAGAAGATGTATAAGCCCTGACTGGTTTGGCTCAGTGGATAGAGCGTCGGCCTGCGGACCATAGGGTCCCGGGTTCAATTCCAGTCAAGGGCACGTTACCTCGTTACCTCGGTTGCAAGGCTCCTCCCCAGCCCGGGCCCTAGTCGGGGTTCGTGTGGGAGGCAACCGATCGATATGCTGCTCTCACATTGATATTTCTCTCTGTCCTTCCCTCTCCCCTTTCACTCTCTCTAAAAATGAATGGAGCCCTAGCCCGTTTGGCTCAGTGGATAAAGCATTGGCCTGCAGACTGAAGGGTCCCAGGTTCGATTCCGGTCAAGGGCACATGCCCAGGTTGCGGGCTCGATCTCCAGTGTGGGGCTTGCAGGAGGCAGCTGATTAATGATTCTCTCTCATCATTGATGTTTCTCCCCCCCCCCCCCACAGCTCCCTGCCTCTCTGAAATCAATAAAAATATTTTTTTAAAAAAGAAAAAAATTAATGGAAAAATATCAAGTGGGGATTAAAAAAAAAAAGATGTATAAAACGTGTTAGGTAGATGGTTCTATTATTATTACAGATGAGAAAATGAGGCCCTGGGATGTGAATGGCTTGCTCAGGGTCACATACAGCTGGTGGGTTGTCAGACCTGAAACGGGAGCCCAGGCCTTTCTGCTCTTGGTGTGGTGTTTTCTCATGTGCTGTGTGGCCTCTGGTACAAAAATGCATGTGGGTGATTCTCTAGATAGACAAGGAAGTGGGTGGAGATGTGCCATGGGCAGTGAGCCCTGTGCCCAGTCCAGTAGGAAAACAGGCCTTTAGTGCTTCGGAATACCCGGACCCCTGTTTGGCACACCCCAGACTACCCAGGAAGGGCAGAGCTTCTGGCTTCAAAGCCACCACACCTGGTGACCGGAAGCCCATCTGCAATCACAGGTTTCCTGTGTGACACGTGGGGTGGAATTCCCACCTCAGATGGCTGGGCATGCAAGACACCTGCCCCTTGCTGGCTCCTGCCCAGCGGTGCCTCAGTGAGGCTGCGGGAGGCACCCGCCTTTGTGCTGCGTGCCTGGGTACCGCTGACTGTCAGAGCTGGAGGACCTGTGGGCTGTGGGCCCACGGGGGTGGGGTGGGGGGAGGTGCAGCTACCGGGGCCTTTCTGGTGTTCAGGTTCCTGGTGTAGGTGGGACTAGAGAACTCTGGGTATCGGGGGGAGATGCAAAGGACTCTGGGACCTGACGGGTAACATGTGTTGGTAGACTTTTCTTCCCCAAGGTTGTTAGAAATGTCCAGAGTTCGAGAGATAAACTTCCTCGTCAACTGACTGCACTTTGCACCCGGCGTTCTGTACGTTGGGGTCCTGCAGGCTCGGGAACCTAAGCCTCAAAGCAAAACCAGCCCAGGGTGCTGTGTTCCCGTGGACCTGTCCCTGGGTCCGGAGGGAGGGCTTGTGGTGCTGGTCTCCCATGTGGATCAGTAGAAAGAGCTCTTGGGAATCTAAGTGATCACGTCACATTGCTTCATGTGGAGACGTTACTTTGAAAGAAAAAGAAACAGTTTGCCTTTGGAGACCATATTGTCCTTTGATGTTGCGTGGATGGTGACCTACGAGCAACCCCATGCTGTGGATTTGAGGGGCGGGGCTTGGGGCTGTGTGACCAGGGAAGTAAGGACTGCAGGGCCCAGAGTGCAGCATGTGCCTGGTTAGCGCCACACCGACCAGCCTAATTCACTGGCTGGCCCTCGGAGCCACTGGGAGTGCAGGAGGGAGCGGTGGGTGCAGGTCGGAGGGGAGCGGGGGACTGCCCTTTCTTCCCTGTGCTGGTACATTGTTCCTTGCACAGTAGTCAGTCAAAGGGAGCGTCTTTCCCCTGAACACACATGGATGATCCGCATTGCTTGGTTTTGATGCATCAAGTCCCTTATCTCAATCTTACTGAATGTCCGAGTGCACAGGCGTCCCAGGTGTGCTGTCCTCAGAAGCTCAGAACGTCTGCCCAGGCTGCACCAGTGCCCTGGGTCCCCAGATGTGGGTCCTCAGAACGTCTGCCCAGGCTGCACCAGTGCCCTGGGTCCCCAGGTGTGGGTCCTCAGAATGTCTGCCCAGGCTGCACCAGTGCCCTGGGTCCCCGGGTGTGGGTCCTCAGAATGTCTGCCCAGGCTGCACCAGTGCCCTGGGTCCCCAGGTGTGGGTGCTCAGAATGTCTGCCCAGGCTGCACCAGTGCCCTGGGTCCCCGGGTGTGGGTCCTCAGAACGTCTGCCCAGGCTGCACCAGTGTCCTGGGCCCCGGGTATGGCACTCCAGAAGGCCTTATGAGCCCCGGGGTGCACAGTTGGCCTTCAGAGCAGAAGCAGAGGGTACTGCTTATCTGCAGGATTTACAGCATCCCCTGTTACTGGAAGTTTACACGCATAGATGAATTGTTTCTGTCTCACTGTGAGAAATATGGGCCTCGTGTGGTTCGGGGCGATTGCATGTCAGTGGTACGTCCCGTCCATTGGTGACTTGGGCTCTCCTGTCCCCTCATGCAGCCCACAATAACGTGGTTTATGACCTGCAGGGGTGCTGTCTTTTCCCAGCGCTTCGCGTCCAGGAGAATGGAATGGCGCTGTTCCCAGGGGTGTCCGGTTTCCCGCCACCATTTACCAAGCCCCACACTGTCCTTAAGCAGCAAGAACTGGTTTTGCAAAGTAAACGGACACCTCCATACCTCCAGGTCTCCTCCTCGAATAAGGATGTGGCGCTTAATAAGTTACTGGCCCTTGGAGGAAGCAGCATGACCCTTCTCCTCCCCACCCCCTTCTCCTGGCTCCTTAACACTTGAGCAAGCAAGGAGAATGAGGGAGGGCCAGCCTTTCCTTGGCGGTGGGGCTGGGGAGGAGGGCTTGATCAAAGAAAGCCGGTCTTGCCTGGAGCCCACGCAGCCCCTGAAGTTCCTGGCCGACCCCCCACTGGGGCCCGGCAGGCCTGGGCTTTAGGCAGCTGCCTGAGAGATGAGCCTTCCTGCTAAACTGACTGCTTGGGGCGCCCGGCAGAGGCAGGGCACAGGGGTGCCCCTTTCACCCCATTTCCAACTGTGAGCTGATGATGGGAAGAGGGGGCTTCTGCAGGCAGCTTCTCCTGGGTCTGGCAGAAAGGCCCTGGGGCTTGGCAGCGTGCCAGGTGCAGAGGGGCGCAGTGGAGCACGGAAGCCAGAGCCCTGGCGTCCTGCAGCAGGAATCCGGCCTCGGACTGTGGTCAGTGTAGGCGGAGCTGCGAGGAGGGAGGACAGCCGGCCTCGGTAATATGTGATGGCTCTGGTGGCTCACAGCACCCTTCTTAGGACAGGTGGGGGGTGAGGAACTCGGGCTCCCCACAGGAAAGTCCTGCACCCGTGACTCGGTGCGGCCATTGTGTGTTGCAGGCGCGACATTTTCCGAGGTGGGAGCAGTTGCCCTCAGCAGGTTAAACAAAGGGTGGATCGAGGCACACCCTGCTTCCTGTCCTAATTTTTAGCTCATTTTCCGCGCTGGACAGGGTGTCTGGCACTTACAAGAGTTGCTTGATTTCTCCACCAGCCCTGTTACTACACCTTGACATGTCCTCAGCCCCCAGTGTCTCATTCTCTTTGGCCAGTGGTTAGAGTCACAGAGGAGAAAATGGAAACCTGCACGGGGCTTGCAAATCAGAAGCTCCCCCCCCCCGCCCCCCCGCCATGTGTCTGTCTGCAGGGTTCACCAATAAGGATTCTATATCCGCACCCCCCCCCTCCTCCCCTCCCTCCTGCTCCCCTGCTCTCCCACTGCTGGCCGGCCTACGTCCCAAAACATACTGTGCTTCACTTTAAGGAGCACATAGGGAAAAAATGCTTAAAGCATGTCATTGTGGCTATGTAAGAAAATGCCAGTGTTCCCTAGAGGGATTCTGATGGAGGGTGAAATGACATCATGTTGGAGTTTGCTTTAAAATTCTTTTTGTTTTATAGCAAAGGGAAAGAGAGGGATGAAGCACATCTTGCTCGTTGTTGAATTGGAGCGATGGGTATAGGGGTTTATTGTACTGTTCTCCCTCCTTTTGTGTTTTTCATTTGAAACTTTTCACTATAACATTGTTTGAAAAATGTATAGGGTTCTCCTGGAAACGTGCCCGCTTGTGTACCTTTTTGGTGCTCTTCCATAGATTCTTTACCTGCCTGGAGACGCATGTCCGGCTCCCACACTAGCACTGGCTCTTATGTCCTCGCTTCCTCCCGCTTGGTGAACACGGATGGGCTTCTTTATGTAACGGTTTCTGAAAGCTTTTGGTGGGCTCATCCACCCCAAGGTGCCCAGAATTCTACCAGTAACATTTCATGCAGGTTTTTGAGTACTTAACGCTTCAATAGTAATAGGAGTTTTGAGTTTATTGGACAAACGTTTATTGAGCATCTGCACATGAAGACAAAAACATGAGGACATGAATGATGTGGGGGGGACGACTCTGCTGGTCTCAAGATCCCACCGGAAGCTGGGAGGTGAGCCCCAGGAGGAGGGCCCCTTCGGGGTCCCACCAGTAGCATGGAGGTGCTGTCTCCCAGTGGGCCTGTGCAGTGCCAGCCGTCTCGCCTGTTCTGATATCCCATAGCACTTACCTGCAGCCCCAGACCCCTTTGCCGTTACCCTGTTCTCAGGGCAGACCGTTCTCCAGTAATGAAACTTCTTACGGGCAGAGAGAACTCAGGTTTTTTCCTGTTGGTTTCCAGCAGGCCCATGCCCATGGGAAATGGGGAATGAGTGAGGCACTCCAATGGGAGGCCCGAGCACGGGTGCAGGGACCAGACCTGGCTGTGCAGGCCATTGCTGGCACCTGTCCCTTTAGCCCAGAAGGAGAGCAGGTGCTAGAATGGAGCAGAAGGGGGTGAGCTCACACTCGTGGCACCGTGAGCGTCTCGCTCACATGGGCTTGCTATGAGGTGGCACATGAGTCGGGGGCAGTAAGTAATGAGTGAGAAAACACCAGCCATACCAGACCAGTCAGACTTCGCAAAGGCTCATCTGTGGGCACATTCCCTGGCCCTGGGTGACGAAGGCTGGGTCCTGTACAGACTGGCCTGGATCTCTGTGTTTCTGCTCTTGACTCTGCACTTGACCCAGTGGAGGTGTCCTCCTTGGTGTAACCCTCTGCCTGCAGTGTCATCCTTGCCCCTTCAGCCTCTCCCTCCGGCAGGAGTTGGCCTGAATGGGAGGCCTTGGTGGAGGGGCACCGGTTTCAGAGTCGGGTTGACCGGAGGTCAGGACCCCCACAGGAGTTTGTGATGCTGGTCGGTGTCTGCCCCCTGTGAAGGGGGCACTAACACAGGGAGCTGGGAAGGATCCAAGCGCTTGGTGAACTCGGCATCCAGAGGGAAGGCAGGCTGTGCCGTCGCTAGAAAACAGTCTGGCTTCCACGCCTGAAGTTCACCATCCACGTGAGCTACGGCCCAGCCAGTTTCAGGCCCCGGCGTGCACCCGAGAGACACTCCTGCACGGACCCGGGAGACTTTGTGCAGGAATGTTCACAGCGTTTCTGGTCACAGCCGCCAAGCCTGGAAACAGCCCAGATGCCCGTCAACGGGGACTGGATGAATACGCCGAGTCGTGGCCACACAATGGAATATTATACAGCTGTCCAAACACGTTAGCGACAGCAACGTGCAGCGATGTGGATGGGTTTAGCAGTAGCATAAATATGAGGCAGAAAGAGCGGGGGCTCCCAAAGGTTACACGCAGCACTATTCCTTTCCTTACAAAGTTAAGAGCAACTAAAATAAATGTACTTTTTAGAAGTATTTACCGATCCAGTAAAACTGTAACAAAGAGAGTGAGGGAGTGTGTGCTTTTTTTTTTAAAAACCATTTTTAGTGAATTTATTGGTGTAACATCCTATATACTAAAAGGATAATATGCAAATCGACCGAATGGCAGAACGACCAGTTGCTATGACGCACACTGACCACAAGGAGGCAGACATTCAACACAGGAGCTGCCCCCTGGTGGTCAGTGCACTCCCACAGGGGGAGCGCCGCTTAGCCACAAGCTGGGCTGATGGCTGGTGAGCCAGCAGCACACCTCCGCTGCCGCGCTAAGGATGTCCAACTGCTGTCAGTTGGACATCCCCTGAGGGCTCCCGGACTGCTAAAGGGCGCAGGCTGGGCTGAGGGGATCCCCCCGAGTGCTTGAATGTCGTGCACGGGGCCTCTGTGATTCAAGTGGATGGTGTCTTGGATGGGAGGAGTCGGTGGTGGGGTTGGGGCCCCATCTAACTGTTAGACAGAAGTTATTGTCAAAGTCCGAGCCTTTGCTTTGGGTGCTGGGTTTGCCGGTGGTTGTTACAGTGTGAGAAGTAACTAATTGAAAATGAGCCGTGTGTGACCACAGATGAGTGTCAGGAGCCAAGGATTATGATTAATAATTAACCCAGTTCTGTGCACGTTAGGCCCAGCACTCCTCCCTACCCCAGTCAGTTTTAGCTGGGGCTGCAGTGGCCCGGGGTTTACTGGGGTGGAGAGTGGTATACTTTTCCGTAGCTGCCCTCCCCCCTGCTTCTCTCTCTGCCCCGCCGCCTGCCCATCAGCTCAGGTCTCCCTCCGCAGTGCCCGCTGGCTGGAGTGACCGTGGCCACCTGGGGCTTTGCGCTTCCTTAACCACTTGCTTCCTATCTGTCGCACAATCGGTGCCTTGTTACAGAGGCCTCGCCCACTAATCATCCCTACATGTGTGTGTCTTTCTAATGAGATGCTGATTTCCCCGAGGCCAGAGGGCGCGTTTTATCCCTCTTATGTGGCCGATTACACCCCGGCTCCTGTTCACCCCCTTCTTCCTTAAGAGAACCCCAGCTGCCCCTCCAGCTAGACTCCACCCAGGTGGGTCGAGGGGGACGTCACGGGCTGTGTTGAGGGTTGCTTCTGGGAAGCCGTCTGAAAAGGAGGTGGCAGCGTGCCTTCCTCCCCTTCCTCCTCCTCCCTGCCCAGGTCCCTGACACCCTGAGGTGGGCCTCATAGTCTGCCTGTCTTCTCAGATCTTGAACCTTGTGTGAGTCACTATTTTTAGGTCTTCATTACTCTCAGATTACTGTCATTCTCAGGATATATCGCATCACCACCTCTGACCCCCGTGGCCCTAGCACGATGAGTACCTAACGATTGCACCACGCGTCCTGTGGGCTCACAAGGTCAGCAGGATCTTAAAGTGGCATCTGGACTCCAGGGAGCTGGCATTGGGTCCTGTGCTCCACTCACCGACAAGTGACCCGGGCAAGTCACTGAACCCCACTGAACTCCACTATTTCAGGGAGCTCGGGGCCGTGCCTGGGGGCACACCAGAGCTCGGCAGCCTGGATTGTCAGCTGTTGAGTGCTGTGTGCCCCAACACGCATTTCTGGAAGTGTAATTCTCACAAGGGAGTGTCTCTGTGCCTTCACACCCGCTCAGGCAGACATCACTAATCGATCGTGGCGCTCCGCCTCTGAGCCCAGATCTAGCTTCCGAATCCTCCTCCGAACGGCGCTCCATGTGGCCAGCACCAGCCACCTATGCCTGGCACACAGGCTTGAACCCGCCATAACCTCTGGTGTCACCGTGAGAGCGCCTCCTGCCTCCCAGGGCTTCAGAGCGGGGCATCTGACCACGGGGGCTGTGTGCGCACCGGGGACTGTTGGAAACGGCCTCAAAGATCAGGCCGGCCGCCAGCCTCGTGCTCGCGAGGACCGCACAGCCTGTTCCAGCTGCAACACCTTCCCATTCGCCGCCTTCCCTCTGCCTGGAATTCTCTTGTTCCGCCTCTCTCCTGGCTCACACCTTTTCTCCATAGTTTATTCAATGTCATGTATTGAATCGGCAGGCCCTCTTTGATCACCTGCCTGTATTAGCTTCCTTTTCCGTCACTCTTGATCGTCCTACCCTGCTTTATTTTTCTTCTTAGTACCCAGTCCTTCCTGGCACATGCACATGACATACTTACATGCTTCTGCATATCCCCACATCTGCCACAGCGTCCCCAGTGGTGGATTTGCGCTGGCTAACTGCGGGTGCGCCAGGAGTACCGCGGCCAGTTAGGATCAAGTGGGGTGATACAGACAGTATCTAGCCCAGCCTCTGGCTTATTAAACACTGCGATTAACGATCATTCAAAAGAAAGTGTTCTGTGTCCTCTGGAAGGGGGAAGGTGTGCGCAGTGGTCTGTCCGAGGTCCTCAGGCTCCTGTTCGCACCAGACCCTTCCCCCCTGCGGTCAGTCGGCTCAGTGTAGCCAGCAGTTGGTGAGCAACTGCTGTGAGCAGCACCTGCAGAGGCCTGGGGGCAGGGAGGGTTCGGGGTGAGCACGCCACAGCACCTGTGCCCGAGAGCCTGAGGTTCCCAGTCACCTCGAATGTGGGGTACAGAGTGCCGGGGTTTGGGAGGGCAGACGAAGAAGTGATCGTTTCCAACCAAGGGTCTTGGGTAGTGAAGGTATTGGAGGGGAGTTGCAAGGTGGAGAGCACGGCATTAGGTGTGAGGGGGAGGTCAGGCCACCCACAAGCTCCTGCCCACCCCCCAGTGTGGGCAGCTGCCTTGATGGCGATACCATCTGTTGAGATTTCACTTCCTGCTGTGATGTTAGTCATTATAAACTTGTCGTTTCTTAATCTCCCTCCCGTTTTTCAACTGTGTCCCGAGCCACCCTCCCCCGGTTTCCTGCTATAGAATAAACTCTTGGTGATAGAAGAGCCCTCCCAAGTTTCTTTGCTCTCTAGAGGCAGCCTGGTCATTTGCTGCAAACCCCCAAGATGAGAAGTGACCAGTTCACGGGATTTCGGTCTGCAGCTTCCGCGGAGGGTGGGGCGGCCAGACAGGCGGTAGCAGTCTTACCTCGCGCACTTGCCCACCGTGGAGCATTCGCAGTTCCCTCGGTGCTCACGTAGGACTTGACTGGCTGCTCTTCAGCTTTTCTTATTTCCCGAGTGCGGACTGTGTGGCTCTGCCCGCGGTTGGCATCTCACTCACCAACCAGGCACACCTTCCCCGGAGCCAGGACTGGCCCTCAGGGTTCCCAGCACTGCACCTGCCAGCCCTGCCCAGTCCAGGCCTTTCCTCTTGAGACCAGAGGGAAAAGACAGGAAGTGAGGGTGAGGAAGGGGCGGTCAGGCGCTCCTGTCCAGCCCTTCCTCCTGCCTCGTCCTAAGCCCTGAGCGAGCGAGGAGGAAAGGGTTTGAGGCAGCCGTGGGCAAACTACGGCCCGCCGGCCGGATCCGGCCCGTTTGAAATGAATAAAACTAAAAAAAAAAAAAAAAAAGACCGTACCCTTTTATGTAATGATGTTTACTTTGAATTTATATTAGTTCACACAAACACTCCATCCATGCTTTTGTTCCGGCCCTCCGGTCCAGTTTAAGAACCCAATGTGGCCCTCAAGTCAAAAAGTTTGCCCACCCCTGGTTTGGGGTGAGCCAGGGTAGGAGGATTTCTGTGTCCTGAGGAACCCCCCAGGGTGCACCCTCACGCCTTCCTTGATGGGTTTCACTTTTCTGACACCGTAGGCTTCCTGCGTTTGGGCACCGCTGAGCTGTTCTGAGCTGGGACCCTGAAGCAGGAGGCAGGCGTGCGTGTGCTCTCTGAGCGTCGTCTGGAACAGCCCGGGCAGGGCCACGTGCCAGGCGCTCTGCGTGGTCTCTAGGCCGGGTGTGATGCCTGCCCACCCGGCTCTGCAGACGGAGCACACGGTTCGAAGCTGAGGCCCAGCAGCAACAGGCTGGGGGGGACCTGCACAGGGCACCCCAGAGCCCTGCTGCCACCTGAGCAGGGTTTCTGGTCCTTCCCCCTGGACTGCAGCGGGCAGAAGGACTCCTGCACTGCGTGGGGTCATGAGCTGGGGGAGTGCCTTCTGCTCTTTCCTTTGCCTCTGTTGCCACCTCTCCCTGCCACCGTCACAACCCTGTGCATACACACACTCCTGGAGGGCACCTGCTCCTCTCTGTTCCCATTTCAGTGCAACACCACCTCCTGGAAGCCTTCCTGGGTTAGTCCCTCCCGGGTACTCTCTTTATCCCCTGGCTCAGATGTCTCACATCCCCTTTGTTAGGGCCCCGGACTTGCCAGCGGGTCTGTCTATTCCCAGGCTTTGGGTTCCTTGAGGACAAGGCCCAGCCCCATGCACACATCCTGGACACCCTCGCTGCTTCCTGTCAGTTTTGTTCAGTTTGTCTGTCTGCATTTCCTGGATTTGAGGACAGAGGTCTTGTCTGCTCACACCTCCACCTCCAACCAGCCATTACCTGCCACCCAGGTGGTGCCCAGGAGAGACAGTGGTGTAAGTAGGAGAATGGAAGGCTGCCCGCTGTTCTCCCTGCCCCCAGCCTCCTGCCTGGGGAGGTGGATTTGGAGGCCTGGCTGACTCAGGAACCTTGGTGCATTTCGTCCTGTGAGGTTCACACTATGGGTGATGGGGGTGGAGGCTGGCTTCCCTGCCTGCCTTTCCCTGCCCTCACAGGTCCCGGCAGGCTGCCACCCAAAGCCAGAGGCTCCCTGGCACACTCTGCCACTCCGACATGTACCCTGGGAGGGAAGCTGGTTACAGCACTGTGAGGCAGCGGGTATGCGTGCCAGGGGGTGCCTGTAGGCCTGGGATGAGTGGTGGGGTGAACAGAGGGGGCCACAGTGGCTCTTTCTATGCCATGTTACCCCTAGCCCAGCTACCTGATGACACAAAAAGGCCACGCTTATCCCATTGAGCTCTGTGGCCATGCCCAGGGCAGAAGGTACCTGGGGGAGTCGGCCTAGAGCCTCGTCGGCCTGACGAGGGTGCAGGGGAGCAGTTTGGGTCCGGTGGGCCCTGCCTGCTGTGAGCCTGCACTGTAGGTCCACCTGTAGGTCCATCTTGGCCCTGTGTGCCCTCCCCACCCTGCACTTCTCTGGCTGCGGTTGATGCCTGCTGTTCAGCCCTGCACCTTCCCTTGCCTGCCCATCAACAACACTGTTGACTTTTCCAGGAAGCTCAAAGAAAAGGGCTTTACAGCTGCTGGTTCAAAGTGTTAGATTCCTCACCACCATAAAATAGGGTTCCTCACATCAGCCCCAGCCACAGATGATGCTGTTTGAGTGGGCAGGCGGGGACAGGGTGCCCCAGAGCTGCCACCCTCCTTCCCCTGCACTGAAGTGTGAGGACAGGTCCACGCCTCTCCCATCCCTGGCCTGATCTCGCAGTCCTTCCTCACCCTTCCCTAAAGCCCCCACCGGAGGGTGGCCCTGGCCGTAGGAGGCCCTCAGTGGACGCTGGTGAATGGAAGTGAATCCCGGGAGATCTGTGTGTTTAGACCTGATCTAGATGGTTGCTGTGCCCTCACGGTTTTCTTCTCCTCAGTCTCCCTGCTCTATAGAGAACCTATAAGGCTCTTCTGGTCTTAAATGCCGATTCTTACCCCCCTGCTGTTGGCTGTATCTGTATGCAAGGGTGTGTGTCCGCCTGTGGCCGTGAGGGTCTCTGCTGCAGGTGGCCAGGCTCAGATTTGCCGTGTGAGGTGGCTCCTGGAGCACCATGTATGGGCAGAAGGAGATGAAAGCAGCGCCCCACCCCTGCTTCCGGGGCTCCCTACCACCTCCCGTGGTGCAGGGGCTCAGAACAAGCCCTCCTAGCATCAGATAAGTCGGCCGCACCCACAGAGCAACCCCAGGCATCACACCAGCCCTAGGGGGAGGGTGGCAGGCGCTCATGGGGACACTTGAGGTGTCCCCCAGTCCCGTCCTGTTGGGTTTCCCCTGGGTTCTTCCAGGACGCGTGGGCACTGCCTGTTTTCAGAGTTAACCGCTCTATGTCAGTAACTCTGTAAAGATCTGCTGTGCTCCTCTGTGCCAGCCCCAGGTCCCCAATTCCAGCCTCCCTCTTCTTAAAGGCCCATCCTTAGAGACAGCCTTAGTCCCTTTACAGATGAGGGTATGGCTCAGAGGTCACACAGGAAGCAGCTTTGCCCTCCCGTGGTGGTGTGTGGTGGTGGCATTAGAGTTTCCAGGGGCTCCTTCCCACAGATCTCCTCCTCCTCTCCTCCTCTTCCTCCTCCTCCATCAGCTCAAAGGAAATATTTGTTTTCCTTTCTGCGAACAAAGAATGGATTGGGTTGGGTTCTGAACGCAGCCCTGAGGACCTGCAGTTAGAGCAGTGGTCCCCGGAGGGGGTTTTCTGATGATGGGGAGCTGCTGCCTTAGATGGCTGGGTCCCGGGATACTGTGTGGCCTAGTTAGGGGAGCCGGGGCTCCTGGGCTTGCGAGGCTCGAGCAGGTCTCGGGCCCTGGGGACCCCAGATTAACTGGAGAGAAGGTGGAGCAGATGGCTCCAGTCTATCAGCGGTGCTCCCCGACAGCCTCTTAACACGAAAGCACTTCATTACCCACTCATTTCGCCGGGGCCCCGCCCGGTGCAGGCGGGAATGCGGTCAGCCACAGCCCTTGTCCTGATGGATTTAAAGCGCATGGCCCCATGGGCCGGGCTCCGAACAGACGGCCGAGGATAAATCATCAGGCTCACATCCCCTCTCGGCAGCTAAATTAGAAACCTGTGCTCTTCGTGGAATTTGCTGTGGCGCTTGGTCTGGGGGTCAAGTCTCCGCTGTACTCAGATGGGTGGTACGGTGGGAGGCGTGATTGGTGGGGCGGGGGCAGCAGGCTTAACTGCCACGGTCACTGGGCGCTGTGAGGCAGATTGGCCCTAGGAGGCAGATTGGCCGTAGGAAGTGCCGTGGTTTGGCCATCAGAGGTCGGTGTGGTCCGGGGGACAGCTCACCAGCCTAGAGTGTCCGCTCCGGCCGTGCGCTTGGTCCTGCCATGAAACACCACCACCAGCACTGTGCTGCGGTTCCCTCAGATGGGACATCCTAGCCGTTCTCCTCTGACCCCCTCACGTGTGTCGGGCTGAGCATAGAGATGGGACCGTCTCTGTGGTTGGGGGTGTTTGCCTTGGCCAAGGCCAGGCAGCTCGGCCAGATCCGGTGGGAGGTGTGGGGTGTGTCACCTGGAGCGGTGCGAGGGGATGGCATGGCGTACGCCCCAGGGTGCGCGCAGGGGGCCCTGACCTCCTGGTCTCTCTGTGGGTGCCCTGTGGGTGTCAGCCTTTCAGCAGCCCAGGGGCTTCTCCCCTCAGCTGGGAGGGCCGGTGTGCAGCTGTCATCGCTGTGAGGTGTGAGGTCTCCTCCTCATGCAGGGCATCCCACAGGGCATGGGACGGGGCTGGGATGGGGAGGCGTTCCTGTCTGAGACTGCTGCAGGCCAGGAGTGGAACATGAACCTCGCTTTCAATCCTGGGCTCAGAAAACTCGCGTTTGGGATTTTACCGGTGGAAGCATGGTGTCTCCACACCAGCATCACCGTTCTCTCTGGGGTGTTTTTAACTTGTGTTCACGTCTACGGGCTGTGGCATCTTCGGGCTTCTGCCTGGTGGCCGACGTGCCCGCCGTCACGGTCAGGGGCAGAGCCGCTGGCTTTCATGACTTGGTTCCCTCGCTAGTGTGTGAGAGAGAAGACATCTCTTCCCAAAACAAGACACTTATGTTTCAAAAACTTAATATAAATTTTGAGGAATATTTTCTGATCAGTCTAATTTCATCAGCTGTCACTATTAGCAGCGCTTTGCTGCCTCTGAGTGGGAAGTTGATTGACAAGGCAAAATGTGAGAGGAAAGGAAATCATATGAGATGAAGGGCTTGAAGGGTGGCTGCGTGGAGGAGGTGGTCCATACGCATCCCAGCTCTCTCCTTCACCTGCTAGGCTCCTCGGCTGCCGCCTCTCTGGAAGCCCTGGGCTCCCTGGGCAGCGTTTGGTCGTGCTCCTTGCTGTGCTGCGCTGACACCTGTGCTAGGTGTCACCTGTGCTAGGATTGTGTGCCTGCCTGCCTTCCTGGCGAGGCTGAGAGCTCTTTGCTCACAGATGCCGTGTGAGTGCGGGGGGCACGTTCCAACCTGACGCCCTCGTGTTTCTGATGTTCAGTAGTGGCTCTGAGAGCGTGGCTAGGCCCCTTGTGTTTGTGTGGCTGTGTGGAAGGCCCGTTGTGTTGTCTGGACCACCTTGATCTCCTCGGCAACCGTGAGCATCACCTTGCACCTGGAGGCCTCTGCCGGGTGTCTTAAGTTTTCTGGGCGTTCCCTCTCATTTACTCTGCACTAGCAGCTCCTATGCAACCCCCACGGAGGGTCATTCCCTGGACCTAAACTCTGGCCTTTAGCAGCATTTATTTTTCCTTCCCAGCAAAATGTCAAGAGATAACATTCCATGTCATTTAGGGGGAGAAAAAGTTTCTTCCCGTTTCTTTATGAAATCATTGTTCTTAACCCAACAATCCCAGTGTTTGGAATGGAAACAAGATAACCTTTGCCGGGCACACACACAAAAGTGTTTACACCCTGCAGCTTTAACAGGACCTGGCACTTCTTCCACCAGCGGAGAAAACGGCCTTTCTTGTGAGCAGGCGCAGAGGTCAGCATGGGCCCTGGCAGGACTCTGAAGCCTTTCAGCCAGGCCCCTGCATCGCCTTAGGTGTTGGGTGGCACTGGGATCCCCGAGCCTCTGTCTCAAGTGGCTGGTGCTCTGGGAACCCTTCCTCCCAGCCCTCTGCCGTAGCCCTGAATGCAGGGCCCAGGGGAGCAAGCATCTGGCACCGTGGGCACAGCGAAGCCGTGGACCTGGGTGCCCGTCTCGTTTGCTGTGGGTGGCAGAGAGGCCCCCTCATCCACGATCACTGGGTTGTTGTCAGGTGTGCGTTTTGCGTGTAACCAGGTGCCTCTGGAGTCTGCTCCTGCCTCCCTCCCGCATTGTCCTCTTGCCACTAGCGGGGCTCGACCACCTACAGAGCCTGGAAGGGGGCACCCCGCTGTGTGCTGCACTCTCCCCGCGGAGTACATCTGTACCTGTCACGACGAGACCATTCCAGTGGGAATGTCTGGGGGGTGTCTTCCTGCCACTCGCCTTCCTGGTTCTGTTCCTGGACCTTCTCTCCCCGGTGACACCTGAGAGCCAGTGCCCCAGGCCTGCAGACTGGCCCCCACACGCCCCATTCACCCCCATTCACCCTCGGTTGCCTCCAAGGTTCCCGATCAGGAAGATTCGGAAGCTGGGAATCTGACGGTGGCCGGCTGACGGGGCTTGTTGACACCTCTGCCGGCACAGATGCAGCCCTGGGGCCCGCCAGCTGGGGTGACAGACGCTTCCTGGGGAGTGTCCCGGCCTGTCCCCTCCATCCTAGACACGTGTGGGGTCTTGTTTTGATCGTGACCGCCCCCGGGGAGACACTGGGATGGATAAGGTCCTAGACTTACGTTTGCAGCCTTGGGTGGTGTACGTTACAGACACTTTCCAGCCCCCTGCTGCTGAGAAGCCAAACGCATCCACCCGCCTCTGGTCCATTTTTGTGACTTTTCCTTTGATTCGTGTGAAGCAGTTACCGGCGGGATAAATGCCGTTGGTCCGGTTTCATTCATGAATAGGAGAACCTGGGGTCTCCCAGCATCTTGGATTAGGATCCACGAGCAAACGTGGTGCAAGCCCACCCTGGCTCACAGATGGTAACCCCCCCGCCCCCCCCCCCCCCCCCCCGCTCTGTGGGGAGGGGGCGTCTCCAGGAGGCCGAACTTCAAGCCTGACTCCTCTCTGCTGCCTGAGCCAGGACACAAGGACCGGGTGACAAGACAGGCTGCATGGAGGCTTGTGTGTACCCTCGTCCCTGCCTGGGGATGTGACTGCCTTTGTGAAGGCCTGGGGGGCACTAGGAGGGGCCCGATTCGAGGGGGCGGGGGTGTTCAAGCACACCCCGGGGCTTGCACTCTCCGGCCTCGCTCAGCCCCACCCCATGCCAGCAGCCAGAGTCAGCTGCGGCCTCCACAGTGGCTTTCTGTTCCCAGTGCCAGGCGGGAGGGCCCACTCATCAGCAACCTCCTCACGTCCCCGCTAGATGGAGGGCCTGGCCGGCTGCCCTGGAGCCCTGCCACCCTGAGGGGACCCGTTAGCTGGGGACCGATGGCCACCAGGTCCCTCGGCACGGGTGTTGGGTGCGTGACACCACCGGCCACATGTGGCTGTCGGGGTCTCCCGATGCGGCTAGTGTGACCGAGGCGTTTTTCATTTAAATTTAGAAAGTGGTGCTCGGTTCAGTTAACGGGACGCTTTTCAGTGTGTTTGGGAGAACTTGGGTATGCGAAGCTACTTCCCGCATCAAGGGTTTCCAAGGAAAATGTAGTGTCCGAGTTGAGATGTGCTGTGAGTATAAACGACACACTGGATTTCAGAGACTGGGTGTGAAGCGAGAATGTGAAGTGTTCACGACTTCCTGTCGATTGTCTGGTGAAGTGGTAATACTTGGGGTATGTTGGTGTCATTAAAGTATATTATTATTTTCACCCGTTTCTTTTTACTTTTTGAGGGGAGCTACTGGGTCATTTGAAATTACTGTCTCCCATCATATTTCCACTGCCCTGGACACTCACACCCCTGAGCCTGCTTTTGCTGGCGATGTGGGGAGGCGGGGGAGGTCCAGGAGGGGGTCCTAGAGTGGGTCGGGCCACAGGATTATATCTTAAGAGACCCATGCTGTTTTGAAAGGAACACATTTTAAAAAAACACAAAATATAGTTTGTTCATAAAACATAACTTCTTTTTTCTACAATTTACTTTCAGTTTTATTTTGTGTATTGCAAACATCACTTCTTAACTGCACAAGTGACACATATTTCTTGGGCAAAATTAGCAAGTACTGATTAGACAAAGTTGAACACACATGGGCTTCCTAGCAGTGTTTCTGCGGCTTTGGCTTAGGTCAGTGGTCGGCAAACTCATTAGTCAACAGAGCCAAGTATCAACAGTACGACGATTGAAATTTCTTTTGAGAGCCAAATTTTTTAAACTTAAACTATATAGGTAGGTACATTGTTATTCACTTAATTAGGGTACTCCTAAGGCTTAGGAAGAGCCACACCCAAGGGGCCAAAGAGCCGCATGTGGCTCTCGAACCACAGTTTGCCGACCACTGGCTTAGGTGATCGGTAGCACAGAAAGACCGCTGTGCATGATCGCAGCGACCTTCCAGGTGTGCACCCACGCTGTGCCTCCGTTAGAAACCTGTGCCCTTCGCACGCCCTGAGCATGGTGGGGCTGCTGCGCCACACACACAGACAACGACCAGAAGGGACTGAGGGTGGCGGGGCAGTGGTAACAAGCGGGTCTTCTAGAAGTTGGGCTGAGCGTCGAGCTGTGTGTGAAGGCGGGCAGAGCCTCCCGGACTCAGGGCTCACCTGGTGGGAGTCCTCCCTCGTGCTGGCTGAGCAGCTGGAAAGTGGACTGTGTAATCCTTTGGTGAGCCATTCACTTAAAGACCGTTTTTTTTCATGTTGAATTTTCCCAAGGCCAGAGGGAGGGCTGAGGCTGTTACACAACTCAGACCTCTGTCCAGCACAGGCATGTACCCACTGACATGTTTAAGAAAACATTAGCCATCTCTGATGTGACATGTGACCCCAGGTAGCAAAGAAAAGCTTTCTCCAACACCAAGTGGAGAGGGGCCCGGTGTGTTGGGAGTGGGGTACACCTCATGTTTAGCATCCCTTCCCCCCAATTTCCCCCAATTTCCGTGAACAGGAGCCACGGAAAGATGTTAAGAAGGGAGGATAAAGTCAGTGCACTTACTGTTTGATGGCGCTGGCATCTCCCGGCCTGCGTGCCCAGGCCACCATTCTAACCTGATGATTCAGAGCGAGAGTTCTGGGGTGTTCTGCTGGGCCGATTGCGTAATCGTCCCCCCTTTCTGTATCCGCGCTAGCTGGCAAGGTACTGAATGCAGAGAGCTTCAGCACGTTACGCAATCGAGTGAGTCCTGAAAAAAGTTGGCAACATTTTAAAAAGGCGTAAGAAGAGCTTTTGTTGGTGAAGAATTTCTATAGCGACCACTTTTTTTTTTTTTGGAGTTTTATTATTTATTTACTTATTTATTTTATTGTTTAAAGTATTACAACTAGTAGTACATATGTCTCCTTTTCCCCCCCATTGACCTCCTCCTGGCTTCCTCTACGCTCCCCCCCCCCAACCACTTTTGTAAGGCCAAGACCGCTTAGGAAACCTACCCCCTTACTTGTCTTCTGTAAAATTAGGTTTCTATCTCCCGATTTGTAAACAACAAGGCCCATCTGGAGGGGGGAGACGACCTGCCCTGGAGGCCTCTGGGGAGGCCGTGGTGGCCAGGGTGCATGCGGCACACTCCTAGGCGGGCTCATCAAAGGCCCCCGACACGGGGCATGACTGATGGCTGGTGCTGGGCCGGCTTTCAAAGACCCTTGGTGTGAGGACCAGAAGGCAGCTCGTTTCCCGCGCCACCTCCCTGACGGGCGCCGATTAGCTGTGATTTATCCCTCTCCCGGGGAAGCCGCCGCTGTAAGCAGGAGGAGCCTCCGCAGTTAGCGTTTACAGCGTGTACCGGAGCCTGGAAACCTGGCGAACGCAGCATCCCGAATCATCCGTGACAGAGACCCCGCAGCATCTCCTTAATTTTCATTCTGTACTTTTAATTGCACAAGCAAACCATGCCATAAAAATAAAGCCATCTTCTAAAAAGACTCTCACACCTGGTCCTGCTGTCCTGGCGTGTAACATACCTTCTCCCCCAGGTCTCTGTACGTGTGCAGACATAATGTGCATGTAGTTACGATCGGGGCAGACGTAAGCTGCCTTTGACCTCTCACATTTGTTTGTGTCCTAACTGTTCCTTCCTGTTACATAGCAGCATGTCCGTAGTGACCTTGTAGTGGCTCCGCACGCATCCAGTGCGTTCTGTTCATCATCCTTTATTTTTGTTTCCTGTTGTTAATGGGGTCTTTCCTCTTTGTTTCTGTAGGAGGTTCTGCAGCAGCTGATCGTAATGAACTTGCCCAACGTTCTGATGATTGGCAAAGACCCGCTGTCTGGTGAGTGGAAGCCGCCCCCCGGGTGCTTGGCCTGTGCCAGTGGCTCTGGGCAGCTGTTGGGCACAGCGCTCCAGCTGCCAGTTGGGAGCCGGCACGCTGAAACCACGTGACCGGTGCGGTGGGATTTTAAAGGGTGGGCTTATTACCCTGAGGCAGGAAGCCAAGAGCACATATCTTCCTTAAGAACGAATCCATGGCCACTGCTTCGGTGGGCTCAGGGGCCGGAGTTGTATGGTGGCCTCGGGGAGGAGGAGGGGAATCTCTTTTCTACAATCCATGACGCTGTAGTGGGGCGGGTACCTTCTGGGAAGAAAGTTAGAATCTGTTGAGGGAACTCGAATCTCTCCCTCGGGGACCCCGTGATGCTCTTTCAGTCTGCAGTACGTCTCACCACTGCACCTGAGGCCCCAGAGGGCAAGGGCTCCGAGTCCCAGGCTGGACACTGGCTGGACCTTGAGAGACCGATTGCAATGTGCTCCTGGCCATCTTCCAGAGCGTCGGAGCTTCATTTGCGCTGGTCCGGTGGCTCCCGCACCATGGCTCCTGGCCACCCGCTCCCAGGCTCCAGGGACAGACGTCCCGCGGTGAGGGACTTCATTTGTCTGGCGGAGACCTTGCTGGGTGCTGGGGCCTCCTGGGGTAGGCCAGGGCGTGCAGAAGGTCCGCCGCGGGAGGGGCTGCTGCAGAAGGAGCAGCTGCCCTCTGTGGCCGGCTCTCCTCATGCTGTCACTGGGGCTGGCCGTCCTGCTCCTGACGATGTGACGGCGGCTAGAGTTGCCTTGAGAGGGAAGGGGGAGTGTGCCGAGCGGCTGGCCAAGGACGTGGCTCAGCGAGGAGCCGCTCTAGGTTAGTGTCACAGCCCTGAGACCAGCAGCAGCCGCTTCGGGGGCACCGGGCCAGGTGCGCCTGAGCATTATTCCTGTTGCTGGGGGGGCAGGGCTGGGGGGGGTGCCTCCTGAGCCCGCTGGCTGGCGTGTCTGCCTTTTGTCTGCATGCGCGGAAAGGAAGAGGTTTTGTTGACCTCCGGTTAGTCCTCCGCTCGGCTGGCCCAGGAGCCTCACACCCTTGCACGTTGGCTGTGCTCCCGGCCGTGCACACCCTTCCTCCACACAACCCCCCCCCCCCCCCCCCCCGCCACCGTTGGGCCATTTGCTTCCCGGCTTTATTTCCTGGTCCCCCAGATGCAGCCCATCCCAGCTGCAGCCCTGGGGCCCGGGACGGCGGGCCTCTCGCAGTTTCTACAGTAACTTCATGAAGTCGGGGTCTGCTTTGCTGAGCAGAACTGCTGCCCCCTGATTTGGTGGGAGCTGGCATTAAGGGGAGAGGAGAGAGGTGCGAGAGGGGTGGATGGTTCAGGCTCATCTCTGCTCTGCCGTCCGATCTGGAGGTCGCTGCGTAAGGTGACGGATCTGGAGGTCGCTGCATAAGGTGACGGGAGGAAGGCCGAGGAGGGGGGCAGGGGGACACCCATTCTCGAGCCCTTGGTGAGCCCACCACGTGGTGGACATGGCACATGTACCACAAAGTGGGAGTGGAAAGATGCTTGTGGGATGTGATGTGCCACCCCCATTACAGATGAGAAAACGGGCTCACAGGGTGGAAGTGACAGGCCCGGTCCCTCGGTCTACAAGCAGAGGCGCTGACTGAAATCTGCTCTGTCCCACCCCAGAGCCTGAGCTCCCCCGTCTGAGTCCACGCAGACAGGCCCGTGTTCGGTTGAACTCTAGGCGACTGCCTACGAAAGCAGCGGTGGGCCTGGTTCGACCTAATATTCGATAAACATGTCATCCTCTCCCACCAGCCGCCCTGCCGCCTCATCACACTGCAGAGCTCGGCTACCTTCCTGTCGATGCCTCCTCTTCCCCGTCCCTGCCGGCGTCCCCACTTCCTGTGCCCTCTGGGGACCCCCGATCCACCAGGCACCTCCACACCAGCCCTGGCTCCAGTCCTCCCTCGGCGGTCTCGGTCCCAGCCCCTTTGTGACCCACGCGGCTGTGGGAATTGTTCATGTTGGAGAACACAGGTCCCCTCCTGCGGTCGGGCACTGAAGGGAAACATCTGCAGAGATGTGGACCCTGATTTGAAAAAAAACAAAACGCCGCTTTGTGAAGGTGTCATTTGCATACCATGAAATTTACCCACTTTAAATGTACGATGTAGTGGCCTTTTCCATAAATGCACAGAGTTATGCAACCTTCACCGTAATCCAGTTTCAGGACATCACCGGGAACCTGATTTAAAATTGTGACAGGTGAATAGCGTGCCGCCCGGGGTGCCCAGCATCGCGTAGAAGTGACAGACATCAATCAAAGACGCTGTGGCCCTGCTCTGAGGAAGTGGGAGATGAGCCAGGGAGTGAAGGAGGGATGCCGCCCAGGCAGCAGGCTCGGGGGGAGGGCTGCCTCACCGTGATGTCGGGTCCAGAGGGACTTGAGCTGGACGCGCCCGTGGGGTGGTTAGGACGGGTCCTGGGGGACAGGGGCTCCCAGAGCAAAGGAGTTGGCAGGTCCCCCAGCGAGATGATGCAGACCTGAGTGCCAGAGGCAGAGGGACGTGTTTATGGGGCAGGGCTTTCTGTTTGACGTTTTAAAAATAGACGTGTGAAGCATTTGGGGTTTCTCTGTAAATAGAGAACGGAGTCGGTTTCTCTCTGCGTGTTGCTGGGAGGCGGGCGCTCTCACTGATCCTGCCGCACGCGTGTTGGGAGCATGAGGAGCTCTTTCCGCGAGTGTTGACAGTGTCCTGTCGTTTATAACGTTTCACAGTTTTTGGTTATTTCTTGTTTTTGGCAAATCACCACAGTGGAGTCCGGTGCCAGGGGCGGGACAGATCCCAGCAGAGCTCCTGGCCCGCCCCTCCCCCTCACACACAGTGGCACTGAACGCCTGAGCCGCCAGGCATCGTCCCCCTTCCTCTGTCTGAAAGAGCGAGATGTCGCAGCGCATACGCTTACAAGGTTTTCCGGTGTGTCTCCCGCACCCCCTCACCCACCGGACAGGAGGCTGCTGTTTACCTCTGCCCGGGACTGGAGGGCAGCCCGTGAACGTGAACAACCCTTCGTACACGTTACATCAGCGGTCACCGGCCTTTCGGGCCTCACGGACCCCCAGTGGGCCATGGACCTCCAGTGGGCGACCGCTGATTTAAACTGCTTTTAAGGTCTCTGCTCAGTGCCTGCTCCTCTTGGCCCCAAATCCTCACTCCCCTTTCCTGTTTTGAACCTCGGGTCGGCTCTGGATTTCCTCTCTGACCATGCGTGGTCCAGCTCTCTCAATGGGATGTCCGTCCCTGGGGAAGCATCTCTCAGTGGGATGTCTGTCCCTGGGGAAGCGTCTGTCCGGCACCTCGTTACTGTAGACCCCACTTCTCGGAGCCCGGCTGGGGGTCCGGCAGGACCCTGCAGTGAATACCATTGGGACCTCTGAGAGTGGCCTGGGGTCCCACTAATGCTCTTCGTGGTCTGGCCCTCCGTTCTTCCTGTCCTCCCTCTTATGGTGGTTACAGGAGGGCCTTCGAGGGACAAAACACCTCGAGGAGTCAGAGCCTGAGTCCACAGAGGCGGCCAATGGCCTTCCTTCACAGCTCAGTGCAGGAAACCAGAGGGCCAATTCCTGACCCTCCCAATAGACCGAGGCCTTTGTGCCTTCCTCCTCTGAGCAGGCTGCCCGGCCAGCGGCTCAAAGGGGAGCTCAGCCCAAGCTCATCCTCCAGCTTTCGTTGTCTGATGCCCACCTAGCTGGTCCCGGGGTCCCAGAGGTGAATTGGCTGTCTCTGCTACAGAGCCCCGAGCCCGTGTGAGGGCAGGGAGGGGAGAAAGCATACAGAACCAGCTCTGTTCCAGGGTGAGAGCGAGGTGAGCACGCTGTACACAGAGTGCAGAGCAGGTCATGAGTTCTGCCTGGGCAGGGCAGGAAGACTTCCTGGAGGAGGGGCCGTGTGACAAGCAGAGAGCAGAGGGAAGGAGTCCAGGTGGGAGGAGCTCAGGAGCGGAGATGTGCGGGGAGTCCCATGGGGAGCTGCAGGCTCAGGGCACAGGGAGGGAGGCAGTCTTCTGCGCCGGTGGAGTTTAGGTTTCAGAGGCTGGAGGGGAACGGAACTCCTGACGCTGCTCGGAACTTAATGTTTAACCCTCACAGTGTTTACTTGTCAAGAGTGTCCTTGAAGTGCTTTCCGGGTCCCATGGAAACCTTCCCTCACAGCGCACACAGCACAGCTCTGCTTTCTGGTGACCGGCTGGGAACCCAGAGACCCGAGTGCCCAATGGTTTGCTCCCCGGCCCTGTGGCAACCAAGGAAGGCGGCTCAGAATCTGATTGGTTAGGGGCAGTCTTTTTGCCGCTGAGAGTGTGCCTTTAAAAAGCCACAGGGCTGTCTTCCTTCCCCTGCCGTGGGCCTGGGGTTCTGCCCTCCCCGGTGCCCTGCTGGCCCTGTGACCTGCTGGGTCCAGTGTCTCCCGTGGGGGCTAACGAGCATTATGTCCTTTTTCCCGGCCTTACCCTTTTCACTTCTCCCTAACTCTCTCATCTCAACTCTCTAAGATACATTTTTTTATTTTTGCATTTGCAAAAATCTAAGTTCCTTTGAATGAGGAAGAAAAAGTGAGAGAGACGAATCCTCAGGCATTCGATCCTATCACCGTTTCCTGTCTCATCCTGGAGGGAGCAGGCTCAGAAAAGCCCCGAAACGCTGTTCCCAGTGCGGGGCGTGCGGCCGCTCCTTAGCTCCTGCGCTGCTGTTCAGTCCGCCCAGAAGGCAGGGCTGCCGGCGCTGGAGCCAAGAGCCAGCGCTCTGCTCTTCGAGGAACGCGGAAAGCTTGCTTAACCCCAAGGCCAGGCGAGCGTGGCAACTCGGCCAAGTGCCGGCCTTGTGAGCGGCCCCTGGGACCTGCCTGGATACCAGACGTTGTTTAGTCAACTTCTCAGCGGTGCCCGTACACAGAGCAAATGCTCCCCGGCTGCGGCCGCTCGCCATGGCTTCCGGCAGGACTGTCCTCTGTGGCCGGCTGAGGAGGGACCAGATGCTATTTGTCAAAGGTCTCTCTGTTCCCGGCAATGTTTGGGCTTTGAGTTTTCTGCGTGGGGGTTGGGAGGGACCCTTTTTCAGATCGTCCGCCACCACCTCGCCTACAGCCGGCACAGCCCCTGGGTCACGGTCTGCACTCTTGTGGTTGAGTCTCCTTTGCTGACCTTCAGTTGTTCGGTGCGAGGAGGCGGATTCGCTCTCGGCCTCTGCGGCGGGCAGGCCGGTGGGTAGGGAGTCATTCTTGGTGGTGACCTGTCTGTTTCAGATTGTTCTACGGGATGTGGGAGAGCAGCCTTCCGTCCTCCGGCAGAGGCTGGCCGTTGCCACGCGCAGCGGTGCTGGGGGCGGGGTGGCAGCGTTGGTGCGGGTGACGGACAGACGCTGGGATAAGGAGGCCGCCGGCCTGGGTGCACTCGGGGGGCCCAGGCACCATTGCCCACGTGACTCGGTGCCGGCCAAAGTCTGCGTTTGGTAAACGTTTGTTGAATGACTAATTAAACAAATGGGAGTGCCTGCTTATGTTCATGCTGTGGGGGGCCGCCTGTGTGGCGTTCTTGGTGGAAGAAATGTAGGCGAGGGTTTCCCAGGGTTGCGGTCCAGGCTGTGAGGTGGTGTGTACAGGTGCCTGCCTCGTACCCCATGGGCCAGGGTGGGCATGAAGGGTCCCCATGCGCCCACCTATGAGGAATTTGCTATCCACACTGTTCTCAGCAGTGCCCATGGCACTAACTCAAGGTGGCCCCGACTTATGCGATCATAAACGGCTGTTCTCGTTGTAAGCAGGGCCCCCAGGAGGGCCCCCAGGAGGGCCCCCAGAGCTGTGCCCGTGGGGTGAGGCTGGGATATCGTTACTCAGGAGACATACACACGGGGCCATGGCCATGTGCAGTGCAGTGCAGTGCAGTGCTCTCTTTAAATCAGCGAGGCAGCGCCGTAACCGTCCTTATGAGGGATTGGTTTTCACATACGAGGCCAGGAAAAGCGTGCTGAGTGGCTGACTAGCACCTAAGTCAGAGGAAAGCAGGATGTAGGATTAGTAAGAAGATACATATATGCACTGACTTCTCACTTAACGTTGCCTGTAGGTTCTGTGACTTTAAGTGAAACTACGTATACGGAAACCAGGCTTACTCTAGGTGAATTGATATAATCAAGAATTAAGTTACTACAGCATCTCACCATCGTTATAATGAAGTGGCGTTGAGTGAAATGACATTTGAGGACATACGTGCCATTCCTGTGCCCTTCCCCTGGGACTCGATGCTGACAGTTCACGTCAGCCCGTCCGTCGGCAGACGCTGGTGAGCTGCTCCCTGGGATCGGGAGCTGGACGAGCTGGAGCCCCGCCCTGGAAGGAATGTCCATGGGGGACGACAGTTTCGGGAGGAAGCGGGTAGGAGAGATTAGGGGAAAGCAGGTGGGGACAGATCTGGGGCCAGATCTCAGTGTAACAGCCTGTTGGGACCCCGTTCTTGCTTGTAAAAGGGAGTAAATCCAACAGTAGCATGTTCTATTTAAGTGCAGCGATGGTCTGTGGGAGCGACGGACACGGAGGAGGGCAGAATTAGCCACTGGATTGGGTTAGCACTTCCGGGTGTGAGGCTTAAACCCTCAGCCTCACTGTGGACTTGCAGATCCTGGGCCTCTGGCTGTGGAGAGCTGAGGTAGCCAGGGGGAGGCGTGCCTGGGCCTGTGTCTCTCTGACCCTCCCTGCAGCTGGCTCACTGTGCCCGCTGACCCCAGACCCCAGCACAGCAGTGTGTGCCCCTTGGGGCAGGAAGAGCCCCCTCTGGGAAGGGCTGTTACCTTTCTTTACCCGATCCCCACCTTCGTACCCAAGTGATCGTGTACAGACCAGATTTATTTTCCGCACCCAGAGACCAGGAAGTGAGAACATGCAAAAGTCTGCATCTGAGAGAATCGAAGAGTAGAACCAAAAAGGGGGGCCGCTAGGGATCGTGGACCTGGCCCCGAAGCTCGGTTTTGTTCCACGCGATTGGCAGTGGCCGAGAGCGCTGTGTTCAGGACCCAGTGGCTTCAGGCCAGGCTCAGTGAGAAAGTGGTGTGGTCGGCCATGTCTGCCACGGACTGGAGATGAGGAAGTCAGGGAATTGTCCAGCGCTGATCTGACCCAACCTGCACATTTTATAGCAGCGGTTCTCAACCTATGGGTCGCAACCCCTTTGGCGGTCGAACGACCCATTCACAGGGGTCGCCTAAGACCATCCTGCCTATCAGATATTTACATTACGCTTCATAACAGTAGCAACATTACAGTGATGAAGTAGCAACAAAAATAATTTTATGGTTGGGTCACAACATGAGGAACTGTATTTAAAGGGCCAGAAGGTTGAGAACCACTGCTTTACAGGTTGGTGTGGCTTAATTGTCCGCCTTGCAGCACAGCACGCGTGCTAACAGGTGGTTTCCCTTCTGTGGGAGCTGAATGCTGCAGACATCTGTAGCCTCTGTGCAGCTTAGATCAGCATTCCATTTCTGCTCAGAAAGACGGGGTGAGTTTCTCTGTGTCAACACTCCAGGAAGCAGGTAGTAGAGGAAGTAAGGTTTTTCTTAGATTCAGCCGGTAGCTCAGGCAGTCGTGGGATTCCCCGAGTTGTGAGGTTGTGGGTAGATGATGTGGAGGGTGCCTGATGTTGCCTAACCTTCCCCCACCCACTGTGACTCATTCAGCACCGAAATCCACGTTGCTTCATACCCTGCCCCCCATTTCTCACTCTAAAAACCAACTCTAGTAAGCAAGCTTAACCACAGAGCGCTTATTTATTTATTTATTTAACGTACTTTATTGATTTTTTTACAGAGAGGAAGGGAGAGGGATAGAGAGTGAGAAACATCGATCAGCTGCCTCCTGCACACCCCCTACTGGGGATGTGCCCACAACCAAGGTACATGCCCTTGACCAGAATCGAACCTGGGACCCTTTAGACCGCAGGCCAACGCTCTATCCGCTGAGCCAAACCGGTTAGGGCCACAGAGCATTTATAATTGGACAAACACCATGTTCTCTTACCTCTGGGCCTTTGCATGGGCTGTTCCCGTGCCTGGCACGCTCTCGCTCACCTACCTCCTAACCTCTTCACTTTGGGTCCCAGCTCAGAGGCCATTTCCTTTAAGAAGCCTTGCCTGACTCTCACTGCAGACTCCCGTCCTCCTTCCAGGTTCCCTCGACATTTTTTCAGATTTTGCTCACTGTTGATTTTCTTGGTCTGAACGCAGAGGACTGTGTTGATTACGACAAAGCTCCCAGCGGCCAGAGCACATGGGTGCCTGGAAGGGAGCTGTGTGTGCGTTTGTTTCTCCTTTGACTGCTTCACTGTGTCACTGAGCCAGTCTCATTGGCAGGGACCCAGGAGAGAGTCGTATGTATGTTTTGAAACTATTCAAAACCCACAATCTGGTAGATTGATGAAAATAGCAGTTCTTCTTATTCCTGAAATTCTGTTGAGAAATTGGGTGTCAGCCTTCCGTGAGAAACGAGGGAACTTGTGCTGCTCCTTCTTTCTCTCTTTTTTTATATGTTTCGTAGGAATCGTGTAGGGATGAAAGTCACAGGGTGCACTTGTGATCAGCACGTTTTTATTCACTCGGCCTAGTGAGAACAAGCACAGCGCTGCTCCCCCGGAATGAAGATTTTTCTAAAATTGACTCTCCACCTAGAAAACCGTGTTCCTTCCTCTGTTATAAAACTCAGCAAACAGGAATTCCATATTTTTCTGATGGTGCGCTGGATCAGATTTAGGCTTGCCTTGATGCCTGCTGGGTGTGAATGAATGAATGAATGAGTGAGTGAATGAATGAATGAGTGAATGAATGAATGAGTGAGTGAGTGAGTGAATAAATGAATGAATGAATGAGTGAGTGAGTGAGTGGCTCATGGCTGTCACTGTGTGTAACTGCAGGGTGCCAAGGGCGCGGAACCCTCTGCTCTTTCACTGAGCAGCCTCGGACTGGAACTTCGAGCTCCTGTACGTGCGTGTGTGGTGTGCGTGCAGGGTTTCTGGTCTCCTCCTTGTTTATCCTCTTCCTGTCAGCAGTGCGCCTGTGCAGTGCTTGTTCCCACTTTCAGTGCGGTCTTCCTCTGCTGTGAACAGAATTCATAAAGATTTCCCGTATGAACTCTGCCTTCTGTGTCCGCTCTTCTCTATTCTTTTTTTTTAAAATATATTTTATTGATTTTTTTACAGAGAGGAAGGGAGAGGGACAGAGAGATAGAAACATCGATGAGAGAGAAACATCGATCAGCCGCCTCCTGCACATCTCCTACTGGGGATGTGCCCGCAGCCAAGGTACATGCCCTTGACCGGGAATCGAACCCGGGACCCTTCCGTCCGCAGGCCGACGCTCTATCCACTGAGCCACACCGGTCAGAGCCGCTCTTCTCTATTCTAAAAACACTGGCCACTAAGGTGTTGTTTAGCATCACTTAGACCAGTGGTTCTCAACCTTGGCTGCACATTAGTGTCACCTGGGAATCTTTTTAAAATCCTGATGTCTGGGCCTCATCCTCCGGAAATTCTGTTTCTTTGTTACGGGGTGGGGCCCAGAAATCAGGATTTTAAAAAGATTCCCAGGTGATTCTAATGTGCAGCCAAGGTTGAGAACCACTGCCTTAGATTAAAGCACTGAGAAACGGAGCCTCTGGGAGGGGATTGGTGGAGTGAGTTTGTGGCCTTTGTACGCAGGAAGTATGAGACCATCACAAGTGACACGTACATGTTGTCGGGGTTTTCTTTGGGATACTTCAGCCGAACATCGATACTGGATTACGGGGAGGTGAGGGGTGGGGTAGATGTGCAGGATGTTGATAACATGAAGCTGGGGGGTGAATCCCGGGGATTGTCCGTCTGAAACGTTACACGAGGAAAAGGGAGCGTTGTGTGCAGCCTCATCTTAGAGCCGACGCAGTGTTTCCTGCGGATTCGCCTCTCTGCCATTGGGCTTGGCTTCCCACACACACTAAGAAGAGGTGCTGATGTTGAAGTGCGTGGAGCATCATGGGAAGATACTCATGATATATTCGAGTGGAAAAGGACCACGAATAGTTATGTACAGAATTCCCATTTGGCTTAAATAATATACAAGCCCATATGTAGGAAACAGATGGCGTGTGTCCACCCAGGTCGAAATCACCGGGGCAGAAACGATCTTTGTTTTTAGCATCTCTACAGCACGCTGGTGTGCCGCTGGTGAGGTACTGTGAACAGATGAGTCTAATTCAGTCTGTTGCTCTTTTGATTTAGGGAAGAGTATGGAGGAAATTAAGAAGGTGCTGTTGCTGGTGCTGGGCTGTGCCGTCCAGGTATGGCATGGGCAAGGGTGGAGGGGGCCTGGCCGTAGCCGTCTTGTGTGTGGGTTTGTGGGGATAGACTCCCCCTTAGTGAGTGAGGTCGGAGGGAAGCTGACACGTCCCAGCTTCCTGAGCGAAGGGAACACTCAGTAGGTGGCAGCCGATTCTATACCAGGGCACCTTTGGCAAGAAGCAGGTGGAGATTCCTCAGCCCAGGGTGCCTCAGCAAGTCTTCCCCAGTATAGGGACACCTAGAGCGAAGAGCAGGAGCCACACACAGCCTGGGGCCGCATCTGACCCGCCCGTCTCGGGAAATAAACGTTTGAGGGAACAGCCCCACTGGGTCCTTCCTGTTCTGTCTCCGGCTGCTCTGCTCGCACAGCACCAGGCAGGCTGAGACTAAATGGCCCGCGGACGCTGAGATGTTTTCACCATCCAGCCCTTTGAAGGCAACGTTTGTCGCCATCTGGCTGAAAGCAGGGGTGCTTGATCTTTCCTTGTTTAAGAATCACCGGAGCTTGGTTAGCGTGCAGATTGCTGTGTTTCATCCCCCATGTCTTCAGCCGGACGGGGCTTTTTAAGAACAAGCACCCCAGGTGACTCTGACGTAGGTGATCGGAGCACTTGTGATCTAGAGAAACCTCAGTCTAAGGGGCGGTGGGGAGGACAAATTCTTGGTTACAGAGGAGGAAGCCAGGGGCTGGTGGGCAGGTCGCTTGGAACCTTTCTGTGGCTGTGGCGGGCTCAGGTTGCCTCACTCGCAAAATGCCTCCATTAACACGCGTTTCCCCGCAGTGCGAGAGGAAAGAGGAGTTTATCGACAGAATCAAACAGCTGGACATCGAGACCCAGGCCGGGATCGTGGCCCATATCCAGGAGGTAGGTGTGTGGCTGGCTTTGTGGGGCTCGGCTGTGGACCCCCACTCCCGTGTCAGCCAGGACTCTCCACCCAGGAAACGTTGAAAGACTCCATCACCCATTAGCGATTTTACTGATTTTAGGGTTCAGATACCACAGAAATATTGAACCTGTTTGGAAAGGTAGTCATCAGCAAGCTACAAGAAAATGGGGGTAAAAATTTGAAAATTTTTTTTAAAAATACCTCAATCAAGTCTTCTTTTGCCTCCTCTTCTTGCCTAATATGGACTCGGACTATTTTTAAGTGCTGTCAAGTGGTTTGGACTCAGAACGTGATTTACAGGCCCTGAAAATATATCCTGGCACATGTCGCCCTGCCTCACACGGTTGATCATCAGGGAGAAAGGTTCTCCGTTTCTGCAGGGACATGGCAGAGAAATGGCGGCCACCCCTTGGGAAGTGAGAAACTACCAAGTCCTAGAAGGGCTGTCGCTGTCGACTCGGCCCCTGGGGTGGGGTCGGAGGGCTCTGCACCAAGGACAGTCCCTCTGCCATGGAGCTTGGCAAGGTGGTCACATCAGAAGTGGTTTCCCTGGAAACCGGGCCTGTGGGGGCAGCACCGATCTGGAAGTGTATTTCCCTGACATCCTCCCCGCCTCCCTCCAGAAGAAGCCTATACTGTATGTTTTAATTATCTCGGGAGAAGTGGTTCAGCCTTCAGTCTCTTTGGACAGATGAGATGAAGGCATGAAAAAGACATGAGCAGGAGCACTTAGGAGCAGGTGTGTGACTGGCAGGGACAGCTGCACACAGCTCCCCAGGCCGGCACCGGGGACAGGCTGACGGGTCCCCAGCCCCCAGGCACCATGGGGTGATGGGCTCTGAGTCGGCGCTGGAGCCAGAGGTGGGAGCGGGCTTGTCGCAGTCGCGGGGAAATGAGCATCGTCGTAAATGCCCTTAGCCATTCGCAGCGGTGAGTGGCCACCTGATGGCCTGAGAACCGTTCTGCCTTTTAATTTTCCTTGTGTGTCCACCACGTGTTTTGAAAATGTATGTGTCTGGGGACTAGGTCTTTGCCACTCGCTGCCTTCCCTGCTCAGCCAGTAGGATATTTACAATGAAAGGGGGGTGGGATGCAGCCAGCGGAGTCCCGAGTGATTACACATTCAGGGCTGGCTGTGGGGACTGGGCTTCAGAAAACACTCAGGGACTCAGCCCCACAGGAGGCCCACGGAGGCAGCATGGGGGGGGGGGGCGGGGGGCGGGAAACAGGAGCCTTTAATAAGCTGCTCGTGGGACCGATGTGCCGCTGGGGTTGTGTCCCAGGATCCCCTTTCCAGACATCAGAGGCCTTTCCCAAGCATGGGAATGGAGCAGGCCTTGAGCCAGCCTGAGCCCCGGAACCGGGCCTTTAGGGTGCCTGGTACCAGGGGCTGGGATTTCTCCTGATCCTCCGAGATCTGCCAAACCCGACTTTCCCTTTGAGAGGCGGGGAGAGGTAAGGACATGGGTGTCACTTGAGAATGCGAAAGGCCCTGTTTTCTTGTGGGGTGTTTGTTGTTGTTGTTTGTCTTTTAAGTTATTTTCTACCTCCATTTACTTCTCGGGACAATGGAAGAACCTTTTTGGTGCACCTCACTGAGTAGATTCCCGTATGTGTTCCCCTTTTGAGGCCCGAATGCACTCATCCTCATCTTCCCACACGGAGAAGACGGGGACCGGAACAGACCTTCTGCCGCCTCTGGCTGGTCTGGGGGGTCAGGGTGAGAAGGGCAGGTGGGCAGTCGGTGGAGAGGCTGCCTGGTGAGGATCTGGTGGAAAGGGGACAGCCAGGTGGGCCTGCGCGGCCTGCGGGGAGGAGATACCGGCTTACCTGGAAATTATTATGAAATATTTCCCCGAAAAATATCAAGATTGTTACGTACCCAACATTCGGACATAAGCGTTTTAATATTTTGCCATCCTCGAGTTAGATTCTAAGGAGGAAGGCGCTATTCCTCTCCTCGCCCGCCCACGCCCACTCCCCAGGCCTCCCTCCTTTGTGTGATGGATGGTGCTCCACTGAAAACCTCAGAGGACAGCTTGGGGAGCGACTGCACTGTAGGGGGCGCTTGTGGTATGACAGTAAGCGTCCGCCCTGAACCAGGGGCAGCGCAGTGGTTTGTGTGCGTGAAGAACTCGGCGGCAGAGCGAGTGGCTGCACTTGCTAAGGAGCCCCCCGCCCGCCACGGAAACTTGGTGGCTGAGGGTTCATGTCAGTGAGATGGGTCATCTGTGGCGGAGTCGCCTGGGCCCCCGAGGCTGGGCCTGGGGCGGTGCTCTCGGGGACCCCCCAGCTGCTCCCTGCCCGGCCTCTGCAGCCCCTGACCGTGTGTGCCCTCAGGTGACGCACAACCGGGAGAACGTGTTTGACCTGCAGTGGCTGGAGGTCCCGGACGTGGCCCTGGAGGAGCTGGAGGCCCTCTCGCGGAACATGGTCTTCCACCTCCGGAGGCTCATAGACGATCGAGACGAGTGCAGGGAGGTGGGTTTGCAGCGGGTGGCCCAGCAGCCCCGGGGGGGTGAGGGGGGCAGGTCAGGGCAGGGCTTGGGCCCGGGGCCGAGTTACGGGCCGCGCTCCTCCTCCTGACTCTTCCTCTCAAGCCTCTCTTTCTCTCGTGGTCCAGTTTCCATGGGGCAGGACATGGGCACAGGCACCTCCCAGACACCTGTGTGAGGATCGACGTTGGGGTGGGGGCCCTGCTCCATTCACACGCCCCTTTTGGTCTCACTAACATACCCTCGCTTTTTAAAAACATGCGCCACCTTCCTCCTGCTTCCCTCCTGGTCTTGCAGTATCGACGGACATCTCCTTTGCTTCCGTGTTCTGGTCCTTTTCTCCGAGTCCTAGGGCGGGCACTGTGCCAGGCACAGGAGCACGCCAGTGAGAGCCCTCTCTGCCCGCCGTAGCTGATCGTGGACCTGACTCAGGAGCGGGACTACCTCCAGGCGCAGCAGCCGCCCAGCCCCCTCAAGTCCTCCAGCGCCGAGTCCACGCCCAGCCCGACCAGCAGCCTCTCCAGCGAGGACAAGCAGCACCTGGCCGTGGAGCTGGCGGACACCAAGGCCAGGCTGCGCCGCGTCCGGCAGGAGCTGTGAGTCCCCGGTGACCCGTTCTCTCTGCTCCTGAGCCGTGTGTCACCAACACATTTCTCACGCCTGGTTCACTGCCATGCGATGCAGCAAACGGGGCAGCTCACGAGCGCCCCAGAGTGCAGGCTCTGCTCCGAGCTCGGGCCCTGTGGCTAGTCCACTTTCTGCCCGCCCCCTGCCCCCCGCCCCCCCGGGGCCTGCCCAGGAGGGGTTCTGCTGGGCCTTCAGGGCTCCTGCCAGTCCAGACATTACAGACGGAGCAGCAGCCTGTGTTCACCCTCAGGCCCAGGGTGGGGGTTGAATGGCCGCACACTGGTGTGTGTGTTCTTGGCTGGAGGGAGGATGTGTCTCGCCTGCGTGGCGAGCCTGTTCCCTCCTTCCTGCAGCTGTGATGTCACCTTGCCCGTCATCTCGGGAGCTGCCCGCCTTCACCTGCCCGCCAGTGGGCCTCGCCGCCTGCCTGGCTGGGGAGGGGCGCAGTGGCTCCTGGGGTCTCCTTCCCTGTCCCGCACCCTCAGAGGGAAGCTCGCTGTCTGGCGGGTGTAGTCCGAGAGCAGGCATTGAAAACTTAAAAAAGACATTGGAGTCGGGAGCGATTCGCAAGCCCCACATGAGACTCCCTCCTCACGCCCAGAAGCCAGGTCCCCTTTCCTTTCCCGCTGGGGTCTCCCAGGGTGATGGGCTTTCCGGGTGCTTCCAGGGAGGAGAAGACAGAGCAGCTGGCGGACACCAGGCATGAGGTGGATCAGCTGGTGCTGGAGCTGCAGAAAGTCAAGCAGGAGGTGAGTGGGAAGCCTGTTGTGTGTGGAGGGGGCGAGGGGCCAGGACGCCCAGTAACCATGGCCCGAGGTCCAGGAATGTAACCGCGGGACCTTCCAACAAAGGCCTGTTTCCTTCCCGCTCAGAGCAACGCTGCCTGAGAGCCAGTTGTCGTGAGAGTTGCTGTGGGGATGACATGTTTCAGTGACAGCGTGTGGGGCCCCCGCGGGGGCCTGCACATGGAGCCGCTCGGCCGCCAGGGCCTGGCTTCTCCTGGGGCTGCAGGGACGTGGCCCCTTTCTCCCCAGCCCCGAGGGTGCCCTGAGCCAGGTCCCCTGCCTTTGCCCACCTCCCAGAACATCCAGCTGGCTGCCAGCGCCCGGTCCGCCCGCGCCTACCTCGACGAGCTGGACTCCCTGCGGGAGAAGGGGAGCCGCGTGGAGAGGCTGGAGATGGAGCTGATGCGCTTCCGGGAGAAGCTGAAGGACGCGGACTTCTACAAGGCCCGCATGGAGGTGAGCTTCTGTCCTGCAGGAGGGGGAGGAGCCGCGATGCCTCCCCAGCTGCCCTTGCACCAGGCCTGTCTGCACGACCCTGGGCCTCCCTCTGTGAGTGGCAGGAATAAGGTTGGGAATATGGTTGAAGGGCCCTGGTTCTTTTGGGATTTTTCCTTCTCCTACTTCATGCCATAGTGATGACCTTTATTAAGACTCTTGTAATTTCTGTGGCTAAATCTTGCCCAGACTGTTTCCTCGTCTATAAAACAGAGATAACTGTGCTAGTTCATGAGGTTTCTACAATGAAAGAGGTAAAATGCCTGGTATATGGGCAAGTCCGATGTTAAGCTCTCAGTGGCACAGCCTCCTCGGATCCCGAGGTTACGGGTCCATTCCGGGGAGGGTGTCAGGGCTGAGGCAGGGATTCTGGTGCTTTGGCCACTCACCCCGACTGCTTCAGGTCAACAGTGGGTGCGGACCCCTCTCTTCCGAGGGTTTGGGAATTTTGCCCCCTTCGCAGATCCCAGGGGTCAGAGGCAGTTTGAGGGAGCTGGGTGAAATCGGGGTGCCAGCTCATCCTGGGGGGCCTGTTGGATGGTAAGAAATCATCCCCATTGCCTGCCGGGAAGCCTGTGAGGGGCTGAGCACAGTCTGGGGTCACAGGCTCCCCCCCTGCCCAGCTGGTGGCCGGCAGGTGTGCATGGGGCAGGCTGTTTGGCCGGGGACCTCAATGTGCTCTCCTGCTGCGGACGGGCCCTGAGGCCCCTGGGCCGCGTGGCGGCAGGTGGGAGATGGCTGTTTGTACCTCCGACCCACTCAGGGCGGGTCTTTCCCCTGGAATGTGGGTGACACACTCGCCCTGCCCCCCTGTGGAGAAGGCGCCATGGATGCTGTGCCAAGGCTGGGCGGGTGGAGGTGGGAGGCCGCTTTCCGCTTTGTCCTGGGAATGGTCCGCTGGCCCTGCTGGTGATGAGAGGCATCAATCTGCAGCACAGACAGGTCCTGGTACACGGCACAGACAGGTCCTGGTGGCACAGGTGGGAGGGTCCCAGACAGTCATGTACAGGCTCCCCCAGACCTCTGCCTCTGCAGCCCTCCTGCACACCAGGACCGGACGCAGCCCCCACACCTCACCCTGGAACTGCCCCGTGGATGGGGGTGCGTTTCGGGGCCCTTGCAGGCTGCCTTGCTCAGTCACACAGACACGGCGACCGAAGGCCTGTGGGGCCCAAGCCCTGCGCCGGGAGCTTCCGGGCTTCTGGAAGGTTTCGCACGGGAACTCCTCTTCTGTATTCTCAGCTTTCATGCGTCTGGATGACACGGCAGTGTTTTTCACAACGATTAATAATTTTGCTGTCAAGTTGGTAATGCCTTAGGCCTGGCCGGTTTGGGTCAGTGGATAGAGCATCGGCCTGCGGACCAAAGGGTGTTCCGGGTTTGTTTCAGTCAAGGGCCTGTACCTCTGTTGCAGGCTCCGCCCCAGCCCGGGCCCTGGTCTGCAGGAGGCAACCAATTGATGTGTTCCTCTCACATCGATGTTTCTGTCTTTCCCTCTCTCTTCCACTCTCCTTAAATAAAAAATCAATGGGAAAATACCCTCCTTCCTGCTTGTGCCCCTCCATGGGCTCCAGCTCCCATCGTTGAGAGTAGTCTGAGCCGCTCCCTCTCCCCACCCCCCACCCCCCCACCCTGGGGCTCCGTAAGAGAACACAGGTCTGGAGCCCTCCAGCTGAGTTCAGGCCCCAGCTTCACCCCCTCACTGTGGCTTGGGGCTCATTCCTTCATTGACCCACGGCAGCAGCCTCTTCGTGTGTAGGAAGGGACTGTGCCTGCCTCCCCCTCGGGGCTGCTGTGAAGAGTTAATGTGCCAGGACAGAGGGCACCTAGTGCAGGGCCGGGGATGGGCAGAGAGACGGTGCCCAGGTAACTCCAGAGTCTGAGCAAACCCTCCCCGCTGCCAGGCTGTGAGGAATAGCAACAAAAACAAAAGAAAATATTAGTCATGTCTTAAATGTTGCATTAGTTTAATGAGTTACAAGAGAAAGCGTGTGGTTCATGGAGCCCAGGCCAGGCAGAGGGTGAGTCACACTGTTCTCGGGGCCCATGTGCCAGGGCCCAGGGAGCAGTGAGGACGGTGCTGCACTCGCGTCCTTAGATCCCGGTGGCCCCACCAGCCCCGCAGACTGTGCGCAGGCCCCGGTCAGCCCTGCTCGGCCCGATTCCCTGTGTGCCCCTCGAGCCCCCGAGGGGAGGGACAGGGTCTTAAGCGACTGCATGCCTGGGGCCTGGCGCACACAAGGCACTTGGTGGTCACCACACAAGGACAAACCCATCTCCCAGCAATGAAAACACTTGAAATCTGGGGAGAAGGAGGGGGAAAAGTCACGAGGTTTTGTCTCCTTCCAAATGGTGACGCTTCGGGTGTGATGGGCAGCGGGTCAGAGAGCCGAGGACGGTTCCCCTCCACTGGGGGACCAGCCGTCAGGCCTGGCCTGTGACGTCCTAAACGTGGCCCCTCAGCTGTTCGCTGGGCTGTGTCTAGCCTCTAAATAGCCTCCGGTTCAGTTGGGGCCAGGCCCTCGGCGGGGCAGGCTGGCTGTGGGCAGCTGCAGGGGTGTGGCTCCTCCCTTGTCTGGGCCAAGCCCTTTGCCAGCTCTAGGACCCTGGCACAACTTCTTGCGGTCTGGTCTCTCACTTCTGAGGTGGCAGGGTGTGCAAAGCAAGTTTAGATATTTGTGGCGCCTAATACACGGCGAAGGTTGATGCCACCAGGAAATGGAAACGTATTTGAATAGTAGCTGTAAGTCACTTTGTTCCACGCTGTATTCCGCTTCTGGACACTTGTCCATCCCTGCTTGTCTCCAAGCCTTGCGGGGCCCAACTCACTTGCCACCTCTGATTCCCCCTCATGGCGTGACTCAGCTGTCAAGTGTCACTGAACACTTCTGGGAGGCCCACGAGAGCAGAAAGGGAGTAGTCCTGCCCTGCGGGACGAGCCTGCGGGAGGGGGACAGGCCAGCTCAGTGTTGCCTCAGAGTGGGCACCGGGGGAGCCCGAGCATCTGACTCACCGGGTGGGACAGAGTGGAGTGGCAAGCACTCCTCAGAGGGGGCAACCCCCGCTGGGTTCTGAAGGCTGAGTAGGAGCTGGTCGTAGGCTGAAGGGCAGGCTGTGCTCTGGGAGCTCAGGGCCTGAGCGTGTGGTGATAGAGATGAGCACTGGTGGGTAGACTGGCTGGAACACAAGGTGAGAATGCTGGGGCCGCGGCCGCAGAGGGAGGGCCGGGTCTCCCTCCTGCTTGTGCCCCTCCATGGGCTCCAGCTCCCATCGTTGAGAGTAGTCTGAGCCGCTCCCTCTCCCTCTCCCCCCCACCCCCACCCTGGGGCTCCGTAAGAGAACACAGGTCTGGACCTCTCCAGCTGAGTTCAGGCCCCAGCTTCACCCCCTCGCTGGCTTTATGGCTTGGGGCTCATTCCTTCATTGACCCACAGCAGCCTCTTCGTGTGTAGGAAGGGACTGTGCCTGCCTCCCCCTCGGGGCTGTTGTGAAGAGTGAATGTGCAAGGACAGAGGGCACCTAGTGCAGGGCTGGGGATGGGCGGAGAGACGGTGCCCAGGTGACTCCAGAGTCTGAGCGAACCCTGCCCACTGCCAGGCTTTGATCAGATCTGTGTCCACTGATGGGAGGTCCACGGTTTCCCTCCTACCACGAATCTTGGGTTCTGGGCCCTGTGGGGAAAATGAACACGAGATGGAAAAGCAGCAGCTACCGCCCACTCCCAGTCGTTAGAACCCATGAGTGGGGCCAGCCTTGGGAAACTGCCCGCCGAGAGAAACGGTCACATCCCGTTTATGTGTCCCCAGACTGAAGGCACCTGGGGGAGACTCAGCCCCCTAAGACACCGAGTGGTTCTGGGAGGCTCCTGGGCGAGAGCGGAGATGAGGGGAAAGAGCTGAACGGCTCCCCCGTGTGTGCTGGGCCCTGGGACAGGAGTAAGTCCAGCAGACTCCTTCCATGACGGGGCCTGCGAGGGCCCAGCCATGGCGTCCCACACCCAGCATGTGCCTGACACCCAGAGGCCCATAGTATTGTTTGTTGTGCCTTAGCTCTCATTTCCAGGAAACAGCCGAGAGCTGTTGGTTTGCCAAGAGGACGTGAGTGAAATGTTCAAATAGGAACTGGGTATTGAACAATAGCTCACCCATAGCCATTTATTTCCAGGACCCAGATCAGAGGAGTGACTGTGGAATTGCGAGGCCTGGACTCGGCCCTGGAATATGGGACAGACTCTTAGGCCCACCCCTTCCTTGTTGAGCAAAGCCCCATACCTGTCAGCAGGCGCACTTGTCCAATAGACGAGGCTGTACATGTCAGACGCTCCAACACCAGGCCTGGCAGGAGGTAGACGCTGAAGAGGTGTTCCCTTCCCAAATTGAAACAGTGTCTTGATTCAGAGAGTTTTTCCATAGAGAACGTGCATCGGGCCTGGCCTAATGGAGAAGGGGCAGGTGCTCACAAGCGGAGACAGAACGTCCGCGGCAGCGTGTCACCCTGAGGTGCAGGTTTGGGTCCAGATGCCTGAAGAACGCGGTCCTCAGGACCCGGGGGCCTGGGTCTGATGGTTCTCGTGTATGTGTTTGCTGACCAGGAGCTGAGAGAAGATAACTTCACTTTGATTGACACCAAGTCCATTCTGGAGGAGCAGCTGACGGCGGCTCGGGCCCGGGTCGATAAACTGTACGAGCTGGAGAAAGAGAACCTGCAGCTGAAATCGAAGCTGCACGACCTGGAATTGGTATGACGTTGTCAGCATGTGTACGACAGATCGGGGCAATTTCAGGTGCATGTTGTGCCCTCTCTGACTTCCTGCTACTGGGTCGGTGTTTCTGCCGACGCCGTGACCCGCTAACTGCGGAGAGTTGCTTGCAAAGCTCGCCAGCCTGAGTGGACACCACTTAAGGCCCTCAAAACAGATAGGGCCTGACTGTTGTGTTGCTTTTCTGTAAGGATGGTTGTGCATGGGCGTCTTTTGCAAAAAAGGGCATTTGTGGTGTGGGTTGAGCTGTGATTTGGGAGTTCCTGCAGTCTTTCCAGGACATATGAGGCCTGCTAAGGGGCTGCAGAGCTGCCCGTTATCATATCACTTGCTTTAAAGCCCTGTGCTGTACGCCACTTTGTTTAGACACCACTCAGAGACATCGGGTGTCGTCTTCACCTAGGCCAGTGGTCGGCAAACTCATTAGTCAACAGAGCAAATATCAACAGTACAATGATTGAAATTTCTCTTGAGAGCCAAATTTTTTAAACTTAAACTATATAGGTAGGTACATTGTTATTAACTTAATTAGGGTACTCCTAAGGCTTAGGAAGAGCCACACTCAAGGGGCCAAAGAGCCACATGTGGCTCACGAGCCACAGTTTGCCAACCAAGGACCTAAGCCACTGGGTCAGCATTTCTTTTAGTGGCTGTAAGGTCTCCCAGCTGGGCCTGTGTTGGAGTCACTTCTGTGCAGCTGTGCTTTTGGAAGTGAGCAGGTGCATGGAGGCCCTTCATCCTGGGGGAATGAGGATGGATGCACGGGGGCAGGGCCTGTCCAGAGGCGGGCACGGGGGCATCCTCACCACTGCCCTCTTCCTGCACTAGGACCGGGACACAGACAAGAAGCGCATTGAGGAGCTGCTGGAGGAGAACATGGTCCTCGAGATTGCACAGAAGCAGAGCATGAACGAGTCCGCCCACCTGGGCTGGGAGCTGGAGCAGTTGTCCAAGAATGCAGACCTGTCAGACGGTAGGCAGAGCCCCTGGGGCCTGGGAGTCAGCCTGGCTGCGGCTTCTCCCTCATCCAGGGAGCTGAGCCCTTGGCTCTAAATCTCATGTGTCAGCCCATCGTCACCCCAAGTGAATAGGATTTTATTCAAGGGCCATTTGGAACTGTTTCATTGCAATTCTCCCCAAGGAGAACGTGAAGGGTCTGGCAGCCTTGAAGTCAGGTCATGAACTACAAAGTAAGTGTTGCCAGATTCTCAGCCCCCGTGCGGACAGTCCCGGGAGCTTCCAGATGACAGCACGCTGACGCCCAGAGGATGTCTTAGATCTGTCCATGGGGGACTGAAAGCTCTGGATGGCAGGAGCCTTCCCCAGTGGTCACTGACCTGCATTAGAACCGGCCTGGGCTGATTTCCTCCGTTCATGTCATCATCGGGCAGATGGGTGCAGTCTGTTCTCTGTCTCCCTGGGCAGGGCCTGCTAAGTGTCTGCTTCTCAGGGGAGCCAGGCCTCTTCCCCTGTCTGTTGTGTTTGCCCCCTCACAGCCCCCAGAGGAGGTGTGGGGTTGGCCAGGGGCAGGCAGTGCACCCGGCAAACAAGTAGCCAATCTCTGTGCTCAACAACATCTCGTGCACCTGAGGGTGCCGGCGAAGGTGCACTTAGATCTCTGCAGCGCACAGGAGGGCCTTGGGCTGGTTTGGGGGGTGGGGGGTGGGGTGCTGCTTTTCCAATTCTGATCAACATTCCTAAGCATCATGGAGAGGCTGTTGAGAGCAGCTGGATAGTCCTTCTCTTCAAGGGTCCCCATCAGTTCCAAACCTAAAATCAGTTCATTGAACTATGAATCTGTGTGAGGAGTCGGTTCTCTGTGATTTGGAGTCTCAGCACTCCTGGGACCAAGGTGGGCACAACAGGGATCTCTGCTCTGGGAGCTCAGGTTCATGGGGAGGACACCGCCCCCTTGTGGAACGCAGGAGTGGTGCGGCTGGCAGGGACCTCTCAGACCTGATGTTTCTGTTAGAGACCAGGGTGGCTGGTGGGTTGGGAAGCCCCCCTGACTCAGGCCCCCTGTGCAGTTTGTGAGCCCTTTCAGGTCAGTGCCCGTGACTACTTCTTGGTGTTCCCACTCCTGCTGCTTCGCTGGCAGCTCATGAGCAAAGCGTGAATGGACTTTTGCGTGGATGGTGTGGTGGCTTCTTGAGTCAGAAAGGCCTGGCTTCAAGTCCTGGCTCCTCCACCTGTTGGCCAGGTGACCTCCTTAAACCTCCGTTTTCTTATCTGCAAAATGGGGTAATGAAGCTGCCTCGCAGGATTGCTGTGGTGTCTCCTGAGAGGAGCCGGTGAAGCCTCACGCTGGGCCTGGCCCCCGGGGCACCAACAGAGGATGGCGGTCCCATCGCCCTTGTTGGATGAAAAGATCCCCATGGCTCTGGCTCTGGGGGTGCTCGTGAGCGCAGCGCCCAGTAGAGAACCACTGCTTGTTTTCCCCATAAACTGTTTTGTCCTCTCAAGAGCCTCTGAGGCGCTGGCCTTTAGGGAAGAGGAAATGAGGCTGGTCATCAGCTCCACTGCTGCACTTGGAGATCCTTCACCATCATTTCCCAGGAGCACAGAGCCGGGTGTGAGGCACTGAGTGAGACAGGAGGTGGGCGGGGTGAGTTGCAGGACAGTGGAGACGCATCTAATCCACAGAACCATACACTTAAAAATGTTACTTTTAAAGCGAATGCTGCAAAGGTGCCATCTGAATGAGCACAGGTTGTGACTTAGTGGAGTTTTCGGCTGTTAGTGTCATTGGTAGCCTTGGCAGGATGAAGCCGTAGGTGAGTTTCCATGTGTTGACAGCAGGCGTGTTTGTCTGTGGTGTGCACTGAGCTGGAGTTGGACCACGAAGGTTCATTTGCTCCACTGCTGAGCTGCCTGCTGCTTCGGGTCTTCAGTCTGTTCTGGCTTCTTCGGTCTGTGCTGCTGTCCTTGGTGGGCGATGGGAACGTCCAGCTTCAGGTGCTGCGGTGACAACTGGCGTCCCCTCTAGGTCCTTCCACTCCCGAGGGGGTGAACAGGAAGCAGGTGGGGTTCAGCCCTAGGAGCAGTGCAGTGTGATAAGGCTCCGGGTGAGAATGTGGCCCTGGAGGGCCAGGTGAGGGAGCACCCTGACCCCTCATACGTTCATTTACCTAAAGTCACGCACCTGCTTGTGGCAGGAAGGGGCCGAGAACTCCGGTTCTCTCGGGTCTGAGCTCCCTTTTCTGTTCTGCGTTCAAGCTGTTTAAAAGCAAAGGAGGCAATCTGCCTTCGTCTGTCTTTACCTTATGTTGATCTCGCTTAGACTTTCTCAAGCAATTTAGATATACTGTCTCATTCTTTTTTCAATGCAATTGTGAAAGCACAAAATGAAATCTGTCCGAAGGCCCTGTCCAGGGATGGTAAGTACTGGACATACTTGCCGCAGAGCCTCTACCACCTGCAGACACACTGGTCAATTATCACCCCCCACAAACCCCCTCAGCTGAGCCACCCAGACCCCCACCACTCTGGGGGCCGGCACAGAAAATGCCATCTCTTTGCCATCTCTGTTAGTCTCTGAAATCCCTGACTTGGTGGCCAGGTTAGAACTTGGTAAAAAGTGGTTCCACCAGTTCTACTATCTTCAGGTTTTGCATTGGCCTCTCCACCGTCACCTTCTTTCTTCTTAGCTCTGGGTTGCTTCCCTACCAGGCCCCAGCTGAGCCAGGTGCTGACAGCAACAGCACCCTGTGAGCAACGGAGGGCACCCAGCCGACCACCCCAGGCCCCTCAGACCTAGGGCTCAGGGTGATGGCCCTGACCCGACTTTGCTCTTCAGCCTCCAGGAAGTCGTTCGTGTTTGAGCTGAACGAATGCGCCTCCAGCCGCATCCTGAAGCTGGAGAAGGAGAACCAGAGCCTTCAGAGCACCATCCAGGGGCTGCGGGACGCCTCCCTGGCCCTGGAGGAGAGCAGCCTCAAGTGCGGGGAGCTGGAGAAGGAGAACCAGCAGCTCAGCACGAAGGTAACTGTGCGGAACATTCGGGCAAACAGGAGGCCAGGCGGAGCGCCCAGGTGTCGGTGAGGATGCACAGCTGGGAGAAATGGGGGATGCAGGGCAGCCACAGTGATGGGAGCGGGACACGAGTCCTCATGGAGCAGAGTCCCGAGGCAGCATGACCTGTCCCTGCAGCAGTGCGACCGGACATCTGTGTGTCTCGTTGCCTTCGCCTGTGCAGTGGGCATGACTCCTTAGCCCCCGGCCTCTTGGGCCCCACCCCTGCTTCCTCTCTGGGTCAGTTCCCTGTAGGAAACCATGGCAGCCCTGCTAGAGCCCTCGGGAGGCCTGTCTTGGCTCCGAGTCCTGGTAGAAGGGAGGGGCCGCAGTTCCCAGACCAGAGCTGTCCTGTGTCCGGTCCCAGGAGCCCAGGCCAGGTGGCCCTTCTGCTCCTCCCCCCTGTCCTCAGCCCGCTCGGGGCCTGGCTGCCTCTGTCCTGACCAGCGGGGCTGGTTTTGCTTTCTCCCCCGAGCCTGGCACGTCATGGGTCCTCCCTAACGTTGGGTGGATGGTGCGTCTCGGCCGTCAGCTGAGGACCATAGGGGACATGGCCCGACGCTGGCCTTCCTGGAGCCAGGGCACAGCCTTGGACACGTCCAGAAGGCATGGTCCCTCGCGGGCACCTGAGAAGGGAACAGGGTCAGCCAGGACACAGCTGCCCGGAGTCCCAGGCACCCTGGTGCCTGCTCGGCTCTCCCACCACCCGAGTGTCGCCAGGCTGTAGGCTGACTTCAGTCTGAAACGTCTGTGTAAACCATAGTTCCCGAAGTCCACGTCCTTCCCTGAGACTCACCACCCTTCTGTGGGCCTCAGAGAAGGCACCTTCCCTGCCTCATTTGTATCGATATCCTAAGTCCATTCCTTCAACCAGGAACCCTGATTTAGAGAGGAAGTGGGGCAGTCTTTGGAGGCCTATCAGGGGGACACCAGCCCCTGGCATGGGGGCTGCTGAGCAGGTCCCTGACCCCTGCATGCTCTGGGGACCGAGAGCCTCACCACAGGAGTCCTCGGCTCAAGCCTGGTGCCTGCCCGGGGAGGATGGGAAACCCCTTGGGGCCAGCTCCCATCCCAGCCCAGCGAGCTCTCCCTAGGGGAATGGAGGTCCTTCAGGGATGGACAGGACTAAGGGCCCCAGTTCCATGGCAGAAAGGACCAGGCGAAGAAAGATGGGGGGTGCCTAGCAGTGGTGGGTGGGACATGCGCAATCACATCTTCCTGCTGAAAGCAACAACAATCAGAAATGCCAAGGTTGGAATCACATCCCTTTCTCTGTGCGGGACGGGGCGGCAGGGGTGCAGCGTTAAGGGTAAGATGGTGGAGGGTTGGAGGACACACACCCCAGGCCCCGGCTGAGGGAGAGCAGGGCTGGGTCGGCCCATGGCTGTGCGTTGGGCTCTGCCGCGTCCTCACTGTGGGGCTTTGGGCAAATTGCTCGAGGACTCTGAGCCCCGTGCCCTTCTCTGAGGGTGAGTGACAGCTGCTCCGGGCCTTCCTCCTCGGGGTCGGCTCCGGGGCAGGCACCGCCCTCAGAGCAGATGCTGGTTCCCTGCTGAGCCCAGACCTGGTGCTAGGAAGCGGGGCTTCGATAAGGAAGGAGCAGAAAGATGTTCTCGCTTTTGAGGAAGACTCAGACACGTGGCCCGTTACAGTGCAACTGGCTATTGGCCCCGTCCTCAGGGCCCCATGTTGGGGGGCAGCGGGCTTGGTGTGCTGACGGTGATGTGAGGACACGACTGTGAGCCCCACTGTGCCCGACCCCACCCCCCCTCATGGAGAAGAAGCTCGCCTGGCTCCTGCTTCCGGAGGAGTATTGAGACAGTGCCCAGACCTATGAGATAAAGGCAGGGAGGGCCTCACCCCGGGAGAAATAGGCAGAGCCCGCATAGAGCAGCGATCCTCCTGGGAGCTTTGCAGACCCACCTGTGCCAGGCTGCCCCCCAGACAGGCCAGTCGAGCAGGCTCTGGGTCCTGGCTACTCACTGGGTCACGGGGTATCTGAGGGTCCTCCCCCCAGAGGGCCCAGTGGGGGACCTGAGGTCCAGGGTCTGTAGAAGCTCTAAGAACCACCTGGTCTTTGATCGTGGAGATCCACTGTGTTAGTTTTAGAGCAGTCACCCCAAAGCGGCAGCATCAGGGTCACAAGTCCAAATGCAGATTCTTGGGCGCCAGCCCTGACTGTCAGAAGCTCGGGGGGGGGGGCACTGGCACTCTCATAGGGGGTCAGCGATGGTTGTCACACCTGCCAGGTGTGTGCTGAGCACTTCCCCCTGACAGAAGCTGGTGGCCATGCCTGCTGCTTGCTGGTCCTGTCAGGGACACCCGCTCGTGGTCACATCATTAGCAGGGAGCAACCCTTTCCCCCTCCTGAGTTTGGTGTCAGTGGGAAGGGACAGCAGCAGGGGCCTGGCCTGGGAGCCCCACCTCAGGTCCCGCCCTAGGTACTGAGCCTGAATCTGCGTCCATCACGGTGTTCAGGTGTCAGGCACAGAGCGTGAGACGCGCGGGTTCAGGCAGTCCATGTTTAGGGAGTGGGCGTGGTGGGTCCTGCAGAAGAGCTCCGTGTTGGACCACTGATTGGGCCATCGTCCAGGCAGGACGGAAGGTGGTCTGGCCTGGGGCCGGCAGTGGGGGGTGGAGGGGAGCCGTATGGGGGACAAGGACAGGCCTTGGTGACACATTTACTTGGAGGGTGAGAGGAGGGAGAGAGATGGCAGAGGACCTCTCTGAGCAGCTGGGTGAATAGGAATGTCACCAACTGGATGAAGTCCCCGTAGGACATCCAGCAGGGAGTCCGCTGGCCCCAGGCATGTGGCCTGACCCTCAGGTCAGTAGTGGACAAGGCCTAAGACGGAAGCAGTGAGAGTGAACAGCGTGAGCTGGGAGGGAAGCTGACCGATTGGTGCCCATGACGTTTTTCTCTACCATGAGCTGGAAGTGCATGCCATGGGCTGAGAGGTGATGGTCAAGGGTGTGGGGAGCTCACTGCACCACCAGGCCTGGCCTGGGCAGCGGCTCAGGGACACCACCTGGAGCCAGACTTCCCTCTTCCCGCTCTGCCAGTCTTGGCAGTGGCTGTTGTGCCTCCCCAAGAAGTGGGCAGGAGGGCTTTTCCTTGAGAAGAGGCCTGTTACAGTGTTCTGTGGGGTGACAGGGTTCGGGTCTGCTGTAAAACACAGTTCACTTCCTGAAACTGACCTTTGCACGGCTGGGTCTTTGGCTCTGCAGATTGAAAAGTTGCAGATGCAGCTGCAGAAGGAAAAGCAGAGCAACCAGGATTTGGAGACCCTCAGTGAGGAGCTGATCAAAGAGAATGAGCAGCTGCACAGTGACATGGAGACCCTGAAGGCGGACAGAGCCAGGCAGGTAGGCCCTCCAGAGCGCAGGCCTCCCCTGGCGCCCCTGTCTGCAAGGGGGAGCGTCCAGGATCACAGCCGTGTCCTGGTCATTGATCAGTGATTCCTGGGTGACCAGTTTCCTCACCCAGCTGGAGCTCAGACCAGCAATCCTCAGCTGCAGCAGAGGGATGGGGACAGGTATTGCCTCCCAGGGACACTGGCCATCTTGTTTTTGATTGAGAGGACTTAGGGGGAGGAGAGGGAAGGTGCCCCTGGCTGTGGTGTGGTGAGGCCAGGGATGCTGCTCAATGTCCTGCAGCCCCTGGGACAGCCCCGCAGGACAAAGAACGATCCTGCTCCAAATGTCCAGCGTCACCCTGAGAACCCTGGCAAACCTCCAGGGTGGATTCGCCTGGCACTACAACAAGTGCCAGGGAAGGCAGCCCAGCGCTGGGGCAGCGGCTCAGTGATGCCACCCAGGGGCCAGGCTTCCCTCTTCCCGCTCTGCCAGCGTTGTCAGTGGCTGTTGTGCTTCCCCAAGAAGTGGGCAGGAAGAAGGTGGAGGGTGAAGAGACAGAGGGAAGGCCTCCCCAGACCCTCTATCGACATGTCATTGGCCAGACCCAACATGTGACTACCCCTAGCTGCAAGGGAGGCTAGTATCAAGTACTTGAATTTTTCAGCTTCTCTAGTAGAGCAAAAAGTGGTGGTTGGGATAATGCTATGTATAGTGAAGAGACAGGCCAGGGCCCCCTCTCTTGTATGGCTTATAGTCTAGAAGGCAGAATGATAGGTGACGAGCCAGGTGACTTCAGACGTGTGCTATTGAGGGAATACACGTGGGTCCAGGGAGAGTCTTGCTCAGTGCAGGGCATTTAGAATCGTGGTGCAGGGCTTCTTTGAGGAGCTGGCACTCACACTGAGCCCGGGAGGATGAGAAGGAGCCAGTGATGCTGAAGGCCGGAGGGTGGAGGCGGGTGAATATTCAAAAGCAGAGGGAAGATCATGTGCGATGTCTGCAGGGGGAGGGTGGCATGAGGAGCGGCCACGGGTGGGCGGCCAGCTCGTCGGGCCCCTGTGGACCAGGATAAAAAGCACCAAAGAAATCACCTTCGTTGTTTTAAGGGAGAGGAGGTGTGGTTTCTGTTTCTAAGTCGTCTGGCTGCTGTGCATGTGTTTTGACTTGAACTGTCTCGGGGGGATCTCCGCGCCCTTCACCTTGTGTCCGTATCAGGCCTCCGGGAAACGTTACGACTTCCTTCGGGTCCATGGTGGGGTGTCTTTCCAGGCCTACTCTTTAGTCCCCCAGTTTGGACCAAATCACCGAAATACGTTCGTGCAGCCACCTGTGTCATTTCCATTGTGTCTTCCTGCAGATCAAGGATCTCGAGCAAGAAAAGGATCATCTCAACCAAACGGTGCAGACGCTGCGGGAGAGGTCAGAGGTCAGCAGCGAGGTCCGCGTGCAGGACATGGAGAAGGAGAACAAAGCCCTCCACCGGACGGTGACGGAGACCAGCAGCAAGCTCAGCACGCTGGAGTCCGAGCGGCAGCAGCTGCGCCGGGACCTGGAGCAGGCGAGGGAGAAGGCGGCGCGGGCGGAGGGGCTGCAGAAGGAGATGCAGCGGCTGGAGAAGGAGAACGAGAGGCTGGCCAGGGAGGTCAGCTCCCTGACGACGGCCACCGAGAAGGTCGACACCCTGGAGCGCGAGAGCCAGGGCCTGTCGCTGGAGAACCGCCGGCTGCAGAAGTCTCTGGACACCCTGCAGAACGTGTCGGTGCAGCTGGCAGGCCTGGAGCGGGACAACAAGCAGCTGGACGAGGAGAACCTGGAGCTGCGCCGGATGGTGGAGGCCGTGCGCTTCACGGGCGCCAAGATGGCTCAGATCGAGCGGGAGAACCGGGAGCTCGAGCGGGAGAAGGAGGAGCTGAGGAGAAGCGTGGAGCTGCTGAGCGCCCAGAGCAAGAAGTCGGAGCGCCTGGAGCTCAGCTACCAGAGCGTGAGTGCCGAGAACCTGCGGCTGCAGCAGGCCCTGGCGCGGGAGCGGGGGGAGCTGGAGGCGCAAACCCAGGCCCTGCAGCGGGACCTGGAGGCCCAACGGCTGGCCAGCCAGCAGCTGGAGATGTCCGAGAAGGACAAGGAGGCCCTGCAGCAGGAGGTGGCCCAGCTGGAAAAAGACAAGAAGCTGCTGGAGAAGGAGGTGAACCGGCTGTGGCAGCAGGTGGAGTTCAAGGACACGGCCCTGGACGACGTCACCGCCAAGCTGTCCGCCGCCGAGAAGGAGAGCCGCGCTCTGGACAAGGAGCTGGCGCGCTGCCGGGACGCGGCCACCAAGCTGAAGGAGCTGGAGAAGGACAACAGAGACCTCACCAAGCAAGTCGCCATGCACACCAGGACGCTGACCACCCTGGGAGAGGTGAGCGGGGTGGGGTGCAGGCAGCCCCTTGAGGGGGACGCAGGGTTGACGTCCTTGTCCAGAGCCGCACAGGTGTGCCACGAGGGGTGTGCTTCCAGACAGAACTGGGACTGTGCGTGCTCCTTCGATGTCTTCCTTGGCTCTGAACAGGGTAGAGCCGAAAGGTAAGAAGAACCGGGTGAAACTCGGCTGCTCTCGCCCTGCCCGGAGATAACCACGGACTGTAGTTATCCCAGCGTTCCTCCCATGCGTATCCGTGCGCACACGCACACACACGCACACGCACACACACAGGACACCTACTCTCTGCATCCTAACCCTATTGTGTTTGTTACGGCTTTTTTTCGTTACGTTAAATAGGCTTTAAGCCACATATAATTTACTGTAATTATTTTTTTGGCATTTAGGCTGTTTTCTATTTTTTCTATTTAATTTATTTTTTCAACAACCATTTATCCCCGTTATGCCCTCTTTCCCCTCCTCCCACCTCCCTCCCACAATCATCGCACTGTTCTCTCATGTCTATTAGTTCTTGCTTTTTTCTTCTCTGTTTTGAGTCCCTCCACCACCTTCCCGAACACCCACCCCCCAGCAGAGCTGCCTGCCGGCTCTCTGTGCATCAGTTCGTCTCTGTTTTGCTTGGTAGTTCTATTTGCTCATGAAATTCCACATATGAGTGAAATCATACGGTACCTGTCTCTCTGACTGGCTTATTCCGCTTAGGATAGTGTTCTCCGGGTCCACGCGTGCTGTCGCAAAGGGTACGGTTTCTTCCTTTTATGGCCGAGTAGTGTTCCGTTGTGTGGATGTACCAATGGTTTTTAAGTCGGCACGTCCTCATCTTGATCCCTTGCTCTCCGTCTTCTAAGGTATTTGAATTCTCCTCCACACTTTCATGCCCTAGTTCAGTTCTCAGCCATCTCCTTCTCCTTTCACTTTTTACTTGTGTGTCTCCTCTCCCTTAACCAGGGCTCCGGCCCAGGGAGGGCAGAGTGGCCGGGAGCTGTGGGAGGAGAACCCAGGGCCGTGGGCTGTGGGGTTAGAGCTTGGACGTCAGCCCTCCTGGTTTCCTGCGTGGAGTCATCCCCCCATAGTGCCGAGGACATCTTCCCGGGCACATCTCTACCCTCCGGGCAGCTTTGGCCTGGGGGGGGGGGCGGGGGGGAGGCCTCCGCTATGTTAAGGAACACTGGACACGTACACCTTCACACAGATATTTCTTTCCTTAGGGTTAGCCTAGAAGTATAATTACAGGACCAAAGGGTGCGGCTTGTCTTACAGTTTCTTGGTAAATGGGTGGCCTGCTTCCCCAGAACCTTTGGCCCGGGCCACCTGGGCATTCTGCAGCGTGTTGGAGGGAATACTGTTCTGGTGCAGTTTCTTCCGAATGGCCCGACATGGAAGTTGTGTCTGAGTTCAGTGTGGCTGTTCCCAGGTGGCCCTGAGTGCAGCGCCTGGGGCACCAGGCTTCCATCCTGGGGCTCGGCCATCCCCTGGTGGAGTCCTCTCCTGGCTCCTTGGCATGTGACCAGTAGAGGAGAAAGAGAGTGAGTGAGAAAGACCACACTTCACGGGGCAGAACCCGGCCACACGGCTGAACCTAGCGACAAGGGAGGCTGGGAAGTGTGTTCCAGGAAGAAAGGGAAACAGATGTGGTGAGCACAGGTCTCATGCTCACGAGAGTACAATCCTTGCAGCTGCGACCCATAGCCCCTGCCTCTGTGAGCATGGGTTAGGTTTTGCTGCAGTAACAGGTAGCCCCAGAATCACAGTGAATCGCCATATCCAGGCTTGCTTCTCACAAGAGTCCAGGTGACTCTCCTGGAAGCCTGTCACCTATACTAGGACTCAGCCGCTTTGATCTTACGGCGCCACCATCTCAACACAAGGTTTGGGCGGTTGCCATGGCTGGGGAAAGGCCGCCGGCAGGTTACACACCGGCTCTTCTCAGCTGCGGCTGGGAAGTGACCCAGGTCATTCCACACACAGCCCATCGGCTGGAACCGGTCACTTGGCTTCACCTAACTGCAGGGTGGCTGGAGATTTGCCGGTGGGATGTCTGGGGAGCACCGTTCTCTGCCACGCAGGTGGTCCGAGCCTGCGGGTTTGGAGGGGGTAGGCATGCATGCAGAGAGCTGTGACACCAGGTAGAAAATTGTAGCTACTGGAGAGCTACAAAGAGGCGTGGGAGCAGGTGGACTAACTACGCCAACCACCTCAGTGAGAGCAGCACCCACTTTTGAAAAGTCAATCAAAACCAGAATTTAAAATGAAATCTTCCTCCTTTTCGGACTTGGTGTTTGTTCCAAATTCTCTGCAACGAGCATTTAATGACAGTCCTCCCTAGAGGAGATCATTAGGATGCGAACCTACTAATCAGAGATCGACGTAACAGTATTTCCAACGCACGTTTGATTGTGCCTGGAGCTCAGTGGCTCCATCCTGGCGCACGGCCATGTGGCCAGGCCGTCTGCACTGGCTGCAGGGGTGTGTTCACCCTTCTCTGTGCAAGAGGGGTTCACCCATCCCCATCAACCGCCTGCCCGGCCCCGGTGACTTGGGAAGGCACTGGCTCAGCCTTCCGAAGGGCCATGCGCTCCCTGCCCATGCTCGTCCCCTCCCTGTCCTCCAGGAGCTGGTGCTGGAGAAGCTGAAGAGTCAGCGGCTGACCGGCGAGCTGGACAAACTGGACCAGGAGCTGGAGAAGGTCGGCCTCTGCAAGGAGCTGCTGCTGCAGGACGACAGCAGCGACGGCGACAGGTGAGGACCCTCCCCGTGAGGTCTGCAGGCTCCGCAGCCCGTGCGCAGCCCCCGCGGGCGCCCCGCCCCAGCTCCAAGCTCTGCTCCGTCTTCACAGCCCAGGGCCTGTCGTCCTTCACATCTAGGTCCTCTTCCTGGAGGCTCCCAAGGAGGAGAGGATGGGAGACCCTTGTCCATAAAAGGCTACTTTTGCTTTTTTAATCAACGATTTTATTTTAGAGTAGTTTCAGGTTCACAACAAAATCGAGGGGAAGGTATGGAGATTTCCCGTATGCCCCCTGCTCCCCGCCAATGGTGCAGCCTCCCCCACCATCACCATCGCCCGCCATGGTGGCCCACTTGTTACCTGATGGACCTGCACTGACACGGCCGTAGTTTAATTAGCGACCACTCCTGGTGAGCCTCGCGTGGGCTTGGAGAGATGGATAATGACATGTCCATCATTGTGGTATACATGTTTTCACTGCCCTAACAGTCCTCTGTCCCACCTACTAGTATTTATCCCTCTCCAACACCCCAGCCCTTTAATTAAAAAAAAAAAAAAAGCTTATTGCAGCCTTTTCCTGCAGTGCTTTCCTACATGATCTCATTTTTCAAGGGAATCCAATGTCTTGGATTTTTTGCTGGACTTGTAACTGACGACATCCACATGCTAGATAATAGCACGGTGACCTTGGGCACATGGCCTAACCCAGTGATGGCGAACCTTTTGAGCTCGCGTGTCAGCATTTTGAAAAACCCTAACTTAACCCTGGTGCCGTGTCACATATAGAAATTTTTTGATATTTGCAACCATAGTAAAACAAAGACTTATATTTTTGATATTTATTTTATATATTTAAATGCCATTTAACAAAGAAAAATCAACCCAAAAAATGAGTTTGCGTGTCACCTCTGTCGCGCGTGTCATAGGTTCGCCATCACTGGCCTAACCTCTCTGAGGCTCAGTTTCCTCCTCTGTGAAAAGCCTGTGACGACTCCTCCCTGGGGCGATGGTTGTACAACTGCCCAGTGATGTGTGACGGTGTCGCAGGCGTGTCCCGGGTGGGCTCTGGCGGGATGGCCTGGGCCGCATGCTGCCCGGCGCCGAGGAAACCTGCCTGATCGGGGAGGGGGGTGTGGCAGCTGGGAGAGGCCGGGAGCTTGTGGGTGGAAAGGCAGACAAATGGTACTATGGCGTCTTTGTAATGTTCAGAAAATACAAGATCTTGGAGGGCAGGAATGAATTGGCATTAAAGACGACACTGGCCTTGAAAGAAGAAAAGATCGTGTTCCTGGAGGCTCAGGTGGAAGAGAAGGCCAGCCTGGCCCGCGAGCTGCAGAAAGAGCTCCAGGTGGTAAGAGCTGCCGCCGCCGGGGACGGGGACGGTGCTGGGTCCCGCCGGGAGGTCCCTGCCTCGCCCCTCCCCTCCCGGCGCCTCGCCCGGGCAGCACAGGGGCAGCCTGGGCGCCCGCCTCATGGAGCAGGTGTGGGTGAGCCGCAGGGTCGGAGGGAGCTATTTCGGATCATGCCGTCAGGGCTGGACAGCCAGAGAGTGAATCAGGTTTGGGGGGAGAGGAGGCGAGATCTGGGGACCCTGGTGAGAACCTACTGGAACGGGCGTGGGGCCCCAGACAGTCTCCTGGGCACCCTCGATGGGGACACACAGGTGCACAGAGGCGCATAAGGGCGTGCAAGTCTGCTCCTGGCGCACACGTGCTGTCCACATGCGTGCTGACCATACACGTGTTCTCCACACAGTGCTCTCCGCACACATGCACACAGGCACGTTTCTTGGTTGCGTGATTGGATAAGGAATCTAGAACAAAGCAATTCTAAAGCCGATAGGGGCTTTCTGACATCACCCGGTCCCTTTCCTCCCAGCGCACCTCCATCCTGGGGAGCGGACCACCGAGGCTCAGGGAGTGAGGAGACGGGCCTGTCGTGTGGCTACAGTCAGGCTGGGGCGGGATGGGGTCCCAGGCGCCTGCCCTTCCTGTCATCCTTGGAGGAAGGAGAGCAGGACAGAGTGGGTGTGCATCTACACCAGAGCTCCTGCAGGGTGTCCCCTTGTCCAGCCGCTGCGGGGGAGGGTGGGTGTGGGGGGGGCCGATCCCTGGCTGCCGCGGGCTCTGCGCCAGCCTCTTCCCGCCCCACATCTGCTTCTGTGCTCCTGTGCCCGCAGCTGAAGGAGTGTGAGCTCCTCAGGCAGAGCCAGGAGGGGAAGCACCTGCAGAACTCGCTGAGACACCCTGCGGGGACCCCGGCGGCCGGGCACCAGGAGAAGGAGGGCTGGGGGCCGAGCCACAAGGAGGCCACCATGGAGCTGCTCCGGGTGAAGGACCGGGCCATCGAGCTGGAGCGGAACGTGAGTCGCTGCCCCGCCCCGTCGCGCAGGCCATCCCCCTCCTCATCCTGGTGACACACCTCACGGGAAAGGACACCGGGTGTAGAATCTGCTGGCCTACCCCGGTCTAGCTGGACTCCTCTTGGTGTGTCCTGGCAGCTCCTGGGAGCTCTGGGTTCCTTCAGCCTTCCTCACGTAAGGGCGCAGTCACATTTCCGCTCGGTGACCTGCCCTCCCCTGCCCTTCAGACCTGGCCGGTCGCTCGCACGCCGGACTCTTTCCATCCCACTGTGCCGGGGTCGGCAAGCCAGGCCTGGCGCCTGCTCCTGTGAGAAGGTTTTATTGGAACAGACGTGCCCTCGGTTTACCTGTCGTGTGGGCAGGGCTAAGTGGTGGGGTAGAGACCACAGAGCTGGCACCCAAAATATTTACTATCTGGCCCTTCGCAGAAAAAACTCAGCCAGTGTATGTGTGAACCCCTGATTTTATTCCACCACCTGACGGCGAGAAAGCTGAGACAGTCTGAGGCTTGACCAAGGGCCCATGCTAGTGCGGTAGCCCATGGAACCTGGCGACCCCCGTGCCCTGGCTCCTGGCCAGGTGGTGGCAGATGGGAGGTCTTGGTCAGCCTCCTGGAGCACGAGCCACCTCATTGGCCGCGAGCAGCTCACCGAGACGCACTCTCGGGTGTTCACCAGGAAACTAAGGAAAGCAGAGCAAGGCCGCGCTTGCCTCTGCCTCACACTCACTCACTCCAGTTCCGGCAGAATCCCCTTCATGGGTGTTCTTTCTGTCTTGAAAGCACATACCCCCAAATAGGTGTGTTTTTCCCAATTGTGTGGGGTTTTTTTTCCAAGAGAGAAGTCTCTCACCTGGAGGACGCAGGCTTTGGCCCCCAAAGCATCCATTTGGAGGATTCCTTACAACTCAAGTACGTTTGCCATTTGCCAGGGGGTGTCTGACGGTCTCGTGCTTCCCCCTAGAACGCGGCCCTGCAGGCCGAGAAGCAGCTGCTCAGGGACCAGCTGCAGCACCTGGAGACCCAGAACGTGGCCTTCAGCAGCCAGATCCTGACGCTGCAGAAGCAGAGCGCCTTCCTGCAGGAGCACAACACCACTCTGCAGACCCAGACGGCCAAGCTGCAGGTGATGCGCAGGGCAGAGCACGGGGGTTGGGGTTCCGTGCGTCCTGTTGGGAACAGGCTCATTGGAAACGGGTGCGTCGCCTCAGGGCCTTTGACGGTGGCGATGGTTGGTGAGCCGGGTTCCGTGAGGGAGCATATGGCAGCGGCCCCGTCTGTTTCCCAGTCTCCTCCTGGAAACGTGCTTAGGGATGACTTGGAAAGGAGTCTCTGGGGTCGACTACGTTTGGCTCAAGAGTTGACCAGGCTTCTTTGCTGTCGGGCCCGTCGGAACCTTTTTAAAGCTACTGTGGGTCTTTCATCTCCACCAGGGAAGTCGGGTGTGAAGGGGCTCCTGGGCTGGCGACAGCATTGAGCAGAACTGGGCCACACAGGTTAGGGCGTTGGTTAATAGTTATGTTAACAGATGTGGGAACACACGTGATCGTTTATTAATGCCATGCCCGAGAAAAGTGTTTGAAAATATGTAACTCGGGGTCAGGGACAGTAAACAGGAAGCCGTTTGGCAAGGAGATTGGGATTTGTTCTGTTAAAATAGGGTCTTCGTTGGTAGTTTCGTTTTTGTTGTCTTGTTGCTGTTGTCGTGTCTTTGTCTGGCTTTGACATCAGGGTAATTCTGGCCTCAGAATGAGTTAGGACGGGTTTCTTCCTCTTCAGTTTCCTGATGGTTTTGGATGTTGGATGGTTCTGTAAATAGCAGGTTAAATTGGTTGGTCGTGTTGTTCAGATTTTCTGATTTTCTATGTATTTAACTTCTCATAGGCTTTTAACAGTCGTCCAGGAGGGCACCCAAGGTGCTTATCCAGAGAAAGGGCATGATTGGCCCAAAGAAGGTCACATGTGTGGGGAGGGCCGCAGACTCAGTTTAGCACCATATGATGGTCCGAGTCTGCCGGACTATCCCCTCAGGCAGGGCCGGGAGGGGGAGCACCTGCAGAACTCGCTGAGACACCCTGCGGGGACCTGGGTGGCGGGTCACTAGGAGGAGGACTGGGGGCCGAGCCACAAGGAGAAGGAGGGCTGGGCCCTTCCCAGCGCAGTTCCTTACGTGCTGGTAGAACTGTCCTCCGCACGGCTGGGGTCCGCCTGCCCTGAGGGTCCCTGCTCTTTTGGTGTCTGCACTTGCCCTACTCATCGCCTCCTCCCTCCGGGCAGGTGGAGAACTCCACCCTGAGCTCCCAGAGCGCCTCGCTCACCGCGCAGTACACGCTGCTCCAGAACCAGCAGGCGGCCAAGGAGAGCGAGCATGAGAGCCTGCAGAAGCAGCAGGAGCAGCTGGCGGCCGCCCACGAGGCCCTGCTGCAAGACCACGCGCGCCTGGGCGCACTCCACGAGCACCTGTCTGTGGAGCACGAGGCCCTCCTCGGCCAGCACAGCCGCCTGAAGACGCTGCACCGGTCCCTGGAGCTGGAGCACAATGCCCTCGGAGAGAGGTGCGTGCCGGGCTCCCCCAGGCTCCCGTCCCCCTTTGCTCTGGCCCCTCGTGGTTCCCCTGGATCTGCTGCTTCACAGGAGAGAAGTGAATGGAACGTCCCCCTCAGCGATGTGGGGTGGGTGCAGCTGGAGGCTGAGGGGCAGGAGGGTCCCCGAGGGGAGAAGGGTGTGCCCAGCTGATCCCGGCTCAGGGAAACCATGTGTCAGCATTGGGGTCCCTGCTCCCCTGGGGACTCGTGCCCCCTCTTCCTCTTCCCTCCAACCAAGAACAAGGTGGGACGTTCACCACAGCGGCCGATGTACAGGGACGTGCCTTGCCAGCTTCCAGGCCTTTTCTTCCTTGTCAAAGACTCAGAGTCTGGGCTTTTTTTTTAAATTTTGGAAACTTTTGAATATATGGTCATGGTTCCCCGTGGGGTAACGGAGGGAGGCTGCTTTGACAGGGACTAGAAGGGACCCTAGAGACACGTCGGGTGGAAGGAGGGGGACTTGGCTCCGGGACCGGAGGAGACCCCCAGAGCTGGCCCAGTGTCTGTCCCATCTGCCATCCTCCCGTTCTCTGTCTGGCTCCGCTCCCTGCCCATCCCCGCCGCCCTCAGCTCTGCAGAGAGAAGCCGCTCCTGGAGGCTGTGCAGTCTCCTGGGGGGTCCGTTCCGAGCGGGTGTTTTCCTCCTCAGGCACGAGGACCTGCTGAAGCACAAGGCGGAGCTGGAGGAGCTGGAGAAGGTACTGACCACCGAGCGGGAGGCCCTGCAGCAGGAGCAGAAGACCAGCGCCATTGCCACCAGCGAGAACCAGAGGCTGCGGCAGGAGCTTGACAGGTAACCGCCTCCGCCCCCTGCAGCGCCTCTGCCAGGTTTCATTCAGAGCAACTCACTCAGCACCCACTGAGCTGAGCTCAAGCGAGTCTCCTGGTGACGGTGTATTTTTACCAGCCCTGTCATGGTCACAGCTGGACGGTCACAAGGTAAAGGCACGCAGCTGGTGGCCGGGAGGGGAGGACTGGCGACACTGGGATGCTGCAGTGTCTAGGCCTGGTGACCTCCCCTGCACCTTGATGATGGTGATGATTGTATCGGGCGAGGGCCCCTTCATCCTCCACCGCCAGCCACCCTGTGAGGGACAGGTGCTCGGTCCCCGGCATTCACGCATTCCCTCTTGGTGAATTCACCTCCTCCCTGAAATGCACGTGAACCCCCAAATCGGCAGCCGTAGCCTTTCATGGGCCTGTCCAGAGTGGGAGATACTGGAGTCGCCGATGGGCACATTGCAGGGGAGGCTGAACAAGACCTTTGGCTCCTGCCTTGTTTCAGCTCTCACACTGCAAACCAGTGTCCCTTCTGTGGCCCACTGAGTGCCATGGAGTTCTGTTTTCGTGCTTTTCGGTGGCGATGTCGCTGTTTGAAATGGCCCCTAAGTGGAGTGCTGCAGGGCTGTCCAGTGTCCCCAAGTGCAAGTCTGCGCTGAGCCTCATGGGGAGTAAAGGAGCGGCATTTGAGACTCACAGGAAGCGGCAGGGACAGTTTCAGTGTCCACTAAATGAGTGTTCTCGGTGGTTTGATAGGACATCATACTGTGAACCATGAGAATTAACTGCGTTATTGTTATTCCTCTTTAAAAAAAAAAAACAGATGAGGAAAGAGGCTCAGTGAGATTCAATAACTTGCTCAAGTTCGTGCTCCTAGTCAGTGGCCCAGTCAGGATTCAATCCAGGTCTTGTCTCAACCCAGAGGCACGGCCACATGAAGCCTTCCTTCCCACAGCCTTGTCTAATATGTATTGGGGGCTACAGACTCAGGTGCCTCCAGGGCCAGGCAGGTCCAGCCGGTGGGGAAGGAGTGTCAGCGTCAGAGCAGACCCTGGTGGGGAACACACACCCTCTAAGGGCTGTCAGCTGGGGGGCAGACCCGGGCTGCCAGGTCATTCTTTTGTTTATGCTCCCCGCCTCCCCCCCTCCCCCCGCCTCCCAAGAAGCTAGATATCGAAATGTTGATGTGAAACTTAAAATTTTTTAAATGTTGATAAACTAATTAATTTACAAAAAAACTGTGTGAGCCAAACTGGACACATCTGTGTTCAAATTGAGTCCATGAGCCTCTGGTCATGTGAGCTTTCTAGTATAAATCGTCCCCCAGGAAACCCAGTTGGGTAATTATGATGAGATGATGATGATGATGATGATGATGATGATGATGATGATGATGATTTCAGTGGATTTACATCATACTCAGAATCTCATATTTTATTTATCTCAGGAGTTGAAATTAGAAAGGGGCTTGGAATTGGAAGAAGAGCTGGGCACAGACATAGAGTTTTCACTGTCGGTGTCCAGCAAAAATGTTCTGATTCAATGTTTTTTAAGAGTTTTAATAGGAGAACCCTTTTTTCCAAGTCGGCAGGTCCGCCAAAGCCTTACACAGAAAGGACTTTCACAGGGTGCTCTGCTGAAGAGGTGTCCGCGCCTGCCTGCCCTGTCCCCCCAGCCCACAGAAGTGACCGGGGCTGGCCTCATAGAACCCCAGCGGACCCAATGTGAAAACCGCTGATTTTGTTCAACCCTCATTCACACACGGAAAAAATTCAGAGAGGTTGTGGTTTTGATTAAGGTGCACACCTGGGACGGAGGCTGGGAGCGCTCCTCAGCCCTTGGCCCTGTGGCTCTCGCCCTCCAGGGCCAACTTCCTGCACCAGCAGCTGAAGGGGGAGTACGAGGAGCTGCACGCCCACACCAAGGAGCTGAAAACCTCGCTGAACAACGCGCAGCTGGAGGTGAACCGCTGGCAGGCCCGGTACGACGAGCTGAAGGAGGAGCACCAGAGCATGGACCTCTCGCTGACCAAGCTGGACCACCACTGCGAGGTGAGGCCGGGGCTGGTGGCTCAGGACATGGGCCTGTTCCCCGGGCGACAGAGTGGCTCAGCCAGGTGGGAAGGGGTCCTCACTGGCATCTGTGCTCCAAGACTGTGTGTGAGTGTCACACAGAGGCCGAGAGGAAGCCAGGGACATTGGAAGGGGACAAACCCCATGCCTGGAGTGGATGTGTTAGAAACACCTTTCACCTGACCTTTGCTTTTTGCAGGGTCAGGGCAGTGCATGGAAACAGCCAAGTACTGTTTCATTTCCGAACCCTCGGCTGAGCATTTTGCTGTGTGCTCACCCGTGTCCTCTCATTTATTTCTTGCAATGATGTTGTGAGCTGGGGTACCCATCCTCGTCCCTCTTAAGTAGTGGGTTGCAACCCAGTTTGTCTAAAGCCAAAGCTTGCGACTTTCCTGCTACACCAACTGGGATGATATTCTAGAGCAGGAGTTGGCCAGCCTCAACCCAAAATTCAGATCTAGCCCCCTGACCTGTTTTGACATATTTGTGAACCAGAAATAGCTTTTACAGTTTTCAGTGGTTGGGAAAAATAAAAAGAAGGATAATAATTGGTGACAAATGAAAATGATATGGCATTTAACTGTCTGTGTCCAGGAGTAAAGTTTTTTGTTGTTGTTGTTTGTTTTGTTTTTTAACACAGCCACACCCACACATGTACATTTTATCTCTGGCTGTTTTCCTGCTGTAATAACAGAGTTGAATAGCTGCAACAGAGACCACCACCCTGCCTGGAAAACTTAAAATATTTACTATCTCGCTTTTTACAGAGAAAGTGTGCTAGCCCCGCCTAGAGCAGAGATGTCCAATAGGAATATAATGCAGGCCAGCATACATAATACAACATTTTTTAAAAATTAAAGGAAACAGGTGGGATTAATTTTAGTTACATATTTTATTTAGCTGTTATATCTACAATAGCACAGGTAACCCCAAAAAGTTTATTAACGAGATTTTTAAAAAATGTTTTTGATTTCTTTTTGCGAGAGAGAGGAAGAAACATTGATGAGAGAAACATGGATCGGTTGCCTCCTGCACGCCCTCCTCCTGGGGATCGAGCCTGCAACGTAAGCATGTGCCCTGACCAGGAATCAAACCTGTGACCTGTTGATGCCTGGGACGATGCTCAACCAACTGAGCCACGCCAGCTGGACAGCTTATTAATGAGATGTTTTCAAATTGTTAAATCCCCAGAACCTGTTGTATACCTTTGCACTTACGGCACGTCTCAGCTCAGACCGGCTGCGTGTTCAGTGCTCAGTGGCCACGTGGCCAGTGGCTGCCTGAGTGGACGGTGCACTTGGCCGTCCCCGTGGCATTGGCTGTGTTGGTCATTCCCACGGGACACCGGAACGGCCCTCTTTGTGCACGTGGCCTTTTTCTTCTGGAAGTCGGTTCCCCGCAGTGGGACCGGGGCGCGTGGTGTCTGAGACGTTGTCCGTGTGTGTTTTAGCTGCTCTCCCGCCTCAAGGGGAACTTGGAGGAAGAAAATCATCACCTCGTGAGCCAGATCCAGATGTTGAATGAGCAGAACCAGAGGCTTCTAGAGCAGAACATGGAGAACAAGGACCAGTACCACGAGGAGCAGAAGCAGTACATGTAAGGGGTGTGGGCTGCCCTGTCCACGAAGGGGTCCTGGCTTCCAGCCCCACGCCTGGGCCTCGACATTCTGGGCAGAGCCCCCTGTCGCACTGGTGTCCCAAGGGAAGGGGTCAGACCATCTTCCCAGCACATCCTCCGTTCATTTTCCTGGAATGGTGCTAGATTTCTGCAGGTAGGGGTGGTTGGCTTTTCAAAGATACAGCCCACTGTCAGATGGTTCTTAATCTGCTTTTGGATTCAGTTCAGATTTAAAAATATGATGGCGGTAGAGTGGTGCCTAGGGAAGGAATTCAGATTGCGGGCCAAGCCCTTTCTGTGTGTTTTCCCTTAACAGGCTGGAGAGAGGGTCGTTGGTGCACCCTGGTTGTCCTCCCTCTGCCGACATGACACATTCCTGGCTTTGGCGTAGGCCCTGCGAGGTGCACAGAACCAGTGACCTGGTGGCCAGGAACTAGTAGGCGTGATGGGATGTGAGCAGAGCTGTGTGCACGGCAGACAGATGTTGAGGAGCTTCATAGAGGCCTAGAAGGAAGCATGGTGGTGGGAGTTGGGGTGCTGCTGCTGACCCGGATGGGGACAGGGCTGGCCGGTGCAGGGACATGGAGCACGGGTGGTCTGGATGCAGGGAAGGGGCAGGCAGTGGCAGGAGGGAGGCTGCAGCAGGCGGCGCTCAGCTGGGGAAGGCGCCCATGCCCAGCTAAGGAGTCGGGTTCACTGGGAAGTGAGTGTTTATGGGAAGCTGGTCTACAGGCCTCGGAGCTGCCAGGAAGGAGGGCGGGAGGAAGGGCCTTGGTGTTGGAAGCCTTGTGGTTGGAAGCCCAGTAACCCGAGATGCATCTTGTGGGCCCAGGGTGGTCTTCCCCCCTTGGTGCTGTGCTGCGGGACTGTCCTTCCTTGTGGTCAGGAATGGCTGGCCATGGGGGACAGAGGGACTTGGTCACAGTGAACCTGGGGCACTGTCCCAGCTCCCCGGGTAGCGGGGCGGGGCTGCTTTACTGTTCTCTTGGATTCTTCTGCTCGTCTACAGGTGGTTGCACCAACCCAGGATGGTTCACGTGGAAAGCCACACTGTAGTTTTGGGGTAGAAATGACTGTGGCCTGAAGTTGGCTCTCTGTGACGCAGCGGGTAAAAATTACCAGCAGAGGTTGGACAGGTGCCAACTAGAAGGGTCAGGGCCTGGTGCCCAGGGGGTGATCTGATGATGGTTTTGCATTAGACAGGCCTGCAGGAGGCCAGGGAGATGGCAGGCTTGCTGAGCCTGCTCCGAGCGGAGTCTTCCCCAGTCCTGAGAGGGTTGTGGTGCCTGCCCTCCGTGAGTTTGTGCGTCTAGGGGTGGAGGGTTGGTCAGAGCCAGACAGGAAAGCGCTCTAGCGTAAGGCCAAGCAGCACGGCGGTGGGAAGAGAACAACACAGACTAGAACAGCGCCAAGGCAGCGCAGGGTGGTCAGGGGCCTAGCAGTTGGCGAGCCATCACTTTTCACGGGCTCCTCACTTCACGGTGAACTCTCGGTAAAGCCCTGGTATTAGGTGGGACCTCGGCAGCTTCATGGCCGAAGGAGCCTGAGCAGCTGCCTCGATCGGAGGACGCATTTTCGAGCCAGGAAACCAGGATCTGAGCTGTCAGGGCCACAAGGACAAGGGGCCAGAACAGGACAGGAGCTGGCGGCCAGTGGGGGGCGCTTGTCCCCCGACTCTGGGACAAGGCAAAACCAAAGCATGCCATGCAGTCTGTTTCAGGAAGGCCAGGCTCCCTCTCCCAGTGAGCAGGGGTGCCCTCCAGCAGCCCCAGGGTTGCGAGGTGTCTCTGGTCCTTTCTGTGTTTGTGAAAATGTGAACTGATTGCCAACAGAAATGAAGAGATTTTTGCTTGCCAACCTGGGTTTCTGGAACCTTCTGGAAAAGCGTTCAGAAGTTCCACCACATCTAAAGCCGCGCTCGGTTTGCAGGGCCTGCGTTCAGTCCCACGTGGCACCCTGCGCTCCCTCTGGTCCTTCCAGGCCCGCTTTGCTCCTTATCTTCTCTGTCGGCCCCCGGAAGGCTTTGAGTTCGCTTCCGTGGCAGTGTTACCAGAAACCCAGCATTGGAACGGGCCGAGGTCAGAGGTCTGACTTTGCTAAATTGACTTTTTCTTTTAAATATATTTTATTCATTTTCTACAGAGAGGAAGGGAGAGGCATAGAGAGTTAGAAACATCGATGAGAGAGAAACATCGATCAGCTGCCTCCTGCACATCCCACTGGGGATATGCCTGCAACCAAGGTACATGCCCTTGACCGGAATCGAACCTGGGACCCTTGAGTCCGCAGGCCGACGCTCTATCCACTGAGCCAAACCGGTCAGGGCTAAACTGACTTTTTTAACCTTAGTGCCCTTCTACCTCCCTGAGGGCAGCCCTCTCCCCTCACTAAAGGTGTCGCTCGTCTGTGCCCGCAGGAGCCAGCCTTGCCCTGTGTCGGGCCCCGAGTGCCCAACATCCTGAGTTGAGCTGGCCGGAAAGCCCTCCAGGTTTCCGAGCTTGGGTTTCAGGGGGTTGGGGGTTTGTTCTCCTAAAATGATGCTCAGCCTGATCCTCGGTGCTTCAGCAGGTCTCCCTCCCTCACATATTAGGTTCCCGGAGCCACATCACGTGCTTCCGTCCCCATGTTCCCCCTCGGCGATCACGACCGTCAATGAGCACCGTGATGTCTGAGTCCCAGAAAAATGCCCCTCTGGGCCAGGTCCCAGGTTGGGCCGATGTTTTATTTTTAAAAACCAAATTGTTTTTTCTTTCTTTTCTATTTACAGAGACAAATTAAATGCCTTGCAGAGACAAAAGGAAAAACTGGAAGAAAAAATCATGGATCAGTACAAGTTCTACGATCCTGCTCCCAAGAAGTGAGTTGATTTAATGGCAGTAACTTTCACGAGTGGGGAAAGCTGTAGCATCTAGCGCAGTGACCAGTTTGTTGGGCCCGCACCTTCCCCTCTATGGCAGGTCCGCTGTGCGCAGGTCTCCCAGCACTGAAAGAATTTAGAGTTTCTTTCGGGCCCGCCGTCCGTACTCAGTGTTATCCTATGAGGGACGGCGAAGGCCAGCTGCCATGTCCTGTTGAAGGGGCAGAGAGTCTGTGGTTTACAGCCACTAAAGCAGGACTATCAGGCTGTGTCTCCAGGTTTCAGGACCTAGAAAGCCATGTTTCTGTTTTGGGAAGGAAGCGTGGGCTGGACTCCTGGGCCGGCACCCATGGCCTTCAGTCACAGAAACCTCTTGGTCTTCCCTACCTTCCTCTGGAGTCTCTACACCCCAGGGTGGTTCACAAACACGTTCCCTTCTGCAGAGCAGCAGCCCCGGTGGAGGGCCGGCTTGGTCCCTGTGGCTGCCGGCCTCCTCCGTGCAGCAGGGCTTCCCTGACGCGGGCCTGAGCCCCAGGAGCTGGGCCTTCAGCGTGTCCAGTCCCAGCCCAGCCTTGAGGTCATATCACCATGAATCCTGCAAGGGCTCTCTGTTGGCATCACCGAAGCACAGAATTTCCCACCTTCCGCCTGACCCTTCGGTTGACAGGGAAATGAGGCATCGATGAGGAAATGAGTTTGTGAGAGCGCGGTGCTGTTCTGTGGCAGGGCCAGGACTAGAACCCACGTGTGGTTCTTGTGACATTCGAATGCCTCCGTTTCTGGTTAGCTGCAGCGTATTACCCTTTAACGTCACTGTTTTTAATTCAGGTGGCCCACTCTGCCCTGCCCTGTTCCCCCTCACCCAGACTCCTCAATACCGGGAATGGGCAAAGTATGCCAGCCCATGTCACCCATTATTAACTCTGGCTGAAAATGAGGAGGTCCCTCACTCTTCCTGAAAACGGCATTTTGATGGAAAAGTGCCAGTGAACATAGATCAGCACAGCACCTCTCCCTGCACTTCACAGCCATCAGGAGCTGAGAGGTGTATTTGAAGTTCAGTTTCCCGAGAGGCTAGTGTGGGTTCCTGCCACAATGAACGCTTCTACCATCCCTACCACAGCTGCAAACTGTTCCTGAGCCCCACATCCGGTGATCGTGGTGCTGCCGGGGTCCAACCCCAGTGGGTCCAGGGGTCCCCAAAGGTGTGGACGGAGTCGGCGAAGAAGGAATGACACGGAGGCAGCGTTCAGTTGATCATCATAGCCGGGTTCTCTTGTCAGGGTCTCCTGCCAAATTCTGGTCTGGATCTCCAGCGAAGTTCTGGCTAGGATCTCCAGCCAGGTTCTGTGTCCATGTTCTCTTGCTAGGTTCTCCAGCCAGGTTCTCCAGATTCTCCAGCCAGGTTCTGTAGCCATGTTCCCTCGCTAGGTTCTCCAGCCAGGTTCTGTCCAGGTTCTCCAGCCAGGTTCAGTCACCAGGTTCTGTAGCCACGTTCTAGTCAGGTTCTCTTGCCAATTTCTGTAGTCAGGTTCAGTCCGGGATCTTTTGCCATGTTCTCTCGCTAGGTTCTGTCTCTAGGTTCTGAGGCCAGTTTCTGTCCAGGATCTTTTGCCATGTTCTCTCCAGCGAAGTTCTTCTGTCTCTAGAGAACGTTCTGTGTAGGTTCTGTCTCTCTCTCTGTGTCTCCTAAGTTCTGTCTGCTGTTGTCTTGTTTCAACTGTATTTATACCAGTTGATTCCAATCCTATCAATCTCTATTCCAAAGGTTAGGGCGTTTCTTATCTCCATTCCAGGGAGTAAAGATTATGTAGCTTAAGCATGATTGTTTGTAGTTGAAGTGATTAACTACCCGCCTGGCACTTAGTTAAGGAGTTTCATCCCCTCCCTGACTTCAGGGAAAAATTCCTACCTGGGGAAACAACCTTTCTAGGAGAGGCATCCCCTCCCTGACTTCAGGGAAAAATTCCTACCTGGGGAAACAACCTTTCTTGGAGAGGTGACCTTGGTTAAAACACACAGCGCTAAGGGGAGCAAACATATTAAGAACAGTATGCCATATATGCCAGGTCCTTTGAAACAGCAAGGATGGACCGGCTCCCGGCAGTGGTGCTGGCGAAGAGCACCAACCTTCTGAACCCCAAATTAACGGCCACTTCCCCGGCTGGTGATGGCAATCCCAGCTTGTGTCGGCGCACCCAGTGCCTACCGGAGGGGCAGCGAGGGTTGGCTGTGTCCTAAAAATCTACTTTTAATAGGAAAAACCACTGGATTGGAGCCAAAGCCTTAGTCAAATTAATCAAACCAAAGAAAGAGGGTCCCAGAGAACGACCGAAGTCAACCACAGACAGCCCTCCCTGGCCGCTGGAGTCCTCAGACGCGGCCTCGCCCAGTGCTGCTCAGCCTCCAAAATCGCAGCCGGAGCCCCCGGAGGCCACGCCATCATGCTCGAACTGGGTGGAAGAACGAGACACCACCAGTGTGCCTGTGGGAAAAGGTAAGAGGGTGACCGGGCTGCAGGCGGGCAATGAAGGGGAGGACCTCAGGTCTCCCTCGTGGACAGGGCAGCACCAATGAGATGGCGTGCTGGGTGTGCACACGTGTGTAGGCGCCTGAAGGGGGTGTGCTCCCCCCTTAGGTATGTGAACAGCCAAATAGAAAATATAAACCCACTTCAGTGATGTGGTAGTTTCGTCCCAGAACAATTTAGTTCCTTTAGCACGAGAAGCCTCGCCCATCACATACAGGTGGTGGGTCCTGGAATGTCCAGAGCAGATCTCCATACAGTTACCACAGAGAGAGCCCAATAGGGTAAGTTTTGGGGTTTCCTTGTATCTGCCAGGCCTGGGATAAGCCATTTCTGGAGGGAGATCCTGGTGCATTTAACACGTAATGGACACGTGCAAGGTCTTCAGCACGGCCTCGGGGGCTGAGCTCTCTGTCCCTCTGAAAAGCAGGTGCGGTTCTCTTCTCCCACCTTCCTGGCCTTGAGTCCTCCCAGCAGGGGGCGCTGTACCTGGACAATTAGGCCTGGGGTGGGAGTGAGCCAGAGGTTCCAAAATGGGTTTCTAGTTGATGTGCTGCATGTTTCATCGGATCTAAGAGGCTGGCAGTTGTAAGCTGTATGACTATGTGATCATAGAAAGGAAATGAATGGGTGGTGGCAGTGACTATTTTGTCAGAATTGCCACCTCGCCGACAGTGATGCGAGAGATGCTCGAAGCTGCATCCTGACTGCAGAGATGTAAGGTTTGGGGGTGAAATGTGCATCTTACAATTAATTAAACAAAGCCATCGTCTTAAACGTGGTTTCGTCTTCAAATTCACGTTTAAATATTGTATACATTATTTACCTACAAACCTGCCCAACAAGCCTCCTGAGAAAGTAAATTTTATGAAGGACACTAGGGCTTTCTGAGGACCAGGGCCGTGCCTGAGACTCGTGTGCTCTCAGCGGCTGGCGTCACAGTAGCTGACAGGGCCCAGGGCCTGTGCCAAGCCGCCTTCTGAGTGTGATGTGTGCACAAGCCTCTCCAGGTGGCAGTCACCACTTCCAGTCCCGGTGTGTCACTAGAGGCTAAAATGAGGTGTGCACACGCATGCCCACTGTTTGGGGACTAGTGCTTGCATGCCCAGTCTTTACAGCAGGTGAATTAGGTCAAAAGCTCACGTGCAGGGAAATGATCATGAAGCTTTCATACTGGCTCCTTAAATGTTGTGACATTTACCACCTCAACTTGTGTTATTGTCTAAGTTGACTTAATGACTATAATCAGCCTAATGGAGTTGGCAAACCTTTCAGAGAAAAAAATGCTTGACTGATCCAAACTGTCGTTGGGGTCCATGAATGAGCAGGTCAGTGGTAAATGTGAGTAACGGCAGCCGTGCAATGGTGCTTCCTGGGCTCAGCACCCTTTAGGCAGTTGGCCCGCTCTGTCTATCGCCTTTGGTTCTAACTGCCGGGTGAGGTCGGCACCATTCCTGTCCCCTGTTCAGAGCTGGGAAAGTGAGGTTTGCCAGGGTTAAGCACTGGCCCTGAGAGTAAGTGTTGGAACTGGGATCCGAACCCGGGTCTGACGGATACGGGGCCTGAACTTTAACCCCTGTGAGCACTGCCTGCACTTCAAGCTGCTTTGGTCCCTGAAGATGCTGAGCCCGCCTGGGGCCCCAGCATTGAGTAGTGGGTCCTTATCCTGTGGTGGGAGCTGTGGTCAGCAGGTGGCGCTGTGGGGAAAGAAGTAACCGAGGTTCCTCTATGGCTGTGGTTCTCAACCTTGGCTCATTCATGGACCCAAACGACAGTTCGGATCAGTCAAGCATTAGAATCACCTGGGAATCTTTTTAAAATCCTGATTTCTGGGCCCCATCCTCCGGAAATTCTGTTTCTTTGTTACTAATGTTGTAGCCCCACCCCATAACAAAGAAACAGAATTTCCGGAGGATGGGGCCCAGAAATCAGAATTTTAAAGATTCCCAGGTGATTCTAATGTGCAGCCAAGGTTGTGAACCGCTGCTCTATGAACTTGAATCCTTAATCAGAAATCAGGTGAATCAGTTATGTTCACATACATGACATGCTCAGAAAGTTAGACCAATTGTCTGCTCTGGTCAGACTAGAATTTAAAGGCCATGAAGGGGAGGTTTAGAGTAGAGGATGCGTAGGGCTCTAAATGGGAATAATTCTTGATGGAGAGGGTGTTTGGGTATCAAAAGGGTATTTTCATTATCTTCAAACTCATCCTGCCAGAAGAGGTTATTTGGGTGTAAGAGAATTATTAGTGAAGAGTTGGCGTAGGCTGTTTCATTACCGCCGGCCAGGAACATACCATGTGTCCCAAGGTCTTTGAACAGGAGCAGGAGTTAGTGTGTGGGAGCCACGTTGTCAGGAACCTGTCATTAAAATGGATGAATAAGAAATGCCAGGTCCTAAATTAATAAACATCCTTGTTTAATAATTTAACACATTGAAACTGAAAAATGGTCTAACACATCGTCTCCTAGAGCAATAGAGACTTCTCCTCATGTGCTAAGTAAAGCATTGGCACAAGGGTGCCACTGAATTAACTAAATGGAGTCGGAGCCTAAATGATTCACCGAGTCCTGATTCGGGTTGTGCCGTGGGTATTGTTTCCATCTCTCCTGGGCTGGACAGGATTCTGATTCCCAAGAACGTTCAGCTAATGTAGCGTCATTTGTTATTGTTCATTTCATTTATTGCTGTTTTGTGTTTTTTTTCCTTTCTCTCTTGGGTTATCCGGGGGACAACAATTTAGCAACTCGGTGCAAAAAGAGTCCCTTTTTGAGAAGCAAAAGCAAGGACAAAGACAAGTCTCCAACAGCCCCCCCGGCTTTCTCTAAACGCCTGCGGTTCTGGTCTTCCTCTGACATCCCACCCGCCTCTAACTACCCTCTCCCTTTCTCAGAAATTGGAGATTTCTAACCCTTTCCCTTCATCAGTGCCTTCATCATGTACCCTCCGTCATTTCTGAAATTCAAACAAACAAACAAAAAACAGTACCTAAAGGCCAGATGACCCATAGTGGACCCCTCCTCCTGACCCCAATTCCAAGCCAAGCTTAAAACAGCCAACGTGGATTCTGATTTCAAAAGAGAAGATAAGTTGTGACACCCTCCGGACGGTACTCCAGCGCAGCGCAGTGTTAGGGGAGCCTCGGGACAGCCACGCACAGGCCCGTGGCCAGGATGCCCGTGCCCAGTGAGTCCCCTGGCTGAGTGCTGCCCGCTCCCGCACCTGCAGGCTTGTATGTCATGCCGTGTGTCACGCAGAACTGATCAGCTGTCGCTATGCTTCCTAAAACGTACGGCCTCTGTAAAGACTTATTTTTAAGCAGCTGCATTTCAAACCGCTGCCCTTTTCCCCACTTCCCTTGTCGGAGCAGGGGATCGTTGGCTTGTGCAGATAAGTCCCTTTTTAGATGTGTTCTATGTTCTGAAGAATTTATTGCTGCACTCAAGCATTTTGAATAATTGGATGGGTGTTGCTGAGCCAGGGTTCAGCCCGGAGTGCCGTTTTAGGGCTGAGCTACGGTCCTCTGACGTCTTGGATGCTGCTGTGAGGGCAGCAGTGGACAGACAGAACATCAGCTCCCAGTCAGCCGGGAGCCGGGAGCGCTGGTCCACAGAGGCCTTTAGCTACTGCCTTGCTCTCTGTCTTCAGCCATCCTTGTGCCATCTCCATGCGTTTGCCATGTCTGTATCACCTCTGTGATCGCTTACATATTTCCCCTCGAATCGACTCCTGGTTTCCATTTAACTTTATTTTAAAAGGAAAGATGATTATCGGTACTGTAAATGGAAAACCAGTATCGCCATGGAAACAAGGTAATCATCAACGTAAATCCCTGACTACCGCACTGTTCAGTCAGTTGATGTGGCACTGACTTCGTCTCGTGCACCTGCTCTGGTTCCTGGGCGGCCACGTCCTGGTCCTCTGCCTGTCTTCCCAGCATGCGTTGGAAGTGTGTGGTTTCTCTGCCATTGCTGCTGTTGGCTCATCTCCGCCTCTCCTCTGCTCCTCATGTTCACTTCATGCAGTGGCTGCCTGTCCGATTCATTCCACCCGCCTTGAATCTTGCTTCTCATCAAGGTTACCTTTCAGAATCCAAAAGTTCTCTTGGTTTGAAGTCGTAAGACTTGGGTGCTTCACACTTGACCGTGAGTCCAGACATTGGCTGAGGGTCGGGGGTCAGGTCCTGGGCGAGTGTGGAGACGGGTCAGAATCCCGACAGTGGACACGGCTCTGGGTCCACGCCCTTGGGCGGCCTGGAGCAGGACGCTGTGCAGAACAGCCTTGTCCTAATGCTTCCAGAACTCCACCCACATTAACTTTTCAGTTGTATTTGGAGAGCCCATCCCCCTTTCCTACTAAGAGGTCGTTGAAGATCTTTTAGGTTTTTTTCCCAGTGTTGTTTTTTTTTAAAATTAGGATTTTATTTAACTTTGACAAGAATATATTAGTATGTTCACGGTAGGAAATTCAGAGATTGCAGAAAAGTGCAAAATACAAGGTAAAAATCTTCCTTGCGGTGATGAAGACTTCTTACACAAATGGTGGTTAGGGTGGCAATAAACAACTTTCTCAGATCACAAGGGTACACATCCTGGACCTTGAGGGCCCAGGCCACAGGTCTGGAGTGGCCCTGAGCAGACATCAGCCAGGGTCTTTTTAAATCAGGGATTTGAGTGCCAGTGTTACCCAGCGGGTGGGCCCAGTCGCTAACGTGTTCGACTTTTAGCAGCGTTTTGTGGAGCCTCTTGAGTTGGTCCTTTGCTAGTATTTTCTCCCAGCTTCTGGGGCTCGAACTGTGATCCATGGTGAGAGCGAGGGCCGGCCTCCCGGGGCCTCCAGCTCAGGCCCTCCCGTCCCCACCACAGCCCGTGAGACGCGCAGCCCAGCTTTCGTCCCTGTGCTCCGTGTGCCCTGCTGCCGCTGCTTCTAGGCCCCGGTGTGAGCACCCCACCTTGGCATGGGATGTTGCAGCCCCAGTACTCACTGTCCTCCTCTGCCCCAGGCCCTGGGGACCTAGTACCAAAGCGAGGGTCGCCACACGGAGGCAGCCTTGACCGCACGGATGCCTCCGCTGAGCCAGCCTCCAAGCCCTGGCCGTCAGAGCCGGGCTCCCGGGCCTGTTCATCCTCAGCCGTCACTACAGCTCCTTCCAGCTCCACCCCCATCTCCCGGCACCCAGGCCGCACCCAAGGTGAGTCACGGGTCCCTTAGAACCGAGAGGGATGAGCTTCTGGGGCCGGGGTCCTTCCGAAGAGCCTGGCTCTCGGGCGGGGGGGCCTCTCAGACTGAGAGGTGGTCAGCAGGTTGGTGAAGCTGTGGACAGGCTTGGCCTCCCTCGGACACAGGTTCAGACCTCAGCTCTGCCCACGGCGGTGTGACTTTGGCGGATAACTCCACCCTCTGGAGGCCTGGGCCTAAGCCGCTCACAGGAAAGCCCTAGAACCCCCCACCACTGCTCAGAATCGGTGGCACCAAGTAGCTCCCGAACAGAGGTGAACCAGAGCTTGGGCTAAAATCCGGCAACGTTCGAGGTTTATTCTCCTGGGAGGAGACTTGACAGGGTCTCTGAACTGGAGGTCGGTTGGTAGAGTGGAGAGCAGGTGTCCTCACTGAAAAACAAGGGGGTTCGGGGAAGGATTGACAGGTTGGGTGTCTCCAGGATGCCAGTAGCCATGGCGTCCGCACCTTAGACGTGTTAATACAATCCTTCAAGGCATCTGATTAGTGGGAGACGTTCCCAGCAGAGCAGTCGGGTCACATCTTGCCAGGGGAGGCCTGTGAGAGTTCAGGACCCCGACACCTAAGGAGAGCCCGCAATGCCAGAGACAAAGGGATGTGAGGGCACCGAGTCAGCGGTCACTGGGCAGAGACTTGCACTTTGAAACGCCCGTCGTTAGCATCAGAGCAAGCGAAGTTGCACGCTCTCGTGAAACCAGCAGGATGCTATAAAAAGGAACATTCGCGGGGAGAGCACTTGGAAATTTTAAATACTTAACAGAAAGGGAAAATGACACAACACTGAAAAAGAGATTCAGTTCATAGCTTAGAGATGGAAATATCTGAATACAGCGGAAAGAGCTGGCAATGATGGCCCGGCGTGTTAGAAATTAACGAGAACAAGAAGGGTTATTATTTTTCACGATCGTACCATCCACTGCACCCTGGACGCCATGGCATGCATAACCCTGGTTTGACAAGCCGAGCAAAGACAGGGTCCCTGCCCTCAGGGCTGCCTGGGTCGGCCTCAGGGCCTGGCCCCTTGTTTACAAATCAGAAACACCCTCAGAATCTGAGTTGAGTAAGCACTGGGCAGCCAGGCGGCCCTTCTATGCTCCTGGCCAGACACAGAGGGCAGCCACTTACTGTTGGGCGTCCGGGGAGCTGTGCCCTGTGCCGGCCAGGCAGCATGGTCCAGGTGGGCAGTCAGCAGACGGCCTCCGTCCCCCAGGCTCAAGCAGGAGCCGGGAGCACCACATCCCGTCGGATTTCCAGCGGCCAGTGTGGCTCCAGGCCTGGTCCTCCAGGCTGACCACGGGCTGTCTCGGCTTGGATCCCACCCTGAGCCAGAGCCCACACCTGTTCAGATGCCTGCGGAGCCTGCCCACAGGCCTGTCACACCGCACACCCAGCACTGCCCACAGCGACTCCCTGGCAGCCCAGTGCTCACGCTCAGGTGGACGCAGAACTGTGGCAAAGGGGAGACCCTGGTGTCATTTGGAGGGGATCCAGGGCTGCTGTCAGCAAGAATCTAGCAGGTTTGAGGCACAGGGCAGCTTAGTCCTTCTCAGGAAAGAGCAGTGACTGGTGGCCCTTGGGTTCCGGGCTGTGTCTGGTGAGGAGCTGCCAGTTCAGGGCTCAGTCTCTAGGGAATCCGCATCCTCCCTCCGCTGGTGGGTTCTTTGCTTTCCCTTCCTCCAGCCACGGGAGAGACCAGGCCCTGGGAGAGAATTGCTCGCAGGCCCCCTGCTTCTGGTGCAGCTCGCCCTGGAGTGGGGGAGGGGCTCCCGGGATACTGAGTCTCCGCTGCTTCTGCTGCATTGCCCTTGGGCCAGGACGCTGCTGCTTTCATTCAGAGTCCCAGGCATTGCACCTGCGGAAGCATGATTTAACGTTGAGTCAAATAGAGTCCGGAGGATGAGGCTGTGTCGGCAGGAGAAATAGGGGGAGAGATAGTACAGGCAGGTCCTAAGGGCACGGTCCACACGTCCCTCCCTCCCTCCCTCCAGGAGCTGGACACAACCATGACGCAGGGGCTGGGCCAGAGTCAGAGGTGGCTGTCTGGCAAGAGGCCCAGGTTCCCCCTGGATGTTCCAGGTCCCCTGACTCACAGCTGTATGTTCTCCGCAGGCTATCACTCAGATGACAGCCTCGGTGAGCGGTCCCTGGAGCTCGAGTTCGCCAACCACAGGCAGCAGCACGGTGAGTGGGCGGTGCGTGGTGCCCTTCAGCCTGGGTTCTACGACAGAACCCTGTTTCCATCAACTGTGCTTGTCCTTCAAGCTAAGGTCTGTGTGCAAATCTCATACACAAAGGAGGTGAAAGTGGAGGTGTTATGCTGGAGTGGGAACGGGGGACCCACAGCTCCTCGACACTCCTTCCCTGCCTCCCCTAGGGGCGGAAGCATGCAGCTCCTGCTTACATCCCTCCAGTGATGGGGAACTCACTACCTATCACGTGTTCTGTTCCTGGAGGCTCTGACTCCCCTGGCTTGAAGGGAGGCCTAGTGACCCCTGCAGACGACACTGATTGCAGGGGGCTGGCTCTACTGTCCTCACCTGGATTTTAGTGCCCAGAGCAGCTCCCAGTGGCAAATCTCACCTTAGAAAGTGTTAGAAACACGGGCCTCCGACTGAGGCCTGGTGGAAGTTTCCGCGGAAGGGATACCAGCCTTCTCAAAAAGCGAGCACTTCCTTCCCTCCTGAGGGTCCCGCACCCGCTCGGGCACAGACGTCATTGTGCACACGTGGAGGTGCACACACTGCGTGTCCTGGCCCCGCCCTCACCAGGGGGCCCTGTGCTGGTCTAGGCACAGTGTTCCCACGTGTGTTCCAGAAAGATCCATGCGGCAGTAAGGGTGGGCTTCCCCCCACCCCCCCAACCCTTCGCTTTCCCAGAGCGGCCCTTTTTGAATCTGGACTGGAGGTCTGCATGAGATTTCCTTTGTTAACAAAATTGTGTGAGGCCACAGCCCCCACCTCACAGACAGAGATGTTACAAGTTGCCGTTCTGCACAGCCCACTGCCCTCTGTGCACGGGCCTAGCACTCAGTGAGGCTGGACCCCTCCGGGGGGCGTCGGGGGAATCCCCGGGCCTGTCCTCCCGGGGGCTTTCCTGGACTGTGGCAGAGTCGCTTTGTGATGCAGTTGTTGTCCGATTGGATGGTTTAGTCTGGGTTAGACTGGTCATCGGCCCTGCAGTTAAGCGTTGCCATTTCCTTCAGGGTCCCGGCCAAGCAGCTTGGAGAGCAGCAGGAATGCGTCCAGTGACAGCTCACCTCTCAGCCTGAAGGGTAAGCCAGCCTTCCCTCCTGGGCACTTTTCAGTGCACTTGGATCTCCGCTCTGAGCTGGTGTTATTTGTGTAACTTAAAAAATACAGTTAGCAAGGTTCTCGGAAGCATGATGCGTTTGCATGCATAGGGCCACGTCATTCTGTTCACAGCTTAGGCCTGGGAGTTTTAACAGATTTGGGTTCAAATTTCTTCTCCACTGACCAGCTCCGGGCACCTGGCGAGCCACCCATCCTCCGAGTCTGAGCTCCTTGAGCTTCCGGATGGGGACGACGCCAGTGGTTATGTCCATAGGGGTCAGAGGACACGGGGTGACTGGTTCCTTTACAGCAGTGGTTCTCAACCTTCTTGGCCCTTTAAATACAGTTCCTCATGTGACCCAGCCATAAACTTATTTTCATTGCTACTTCATAACTGTAATGTTGCTACTGTTACGAATCGTAATGTAAATATCTGATCTGCAGGATGGTCTTAGGCGACCCCTGCAAAAGGGTCGTTCGACCGCCAAAGGGGTCGTGACCCACAGGTTGAGAACTGCTGCTTTACAGTGTTTACAGTTCGTTTAATGGTGCAGAATACGGTCTGTCTACACTGTTTGAAGAGTGATCTAGTGCGTTGCCTTACAGCTGTTGATAATTGAAGCTTGAGCAGAAGCTTTCCACTTCTTTCCCAAGTTATTTTGTTTTTAAATGCCAGCGTGAACTTCTAAAGAATTCCGGAATGTCCTTGACGTCCACAATGCCAGCTGGGGTTCCCAGGCAGGGCTCTGTTCCGTGAGCTGCAGGCAGCACGGAGCCCACGGGAGGCAGGCGAGCGAGAGTGGGAGACTGACGTGTGCCCTCTGTGTCCCCTCGCCCTGACACCAGGCTCCTCCGACCCGCTCCACCGCAGGCCCGAGAGCTTCAGCAGTGGGGACCTGATCCCCAGCAGGGACACAGCCACTCTGCCCCGCGACGCCGGCGCCCCAGGACGCACTGCCCTCGGCCGCCAGGAGTACCCGCCACCCCGGAACGGGCCTCTCCCCCAGGAGTGCATCCAGAAGAGGGGCGCGGCCCAGCCCCAGGCCTGGGTGCGGCCCTGCGCCTCCCCGAGCAGGGAGATGGTCACCCTGGAGGAGTTCCTGGAGGAAAGCAACCGGGGCTCCCCCACCGCTGTGAGTGACCCGGAGCTCTCTTCCCTCGCTCCCCCTTCCCTCGCTCCCCTCAGATGGACGGGCACCAGGGCACCAGAGGCAGAGACCTTGACAGCAAAGTCACAGAGAGGGATGGGGCCGGGGCAGCGCAGCCTGGCTGCAGAGCTGGCTTAGATGGGGGAGCACAGCCCCTAGCCAGAAAATGACCGTGCGCTGGCCGCCAGCCCAGACCTGGGAGGCTGTTTTCTCCATCCGACATGAGCGGCGGAACGTAATGCCAGCAGGAGAGTGGGAGGTGTGTGCCCACCCCTGGAGCATCCCTGCAGGGGGCCCGGCGCCCACGTGCAGTTAGGATCTCCCGCTCGGGGTGTGGCAGAGCTCGGAGCACCCGCTGACCCTGACTCTTCACTGGCAGAGGTTTCTCAGGGAAGGGCCAGCTGGTAAACGTTTCAGGCCGTGCAGTCTCTGCTGCAAACTCCACTCGGCCGCTGGGGCAGGTGGCGGGCCAAGGCGTCTATCCATGAAAGTTTTTAATCATTTAAAAATGTGAAAACCATCCTTCGCTCACAGGCCAGAGCGGCGAGCTGGAGTTGGCTCGCAGCGTGAGCTTGTTGAGCGCCGCTCTGCAGTTCTGGCCTGAACGGCAGCGGCCGTCGGAAACCCTCGTGTCTCGGGGTGGCGTTCCTGACGCTGCACGTGCGCCGTGTAGTCTGTGTGACTTCCTGCACGAGCTGTTGGGTTCCTGCTCGGATGAAGTTACAGTTGAGAGCCTGGGAGGATTGTAGGGCCCCGGTAATTCTGTCTCGTTCTCCTTAAACTTACACAGTTGAACTTTCTCTGGCCACATAGTAAATCCTACGGCCTGCTTTGGTAGAGCCCAGTGACACAGAATACAAACTACTTATTCAGTCGATGTTTATTGAGCAGGACTACATGTTAGGCAGCACGCATGATGCCTGCTCTCAGAGACACCAGGTAAACTAGTTCATCAGCAAATTTCATCACATACTTGCTTGGTGCCTAGTCTGGTGATTGGCCCTGAAAGGAAGTATATGCATGGCCTCTACCCTCCCGCCATTTCTGTTTCTATCTGCAAAGCACTATGCCAGGGGCTGGAGAGAAACAAAAGCCCTGCCCTCACTACGTTCACAGTCTGATGCTGAGGTTCTCAAACTCGGGCGGGTGTCATGCTCCCCTGGGCTGCCTGGACACAGGCTGGACCCCAGAATTTCTGCCTCAGGAGCTCTGGGGTGGGGCTTCCCTAGAATCTGCATTATGACCAACTTCCCAGACATTGCCCTATCTTTCTCAGCCTAAATGGGACCAAAACAACCTCACTGTAGGAGTTGGTTGTGGAAGCTGATGCTCAGCTCCTGAGATCCACTCCACCTTCCTCCACAGCGTGTCCCTTGTCTGCCCCCCAACTAACCTGACGCCTCCCCCCTTCCCCTGAGCAGGCCTGAAGGAAATGGTAGTCACAACAGTGCCCACACTCAACACCTCCACTCCCTGAGTGTTGTTGGCTGGGAGGGGGTGGAGGGGGTGTCATAAGAGGGGGCCCAATGGGTGGCCAGAGAGGGTGGACTCATGCAGATGGGTGCCAAAGATTTAGAAAGGATGAGAGAGGAGACGGCTGCAGAGTCGGACAGCTGTGGGTTCAAATCCCCGATCTGCCACTCTCCAGATGTGGGACCTGCTGGACCTCTGTCCGCAGTTGCCTTGCCTAGGAAAGGTGGTTTCAATCCAGCCTTGCACGGTTGCTTTGAGGATTGAATGAGTTGGGCGGTTGTCTTTGTTCTGCGCGTCCCCAGTTGTACCTGTGGTTTCTAGCATCGGGCCTGGCCCCTGGGAAGCAGTTGGTAAGTGGTCCCTGTTGATATTAATGACCACAGGTCTTCCTGTGCGAACGCCCAGGATGTGTGACTCCTAACTAGCACGTAAAGCAGCAGAGGGTGTCTCTCAGGTTCAGTGTCCAGATGTCTTCACGGGCCATCTGGCAAGTGCAGGGGGCTCCTGGGTTGCTGAGCCGTCCCGAGACTGACGCCGCCTGACACGGTTCTAGCGGCCGGGGCCTGCCTCCTTCCCCCGGTGAACGCTGACTCATCTTCCGCGTGCTCTCCCTTCCTTGCCTCTTCTCGTGGCCCCTCACCTCAGGAGACACCATGAGGCTCCCCCAGGCCGGGAGGCGCTGGCCGGGGCTGCAGTTACCAGAGCAGGGTCAGGCCTGTGCTTCTGGCTCTGCCTGCCCAGCGTGGTGAGGAAGGACGCTGGTTCTCTGGCCAGGGAAGCCCAGCCGGGCACCTGCTCAGCCGGAGGAACAGCGTGAAGGCAACAGTGGCAGGCGGCCACCCACGGCTCAGCCCTGCACTCCCCTTGGGGGCCCGCCTCGCTCGTTCCCACCACCGCCTTTCTCGGATCAGGAGAAAGGTTGCAACTGCAAAAGGCATTGTTTTTGTTTTTTTCATTTCTTTTTCTGAAGTTTTGTTGTCAATATACAGGAAGACAATGGATTTTTGCACCTTGGTTTTGTATCCTGCAACTTGACTGTATTTGTTTATTGTTTCTAACAGTTTTTTTATTTTTTTTTTATTTTTTATTGATTAAGATATTACATATGTGTACCCTCTACCCCCCCCCCCCCCGCTCATCCCCTCACCCCCCCCCCCCCGTTGTCCGTGTCCATTGGTTAGGCCTATATGCCTGCATGTAAGTCCTTTGGTTGATCTTTCCCCCTTACCCCCACCCTCCCCTACCTTCCCTCCAAGGCCCGACAGTCCAATCAATGCCTCTCCGTCTCTGGATCAGTCCTTGTTCATCAGTTTATGTTGTTCATTATATTCCACAAATGAGTGAGATCCTGTGGTATTTATCTGCTCTCCAGTTCCATCCATGCTGTGGCAAATGGTAAGAGTTCCTTTTTCTTCTTCCTCTTCTTAAAGAATACCTTTCAGCATTTCATATAATGCTGGTTTGGTGGTGATGAACTCCTTTAGCTTTTTCTTATCCGTGAAGCTCTTTATCTGACCTTCCATTCTGAATGATAGCTTTGCTGGATAAAGTAATCTTGGTTGTAGGTTCTTTTTTTTTTTAATATATTTTATTGATTTTTTACAGAGAGGAAGGGAGAGAGAGATAGAGAGTTAGAAACATCGATGGGAGAGAAACATCGATCAGCCACCTCCTGCACATCTCCTACTGGGGATGTGCCCTTCAATTCTGAATGATAGCTTTGCTGGGTAAAGTAATCTTGGTTGCAGGTTCTTGCTATTCATCTCTTTGAATATTTCTTGCCACTCCCTTCTGGCCTGCATGGTTTCTGTTGAGAAATCAGCTGACAGTCGAATGGGTACTCCCTTGTAGGTAACTGACTGTCTTTCTCTTGCTGCTTTTAAGATTCTCTCTTTATCTTTTGCTCTTGGCATTTTAATTATGATGTGTCTTGGTGTGGTCCTCTTTGGATTCCTTTTGTTTGGGGTTCTCTGCGCTTCCTGGACTTGTAGGTCCATTTCTTTCACCAGGTGGGGGAAGTTTTCTGTCATTATTTCTTCAAAAAGGTTTTCAATATCTTGCCCTCTCTCTCCTTCTGGTACCCCTATAATTCTGATGTTGGTACGCTTGAAGCTGTCCCAGAGGTTCCTTACACTGTCTTCATATTTTTTGAATCTCTTTTCTTTTTTCTTTTTCGGTTGGGTATTTTTTGTTTCTTTGTATTTCAAATCTTTGACTTGATTCTTGGGATCCTCTTGTCTGCTGTTGGATCTCTGTAAATTATTCTTTATTTCAGTCAGTGTATGCTTAATTTCTAGTTGGTCCTTTTTCATGTCCTCCATGGTCTCACTATACTCCTTGAGGGATTCATTAAATTTATCGGCGGTTTCCATAAAATTCTTGAAAAACCTTATAAACGTGGCCTTGAACTCTATATCCAGTCGTTTGCTTTCCTCCGTTTCTGCCATTTGTGACCTGTTTCTTTGTCTCCGCATTTTGGCTGCTTCCCTGTGTTGATAGAGTGGCCCTGCGCGCCAGGTGTCCTGTAGGGCCCAGTGGCTCAGCCTCCCCAGTTACCTGGGGTGGACACTCTTGGTGCACTCTTGGTGCCTTGGTTGTTGTAGGATCACTGGGAGGAATTGACCTCCAGGCCAATTGGCTGTGGGAATCAGCTGTGTCTGAAGTGGGAGAATGGTCCCCCTCTGACCACTGGGTACAGTGGCTCCTGGATCTAAGGAGGTGCTAATTCAGCCCCTGCCTGAGGCCACACAGCCGGAGCCACGAAGAGGCTCAGCTGTGAAGCAATGCAAGCCGCTGCGGGGCCTTGGGCCTTCTCTTGGAAGTTCCGGGTCTGCCTGGCTGGGCTGTAGTTAGGTACATTCACATGCAAAAGCCTCTGCCCCAGCCTGGGTGGGGCGGGGTCTCAGGGAGTCAAAAGGGCGGAGAAAGCAGCTATGGTGATTCTCCGCGCCCTGAGTCGCGCGTCTCAGTGTCCTGGTAACGGCTGCAAGCACCTCTGAGGGAAATCCGCCCTCAAGTTCGCCTGCTGCCGCCTGACAGAGCAGCCTCTCCCCGTATGTGTCCTGGGTCCCCAGAGACTCGCTGGAACCGGAGTTCAGAGCAGTCGGGAGCTTGTGATTCAAAAAGACAGCCGCGTCCTCAGGTGCCACCCCCTTTCCGCGCGCGCCAGCCGCCGCCGTACCTCTGCACTCAGCCTCCGCAGCTCCTCTGGCTCTCAGCGTGCTTTTCTTGTCTTCTAGTTGTAGAAATTACACTCAGCCAGCCTTCCTGTTGTTCTGGACGATGTTTGCTCCGTCCTTTGGGATATTTTTCAATTGTTGTGTGAGGCGACTATTTCCCGGTGTTTATCTATGCCACCATCTTAGTTTCTCCTCTAGCAGTTTTTTTGGTGGAGTTTTTAGGGTTTTAATGTCATCCACAAAAAGTGACAGATTGACTTCTTCCTTCCTGATTGGATGCCTTTTCTTTCTTTCTCTTGCCTTATTGCTGTGGCTAGGACTTCCAGCACATGTCCTTGTGGAGAGCGTGGACATTCTTGTCTTGTTCCTGATCTTAGAAAAGCTTTCAGTTTTCACCATTGAGTATGATATTAGCTGAGGGTTTGTCACATACGGCTTTTATTATGTTTAGGTACTGTCCTTCTTCTATTCCTATTTTATTGAGCGTTTTAATCATAAATGGATGTTGTATCTGATCCAGTGCTTTTTCCTGCAACTATTGATAAGATCATATGATAATGGAGTGTATTACTGCTTTTGCTGCATCCCAGACGTTTGGATATGGTATATTGTCATTCTCATTTGTCTCTTTACATATTTTGTTCTCATCTTTTATTTCTTCATTGCCCCAGTCATTTTTTAGTAGTATGTTGTTTAATCTCCATGTATTTGTGAGGCTTTTTAAAAAATATATATTTTTAGTGACTTCAGAGAGGAAGGGTGAGGAAGAGAGAGAGAGAAACGTCAGTGATGAGAGAGAATCATTTATCGGCTGCCTCCTGCATGCCCACACTGGGGATCGAACTGGCAACCTGGGCACTTGCCCTTGACAGGAATCGAACCCAGAACCCTTGAGTCTGCAGGCCGACGCTCTATCTATTGAACCAAACTGGCTAAGGCTATTTGTGAGTTTCTTTACTTCCTTTTTGCATTTGATTTCTAATTTCAAGGCATTGTGGTCAGAGAATATGCTTGGTATAATTTCAATTTCATGACTTGTTGATGCTAGTTTTGTGACCAGTATGTGGTCTAACCTTGAGAATATTCCATGTCCGCTGGAGAAAAATGTATAATCTGATGTTCTGTGATGAAAGGTTCTATAAATGTCAATTATGTCCCTTTGTCTAGTGTTTCACTTAAGGTCGATATTTCTTTTTTTTTTAAAAAAGTATTTTTATTGATTTCAGAGAGGAAGGGAGAGGAAGGGAGAAATAGGAACATCAGTGATGAGAGAGAATCATTGATCGGCTGCCTCCTGCACACCCCCTACTAGGGATCGAGCTCGCCACCTGGGCATGTGCCCGTGACCAGAATTGAAAATGGAACCCTTCAGTCTGCATGCTGATGCTCTACTGAGCCAAACCAGCTAGGGCAAGGCCGATATTTATTGATTGATTTTCTGTTTGGTTGATCTATCTAGAGCTATCAATGGAGTATTGAGGTCCTCCAACTATGATTGTGTTTTGATCTGTTTCTCCCTTTAGTTCTGTGAGTAGTTGTCTTACATATTTCGGTGTTTCCTGGTTGAGTGCATATATATTAAGAAGTGTGATGTTTTCTTGATGTAGTGTTACCTTTATCATTAAAGTGTCCATCTTTGTCTCTTGTTATCTTGAAATATATTTTGTCAGATATAAGTATGGATACACCTGCTTTTCTGTGGATCTTGTTTGCTTGGAGAATCATTTTCCACCCTTTTACTTTGAATCTACCTTTGTCTTTGTAGCTTAGGTGTGCCTCTTGTAGGTGATTGCCGGGGTCCAACCCCAGCGGGTCCAGGGGTCCCCAAAGGTGTGGACGGAGTCGGCGAAGAAGGAATGACACTGAGGCAGCGTTCAGTTGATCATCATAGCCGGGTTCTCTTGTCAGGGTCTCCTGCCAAGTTCTGGTCTGGATCTCCAGCGAAGTTCTGGCTAGGATCTCCAGCCAGGTTCTGTGTCCATGTTCTCTTGCTAGGTTCTCCAGCCAGGTTCTCCAGATTCTCCAGCCAGGTTCTGTAGCCATGTTCCCTCGCTAGGTTCTCCAGCCAGGTTCTGTCCAGGTTCTCCAGCCAAGTTCAGTCACCAGGTTCTAGTCAGGTTCTCTTGCCAATTTCTGTAGTCAGGTTCAGTCCAGGATCTTTTGCCATGTTCTCTCCAGCGAAGTTCTTCTGTCTGTAGGTTCTGTGTAGGTGCTGTCTTCTTTCTGTCTCCTAAGTTCTGTGTCTTGCTGTCTTATTACATCTGTATTTATACCAGTTGATTCAATCCTATCAATCTCTATTACAAAGGTTAGGGCGTTTCTTATCTCCATTCCAGGGAGTAAAGATTATGTAGCTTAAGCATGATTGTTCATAGTTAAAGTGATTAATTACCCGCCTGGCACTTAGTTGAGGGGTTTTATTCCCTCCCTGACTTCAGGGAAAAATTCCTACCTGGGGAAACAACCTTTCTAGGAGAGGCATCCCCTCCCTGACTTCAGGGAAAAATTCCTACCTGGGGAAACAACCTTTCTCGGAGAGGTGACCTTGGTTAAAACACACAGCGCTAAGGGGAGCAAACATATTAAGAACAGTATGCTATATATGCCAGGTCCCTTGAAACAGCAAGGATGGACCGGCTCCCGGCAAATTCCCCCTTTTTTATTTTTTAAAAGCAGGCATTAAAAAGAAAAACCCGAAATGCTCTCTTGTATCCATTTTAAGAGTAGGATTGGTGCTTTCTGCTATTACCTGAGGCCTGATCTATCACCCCAGGGAGAGCTTGCTAATCCTGCACTTTCCCGGGGTGGAAAGGCTGCAGTGGGGTTAAGGATAAGGCTCCTTGGGCCTACCTTCTCCCATGCCTCTACATTTACCTTTCGGGCACCTTTCCTTCCTCAGAAAAGCATGGACGTATTTCTTGTATAAAATGTTCCATCTGACTGGGAGTAACCTTAATTCCTCTGCTAGCAAGCATATATGTTAAAAGATCAATACAGAGTCTTTTTTCTTTAGACTCAGTATGGCACATTCTTCTTAATCTAAAGATCAATACAGAGTCTTCTTTCTTTGGACTCAGTATGGCACATCTTCTCAGTCTAAGGATCAATACAGAGTCTTCTTTCTTTGGACTCAGTATGGCACATCTTCTCAATCTAAGTTCTGTACTATCCACCTTCTTACCCTACTTATCTTCTATAGGGGGGTCTGTAGCACCCTGGTGGAGTCCTATCCGTCCCGAATGTGGGGGTTCTCAATGGGGGGGGCTTACCTAGGGGAATCCTGTTCCAGGGGTTCCCAAAGGTGTGGACGGAGTCGGCGAAGACTATCCACCCTCTTCCTATGGTGGAGTCCTATCCGTCCCGAGTGTGGGGTGCTTACCTAGGGGTCCCTGTTCGGGCGCCATAAGCCGGGGTCCAACCCCAGTGGGTCCAGGGGTCCCCAAAGGTGTGGACGGAGTCGGCGAAGAAGGAATGACACTGAGGCAGCGTTCAGTTGATCATCATAGCCGGGTTCTCTTGTCAGGGTCTCCTGCCAAGTTCTGGTCTGGATCTCCAGCGAAGTTCTGGCTAGGATCTCCAGCCAGGTTCTGTGTCCATGTTCTCTTGCTAGGTTCTCCAGCCAGGTTCTCCAGATTCTCCAGCCAGGTTCTGTAGCCATGTTCCCTCGCTAGGTTCTCCAGCCAGGTTCTGTCCAGGTTCTCCAGCCAAGTTCAGTCACCAGGTTCTAGTCAGGTTCTCTTGCCAATTTCTGTAGTCAGGTTCAGTCCAGGATCTTTTGCCATGTTCTCTCCAGCGAAGTTCTTCTGTCTGTAGGTTCTGTGTAGGTGCTGTCTTCTTTCTGTCTCCTAAGTTCTGTGTCTTGCTGTCTTATTACATCTGTATTTATACCAGTTGATTCAATCCTATCAATCTCTATTACAAAGGTTAGGGCGTTTCTTATCTCCATTCCAGGGAGTAAAGATTATGTAGCTTAAGCATGATTGTTCATAGTTAAAGTGATTAATTACCCGCCTGGCACTTAGTTGAGGGGTTTTATTCCCTCCCTGACTTCAGGGAAAAATTCCTACCTGGGGAAACAACCTTTCTAGGAGAGGCATCCCCTCCCTGACTTCAGGGAAAAATTCCTACCTGGGGAAACAACCTTTCTCGGAGAGGTGACCTTGGTTAAAACACACAGCGCTAAGGGGAGCAAACATATTAAGAACAGTATGCTATATATGCCAGGTCCCTTGAAACAGCAAGGATGGACCGGCTCCCGGCAGGTGATATATGGTTGGGTTTTGTTTTTGGATCCACTCTGCTATTCTGTGCCTCTTGGTGAATTCGGACCATTTACATTTAGGGTAATTATTGATGTATAAGGATTTCCTGTAGCCATTTTATATTTTGTTTCCTGGTAGCTCTGCCTCCCTTGGTTCTTTTCCTTTATGTTTCTATCTGGGGTTTTTGGGTGATATTCCATTCATCTTTCCTTGGTTTCCTCTTTTTTTAAGCTATATGTCCTAGTTTGGGGATTTTTGTGTGTGGTTATCATTAGGTTTATAAAAAAAAATGAAGTTGCATATATAACGTAGTTTTTGTTTTGTTTTGTTTTTAATTTCTTTATTGGTTAAGGTATTACAAATGTGTCCTCATCCCCCCATTAACCCCCAATAGTTTTTGTTCTTTTGAGTGCATCTGATTTTCATCTTCCTTTGCCAGTTCAGACCTTCCCCGCTCCCCTTTTATGTTTTTGTTGTCACAAATTATCCCTGTTTATGCTGTAAGTTTTTCTATGGTCTTACTCATAGTGTTGTGACCTTATGTTCTTTGTTTCAGGTAGAATAAGTCCCTTGAGTATTTCCTGCAATGGGGGTTTTCTGGTGATAAAATCCCTCAGCTTCTGTATGTCTGGGAATGTCTTTATTTCTCCTTCATTTTTAAAGGATAATTTTGATGGACATATTACTCACGGCTGGTAATTTCTCTCTTTCAAGCCCTTGAATATTTGGTTCTACTCTCTTCAGGCCTGTAGAGTTTCTGCTGAGAAGTCAGATGAAGTTCTGATGGGTTTTCCTTTGTAGGTCACTTCCTTTTTTTTCCCTGGCCACTTTGAGAATTTTTCTGTCGTTAATTCTTGACAGCTTCCATACCAAGTGCCTTGGAGAGGGCCTCTTTGGATTGAGGTAACTAGGTGTTCTGTGTGCTTCTTGGATTCGAGGGTCTAGTTCTTTTCATAGATTTGGGAAGTTCTCATCCACTGTTTGTTTGAATAGGCTCTCCATTCCATGCTCCCTCTTCCCTCCTCCGAATGCCTGTAATTCTAATGCTGCTTTTTCTGATGGAGTTAGAGAGGTTTCCTGGAGCTCTTTCATTTTTCTTTATGCTTGGGTCTCTTCTCTCCTTTCTGCATCATTTCTTGATTCCTGTCTTCAATATCACTAATTCTTTCCTCTGGTTGGTTCTGTTTTCTGTGCTCAGTAGTTCACTTTTAATCTCCTTAATTGCATGCTTCATTTCCTGGATTTCTGATTGGTTCTTTTCTGATGTTTCATCTCTTTGGTAAAGTACGCATTTTGTTCATTGATTTGTTTTCTGAGTGCACTGAATTGCCTGTTGTATTTCTCGCATCTCATTGAGTATTTTCAGAACCTTAATCTTGAAATCTCTGTTATTTATATCACATATTTCCATGTGTTCCAGCCTGCTTTCTGGGGATTTTTCATTTTCTTTCTAGTCATCCTCATTGCTGTGGTTCTCCATGGTATTTGCTGTCCTCCTTTGCTTATGCATTTATCTCTGAAGAGGTCTATTGTTTTCCAGTAGAGGGCACTGAATCTCTGGATTTTTTTTTTTTTTTTACCTCTGGGGTCTCCCAGTCTTGAACCTGCACAGCTCCCGGAAGACAGTACAGCCCTGCTGCTTGAGGGTGGGGTTTGTTTTGCCCTCACCATCATGGCGACCCCTGACCTCCAAGGACCCTCCTGGCCCTCACTCCTGCCTCTCAATTCTTTCTCTCTTCTCTGTAGGACACTCCTGGTTGCCGGGATGACCTGCTAAGTGACTACTTCAGAAAGGCCAATGAGCTCCCAACCATCGGAGGCCAGCCAGGCCCACCTGCCAGGAGAGAAGGGGCCAGGATGCCCACCAGCTTGGTGGCCCCCACCCTCAAGATGGCTGTCAGCACCTCGGAGGGGAAGCTGCTAAAGCCGGGGCAGTATGTGAAGCCCAACTTGAGACCTGCCGACGCTGAGACCCCACCCAGTGCCCCCCTGAGGCCGGCCCAGCCTCCCCAGAGCCTTTCTCTGGGCAGACCCCGGCAGGCCACAATGCCCCCAACCTCCCACACACCTGCCGGCCGGAGCACCTCCCTGAGCAGGGCCTTTAGCCTGGCCTCAGCTGACCTGCTTCGAGCCAGCGGGCCAGAGACCTCCAAACAGGACTCTCCTCTGAAGCCGGCGGGTTCTGAGGCCTCAGGGGGCAGAGAAACAGGCAGCCACACCCCGCAAAGCCCCATACCCCCCAGCTCCCACAGCCTGGCCCGGGAGAAGACCCCACTTGTGGGAAAGGCTGGTGGCTCCTATCAGGCCCCGGGTCCCCGAAGCCGACCACTGGACATGAGGCGCTTCTCACTGGCTCCCCCAAAGGAGGAGAGGCTGGCTCCCCTGCCACAATCCGCCACGGCCCCAGCCATTGCCACTGGAGGCGGTGGTGGCAGCAACTCTCAGCCCCACCACCGCTCACCAACTCCAGCCCCAGCTGTCAGGACTAGGCCCCCCACCCCCCAACACTCAGGGGAAGTGGCCACCATCGCGCCTGTCCGGGTGGGGCTCTGCCTCTCAGAGGGTGACGGGGCCCCAGGACAGGCCCACAGAGAGGGGCTCCCTGCCAAGAGCCCGGGCAGGTCTCCCGACTTGGCTCCCCGCACCAGCCGGGCCCCTGAGGACTTCAGTCGTGGGAACAACTCGAAAAGCATGCCGGCGTCCCCAGAGCCGGGCGGGGACCAGCAGACCGTGTGGTACGAGTATGGCTGTGTGTGACTCGTCTCCTGGCCCCGTAGCCCAAGCCTTAAAACTACTGACGCGCCTTCCGATGACCGTGGCTGCCTCTCCTGTCCGCCTGTGGTGCCAGGAGAGGGCTGTCGAATGAGGAAAGGGGTTCCCGTGTGCCTCTTCCATTTGTTCTGTTAGTGAGAACGCTGTGCCAAGGTGTGGGACACGTGTCTGACCCTCCAACCACTCGTATCTTTTGAACAAATCCACTTTGGCCTGGGGACGCTCACACTGCATTGACAAACCGACTTCCCCGAGGCAGACACTACATGAATGTGCCCCTTAGAACACCTGTTTGCAGTTTGACCTCCATGTAAGTGTGCGTGTGACGGGGAGCAGATACATGCTCTCAGGGCTGAGCCCTGGTCCGGAAACTCTACTCCCTCTCCCAGAAGCCAGATGATCCTAGGAGGAGCCCAGACCAGCCAAACTACAAAGACCTGGAGGCCCTGGGTGAACCCTAGAGTCAGGCTCACTGCTAACCCTGGGCGCTGCCGAGCCAGGCCTGGGGCCCCGTGCATTTCGCCACTGGGCCAAGGTGGCCTCAGGCTTTGCCTTCTCCAGCTGGCTCCTGGGGCCACACCAGGACCTGCCTCCCTGCTCACGTATCTAGAAACACTGGGTCTGCCCGGCCTCGGGGTGGGATAGAGAGAAGCCCTGCCCGCCCCTCCCAGCGAGTGTACATAGTGTGTACGGGTGGGGGGCAGGAGGGTGCGAGAGGCAGGTGCTGCCTGATTTGGGATGTGGCTGCAGCGCCCCAGTGTCCCCCCATCGAGGGTGAGACGTTGATTTATTTCTGAATAATTTCTGTGGTAGAAACCGAATTTCTTTAATATATTACATATATGTGTACACACATGAAATATATATATACTTTGATGGGGATCTACAGGATGTCCCCCCAAAAATGTACGCACTAACAGCTGATAGCTCAATTTTCACTTCTTTTCAGGTTAACATTCGAAATAATGGGTGAAGCCAGGCTAAGCTCTAAACAAAGATAACTTATGTGAGTCCCCCCAGACTCACATAAAAGATAAAAGTTTACGGTACGAAACCGGCAACGGTGCCTGGACCACAACTACTGTGACAGAGGAATCACCAACATCGAGAACCATTTCGTTCGGTGTTTGTGCTCATTCTCTCAGTACCTGCCCTCGATTCCTCGACTGTTGCCGGTTTTGTACCGTAAACTTCATCCTTTATGTATCCCCCTAAGAGGTCTGGTGGGTAAGTTCTTTTTGTTCAAAGCTTAGTCTGGCTTCACCCATTGCTTCAAATAAATTAAACCTGAAAAGGGGTGAATTAAGAGAGTTATCAGCTGTTGAAGTGTGTTTGTGTTCCCATGGGAATCACTCCTTTCCATCGGGAGTCTGGCCTCTACATTTTTAGGGGACGCCCTATATTTATATCCCACAGGGAGTCATTCTTTCCCGTCGGGAGTCTCACCTGCTGCTGTGGGCATTTGGCCGGCTTCCTGACACATTTTGTTTCCTGTTGTTTACTAAGGTGCTCTTCCTGGGATGTACCAACTTGGTGATTTGGGTTTTATAAAGATTTTCTCCTTTTGAGCTCAAGTACTGAGACAGAAATGGGAATGTTAACATGGTCGATTTTCGGAGTGCTTTGGGTTGTGTATTAAATAGCCATTGATTCTGGGACACAAGGACGGGTTTGTAATAAAATGAGATGTTGTAAAACTGAGTCCTAGTTTTCCTTGCTACTCGTCACTGGCAGTGCTGTCGGGGCGTTGGGACTACAGGCTCCCTGCTCAGCCCCCCAGTCTCCTCAGCCCCTGGAATCCACCAGCTCCCTTTGCCTGAGGTCAGAGAAAGGGAAAGCGAGGTTTCCTATTTTCCAGGCTTGTGTTTAAGTTCCTATAAGTCAAATCCCATTTAGATAAGGGATTTAGATCATAGCAGGAGCTTAGCTTAAAGTGATCCTTTGCTCTGAGTGAAGCATCCAGAAGGTGGTTGGAGACATGAAATAAACCATTGTGCCTCTAGGCTTTTCCCATCCACTGTTTGGCCCTCGATGGTGGACATGAGCTGCAGCTGTGGGAGCCGCCCACTCAGCGAGCTGCCCTCCCCAGTGCCTGGAGCCAAACTGAGCAGCGGCACCTGCAGGCCGCCTCCCCTGCGCCTTTGGCTTTTGCAGGGCCTGCCACTGGCCAGCCACCCCTCAGAGCTCTCAGCCTCTGTCCCCTGATTCTCTCCCGTCTGGGACAGCTCTTCAGGGCTCACACTTGCCAGTCGCTCTGTCACTCACTCATTCCTTCCACAACCACTCACTGAACGCTCCTGTGTGCTCACTCCCGGCTTCCACCGTGGAGGCAGCTCCCTCCAGGCCCCTCTGCAGGGCTGACCCACGCGCTCCCCCAGCACTGACCACTGCTGAGCCCCAGGCCTGAGGTCGGCCGCCTTAGACCTTCTGCCCGGGCTGCAGGCTTCCTCCACTCTCCCTGGCTCCTCTGGGCTCCCTACTTACCCAAGGACACCAGCTGTCAGTCACAGAAGCCAGAAGCCTGTGGTGCAGGCTGGACCCCTCCTCTCCCCACTTCCCACAGGTGATGGCTCCCCTGAACCTGGGAATGGGTCTGGAATCTGCCCGCCCATCTTAGCTGACTGTTCTCATCCCAGGTCCCCCCGACACCCCTGTCCCTGGGTCTTGGCAGGGGCTTGCCAACTGGTCTGCCTGCCTCCCACAACTCGGCCCCAGGGCACCTCTCGGCATCCACCCTGGGTGGCCTTCCTTTCTGACCCTCCCCTCCCTCAGCCTCCACACCAGCTGCAGCATTTCTTTGCGGTCTAGCCTCTCCATGGGCCACTTCAGGGTGCACCCAGCCCTCTATCACCCCCCACCCCTCCAGCCCGAGACAAGCTCGTACACATCCACAGCTTTCATTGCAATCTTCCCGAAGGTTCCAAACACCTCCAGCCCCAGCCTCTCCTGGGAACCTCCAGGTCTGTTCCCAGCTTGGATGTCCCGAGACACCTCCAACTCAAAATGCTCAGCACACGGTTCACCATCCTCCCCCACCAAAGCCTCTGTGCACCTCCTCTCATCCCCTCTGCCCCCTTCCCCCAGACCATGCTGGGCATCCCCCTCTCTCTTCCCCGTGTCCTATCCATCACTCCCTCAGCTGCTTCCAACTCTGATGTCTCGCTCACATACCCAGCCAACCCAGGTGGTGGGCCCCCCTGGGCAGTACCATGGGGTCCCGTTGCTGAGGGGGCACCCAAACCATGCCCCGGGGGGCTCCAGGGCCCCACCTCTACCCTGGCCTGGGAGCTGTGTGATCTGGGCGGTGGGAAACATCCAAGTGACAGCTCAGGGCCGAGGTCTGCCTGTGGAGAGGGTGGGATTGCCTGTGGCACCAGAGGGGTCTCCCTGGGAGAACAGCAAAGTGAGAAAATTAGAAAACGCCAGACAAACCTTGGGAAGGAAGCATCCAGCCAAATGTTTATCAACCAACCAGAGGGAGAGAAGGGACTGTGTTTATCTGTATGCACAACACACATACATACACATGTATATGCACATGTATGCACACAGCCCGTTGATTCCCTTAGAAAGCTCTCATTGATTTTGCCAAACAGGTGTATTGATAGCCCACCTATGCTTGCCCTCGACTGACAGATGAGTGTGGCTCCAACGTGAATGTTGGATGATGTTTTCTTTTATGTTGGCAAGTAAAGCGAGCTGACGGTGTCTGTGAGAACCTCACTCGTTTGCTCACGATGTGAGCGGCTACTCAATCAGTCCTTTCCTGAACGCCAGCCCAAGTCTCAATTTCTTGTAATGTACTCACGTGGTAATGGCTACAGACATGTTTTTAAACTGGAGATACAATTCACATACATTAATGTTCACCCAAGCCCTAGCTGGGTTAACTCCGTGGATAGAGCGTCCGCCTGTGGACTGAAGGGTCCTAGGTTCTGTTCAGGTCAAGGGCACATACATGCCCAGGTTGCAGGCTCGATCCCCAGTGGGGAGCGTGTAGGAGGCAGCCGATCAGTGATTCTCTCTCATCGTTGATGTTTCTATCTCTCTCCTCCCTTCCTCTCTGAAATCAATAAAAATATATTTAAAAAAAAAATATTCACCCAAGACACACTTCTGAGTTTAATCTTTACTTTGAACATTTCCCCCATCACTTTCTCGTCTAGAGACAGTAGACACTGAAGCAAACAAATCAAGCCCTGGTTTGGGAACATGTGCCAGTTGCTATGGTGTAAATATGTTCACCACAAGCAATTTCAAGCTGCCAACATGAAGTCCCTAACCCCGGAGAGGGAAGAGATGTGCAGGTGTGAAACGCGATCTAGTATCTCCTCCATGCAGACCCAGTAGGTCTAGACAACCCCAAGAGCATGGGCAATGGTACAGTGATTACAAGTGGCAGGTTCTGAGGATCTGTTACCTTTGTTTTTAATATAAATTATTTAATCGCAGGCTTACGTAAGTTCATTTTTAATGATGGCTGTGTTTAACACCTGGCTTTCCAATCCCTGGAAACACAGATGGGCTCTCACAAGCCAGCACAGGCTGGCTGCAGCACCGCAGGGGGTGGGCTGGGCTGACAGGGAAGGGACAACAAGGAAGAAGTGGCCAGCGCAGAAGGTGCCTGCCCAGAGCAGAGCAGCTGGCCCTCCTGGCCCCTGCTGGCATGTGGAGGCGCAGTGACCCCCCACCCACCCCCCCAACACCGGCACAGAGAGGCCACCTGGGCTGGGGCTGGAGGCTGGAAACTGCCCAGGCTTCTCTCTCCCCTGCCCTCCTTCCTCCTTGACCTTTTGCAGGGGGTAGAGCGGAAAGAGGGGCCTGGGAAACCATCACCTCGCATCTGCAGAGTGGGGCAGAGTGGAAGGCGGGCAGGACCCTGGGCGGGGAGGGTCCTGGCAGGGCTGACACGTGCGGGAGGGTAGCGGGTGGAGGGGGCGTCAGAGCAGGACTCAGAAATGGCATTCCCTTTCCAAGCTGTTTTCTGGCCCAGCCCCTGAGGTGGGGTTCACGCAGCCGCTTCGCGCAGGCAGGCTGAGCGCTGCAGAGGCAACACCGGCCACCTGCGTCCCGATCGCCCCTCCCACGAGACCCCGAGGACACAGGGAGGGGCACACATCCGCCCCCCCCCCCCACCCCCCGTGCCCCCGCGGGAGAGCGATGGCCCTGCGGAGCCCTCCTGGCAGCCGCGTCCTCCCGAGGCCCGGGGGCAGCTGCTCCGCGCCCGCGCGCCCGGCCTCCGCCCCTCCACGGCCTGCGGTGGCGGCGGCCGCGGGCCCCCCCGCACCACGCCCCGCCGGTGCTCTGGCCGCCGGTGCTCCCGCCGCAGCCGCAGCCGCGCCGCGTCCCTCCCCTCCTGCCGGCCGGCCCGGGCTCAGCCCGTGGCACCTTCCTCCGCCCGCTTCCTGCACCGGGACCTGGGAGAGGTGAGTGCGCCCGCCGGGCAGCTCGGACCGAGGCCGGGACAGCGGGGCAGGCGGCGGGGGCGGGGGGGGGGGGGCGGGTAGGAGGATGACAGCGGCGGACGCGGGGTGGAGGGACCACGGGCCTCCAGCGAGGCCCGCTCCCCAACACTAACTGCAGCTGGAAAGTGGAAATTCCGTCTGCGAGAGAGGGCTTGGCGGCCAGTGGAGGACGGAAGGCCTGGGAGGTAGGGCCCTTCATGCCAGGGACCTGCCGGCACGTGGGTGGCATTTGGGGACACAGCAAGCCAGAGGGGGCTGCCCTGCCCAGGGTGCCTGGGGTGGGGCACATCTCAAAAGTCCAACACTGTCCGGGTTCCCTGGGGACGTGACCGCACCTGCCTAAAGGTTAGGCCCACTCGGGAGGAGCCCAGGACCCACCCAGGGGGCCTCTCCTGGGCTCAGTGGCACCAGCCCGGCTGGGGAATGTCATCCTGCTCAGGGGTGGGGAAGGGGGGTGGGGAATGGGAAGGTGAGCAAACTGCTATCCACTGACTGTCTGCTGGTCCTGGTACTTATCCCGAATTATCTCCTTTAACTGTCCCAGTTCATCCCTTCCTTCTCTCAGCGCATGGCCCTCTGCTGGGCTTCAGCCCGCACCTACACTGTTCAGAGGGCTCCTTCTTCATCCACTGCACCATGCACACCACCCCCAGGAGCATTCCCAAGGTACCTCCTATCCCCTTGTAGGTTTCCGGTGAGAAGTCTCCTCTTTCAGGAAGGCCACCCTGACTGCCCTCCTCCTGATCAGGAGCTTTTGAACTTTGGGCTCCCACAGTGTGGCCCCTCCTCCCCTGCCCCCCTCCTCCTCCAATCATAGCTGTTGTCAAAGTATTGTAATTGCTGTGGTAATCCTAGTTTTCCCTTCTAAATCAGAGTTTCAAAAACGCCGCCATTCAATTTCACTTTATTACATATGTGGGGGAGGGAGACATTTTCCTTCCCCTCCTAGGCTCTTTAACTGGCCTAATACTTAAATCGGCACCAGACAGATTCACAAGAGAGAATAACCACATTTAGTTACAAATGTGTGCATGGGAACCCCATGTCCATGAGCAAGTCAGAGACCCCGCATCCACGAGGGGCTCAAAGACAGGAAGGGAAATGAGGTATGTATGACGTTCTGAGTTAAGAATGAGCCGAGGTGCCTTGGGGCTTCAGAGGGGAAAGGTCATTGCAGGATGATAAGAACAGATGCTCAGTAATTCAGAGTTTGCCTTACCCCAGAGATAGGTCACCAAAAAAAGAGTTATTTCTGGTGATAACTCCTATTATGGGCAAGGCCCCTAATTCAAATTCTTCTAGGTAGTTAAGGGGGAGGCAGATGTTTCTCTTGAGCCCACAGGGTCTCCATAGCCTTTAGCTCAGAATAGCCCCCATGCCACAGAGAAGGGAAAGAGACGGGTCGCATGTCCTCATATGCAGCCTGCCACCCCTGCGGGCCTCACACTGCTGGTCCTCTCTTCTCTCTGGCCAGCCTGTACTGGCCCGGATGCCCAGTGTGGCTCCCTTGAGGCTTCCCTGCTGTCTAGACTCCTGACGTGGGAGCTGTGGCTCCAGCGCCATCTCTTCCATGTCCCCTGAGCTCCTGCCTCCACCAGGCAGCCCTCCGGGGTGCTCAGCTCCTCTCCTCCATATCCACTTAGCCACACAACCCTGCATGACAAGGGGAGGGTGTGCAGGCCGCTCACTGTTCCCTGGCTGGCTCCTGCCTCTCTCCAGCTTTCTTTTCTTCCTGTCCAGGAAGGCACACTGACCAGACTGGCTCGGCCCCTGTCTAGCCAGCCCCTCTCCCCTCGCAGCGCCCCACCCCCAGCTCTGTGCGGGTTCTCAGACCTCGTTCTCTCAGACCTCACAGCCTCTCAGCTCGCTCAGCTCGCCTTCTGACCCAGTTCCCACTCGCCTTCCCCACTGTGGAGAGTGTGTGCTGGGGGTGGGGATTAGGCCGTGGACGTCCTAAGGGAGTGATCAGGCCCGTTGCTGAGGGGCCCTCGGTGCCTCTTTGTCCACAACTGGACCCAGTGGTCAATTCCAGGGCAAGAGGAAGAACCTCCACACGTACAGTCACGGTCTATTGCACTTAAGTTCACACACACACATTTCTAACCCTCACCTGAGGATATTTTTTTTATTACTTGAGAGAGAGAGAGAGAAAAAAAGACCATCAATGTGAGAAACATCCATCAGTTGCCTCCCGTATGCACCCCGACCAGGGATGGAACCCACAGCCTAGATATGTGCCCTGACTGGGAATCGAACCTGCAACCTTTTGGTGAACAGGATGATGCTCTAACCAACTGAGCCACCCAGCCAGGGCAAGTTCACTTATATTTAAATGGTAATTGTGTCCCACTCCCATAAGTGGCAAACAAGAAAACATAGAAAACCAAGCCGTGTTATTAAATTTTAATTAACACCTGTTGCCTGCAGACCAGCCTCTAGGTTACAAGGGGAGATGAGCAAGAATTAAGCTGGCGCTCAGCCCATACTAGCGCCCAAGTGAGACTTTCTCCTTCGTGTAATGAAATGGATTCAGAGGGAATTGGACAGGGAATAACAAACTATGTGATGAAATTCCCACCTGTCAGCACCTGCTGAGTGCTAAGTGCCACCGGAGCTCAAAGTGGTACAGAACAAACCTTCAGTCTATTTTGTGTCACCTGAAGGGCCACTTCCTCCAGGAAGCCCATCCTGATGTGCCCCCTTACGCTGCACTTCTGCTGTAACACTTGTCATGTGTTATTGCAATGGCATATTGGCTTCCACTCCAGAGGGTCAGCTCCTTAAGAACCACCGCCAGGTCTATCTCATTCAGTTCACTGCCCAGGTACCTCCCACAGGGACTAGAGCGCAGGCATTGACCCCACTGAGCCCTTCCAGCAATGTCTTTCCCTCCTCCTCCTCCTCCTCCTCCTCCTCCTCCCCGTCCAAACCCCACACCCTCCATCCTTCAACGCCCTGCCCTGCTGAGGGTCCAGCTTCAACCAGCTGAGCCCACCCTGAGCTCTCCTGCCCCTGAATATTCCATCTCTGGCCGTGCCTATGCCCAGGGAACGTTCGGCTCCATGGTCCGGGGTGTCCCTACACCTCCACAGGGCAAGCAGTACGGTGACACCGCAGTGACTCCATAGATCCTGGGGAGTGACTCACCGTGGCGCTTCCTGCCGGGAGGCAGCTGTGTGGGGTCTTGGCGGCTGGACGAGTTCCCTGTTGCTCTTGTAACAAATTACCACAAACTCAGTGGCTTTAAAACAGTGCACATCTATTCTCTTGCGATCCTGGAGCTCAGAAGTGGGGAGAGAATCCATTTCGTTGCCTTTTCAGCTTCCAGAAGCTGCCGGCATTTCTGGGCTCGGGGCCAACTCCGGTCTACGAAGCCGCAGGGGCCGCGTCTCCCCGGCCTGCATCTCTGATGCCCTCCCTCTCCTGCCGGCCGCTTTCAGCCTGGTGAGGGGTGTGGGCCCACCTGGGTAACCCAGGACCGTCTCCCCAACTCCAGATCCACAGTCACGCCTGCTAAGTCCCTTGTGTCTGCAAGACAACACATGCACAGGTTCCTGGGTTAGAACATGCACATCTCGGGGGGTGGGGAGGGGCATTATTCTGGCTACCACCACGCTGTCCCTGGTATCAGAGGGCCTGGCGCTGGCCGCATGTTAACAAGCTGGCATGCACTGAGCATTCACTCCGGGCCGGCACTGTCCTCGCACCTCACACGGCTCTCCTGAGGCAGGTGCCTGCTGTCATCCTCAGGGTACAGGGGAGGCGCTGAGAGGGGAAGCGCGCTGGCAAGTGGCAGAGCTGGTTCCGAGGGGCGCTGCTTCTCTGGCACCGTTATCACCCCCATGACACCAGCTGGCAGCCTGGAGGCCAGGAGAGGTCTGAGGCCCAGCACAGAGCGGGGATTCACCGAGATTTCTGGCGAGGGCCCTGTCCAGGTGACAGTTCTTTGCCAGTCCTCTCCCATTCCCATTCTTTCTCACAATTCTACTACCCACACCCCATCAGAGGCCCCAGGCTTATGCAGGGAGCCTCCAGGACTTCTCTCTAGGGGCTCCAGGCAGAGTCCTGGGTGCCAGACCACTCAGATCCACCCTGGCCTCACCCGGCATCCACACAGCCAGGTAATAGGAGTCCCGTGGGAGGCAAATCTTACAATGCACAACGAAGAAAGTGAATGCCATTTCCCAGCTCGCCATCACAAAAGCCGGTAGTGTACTGAGCCAGAGGGGCACACACAAGCCTTCCACGGGCCCTGATGAAGAGGGTGCCAGCGTTGGTTGCGCACTCCCCGGAATAGTTCTAAGAGTTTAATACTCACTAAGTCATCGAACACTCACCACACCCCTGTGAGATACATTTATTATCCCCATTTCACAGATAAGGAAACCGAGGCACAGAAAGGTCATGTAACTTTCTGAGGTCACACAGTCAGTGTAAAGCGCCAGGATTCGATCCATTCTCCATAAGCAGGGAAACCAAGGCAGAGGCTGGTCAAGGCTGGTTGAACAGCCCCAGCCTGGCCCACCCTACCTCCGTCGGCCAAGCCCCCTTTTGTATCTTCCCAGCCTGACCTGCTCCCTGTGCACCTGCTCCTGGGGAGAGGGCAGTGCATAGATGTCCGCCTGATTTCTTGAGAGCACATTTATATTTCACTAGAGGCCCAGTGCAAGAAATTTGTGCATGGGTAGGGTCCTTAGTGGCTGCCGGCTGCCGGCAGGAGCCTTTCTTCATTCCGTGCCACCCCCTGGTGGTCAGCGCACATCATAGCAAGCAATTGAACTCCAGGTGGGTCAAACTCCTGAGGGGACACTTTGCATATTAGGCTTTTCTATATATGACTCTTACACTGACCTTCATTATTAACCCCATTTTAAAGAAGAAGAAACTGAGGCCCGGGGAGGCTACATGACTTGCCAGAGCTCTGACAACCAGAAAGAACATCTGAGATTCAAAGCCAGATGTTCAGATGCTACCCCCCGCCTCCCAACTGCCTCACCCTGAGCAAGCCTAGCCTGAAGGCCTCCTCCAGGAGTCTGACTTCCAGCCAGGGATGCCACATGGGTTCCCCAGCTCTCCAGAGATGCCCAGGCTTCACCTGGGCTCCAGCTGCCTCCCCAGCAGCCGCAGAGCTTCCTGCCTCCCGGTGTCCTTATGGGAGGGGAAACGTCTTACTCAGGTCGTCTGATTAATCAGCTCAGGCCCCAGCCTGCTGCACTGTGGCTGATGCCAGAACTTGTTCTCAGACAAAACAACTTCTCTGTGCCTGAAACTGGCCAGGGAGGTGCTGGGCTCGGCAGTGGCGAGTATTTCTCAGCGGGAGAGCTGCCCGCAGGAATGAGGAGTTAGGAAGCTCCCAGGCAGCAAGCACAGGGCAGCTTGCAGGAGGAGGTGCAGGATGAGCAGGGACCGAGAGGAGCTGGCTCTGGAGCCCAGAGAGGAAGTAGGGACTCATTCTGCTTTTCGGGGGATAAAGAGATTTCCTCTGAGGCTGGCCAGCTGTGCTAATTGGAAGAATGAACTGGGAAGTCGGTGATTTTTTTTTATTTAAGTAGATCATCTGTGAGCCCTCTAAAATCTGCACGCATTGCTCCGTGAGTGTGAGTGTGCAGCGAAGACTCGCTGCTACCTCCGCTTCTATCGCAGGGGCGTCTTGGCAGGAAGCAGAGGCACAGGCAAGCAGGGTGACTGAGGAGAGGTTAACACAGGGACGGTTTTCAAGGTGATGCTTAAAGGAACCAAAGCAGGAGGAAGGAGGGGGGAGGGCAGTGCAGGAAAGGGACTGTGACAGGAGCTGGTGACTTCCGTAAAGGGAGGCAGCCACACTGAAGACACCTGGCAGGTGATAAGTACTCCCCGGACCCCACTCCCCTCCATCCTCTGATCCCAGTGAGTGCTTCCCGTTGGCCAACCCCAACAGAGGCCAGATGGCAAGGGGACCCGTGATGTAAGCGCTCGAGTGGGGTGAAGAGCGCATCTGAGGGGCCCGTATCGAGTCCTCGGCACACTCTGGCCTGGGGCCACATCCTCTCTGGTCCAGCCATCGCTGCCGTTTCTGAGCACCTGCCCTGTGCCTCCCTGGGCTTGGCTCTGGGAAAAGACAAATGCCAAGGCTGCAACCCCCCGAGAGCCTGGAGGAGAAGGAATGATATCAATGCCACTGACGCTGTGTACGGAGAAATCCTGACCGCGAGTCTGGAGCCCGGCCCGGTGCGGGAGGTGATTTTTTTGTGGGTAAGAAAGGCAGTTATTAGCAGCGTCTCAAACCAGCATTCCATGAGCCTGGGCCATAATTTGCCATTCTCTAGGAAGGTTCTGGAAAGCAATTTGTGCTTCATTTTCACCGAGAGAGCTGTGTGCTGTGTATAAGGCTGATGCTGGGTTTTGTTTACAAAACAACGAATTTGCTGCCCCTGCCAAGGATTGGACATCGTGACACCAAGAAACACAGCAATGAAGTGAATCTCTTTGCTTCTCCAAATCTCGCATTTTCATAGGGAAAGCGCAGCCAGAGGCGCCAAGCCTGTACCCACGGGCCAATTCCGATCTGTAACTGGTACAGGCGCCGTGCTGTTCTGTCTCTGAAGAGTGAAGCATAAATCAAAACGGTGCTTGTTTTAATTGAAGACTATTTAGACCAGCGGTTCTCAACCTGTGGGTCGCGACCCCTTTGGGGGTCTAACGACCCTTACACAGGGGTCGCCTAAGACCATCGGAAAACACATATATAATTACATATTGTTTTTGTGATTAATCACTATGCTTTAATTATGTTCAATCTGTAACAATGAAATTGGGGGTCACCACAACATGAGGAACTGTATTAAAGGGCCGCGGCATTAGGAAGGTTGAGAACCACTGATTTAGACTGTGAAAGGTTCTAGGTATCCTTGAACATCTGTAAAGAGACTGAGCTACAAAAAGAGAGGCAGGGCCCAGCTGGTGTGGCTCAGTGGTTGGGTGTCGACTCGGGAACCAAGAGGTCGCTGGTTTGATTCCCAGTCAGGGCCCATGCCCGGGTTGCAGGCTCGATCCCCAGTAGAGGGCATCTCTCAGCGATGTTTCTATCTCCCCCTCTTTGTCTTCTCTCTCTAAAAATCAATAAAACATTTTTAAAAAGGGAGAGAGAGGCAGGGAGACAGGGTCACCAAGTACTGCGCAGTGTCCCCCTCCCGGGACTGTAATGTGGCCGTCCTGGCAGGATTCACTTTGTAATCAGCTGTCTCCACGGCAGGCACCGTACCTGAGAGTCAGAACTCCGCACCTGGCAATGGATGACGCTGGGCTTTCAAACGCCCGCTCTTCCCCGGGGCGTAGGGTGAGGGGCATGATCCCTGCAGGAAGCAGCTTCCAGCCAGGACTCCGTGCAAGTCCTGGCCCAGGTGCTCAGAACTCAGCGGCGTTGAGACAATTCACTGACCCTGTGTCCTGACGTGTGCAAGGAAGAGAATAACACTGCTTGTTGGGATGGAAAGAGCCCTGAGGACAGTAAACACTACCAAGACAAGAGCCATAGATAAAGAGGGTATTTGGAGCGGACAGCACAATAACAGCTAACATCTACTGACCCTACTGTGCGCTGGGTGTTGAGCTGAGGGCTTTATTTAACTCAGGCAGTCATCTCAGCCGACTTTTGAAGCTGTGTCCCTGTTTCTCACACGAGGAACCCGGCGCTGAGGGTTAGGGACTTGTCCAGGTCACCTTACGAGTAGATAGCAGAGGTGGGATTCAAACTCAGGCACTCTGATGTTCAAAGCCAAAGTCTTAACAGCTGCTTTCAGTTTAGCAGTTTTTATAAAGCAGGCGTGCATCTCTGTGGCATGAATTGTTAACCTGGGAAACGCCATTTGTGAAGGTTTTGCAAGCAAAAGAGGTTGGTCCAGCCCCAGAGCAGAGCAGAGCCTGCTGGGAGGTTGCTGGGCATGTGCCCAGCAAGGAAAGCAAAATTCCAGCCTCGGCCACCTGCCTGCTGGCTCCCTCTGCCTCCCCCGCCCGGGTATCTTCTGCCTTCTGCCCACTGTCCATTTCCTTCCAGACACTCGCCTAGGGGCCCAGTCAGAAAGTGTGGGGCGTTGAGCCACCCCAAGGAGCTAGCAGAAAGTGAGACGTAGCTCTCTGCCTTTACCTCCCCTGCGTCACTCCAGCTACCCTCCATCCTAACCCCGGAGAATCTGTCCTGACAACCAACCGCACCAGCTCCTGCAGACACCTGCAGCGCCCGGCCCCAGACACTCCCTTCACAGGCAGAGGGGGGCACCCTGCTCCAAGCCAGGCCCTGGGGGGGAAGGAAGACCATGCATGCTAGAGAGAGGGCTGTGGAACAGTGACCCCAGTGGGCAGTGCAAAGAATGCTGGGAAGGGAGTCCAGGGAGCACCCAGGGGGCTCCGCACAAGTTGCCTGGAGCAAACAATAGGCTCCAATAGGGGAAGTGACTTTCTCATCTTCAAACTGGGGCGGGCGCTCAGGAGGTGTTCTGGGGGAGAGGGACGCAGGTTAAGGTATGCAGGTGGAGAGAGCGGGAGGTGCTGACGGTGCAGCTCAGGATGGCTTGAGAGAGGCTGCCGGTGGTGGTGATGGCTGTAGACTCGCCTGCCTGGGTTTGAATCTCAGTGCCTCTACTCATACCTGTGTGACTTTGGGCAAGTTCCTTGACCTCTCTGTGCCTCATTCCCCTTTGGGTACAACGGGGGTAATAATAGCATCTCACAAAGTGGCGAAGCTCCAATGAGTTCATGCATTTAAGTGCTTGGAACGGTGCCTGACTCAAAAACTGGGAGCTGTGAATATCGTTCTTGTTGTCTGTGAGCCTGTGGGGCAGAGGACCTAAGGCTCCGTGAATTATCAACAGCGCCAGGAGGGGTCGTCTGTGCTGTCCATGCCACCCCTGCCACGGCACGCTCGGGCCCTGGGAGGCACCAGGGATCCAGCAGCCAGCAAACTGCCTCCTGCTGAGGTCGGAGAGTTGGAGGGAGCCTGAGCAGCAACAGGAGGGGCCTTCACCGAGTGGCTACCGGTGTGCCGCTGAGGCCTCGGAGGGAAAGGGTATAGAAGGGCTGCTTCGTGCGCTCTCCCAGCTTCTCACCGAGGGGTTCTGGATGTGGCTGGAGAAGGACCCGGGGCCCTCCCTCCTCAGCCAGGCCCAGTCTGAGCTCACCCAGCAGCTCCGGAGCCGGTCCCGGGGACAGGATGGAAGCGCTGTACCTCCAGGACAGGTCTGCACTCCCGGGGTTTCTCAGGGCAGGCGCCCAGCCATGGCGTGGAAGGGCAAGGCTGGGTGCGCAGACTGGAGGAGGGGGTGGGGGAGGAATGCGGTGAATGGGAGCACAACGTGGCCGTGTCGTCCAAGGAACAGAAAGGCCTGGCCGGAAACGGACCGGCCCAGCGCCCCAGGCCACCCCCGCCAGGCGCCCAGGACGCAGCGCCCACCTGCTTGCTGCGCGGGCCGTGGGAGGGGCGCGGTCTACGGGCGGCCGGCGGGGTGATCGTGGCCGGCCCCTCGCCGCACGGGTATGACTCCCCAAAGCCAGTCCTTTTCCCCTTGTCTGGGTCCCGGGAAACCGCTGGAGGGCGACCGCCGGATCCCGGCACAGGTAGCCAGCTCTGCGCCTTCCCCGGCGCGGCCCGGGAGCGCGCGGTGAGGGTGCAAGCACGTGGCCCCCACGTGTGCGTGCGCGGGCGGAGCGGGCGGCCAGGTGCGGGAGTGGCCGCGTGTGCGTGTGCGTGTGCGTGTGCATGTGCACCGCCGGGTGGTGACGCCAAGTGCGGGCGCGCCGGGAGGCGAGCAGACGCGGCATCGGCAGCGGAAAGGCCCGCCTGGTGTCTGCCCAGCGCCCGCGTCCCTGTTCCTCTTCTGGGCGGGGTGTCTCTGCTGCGGTTGTTGCCTGGTTTAGCAGCCACCCCCTCGGCTGGCTCCGTGGCCGCCTGGTAATTACTTCCAGCCCTTCATTTCCCAGAGTCCACGCACGGCACAGGTGACACACATTTCCTTTCCTGCCCCCTACATCTGTGCGTTCCCCCTTAGTAGGCGGGCGGCTGTTGGGGGTGGGGGGGGGGAAGGCGGGGAGCGGGGAGGACGGAGGAGGACAAAGCTGGGCTGTGATTGGCCGCTGGGGTCCCTGGTTGGCAGGCCCCCTAAGCTGAACACAGCGATGCGGTGTGAAAGGGCACAGCAAGGGTCTCTGCCATCAGGGGTGGGCAAAGGAGAGACCACTGACTTGGGGCCTGTGGCTTTGGGCAGGCCACTTGCTGTGGCTGAGCCTCTGTAAATGGAGATAAACGCTAGCTTGGCCACCTCACAGAGGGGTGCGAGGGCAAAAGGAGTGAGACTGGTTTGAACTATACAAATCTGAGATGACATGGCTGTGTCTTGCTTAACCCTGCCCTCCCCCCTTCAGCCTCCAAAAGGAGGCAGGAGGGGCCAGGACTGAGAGTCCCGGCGGAAGCGGGGCGGAGCAATGCGGCTGCGCTAGACTGCAGGGACCAGCGCGTCTGTGAGAGCTCAGTTCCAGAACTGGAGGGCGTGGGTCCAAATCTTGGCTCTTCCACTTATTAGAGATGCTAACTGGAGATCATCACCTACCCTCTTCTTAAGCCTCAGCGTCACTTTCTGTGAAATGGGCATGATAGTAGAGCCTGCTTCCTAGGATGGTTATGACATCATGCAGATACTATAAAAGCCTTGCCGTGGCCCCTAAGAGTTAGCTATGAGTGTTCTTGATGTTCCATTATGCTGCCGCCTTCTGGGTACAGTGCACTCTGTGGAGAGAAGACTCGTCTACCAGGAAACAAAGAGTGGAAACTGGTTTCATCCTTTCTATCTCAAACAAGATACCTTACCTCTGAGTATCTCGTGGGGGAAAGGGAGATTATTATACCCACCTCACAAAGTTGTTATAAAAATTAAAATCGCCCGGCCGGTGTGGCTCAGTGGTTGAGTGTCGACCCATGTACCAGAAGGTGACCAGTTCGATACCTGGTCAGGGCATATGCCTGGGTTTCCGGCTCGATCCCCAGTAGGAAACTGCGTGCAGGAGGCAGCCAGTTGATGATGTTTCTCATTCATGTGTCTATCTCTCCCTCTTCCTCTCTTTCTCTAAAATAAATAAAAGTAAATCCCTTACAAAAATTAAAATCAAGTAACCTTATGAATGCATACAGTGCTCATGATAAGCCCATAAGTGATTTTGGAGAAAAATAATCCTTATGTTCCAGTTATCTATTTTACTGCATAAAAAACCACTTTAGGAGGTTAAAATAACAGTCCTCATCTATTTTGCTCACGAATCTGTGATTTGGGCAGGGTTTGGTGGGGATGGCTTATCTCTGCTCCTTGCAACATCAGCTGAGAGGGCCCAGCTGTGGCTGGGGATCTTTTTCCAAGATCACACAACATGTGGGAAACCAGTTGATCCTGGCTCAGCGGGGGCTGTTGGCCAGGGTCTAGGTTCTTCTCCATGTGGGCCTCTCTCAGAGGCCACTGGGGCCTCCTCCCATCAGGGCACCCAAGTTTTTAAGAGCAACATCCCCAGAGACAGGAGGTGGGAGCTCCCAGTCTCTTCAGACCTGGACTCAGCAACTGGCACAGTGTGGCCTCGACTTTATTCTTCCGGTCACGTAGTCACAGAGCCCACCTAGGTTCAAGGGGAGGGGTCTTAGAACCCATCTCCCCGTGAGAAGAGCATCAGTTTCCAAACATCTTGAATCTACCAAAACTTGAAAGTCTTCACTTTTGCTTTGTCTTCCTGGGTGCCGTGGTGTAACAAATTAAGTCATCTTTGCTAGAAGACCAGCAGATGTACAATTGGCCCTGCCTGGGGCCTTATCACAGAGCCTGTTAGGGTGGGGATCAGGTTCTCTGGGCCTTGCAGGGCTGAGGGTGCCTTCGCGAGTGTCTGTTTCGCTGGAACCCCTGCGGCTTCAGTCCCCAGCTCTGCCAAAACCCATGCTTTTAAAACAAGAGAGAGAAGCCGGGGAGAGAGGCATCTGGATTCAGAAAGCTAGATTATAGCAGGTGGCCCAGGCTGAGTCTAGTGAGCATCTCTGTACCTTAGGTCCCTGGAGAAGTCTGTTTGTTTTTCGAGAGGACTGCTGCCTGGGTGGTTGGAGTGACTGTTGTCATACATTATTAGGTTATTAATTGATGGGTGGGAGCACTCCTGGTGGGAAGGCAGGCTGGTGGGAACGCAAGCAGGTTGGGGAAGCAGGCCTGCGGTCACCATGGCAACCTTCTGGCCTGTGCTTTGTGCTTCCTGTACCAGAACAGGAAGGATGTCCCAAGCAGCTCTCCTTAGACAGACCACAGACTCTCCAAAGAAGAAATCGAAGTCTCTCTTTCGGCAGAAGCTTCCATGGTAATGCGTTTCCATACATAGCTACCCACCCACGCCCTCGGAGTCAAAACCAACCTTCTTCCTGTGGCCTCATCCCATATCCTGTCTCCCTCAGTTCCTTAGCTCCTCAGCCTGGCCTTCTGCACGTGGGCTGCAGAAGTGAATGGAGTTTAGGTTCATTTACTGATTCAGACATCCAGCACATTTTTGTTGTGCATTTATTTTGGCAGAGAACAGACCCAGCTCCTTCCTCCTGATGGAACCTACCGTTCGGAGGGGAAGATGGGCACGAACAAGTCATTGTATAAAGTCCCATGCGTCGCATTGGTAATTATTAAAACACAATGAATTCAGACCCTGACTTGAATCACAGCTCGGCCGCTCAGCCAGTGTGATCACAGGGTCCTTAAAGGTGGAAGAGGAGGCAGGAGGGCCAGAGTCAGAGGAGATGTGACCGAGGGCGCAGAGGGAGGTGGGAAGCACTCAGTTCCCCACTGCTGGCGTTGAAGACGTAGGGGCCACAAGCCAAGGAATGCCAGAAGCCCTGAGACGCCAGGAAAGATAAGGAAGTCCATTTCCCCTCCGCCCCCCCAGAAGGAAGGCAGCCCTGCCAGCGCTTTGATGTTAGCCCCGTGAGATCCACGGCAGACCTTTGACCGCCACAGAGAAGAAATCTGCGTTGTCTTAAGCCATTAGGTTTGTGGTCATTTGTTCCAGCAGCAACGGGAAACTCATAAAGTAGCCAAGAGCCCCGTCTTTGGAGCCAAGCAGTCCTGCTGTTTCTGAGCTCTGTGACCTGGGCAGGCGGCTGGCGCTCTCAGAGTCTCAGCAGCCTGGCCTGTAACACCGGGATAACCCTGCCTCACGGGGCCGATGCGAGGGTGCAAACGGGAAACGGCGGGAAGGTGCTCAGCACGGGGCATGGTACAGAGCACGTGCTCCCGAATGGCAGTGACTGCACTTCCTGATCCGAAGCTGCTCCCGCCTCCTCTCTGGCCGCTCGGGTCCACGGTGCCAGGCCCTCTGGGAGGATCCCTGCCGCTTCTCCTCTCGGTCCTTCCGGCATCTTCATTCGCACCTGGGCACTTCTGCACCTGCAACAGTGCAGCGCCTTGTGTCAGCTCCTCTGATCCAAGCCTGTGCTAAAGTGTAAGGCCCAGGGCACCTTCAAGACGCACGTCAGTGAAGGTCCCTGCAGGCCAACAGTGATGGCTCCTGACAGACACTTCCTGTGCTTACCAGAGCCCTCGAGGCTCCTCCAAGGCCTTTACCCCCCACCAGCTCCAAGCCAGCAGCGTAGCCGTGGGGAATAAGGCAGTGCGCTGTAACAAGCATCTTACCCAGTTGGCCTGCCCACCCTTCACCTTTCCCAGGGTGAATCGGGCTGCGGGGCAGACCTTCTAGCCTGAGGGATCGATGCTGTCACCACCATCATCCTCAGCATTACTGCATCCTCACTGACACGGATCAGGAACCTACTGCATGCCAGGCACTTGTCGGACCTCATCTCTCGGGTCCTCACAGAAGCCCATTGATCGGCCAGGAAGGCGACTTGTTAAGGTCACATAGCCAGACAGTGACAGCTCAGGATCTCAACCTCCTCCATCCGGCCCAGAGCCTCTGCTTTTAACCTCCGTCCCTGACCACGGGGTTGCCGCCCTGTGCCGAGGCCTTGCTGGGTGCCACCAGCTCAGGGCAGACTCCAGAGTCCTCCCTCTGGTGACACCCGGGCTGCCTGGACCGCTGGGGGCCCTGTCGCCCTCACACGAGCCTCCAGAACATTTCACCCGTCCCTCAGCCCAGGTTCCCGGAGGAGTGTTCATGTTGGGGGCAGGCGGGATACCCAGGGTTCAGGCAAGCCTCTGGTCTGTCATCCAGTGGGGTCGGCTGGCTCTGGGGCCGAGAGAGATGGGAAAGGAACTCAGGGGGTGGGCCTGGCCCAGTTTCGGCCCTTCTGTCTTTCCAGGATGGGAGGAGCCACTGCGGCAGGCCCTGGCAGCCCCCATGAGGTCACCCCCCCCCACACACACACACACACACAGGGCTTGAGCATTCTCACCCTTCACTACATCCCCTTCTCTGTTCAGCGTGGCTCCAAGGTTCTGGCACTTTGGGCTTCGGGCCAGGAGTTTGAATGGGGGAGGTGAGCCAGGCTTCTCTGGAGGCCACACTTTGATTGCAGACTTACTACGTTGGCTCAGCTGCAGGTTTACCTGGAGAGGTTTGTGAGGATCGGGGTTCTGGGTCTCTAGGCCCCTCAGGCCACAGCTTGATGCTCGGTGTCATCACGGTTTCTCATTCAAAGATGAAATCATAGCGCCAGAGTAGGTCACAGCGCGGGCTGTTCTTCCTGTCCCCGAGTGGCATTTCACAGAGGACGTGGGCTCAGCGATGTGACTAACGCTGAAGCCAGCTTCCTCCCATCTGCAGTCCCAGAGGCCCAGTGGGGAGGGAAAGGGGGTCCCTGGCCCCGGAGAGAGAGAAAGGCTTCCCATCCCAGATGCGGTGGGGCACCCTGGGGCAGCCTGGGGGAGGGGGCGGGCACCGTGTCAGCAGCGTCTTCCCGGCACAGACGGCCTGTGTGCACATGTCCAGGTGGCTGGGCTGCCTATAGGCAGAGCCAGGGGTGCTCTCTTTGGGCTGTGTGTCCTGGGGGAACCTGCACTCCTCACCCACCCGTCCTCTCGTCTGGGAAGGGGAGAGCCAGCCACGCGTCCGCAATTCGGAAATGGCGTCTGGTCTGTGTGAACGGAGCCCCCATAGCAAGGCGCAGCCTTCTCGGTAACTAACGTAGGAGACCCTTGGAGAGGGCCCCACAGAGGGGGGTTCCTGGGACCCCTGCCAGTACAGTCCCCGACAGGACAAGCGCGATTTGCTGTCTGGAGGAGACGAGTCCCACAATCACGTAGCAGAGCCAGGGCACAAGCACCCTCAGGGACACCCTGCGTGGATGGTGGGCGTGGGCTTCCGGGCTCCAAGGAGGGAGGAGGCCACGCCAAAATAGTGTGGCTCTGACGTCGGCAGCGGGGTCCTAGAATCACCGCTCTGTGGTTTGGCTGTAAGACCCCGATCAAGAGCTTTTGCCTGGCCGGCCCGAGTTTCCCCACCTGAAGGAGGAGGAGGCGGGGCCAGGGAGCCTCCAGGGGCCCGTGGGGCTGCCCTGCCGGGAGAGCTTAGCAGATGCTCCCGAGAGCCAGAGCCCCCATGACGCCCAGCCCTGTGCTTGCTCCCCACCCGGGGCCGAGCTGTTTAAAAACATGAACGCTGCCTCACTGGTGGCCCAGAGCCCTGCTCCAATGCGCTCGCCCTGCTGGTCTGAACAGCAGGACCCAGCCGGCCTCCGGCGCAGACCCGGTGCCTCTGCGCTTGGCTGCCCCCGAGCTGTCCAGAGAGCTTTTAAAACAGCGGTGCTGGCACCACATCTCCAGCGAGTGTGGTTTCCTTCGCCCGGGGTGGGGCCCGGCATTGGTATTATTTGTTATAACCTCCCAAGTGTTCTCTAAGGGACGTGAGACCCACTGACCCAGATGGTGGTTGCCGGTGGCTGGAGAGTGACATCCTGGGCGTGGGAGTGGAAACAGCTTGCCCCATCCTTGCCTCGTGGTCCCGTTGTTCTCGCTGGGGTCCGAGGTTACCTGGCGGCTCAGGGAGGACCCCTGGCGCAGGCCTCTCCTGGGATTCCGGAGATGCTCAAAGGGGGTTGATGGGTAGAACTAGTGCAGCCACTTCTGCATGCCCCCCAGCCCCCGAGGTCCCCTGTCCCTAATTCCGGCTTAACACCCCCCCCCCAAGGTCGCTCCCTGCCTCTGGGGTGTGTGGGAAGCAGGCCGAGCAGGTGGAGGGAGCAGTCCCGTCGCCCTGGTCCTGTGGCTGGCAAGTGCTCCTGGGCCACCGCCAGCCTGACACATGATTCTGCCTCAGCTCCGGAAGGGGCAGCCTCCAGCTGGGGTTTTCTAGACGGAGCTGGGAGGTGTGGCCTGTGGGAAATCCCTGGAGGGCGAGTGTGGGTCCTGGTGGCGGCCTGGGGGGTCCACCAGGCCCCGGAAGGTGCTTTTGCGGCTCCTCCCCCGACCTTCTCGGAGCCGCAGAAGAAAGCCCAGCTGTTTGAGGTTTGAGAGCAGAGCTCTGCCGTGAAGCAAGTCACAGAGGACCGGGGATCCCGCTGGGACAGCTTCCTGTCGCCGCCACACTCTGCCTGCCCCTCACCTGACTGAGGCAGCCGCCTCCCTGGGGTCTGGAGGCTGAGCAGGTGGGGTCAGTCAGCATTCGAAGGTCAGGAAATCCATTTGTTAGCTCATGACCTGCATTTAGAGAAACAAAACAGAAGAGACCTGATCAGAGGGCGTCGCAGACGGTAGGGTAAGTACTGCGTTGGGGAAGTTCGTGTCTGTGTGCATGCGTGTGTGTGTGTGTGTGTGTGCGTGTGTGTGTGTGCGTGTGTGCGTGTGCAGAATGTGTGTGCTGGGTTACAAGGTCAAGTGCATCTCTTGCTGTGGTTTGTGGTCAGAAGAGCTTAAAGGCAGGGAGTTGGTGCCTCGATGCCTGGCTTCTGGATTCAGACCGCCCTGACTTGCTGTATGAACTTGAGCGACTGTGTTGTAGCCTCTCTGGGCTTCGGGTTCTGTGAAATGGGTTGGCGGCGCCAGGCCCGTCCGAGCCTCGTGAGCCCAGATGGGATTGAGCTTGGAAACAGTTCCGAGGCGTTAGAAATGAGAGTCTGCCTTGTTGTTGCTGGAGTGAGTGGTAAGCGGTGGGGGCTGAGGAAAAACGCTGCCTGCGTTCTACTCCCGCCCCAGAGGGAAATCAACAGCCTCTGAGTCAGGCACTTGTAGGAAATGAAACAACCTTGTTGAAAGAATGTGGAGGTTGGAGCAGAGAAAGGAAGAGAAACTGGGTCTGCAGGAAACTCCCTGCTCTGTGGGCTCGGGGCTCCCGCGAGCAGGGCCACCCTGGCACGGTGAGCGGTGATCCGTGTGCCCGTGGGCACCCCGTGAAGGCGACCGGCTAGATCACGTTTATGTGCCAGCTGTGCTCTCGCACGCGGCGCCTCCTCCTGGCTTGGAACGTGCAAGCGGTCCTTACCTGGCAGAGCATCCTCCAGGCGCAGGGGCTGGCCTGGGACCAAGCCTGGTGGCCCTCCTGGTGGCAGCTATAAGGACTGGAGCCTGGCAAGGCCTGGAGGAGGAGGGTGGCTGCTCAGTGCCCATAAAGACAAACAGGAAGAGAGCGTGGCGTAAAGGACAATGCGGGCCAGCCTGAGTTCAGGTAGCTGTGGAATCCTGAGCAGGTTGGCTCATCCCTCTCCCAGCCTCAGTGTGTTTTCTTCATCTGTAAAATGGGCACTGACGAGAACGGCATTGGAAGAGAGGTGCCTAGCCGGTGGAGGGCTCTCGGAGGGTAGGGGTTGGCTCTTCTGTCCCATCTGCATCTTTTCGCTTACGGAACACTTTTGCATCCGCTGTGTGTTGGTTTTTGAGGGGTAAGATTCCTATGGAGACCAGGTAGAGGAGGGGCGCTCCGGGCAAGGTGTCGTTTCCGCCTGGGGTAGAAATAAGCGCAGTGTGGTGTCTGTCTGTCCTCGGGCGCTGGTGGGAGGGAGCACTGGCTGTGACAAGGCCTGGGTGGAAGCGCAGGACCCTCTGAGCAGCCCAGGCAGCTTGAGCAGGTGCCAGATTGGAAACACGGCTACAGTCACTCCTCCGTGTCACCTTTCTGCTTCTGTTAATGAAAACCCCACTGTCCCAGCACCCAGCCTCAGCCACCTCCCCACCCTAGCCACCTACCCATCTACCAACCCACTCATCTGTCTCTCTACCCACTCACCAGTCCATCTATCCATGTACCCATCACCCATCTAGCCATTCACATACCCAGCCATTTACACACTCATCCATCCCATCTACCCCTCATGCATTCACCTGCTCATACATTTACCCATCTACCCAGCCATCTACCCACCCACCCATTCATCCATCTATCCACTCATTCACTCACATCTATCCATTTACCTCTCATCCATGTATCTGCCCATCCATTTACCCATCCGCCCACCCAGTTATCCATCTAAAAAATAATTTTTTTTAGAGCTAATAAGGACTAATCACTCAGAGTCAGGAACACCTCAGATTTGTCCCTGACTGTTCCCCACCTCCCTTCTAATTAATTGTTAGTTACCACAGCTTCTTCTTATCTCCTCTCTGACCAGTCATGCCAAGCTACTTTCAGTTCCCGGAGGAGCCCATTCTCTCTCTCTTGGATTTGATCTGTTGCACACATGTGTCTACAGCAGAAACGCCTGTCTCCTCAGGCAGCCCTTCCCCTTCTCCTGGTCTCAGCATAACTTGCTCCTCAGGAAGGCTTTCTGGCTGGGTTAGGTCCCCTCTAACGAGCTCCCTTAAAATCCTCCTCTCTCTTAGGAGCTGGTTCACTTATCTCCTCCCCCGCCCCCCTCCCCGTGAGACTAAAAGCAACTTGAGTTACCCTAGGAGCCAGTGTTCAGTGCCCTCCATACAATAGATACGCATTTGTTGTGTGCATGGATAAGTGAATGGGAGAGTGGGTGGGTGGATGGACGGATGATGAACAGGTGGACGATTAGAAAGCCATTCAAGGGTTCAAAGCAGGAGGGACTAGGTTAGATTTGGGTGTTAGAGGATGGCTTTGAGGGTGGTGAGATGCCATGGAACTGATTCTGGCGAGGAAGCCTTGACCACGCCCATCGGGGCACTGGTCGGGGAGCTAAAGAGGAGACGGATGTGGAAACATTTAAGAGTTGAAAATGGTAGAACTGGGTAATGGAGTGGATGCTGGGGGCGGGGGGCGTGAGGGGAGAAGCTGAAGGCCAGCCATCCACCCTGAGTGACTGGGCAGGCAGCAGACCAGTGGAGAAGCAGGCGGGCAGGCCTCGCTGAGCACGTCCTGTGGCAGGAAGGTGGCAGGAAGCTGGGGAGGGTGGTGCGGTCTGCGCGCCCTGAGAGTGCAGAGGGGCTGAAACTGTGGAGGAGCTGTCATCCCACAAGAGTGGGCAGAGTGACAAGCACAGACCAGCAGTGAATGTGAGTGGGAGGGACGGGCAGGAAGCCCGCCGTCCATGGCCTGCGGTGCAGTCCTTCCTGCAAGTGGCCTTCCTGGAATCTTAGGAGATTGGAGGTGCCCTGAGGGCGGGAGCCATTTCTTCCTTATCCCGCAGTCCCGTGTCTGGTCTGGTGCTGAGGACCTTGCAGATGCTCCACAGATACTTGTCTAAGGAAACCCAGAGGTGCTGGGCTCTTGGGCAAGCCACTACCCTCTCCTGGAGCCTCAGTTTCCTTGTCCCTAACACGGGGGACTTGACGAGGCTGTTGTGAAGATCAGGCAAGAGGGCAGATGTGAAAGGCTCTGGGGACGGCAAAAGATTTTGCAAATATAAAGTGTAAGCACAGTCATTTTGGTTTGAGATACAGATGCAGTCGCCATATTTGAAAAGCCGGCGTCAGGCTGCTGAGCTCCCAAAGGCTGTGTCCTGGCGCTGACCACGGGGCTGCCGGGTCTCCAGTTCCCCTTCCAGCCGCCTCCGCTCCCCAGCCTGGGACCTCGTGTCGAACACTCGATCAGGAGGAAACCCCAGACTTTCTGGACCTGTGGGTCCCTGGCTCCTCCAAGTGTGGGTCACGGGCCGCAGCACCCGCGGCACCTGGGAGCTTGTGGCCGGTTCTCCGGCCCCGACTCAGGCTCAGACGCTCGGGGTCAGAACCTCACGTTGTGGTTCAGTCATCTGCGGCGGCAGGTCCTCCGGTGACTCAGGCACCAGGGTCTGAACCCCTGTCTAGAATGTCAGAACCCTTGTTTTGTTCCAAAGTGAACGCAGGAGGTACTTTACAGAGTCCATGTTTCCTTGCCCTGCAGGCTTGACTATTTGTGACCTTGGGTGCCAGAATTCACTCAGTAAAGAAAGAGGAAGCCGTGAGCGGTTGACCCGGCCCACCCCGTGCATATACTCGCTCACACGGGTAAACACCAGGCTTTGGGCCTGGTGGCTCTCAGGGGATTGTTGAGACCTGCCAGGGCGTGTTCTCGCGGTGGCTCATTGGCCCTGTCTTATTGGCTTGGGAGGGCCTGTGTTTATGAATGGATGTTAGCTTCCTGTGGGTGGATTGCATCTGGACGGGGACGGGGGGGGAACCTGAGGTCCTGGGCTAGGGGGGCGGAGGCCGGGGGGCGGGGGGCTGCGCTGCTGTGCACTTCCTCATAGCGGGGCCGGTGGACCCTTCGGCCCCACAGGCGCGGGGCTGGGATCCATGGACAGGAGAGCTGGCGCAGGGAGGGCAAGGAGGGCCTGATTCTGACTCCGCTGGGCTGTGGGCAGAGCTTAGGGGTCACAGGTCTCAGCTGGCCTTCTCCCCTCCTCTCACCATCAGAACATGGAAACAAAACAAAAACACAAACAGAAAAAACAAACAAACAAACAAACAAACAAGCAAAGCCTGGGCACTGGTGGGAGGAATGCAACATGATGCGGCCGCTGCGGAAAATGGGACGACAGTTCCTCAGAAGGTTAAAAATGGAGTTACCATGTGGTCCTGCGATTCCACGTGTGGTGTATGCCCCCCAAAACAGAAAGCAGGGACGCACACAGATACCTGCACGCCCATGTTCACAGCAGCGTTATTCGCAACAGCCAAAAGGTAGATACCACCCACCTGCTCATTGACAAGTGGATGAGAAAACAAAATGCAGTACATGCATAGGGCGGAGTAGCCCTCAGCCTTAACAAGGAAGGACCTTCCGGCACGTTACAGCATGGGCGAGCCTTGAGGACCTTATGCGAAGTTAAATAGGCCAGTCACACAAAACACAGAAACTGTCCGACTCCGTTTGTATGTGGGACCTAGAATAGTCAAATTCCTAGAGACAGCAAGTAGAATGGGGGGTTCCAGGGGCCGGGGGTGTGGGGGACGACAGGGGAGTGGGGAGCCAGTGTAAATGGGGACAGTTTTCCAGTTGGGGCAGATGAAGAATTCTGGAGATGGATGGTGGTGACGGTTGCACAACAATGTGAATGTGCTCCATGCCAGAGAACAGTGCACTGAAGAATGGCCAACATTCCATAAGGAATTTGGGTCCTGCCATAGGTGTGATAAGAAACGGATCAGTGGGTTTAAGCAAGGAGGAGGAGGATCTGGTCTGCATTGTAGGTGTTGAGTGGTAACGGTGGGGGGCAGAGTGGGAGAGTTGGTGGGGTGGGCTTGGCTATGGAGAGAGCCATGGGGGGTAGAGGTGAGAAGGCAGCAGCTTTGGACCAACCAGGCCCATCTCCTGCCTGTTTTAGAGACGCTTATGAAAGTTACAGGCCCTCTTCCCAGGAAAAATGCACACACTCACCTATATAATAAAAGCCTAAGTGACCATTATGGCGGAACGACCAGAATGACTGGTCACTATAATGTGCACTGACCACCGGGGGCCAGAGGCTCAATGCAGGAGCTGCCCCCTGGTGGTCAGTGCACTCCCACAGGGGAGCACCACTCAGCCAGAAGCTGGGCTCACAGCTGGCGAGTATAGCAGAGGTGGTGAGAGCCTCTCCCACCTCCGCGGCAGCACTAAGGAGCAGCGAGCAGGCGGGTAGTAAGGAGTGAGGGGTCCTGGACTATGAGAGGGATGTTCAACTGCCTGCTTATGGAGGTGGTTGGACATCCCCCCAAGAGCTCCCGGACTGTGAGAGGGCGCAGGCCAGGCAGAGGGAACCCCCCATCCCAAGTGCACAAATTTCATGCACCGGGCCTCTAGTATGTGTATAAGATTGAGCATTTGCTTTCTGGGGAACCCCAGAACCCCAGACAGGGAACTGCTGGACTGATGTGTCTGACCCTTCCCCAGCACACTGTACCCATTTCCAGCCTGAGCTCTGGCTCAGGGGCCACAGGGCCAGTGGGAGCCAAGACAGGCCACAGGTTGCGGGGGGAGGGGCCCCGGTTGGCAGGTGATGAGATGTGGGTCCTGAATGCTGAGGGGATTCTCTTCTGGTCTTGACTATGGTGAAGAGAGAGCAAAGGGCAGGGGTGACCTGCTGGTGCTGCCACACCACCTCACTCAGGCCTCTCATGCCGCATCTGCAGCTGTGTAGACCAGGGGTCCTCAAACTTTTTATTTTTTATTTTTTTTAAAATATATTTTATTGATTTTTCACAGAGAGTAAGGGAGAGGTGCTGGGGTCCAACCCCAGCAGGTCCAGGGGTCCCCAAAGGTGTGGATGGAGTCGGCGAAGAAGGAATGACACGGAGACAGCGTTCAGTTGATCAGCAGCCTAGCCAGGATCTCTAGCCAGGATCTCCAGCCAAGTTCTGGTCAGGATCTCCAGCGAAGTTCTGGTTAGGATCTCCAGCCAGGTTCTGTGTCCATGTTCTCTTGCTAGGTTCTCCAGATTCTCCAGCCAGGTTCTGTAGCCATGTTCCCTCGCTAGGTTCTCCAGCCAGATTCAGTCACCAGGTTCTAGTCAGGTTCTCTTGCCATGTTCTATCCAGGTTCTGTAGCCAGGTTCTGTCTCTAGGTTCTTCAGCCAGGTTCTCTCGGTAGGTTCTGTGTCTAGGTTCTGTGTCCAGGTTCTGTCCAGGATCTTTTGCCATGTTCTCTCGCTAGGTTCTGTCTCTAGGTTCTGTCTCCAGTTTCTGTCCAGGATCTTTTGCCATGTTCTCTCCAGCGAAGTTCTTCTGTCTCTAGGTTCTGTGTAGGTTCTGTGTCTAGGTTCTGTCTAGGTTCTGTGTCCTGTTGTCTTGTTACATCTGTATTTATACCAGTTGATTCCAATCCTATCAATCTCTATTACAAAGGTTAGGGCGTTTCTTATCTCCATTCCAGGGAGTAAAGATTATGTAGCTTAAGCATGATTGTTCATAGTTAAAGTGATTAATTACCCTCCTGGCACTTAGTTAAGGGGTTTTATTCCCTCCCTAACTTCAGGGGAAAATCCCTACCTGGGGAAACAACCTTTCTCAGAGAGGTGACCTTGGTTAAAACACATAGTGCCAAGAAGGTGAGCAAACATATTAAGAACAGTATGCTATATACGCCAGGTCCCTTGAAACAGCAAGGATGGACCGGCTCCCAGCAGAGAGGGATAGAGAGTTAGAAACATCGATGAGAGAGAAACATCGATCAGCTGCCTCCTGCACACCTCCTACTGGGGATGTGCCTGCAACCAAGGTACATGCCCTTGACTGGAATTGAACCTGGGACCCTTGCATCCGCAGGCTGACGCTCTATCCACTGAGCCAAACCAGTTAGGGCCTCAAACTTTTTAAACAAGGGGCCCGTTCACTGTCCCTCAGACCGTTGGAGGGCCGGACTATAGTTTAAAAAAAAACTATGAACAAATTCCTATGCACACTGCACATATCTTATTTTGAAGTAAAAAACCAAAACGGGAACAAATACAATATTTGTATTTGCATGTGGCCCGCGGGCCGTAGTTGGAGGACCCCTGGTGTAGACCATGCATTCTCGGGGGGCGGGGGGGGGAGTGTGCAGGCTAGTTCTTGGGTGGGGTGAAAAAAACTTAGATATTAAATGATTATTAGTCTTAGGTATTAAATGATTTGTCACCCCCCCCCCCCCAAAGGGCACATACACAGATATGCAGTATACCTGAGGTATCACCATTTCATGGAGCTGGGGTGTCGGGGGATGCGTCTAAAAGGGCTCCTTGGGAGGGTAATTGTGGGGGGAACAAAGGTTGAAAAAGATGCTGATTTAGACACAGCCAGATTTCTCATCTGAACCAGAAGTGTTAAATCAATAGAGAAGCTCAGAGCTTTGGCTTTGATATATTGGTTTATAAAGTAGGCTTACAACAAAAAATGTTATTCCGTCTTATTCAAATGTATTTGTATATGCAGGGTTTTCTTTAAGTTCTCAGGAACTTTTCGCTGATGTAAGACTCCGCCTCTTGGCTGCAAGAAAAACAGTGCCGCGCACTTTGACATCCGTCATCTTCTGTGGCCCCTCCTGATCCCGAGGGCAGGCGTTTCTATCCTCACGTTACAGAGGAGGAAACTGAGGCTCAGAAAGGGTACCGTGGGGCCTTGACTTACGAGTTTAATTCGTTCCGTGACGGAGCTCATAACTCAGATTACTCGTATGTCAAATCTTAAAGTGAACGAGTGAGACACGTGATGCTGGGCTGATGTTGTGGCGTTCAGTGTGACATTCGCTGCGCCAACCAGCGGTGGGGTATCTGAAGCTGGCTCGTAACCCCAATTTTAGCTCACAACTCAAAGCAAAAAATCGGCCGAGAGACGGCTCGTATCTCGAAAAACTCGTTAGTCGGGACACTCGTAAGTCAAGGCCCCACTGTATATGACTTGTCAGCGGCTGACCTTGGCCTGGAGCTCATGTCTGTCAATGCCTGGTCCTGCGCTGTCTCCCATGGGGGTCCCCAAGCTCCGTGGAAGCGAGGAGGGTCAGCAAACAAACACCCAGGAATTCAGGCAGTGCTCAGGGAAGCTCAGCCTTCTCTTCCTGCCAGAGCACTATGGGATGCGGGCAAGGCCAGGCCGCTCCCGTGCTGCCTGGAGAGGTCCCAGGAGGGGCGGTGGCCTCCATGTGGACTGACCGGGTCCATTCCTGTGAGCCGGTAGGAAGATAGTGGCTGGTCCCTTGCTGTTCCCTGGAGAGCTGGGCTCAGGATGGGCTGTGCCGTGGTGACCAGGAGCATAAATAAGGGACCAGCCGGGGAAGGAGTGTGGGGACACATAAACCGCGTTCAGAGGTCCTAGTGGAGGTGGAGCTGGTTGGCTGGATCATCCTGTAGATCAGTGGTTCTCAACCTTCTGGCCCTTTAAATGCAGTTCCTCATGTTGTGACCCAACCATAAAATTATTTTCGTTGCTACTTCATAACTGTCATGTTGCTACTATTATGAATCGTAATGTAAATATCTGATATGCAGGATGGTCTTAGGCGACCCCTGTGAAAGGGTCATTCGACTGCCAAAGGGGTCCCGACCCACAGGTTAGGAACCACTGCCCTAGATTAAGTGAGGCACTTAGAACAGCACCTGACACACAGTAGGTGCTTTATACATGTCAGCTGCTCTTCTTCTAAGCCTTTCCCGCCTTTGACTTTCAGAAGCTCACCCACCGCCAAGGAGGGGCAGCCTGTGAAGGCCATGGCGGCAGAGAGGCCCACTTCCTGAGCCAGGACGGGTGAGGCCCCCGCAGGCCCGAAGATGGGGAACATCACTGCGGACACCTCCCGCCCGAACTGTACCATCGACCACACCATCCACCAGACGCTGGCCCCCGTGGTCTACGTCACCGTGCTGGTGGTGGGCTTCCCGGCCAACTGCCTGTCCCTCTACTTCGGCTACCTGCAGATCAAGGCGCGGAACGAGCTGGGCGTGTACCTGTTCAACCTGACCGTGGCCGACCTCTTCTACATCTGCTCGCTGCCCTTCTGGCTGCAGTACGTGCTGCAGCACGACAACTGGTCGTACGGCGACCTGTCCTGCCAGGTGTGCGGCATCCTCCTCTACGAGAACATCTACATCAGCGTGGGCTTCCTCTGCTGCATCTCCATCGACCGCTACCTGGCCGTGGCCCATCCCTTCCGCTTCCACCAGTTCCGCACCCTGAAGGCGGCCGTGGGCGTCAGCGTGGTCATCTGGGCCAAGGAGCTGCTGGCCAGCGTGTACTTCCTCCTGCACACGGAGGTGGTGGAGGACGAGGACCAGCACCGCGTCTGCTTCGAGCACTACCCGCTGGAGCCCTGGCAGCGCCACATCAACTACTACCGCTTCCTGGTGGGCTTCCTCTTCCCGCTCTGCCTGCTGCTGGCCGCCTACCGGGGCATCCTGCGGGCCGTGCGCCGCAGCCACGGCACCCAGCAGAGCCGCAAGGACCAGATCCAGCGGCTGGTGCTCAGCACCGTGGTCATCTTCCTGGCCTGCTTCCTGCCCTACCACGTGCTGCTGCTCGTGCGCAGCCTCTGGGAGTCCAGCTGCCAGTTCGCCCAGAGCGCCTTCAACGCCTACCACTTCTCCCTGCTGCTCACCACCTTCAACTGCGTGGCCGACCCCGTGCTGTACTGCTTCGTCAGCGAGACCACCCACCGGGACATGGCCCGCCTGCGCGCCGCCTGCCGCGCCCTCCTCACCTGCTCCAGGACCCGCGGGCCCCGGGAGGCCTACCCGCTGGGCACCCCCGAGGCCTCCGGGGTGAGAAGCGAGGAGCCCGAGTTGTTACGGAAGCTCCAGTCGACCTTCCAGACCCCTAACTCGCCTAAAGGGGAAGGGCTGCCCCCCGCCGGGCTGGCCTAGCCGGAGGCACCCAGGTGTGGCGTGAAGTGAGGTCTGAGCTTGCTGGCTGGCTGGCGACGCTTTGCCAAGCGCGGGCGCCTCTTTCTGCCGGGGCAAGGCCTCTCTGTTCCAGGGAGCGTGCATTGCTGAGCCCGATGGGGTGAGCCCGGCAGTCCTGTCTTCTGTTGCAGGCGGGGCTGCTGGCGGGAGGAAGAAGGTGAACTGTCACCTGCAGGAGGTTTTCCAAGAGAAGCAGGGTGGGGGAGTGCACGTGCATAGAGGGGCGTTGGGAGAGGAGGGTGGGGACTGGGTGTGCGCCGGCCAGGGCCTTCCAGAGCCGTTGCTGCCATAGAGGACTCCTGTCTAAACGAATGGTGTCATCCAAGGAGGTGAGCAAAGCTGCATTGTCAATCATGAACACTAGCCCCACCCACAAGGGCCTCGGAAGGAAGAGGAGTGGGGCCAGGAGGCTGGAGGGGAGCAGGAATGGGGGGAAGCATCTGGGGTGCTGGTGGTGTGCACGGGGGACAGTGCAGGAGTGCCACGCAGAGCAGAGACCCCAACACAGCATTGAGTAGAGAGAGCCGAGCAGGTGCCCCAAGCCCCAGGGCTGATGGAAAACCGGACTTGGGGCTCCCAGGCCGATGTCTGTGGCCCTTTAAACAGTCAGCTCTGAAGCACACGTGTCAGGACAGAGGCCTAAAGCCCCGGCGTCTAATCACGTTCCCACACGGATTCCTCCGCTCCAGTGTTGTTTCCGTCTGCCCAGGAGCACCAGCCCTGGGTGTGTGTGTGTGTGTGTGTGTGTGTCCATGTTTAAAATGCCAGGGTCTCCATGACAGCTGTGTGCCAAGGCCCTGAGGCTAGGGTCACGTGACTATGGGCAGTGTCCCCCACGCCCACCGCGGCCTCTGCCTCCGCCCCTTGCCGCACCCACAAGGGAATGTCTAATTCTCAGATGCAACAAAACAAAACAGATGCAGTCTCTGGCATCTCTCAGTCTCTGTAACGGGGAGAGGAGGTGTCCCTGGGCGCCCCTCGCCTCCTTTGTTGTCCTGCACGGCTCGGCCAGATCGCCCACCTCAGCCACCTGGAGCGTGAGAGTGGGCCCGTGGGCCACGTCGCCCAGGGTGCTGACCGCCACCTTCCGCCCTGTCCTGGAGGGCTCAGCGCCCCTGCAGCTCTGCCAGGCATGTGGAGCCCCTGCCCCGGCACTCACACCAAGGACCAGAAGAGCTTACTCCTGCTCCAGGGACCTGCCCACTTTAACAGACATGCTAGCCCTTCAGGCGGCCTGGCCGATGGCTGGGGCCAGCTCTCATGTCCCTGGGATGTGAGTCCCTCACACACAAGGGGACAGGTGGGCTCAAGTCTGGGGAGGGACGAGGGGTGGGGAGATGGAAGCTGGTGCCAGTAGAACAACTGTGGAATCTGCTAAAAGCAGGGCCAGGAAGAACGTCTTCGATCTTTCTCCTCACATCCCCACCCCTCTATCTGCCAGGGATGCTCTAGGGAAGTGGGGTCCCAGGGCTACACTTGGCTTTGACTGGGCAGCACCTGCCCCAGCTCCTTATGGAGGGTTCGCTTCCCCTTCCTGAAGGTCTGAAGGTGGCTGAAATGGCCACACAACCAAGAAAAGCCCGCCCGCCCCAGCCCGGGATCCTACTGGGGCCATGGCACCGGCTGAGCCCTCCATGCCTCCTCATTCCATATTTTGACCTTAAACACCAGTGTTCCCACCAGGATGGACTGGGGAGAGCTGAGGGCGATTCTGTTTACTATCAAGAGTTGTGTTTTCGTATCGTCCTCTCTTTTATGCCAAGTATGTGTGTGTTGGGCTGCGCAATTGATTTATGTAGCAACTGTGAGTCTGCAAATAAAACAGAATAACCAGCCCCAGCTGGCGTGTGCTGTAGTCCTTGTGGGGAAGGGGGGGTCTCCTAACACCAGGAGGGTCTAGAGGGGCCTTGAAACACCCAGTGGAGTCGGGAAGGTCGAAGGATTGACTTGCTCACAGGGAACATGAACAAGGCAATGGGGGGAGTTGCCCTTGATCACCCCCAGTGTCCAGGGAGCACGGAGCCCTCAAGTGAAGTAGGTCTTCTCTCCCTGCTCTTGAGATCCGTGTCTTCGGCCCTTCAGCACTTGTTGCAGATCCACTCTGGGACTCACCCTTTGCGGACAGAGCCCAGCCCTGTGGTTTGGAGAATATCACTCCTCTGTCTTTGGACACCTGACCCCTGCTGAGAGCTGCCCCCCGCGGAGAGGAGGGCTGGTCAGACGGGCCGCCCCGCACTGGGGAAGGTTACAAAGCAGAAAGGCCTGATGGAGTCATCTCGGGTGTGGTGAGGAAGACACATCTGTTGGCCAGGCCTGAGCACCGTCTCTGTAGGGGCCGGCTCCGTGTTTATTACCGAGGATTAACTCATCCCATTAACATGTACATTCAGTTTTAGTCACTTAATCCCTCTCGGGGTCAGATTCCCGGAGTCCTGAAGTGTTTGGGAAGAGTCAATCCTTCTTCCAAACAGAGGACATGGTGGGCGCTCAGGATTCCTTTCTCTCCTGAGAGAATGGGCGGAGGGAAAGGTCCAGCTGGTATGGACTGGAGGTGGCAGAAGCCATCCACTTCCTGTTTCACCAGATGCTGAGCAAGGGGAGGCTCATCTTCCTGTTTACGCACAGTGGTCTGCAGGGTGGCCAGACAAGGGTGGGAGACGTTTCCAGCACAGAATACACCCCCATCTGCTGCTGTCCTCTGACCGGTACAACCCAGGGAGAGCCAGAATCGGGCCAGCTTGGGTCAGTGCTTTTCAGAAAAAACTGCTGCTTACAGCCGGTGGCCCCGCAGTCTCCAGGACCTCATCTGGCCAGACAACGGTCTTTGGCGGCCATCTCCCGGGGGTCACAATGGTGCCCAGTGCTCTGGGGAAATGGTGGGACTTCAAGTCCATCTACTTCAACTCAACAGAAGGACCCTACGAGATTGGACATTAATATCAGTGCGGGGATGTACCGATGAATTATCCCATGTATGTCCCCCAAAATGACGGTCCAATTTTTCAACAGATACCACCCATGACACTAATTTGCTACCACCCAAGGCAAGTCACTCCAAGGTTGGGAAGAAAATCTGATGAGGCAAAGTGGAGCCACTTTCCCCACTGGCCTTAGTTCTGGCGTCTGGAGCCATGTGACCCTGCAGGCGGTGTGTTAAGCCAAGCGTGCGTTAGACAAGGCTGGATTAATAGCAGTGCTTACCTGCCAAACCACGGTGCCTTAAACAAAAGTTTATCCCTGGTTCCTGCGAAGTCATGAGCGGCTGCTTCCTGACAGTGTATTCCCGAGTGATGGCAGTGATTCAGGTTATATCAAGAGGTCCCAGGGTCTTTGGGGGGCGGGGGGTGGGGGTGGGGGGTCTTCCCTTTCATCCACACAGGTAGGGGAAGATGCACAAATAGGATCTCACAGGGTTGATGGCCAAGTCTGGAAGTGGTTGATATCTCTGCTACTCACATTCCATTGGCCAGATCCCAGTCACAGGGCCCCAAGCTAACTGCAAAGGAGTCTGGGAAATGTAGTTTTCCTATGTATGCAGGAAGAGAAAGCGGAATTGGTGAGCGTCCTGTTAGTCTCTGACACACAGCTCTTCAAACCACTTCCACGTATAGCGTTTAAACGCTTATCTTCCTATAAAACCCACTTCTTCAAAGGCGATGCTTGGATTGGAAGTGGGACTCAGTCTGCCTGACCTGCACCCAGGAGAAGGGGACCATTTATCTACCTCACTGTGCTTCTACGGATGCACTGCCTTTGGGGGGCTAGGACATCACATTGCTGACAGAGATCGAGTTTATGTGACCTGCAGTTAAGCCACATCTTCTCCATCCTGCCCAGAGCTGTGGTCTTTCGAATCTGAGAGTTCGACCTCATTGTGGAGCCAATGGGGCCCACATGGAATGGGTAGAAAGTAGAAGAACGCCAGGGGCTGGACGAGGTAGGCCTGGTGGTCAGCAGGGCCTGTGCAAGGAGAGGCAGGGGATGGCCTGGCCCAGCTGAGTGAGGTCCACTTGGCCAGGGGACAGGCAGGGGGCTAAGGAGTCCTGACCCCCTTAGCCGGTTTGCTTGCCTTCAAGCCCCACCAGCAGGGGTGTGGGGCATGGGCACCTTAATGTTCCTGCCCTTGAACACCTACAGAGCATCCCGGACACTGTCTACCTGGATCCCCCCAACCCCGCATTCCTTGAAATGCCCAGGGATGCTCACATGCCCCCGAGTCTATCCTGGTGGAGACCCCAGCCCATCTCCACCCCCACCGTGCAAGGACAAGGTCACCTCTTATCCCCCGGTAACCAGCTTCTCCAGGTTACAGCCACGCCACTCCCCACGTGGACACAGCCCCTTCCCCAAAGCACAGCCAAGACCAGGACAAACCTGAACAGAACATGACTGAAGGCCTGAGCAGGAACCATATTGTGGAAAAGCATCAAAACTGGATCCTAGAACTCAGGGCACCAGTGGTCCCTGGGCAGCCCCTGCTAGGGAGCCTTCTCCTGGCTTCCCTTACACCATGGCCCCTGCTGCAGGGCCTTGGGCCTGCCTATCCCTGCCTCTCACTCCAGAGCTCGGACCCCGACTCTCTGGCTTCTCTGGGCTCCACCGGGTCTGAGCCTTTTCCCCAAACAGCTTAATCATCTCCCCATAAACTTCTGCCCACAGCGAAGACAACCCGTTCCACAGCCACGCCTCAGATGTCCCCGCGCTGGCGCAGAACTCCATTCCTATTACAAAACCGAAGGCACGTTCTTGTCTCCCCCACATGAGTCAGAGAGTGCCGGCTGCTTTACCGGTGACGTTTCTCTCTTCTAGCCACCAAGGTTTCAAAAATGCAGGGTGCAATCCTATCAAAATCCCCTGTGACACGGAGCTCTGCAGTCTCAAATCAGGGGCAAAACCTGTCATTGGAGGAGAGCTGGCCAGGGAAGCTTACCGCTGGGGGGGCGGGGGAGGGTCCCGGGAGCTGCGGTAAGTTGCAGGCGGAGGGACTGTGAGCTCATTACAATGGGCGCCCCGGCCCTGATGCCACACCAGCAGGGGCACAGACTGCACATGGAGACTCCCCGCCAGAATGCCAAAGGGCGGTCTGGACCATCCTCCCCCATCCCAGCTATGTCTGGCCAGGGGCTCCGCCACGCCCCTGTGGGGGGAGCACAGGAGTGAACCCCAGATCACTTCCTACACACTTAGGGCTTACTGCTGAGTGCACAACTAGGGGTAGTTTCTGCAGCATGTGTCCCATGCTTTCCAGTCAATGCCCCATAAAGAAGCAAGCTACACATGTTCAAGAAAATAAACTAGACCGTCAAACCTCAGAGGGAAGGCAGGGGAGGCGGGTAAGAGACCAACCAAAGGGCTTGTATGCATGCCTATCAGTGTAACCAATGGACACAGGCAGTAGTGGGGCGAGGGCATGTGCTGGGGCTGGGAGCAGCCGGGGAGAGGTCAATGGGGGTGGGGGGAAAGGGAGACATATGTAATACTTTCAACAATAAAGAATTTAAATTAAAAACAGAAAAACAAACTAGGCAGACTCAGTTAGCATCTGGGGCCCTAGCCACCCCCTCCCCACCCCCGTCTGGATGAGCCAGCACAAGACACTACCGGGCTGGCCCAACAGGTATGTGTAAAGGGATGTGGTCAGTGACTCCGTTTCTGGTTTTGTCCGGAAATGTGCAGTGGGAGATTGTGAAGGAGATAAGGGCAAGCTGGCTAGAGTTGTCCGGGAGGCCTCTGTGAGTGACTTAGGTCCTAGAGAGCCTGACCTGCCCTGGCTCCAGGAGTGTGGCTGCCTGCCTCCCCCCTGGGCAGGGAGGGCAAAGCATCCGGCTCCAGGCAGGGTATTGGGGGGGGGGATGAGATGAGGAGGAGGTGGAGGAGGAGGAGGCTCCCAGGTGGGGGCTCAGGAGGTGTGGGGACTCAGGAGGTGAGGGAGGGGGGAGGCGATGGTGTGAAATGTTAAGGTGGGGGCATCTTTTGCCTAAGTAAACAAAGTGCTGTTTGAAAAGAGAGCATTGCAAAGGTATATTTCCTTGGCTGTGGTAGTGAGTAAACCTTGAGTAAATCCCAGAGTTTCATAGATACGCACGTCACATGTGTGCATCTTACTGTTTCACAGTTAGCATGGGGGCTTGCTCACGGCTCTTGGTCTGCCTGGCACTTTATTGCTTACCGTGTGGCCTCCAGAGCACACCATGTGGGCGGCCTGAGAGGCTAAGCGCAGCTGTGGGCAAACTACGGCCTCCCCATTTGAAGTGAATAAAAATAAAAAAATAAAAAGACCGTACCCTTTTATGTAATGATGTTTACTTTGAATTTATATTAGTTCACACAAACACTACATCCATGCTTTTGTTCCGGCCCTCCGGTCCAGTTTAAGAACCCATTGTGGCTCTCCAGTCAAAAAGTGCCCACCCCTGGCTAAGGTGAAGGAGGGTTGACAGCAATGCCTCCGGCACCTGGCAAACAGAAACAAACACTGGGAGGCCCAGAGGAAGGGTCCGGGGCCCACCTGCCCTATGCCCTCCCGGAGGTGGCATGCAGAGTCCCAGGCCAGCTCCCGGGCTGGTGCTCATTTGGAAGGCTGGTACAGAGGCCCTCAGGGACTCCTCCCCGGTCCGGACGTGGCCGTCTGTCCCGTACTCGCCACCGGTGTGCTGGGTGTGGTCACTGGCGCCCCGTGGTGACGTCTAGCAGCTTCTGGATCATCTGGGCGTGGGTGCCGTGGAAGGGCAGCCCATCCACCTCCATGCCCACGTTGCCCGAGACGCCACTCCGAACTCGGTGCTGCACCAAGATGCTCAACATTTTTTCTTCCTGAGACAAAAGGAGGCAGAGAAAGAATTAGCGAATGGGGGAGGGGAAGGAAACACAGACAAGCATGTAAGTGGAGGCAGGGCGTTGGACGTGACATGGCCTCTTCTTCATGATGACGTGCCGATTAAAAATATGAATGCCACTGGGAGACTCCTCATGAAAAACAATCCTAATCAGAAAGGATATATGCACCCCTATGTTCATAGCAGCACAATTCACCATAGCTAAGATTTGGAAACAGCCTAAGTGCCCATCAGCAGATGAATGGATTAAAAAACTGTGGTACATCTACATGGTGGAATACTACGCTGCGGTAAAAAAGAAGGAACTCTTTGCATTTGCAACAGCATGGATGGAACTGGAGAGCATGATGCTAAGCGAAATAAGCCAGTCAGAGAAAGATAAATATCACATGATCTCACTCATTTATGGATAATAAATAACATTATAACCTAATGAACAAAAAGATAGATACAGAGCAGAGAAGCATCGATGAGACTGTCAAACCTCAGAGGGAAGGTAGCGGAGGGTGGGGGTAAGGGGGAGAGATCAACCAAAGGACTTATATGCATGCATATAGGCCTAACCAATGGACACAGACAACAGGGGGGTGAGGGAATGAGTGGGGGAGATGGGGGGTAATGTGGGGATAAGGACATGTATGTAAAAACTTAATCAATAAGGACATTTAAAAAAAAAAAAAAGAAAATCCTGCATCCTGCTTTGTTGGGCTCCAAACCCACTCGCCAGAAGCGGCCACAGTTTGGGCTGTTTCTTCTACATATTCTTTCCATAATATGCTTTTTCTGGAAACCTGCATTTTCTTAACAAACACTAAGGAGTCCCTCCTGTGGCAGGGGCAGCGTGGGCTGCTTCCCGCCTACCTCGCCCCTGCCCAGCTCTGCACTACCTGCCGCTGGCCTCTGACTGTGCCAGGAAGGCCCCCATTCCTCCCGAGACCATGCTGTTAGCCTCCTGTGGGGTGCATGTGGCAGCTTCTGGAGCGGGCAGAGCCATGGAGGAACTACAGGCCCCTCCTCACGCTGCAGCCCAGGGCCCCGCAGGCAGCGTGGTTGGGGATCAGACGGATCTGACTTGGGTCCTTCCTGGCAGGTGTTTCAACCTCCCTGTGCCTCTGTCCTCATCTGTACAATGGGGGCGGCGGGGGGCGCGTTTGAGCTGTCTAAAGTGATGTGCTTCCCTCCTTCTCTTTCCCGCCACTCGTCTAAGCCACCAGTGTGTCTGTCGGGCTGAGTAACTCCTCTCCCAGAGGAAGGTAGATCTCAGGTGAAAACAAAAGGAGAGAGGACGGTGCCTGCGGGGAAGAAGTCAAACATGTCCTCCCCCACCCCCTTCTCTCCACAAACTAAGGAGGGTGTGAGAGGACAGGACCAAGAAATCAAGACCAGGAAGATGTGACAGCTTCCTGCTCGGGCATTGCTAATCCACTCAGTCACCCACCCAAGTTTGATGGAGGCCCTGAACTGGTGACACAGTGGTGGATGTGGCACGGTCCCTGCCCCCGGGGCTCACAGCCTAGATGTGTGCTCAGGCAGTACAGGTGGGGTAAGGGTGGTCACAGGACAGGGCAGGGCGCCTAACCCCGTTTACTGGGGTGGCTCAGGCAGGCTTTCAGGAGGAGGGCCAACCAGGTCAAACGAGCAGAAGTGGGCCCAGCAAGGGGCTAGGAGGAGCACTCACTGAAAACTTTAAAACAATGGCGAGAGCGCTGGCAAATGTCGCCAGGAACTGTCTCTGCTCTCAGCTGCCCTGAGAGCCTACCATTTCCGTCCTGCCCTGGAGGCCAAGGTGGAAGGGAGGCCCGAGAGCGTTTCCAGAGCGTGTTTGTCCGACAGCCCCTCCCAGGGGCCAGCCGACCCAGAATGGCATTTTCCGCCCTTTGTTTGGGCTGTATTCTCCCATCTCTCTTCTCCATGGGTCATATCCTCTCTTTATGGGGGAATGCTCCTGGGACCCTCCGGCCACTTCCTCCCAGGACACCGCTGCTCCCACCATTCGCATCCTCTGGGTCCCAGGGAGGACCGTGTGGTCCTCAGGGTGCGCGTGGCCAGTCAACAGGAACCGGCTGGCACGCAACCGCAAAGAGCCATGGAGATGAGCTGGACCAACGGTGAGTCCTGCGAATCTCCCAGGAATCACGTCTTCCTGGAGCCTCTCCAAGGGGAGAGGGGGCTGGTGGGGAGAGAACGCCAGGGAGCGCGGAGGCAGAGCGCCGGGAGGCTGGTACACCCCTCCAGATGGAGCCTGTGGAGCAGGAGAGGAGGGAGGGGGCACAGAAGGGAGGCAGAGTGGACAGGCCTGAGGCCATGCTCATTGTGGGGGGCGACCGAGGCCCCAGGATGACTTCTGGGCTTAGAGGCCGAGTGAGCGGCTGGTCACCAGTGACTCACGGTGGGAGCAGGGTGGACCGACATCCATGGTTAGGTGGTATTGCCGTTCAGAGTGGGGTGGGAGGAAGGGGTCTCCTGGGAAGCTGATCCTTTTATATTTACGAAATTGAACCCACTGTACACTTAAGGTTCCTGTGACTTATATCAGTTATACCTCATAAAAAAAGTTAGAAAAAAAGTGGTGGGAGATCAAAGTGCGGAAGGAAATGAGCCCAGCATAAGGCCAGAGGCCATGTTCCCGTCTCTGCATCATCCATCCATCCATTACCCACTCATCCATCAGTCTGTTCATGGACCCATCCATCCATCCAGCTAGCCAGCCAGCCAGCAGTCCTTCCGCCAGTCCGTCCATCCGTCCACCCGTCCGTCCGTCCATCCTCAGTCCCTCCTGTGAGGTGTCATTAGTTGGCTCTTGGGCCCTGAGAAGGTCTGGGGAATGCTCTCCAGCCATTTGTTCTGCCCTCAATTAAAACCCCAGGGCACAGCCAAAGGCCGGAGTGGGCAGGTTTGGCTCCCGGGCTTCTCCACGTGGTGCCCACTCCTGCTACAGTTATAATCAGACCGCAAAGAACTGTCCCTAAGTATGGGAGGCCCTCCCTACAGGCAACTCACAGAGCAGAGATGAGGGATATCCCTCTGTCCCTAACCACGCAAGGCTCACCACCATCTCAGGCCACAGCTCTGCCCAGCGTCTCCGAATGACTCGGGGACCCCCAAGGGTGACCACTGAACTCTAGTATGACCATACTAGTTATTCTCTTGAACACTGCACCGCCTCAGGTCCCTGCACCTTCCTGCGGCCGGAAGGCCCTTCCCTCCCTATCTTACCTGCTACTTATATTCTGCTCACCCTCTAAGGCCCAGCTGAGTGCCACCTCCTCCAGGCAGCCTTCCTTGAGCTCTCTGAATGAGCTAAGTGCCCATTTTCTGTGTCCCCACAATAGCTTGCTGTGCCCACTTCCATCCTGTCTCCTGAAATTACCTTTCATGTGTTGTCTCCCCTGTGGATCCTGAGTTCCCTGCTCAGGGGCCGGGTCTGACCCCTCACTGTCACCCAGAGCAGGTCTGGGCCTGACCCAGAGGAAGGGCTCAACAAACGTATGCTTGTACTTTTGCTTTTATTTATTTATGTATGTATTTATTTTTTTTAAATGCATCACATGCTTATTAAAAACATTAGTTTGGGGAAGGACAAAGTAGAAACCATTGCATTAAATGGCTTTTAAATAGCCTATGGATTTAATTTCCCTCTGTTCTCTATGACTTTCATTTAATACAAATACTTTAGTGTTTTTCTGTTTTGTTTTGTTTTTTGTTTGTTTTTTATTATCTAACATAGTTTTATTTTTTTAGTTAAATCTTTATTGTTCAGATTATTACAGTTGTTCCTCTTTTTCCCCCCCATAGCTCCCCTCTACCCGGTTCCCACCCCACCCTCTGCCCTTACCACCCCCTCCCCACTGTCCTCATCCATAGGTGTACGATTTTTGTCCAGTCTCTTCCCGCATCCCCCATACCCCTTTCCCCCCCAAGAATAGTCAGTCCATTCCCTTTCTATGCCCCTAATTCTATTATATTCACCAGTTTATTCTGTTCATCAGATTATTTATTCACTTGATTTTTAGATTCACTTGTTGATAGATGTGTATTTGTTGTTCATAATTTGTATCTTTACCTTTTTCTTCTTCCTCTTCTTAAAGGATACCTTTCAGCATTTCATATAATACTGATTTGGTGATGATGAACTCCTTTAGCTTTTTCTTATCTGTGAAGCTCTTTATCTGACCTTCTATTCTGAATGATAGCTTTGCTGGGTAAAGTAATCTTGGTTGTAGGTTCTTGCTATTCATCACTTTGAATATTTCTTGCCACTCCCTTCTGGCCTGCATAGTTTCTGTTGAGAAATCAGCTGACAGTATGGGTACTCCCTTGTAGGTAACTGAGTTTCTTTCTCTTGCTGCTTTTAAGATTCTCTCTTTATCTTTTGCTCTTGGCATTTTAATTATGATGTGTCTTCGTGTGGTCCTCTTTGGATTCCTTTTGTTTGGGGTTCTCTGTGCATCCTGGACTTGTAAGTCTATTTCTTTCACCAGGTGGGGGAAGTTTTCTGTCATTATTTCTTCAAATAGGTTTTCAATGTCTTGCTTTCTCTCTTCTTCTGGTACCCCTATAATTCTGATGTTGGTGCACTTGAAGTTGTCCCAGAGGCTCCTTACACTATCTTCATATTTTTGGATTCTTTTTCTTTTTGTTTTTCCGGTTGGGTGTTCTTTGCTTCTTCGTATTTCAAATCTTTGACTTGATTCTTGTGATCCTCTAGTCTGCTGTTGGAACTCTGTATAATATTCTTTATTTCAGTCAGTGCATGCTTAATTTCTAGTTGGTCCTTTTTCATATCCTCGAGGGTTTCACTAGATTTCTTGAAGGTCTCACTAAATTTATCGGTGGTTTCTAGAAAATTCTTGAAAAACCTTATAAGTGTGGTTTTGAACTCTATATCCTGTAGTTTGCTTTCCTCCATTTCTGTCATTTGTGACCTGTTTCTTTGTCTCCACATTTTTTATGCTTCCCTGTATTGATAGAGTGGCTTTCTGTGCTAGGTGTCCTATAGGGCCCAGTGGCTCAGCCTCCCCAATTACCTGAGGTGGACACTCTTGGTGCACAGTCTTGTTGTAGTTAAGCCTTTATTGTTGTAATTATCACTGGGAGGAATTGACCTCCAGGCCAATTGGCTGTGAGAGTCAGCTGTGTCTGCAGTGGGATAACTTCTGTGCTGAAGACACCCTATAGGGCAAGACTTGCTTCAGTGGGACTTTGGTGCTCACTGAGTCTGCCCCCTGAGTGTGTCCCTTATGGATCTGAGGAGCTGTAATCTGGATGGTCCCACTCTGACCACTGGGTACACTGGCTCTTGGATCTCTAAGGAGGTGCTAATCTAGCCTCTGCCTGAGGCTACCCAGCAGGAGCTATGGAGAGATCTGCAGATTCCTTTCTTTGTTTGGGGTTTGGAGGTGCCCAGATGAGGCCCAGCTGTGAAGCAATGCAAGCTACTGTGGGGCCTTGGGCCTTCTTTTGGAAGTTCTGGGTCTCTCTGACCCAGCTGCAGTTTATTAGGTAATTTTCAGATTGCAAAGGGCCAGGCCTTTCATATGCAAAAGCCTCTGTGCACAGCTTGGGTGGGGCGGGGTCTCAGGGAATCAAAAGGGTGGAGCAAACAGCTATGGCTGATCCTCAGTCCTACCCTAAGAGGCCCCGTGTCTCAGTGTCCCGGTAATTGCTGCAAGCACCTTTGAGAGAAAGCCGCACTCGAGTTCCGAGTTCTGCCCGATGCCTGACAGTCCAGTTTCTCTCCGTATGAGTCTGGGTCCCCAGAGACTCGCCCGGAACTGGAGTTCAGAGCATTCGGGAGCTTGAGACTCCCTCCCAATTGAAAAAGACAACTGCGTCCTCAGTTGCCAGCCCTTTCCACATGCACCTCTGTACCTCTGCACTTTACTTCCGCACCTCCTCTGAGTCTCAGTGTGCTTTTCTCTTTCCTTCTAGTTGTAGAATTTCCACTCAGCCAGCCTTCCTGTAGTTCTGGATGATGTCCATTTTGTCTTTTAGTTGTATTTTTGAAGTGGTTGTGCAAGGCAGCAATTTCCCGTGTTTACCTATGCCGCCATCTTGGTTTCTCTCTGTACTTTTGCTTTTAAAATGTTCCTTTTTGTCTTCGCTATAAGGGTGGTGCATTATTAATACATTTATGAAGGACTGGGTGGAAACTTGGAAGGAGAATTTTCCATCCCTGGCTTAAGTGTTGAGCTGTGTGACTGCATTTGGCTCCTTCTGCTGTGTGAATCAGGGATCATGTGTGAGGCAGCCCCCTGAGTGGGTTTTTTTTTTTTTTCCAATTAAGATCCAGGAAGTGCAAAGAAAGCACAGAAGGCCCTCTGGGTCCATCTAGTCAGACCATTTCCCCAGAAATTATCTCTTCTGCTGCAAGCCCTGCTTCTCCCTCCCCTCCCGCATGGCAGCCTGGCATTACCAGGAACTGGTGCCCTTACAGGACCTGGGCAACTTGTGAGCCATGCTGAGAAGAGCCCAGAGTACAGTCAGAGGCCCGGGCCCAGACCCAGACCGCAGCTCTGCCTCTTCGCTGATGGTGCTGGGCAAGCCACTCCCCTCTTGGGGTCTCAGCTCCCTCGTTTGTAAAACAGAGACACCACCAACCCAGGGAGGTGCTGGAGAGATAGGGTGGAGCATTGGGGCAGGAGGGAGAGACAGGCAGAAGGAAAAGGGGATTGGAACGGGTACAAGACAATGTTTATAGAAAGAAAAGAGGCAGCAGCGAGGGGCTCTGGCTCCTGGGATGAGACGCTCTCCTCTACTCCAGAGCACCCCCTGCCAACGCCCCCCACCTTGTGAGCAGCCTCCCCACTGAGCACTGAGCTGGTCCCCACCTCCCAGCTTTTGGTTCCCGCCTTGCCTCCTTTCCGAATGCCTCCCCTTCTCCTGGGTTTATTCCCTCCAACCTCCAGCCCCCAGGGTCCTCTTCCCACCTTAGTCCTCCCACCTTCACTCTGGGTGGGCTAATTGTCCCTGCCCACCTGAGGTTGTAGTGCCCCTGGATGGTGAACTCCTTGGAAGGCGCCCGCAGCTGCAGGCACACCTCGTTTTATTGCACACCTTACTGCACTTCACAGGTATTGCACTTAAAAGAAACAAAACAACCCCCCCCCCCCCCCCCCCCGCCGCTCCAGGCAAGACCCTCTACCAGCAAAAAGAGTGCGCCTCACTTTATGGCCACACTCGCTTTATTGCAGTCGTCTGGAACCCAGCCCACAATACCTCAGATCTGCCTGTATATTCAGTTCTTCCAACAATGCTGCTGGCCCCCAATTTACAGACAAAGGAAACGAGTCTCAGACAGGTTAAGCAACTTGCCTAAAGTCAAACTAGAAGGAAAACAGGCATTGATATCAGGTCTTCCTTAATAATTTAGGATCATGAGTAGGTCAAAGGTCACCCAATGTTGATGGGCACCATGGTGCTGGCCCGTGGCTTAGGCTCAGACAACAGGCCTACTCACCTGTGGAAGAGGGGCTCCCATGGGGGGTGCTGGGGACAGTGGGGGCCTGTTACCTTAGCGACGGAGGGGAGCGCCTCAGTCCAGCGCTGCTCCCCAGGTGCATGGGAGGGCCCGGTTGCCTTCCTCAGGTAACGTCCGTGGGCCTCGCAGGAGTTCAGGATGTACAGCGCACAGGCCAAGGCGTAGCCTCCCCAGTTAGAAACGCCTGGAACAAAATGAGATTTGAACACGGAATTGGTGATGCGGTCCAGGGTCCCTCACCTTCCTCTCAGCATCGGAACTCGTCTCAGGAATGATCCCAAGACCTGAGGCACCTGGAACTTGTTGGAAACACAAATTCTTAGGCCAGTGGTTCTCAACCTTGGCTGCACATTAGAATCACCTGGGAATCTTTTTAAAATCCTGATTTTAGGCTGCAGCCTGGATCTACTTCATCAGAAACCCCACAGGGGCGTGGGGCGTGGGGCCCACGCAGAGTTTTAATAAGCCCTCCAGGTGCTTCTGATTCAAGTTAAAGTGTGAGGAGCACTGCTGCCCAGCACCATTTGGATATTTATATCACCGTTCGCTCAACATAATTCACTTAATGTAACTTTATGTCGCTATGAACCAAGCTCGTAGATTTATTGAGTTTGAGTCCTGCCTTCGGTTGCCTTGGCCGGGCCAGACCAAATGACTTCTCGGGGCTTATTTGGCCCGTGGGCAGGCCGTTCCCCACCCCTGCTCTAAGCCGCCTGGGTTATGTACTGTTAACGCCCGACCCACCGTCAGAGAAAAAGGTTCAGGCCATCCCCCGAGGAAGCCGTCCCAGAACCCTCCTTATGGCATGGCTGCCCAAAACCTCAGGCTGCATGGAAGCCTGTCCTCAGAGGGCGGGCAGCAGCCCTGCCACTTGAGTTGTATCAGCTCTTTCTTCCTCTTTTACCCGCCAGCCCCAAACGGCCAGTTGCCACTCTGGGGACCACCTCACCGGCTCTTCTCCAAACCCTGCTGGAGTCAGTTCTCCACTCGGGTGAAGAAGGATTGATTAAGGACCTGTGGGGCTCTAGGTGCTAGAGGATTGAGAAAGGTGGGGTGCCCTGGCCGGTGGGGCTCGGTGGTGATAGTATCGGCCTGGAAACCGAAGGATCTCAGGTTCGATTCCCAGTCAAGGGCACCCACCTGGGTTGCGGGTTTGCTCCCCACCACCCAGTCGGGGCACCAGGGCTCCTGCAGGAGGCAACCAGTCGATGTGTCTCTCTCACAAAAATTTTTCTCTCTCTTTCTTTCTCTCCCCCTCCCTCCCTTCCTTCCACTCTCTCCGAAAAGCAATGGAAAAGAATGTCCTCAGGTGAGGATTAGCAATAAATGAAAGAAAGAAAGAAAGAAAGAAAGAAAGAAAGAAAGAAAGAAAAGAGAAAAGAAAAGAAAAGAAAAGAAAAGAAAAGAAAAGAAAAGGAAGGGGAGCTCCCAATCAGGGGAGAGCTGGACGGTGCACACAGCCCACCACAGGGTGGAACAATCATGAATGAGAGGTTCGCAAAGGATTATGGGAGCACTGAGAGGGGCACTCATTTTGACTGATTTGGAAAAGTGTCATTTAATATGGGCCTTGTAGACTGGGTAGAATTTGCCAGAGGAAGGGAGACGGTAGAAAAAATCCAAATACCCACTGAGTACAAAAGATACGGCATGAAAATACAAGTCATATATCAGAATATGATGGATGAAGATCACATGATAATAATGATACCGTAGTCCACTGATTCCATGATGCGCTTTTTTTTACACTTACATCTCTGAACCTGAGGTGCCTCTTACACTCAATACTATCTTACAGATATAAATGGCAGTGTTTTTCTTCCTTAGAAGTATATAAAATAATGGTAATTCTTGTCATCAGTGGCATCTTATAGTCAATGGAACAAAGTGACTTGCTTCAATGGAATGCTTACAATGTGTGGCCTTACATGGGATGCCCCTGGCATCCTTACAACCAGCCTGCGAGGTATAGGCATTTATTATGATTTTCATTTACAAAACTGGGGAATGGAACAGAGGGGTTAAGTCACCTGCCTAAGGTCACACAGCTAGTAAGTGGTGGGCCTAAGATGTGAACTCCGGCTGCTGCCTCCAGAGCCCATACTCTTAAAAAAAAATTTTTTTTTTAAAAAGTTAATTGTGTTAAGAAAAACAACAACAACCCACATAGAACTGACCATCTTAGCCATTTTCAGGTGTTTAATATTAAGCACACCCACACTGTTATGCCACCCCTGAGCCCATACTCACCCTCCCGGCAAGTGTGGAAATAAAAACATATGCATAGTGATATTAAAGGGAAAGAGAAATATTTAAAGTGCAGGTTTATCAGGTAGAAACTACATACAATGGGATGTATTGAGCATGAGAACTGGACGCTGACATGCAAAACTAAAAATGCTGACTGTTCTGGTGAGACGGTGGTATTTCTGCCCCTCCCATCACCGTCACTGCCTGCCTTTTGAAAGTGTCTATAGTATTGTTGTTACATCATCCTTCCAGTGGAAAAATTAAACTCATGCTGCATCTGTGCCATGACAGGAGCCACGCATGTCTGGATCCTGGGGTACATAGTGGGATCAGGCACATGAGGCTGCGAGGGCCCCAAGACCAGGAAAGGGGGCTGGACTTGAGCCCACACGCAGGGGCCCTGCTGCTGGGGGCCCCCCGGTGCGCTGAGTCCCCCTGCAAAAGCATCTCTGTGCTGGTTTGGGATGACAGGACAGGACAGCAGGCTTTAGGGCCGGGGCGCCAGTGGCGGGTGGACCCTGTCGGGCCTGAGGAAGCTGGGCCCGGCTGGCTGCTGACCCGTCCCGGGTCTGCGTCCCTCCCTGGTGTCAGGAGCCGAGGACGGAGATGAGCAGGGCTGCTGGGCCTCCTGACTCACTCTCCTGGGACATCCCCCTGCCTACTGCCCCGGGTCCACCCAGCCGGCTACAAGCGCAGCAAAGCTCCTGTGGCCGCCCAGCCCAGGGCGTTACACGGGTTTCCTCTGACCCTCTGCAAGCGTGAGGACAGCGAGGCTAGGGAATAGAGCTGCCATCGGCCTGATTCAGAGCCCTTGCTCTTTCTGGGCTACGCTGAGCTGAGGGGACAGACGCCATTCTCTGTCTTCAGGTCCCAGCGCTCCCAACCCTAACTGGAGGGGACCCTGCTCACCTCCCGCAGCCCCCAAATCACAGGTTTTCATCCGAAGCTTCCATCCCACACAGCAAGCCCTCACCCCACTGTCAAGTCCTCTCCTCTCTTTAGGGGACCCCACCTGCTGCTGAAGTCACCGCATCAGGGATGCAGGGGCCAAGCCCGTGGGCTTTGACCAATTTTACAAAGAACCTAGAATCTGGGTGGCAGATAAACTTGAGGAAATCTAGGACTTCCAAAGAAATTCTCCTGAGGCTCTCCCACTGGGATCCAAGACCCCAGAATACAGGGGCCGGCAGATAACGGATCTGCCAACAGCCAGCAAACTCCTGGCCTGGGGGTTTCCTCCTCCTCTTCTGGGTGTCCCAGCTGAAAGCGAACCCAGAGTAGAGACCAGAGACGTAGAATGTGGACATCTTTTCAGATGCCTACCTGCCATCTCTACATCTTCTTTGCGAACTCCCTGTTTCAGGTCTTTTGCCCATGTTTTAATTGGGCAGTTTGTTTTCTTATTGTGGAGTTTTAAAAGTTCTTTGTATTATTTATTTTATTGCTTAAAGTATTACAAAGAGTATTACATATGTCTCCTTTTTTTCCCCCCCGCCCTTGACAATCCCCTACCCCCCAGTGTCTTATGTCCATTGGTTATGCTTATATGCATGCATTCAAGTCCTTTACAGAGGCAGAGCTGCCTCGAACAGACTGTCAAACTACAGCAGGAAGGCCGGGGAGGGTGGGAGGGCAGGCGGGGGGTGGGTAAGAGATCAACCAAAGTTCTTTGTATTTATTGATTTTTTTGTGGGGGATAAACTTCTGGCTAGACAGGCTCTGAGCCAAGCCCCTCCCCCTAGGCAGCTAGGCCCCGCCCCCTGCACAGCCAGGCCCCGCCCCCTGGGCAGGCAGGTCCCCCTAGGCAATCAGGCCCCTTCCCCTGGGCAGCCAGGCCCCGCCCCCTGGGCAGCCAGGCTGCACTGGCCAGCCCTCCTAGCACTCACCAGCGATGACAGCGAAGTCAGCCTCCACGTCACAGGCGATGACATCCCCATTTCGTATGTGGCTCTTCACGGCCTCCTTCACCTTGCCCATCCCAAGTTCATTGCCTCCGTCACCAACCCCTAAAGGAAAGACAAACCGAGTCAGTATATATAGGATCAGGCCAAATGGGGTTTGTGGGGCAGGGCCACCCCTCCACACGGGCCTCATTGCCTCTGGGGAAAGAAGGGGATTGGCTCTGGATATATTTTCAGACAACCAGGAGATGTATGTCTCCTTTAGGTATTCTAGAAAATTCCCTAGTTAAAAATGGGTCCAATTGTGGCCCGGCCAGTGTTGCTCAGTGGTTGAGTGTCAACCTATGAACCAGGAGGCCACAGTTCAATTCCCAGTCAGAGCACATGCCTGGGTTGCGGGCTCGATCCCTGGGGGGGGGGGGGGGGGGCGGGCACGCAGGAGGCAGCCCATCGATGATCCTCTCTCATCATCGATGTTTCTATCTCCTCTCCCTTCTTCTCTGAAATCAATAAAAATATATTTTTTTTAAAAAAAGATTAAAATGGGGACACACCATGAATGGAGCTTGCAGGACTGGGAGCTGTTCCAGGTGGGTGAGTGAGTGGTGAGTGAATGTGGGGGCCAAGACATTCCTTACACGACTGTAGACTCTATAAACACTGTACACTTAGGCTACCCTAACTTTATAAAAAAGCGTTTTCTTCCTTCAATAATAAATTCACCTGAGCTTATTGTAACTATTATCCTTTACAAACTTTAAAAGTTGTTTAACTTTTTGACTCATTTGTAATAAAAACTTAGCCTAAAACACAAACACATTGTATAGCTGTACAAAACTATTTTTCTTTATATCCTTATTCTAGAAGCTTTTTTCTAGTTCTATTTTTTTAACCTTTTTTTTTTTTAAAGTTTTAAACTCTTTAAAAAACTAAGATATAAGCACACACACTAGGGCCACACAGGGTCAGGACCATCGATATCACCGCCTTCCACTCGCCGTCCTGTCCCACTGGGAGGTCTTCCGGGGCAAGGACACACGTGGAGCTACGGTCTCCTATGGCAACAAGGCCTCCTTCTGGAACACCTGAAGGGCCTGCCTGCGGCTCTTCCGAGGAGGGCTCACTGTTTTCTGAGACACGTTCGCGGTGGTTTGTTTGTTTTTGTTTTCCATCACGGATTTGCTGGTCAGCAGATAGTGCACCATGAACACTCCTCTCTACTAGTGAAAACCTTTCCGTGTTGGTTTCAAACTTTTTACGGAGCTGTCAAGGTCTGCAGAAGTTTCTGCCAAACCCTTCACTGTGAAATTTCTTGGGGATTCTTCTTCTAATTTAAAAAGAATATATTCTTATTGATTTCAGAGAGGAAGGGAGAGAGGGATAGAAACATCAATGATGAGAGAGAATCATTGATCGGTTGCCTCCTGCATGCCCCGCACTGGGGTTGGAGCCCGCAAACCAGGCGTGTGCCCTGACCGGGAATCGAACCATGGCCTCCTGGCTCACAGGTCTATCTATGCTCAACCACTGAGCCATGCCAGCCGGCGGGGATTCTTCTCCTGCACTCTCCTTTTCTCTTGCCTCTTCAGTTATGCATTCCTGTTCCAGCTCCAACACCTCCTCATTGGTCAGTTCCTCAGGAACCACCACTAGGAGCTGCTCAATGCCATCCGCACCTGCAGCCAGGTACAGGGCTTTGCCGTCTCAGCCACAGCCTTGGTGACTTCTGCAACCTCCTCATCCTTGGCAAGTCCTCTGACGTCATGGACCAACCTCTTGAGTGCCTTCTTCTAGACACCACTCATACACTCCTGGAGGACATCAGGCCAGCCCAGCAAGGCTCCTGATGCGGAGACAGATGCTGCAGGCCTTCATCGTTGCCTCGGCGTATTCTCAGTGACTTCCTCAGGGGCAGCAACAGCCTGGGCAAAGGTCATCCTCGGGGAGTAGGTCTTAAAAGCTGTTTTAACTTCTCGATGGATTGTTTGGATCGCAGACATGGTGTTTGGAGAGAGAAGCGCCACTTTGAGACTGTGATGAAGATCGCCAATAAAAGGAGCATGTCTGGGAGCATCAGCAACAATAAGCAACGTCCTGAAAGACATGTTAATCTCCAAACATACCTCTCCCTTGTGCTGACAGAGCACCCGAGGAGGGCGCCTCGGAAGAGGAGCTGGGTCACCCGTGCCTTCTGGCTGCCTCTGTAGGACACTGCTTGGTGAGAAGCTCAAAGGCCCGGGGTCCTCACTGTGCCATATTAAAGGGATTCAATTTGTAGCTTGCAACACAGCCCCAGCAGAAATGTTATCCTGTCCTTAGAAGCCTTGAAAGCTGGCATTGACTTGGCCTCCGCATGGACGAAAGAACGTTCAGGCATCTGTTTCCAGCATAGGGAGGTGTCATCACTATTGAATGTTTGTTCTGGTCAGTAATTTTCCTCCATAATAAGCTTATCTAGAGTTTCCAAAAATTCCCCAGCCGCCTTCACACCAGCACTGGCAGACTCACCACTCACTTTCACATCATGTATGAATAACAATTCTTTAAAAAATATATGTGTTTACTGATTTGAGAGAGCTGGGAAAGGAGAGAGAGAGAGAGAGAGAGAGAGAGAGAGAGAGAGAGAGAGAGATCCATGTGAGAGAGAAACATGGATCAGTTGTCTCCCATATGCACCCTGACCTGGAACCAAACCCACAACCTGGGCATGTGCCGGACCAAGAATCAAACCAGTGACCTTTGGGTGTACAGAATGAAGTTCCAACCAACTGAGCCACACCGGCCAGGGCTCAATACTGATTCTGGAACTGCTTCAGTCACCTAGAGCTAGCAGGAAATTCATCGTGGCCGGTCCACCCTTTCCTTTCACCAATACACTTCTTGCTTCATCATGATCGTCAGGGTGCTGAGAAGGACATGCTTCTGTGTCTGGTCCCTAATCCAGATCATCAGACGTTTCTCCACGTCTGATACGGCACCGTTTCAAATGTTCGTTGGTCTCGTTGCTTTCAGTGAAGCAGATCCTGTAGTGACTTTCATTATTTTTCCTTGTTCGTCAAGACGGTAGCTGTGGTGGAATGGGAGAGGCAGACTGGTGAGCAGGGGCCGCCACTGACTTTCCATCGTCGGAGACCGTCACCACTTTCAATTTAATTTCAGTCACTCGACATGGCCTCTGAATGGCAACGTTCGCAGTGATTTTGTATGTTGGGGGCCATGATGAACAAAACACAAGATTACGTCAAGCACAGGAGAAAAGGATGCAGTTAGGAGACTCAGTAACATGGCATACTGCTTTCCAGCAAACTTTTTTTGATGTTGTGAATCCTCACCTAAGGATATTTTTTCCATTGCTTTTCAGAAGAGAGGGGAAGAAAGGGGGGGAGGGGGAGAGAGAGGGAGAGAAACATTGATGTGAGAGAGACACATCGATTGGTTGCCTCCCATATGCACCCAGACAGGGGGCAGGGAGCAACCCCGCAACCCAGGTACATGCCCTTGACTGGGAATCGAACCCCAGACCCTTTGGCATATGCGCTCTAACCACTAGGCAACACTGGGCAGGGCTACAGCAAACTTTTTTCTATAGAAGTAGAAAGAGTACACTCTAAAAGAATGATAAAGATATAGTAAATACAGAAACCAAGAACATAGTCATGTATTATCATTCTCAAGTATTATGGACTGTCCACAATGGTATGTGCGATACTTTCATGCTGTGAGTGGCGCTGTGGGTCTGTTTTCACCAGCATCTCCACAGACACGTGAGTAATGGAATGCTCTGACGTCTGGACAGCTACAGTGTCGCTAGGCGGTGGGACTCTCTCAGCTCCCTTATAATCGTAGGGGACCGCCCTTGTAGAGGCGGCCCATGTGGACCGGAACATCCGATGCCTCCCATGATTGCCAGTTTCTGCACCTGTTTCTACAAAGGCTTGGGCTGTGAGGTGTGGACAAAAAGGGGCCACATGCTGACCCGATAGGCTCAGGGGAGGCCTGCAGGGCGGTCTTGCAAACTCAGGGACCTAAAGTCACCACAAAGGATGGTCTGAAATGAAAACTCTAACTAAAAGCAGTTTATGGTGGGTAGTCACATCCGAGGCTGGTATCTTCCCTGACAAAGGCCAGTCTTTACCTTAACTGAGCCTACTGTCTTTTTGCGTCTACAATAACATATTGTTGGAATATCAAAGTCATTTTCCTTTTTCCGGACCCCTCAAAGCACAGGCACCGCTCTGCAGAGACCACCAATCCCCTCGTTGTTATTGAGTTAACTGTTGACTATCCTGCACCCACCCAAGTAAAAGAAGTGTGTCTGTCATTTACTTTTTATCCAATCCCAGAGGTTTCCCCGCGTTGCTTTCTCCCGCCTCCCTAATCTATCCCCAGTGGATTCCATGTAACCCACTTATGTTTCCTCTTTTTTTAAAAAATATATTTTATTGATTTTTTACAGAGAGGAAGGGAGAGGGATAGAGAGTTAGAAACATCGATGAGAGAGAAACATTGATCAGCTGCCTCCTGCACACTCCCTACTGGGGATGTGCCCGCAACCCAGGCACATGCCCTTGACCGGAATCGAATCTGGGACCCTTTAGTCTGCAGCTGACGCTCTATCCACTGAGCCAAACCGGCTAGGGCTACATCTCCTCCTTTGGTTGTAAGGTGAAAAAACACCATTCTCTGGAGCAGTATCCCAAGAGGTTGAGATTCTGCTTCCCGACAACTGTCAACAGTTCGGCTCAAATAAGCTCACAAAATTCTTGACAGGTTTGCGTGTTTTTGTGCGTTAACAGAGGGAACTTCCACCAGGGGTAGCGCTCATTGTGAGGCGGCGGAGTGGGGCAGTGGAGGTGACCCACCTGGAGACCTGGACTTGGCCAAAAGGATGGACCATGGACCGCTGTGGCAACCTAATGCCTTCGGTCCGCACCCCGAGGGTTTTTCTCCGAACAGTGTGGGGACCCTGACAGCCCATCGGAGGAGGGGAAATAATGACAGCACCTAGCATTGGTATTTCGCCTCTTTCTGTCTCTGCTCTTGAGCCTTTTATGACTTTCATCCTGTTCACTCCTCAAGCTAGTCCTGCCCGTGGCCTTGTTCTCCTGACTGAGCTCGAAGAGTCTCTGAGAGGGGCAGGGCTCGGGTAGTCAGAGAAAGGTGGGTGTCTGGGTTCTCATTGGAGCGCTCTGAGGCAGCTGCCTGGGGAAACTGAGGAATAGGGTGTTTGCTGATGGAGCCACGAGGAAGGACCCTCAGGGGTAAGTAGTCCTGCTGGGCACGGGGCTGTGGGAAACCACGGGAGGGGCTTCAGCCCCCAGGCCCAGAGAAGCACCCAGAGGCCCACAAAGGGGGCAGCTTGATGGGGCTGCAGTCAGCTAGCTCCCCTGGGATCTCGGGGGGCCTCAGTGGGGGATCAGCATAGATTGGGGGGTCTGTTAGGCGGGGAACAGCAGCTCCTTCGGACCCCGATTGCTCCTTTGGATGCGGAGACCCTTTCCTTCTCCACCCTGGGAACATCCCCTCCCTTCCCCCACCCCGCCCCGCCCCCCAGGCTCTAGGTCCTAGGCGCCCTGCCCAGAGCAACAGGAAGCACAAAACCAACCACACAGTGGATACCACGCCCCAGGCCGCTTCTGGGAAAGACCAGGGTGGGTTTGCAGAAGTTTTCAGCTCAGCCGGGAAGACTTTCATGGACTCATTAGAACCTTAAAAGCCCAAGGTGACTAATGAGTCTGGGAAACGCTCCAGGGTTGGAGAAAACAGATAAATGCAGACAGAAGGGCAAACGGGTTAAGGACTGCAGGTCCTGATCCCTATCGCCCCCAGGGGAGGAAGCCTTGCAGAAATCCATGGAGTTCCTGAGAAGCTTGTCAGGTAGGGTCTTGGGAGTCTGGGCTCTGCTCCGGATTCTCCCGGCAGCAGCATTGAGCTGGGCAAGCTCAAGAAGCCCCTTCGGCCTCATTTTTGGACACTAGACCTGCCTTACCTACCTCACAGGGTTTAGAGAGGCTTCAGCAATACAATCAATGCGAAACCTCTTTGAAAATGATAAAGTTCTGTACTTTCCACGAACGGCCACACAAGGATATGATTAGCAGTCCAAAGATGGCACTAATCACATCGTTAACACGTATTTTAAAATTAAGATGCTTCCTAACATGATACATCGTATACTTGGTACATTCACCCCATGTGACCATCGTAACATACCGTGCCTTGGTTTTATTATTATTATTCTATTATTAGTTTTAATAGTTTAGAGCTGGGCAAACAGAATGCGCAAGGTTCAATGTCATTTCCCTCGGATGCTTGTGGGAACGCTGGCTTTCTAAATGACGTTGTCATTATTGTGTACACAGACCCTCTCTGGAGTGGGAAACAATGGTCCCCCATATAACTCTTTCCTGTCCTGTGTTCAATAGTCAATAAAAAGGCATGTAGTGCGGACACGTTCTGAATTCCTGGTGCCTCTTGCTTACCCGTTGACGAGATTCCAGGAATTTTCTGGGCTACAAGGAAAAGGTCGTCAATGGGGTCCACCAAATGCTTGATGTTCATTTTCCTGGCGTTGTAGTAATTGCCGTCCGCAGCCCTGCCTGCGCGCTCGATCGCCACCAGGTGGTCGAATCTGCCGGGGAGCAAGAGCACAGAGCCTGAAGCAGAGGGTGCTGCCTCCTTGTAGCATCACGACTTTTGGGTGGAGGACAGGTTACTCTCTCTTGGATTCCTTCATTCCCACAGAACGTGGCTGAACGGCTGCTCTGTGGCAGGGCCTGTGCTGGAGCTGGTCTATCTGATCACTGTCAGAAGTGATATCAGAATCTTTAGCAATTTATTAGAGTCAGAGGCCGTGAGAGCAGGAAGGCCGAGGGTCAGGGTCAGGGCCGTGGTCGATGCCGGAGCCTGGCCCAGATCTCCATGAACCGGCGGGGGAGCCGGCACCCAGGGCTGTGAGTGTTGGCTGCTATTGGCCCACCACTGCCCCTTCCAGGCTCTTGCTCAGTTTACAGACACAAACAGACCAAAATGGAACTGAAGTATTAGAGTCTGGCCCTTTAAATACAGCTCCTCATGTTGTGACCCAACCATAAAATTATTTTCGTTGCTACTTCATAACTGTCATGTTGCTACTGTTATGAATCGTAATGTAAATATCTGATATGCAGGATGGTCTTAGGCGACCCCTGTGAAAGGGGTCGCGACCCACAGGTTGAGAACTGCTGTATTAGACCAATGAATCTACCACATGATAAACTTCCTCAGACAGGAAGAGACAGAGAGGTAAGGGGTACAGGTGGCGTGGTGGGGAGGATGTAGGCTGTGGCATCAGCTCGCAAGTCCTCATGCCACTGGCCTTGGGCGGTACCCGTCTCCTGCAGTGTGGGAAGTGGGAAGTGAGGAAACGCCCGCGAGGCACTTAGCGCGCAGCACCACACCGATGCGGTGCTCAGGCTCAGGGGCTGTGGTTGCTCTTATTATTGGAGGAACATTGTGTTGATCATCCAAGTGAAGAACAGAGAAATTGCACTTTATATCTCTCTAAATCTGCCCCATCCCATGATGGAGTTCTTCAAAATCTTCACTCTGCTATGGAAACACTGTGGGGCAACTCAAAAAATCCAAATAGAATTACTATGGGATCCAGCAATTCCACTGCAGTATACACCCCCAGAGAACTGGAAGCCGGGTGTTGAAGAGATAGTTACATACCCATATGCCTGGCAGCATTAGTCACAATGGACAAAAGGTAGAACCACCCCAAGTGTCTATCAGCCAAGGAACACATCAGCAAAATGTGGTCTCTGCATGCTATGGAATAGGATTCAGCCTTCCAAAGGACAGGAATTCTGATACCTGCTACAATGGGGATGAACCTCAAGGACATTTTGCCAGGTGAAATAAGCCAGTCACTAAAAGGACAGATCCTATGTGATTCCATGTACATGAGGGCCCTACAATAGTAAACATATCCTATCTAATAAAAGACAAAAAGGGTAATTAACTGTACCTCTGCTACGCTTCCCATTGGCTAATCAGCGAGATATGCAAATTAACTGCCAACAATGATGGCGGCCGGCAGCCATGCAGCTGAAGCGAGCAGGAGGCTGGCTTGCTCCAGTGATGGAGGAAGCCAAGGTTCCCCGCCTGCCGCGGCCCGTCTCTGAGCTCTGAAAGCAACAGCTCCAAAAGCAACAAAGTTTCAATTATAGAAGCTAAACAAACCCCAGATACCTGCTTTCAGCCAGCCACAGCCTCAGAGCTGGAGCGAGCAGGATGGCAACAAAGTTTCAATTATAGAAGGTAAATAAATCCCAGAATAAAAAGAAAAAAGGAAAAAAGGAGAGGCTGGGAGCTTCAGTTGCCGGCCAGCCTGAAAATGGCCCTCAGCCCCTCACCCAGACTGGCCAGGCACCCCAGTGGGGACCCCCACCCTGATCCGGGACACCCTTCAGGGCAAACCGGCCGGCCCCCACCCATGCACCAGGCCTCTATCCTATATAGTAAAAAGGTAATACGCAAACTGACCCTAACAGCAGAAAGACTGGGAATGACTGGTCACTATGACACACACTGACCACCAGGGGGCAGATGCTCAATGCAGGAGCTACCCTCTAGTGGTCAGTGCGCTCCCACATGGGGGAGCTCTGCTCAGCCACAAGCCAGGCTGATGGCTGCCAGTACAGCGGTGGTGGTGGGAGCCTCTCCTGCCTCCTCAGCAGCGCTAAGGATGTCCGACTGCAGCTTAGGTCTGCTCCCTGTGGCAAGTGGACATCCCCCGAGGGCTGCCAGGCTGCCAGAGGGATGTCTGATTGCCAGCTTAGGCCCAATCCCCCAGGGAGCAGGCCTAAGCCAGCAGGTGGTCATCCCCCAAGGGGTCCCAGACTGCGAGAGGGCACAGGCCAGGCTGAGGGACACCCCCCCCCCTTCCGAGTGCACAAATTTTTGTGCACCAGGCCTCTAGTAGAGACATAAAGTAGAACGGCAGGTTTCAGGGGCTGGGAGTTGGAAGGAATGTGAATGGGGACAGAGCTCCCGCTGGAAAAATGAAAGAGTTCTGCTGGAGATGGATGGTGGGGACAGCTGCACAACAATGTGTATGTCCTTAACGGCACAGAACTGTGTACTTAAAACGGCAAAAATGTGAATTTTATGTTGTGTATATTTTACCATAATAAAAACAACATCGTAACTCTGGATCCTTTCTCTGTACATGTCTTGAAAAACAAATCTTCCTGCTGGTCCACGTGCCTTGGTTGTGCTAGAATGACAAGCAGGTGGACAAGCAGGCCCTGAGCAGGTGCTGGAAGGTCACCCCGAGGCGATGTGCCCAGAGCGGGACAGGTGGCCCTTGAGAAGCTAAGTGACAGGAGGAAGAAGCTGGTCCTGACTTCCCTCTGGGTGGACACAGTGGTGATGAAAATCAGCTCAGCTCTGAGCTCTGGGCCAGACCCGTGCAGCCTCTGTTCTAGAAGGAGAGCACTGTGTCTGGACCTTACCCAGGAGCATGCAGCACCACCCCTCCTGAAGGTGCATTGATTAAAAAAAAAATTATTTATATATAAAAAATTAGAGGCCTGGAGCATGACATTGGTGCACTGGGGCACTGGGGGGTGGGTGGGTCCCTCAGCCTGGTCTGTGGCCTCTCGCAGACCGGGACCCCTTGGGGGATGTCTGCCTGCTGGCTTAGGCCCACTCCCGCTACCGCAGCTGCACTTGCCAGCTGTGAGCCCAGCTTCTGGCTGAGCAGCGCTCCCCCTGTGGGAGCACATTGACCACCACGGGGCAGCTTCTGCATTGAGATCTTCCCTCTGGTGGTCAGTGCACGTCATAGCAACTGGTCATTCTGCCATTCAGTCAATTTGCATATTAGCCTTTTATTATATAGGACTAGAGGCCCAGTGCACGGAATTCGTGTGTGGGGGGGAGGGGGTTCTCAGCTCAGCCTGCACCCTCTCCATTCCAGGACCACTTAGGGGATGTTCGACTGCCTCTCACAATCCAGGACCACTGGCTCCTAACTGCTTGCCTGCCTGCCTGCCTGCCTGATAGCCCCTAACCACCTCTGCCTGTCTGCCTGATCGCTCCTAACTGCTCCCCTGCTGGCCTGATCGCCCCTAACCGCCTCTGCCTCACCCTGCACCCGGGACCCAGGATTCCCTCCTTCTGGCTGGCCACAGATACCCAGGACCCAGGCCAGCTTTGCCCGGGTCAGCCACAGCTGCAGGGGACTGTAGGCGGGTGGCTTCGCCCGGGCTGCAGCCACAGGTGCCTGGGACCGTGGGGTGGATGCCTTGTCCTTCTCACAGGCCACAGCCTGGCTGGTCCCCATTCTTCTCTCGTGAGCTCATTTGTGCCTGGCTGGTACCCATTTCTCTCTCCCCAGTGTTGAGTGTCTGAGCCGTTACGGCGTGACGGGTGAGGGCATGATGACTGTTTGCATGTTAGCTCTTTATTATATAGGATTATCCCTCAATATATTGTACTATTGAGGATGGGGGGGGGGGTGCTATCATGGTCAGTGCATGGTCCTTCACAGCGTGCCAGCCAGGCCAGGCGGGGCCTGGGGAGGCTTTGCCCTCCTGGAGCCGTTCTTCCCAGGGAGGCAGCATCTGGCTGCTTTTTTTCAGCTTTTATTTATTTATTTATTATTATTATTGGAAAGCAAGCTCTGGAATTGTGGTTCCTGGAATCCCTGGGTCATAGCATGTACCTCCATGCCTTGCTGCACCCCCCTCACCCTCCTCCTGTGTTGAGCATCAGCCTGGCCTGAGCCCTCTTGCAATCTGGGACCCCTTGGGATTGGGCCTAAACCTGCAGTTGGACATACCCCGAGGGGTGTAGCAGTGCGCCAAGTGGCAGGCAGCCAGGGAAAAGCCAGGACTGGGGCCGGGCGCTGCACAGCTCATGCTCATCCCAGCTGCTGCGCCTGCTGCCACTGCTTGGTAGTGCTACCGCAGATCACTAGCCATGAGCCCAGCTTTTAGCTGAGTGGCACTCCCCCTGTGGGAGTGCACAGACCACCAGGGGACAGCTCCTGCATTGAGCGTCTGCCCCCTGGAGGTCAGTGTGCATCATAGTGACTGGTTGACCGGTCGTTCCAGTCATTCTGCTGTAACAGTCGCTGGGCTTTTATATATATAGATTATTGATTTCAGAAAGGATGGGAGAGAGAGAGGAGAGATAGAAACATCAATCATGAGAGAGAGTCGTTGATCAGCTGCCTCCTGCATGCCCCACACTGGGAACTGAGCCTGCAGCCCGGGCATGTGCCCTGACCGGGAATTGAACCGTGACCTCTTGGTTCATAGATCAATGTTCAACCAAACCACACTGGCCGAGCTGATTTTTTTTTTTTTTTTAAGCCAGAAGAGTCCATTTAGCTACCCAGGAAGGAATTCACTCCTGGGAACCTGCTCCCTGGGAAAGTTAGTGCGTCTTCTCTAAAGAGCAGAGGCCTCTCTGCCTGCGATCAGATCTGACTCACTTCCTCCATTCGTCAGGGGATCAGATCTGGCTCACCTCCCTCCATTCATTAGGGGATCAGATCTGGCTCACCTCCCTCCATTCAGCAGGAGAGCACATCTGTGTTACCCGGCCCAGGAGGAGTTTCTAGCTTCTCCCTGACGAGTCTGAGCTTTGTGTGTATGCCTCCCATTCAGGAAACATAAACATTCTATCAGGTGCCACACGCATTCTCGCAGCTTGGAATAGCATATCGGGTCTGCAATCACACTTTTCCTTGGTGACGGAGGGTCCCCACTGGGAACACCTCATTGCTGTGAGCTGCAATACGGCTATGCCCCAGGCCTATGCAAGCGGTATTCTTCAGTTCCACTCATTACTGGGTGGTAAAATAGATTTGTTAGGGCAGGTCAATATTTTTTGAAAAGTAGATGAAAACAGGGTAGAACAGAACAAAACAGACCAGACTAGGTTAGAGTGCACTGCCTGCAGCAAGTAAACACTGTTATATTGAAACTTCTGTTTCAATTATGTGTGTGAGTGTGTGTGTGGTTTGCAATGCAAAATGTATTACCGTGGACTGTGGTTAAAAACGTTCGCAAAACACAGGACTAAAATTTATAAGGTCTGAAATGCATCCTACGTACATACAAAAGAGAAGTGTTTTTCAAAATGTTTGACCACAATACACAGTAAAAAATACACACACACACACACACACACACAGCAGTTTCACAACCGAGTACTTGCTATTACTACGCAAGATACACGATGCCATTTCTATTTCATTTGACAAAGGTGCTGACTACCCCCCTGAAATGATCTCACGACTCTCCAGTGGACCATGAGCCAGTCTGAGAAACAACTCGTGTTGGTGTTTTAGCATCTTCTCCCTCATTCAAGAAGACACGCCGCCTCTCAAGGACCTGCGACTTTGAGAGACCCTTGGCGCTGCCCCCCCGTCACCCTGAAACCCCAGCCTTGTTGGCTAGTCGGGCCCATCGGAGCCCGTGGCTCACAGCTTTGTTCTCTCTGGAGGGCTGACGTCTGCAGGGACGTAGTTGTCAAAGTTAACAGCACGCGGCCTCTCCCACTATCACCCACTGTCAACGGGGAGGGGACACACATACCTAGGAGGTTTGGGGTCCCTCTCGTCGCAGAGAAACGCCTGAGCAGCTCCTGTGGATCCGCCCTGGTAAGTTAGGATCGGGACCGGGGTCTTCAGAACACCTTGACAAGACGGGCAAAGGGTGGACACATCAGCCCCGTGTGGGTTTGGGCAATTCCCGCTGGCTTTTCCAAAAGCTTCGTCGGAAACGGTCATTTCCATGATCGAACGACACGTGGCTGTAGAATTCTTTGTTAGGTAAGCCGAGACCTCGAGCCAGAGGATACGTAAGTTGATTTCCTTTTAGTCCTGAGTAACCCCTAGGGCTGGTGGAGGGGGAGGTGACACCGGGCTGGTGTCACCAATGCCGTGAGCTAGCAAATGCGCTCTGCACAGCTGCCATAATACCACGTCGGCGACAGCGAGCCGGCCCTTCGCTAACACATGGCATACACTCTCTCATCTAACGTTCGCGATTCTGTGTGATAAGAACCACTGTGACCCCCATTTTACAGAGGAGGAAAAATGAAGCTCCGAGATGCCAAATCGCTTGGGCAAAGCCAAGTGTGTAGGTCAGGGTCACAACACCAGGGCCCACCCAAACAGGAAGCCTGCGACAGAGCAGAGACGTAACGTACCCCCCAGTGGACGCACATCTGTCTCCACATGTTCCTTCAGTGTCATGCAGGAGGCAGCTGATGGATGGTTCTCTCTTATCACTGATGTTTCTATCTCTCCCTCCCTCTCCCTTCTTCTCTCTGAAATCAATTAAAAAAAAACAAAAAACCCCAACACATATCTTTAAAAAAATGAAAACCGAAGCCAGAACACGCCTTTCTCCTCTCAGTGCCTCAGGACCCCCCCCCCCCCGCATCGCCCCCAGAATAGAAGGCCAGGTGCTCACAGTTCCCCCGAGGCCCTTCCCGGTCTGCCCCTGTGACCTCTGTGTCTCCCTACCCAGCTTCTCTTTTCCTCATCCTTTCTGGGCTAGTCGCTGACCATTGCCCTCTCCTCAGCTCCACCTAATGGCCTCTGTCCCGGCCAAGGTCACAGCCTGGGACATTTTTCCTCTAGCCAGCCCCGGCCTCACTGCTTCATTGACTTCAAGTCTTGGCTCCAATGGCACCTTCTCCGTGAAGCCTTGTCTGAACATCCTGTTTAAAATAGCAGCCCCCCACCGGGGCTACCCACACGTTCCTTTTCCCCTGTGTTGTTTATTGTCGGGCACACTCCAGTACAATAGACACCCATGGGGGTGGGGTTGTTTTCAGTTTTGTTCACTGATGGATTTCAAGAGCCAAAAATAGCGCCTGGCACATAGTAGGTCTCAACATACATTCGTTGCTGTCTGTTCAGACACATCCTTTTGGAAACTTCTGAAGGAACGGGGGCTTTAGGAATGCCTTCCTGGGGTTGAAACTCCTAGGAGAGGCTGAAAGGATTGATGTCTCCTGAAGAATGCATTTTGAGGGACACAGAGAGATGGGCAGGGAGAAGCAGGGGGAGTCATGAGGCTCCCAGCTTCTGCCTGAACAACACCTGCAGGATGAAGGAGAGGGGAGACGCCTGAGACCCATCTCGGCATCCCGGCCTGGCAGCCCCCTCACTCACAGCTCTATGCCCACCTGTGTGCTCCGGAGACCTGAGCAGCGTGGGGCAGCCCTGCCCATCTGGGCCACAGATGAGACGCTGCCATTTGAGCCTCTCGGTCACTCTAGTCTCAACTCCCCCATCCCCAACGCCAGGCGTCTAGGGATGTCCTGTGTTGCCAAGAGTCCTCCGTAGGCCACCCCGCCTCTCACAGGTTGGGCATCAGGTACATGGGCTCTGTGGCCTGATGGACTTGGGTTCAAATTCCAGATCACCTGGACCTCTCTCTCAGAGCCTCAGACTCTTCCTCTATAAAATGGGGATAATGTTGTTTATACTAAAGAGTCGTTCTGAGCTGTAAGGACTTAAAACGCCTGTGTCGAGGGCATAGCAGAAGTTCCACAAACACTGACTCCTCCCACCGTCCGCCCTCGCCTCACCGCTCACCTTGCTCAACAGCCTCTTCCACAAGCTTCTGGAACAAACTCAAGGCTCTCCGGTCCACGATCATGGAGACGCCCTTGTCCAAGGCCTGCAGGAAGGCGGCCAGAGCAATGGCGCCCGGTGGCCCGTCCGTCTCTTCCGGGGGCTCGTGGCTGAAATGCGTGGGGAACCCGGTGGTGAGGAGCACCGCGTGGGCGTGGGACAGCGACAGAGAGGCCCTCAGCAGCTCATCTTTGCGGAGCAGGTGCCCGATGCCCCTGTTGCCTAAAATTACCAATAAAACAAAACAAAATCACACAATCATATAATTGTGCTTCAAGTAGAAACTCATGCAAACAGCAGTTTGTTTCTTTGTCCGTTTCAGAGGTAGTTTTGAGGGATGTGCCAGAGGCTGCCAACTGTTCACCAGAACGTGTCCTCTGCCCCTGCCCCGCTAGGGAAGGGCAGCGGGATACATGGCCAGGCAGCCTCTCTTTTAGTTTGCTGTGGCCACAGACTCCGTTCTCTCTAGGTAGCAATGTGCGCCCCCTCCTGGCCATGTACCTCCCATGCACTCCTCCAAGCTCTTCCTTTCCTGGAGGCTGAGCTGCAGACAACTGGCGCCCTCTAGGGGTCTCATGAGGCGATGGCAGAGTGCTGGGTCCCTGAGTGACTGGCTGGAGCAGATCGCCTTCCTGCTGAGCTTGAATACTCACGCTGGGAGTCCCACCCTGGACTGTTGCGTGACAGGCATATATTTCTATTTTATTTGAGCAAAGCATCTCGGGGTTTATTGGCTACGGCAAACTCCAATTCAGGGGGCCACAGAAGGAGGAAGGGACACAGCACTGTCTCAGTTGGGGATTCCCCAAAAGAAGACCCTAAGACATTAGAGCATTCCAATGGAAAGTGAGCCCAGGAAAGAAGTCAGAAGGTGGAGGAGGTGACATGACAGAGAAAAAGGAGAGAAGCCGCTAAAGCATGTGTGGGCGAGCAGATGAACTCTGAAGGCATCTGGGGCTCAATCCTGTAAGAATGGTGTGGAGCTTGGCCAGTGTGGCTCAGTGGTAGAGCGCAGACCCATGAACCAGGAGGTCATAGTTCAGTTCCTTGTCAGGGCACATGCCTGGGTTGCAGGCTCAATCCTCAATAGGGGACGTACAGGAGGCAGCGGATCAACGATTCCCTCTCATCATTGATGTTTCTCTCTCTCTCCCTTCCTCTCTGAAATCAATAAAAAGAAAGAAAGAAAGAAATGGTGTGGAGCACAGCTGAGGGCTGTCCTTCTGGAGGACAGGGGGACTGGGCACGCCTGCCCCTGTGGGCTGAAGGTTGCCCATCGGGACGCTGACTCCTCGCACTCCCGGGCTGTGCCTGCTCTGGTGGCGGAGCAGAGAGACTCCGGCCTAAGGTGGGAGCCATTGTTCTGAGAGCTGCCCGCTGCAGCTGGGGTTTGGCCAGGGCACCAGCAGCGTCTCTTAGAGCTGCCGCCAGTGGCTGCCAAGCCCATGGCAGCCGGGCAGCACGGCTTTCCGACTCTCGTCACACACCACCGTGCCATCGTCTCCACTCAGGTCACCGCGGAGCACGTCAATGCCACGTGGAGGCGGGAGGTGGCTCAGAGCTCCCATCCCTGCGGCGGCTAAAATGAGAGGTGGGCCTAAGGGGCCGGAGAGGGCGTCAGCGTGCACTGGAGGTGCCGGGAGACTCTGCAGGGACCCGGGGCTGGCCTCCTGCTATGGAGGAAAGGTCCAGGTTTAGAATCTGGAAACTGACATTCAGGTCCAAGTGTTGGCACGTCGTAGCTGCGTGACCTCGGCCTCGGCCTGGACTGCTCTCGACCTCAATGTTCCTACGAGGAGCCTGGGGGTGGCCCAGGTGGGGGGGAGGCTGCCAGTGGGAGTGGGAACCAGAGCACTCATCTGGTGGGGACCGTAGATTTGTCTGCGGGAGCCAGCCATCGCTTCTAGGAAGGTAACCCAGTAAAGTGGTCAGTAATGAACACGGTCATGAGGATGGCCACTGCGGCGCTGTTTATGGTGCCAAAGAGGATCGTAACGAGAGCGGGGGACATTTGTAAAATGGAACTCTATGCAGACATTAGAAAGATTGCTGTAGAAGGCGAATGGCATGGGAAAATGCTCACAGCGTATTAAAAGGTTTAAAAAGCAGGCTCTAAAATAGTATCACAGCATGATTCACATATATATATAGAGAGAGAGATATTGTTTTTGTTGGTGTCCGTCTTATAGGTTCAAGACTGAAGAGAAAGACTTTTCAGGGCCAACATTTGGGATGGGATTCTGGTAATTTGCATTGCCTCTTTACTTTCATATATTTATACAATGAACATGAGTTGCTATCGATAAAAAGAGAGAAAAATAAATTTTGAAAGAAAACAAGAAAAAAATTGGACTGTAACCTATTTGGACTGAGCACACACACACACACACACACACACACGGAGGAGAGAACTCTGTCAACTCTAAAGTGGTCTGTACATTTGTGATGGATTTATTATTAGTGCAAACATGACTGTTATAAATCTCCGGAGTCTCCAGGCACCTCAGATGCAAGCCAACGTCCTCTCAGAAATGACAGAGTGGCTCTATTATTAAGCCCAGGGAGCAGTGCCCGGTCCACTGCCATTAATCTTATATCTGCGTATTGAACAGCGGAGGAGTGAAGCGCATCTGGTGCTTGGAGGATCAAAGATGCTCCTTGATCGATGATATTGGCACATCCAGACGGTCATAGATCTGCCTTTGCCCTGAGCCCCATGCTTCAAGCCCTGACGGACCCCCCTCTGCACAAGCACCAAGTGGGGTGCTGTGGCCGCCCTCCCAGGACATTTTATTCAGTGGTGGGTGCCCTGCATCTGCAGTAAATTCACTTCCCAGTTACTTTTTTTTTTTTAATCTGAGCTAAAGGCAGAGTCAATAATTCATCTTTCCTCATGATCCTCGTGCCGTGTGAGAGAGCCGTCAGCGTGGGTGAGAGTGTTTGTGAGAGAGAAAGTACTACAGGGATTTGTAAAAAAATATCCACCAAGGAGATTAACTACGGAAGAGACTAGGTATGCACAGCCTGAGCGTTCACCTCTGTACATGCGTATGTCCTAGAAGGTGCATCTGGGGGGCTGGGGGGGGGACTACATCCCACATTTACTGTGTGTCTATAGGTTAAGAGAACCATATTCCCTGCAGAATAAATGAATGAATGGCCAAATGAAAGACCTGACAGACAGACAATCAAGCAAAAAGCTATGCCCTCTGGTTTCATAGGAACTTTTGTTATCGCAGATCCCTCTGCAATTGGGGGGCAGCCTCTGCTCCCAGGTCCAGGGGAAAGGTCAGACATGACTCAGGCTGGGCTGCTCTGTCGGATTCTGGGCCACAGTGTCAGCCAACACCAGCGGGCACCCAGGCTGTCCGCCCCGTGGCCCTGCGCAGGCGCTGTTCTCTCCCCCAGTGTCACCACCATCAGCGGTCGGGGTCTCAGGAGTCTGGCCTGGAGGGTCGACCTCCCAGGTTGGCCTCACGCCTCTGCTCTCTGCAGACCCCACCACCGTCGATCTAGGTATCTGCTTGGGGGACAGGTGTCCGGTGGGCCAGCAGCGAGGCCACATATGCCTTCTTCAGGCAGTCAACGTGCAAGAACAATCAGGGGTAGAATCACAGCCCGTGAGAAGGGCAGGAGAGGGACTGGGATATGAGTCAGAAGAGGCCAGAGCACGTTAAATGCCGGGCACATACCATTCAGATTCAGATTCCAAGTTATCTCCTACTTACTGATTGTGGCCTTGAAGTCAGCAGGTGTGGGTTCAAGTTCTGCCCAACCATCTACTAGGTATGTGGACTTGGGCAAGTTTCCTAACCTTATATGCCTCAGTTCCCCCATCTGTTAAAAGAAGTTAATAATAGCTGCCTCCTAGGGTTATTGGGAGAATTTAATAAGATGAAACATGTAAATGCTTTTAGCACATGCCTGGCCCAGGCAGAGTAGAACTCAGTAGATAATAACTATTATGCTCATGACCTATCAGAACCCCTGAGAGAAAGGGTGTAATTGTTATTGCTCCAATTATACTGATGAGGAAACTGAGGTGCAGACGGCTGTGAAGTCTACACCTTGCTTCTCTGTGAGCCTTTGTCAGAAAAAAACCTACAAAAACAGAAAAACCTCAAACCACTCAAGCACAATGGCGCCCTCTGCTGGCCACCTGAATTAGAAATCCAGCCGGTAAGTGAAGGCGCAGCGGGAAGTTGAAAGCCCCTCAACCAGCCTTCACAAACCTCCTCCCAACTGGACCCAGCAGATCCCTCGTGGGTCCCACTAGCCCTGTCCTTGTCTCGAAAGCCAGAGGCTGACAAACCACAGAAGGACTGTCTTTTCTCTGAGACGCAAGTGCAATATACAGGTTGGCTGGAAACGGTTGTGAGGCAAACTACAGGGTCCTGCCCACCAGGATCCCCAAAGAGTAGAATTCCAGCCCCTGCTCCCCTGTATAAAAAAACAAAAAACTGCACTGCGCCCAACCCCGGGGCAATGGCAAAAAAAGGGGGAGATGAGGCCACTGTGAAATGCATGGATGATGATGTTTGAACAGTGGCACTTGGCTACCTAGAAACCAGTCGCCCTTCTTCTTACCTCGCCAACCCCAATTTAGTTCTGGCAACGTGCCCAGCTAACCAGCTCGCTCCCCAAACTTGCTCACATGTTTAAGGTTGAACATTTTGGGGGAAAAAATAAAGAAGAAGAAAGATCACCCTTTATTCTACTACCCAGAGACCGTCACCTTCAGTACTGCCGTGCATTTACATCTAGCCTTTTGGGGATTCATATACAGTATAAACATTTTTTAAAATCATACTATCGCCCGGCCGGTGTGGGTCAGTGGTTCAGCGTAGACCCATGAACCAAAAGGTCACTGGTTCGATTCCCAGTCAGGGCACATGCCCGGGTTGCAGGCTCGATCCCCGGTAGGGGGTGTGCGGAGGCAGTGGATCAATGCTGTTTGTCTCTCATTGATGTTTCTCTCTCTCTATTCCTCTCCCATCCTCTCTTCCTAAAAATCAACAAAATCATTTTTTTAAAAATCATACTATAGATACAATTCCATGCAGCCTTTTTCACTGAACATCGTGTCAGTGATGAATTTCTCCAGGCCCTGATGGCGTGAATGTTTGTTCCTTACCTGGGTCTACGGCAATTACAGCCTCTAGCTCTCTGATCTTCTGCACGGCCGAAGCGGATGTGATGCTGTAGTGCAAAGGATCTTGGGAAATAGGATGGACCTCTGGAATTCCCTCTGGGCTGAGACAACCGGCTGGAGCCTCCAAGTCCTTCAGGTCAGCCATAACCGTGGAGCCCGGTGCGCTGGTGAAAGCCAGCGGGGTCTCTAAAACACACAGCAAGAGGGATGAGCCCACCCCTTCATCAAGCCCAGTGCATTCTGGGCTAGCCTGCTGTTGATGGACAAGAGAGCGCCATGCACCGCCTCCCCCAACCGCACTCCTTGCACCCTTTGTTGGCACTATCGGCTGGCTTATGGCTAAATAAGTTCCACTCAAAACTTGGTGCCTTCAAGTTTTAGGAAAGCGAGGATGAGGTGAGTGTGGGAAAACCAGTGAAGTTCAGCCACAGCTACAGGTGGGGCCCTCGGGGCCCCATCAACGCAACCCCAGGGACATCGGAATGTACCTCCTGAACTCTTACAATGCATCAACCATTTCGCTCCCTTTGCAGCAAATGCTCTGTTTGCTAACAAACAGCTCTCTCTGAACGGAGCTTCTGTTCTTCTCCGAGCACTTATGTTTTGCTTTCGTTTAGGCTAATTTTGTTCTTTGGAAAACTCTCTCCTGCTAGCTGACAGCGATGGGAGGCACTCTAGCCGAATCTCTGAGAACATGACTCACCATGGCAAACACACTGCAGTTGGAGATGCAACTTTATCCTCTCCAAACCTGCATCCGCAACTCTAAGACAATGATAGCGCTGAGACAGGACGGGGGTGAGGCCCAAGACCTCACCTGTGCCTGGCACATAGGAGGTGCCCAAATATTCATGTTAAATAGCCAGAACCCCATGGGTGTTGGGGTTTATGCCTCATCCGCATGTCAGGGATGTCTTTTCCTCTCATGAGGCCATTCTGATAGCCAAGCTCCCATGAATGCTTTCCAATAAATGGAAAGTGACACTCAGTTCTACGATTTGTAGCTCATGTGTGGCAGACACTAGAATGTTCCAGTGTCTACGACAACGGGCGGCAATCGTTATATTTTTATGTTTCACTCACATCCCACCCTCACCGTGAGCTAATTGGGGCCCTCGTGTGGCTCCTCATTGTAACATCACCCTGGGCCTTTGGGAAAATGTACTGCCAGTGTGGCTTGCAAACACCATGTGGAGTGGGTTTGTTTAGTCCTGTTGTCTGTTTTCGCCTTTGCTTTCAAAGCCACACCAACCTCCAAAATGTCTCAAAAAGTCCATCTAAAGGATGGCCCTTGGACCTAGCTATGAACCTTCTGAGGAGAGAAATATGTTTAATCAAGACGATTGGAGCTGAAGGACAAGCTACTCTGGTGGGACTCAACCTGGGATGAAAAAAGAAGCCAGAGACATCTTGGCTGTGGGCTGCAGGTCTCTGTCACATGACTTCCCTCCTTAAGTCACTGCACCGTGAGCCTTCCCTTTCGGAAACCACAGACCACCAGGTTCCACCCTAGGCCAGAGCAGTTGCCCGCAGAAGCTGGACGTACGGTAGCCGCTGACCGCTTCGAGACTGGTCAGCTGGGAAGGCCAGAACACCGGGACCTCCCCCGGCTGACACGGCACAGGATCCCCGTAGTCAGGTCTGGAAAGATCTCGGATTCCCAGCAGCTCTGCAGAGGGAAAAGGAACATGAATTCCACCAGGGCCTGCCCTGGCAGCCCGCATTTGAGTTGAACTTGTGGAGAAGTGCATGGTTCTTTCTCCAAGAGGAACTCTAGTCACCGGGTTGCTGTAGATCAGCAGTTCTCAACCTGTGGGTCGAGACCCCTTTGGGGGTTGAATGACCCTTTCACAGGGGTCACCTAAGACCATCGGAAAACACATATATAATTACATATTGTTTTTGTGATTAATCACTGTACTTTAATTATGTTCAATTTGTAACAATGAAATTGGGGGTCACCACAACATGAGGAACTGTATTAAAGGGTCGCGGCATTAGGAAGGTTGAGAACCACTGCTGTAGATGGTCCTGGAAAAGGATGGGTGGCACGGGCTGATTGCATTGTCACAGAATGCAGGCTGTGTCTGACTTTGTGACACAGCCGAGCAAGTTCAATGACACTAACACTCACTCGCACCCAAGGCCCAATCCCAAGTCCCCACCAGGCCCTCTGAGAGCCTCTGAGAGGCTGGAGCGGCCTCCATGCCTGGATCTGCTCACTCACTCTCAGAGGTTTTTCCTCTGAGTTCAGATGCTGGGGATCAATGGGTTTCAGCTCACGTGAACATTTGGAAGGCAGCTGTGTCCCAGCCAAATACGCCGCTGAACAACAGCCCAGATTCGAGGCGGCTCTGAGCTCAAGTCTCAAGACAAATAGCTCAGCTGCCACACTCCACCACCTGCTTCCCCCGCCCCAGGTCCACCTGAAGGTCACAGGAGCTGTTCTGCCCAGGGCAGCCCCTTGAACCTGAGGGGCATCTGCTGACCCAGCACAGGTAAGGCAGCTGCGGGAGGGCCAGCTTCGGGAGCTCAGGAACAAAGCCCGTTCCCGTCTTCTCGGGCCGGAGCCCACGAACAGCTGTCAGAGTCATGAGCGAGCCTGGCCACTCACCTGGGTCGCCGATGTGCACGGGCTGTCCTTGCTCACCCAGCAGGGAGCAGCTGGCCTGCACCAGCCTCTCCAGCTTGTCCTTGGGGACAGGCCTCATGGTGACCACCAGAGGGCAGCAAAAGCCAGCAACGGTGGCACAAGGCACTGTGGTCTGCCAAGAAATCAAGTTTTTAAAAAAAAAATGTTAAAAAATAGAATTAGCACAGAACGGAGCTCTGAGTACTGAGAGTTCAAGGCAGTGAATGAGGTAGGTAGGAGGTCCCAGTAGCTCTTCTACAAATATAGCTTCTACTCCCATGTGACACACAGATGAAGAAGTTTGCTGGTGATGATTGGTCTGAGACAGAGAACCTTAACTTTGTGGGTGCCGTGGACCCCTTTGGCAGTCTGGCGCAGCTAGGGAGCCCCGTCGAAGTGATGTTTTAGACCACAGGAAAGGAAATGCATTGGATCATAAGGGAAACCAATCATACTGCACACACTGTTATCAGATGATGAAAAAGTGTGACCCAGCAATCTGTGTGTCTCTGCATTAACAGGTTAAGGAGCAAGACGACAGGCCTGCTGTGATAATTTTGAATTTGTGATCAGCACACAAGATGATCCTGAGATGTCTGAAGACCCGGATAAGACATGGAAATGCCTGTGGTTCCTTGGGGCAGCCACCGAGTCGCAGATACAACTGCATTTGTCGCCTGCATTCATAATCGAAGGCCGCGCTCAAGGTCAGTTTGAGGCTCTGAAAATACTAGTAAAAACATGACTTTTCTTTCCATCCAATTCCATGGAATCCTCTGAATGTTCTCCGTGGGCCTCAAGTGGCCAGTGGGCCACAGCTGAAGCCGCTGGGGGCAGCGGAGCCGAGGAACACCCGGGAGCGGGAGGCACCAGTCGCCTCGGCCTCCTGAGCCCGCACAGGGATGGAGGCCTGTGCCTGGACCCCGGGCCCTGCCTCGCTGTCCTGACTCAGGAGAAGTGGCCCAGGATGGCCTGTGTGACTGACTTCCTGGTGGGTGTTTCCCCCTGAATGGCACCAGGGCCCTGCAGGGGCTTGGGACAGATGTAGGGCATGGCCAGGATGTCATCTGCTGGGACCGTGTTGGCGGCCAGATGAAACCTTGGGGAACCTGCTGAATAACAGCACCCGAGAGGGCACAGGCTGGGGACCCTCTCAGGAGGCAGACAGCGATCCCCGAGGGGTGCCCTTCATCCGCTCGAGGCCGCCGACTGACTCGCAGGTGGCTGCCAGGCCGTGTCTCCAGGAGCCAATGTGCAGAGGCGTCAGCATTAAACCGAAAGCTGCTCGGTAGCCACTGGGGCCATGAGTGTCGGAGAGAGACCCTGGCTCGGCACGCTCTCCTCTCGGAGCACGTCCCCCCAGGCCAGGGGTTCTCAACCTTGGCTGCACATTGGAATCACCCCGAGAATCTTTAAAATCCTGGTTTCTGGGCCTCATCCTCCGGAAATTCTGTTTCTTTGTGATGGGGTGGGGCCACAACATGAGTAACAGACAAACAGAATTTCCGGAGGATGAGGCCCAGGAATCAGGATTTTTAAGAAGATTCCCAGGTGATTCTAATGCGCAGCCAAGGTTGAGAACCGCTGCCCCAGGCACGTTACCTTGAGCCTTCTCTCTCCTAAGCTCCATGGGCCCTACCTTTGCCTCTGTCACTTGTTCCCTGAGCCCATGTCTTCTATGGCTCACTTCTGCCTCTGTGACTTGCTAAATGAACTTCCTCTGACAGTTGGGAGTCTCGACTGTGAATTCTTTCTCAGCCAGAACTCGGTACCCACTTGACTGTGAATTCTTTCTCAGCCAGAACTCGGTACCCAGGCTGCTGAACCCAAGTCCGGTCTGACGCCACCCGGCTAACATCTGGTGCTGTTCTTGCCGCCAACACAGTGACTCAACTCCGCTGCTGCAGCACGAAGCAGCCGCAGACAGTGTGCAAATAAAAGAACAAGGAGAAACCATGGCTCTGTGAGCGCGGCCTGGCAGAGACGAGCACCCCTGCAAAGCATCGGCCCACGGCCACCTCCACTGACGGCATCGTACACCTGGGAGCCAGGAGGCCCCGGCTCCCGTCGGGCCTGGGGACCTGGGAAAGTCCTCAGTTTCCTCACCCAAAACGAAAGGCCGCAGGTGATGGGCCACAAGGTCTTCCCAGCTCTCACCTGCAAATGGGGGCTGTGTTCTGGGGCCAGACCCTGCCTGGGCCCTGCCAGCAGCGAAGGCTCTGCCCTGCCCCCTTCCCTACTTTCAAGAAAACCACGCAGGCACCTATTTCGTGCGTGAAAAGCAGCTTGCACTGTGGGCAGCCTTGTTTATTGTCAGAATCAGCGCGGGCCTCCCTGGCAGGAGCCCAAACCAGACAGCTTTCAGCTCAAGGTGAGATCCCCAGAGTGAGTCCTCCGTGAAGAGACCCGGGCGGGCCGTGGACGCTGGCTGACCACCGACCCAGCCAGGTACCTTCTCAGACCTCACACCATGTCCAAGGGGTGGTGAGTGGAACGAGGGAGTCTGGTTCCTTCCCCATGGCATGCGGCGGCTGGAATAAAACCTCGGAGACACAGCAGGGAGGCAGCCCTAACAGCGGGCACATCCGGGAGGGGGACCACTCTGAGTGTGTGTGACCGCCGGCGGCCGCCTCTGGCCCAGAACATGACCCAGCTTCCTGACAGAGGCAGCGGATGGCCCGGCTGGGGCTCCGCCACAAATCCCCAGCATTTACCCAGCCGGGCACATCCTCACTGATGCCAGGACGAGCGAGCCAGGAAGGGTTTTCAAAAATCCCACTGAGCTGCCCTAAGTTAAAGAAGCCAGACAGCCCTCGCCGGTTCGGCTCAGTGGTTAGGCTGTCGGCCTGTGGACTGCAGGGTCGCGGGTTGATTCTGGTCAAGGGCATGTACCTGGGTTGCAGGCTTGACCCCCAGCCCCTGTCAGGGTGCATGCGGGAGGCAACCGATCGATGTGTCTCTCTCACATGGACGTTTCTTTCTCTCTGTCTCCTGCCCTCTCTCTAAAAATCAATGGAAAAATATCCTTGGGTGAGGTTAACAACAACAACAACAACGAAGAAGCCAGACAAATTCCAAACAGGTTTGGTTTATGGAGCCGCAGCGATCTGTCTGAAAGGGCTGGATTCCCACCCCAGGCCACGCCGGGTGCCCACGGCAGTCCGGGGGGTGGGCAGGAGAGAGACTCGCTCGCGGAGGTTAGCAGGTGCAAGGGTGGCTGAGCTGGGGCCAGCGCTTAGGCCTCCTGCCTCCTGAGCTGCTGCTCTCCCAGCACAGGAAAATACAGGGTGAGCCACACTTTCAAGTCGTTCTGCCCTTGTGGACTGTGTCCCTACCTTGTATGCACCCACGTGGCCGTGGCCCGGAGGGTCTCTTCTGGGGAGCCCCGCTTTCTCCCAGGCCCCTTCCAGGGAGGCGCTGCAGCCCAGGAAGAAGGTCACCATGTCCTTCAGCTGCTCCGAATACTCCTCCAGCGAGGTCAGGCTGCCGGTGCAGGCACCGAACTCGTACTTGCGGAACTGGGGACGGTCCATCCTGGGGACACAAGGGGAAGTTCGCAGGCCCCAGGCTCAATACGGGCCTTGACCAGGCATTTTTAAAAAGGACCAGGGCAGCGGGGGGACGTTTACTACTATGGAATACTATGCAGCTGCCAACAAGAGGAGTCTCTCATTCTTCGGGACAGCATGGAGGGACCCGGAAAATATTATGCTAAGTGAATATTTATGTCAGTCTGAGAAAGACAAACATCACATGATTATGGAATAAGGAAGGCCATGGCGAGGCCTTCTCACTTATTTGTGGAATCTAATGAACAGAATGAACTGACCAACAACCTAAGACCCGAAGCAGGGAGGCATGGAACAGACTGATATACCTCAGTGTGGGGTTGGGTGGATGAGAAGAGATAAACCAAAGAACTTATATACTGTTATCCATGGACAGGGTAGCGAAGACCTGTGGGAGGGAGAGCAGGGGCTGGGAGGAGGGGGAAAGGGGGGGAAATGGGAGGTATCTGTAATACTATCAACAATAAAAATACATTAAAAAATAATAAAAAATGAAAAGGACCAGGGAGAGGGAAGAGGGCGTCTGGGGCTGAAATTTCTGGCACTGGCACTGCGGCAGGCGATGCAGTTTTGAGCAGGGGGCCTTGCTGGCGTTTTTCAGGTCTTGCCAGATTGGAAACGATTAAGTCAGCATGCATATAATATAGCCCCTGCCCCATCCTGTTATAGTTCCTGGAACCTTACCCAAGACCAACCCAACCAGCAAGAAAAATAATAAATAAATAATAGTGGCCCGACTGGTGTGGCTCAGTGGTTGAGCATCAACCCAGGAACCAAGAGGTCATGGTTGGATTCCCAGTCAGGGCACATGCCTGGATTGCGGGTTCCATCCTCAGTAGGGGGCGTGCAGGAGGCAGCTGATGGATGATTCTCTCTCATCACTGATGTTTCTATCTCTCCCTCTCCTTTCCTGTCTCTGAAATCAATAAAAACATATTTTAAAAAAGAAAAGAAAAAAACAATGGTGTTCTCTCTGCTGTCGAGGCAGGGCCCGCAGACAGAAGGAACAGAGGACACATGGGCTGGCCATGGCGAGGCCTTCCTTGTTCCTTAGAGAAACGTCTGCAGGGTTGAAAGAGTTTGGTTACAAGCCCGTTCTTCATTCACTCCAAAGCCGTTTGCCGAACCGCTCCTCCGTGCCGGGCGCAGACCCAGTGATGGGGCTATGGTGATGGAGAGGGCACAGGCCCAGCCCTTAAGAAGCTCAAAATCCTACCCTGGCAGGTGAGACTCCATTGGAATCAGAACCGTGAGTGCTCACAGTCTAGGTAGAGGAGTGGCACAGGGAAGGGAGAGAGTCATTCTTCCCCACAAAGCGGGAGGTGCCGGAGTTGGGCCCTGAAGGATGCATAGGAGTCCACCAGCTGGACAAGGAGGAAAGCACAACCTAGGCAGAGGAACAGTGGAGGCAGCTCAGTGGTCTGCTCTGCGAGTCCCCGAGTTGGGAGCATGGGAGGTGCTAGGGAGAAGGTACGTGAGCTGGCCTCGGCCCAGGGGGGATCGCTGGAGTCCACAACATGGTAACAGCAGAACATTCCCCAAAGTTTTCTCTTGGGGGAGAGGGCTGGGGGGTTGGAGGTGACCAGACATAGTGTCAGGAAAAGTCACTCCAATGGGACCATTTTCTTCCTCGTGCTGTGCAGACAGGGTTCTGGCTTTGGTGATGACGTGGCTGGAGGGCAGTGCCAGTGGGCTTTCTCCAGGGCTGGGCTTTCTTGGTGATTCCAAAGATTTTACCTGGGGCAGGGGCAGGGACAGGGGCAGGGGCAGGGGCAGGGGCTAGCGGTAGGAGTGGGATCGGGGGGAGGGCATCTCCTTCCTGAGTAACAGTCACGAGCGAGCCTCCGTGCCAGGCTCTGTGGGGTCGCGAAGCTGGACAGAGGTCCCTGGTGACAGGCACCTGGCTGCAGCATCGGCCCTGCCACCTTTAACCCCACTAATCTGCGCATTTACCTGGTGCCTGAGACGGCGCCCAGGGCAGGCAACGCCCACTTGCCCGGCTCGCTGCGGCCCAGCAGGGGCAGGGGGCCACGGTTGGCCTGGCAGAACGTCTCAAAGGCCGGGGCAAGGGCCCTGTGCAGGACCACCACGCTGGCCGGTCGGGGCCCTGGGTTTGGGGAGAGAAAGAACACACAGTCAGGTGCTTCTCGGAGGGCCTTCGTAGTTTAACTTCCTACTGCAGCCCAGCGCACACAGAAAAGTGCACGTGAGCGTACAGCCCGCTGGTCTCAGGGGAGGAACACACCCACGGAACCAGCATCCAGGGGAAGAAATCAGACATGATGAGCACCCCAGAAACCCCTCGCTCCCCTTTTAGCCATCTTACACCCCTCCCCCTGCAGGGGCAGCCACTACCCTGACCTCTAACATCACACATGCCTTTGCCTCTTTTTCATACGATGTTCTTCATGGAGTGGCATCGTGCAGTGTGGGTCTTGGGAGTCCAGTTGCTCTCATTCAACAGCATGTTTGGGGGAACCAGGCATATTGCTGCGTTTAACCGTAGTCGGTGCATTCTCATGGCTGTGTGGTGCATTCGCTACCACAGGGTATCTGCCCCAGACTGCTGCCGACGGGCATCTGCATGGCTTCCAGTGGCCTTGTTACAAATGGTGCAGTCGCGACCATTTTACCACATGCACTTGGGGGTATACACATGCATACTCCTGCTTGGCATAGGTAGGGTACGTACATATTCAGCTTTGGTACATACAGCTAAGCAGACCCAGAGTGGTGGTTGGTACCACCACTGCCCACCCACAGCGGCGTGTGGGTTCCTGGTCGCGCCATCATCTCCCCCACACTCCGTATTCCTGGCCTTTTGCCTTCCGGCCACCCCGGCAGGTGTGCAGAGGCGTCGCACTAGGTTTTTATTTGCATTGCCCAGGTGCTGAGCGTGAGTGAGCGTCTCTTCAGATGCTCCACTGGCCACTTGGATGTCCTTTCTGGGAAAGAGACTGCCCATGTGTTTTGTCTGGGCAGATTCTCGGCTGAGCGGCTCACAGAGTCCTGGACTCTCCCTCCAGAGACGTCTTAGCGGAGCCGTAGAGGAAGGCCCCACTTGCCTGCCCCGACCCCCTCTGGTGGCGACCACCCTCCTCTGGAACGAGAAGGCCTTTGGCTTTGGAGGTTTGAATCCCGAGCCTCCCTCTGACCAGCGGTGTGACCCTGGGCTCAGTTTCCCTCGGGTAACATGGCAGTGATCTCCCGACCGCAACGAGAACTCTGCGTGTACAGTACCTAGCAGACGGGTGTTGAGGAAGGAGGGGTGGAGTTACACTCAATGGAACCTTGTACAGACATTTAAAGTTATGATACGGAAGAAATGTTTTATGATATGAAGAGATATTTGGGCTGTATCATTAAAGGAATGATACTAGGTAACGAAAGTAGGTTCAGCACATTCCCCTTTGTAAAAAGTCCATGAGAGCCTTGACCAGGTGGCTGGGTTGGTTGAAGTGTTGTCCTGTACACCAAACGGCTACAGGTTCGATTCCTGGTCAGGGCATATACCTAGGTTTTGGGTTCAATCCCTGGTCGGAGGCAACCAATCGATATTTCTCTCTCATCGATGCTTCTCTCTGTCTTTTTCTCTCTCCTCCCTTCCTTCCTCTCTCTCTAAAATCAATAAAAACATCTCCTTGGATAAGAATTAAAAAATTAAAAAATAAATCGAGAGAAAGAACTAAAAGAAAATACATCCACATGCTAATCGTATTCTAAACTGTACCCAGTAATTAGGAATCATTCTATAACTGGAGGGGAAAAAAGTTATATTTAAAAAAAGGATTATTTCCTTTAAAAAGACCATCCCAAAGAAAAACATAATTATGCTCTTTTGGAGAAATAACCTTGGGCACAGTCCTCCTACATGCCAGCCTTGCTCTCTCATCCTGTGGACATTCTTTTCCGCAATAATATTGTCAGCTAATATTTTCTGTGTGCTTAGCATGTGCCAAGCTGTCTGTGCCAAGCAATTTGTCTATGTAATCATCTGCACACACGAGGAGAATAAGGCTCAGAGAGATGGAGTGAATTTCCCAGGGTTGCACAGCTGGTGCATGGCAAAGCCAGGATGCAAACCTGAGACGGGTGGCCCGTGAGTCCCTGGGGGCACCAGGCCTCGCTAGGCTGGGTCTGCCCCCACCTCCGGCACTTTCCTTCCCGGGGATGGTGAAATGGAGCAGATGCCGGGTGTCTGCTGGGAAGAGTCTGGGGCTGGCTCCTGCTCTAACTGCCTGGAGCTCCTGATCGCGAATCCTCAGTGCCTGCCAATGCCACAGACAGACTTCCAAAATGAGGACAAACCGGACGCTGCCAGCTGCTGAAAGCCCAAGGAAGCCGGCTGCCTGTCTCAAGCAAGCCCAGCGAGCCTCCAAAAATAAGCTGGAATGAGGGGGAAGGGAACCGGGCCAGCCCAGTGGCCTCGCATTCCCCGGCCACCCCCTTCTCACCTCCAACGCTGTTGTGAGAGCAAACGGGACCTTTAAGACCCTAACTCCGGGAGGGGCGACGCGCACAAAGCTTCTTTGTTTCCTCTCTAATTATTGCATAGAGTTCAGAGCCACTGCGTTTTGGTTTTGTCCATCTCCGCTCTGGCCCTGGAGAGTCCCCATTAGCAACAGGACGTGGAACAGAGGGCTGAGTGGTGCCTTTTTGAGGGGGACCGACGAGGGGAGGGCTCTTGATGGTCTGATGGGATTTCTGCACCCACCAGGGTTATGAAATTTGGCTGCAACTGGGGTCAATGACAACTTTGACATGTTTTCTCTTGCAGGATCTTTTAGAGCCCTGGGTGTCACTCTGGGGAGACAGTGGGGAGCTGGGTACCCCCAGTGAAGATCAGACCAAGGCAGGGAGGCCTGGTCCGAATTTGAACCAGGTTAACATGCTGCATAGCCAGGGGCACTTTTACGGGAGGGAAACCCTCTCATCGTCCGAGGCCGTGGGTGGTTCTGCCTACGAAGCTGTGGCAACCAAACAGAACCACGTGGTGCCAGTCCCACCTGTGGGCAGGTATTCACACCCGAGGCTGGCCCACGTGCCAGCTCTGCTGGGAGGCTAAGTAGCGACCAGAGCTGACAGCATTCTGCTCTTACTTTCTGTCTCCCGTGCGACGCTGGGCATCTCTGGGATTCCTGCGCCCTGCACAACCAGTATCTTCAAAACTTCACGACCCAGGGAATTTCTCTCTCTCTCTCTCTCTCTATTAGTTTTAATTTTAATTTTAAAAAAACATATTTTTATTGACTTCAGAGAGGAAGGAAGAGGGAGGGAGAGATAGAAACATCAATGATGAGAGAGAATCATTGATCGGCTGCCTCCTGCACGCCCCCCACTGGAGATCAAGCCGCTAACCCGGGCATGTGCCCTGACTATGAATCGAATCGTGACCTCCTGGTTCATAGGTTGATGTTCAACCACCGAGCCACACGGGCTGGGCTTTTTCTCTTTTTTAAAACATCTAGCACCACTCACCCCGAATCGTGCTGGACATGTTTCTGATGTTTGGTTTCTTTTGTAGAATCAAACTCCTTATGGCAGCAAGAGGGCAGGACTTCAGGTGGAGTGTGAAGGTCATCGGGACATCCTTTAATGGGCTGCAGAGAGTCTGGATGAGGGAACGAAGGGGAACAGATGAGAAAGCACAGCTCCCTTGAAGGCGGCAATTCCCCATCAGATGCCCGATCCCGTCCAGTCCTGGCTGTTCCTGGCCCAGCCCCGGGATGTGTATCGGTTGTAACAAGTTCTTGTCCCTCCCCCACCCCTTTCCTGTCTCAGTCTCCAGAAATTCCGAACACTTCAAGACCTTTGCTCATGCTCTTCCCTTGGCCAGGAATGTCCTCCCTCCCTCCCAGAAGGCCTTTCCATCCCTCATAACTGGCTCAGAATCTTCCACCTCTAGGAGGAAGCCAAGAGGTGTGCACTGGCTCATGCTGGGCGCCTGGGCCCTCAGAACATTCTGTGGCCTGAACTGCAGTTGGCCTGAGGTTCTACTTGACTCAGGACCCCCTATCCCAACCCCGGGGAGACCCCAAGTGCCTAGGCCTCTTCTACAGGTCCCAGAGCGCCAACCACAGCCTAAGTACACTGTACACACCCAAAACGCTTATGACCCAATGAACAAATGAATGAGTGCTGATCACAAATGAGACAGCGGGCTGAATTTTCTGTCTACATGTGATTTCTGTCGTTTAGACTTAGGGGTCCTAGAAGATAAAGATTTTATGTTTCCTTCTTTATACCTCCTTACTGCCACTACTCTGGACACAGTGCCTGACACAGAGCTTTAGTGAACGAATGAATGAATACAGGGGTGGGCAAAAGTAGGTTTACAGTTGTGAGAACGTGAAATGGTTTATTCTTGTATTATTATTTATTAATGATTGTATTATTTATTCATGTTATAACTGTAATACAAATATAATTTTTAATTGTTAGAGATGGTCTCAAAGCTCCAGGAGATTACATTTAGGAAAGAATCCCATCAGTTGACTTACACTCTAGAAAAAGAGGCTTCAACGTGTTAGCAAAATCGAGGTCACAGTGTGTTGGCTTCCAAGGCACAGCTCATGTCTTCTTCACCAAAGCAGACCCAGTGCCTCGCTAGTGCCTGGTGCAAAAGTGGGAGTTCAGCGAGTGTTTGTTGAATGACTGGCTGACTGTAGAATGGGTGGAAGCACAAAGGCAATGCCCACAGGGAAGGCTCTGGACAAGCCTGGCTTCCCACAACTCTTTCTGTCTAAAAGAGGAGAGCCCGATGGGATTTTAAACCACCGGTGTATGTTTTCACCTCTAATATCAGCGGTAGAAAACTACGTAACCGCCATGGCCGTTCGATGAAGAATTTGAGATTGTATAAAATCTCTAGCAAACAGAAAAGTAAAGACAGTGCCCCGGAAGAGGTAGAGATGTATTTAAGACTGACAGCGAATGCTTTAATAGGCGCAGGAACCGAGCACTGTGGGCACACCGGGAGAGGACAGTGGGGAGTCAGGTGAGGTTGGGTTCCGTGCCCCCGTGGAGATGCTGAGGCTAAAGCAGCTGCATTGGCAGGTCAAGCCTGAGCTTGCTGCTGGACTAGAGCCCGCCTGGGCCCAGCAGACCTCGCTCCTGGGCCAAGCAGCCGGGCACCGGCTAAGGTCTTGGATGTCTGTGGCTCCCCATGGTCACTGCGGAGGGCTTAACACCTCAGCCAGACACTGAGCAAAGGTCCAAGACAGAACCATTCCCAACCCATGTGGGGGCATGGCCAGACCCCTCTAACAACTGTCCTCACTGCTTATCTGGAGGAAAGAATGATGTTTACCCCAAACCCAATCAAACGAGACACCCCCCACATGTACCTGTTAGCCTTCACCCCCCCATTATATTTTTATTTATTTATTTTTAATATATTGTTATTGATTTCAGAAAGGAAGGAAGAGGAAGAGAGACATAGAAACATCAAGGATGAGAGAGAATAATTGATCCTCCTGCATGACCCCTACTGGGGATCCAGCCTGCAACCCAGGCATGTGCCCTTGACTGGAATCAAACCGAGGACACTACAGTTCATAGGCCGACGCTCTATCCACTGAGCCAAACCATCTAGGGCTCCACCCCCCCCTCCCCATTACTACTGGATAGGATGGTAGGTATAAACTGGGGGCTGTTTTGCAAATAAATTGTAGCCAGAAACCAAACTCTGAAGATGATTGCCTTCCCTTGCTTTATTTATCTACTGTTTTAATATAAATTCAAGTGGACCTCAGTCATTCCTGTTACTTTCCTGGCCTGGAGATAAATGAGGGCAGCTAGGACTCCTGCCCTGTGAAATGCATGCTGGGAGTGTGCCAGGCACCTGAATGTCACCTCATGCATGCTGGGAGGGAAAGAGGCTGAGATCCCCTACCTCATGGATCATCCCCTTGAAGGCAGGGGTCAAACAGAGCATGACGTACATTGGCTCCTGCCAAAGAAGTGCCCTCAATACACCAACCAGAGAATGCCCAGTCATATATGAAACGGTAGCAACCCCCACCATATATGAGAACCCACTGTGTGCCAGGCCCTTTACCCTCAATGGTTTACAACCATTGGTTCTTCACACCCCCCACCCCTCCTGCAACAAAGAAGATATTATTAATCCCATTATAGACAAAAAAGGTGGGATTCAGGGAGGTCAAAGTAGTTAACTAAAGTCTCATAACTAGTATGTGGTAGAGCCCAAATCCAAAAGCAAGTATAAAGTCATGCTTGCTTGATCAATATCTACCTATCTATGTCCATCCACCCATCCATCCATCCATCGTATGGTGTTAATGGAAATGACAGCCTCAGTAGGAAAAATGGGGACCAGCACCCCCAACAAGATGATTCTGAGGCCAGAGTCTCTTGAGCCTTTATGTTTCTTTGGGACTGAACCCTGAACTTCTAGGCTTTCCACCAGGGTCTCGAGTGAACTCACTGCTGAGGGGTGCTGAGTGGCCCAGTGTCTCCTGGTCCAGTGAGGTCTTACTCTAGGAGTGAGATAGGACGGGGAGGTCTCATTAGGGAGGCTTGGTTGGACTTTAAGAAGTCACCTTTCTGCTGCAAGTTCTTTCCTTTCTCTTTAGAGAATAACAAACTATCAAATCCACAAATATCATTCCCCAGCATCAAATATACCAGAGAGGGGGCCCACAAAAATCAGTTCCTTAGCAGGATCTGACACATCCCAAGCCCAGTGTCAAAGTATCTGCTCTATGCCTGTCACAGATGATTGAAACTCCACCATTAGGAAGTCATTCCTCTGCTTTACCCAAGCAATCCAATCCAATCCAGTCCAATCCAATCCAATCCAATCCAATCCAGTCCAATTCCGGAGGAACGCATCTTCCAGATGTGCTCAAACAGTGGGCTGAATGCAGGCCCATGGTGGCAATGTTAGTAATAGAAACCACATAGCAACAACCTAACAAAGGTTGGTTAAATGCTAGTTAAATAGAGGGGTAACTAAACTCTAGTACATCCATACCATACACTCCCAAGCTCCCTCTGACTGCATTCCCACCCTTGCTAAGATCGCACTCACAATGTTAGCCTTATTCCGGCACAGTCCAGCATCCATGCATGCATTCAGCAGGCATCATGGCACAGAGCACAGATTTGGGGGCAGACTGTCTGAATTCTAAACCCGTCCCTACACTTAGGAGGGGGTCATTAACCCCTCTGGGCCTATTTTCTCAACTGTAAACAGGACCTAATAACAGCATGCACTTCCCTGGGTTGCGGTGGGATGAAATTAGCTAACACGTGTGAGGTTCTCGGAACAACTCCTGGCTGGGCCCACGGTTAGCGCCACGGAAGCATTGCCCTTGTGTGTGTTACTCCCGCCCAGGGCGCTGCAGGCACCGTGGGGAGAAGACAGCCACAGCCCACGCTCACGGGGCGGGGGGTTGCCTCCCTGGAGACAGACCTTAACCACATAATTAGCATCGTGTCTGTCTCCCTGGGAGAGACAGGAAGTAAATCAGTGACTATGATGCCACGTGCAGAGGGAGCCCTCCTGGGCTGAGTCTGAAAGGAGGAGGAATGATCAGACTCACAGACGGTGGGGAGGGCGGGTGCCTAGGCAGGGACAGCATGAGCAAAGGCAGGGAGCAGTGGGGAGAACTAGCTTCTTGTGCAGAGGAGGTGTATGCCACAGGGAGGAGGAGGGGCGCAGGGGCTGAGAGGGCAAGCAGAGGCCAGCTCCGGAAGAAACCTGGATGGATCCCCAGAGCAATGGGAAATCACAACGGTTTTCAGCAGCAGAGTGACTTCGTAAGACTCACCATTTATGAGGATGCTCTGGCTGCCGGTGGGGGATGGACTGCAGGGCAGGCAAAGAGGCGCTGACAGATGGATGAGAGGGGAGGCCAGGCCAGGATGATGAGCATCTAGAAAGTCTCACTCCCAGAAAAGACCCTTGCAGGAGAGAGGCTGTCTTAACCCTTCGTGTGCCCTGCTGGGCCAGCCAGCCCTCAGCATGCTTAGGGGAGCCCAGGTGGCTCTTGTGAAGGAGGGACAAGGGATCTCTCTCTCTCTCTCTCTCTCTCTCTCTCTCTCTCTCTCTCTCTCTCACACACACACACACACACACACACACACACACACACACACAGAAAGTTTTCAGTTTCCCTTCAGTTCCACCAGGGCAGAACTTTTGACCTGTTCCATTTCTTGATATATCTCTGGCGGCTGCAACAGTGCATGGCACAGGGAAGGCACCCAATGAATGTCCACGGTCAGGGGGATGGGCAAAGCAAGTGACACCCACAAATGCAACCGAGATGAGGCAACCAGGGAGGTAGGAGGGAAACCAGGTGGCTCAGAAGCCAAGAGAATCAAGTGTTTCAAGGAGGAATTTATGTCATGGAGGACATGGAGAATGAAGTTTAAATGTCTGGTCAGCAAGCATCTTGTATGTATGCAGGACGTGACCTTGACAGGTACAAAGAATAACAGAAGACACAGTCCATCTCCTTGAAGCTCATAGTCAAGCCAAGAAGATCACATTATTCACAAGCATAAGCACTTCCCAATGTTAGGAAAGTCCATTTCTGGCCTGTAGATGTCACTTCCCCAGAGTCCTGCGCATGACCACGGAAGAACAGAGCAAGGTGTGCAGACCTTGTCTCCGCTCATTAATTTTTGTGGTGGAAGTTGTTCAACTGCCAAGACAGTTGCTGGTGGCAGCCTAGACACAATTGCGAATTTGCAAAAGAGATGTTGACGTAAGGAAAAGGTATCCTAACTGTATAAATATTTCAAAAAAAATTTTTCATTATAACAGAGACAAAAGATTGGGCCAATGCTGGACATATTATATACTGATTTATATTGTTGATTCAATAGGTCAGATACGAGTGCTTCCATTACGCAAGGATGGCGAACAAAACAAGTATTTTTAACCAAAGTCGATGGTGGTCAAAGCCGACTAAACAAGTTCAGTCCTAGAGTCAGGAGGTGGAGCAGAGCAAGGCAGGAATCCATGGCGAGGGATGGACACCTTGGTGACCCAAAGCAGGGGGTCAGAGCCCAAGTGGTGAGGAGGGCATCCATCCCCAGGGAGGGTGGTCCGGCCTGTGGTGTCAGGGTAAGGAGGGGTTCTTCAGAGGGTCGGGAACGACACCTGGCATGTGATATCGAAGGGTAAGGACTGTGTGTGTGTGTGTGTGTGTGCGCGCGCGCGCGCGCGCGCGTGCATGCTGGGAAACAGTATCCTTTAGCTCTGCCTGGGGGCAGCAGCATTTCATGAGTAATGAGCACATCCAGCGCCTTATCTTGGCTTCTAGATACCATTTTCCATTCAAATGAACCGAGACTCCTTGGAGAAATGGTTGATTCCACAGCTTGGGCAAGGAAGTCAGAAGCGAGCCTGGAACATCTTATCGGGTCAGAAAGTGGCAGCATGCTCCAAGAAGGAGGAGGCCACATAGAGAGGATCCAGACTGAAGGGGCTCTCACTGGTCAAACTGGGGGACGTATGAGCTTCAAAGTAAATAATGATGGGACTGGAGTATAATTCACAAACTAATATAGAAATCTATACATCCATATGGATATAAAAAAATAAAGTTAATGAGGAGTGGGATATTTACATAGCTTCAAAGTACCTCCCCGTGAAAAGCCTTTTAATTACAAAGAGGAAAAAACTAACTTTATCTTTGAGAAACCTGGTAGGTACCACCTTAATCATGTGCCCGAAGTGACCATCATTAGGATAGGAATAAATTGAAACGATGAGATCCTTGGTAGTGGGGAAGAAGGAGGCCAGGTCACTGCCATTCAAAGCGACATGCCTGCCATAGATGCATAACCTGCATCCGATCATGAGGAAACATCAGACAAACCTTAACCAAGGGATGGTCTACAGCACCTGTCATCTTCGAAAGTGTCAAGGTCACGTTAAGTCAAGGAAAGATGGAGGAGCTGTTCTTCCAGACTGAAGGAGAGTAAACAAACACAATGAAATGCAAGAGTGATTCTGAACTGGATCCTTGGGAGAAAAAGGGCACTATTGTGATCACTGGTGAAACTCAAAGGGGGTCTGAGGATTCGATGGTAGCAATGAACCTGTGTCAGCTTCCTGGATTTGACAGCTGTGTTGTGGGTAGGAGGGAAAAATGCAGGAAAGTATGGGAGGAGGATGGGGACACCAGCAAAACGTACGCTCAGAGAGTTCAAGAAAAAAAAAGTTGCAACTTTTCTGTCACTTTGTGATTGCTTCAAAATTTAAACATGATAAGAAATAAGTTATGGAAAAATTAAACAGAAAAAAAATGAAATGTGGTATATACATATCATGGAATATTATTTAGCCTTTAAAAGGAAGGAAATCCTGACACATGCTACAGCACGGATGAACCTTGGAGACATCATGCTAAGTGAAATAAGCCAGTCACAAAAGGACAAACACTGTATGATTCCACTTATAGGAAACTAGAGGCCCGGTGCATGAAATTAGTGCAGGTCCTTCAGCCGGGCCTGCACTCTCTCCAATCTGGGATCCCTCTCGCAAACTGGAACCACTGGCTCTTAACCGCTCACCTGCCTGCCTGCCTGATCACTCCTAACCACTCTGCCTGCCTGCCTGATGCCCCTAACTGCTCCCCTGCTGGCCTGATCACCCCTATCCACTCTGCTTGCCTGCCTGATCACCCCTAACTGCCTCTGCCTCAGCCCCCGCCACTGTGGCTGATAGCCCCTGGTCTATCTGGTCTCTCTGGTCTAATTAGCATATTACCCTTTTATTAGTATAGATGCCTGGAATAGTCAAATTCACAGAGACAGGAAATGGAACAGTGGTTGCCCAGGGCTGGGGACAGGAGAGTGTGGGGAACTGGTGTGTCATGGGGACGGATTTTAAGTTTGGGATGATGAAAAAGTTCTGGAGAAAGATAGTGAGGATGGTCTCAGGATGATGCGCGTGTACTCGCTGCCACTGACCTGTGTGCTGAAAACTGGGTAAGATGGTGAATTTTATGTTACATATAGTTTACCATCATAAAAAAAATAAAATCTAGATTAAAATATCAAACTGCGAGGGTTAAGGTACATTCACATTAACTGTTTAGTTTCAAAATGTTGGTGTGAAAGTGACACCAGGGTTGGCGTGAATCTTGAATTACATATAAAATGTTCTCTGACTCGGGCTCCTGTCCTAACTCCATGGCAAAGCAGGGTTTTTGTATGCGCGCTTCACATGGCCAAGCAGTCGCTTGATCGCTCTGTGAAACTTGGGGAAAACTCTTTCTGCCAAACGTGACTGCGAACGTCCATTCTTAGAGAGTCGTGGACTATTTGAGTGCCTCGTTCTTCAAAGCAAACCTGCTTTCGGTTGCTTAGTGCCATACAGCAATCCAACCCCGTGGCTGGCAAAACTCCAAGGTATGCGCTGTCAGGGGCCGCAAAGGCCAGCCCATCTGTTTCATCGTTGGCCGGGCCTGCACGTTTGCTTATTTATTTCAGAGGCTCTGCAATGCCCTGCCAGACCAAACCCCTGTCACTGTGAGACGTAACACATGGACCCAGATATCGGGCAAGGGAATGATGCTACTAACAGTAAACGCCAAGCCACATGGTTCCCTGGGGAGGAACCAGGCAGTTGCTTAAATGTCTAGCTACCCTTCCACTGCAAGCTTCACCAATGGCATGACCCACAAGCCTATTCAAGGAGCTGGGGGCTCCATGGACTTTTCTTCTGGGAAAGGGCTTGCCTAGCGGTGATGACCTCACACACGGCCTGCGTGCACAGAAGGTACGTGAACTGGACGGCAAAGCGTCTCTTCGTGCCAAATGCCAGGCATGCCGGACAGACGCTTCTCCAGTGCCTTCCCGTTGGATGATTTTCATAATCTGTAACTTCTTGGGCAGCAGTTATGAGTCGATGGTGGTAGTAACTATTAAAGTTTCTTAAAAATTCCTTTGTTGGGGGTATGTGTGTTCTGTTTTTAGCCTGTGCTTTAACGGAGAGTAAAATTAATCTCAATGGTCAGTTCTTAGAATTATTGGTCTCAGAGACATACTTTAGTTCAAAAGCATACTTGCTTTCCCCGAAAGCAGGGGTCCTCAAACTACGGCCCGCGGGCCACATGCAAATACAAATATTGTATTTGTTCCCATTATGTTTTTTTACTTCAAAATAAGATATGTGCAGTGTGCATAGGAATTTGTTCATAGTTTGTTTTTTTAAACTATAGTCCAGCCCTCCAACGGTCTGAGGGACAGTGAACTGGCCCCCCGTTTAAAAAGTTTGAGGACCCCTGCCCTAAAGCAAGCATGTTGAACTTGCGGCCAGCCTTGCCCTAAAGGAAGTATGCCATCTGACAGCATAAATGTATAGAAATGAATATATCTGATAGAGCCCCATTACGGACAGAAGTAGATATTAGGGGCAGAGCTACTAATACATGGTCTTTAAACTTAATCCTCCCACGCTAGGCCTAAGGTTTAAAGGGTGTATGTATATGGGGGTTGCATTTCAGAGGATGTAATTGGTATACATCCAAATAAAAACGAACTAAGCTTGACCAGCTTCATTTATATACATCTACCAACAGTTACGCAGAGACGGTTATGGAAATACTACGGGATGGCTTGAGCAGTTGTCTTAAGGGTCTCTCGGTCCATGAAAACTGCCTTCAGAAATAGCTAAGCTGGGCCTGAGTCTACTGCCCGAGGTCTCACAGACCAAAACCCGCCATCTTGGGTGTGATGATGCTTTCCCCGCTCTGCTTCCTGGCTGAGCTCCTCCGCGGTTTCCTTTTCCGAGTATTCCTGAAAACGTTCGGGACTCGGTCCCCGCCCCACGGCTCTGTATTACCCACTCACTGCATAAAGCCAGCGGCAGCTCCGCATCCAGGCAGGATGGGGGTCGCGGGCTCCCAACGCGGGTGATCGCTGTGCTGGGCAGAGACCATGCGCCTTCAGGACTTCTCGGGGAGGGCTGGGGTGCCCTTGGAGGGACGCTGTGCCCTCGGGGGCCTCAGACAATCGCAGTGAGAAAGTCAGAAGCCTGGAGAGGCCATCCTAGAGTGGCTCTCTGCCCTGGTCTGGGGGTCGGGCCCTTTGGGGTCCTGCCCTCGGCAGCAGCCAGAACACAGCAGAACCCCATTCTCCCCAACACGTGTGCATTTATTTCCATGGGAACGGCTCGGCCTATTTCTATGGCACCTATCACCATGGCACCTACTTGCTTTGAGAGCACAGGCTAAAAACAGAACAGAGAAAGGGGCACGCCACTTCCTCGCCTTCCCCTCTCCCATAGCCCATGTACCTCCGGCGGCTCGGTGGACCGGATCCACTCCCAGCTTCTGTGATTGTGTTGTAAGTGCCCTTAACACTGAAAAGGCTTTCTACTGGCATCGGCATCATTGGGGGGTGATGTGGCCCAAGGCTCCAGAAGGGGCTCCTCCCTGGGCTTGGTCAGGGCCCCTGACATGGTGACTGGGGGAGGGGAAAAGTGGGGAGCAGGGCAGAGGGACACCAATGTGCACAGATGACCCAAGAAAGGACCTGTGTTTGTTCTCTCCCGGGAGCATGTGGGACTTCCTCTCCTGGCTGGATCCACAGGCCAAAGAGTCCCCCCCCTCCCCAAAGGTTTTCCTTAAGTGATAGAGACCACCCTTCTGGTTTCTGGGGTCAGACAGTTGGAATCCGGGCTCAGCCACTTGCCAGCCAGGTGAGTTCAGCGGTCCCCCTCTCAAAGGTTACGTGTACTCATCTCTAAATGGCGGTGAGGATGCACAGCCCACGGGCACAAGCCACGTGCTGTGGCTTCAGCCTTCGTGGTTGCTCCCCGGTTTCCTCATCTATACACGGGGAGAATAATCGCACCTGTCTCGAAGGAGCTTTTTGGGGTGCGAGGAAACCATGTATGCAGTGCACTGAGCTGACGCTCGAGCCACTGGAGAGGAGGGTGTGAGGAGGAGGCCGGCGATGATGCTGGGCAGCCCTGTTTCTCCCGGGCCCTCCGTCCTGCCCTCCGTCCCGCGGGGCAGGTCCATGAGCAGCCCCCTGCCCTCAGATTTCTACACTCACCAAGCCCCTGGCTACCACACATGTAACGGAGGACAAGCTCCTGCTCCCAAGCAGCTGTCACCACGCCTAGCGCCATCGGCCAGGGGACTCGCTGTGACATCCTGGACAGTGGAATTCTCACAAACTGGAGATGGTTGCAACACAGTTGCTGGCCTGTGGATTTGAGAGCCACGCAGGCCTGCGGGCTCCAGGCTCCCTTCTCCCACCTGTGAGCTGAGTGACTCTGGACGAGTGCCCTAACTCCCCCTTCCTTCTCCATCTGGGACCCGGGGCGATGCCACCCGTCTCAGAGGGAGCTGGGGAGCATTCAAGGAGAACAGGCAGAGATAAACTCCCGTCCAGCACGTGGCGGGCACCCAGGAACCGTGGACTCCCTTCTCTCCTCACTACCCCGATGCTTTAAGGCGGAGTAAATAGTCAATGGCCGCAGCATCAGCCTTCATAATAGAAGGAAACATAACGGAAGGAAACTGGCCCCTTTCCGGCATTTGCTGGTGGTGCTGGTAGACACACCAGTCAAACTCCCAGGCGCACTGCAGGCCCAGGGCTGGCACAGCCACCCTGCCCCCCCACCCCCACCCCCCGTGCCCCCACTGCCCTCCCACAAGCCACTTCCCACAGCGCCCTCTCAGGGAACGAGGCGGTGGGCTCACTCTCAGACACAGCCTGCTCATTCCTTTCTATTGTAGAGATGCCAATGTCCCCGTGGTGAGCACAGTGGCAGTCTCCCTGCCAAATCGCACCCCCCAAGAGCACCCCCTTTCCATGTGGGGCTCCAGTGCTTCCACAGATCTGGGTGTGGAACCTGCAACCTAAGCTGAGCTGATCCCAGAATTCTACCCCCGTGTGTGGGATTGCTCCATGCAGCTGCGACGGTTTGGTCAGAAGGAGGCTCAGGACTCGTCCTAAGAAGGGGGGTGAGGGGGGCAGAGGCCTTCAGAGCTGCAGCTGCAAGGGCTGGACTGCTCGGGCCATTCCACCATCATGAGCAGAGCAAACTGGTGCCCGAAGAGCTCCAACCCACAGCATGGGGGCCATGACGGTGCCCCCTAGACCCAGGGCATCTCACCCATCCTCCTCAGGACATCCTTAGGTCCGTGAGTCAGGGAACCCCGTTTATAATCTCGTTTTTTAAAATGGTTCGTTTTATTTACGTTATTCTTGGAGTCCCCGGTGAGTGGCCTTCTGCCAAGGCCTGTGAGGGGCAACTGGGGCTGGGGTGTCTGTGACATTAGGATAAAGGAGAACCCCCTGGAACGCTCCTTCCTCTCTAATCTCGGGCCCTCGCTGCCGGGAGCCGGTCCATCCTTTCTGTTTCAAAGGACCTGGCATATATGGCATACTGTTCTTAATATGTTTGCTCACCTTCTTGGCACTATGTGTTTTAACCAAGGTCTCTGAGAAAGGTTGTTTCCCCAGGTAGGGATTTTCCCCTGAAGTTAGGGAGGGAATAAAACCCCTCAACTAAGTGCCAGGCGGGTAATTAATCACTTTAACTACGAACAATCATGCTTAAGCTACATAATCTTTACTCCCTGGAATGGAGATAAGAAACGCCCTAACCTTTGTAATAGAGATTGATAGGATTGAATCAACTGGTATAAATACAGATGTAACAAGACAGCAAGACTCAGAACTTAGAAGACAGAACCTACACACAGAACTTAGAAGACAGAACCTACACAGAACCTACAGACAGAAGAACTTCGCTGGAGAGAACATGGCAAGAGATCCTGGACTGAACCTGACTACAGAAATTGGCAAAAGAACCTGACTAGAACCTGGTGACTGAACCTGGCTGGAGAACCTGGACAGAACCTGGCTGGAGAACCTAGTGAGGGAACATGGCTACAGAACCTGGCTGGAGAACCTGGAGAACCTAGCAAGAGAACATGGACACAGAACCTGGCTGGAGATCCTAAGCAGAACCTCTCTGGAGATTGAGACCAGAACTTGGCTGGAGATCCTGGCTAGGCTGATGATCAACTGAACGCTGTCTCCGTGTCATTCCTTCTTCGCCGACTCCATCTACGCCTTTGGGAACCCCTGGACCTGCTGGGGTTGGACCCCGGCACCTCGCCACAGGCAGAGCGTCATTTCCAAGTCCGGTCTCGAAGCAAGCCCACCTCGTTCAGTGCCCACGGTCACAGAGTCAGCTAGCAACCGCGGATGGACGCAAAGTTTTCTAACCAATTCGAAGTACAGTACTTTCCACTACACACATCTGATGCATCGACAAGACCAGCAACCCCATGAACTTCACCAGGACTCAGCGTCTGATTCTCAACCACCGGCAGCCAGGAGGAGGCAGCAGGAAACAGCAGCGTCTCACCCAGCAGCTCTTCAAATCACAATGCCCAGGTGTGTGTGTGGGGGGGGGGGCGGGGGGGTCGTTTGCACTAAATGTGGTGGGTGCAGCAGTGGCAGCTCGGGTCGCCAGTGGGTGTGGCTGTCTACTGACTCTCGGTCTGACTCATAGCTGATTAACTTGAGGAAATCACGCGCGCATCACCCTCTGCCACTGTGTACGACGAAGGGTGGACACGTACGCACGCCTCACAAGAAAGCCCTTGGAGATCCGTAGTGTCTCCATTTTTCCGACAACGACACTGAGGCCCCCAAAAGATGCAAAGTCACTTTCTCCAAAGCTGCGGCACGTTTCGTAGTTGGCGAGAATAGGACGGGAAATGAGGCTATGAATTGTTTTCATTTCTTTCTCTAGGGAGGCAATGCTTTCAATTCCCCAGTTGGATTATAATTTTCTTGAGTCCAAGTCTATTTTTTTGTTCCTATGTCGACCATCCATTATAGTCACTTAAGAAGTGTTTGTTCCCAAATTGTCAGCGGAGTCTCCTGCAGCCAGGAACGCCCAGCTCGGCCCGACAATGCCCGGAGGTCTGCTGAGTCCTTTCCGAAAGTACCGGGCACTGGGCTGAGTGCTCGACATATATAATCTCGTTTTTTAAAATGGTTCATTGTATTGACGTTATTCTTGGAGCCCCGGGTGAGTGGCCTTCTGCCAAGGCCTGTGAGGGGAGCTTTGGGCTGGAAGTCGAGGATCTGTTCTGAGGAACAGACACAGAGGCAGTGGCCCGAGAGAGTGGCAAGTGGCACACGACTACGTGGAAGGGGCAAGGACTCTGGGTTTGATTCCAGGCTCTGGGTGGTCTTACTACCTGGGTGGTCTTACTATCTGGGTGGTCTTACTATCTGGGTGGTCTTACTACCTGGGTGGTCTTACTACCTGGGTGGTCTTACTATCTGGGTGGTCTTACTACCTGGGTGGTCTTACTATCTGGGTGGTCTTACTATCTGGGTGGTCTTACTACCTGGGTGGTCTTACTATCTGGGTGGTCTTACTAGCTGGGTGGTCTTACTATCTGGGTGGTCTTACTACCTGGGTGGTCTTACTACCTGGGTGGTCTTACTACCTGGGTGGTCTTACTATCTGGGTGGTCTTACTAGCTGGGTGGTCTTACTATCTGGGTGGTCTTACTACCTGGGTGGTCTTACTAGCTGGGTGGTCTTACTATCTGGGTGGTCTTACTATCTGGGTGGTCTTACTACCTGGGTGGTCTTACTATCTGGGTGGTCTTACTATCTGGGTGGTCTTACTACCTGGGTGGTCTTACTACCTGGGTGGTCTTACTACCTGGGTGGTCTTACTATCTGGGTGGTCTTACTAGCTGGGTGGTCTTACTATCTGGGTGGTCTTACTACCTGGGTGGTCTTACTAGCTGGGTGGTCTTACTATCTGGGTGGTCTTACTATCTGGGTGGTCTTACTACCTGGGTGGTCTTACTATCTGGGTGGTCTTACTAGCTGGGTGGTCTTACTACCTGGGTGGTCTTACTATCTGGGTGGTCTTACTACCTGGGTGGTCTTACTAGCTGGGTGGTCTTACTATCTGGGTGGTCTTACTACCTGGGTGGTCTTACTACCTGGGTGGTCTTACTATCTGGGTGGTCTTACTACCTGGGTGGTCTTACTATCTGGGTGGTCTTACTATCTGGGTGGTCTTACTATCTGGGTGGTCTTGCACAAGTTACTTGTGTATTTGTACCTCTGTTTTCTCATTCATTCAATGAAGACATAACCACAACAGCTCTCTGGGAGATGAAATCCTATCAGTCACACACCCAGCACAACGCGGGGCACAGTTTTGGTTTTCTCCACTCTGTTTCTTCTCTGCTGGGCACCACCTCGTTGCTGGCCCTTGTGGGCATGAGGGCACCGGCCCCTGCTCCGTGGATTATGGCCAACCCTACCCAGGAGCCAAAAAGAGGTACAAAAGCTCGAGAAAACATGGGCCACCAGGTGGTAGGGGCGGGGGGGGGGGTTAGTTTCCACCCGATTCCTTGCCAAGCATAGATTAGCCGCTGGAAAGCAGAGTGAGCCAAGGAATGGCTGTAGCCCGGCCTGCTTTGTTTCATTACAGATTCATTGTGTTTAGATGATAACAAGTCTTTTTCCTTTTGTCTCTGCCTATGGGGCCGTAACCAGTTCCAGATCTGAGAGCCTGAGCACCATGTCTGACTTACTAAGAGAGGAAAGGGGGTTTGCCAGGAGGACCCCGTTTCGGTTAAGATGCGATGCTGTTCCTCTGGACAGCCGGGCGTCCCTGAGAGGTGAGCGCTCTCACCCACCCGGGGACACTTGCTCGGGGCCCCTCCCGGGACAGGGGAAAGTGACGCCGCCCCAGGTGAATCTGACGGAGCTGCACATTTCTGGGGCTTAGGAGGGGTCTTCACATTTTACCACCTCCCCTAATCTCCTCTTTCCTTACAGAAGGCTGCAGGCCCAGCATTTTCTTTCACCCAGAATGAGGCTGCAGGTGCTGCACATTACATCCTTCTCATGCGAGCAGTTTCGCTTCTGCTTATGGGAGGCGGTGTTCTCAAAGTGCCCCGCTCCAGAACCCCCGCTGTGGCGAGCCCGCACGGCCATGGCATACTCAGCCCCAGGGCGCCTTATGTGCCATGTCAGCTCAGCCAGGTTCATGGGCCCTGAGAGGGGGCGGTGAAAGACTTAGAGAAGACAGACAAGAGAAGAAAGCTGGGTCTGGGTGGGACGCTGTCCTCTCTGATGCAGCGCTAGCAACAGCGCCACGGACTACAAGCCGTGTCTTTATCTTACAGCCAGAGTCCAGGAGGCAAAGTAAGGGCGTGGTCTAGCTGTTTACAGCATTCTCGTGGGTTTCAATCCTACTCGATTACATGCACCTGAACTCTATCAAGCCCACGTCACTCAGACACGTGGGGCCACGTGTTCGGACCATAGGTTCAAGCTTACAACTACAGCTGGTGGCTATAATTGTGCTGGGAGGGCCCTGCCCTCCAAGCTGGGACTTGCACGTGGCCATGAGAGAACTGTGCCCTCTCATTAGTCCGAGGCTTGAACCTGTCCTAACACTGTAGCCGCTCTCCACACCCCGCAGCGGAACCCTTGTAAAAATGCAGATTCCTGGTGCCACACGATTCCCGCTGAATTAGACTCAGGGAGCCGTTAAGAACATGGGTTTTAGAGTCAGAGCTGGAGCTGGGAGGGTGGATGAGCTACCTTTGCCCTGTGGTCGTGGGCCAGGTATTTAACCTCCATGAGCCTCAGTCTCATCACTTGTACAGAGAGAATGGCCAACAAACAAAGGAATATGGAGCTCACATGGTTGTTACACGGATGAAATGAAATGATACATGTTTAGCCATGCTTGGCACATGGTACGTGTTCAGTACAGAATAGCTCTTCTTTTTATATAATACCAGTACTCAAACAGTCTGAGGACCCTACAGGAAATAATAAACGGGACCATCCCCACCAGGGTTAAGATTCGTGCTACAGTACTTTCCACTGCACAGGTTTTGAGGCATCGACAAGACCAGCAACCCCATGAACTCCACCAGGACTCGACCACAGCCAAGCCAGGAGGGGGCAGCAGGAGAGAGTGGAGTCTCACCCAGCAGCTCTTCAAATCACAATGCCCAGGAGTAGGGGGCACTTGCACTAACTGAGGTGGGTGCAAGAGTGGCATCACGGGTCACTGGTGGGTATGGCTATCTGACCCTTGGTCCAACTCATAGCTTATTTACATTAGCAAATCACACACGCATCACTATATTCTAGGAAACAACAAAACTCCATTGAGATGTAGATATTAGGAGAAGAGATTAAGCCAGGGTTGGCAAATTTTGCGCTACGAATGTGTTTTTCATTTTAAAAGGGTGCTAAGAGGGAGTGGGTAGAAAAGGAGGTCTCTGTGAAGGATATGGAAGAAAAATATCCAGCAAAGTAGATTGGGAACCTAGAGAAGAGAGCCATGGGTGAGAAGCTCAAGGTGCAGCCGTGACAATGGTAGCGACATTAGGCACTAGAAGTGTCTACCGGTTCTGGACGTGGCTCTCCTTCCTGACTTCTGTCTGGGCCTTCGATCGATCGTGGGCACAGAAGCCAGCAGGGGATGGAGGACTGATGGAAGGGGCAGGCGGGCAGTGCAAAGAGCCCGTATAGATGGTTCTTTCAAGAAGCTTGGCTGTGAAGGGAGAGAGGAAGGGAAACTGAAGAGAGAAGTTAGGCGGGACCATGGCACCAACAGCATGTTCAGGTACTGATGAATAATGCTGGTAGAGGAAAGGCTGAGAGTGTGAGTGAGAGAGAACAATGTGTGGAGGGAGGTTCCAGGGGAGATGGGAGGGCATCTGGCGCACAAGGGGAAGGTCAGCTGTGGCAGGTGCACACCTCTTCCCTGGCATGGGAGGGTGGAGAAGAGGAGGAGGTATGCTGGGTGGTTGCCAAGGGAGGACCTTGAGTTTCCTGGGGCCTCAAATTTGTTCCATGTTATCCATGGAAATGATGGATTCACTGTCAATGACAACCAGAGACAATAAAACTGATTAAAAGAAGGGCCGAGGAAAGAGGGACAGTCTTGGGGACCCAGGGCTATAATGGGTCAGATAGACATGGTGGACTGAATAATTCCTCCAGCAGCCAGCACCCCAGGAAGGAGCAGGCTCCAGAAGTGGGGTTCAGCTGGGTGGGTCCACAAAGAAGGATAAGTGGACAAGAGTGATTAGAGAGAGATGCAGGATAGAGAGGAAGGTGCCCCCGGAGTTAACAGTAGTCAAAGGTTAGGTGTCCAGCAGAGGGGTCAAGGTCACGTCTGTATATAGACTAGATTCCCTCTGCAACAAAGAAAGTGATTGGAGGCAGGCGAGGTAATAATGGAAAGAGCAGGATTTTTAGAATCAGACAGATGTGGGTTCAAAATCATCCTTACCATTTCCCAAAATAACATTTGGTCTCTAAAATGTGAAAAATAGCCCGGCCGGTGTTGCTCCGTGGTTGAGCGTCAACCTATGAACCAGGAGGTCATGGTTCAATTCCCGGTCAGGGCACATGCCCAGGGTTGTGGGCTTGATGCCCATCAGAAGGTCAGCAGGAGGCAGCTGATCCATGATGCTCTCTCATCATTGATGCTTCTATCTCTCCACCTCCCTCTCTGAAATCAATAAAAAAATATTTAAGTGTAAAAAATACATGCCTTGAAGAACTTGTAAGAATTCGATGAAATAATTTAATATAAAGTACTCCAACTAGACATTACCATTTCCCAGGTGCCTGTCTTATTATTTAGTGCTCTAACTTCTGCTTCTAGTAGGTGTCTGGCACATAGTAGGCCTCCAACAGGTACAAATGTCCTCCTTCATCTGGTGAGGTTGGTAGTGTGGGCCCCCTTCCTGTATTCATCAAATCACCTTCTTTGGTTCTGGAACAAGCTCCCCTGAGACAACTGGTATTCCCTTCCTTGACCTGTTCAATCTCAATTATTGCCATAATGAAATGGAACATTGATCTATATTTCCTTTCACTGAGCCAGGCTGTTAGTTAGTGATTTCAGGAAAGTATACATCATGGAGGTTGAACTCTCAGACCACAGAGATTCAAGGATCAAGAAGAAGAAGAAGGACAAGGAGAAGGAGGAGGAAGAAGGACAAGGAGAAGGAGGAGGAAGAGGAAGAGGAGAGGGAGAGGAGGAGGAGGAGGAGGAGGAGGAGGAGGAGGAGGGAGAAGAAGAAAAAGAACAATGACAGAGCCCAATACCACTCTTGCTGGGAGGCTTGGGCAGTAAAGAAAGAGGCTGCCCAACCCAGTAAACAGTCTGACTGGTCTGCGGGAGATAATCACATTGTCACCAGAGGTGTTCCTCTGAAACATAGAGCCAAGAGCTGTCCTGGGTTTTGCAAAAGAAGAAATCTGAGAGAGCATTAGGCATCCAGAAGACAAACTGTAGAGCACAGGTGGGCTGAGAAACTGGCACACTGCGAAGGCATTAATAACATCAAATTCAGGTCCAAAGCACACATCTGTGGTAACACGGCACAAAGACATAAGCTGTTCCCAGTTTCTGCTCTCCCTTTCTTCCTTTTAGAAAGAGAACTCTTAAGTTGTAGTGGGAGTATTTAGTTGGCCCAGCTAGCCATTACCATTTCCCAGACTCACTTGCAGCTAAGTGTGCCCAAGTTCTGCCCATGGCCTATGAGTGGAAGGACATGGCCAACTTCTAGATAATGCCATTTGAGCGGGGCTGTTTGCCCTCCACCTCCATCCCTGCTCTTCCTCCAGACAGAACAGAAGGTGGACGGGATGTTCAGCCAGCTTTGACTATGCAGAAGAGAACACAGTAGGAATGGAGAACAACACAATGGAAGGAACCTGGGTTCCTGAATGACCCTGTGGAGTAGAGTTGTTTATTTGTCCTGACCATCTACCTCTTCTTAGCTATAAGGCGAAAGACTTCTATTCTTTTTGGGGTCTTTTGGTTACAACTTAGCTCATACCCTACCTAATATAGATATGTCCCAAAGGTACAGAGAATAATAATTTTTGTACAGACCGTGATATTTATTGAACGCTTACTCTGCTAGGCATTGTTCTAAACATTTTACATGTATTATCGCATTTAATCCACACAACACTCGCAAATGAGGGCTTTTATCCCCATTTTACAGAAAAGGAGGCGCAGGGAGATTCAAGACTTTCCCTAAAGACTTGTAGCTAATGAGTGGCCTACCCAGCAGTCCGACAAGTATGCTGGAGATCAAATCCTTAGTCACTATGTTTATCAAAGCATAACTTTTTACAATTCTATGCAGTCAAAAGGACACAATTTTCCAGGGAGCTGTGCCTGAATATTAACTTGTCTTGCCATTTACTGCAGGATCAAGGCAAGGCATTTCGCTTCTCTACTAGTTGGTTTTCCCCAAGAGCGTACGAAGGGGGCCCACACTATGGACCTCACAGGATTGCTGGGATGATAAAAAATGAACTCTAAGAAATGCTTTGAAAGCTGTAAGTGTGGCATAAATTAAATAGGGCCTTAAGTAAGGCTGGGGAATCCTTAAACCAAAATAACAAAATGCACTCAATTTTTTAAAAAAATGCAAATACCATCTAGCAATTTGGCAGGTCGCCTGGGAAGGCTGCTGAAATATGCTAAGGAGAGGGGTACGTTTGGTTTCGTGCATCTGTCATCCTCAACTGAAAAAGGGAGAGATTAACTGAAATGAAAGAGAGCCTACCTGTGTTTGTGGTGTGCATGTGCACGCGCACGTGCACACACACACACACACACACACACAGAGGCTCTCAGTAGAAGAGATTGTTACGGAGAGCAGGAGTAGCAACAATCCTCAAGGCCTGTGGGAAGCAGGCAGGTGCAGAGGTTGGGGCGTGGGTGGGGAATGCAAAATGCCTTCAGTGTGAATGGGGACCTTGGGGAACAGGAGCTCCAGCTTTAGCCACCCTGCTGCCGTGAGAGCCTGGTGTTGCCAGACCTTTCAGAATCACATGTGAAGTGACCCCATTTTCCAGGAATGCTCCAATTTACAAATAAAACATGTCAAGGGCCAGCAGTTGACCTCCCGGGATCTGGCCCTGGAGCCAGAAGTCACATTTGAGTCTTTAAGGTCCTTCATCATGATTATGCACAAGCCACAGTTGAACTTTCCCTCAGCTCACAGCCTCCTCCCCTCGCCCGCCGCCCCTCCCCCCCCCCACTCCGCCCTGCCTCACCCCATGCCACCTTCCTCTTCCTTCCTCCTCACCTTAACTCCACCCCTCAGGCGGGGCCAGCTCCCTCTTTGCTTTCTACTCTTGGACCTCTCTTCCCCTTCCTTTTCGCTTGTACCCAGCTATCTGGGAGACAAATGAGCTTCCCTCCTCTGCCTGCCAATCAATGCCAACACTCTTCTTTCTGCCAACATCATCTCAACCTGCTACCTGCCCACCCCCCCATGCTGACTTTTGCATGTGTTCTCATGAAGTAAGGGGGACTGCAGGTAGCTCTCAATTGTCTGTAATAAAGGCGGGAGGGGAGGCACAGATACTGCTAGAGAGGAGACACCCCAAAGCCAAGTGGTTTTGCCTTTAGTGTTTGGTGGCGTACAAGTCAGAAGCACATCACTGTGGTCCCTTGCGCCATGCTGGTCCTGGCCCCCAGTGGAGACGGAGACAAGCAGCACTTCGGTCTGGGCCAGGGGTGGGCAAACTTTTTGACTCGAGGGCCACAATGGGTTCTTAAACTGGCCCGGAGGGCCGGAACAAAAGCAGGGATGGAGTGTTTGTGTGAACTAATATAAATTCAAAGTAAACATCATTACATAAAAGGGTACGGTCTTTTTTTTTTTTTTAGTTTTATTCATTTCAAACAGGCAGGATCCGGCCCCGCGGGCCATAGTTTGCCCACGGCTGGACTCTGGACAAAGCCTTGAAGAAAACAGTCAAACTCCGCCTCCAGGTGGAGGTGATGACCTGGGTGCTGCCTCACCTCTGCCTCTTCTCTAAGGTCCCTGCGTGTGTCCTTCGGGTGCTCAGGGAACTTTGACCGGCCAATTGCCCCAGTGTCTGCGGCAGCCTGTAGTCCCTTCACCCCCACGGCCACCTGCCATGTGTGGGTCATTCAGCCGCATCACCTCCTGGCAGCAAGCACCTGCCCCAGAGCTGACAGGTACCTCTGACGGGTTTCAGTTTCGCTTCCTTGGCCTTCACATGACCTGGGGGTTCTCAGGGCAAAGACAGGGAGCACCAGGCCCACGCAGGAGGGAGGACAGAGGGGAGAAAGGCTTCCCACACCTGAGCTATTGTCAGTCATCGTGTGCTGAGCAGAGCCCGGACTTTTCAAAGAGAGAAACAGAGACCCGCCCGCACCCCCGCTTGGAGGATTTCAGGAAACTTTCTGCCCTGCTCATGGGCTGTGCCCTGCCAGCCCAGGGGCGGGCTCTCTGCAGACCCCGCTCCTCTGGGCGCTGGGAGGGCGGGTCTGTGCTGTGTTCCCTGCCCTCCTGACTTACAGTTCGTTTGGGACGGCTGGCCTAGGACTACACACAGTTCCTCTCTTTGTTTCCACAGCTCTGCAGTGTGCTTCTCTCAAAAAGGCATAAAGGTCCTCTTTCTTCGGCTGGCCTGCGTCCCCGGGTTGTGCTGCAGGGCCTGGTCAGCACGCCCAGGCCGGCCCCAGGGACTGTCAGAGCCTCAGTCCACAGGCTGAGCTCACGCGGGCTGTGCTCGGGGGTGTGGCCTCCGTGGCAGGCAGCCACCCCAGCTCTTAAAGCCGCAGAGCCTGGAGCGGCTGGGCCAGCCCTGTAAGCCTGCATCCCATCCTCCCTGCAGGAGATGGCCTGCTCTCTCTGGAGCAGGGACACGTCATGCAAGGGCTTGGCTGGCCTCACCCCGGGGACTCTGAAAGTTCTGATGCCAGGGTTGCGGTCTGGGCACCACGTGTCTCTCTAGGGCTCAGTTTCCTGGTCGTTTAACGCCCAATAGATGACGATGGCTCTTATGCTTTTCAGAGGGATGCCTCCTTCGAGGGGAAAGCAGGACCTGCTTTCTGCTGCTCTGGCTCCGGCTTCAAAGCCTCAGGACTCGTCTTTTGCCCGAGGATTAAGCCCAAACACCATCCTAAGTCACTCGCCAAAAGGTCCCTGCCCCAGCCTGTGGCTTTCCCTTCCCCGCCTCCTCTGACTCTCAGCACAAGTCACACACCTGAGCCCCTTGCAGGGTCCTCCCTTCAGCTGCAGCCCCTTGCATGCCCCTACCTGTGTCTGGCTCATTCTCTCTGCCCTCTGCCTCCGTCTGGCTAACTTGTTCCCTTCCCATATGACTTGGCAGAGCAGAGGTGTGGCTTCCGTTCCTGGCTCCCAAGAACAGGTGAGGTGCCGCTGTGTGTCCTGCAGCATGCGGTGCTACTCCCCCTAAAGCCCTTACCCACAGGCATCGCCTATGGGGCCTTTCTTCTCTCTGCCGGCTGCAAGCTCAGGGTGGACACGGCCTATTTTCTTACCACCGCCATTTTAATAACATTGGAATGAGTGAGTGATAAAATAAATGGATTTAGAACAAACAAAATAGAAACAGACTCACAGATACAGAGAGCAGACTGATGGTTGTCAGAGGGGAGTGTGCATGTGTGTGGGGGGTGGGGGGTGGAGAGATTCAGAAGTACAAATTGGTCGTTACAGAATAGTCACACAGACGTAAAAGTATAGCACAGGGAAAATAGTCGATAATATTGTAATATCTATGGATGGTGCCAGATGGGTGCTTGAAATATCAGAGGGAATACTTTGTAAAGTATAAAGTCTAACCATGATGCTGTATACCTGAATTTAGTACAAAATAGCATTGAATGTCAACTGCCATTCAAAAATAAAAATTAAAGAAATGAGTGGGTTTAATAGAATGAGTGAGTGAACGTTCTCTTTTACTATAGAATCAGAAACCTTATGTGGTGCAATCCTACCTGCCCAGGGTGCTGTCTCTGACCAACAGGACCCCCGGGCATAACTCTGCTAAGGCCCATAGTGACCACAGCTACCCATCCCTCGCCTTCACCAGCCCCAGCTTGCCTACAGAGCACTGTTGTCAAGCTTTCCCTGAGTGATGGCCTATTTCTAGAGAACGAAATAAAGTGAAAGGTAGTTGTTAAACTGTTCCTGGGTCACAGAGGAGCCAGATTCCATCTATTATGTTAAATATTATTAGAAAAGTACTGAAGATGGGAACAACCGAAGTGTCCATCAACAGATGAATGGATAAACAGATGGTATGCACATCCAGTGAAATATTATACAGCCATGAAAAGGGACGAAATTCTGATACAGGCTACAATATGGATGAACCTCTAAGACACTATGCTACATGAAATAAGCCAGCCACAAAAGGACAAATGTTACCTGATTCCACTTATATAATACTAGAGGCCCAGTGCACGAAATTCTTGCACTTGAGGGGGGTCCCTCAGCCCGGCCTGTGCCCTCTCACAGTCCAGGACCCCTCGGGGGATGTCTGACTGACGGCTTAGGCCCACTTCCTGCACCGTCAGTTGGACATCCTTAATGCTGCCGTGGAGGCTGGAGAGGCTCCCACCACTGCCACTGTGCGTGCCAGCCGTGAGCCCGGCTTCTGTTTGAGTGGCACTTCCCCTATGGGAGTACACTGACCACCAGGGGCAGCTCCTGCATTGAGCATTTTCCCCCTGGTGGTCAGTGTGTGACATAGCGACTGGTTGTTCTGCTGTTCGGTCAATTTGCACATTAGCCTTTTATTATATAGGATACCTGGAATAGACAAAGTCATAGACACAGAAAGTAGGATAGAGATAACAGGGGCTGGAGGAGAGGAGGATAGGGAGTTACTGCTTAATGTGTATAAACTCCTGTTTGGGCCCTAGCCAGTTTGGCTCAGTGTATAGAGCATCGGCCTTCAGACTGAAGGGTCTCAGGTTCGATTCCGGTCAAGGGCACAGCCCGGTTGCGGGCTCGATCCTCAGTAAGGGGTGGGCAGGAGGCAGCCAATCAATGATTCTCATCATTGATGTTTCTATCACTTTCTCCTTCTCCCTTCCTCTCCGAAGTCAATAAAAATATATTAAAAAAATAAATAAACTTCTGCTTGAGGTAATAAAAAGCTCTGCGAATGGATCGTGGTGAGGGTTGTCTAACATTATGAATGTATCGAATGCTACTGAATTGCACACTTAAAAATGATTAAAATGGTTCATTTTCATGTCATGCATATTTTACCATGAAAAAAACACACACCACTTTATTAGAAACCCGTGGCAACGCCCTAACCTGCACCCTCGGGGAATGACTGCTTATAAAGAAGCAGAGCTTTGGGGCCTGAAACGCTCCTGGGCCTGGCCGTTCCTTTCTGGTTTCTGGAGGCCCGAAGCTGAAATGCAGAGCCCGGAAGGTGAAGTTGTGTGGATGACCAGAGGCACCAGGAACGCCAAACATTTACAGTTGGTTTCTTCAGTGGCTGAGATCCAGGGAAAACTGCTAAGGGAGACACAGTCAGAGAGCACCAGAGTGTGTTTGGGAAAGAAGCAATTGCTTGTGTCCAGAGAATGTAGAAGTATAATCAAGCTATTGTGTGCAACTGCTCAGCTAAAATGAGGCCCCCTTGAGAATTAAGAGGTAAACCCAGGCAACTATTGTATGCCAGGTAATTGTGGCTGTTTAAAAGTGAAGAAAAGGAAAGGCAATTGAAGGGACTCAGTGGGTGATAGGAATAAGAATTCAGGATGCTTTTTTTTCCAAAGAGGTGCCTCAACCTGAATTAGACATGAAATTTCCAGATTCGGCCACCTATGATAACGGTGGGGCTGAGGGAACAGTCCTCCAAAGCTGACTTGTCCTCTAGTTGAAATCAGGTTTCTGCAAACTGCGGAAGAGAGAGATCAAAGTCCGTTTCTTGTCTCAGCTCCATGTGCGGGCGTGTCCAGGCCCTACCTGACACCTCAAGGAGAAACCATCAGCCATCGGCCAATACTCTGCAGCATCTTTTTGCTCCTTGTGAAGTCAGCCCAAGAAAGTTTACTTTAGGGCAGGAAAAAGGCAGGTTCCTGTCATCTGCGTCCACAAAGGCAGCTGGGAAGGGCTTGGGCTATGGTTTCCAGCTGTCTCCTGTCCAGGCTGGGCCTCCAGTGGGGTCTCCCCCTTTGCTGGGTCATACCACTGTCTCGGCCAAGCGCATGTGCACTTCTCATCTCCTGTCTGCCTGGCCTCTCTCAGGGAAAGAGGGGGGGGGGTTGAATATTACAATCTGAACCTCACCCCCCAGGGATGAGACCCCCAGGGTCCAGGGGAGCCAATGCATTAAAAACAGCCAGGCCTCAGAGCCCCTACAGGTCCAGGGAGGGATATAGGGGCAGGCTTAGTCATTTCCCTATCTTCAGATCTCTAAGCTTTACTTCTTCCAGACAACTACCTGACCTCTCCCCCACCCCTGCCCCCACCCCGCCCCAGACCAAACCAGCAAGCACTTCCTGTTACAAGTTCTCAGAGCTCCCAAACTTTGTCCTATGGAATTCTAAATTCATAAAATTATTAGATTGTCTGACTCTCCCACTAGACATCAAGCCATTCTACAGCAGGAAATGCACATGTTTTGTTGATGGCCGTGTCTCCTGTGCCTAACAAAATCACCAGCACATAGTAGGTGTTCAATCACCACAGTAGGTGCTCAATCAATTCTTGTTGGCTGCATGAATCACTGGGGGCCAGAGGAGATGGAAAGGGTGTTCTGAAATATTGCCTTTGAGTCCTGAAAATTAAACTTGCTCCCATGTTAATAATAGCTACCATTTCCAACCATATTAGCAACTGTAACCGTTTACTGAGTTTTTACTGTATGCCATGTTCATGGTTTACCTAATTTAGGGGTTGTCTCATTTGGCCCTGAAAGCTATGCTCTGGAGCAGACGTTACAGAAAACCGGAGAAGAACCAAGCAACGCTTAGAGAGATGGAGTTATATTTTATTATTATTATTATTATTATTATTATTATTATTATTACGCACAGGCCCAGAGGAATATGTCTCTCAAATTCTGGGCCAAGTCACACAGGAAGTTTCCTGTATTTATATCTTTTTACCTTCTTTGTCTCCCAAATATGGGGTTTTCTGCTCCCCTTTGCAAGTTCTGAAAGAGCCCTATGTGCTGGGGCTTTGAGACCTCAACCAAAGGCTTGGCCTGGTGCCAGCACTGATAACTTCATCTGGGGAAGGTTTGATGGCCTCTCTGAAATGGGAGTAGTCTTATTTTCCTTATTATTTAAGCAAGCAAGCATTTACAGAAGCCAAAATGCAGGGTTAAAATGTCAAACAGCAGTTTTTATATAACATGGATGCTTCCCAGACACTATAATTCCATATCAAATATAAGAAAACTGGCCCAGCCAGTGTGGCTCAGTGATTGAGCTTCAACCTATGAACCAGGAGGTCATGGTTCGATTCTCAGTCAGGGCACATTCCCCAGGTTGCTGGCTTGATCCCCAGTGTGGGGCGTGCAGGAGGCAGCCGATCAATGATTTTTTCTCATCATTGATGTTTCTATCTCTCTCTCTCTGAAATCAATACAAATATATATTTTTTAAAAAAGATAAGAAAACTGAAGCTCTGAGAAGTTAAGTGTCTTGCCCATGGCCATACAGACATCAAGTGGCAGAGCGAGGATCTGACCATGGCTGGGTCCTTCATACACATACTAGTAACGGCACTTCATCCTCATGGGAACGCTAGGAGATAAGGCCCAGAGAGGGTAAGCAACCTGCATAAGGTTCCACAGTTAGAAAGCCACAGTGAGGCTTCAAACCAGGCTCTGATCCTAAAGACTGCTCTCAAAAAGAATGTCTTCATGGCTCAGGAGAAAATGTCATTTTAAAAACGACTAGAGAAGTGCGTTGAGGGAGCCCCCCCCCCCCCCCCCCCGCCACCCTCCCGGGGGAATTAGAACCAGAAATCTGGATTCAATTGAACAGAAGACCAGAAGTTCCCATTGAAGAGGCTGCCCGCACCCCTCTCCCCGACCCCAGTGTGGTGCCCACTGGACATTCCTGTCCTACTCAGTCTCAGGAAATGACCTTTCCTCTGAATTCTCCCAGCCTGGAGCCACTACCTGGGATTGGACCCTTTATCTAAGAACGAAGCCTGGGGCAGGGGAGGGTTTCCTGTGACCTCCCTGTCAGTCTCCCAGCTTCACAGGGCCTGGCAGGCACTCGGCCAGCCTCTCCCTCCACAGCTGGGGCCCCACACAGCTGGGAGTTCCTGAAAGGCTGGGCAGCCTGGTCCGCAGTCTCAGGAACAGCTCCTAGGCCCTTCTGCTGGTCGGGCAGAGGGAGACCGTGGCTCTGGAGTGGGGCCCACCCACCGGCAGACTCCATAAGCACGGCCTGGCTTCTGCACAAGGGACCAGTGGTTTTCAGAGTTTTAAAAAGTACATTTCTCAGCCACAAATAATGCCATTGTCACGGTGGCACTTCCTGTTTTACACAAAGCAACCCGATTAGAAACAGAAAGAGGCAAAAGACTGGCGCTCATGGCAACTGCTGGGTTGTTTGGGAAATGCTGACTTCTGGGATAGTTTAGAGGCCGACCAGACACATGAGAGGCGTGGGGCGGGGGCGCCAGCTTTGCCTCCACTGCCTGCTATTCCAGCCCCCGGGGCCTGGATCCTCGCAACCAATTTCCCAACTGGTCCTGATGCTCCGGTCTCTTCCCCTCGTTCTCCATAGGCTTCCAGACCAACTGTCCCCAGATGGTATGGTGGTGACATCATCTCTGTGCTCAAGACCCGTCCGTGGCCTTTCCACAGACCAGAGTGAAGTCTGCAGCCTTAGCCAGGCACCCAAAGTCCTCCTGTGGTGACCCTGACCACACTAAACACAGACTCTGCTTCCGGCGCTGAAACCAGCACAAAATGTAAGAGGGAAACAAATAACTCAGCCACCAGGATAAGAACGTATCTTTAAAAATAGAAATTAATGCAAAAAGAAATCCGTGATGAGCAAGATACAAAATTTCACAGAAAGACAGGGTCAGAACCTGCACTTGCTGGCTCACCTCGCCGGCCTGTTCCCTGTCCCCCACTCCCTCCCCACCCAACGTCTGGCCCCGCCTGGCCTGCTTTAGTTTTTCATGACACTGCTCACCCTCTGATGGGCCACTTTTAGTTTATTTCTCTCCAGTTGTTGAGCTAGATTCTAAGCTTCATGAGAGCAGGGCCTGGTGTCTGTTCGTGGCCGAGTTCTGGAGCCTGAAGCAGGGCCTGGGACATGGTCCATTCTATCCCTCTGTGTTTCTCTCCTGTGTCCTCACTGCGGGTAAGCTCCTTGGGGCAGGAATCCCGCCTTGTACCTCGTGAAGCGTCGGGTATAGTGCCGGGCCCATGGCTCATGCTCAGGCAGTGTGTGTGTGTGCATGTGTGTTTGCGTGTGTGTGCGTGTGTGCTTGTGTGCGTGTGCATGTGTATGTGTGTGTGTGCGTGTGTGTGTGTGTGTGTGTGTGTTTTTAAATTAGACTGAACTGCCCTAACCAGTTTGGCTCAGTGGATAGATCATCAGCCTATGGACTGAGGAGTCCCAGGTTCGACTCCGATCAAGGACATGTACCTTGGTTGCGGGCACATCCCCAGTGGGGGGTGTGCAGGAGGCAGCTGATGGATGTTTCTCTCTCATCGATGTTTCTACTCTCTATCCCTTTCCCTTCTTCTCTATGAAAAATCAATAAAATATATTAAAAAAATAAAAATCATCATTCTCCTTTAAAAAAAATAAATTAGACTGAACTTTACAACTATATTGATTTGATCTAGTGAGTCCTCGAGGTCCATTCTGGAGCTCCCTGGTGAAAAGTAAAAAGATATGCTACTTTTAGGTCATCAGTAATAAATGACAATAATGATGGCTAAATGAATTAAACTCTATCCCATGAGATTTATTGGGATTTCCTCTGTACAGTAAGTGCTATTATTACCCCCATTTTACTGGAGAACGAACTGAGAAGAATTGTTGCTACAGACACAGCCGTGAAGCTGAGAGCTAGGACTCCAACCACTATCTGTCTGGCTCCAGTGTGGGGAGCTGATATAGGATTAAGCCTCGGACTGACCTGTTGGCAAAGTCACAAACAAGTCCCAACTTAGAGGGCACAGTTCTCTTAAGCATAATTAGGCTTGACCTTATGACCTCCCTAGATCTTATCTGGGAAGCTAATGGGCTGAAGAAAGTGCAGCAAGAACAAGAACAAAAACAAGTGAAACTCACAAGAACAGTATAACTATGGAAACCACTACCTTGTTTACCTCTGACTATAAAATAAAGGCTCAGCTTGCCTTGGGATCTTTCTCTGTGGCCTCAGCCAGGCACAAGAAGATCCACGGAGACTAAAGAGAGCTAGAGAGTTCTGAACACTGTCTCCGTGTAAAACATTCTTCGCCGACTCCATCCACACCTTTGGGAACCCCTGGCCCGCTGAGGCTGGACCCTAGCACTCCAGAGCCGGCCTGGGAATGACATGAAGCCACTGGGTGGCCAATATGGAGGGGAGAGGAGAGAGAACTATGAGAAGAAAGCCCAGGCCTGAGTCAGGTAGAGGAGGACTATGCAAAGAAATGGCCCAAGGTTAGGTGGGAAACCAAGACAGAGAGGTGTCCCAGAATCCAAGAGAGCGCGCTGGGTGTGCGGGGCATGGAGGACAGTTGCTCAGACTCAGCCTCGCGCGGAAGTTCCTGGTAACCCAGCCAGGAGCAGGCTCTGTGTCAGGCTTTCTCCACTCCTGCACGACTGATATTTGTGGCCGGATAATTCCCTGTCCTGCGTGTCCTTCTGTCCAGCTGCACCCTGGCCTCCACCTGCTAGATGCCATAGCACCCCTCCCCCGAGCCATGACAACCAAAATTGTTTCCAGACATTGCCAAATGTCTCCAGGGGCACACAAGTGCTCTGGGTTGAGAACTACTGCTCTGCAGAGGGCGGGGCAGATGTTAGATTGAAGCAGGTAGAGGAGAGAATGAGAGGTGAGAGGGAGGAGAAAGTCAAAAATGAAAGGAGGTGGGAGGTGGGAGGTGGGAGGCAGAGCCTAGGAGTTGTAGTTTTGAAAAAAAAAAAGATATATATACACACACACACACACACACACACACACACACACTAAAGGCCTGATGCACGAAATTTGTGCAAGAGTAGGCCTTCCTTTCCCAGCTGCTGGCCACCTTCCCTCTAGCACTGGGACCTGGGCTTCCCTCGCAGCCCCGGCTTCGTCTGGAAGGTCGTCCAAAAGGACATCTGGACTAATTAGCATATTATGCTTATATTATTATAGATATATATATACTATATGTTTTCTATATTTGTAACTATGCATATATACTTACATATACATATATGAAAGCTTTAAACACACACACACACATCCTATCTAATAAAAGAGAAACATGGTAATTAGCCATATGTCCGCTACCCTTCCCATTGGCTAATCAGGGCGATATGCAAATTAACTGCCAGCCAAGATAGCAGCCGGCAGCCAGGCAGCTTGAAGTGAACATGAGGCTTGCTTGCTTCAGTGACGGAGGACTCCAACGTTCCCTGCCTGCCTTGCCGGCCTCTGAGCTTGCAGTTTGAAACATAGTTACAAATATAGAAGCTAAACAAAACCCCAGAAACCTGCTTTCAGTCAGCCGGGATCTCAGAGCTGGAGTTGAAACAGTGTTTCGATTATAGAACCCAAACAAACCAGATACCTGCTTTCAGCAGCGGGGGCCTAAGAGCTGGAGCCAAGCCTCAGAGCTAAAGCTGGCCCAGAATAAAAAAAGAAAAAGAAAAAAAGGAGCAGTTGGGAGCTTCAGTGACCCGCCAGCCTGAAAACAGCCCTCAGCCCCTCACCCAGACTGGCCAGGCACCCCAGTGGGGACCCCCACGCTGAAGGGTGTGTGACCAGCTGCAAACAGCCATCATCCCCTCATCCAGGCTGGCCAGGCACCCCAGTGGGGACCCCCACCCTGATCCAGGATACCCTTCAGGGCAAATCAGCTGGCCCCCACCCGTGCACCAGGCCTCTATCCTATATAGTAAAAGGGTAATATGCGTCCCAGCACTGGGATCAGCGGAGCCACGAGGCCTCCCAGCACCGGGATCAGCGTGACAGGGGGCAGCGCCCAAACCCCCTGATCACCCTGCGGCTCTGTGTGTGACAGGGGGTGGGGCCACAACCTCCCTATCCGCCCTGCTCTGTGCCTGATAGGAGGGAGCTCCCCAACCCCCTGAACGCCCTGCAGCTCTGTGTGTGACAGGGTGTGGTGCCCCAACCCCCTGATCGGTCCTGCTCTGTGGGTGATAGGGTGCAGCGCCCCAATCCTCCCCCACAGGCCCTGCTCTGTGTGTGACGGGGTAGAGCCATAACCTCCCCATTGGCCCTGCCCTGAGTGTGACAGGGTGCGGCGCCCCAACCCCCTGTTCTGCCCTGCTCTGTGTGTGACAGGGTGCAGTGCGCCAACTCCCCTATCGGCCCTACTCTGTGAGTGACGGGGGGAGCTCCTCAACCCCCTGATGGGCCCTGCTCTGTGCGTGACAGGGTAAGGAGCCCCAACCCCCCTGATGGTCCCTGCTCTGTGCGTGACAGGGGGCAGCGCCCCAACCCGCTGATTGGCCCTGCTCTGTGCGTGACAGGGGTGGTGCCGCAACCTCCCCATCGACCCTGCCTTGAGTGTGACAGGGGGTGGTGCCCCAACCCTCCAACTGGCCCTACCCTGAGCGTGACTTAGGGTGGCATCGCAACCTCCCAATCCACCCTGCTCTGTGCATGACAGAGGGCGGCGCCCCCTTCCCCAATAGGCCCTGCTCTGAGCCCAACCAGGGGCTGCACCTAGGGATTGGGCCTGCCCTCTGCCACCCGGGAGCAGGCCTAAGCCAGCAGTTCGTTATCTCCCAAGGGGTCCCAAACTGGGAGAGGGCACAAGTGGGGCTGAGGGACCCCCCCCTTCCCCCCGAGTGCACAAATTTTTGTGCACCAGGCCTCTAGTATATATATAATGAGAGACAGCAGGCCTATAGGTTGGTGCCAATGATGATCCAGGACAGAGTAAAAATTGGCTGATGGGACGGTGGTGGGGGAGAGAGAGAGACTAGACTGACAGTAGGTGTGATATTCTGGGACAGGCAAGAAGGAGTAAGATCCAGACCACAAGTGGAGGGATTCGCCTCTCAAAGGCAGGGAGACACTCAGCCCAGTGTAAGAGAAGAAAGAGAGGCCTGTTGCAGGAGTAGGTGTAGGAAGGTGTGTATGTTTGGTGGTGGTGAGAGGAGGGAGTTCCCATCTGTTGGCTTCTATTTTACCAGCCAAGCAAGCAGCTCGGTGAGCAGCAGGGCTGGGATGGAGAGCAGGGAGGAGGGGAGAGGAAAGGCACAATCCTTGTGGTGGAGCAAAGCGAGCTCAAAGGGGAAGAGGGAGGGCTGTGAGGCAGTGTCCACAGCCCCTTTGCAGTCGGAGACCAGGAATCTGAAATGAAGCCAGTCTGCGTGGTGTGACCATTCTCCGGCAACTTCGTCTGCACTGGGGACAGCGTGGAGCGGGTGGATGAAGCCCCGGGGACTGGCAGCGGCTCGCCCAGGCAGCCTGCAGGAGCGGGCCCCAAGGTTTAGTGGTTCTTCCTTCAGCCGGAGAGAAACGTGGTGGCATCGGTGCACCTTCAAGATCAGGAACTGGGGAGCCACAGCAGCCTCGCATCTCCTGGAGCAGATGCACAAACCTCCTGGCCTATACCCAAGCCCATGGAGCTGTCTGTGCATGCGCCATGAGCTCCCCAGGATCCCACCAAGCTGGAACCAAAGTCTGCTGATCCTCCACAGTCCAGCAACGGTGCCCCAGCTCCTCTGCGAGTCCTGCCCGCCTCCCGCTCCCAATGACATCTGCCTTTTTGGCTCCCATCCCTATTCTGAGAGAGAAGTCAGCAGATAGGAGCAGTGATTCCAGGTAGGAATCAAGATGCAAAGTTCCAGACATTATGATCTGCTCATCTTAATTTCTCCCCCCAAAATATATTTGTCTTGATTTCAGAGAGGAAGGGAGAGGAAGAGAGAGATAGAAACATCAATGATGAGAGAGAATCATGGATCGGCTGCCTCCTGCACACCCCACATTGGAGATTGAGCCTGCACCCTGGGCATGTGCCCTGACCGGGAATCAAAGTGTGACCTCCTGGTTCATAGGTCGATGCTCAACCACTGAGCCACACCAGCCGGGCTCATCGGCTCATCTTAAAAGGAGGGAAGTTCTCTACTAGACATGAAACAGGAGGAAATTTCAATTCTCCCCACACATCCTCTGGGGATCCATCCTTCCTCTCCCAGAGAACTTCAGTAAGAGGAAGCAAGATGCCTGCGGTCTTGAGCACTGACACTTCGTTGGAGCCAGAAAGTCCAACTAGAAAAGCAACCTCTGGTGGGTTGTTTTCACTTGACTCAAGCATGCTTCCACCAGCCACCGTCATGATCTGTGTGGCGCGGGACATCCCTAGAGTGTGAGCAGATCACCTGCCCCCTAGCGAGGAGTGGACAGTTTTCAACCTCCTGGTGGGAATGTCACACCATTGTGAGGACATCGGGAATGCTGGCTTTCTGAGGATCTCCGCAGTGTGACTGCTAAGCAAGCTACGGCCGCGAGGCCGCCTAACACCATAGAAGGGTTCTCATAGACTATGGTCGGCAAACTCATTAGTCAACAGAGCCAAATACCAACAGTACAACGATTGAAATTTCTTTTGAGAGCCAAATTTTTTAAACTTAAACTATATAGGTAGGTACATTGTTATTAACTTAATTAGGGTGCTCCTAAGCTGGCCTTTGCTAAAAACGTCCTCAATCTCATTGAGGTACGTTCGCTGAGGTCGACCCCTTCCAACTCTCCCATCCACACTCGACTTGTATACTTGTTTCATCTATCTCATCACCCGCGCACAATTTGCAGACGCAACTAGCACTAACCACTGCACAATGAGACTGCTGACTGACTGGCTCACGCAACTCGTGCATGAATCGCGGGCGCCTCCCCTGTGCTGCATATCCCTCAGCCCACCGACCGACACCCCCCACTTTTTCTAACGCCACCTCTTCAAAATAGACTCGCCCAGGCCGAAAACCGACTTCTGCGCGTGGGCCACGAAGTTTCAATCGCACTGTACGCGTGCACCTGCATGTGGTATTTTGTGGAAGAGACACACTCAAGGGGCCGAAGAGCCGCATGTGGCTCGAGAGCCGCAGTTTGCCGACCACAGTCATAGGTGAACGGGCATCAGAATCCCTCCCACCCAGGGCTTGCTGGGCTCTGCCCACAGAGTTCCTGATTCAGTAGGCCAAAGGAAGCAAGGGGGACAAGAACGTGTACTTAGAAGCTCCCAGGGGCTGCCCATGCTGCTGGCCCGGGAACCCTGCTGGAGAACCACTGACATTGAGGCAGAAGATGGGTGCTGGTGGCAGATTTGAGTTTGAATCCGGACTCCATCAAGCTCTGGGAGCCTGGGCCAGTTGCTTCCCTCTCACTTATAACACGGGGCTCAGCCTGAACACCCTGAGAGCTTGTGACAATCCGAGGGAAATCATGCCAAGTTCAAGGCACTCGATGAAAGGAAGTGGCGGCTAATTTCACGGGTATTTATTCTAACACACCTCCACAGCTCAGCGCTACTCGGTTCCGCACTCAAGACAAGCATCCATTTGGCCTCAGGAGTCGTGAGGAGGTGACTGACTTGGTAATCTCCCCACCTTCTCTTCCTTCTTTTCTGAACACCCAGGCTCCAAAATAGCCCCCAACACCCACCAAGGCACTGCCAGCGATGACATTTCCAAGCGGAGGAGATAACTGATCACTTTCAAATTTTGTGATATTTTAAGCACATGATCATTTAAAATCTAGGTCAGGGTGAGAAATGAACTTGGGCTCACAGATTGTTAAAGCTGAGGGGAAACTTCAAAACGATCTACTTTTCTGTCAAAGACGAGAGAGTTAAAGGTGAGGAAGCCGAGGTCAGAGAGGGGCAGCCGCCAGCCGGAGGTGGCCCAGCGAGTCCAATGGCAGCTGCAGACCTGCAGCTTTCAGTCTTTCACAGCCTGACTCTCAGCCTGCGAGGTGACGGCAGGGGGAGGTCATTGAAAAAAACACACACAACTCAACCGGCCAAAAATGTCTGTTTTCATAAATGAAACTGCATATCTTTTGGGCTGGTGGGGAGACCCGAAACTACGGAATAAGCATGAGTCTCGCCCTGGCCGGTTTGGCTCACTGGATAGAGCGTCGGCCTGGGGACTGAAGAGTCCCGGGTTCAATTCCGGTCAAGGGTGTGTACCTTGGTTGCGGGCACATCCCCAGTAGGGGGTGTGCAGGAGGTAGCTGATTGATGCTTCTTTCTCATCGATGTTTCTAACTCTCTATCCCTCTCCCTTCCACTCTGTAAAAAGTCAATAAAATATATTAAAAAAAAAGAGAATGAGTCTCATCCTGAAGCAATGGTTAGACCTTCATAGAAGGATATATTGGAATCTCTGAAAAAGAAGGGAGATTCTTATGCTAATAGTGAAGGGCATGTGTTAAAAAGAATTTGGAAACACATATATAATTACATATTGTTTTTGTGATTAATCACTATGCTTTAATTATGTTCAATTTGTAACAATGAAATCGGGGGTCACCACAACATGAGGAACTGTATTAAAGGGTCGCGGCATTAGGAAGGTTGAAAACCACTGTTCTAAACCGACTTCCTGCTTCAAGCGGGTTCCCTCCTCCACTCTTCACCTCTCATGCTCCTCTAACGTTGCACCCCCAATGCAAAGAGAGCTAGCCCTGCGCCCAGGGCAGAAAGGCATCTTTTCCTTTTATTTGACTTCGAAAGATGAATAAGCGAATGATCTGTTTGCATTACATTTTCAATTATTCCATTCTCCTCCCTGGTTGAAGCAGCCAGTGTTTCCAGGAGCCCATTGTTCGCCAGGCGCTCTTGATCAGCTGCCTTGGTTACAAGGATGGCCCCTTGCTCTCAGTCAACAAGCTGTGCTGAGCGCACCTAGTGCCTGCCGGCCACTGGGCCACACGGATGATTCAGTGATCAGCAAAGGGCACTGGCCCTGTCCTTGAGAGTGTCCAGGCTGCCCTCTAGGAAATGATGTCTTTTCAGCGACAGGGCAGGCACGCTCAGGATGAGATGGGCACGGTGCCGGAGCTGGCAGGAGCTTATGGTGAAATTTTCAGGGATTTTGTGAGCTGGTAGTTAAGGACAGCCACTATTAAAAATTAAATAATATGAACTTACAATAAAATAAATTACAAAGGTGATACACACTTCAAACTCATCATTTCCTAATTACTTTATAATGTTTTACTATGCTCTTGAGGTTATTTTTATCTATAGGTGGAAATGCTGCATAATGTTGCCCTGCTGGGCACTTCCCAGCTCTGGGCTCAGCCATTGCATTGGTAGTCTGGCATTGGTCATGGTGGGAGTATTTACATCATGGAAATCAGAAAATGTTATGAACTAGGGCTTTTTCTTTTTCCTGGAGAGCTGGTTATTAAACATATATTAACACACCGCTGCATACAACTGACATAGTAAGAGGTAGAGGAACCAAGTGAGTAATTAAGAATAGTTATAGGGGGTGGCTCTGAATTGGTCTTTAAATGCTACTAGTAAGTAGAGAGAGAGATGAGGGAGGGTAAGGGTGAGGCAATTATGTCTACACTGTTGTCTAGCTTACACAATTCGCCTATTCAATCATTTTTAGTATAGTCACAGAGTTGTGCAACCATCACCACAATAAACTTTAGAACATTTTCATCATTCCAGAAAGAAAACCCTGGACCCACTAGCAGTCACTCCCTCTCCCCTCTCCCTCACTCCCTCCCCTTCCCCTCCAAGTCCTAGGCAACCACTAATCTACTTTTTTGCCTCCATAGACGTAAGGCTGTTTTTTAAAGCTAACACAGGAACCAGAAATTGCATGAGATAATCTTGGAGAGTGCTTCATGGTTTGCATGCTCTGCACCAGTCCAGCAATTTATCCAATTGTCCCAGTGTGAGTTCGGTAAAATTGCTTGCTGACCCATCCTCTCCCGGTGGGCCAACTGGTTCCCCTGGGAAAGATCAGAGAGGGAAAATTCATACAGGTGAGCTCTAGCCCCAGGCTGAAGGTGCAAGCTACAATCTTGGTGGTTGAGCAATTCAGAGGAACGAGCCAGTGGTCTGGCCCCAGGAGATTCCAAGGGCAGAGTAGTCTCTCTGCAGAACTGCTGTGATGAGTCCCCAGGCATTTCTGAGAAAGCCCAGACTCTGTACAGCTGTACAAACTGCTCCATCGTTGACTCGGTGGCCCGGGAGGAGTAGAGAAAAAGTCACTCTCCCAACAATGCATCGTCCCACCGGTTCAGTTGGCTACTTAGGCTATATAACTTGAGGGCTTGATGGAGACTCAAAAATATGTTCTTCTATCTCAAAATATGCCTCCCACCAGCCCATAATAGCACCTGAAACCCCCGTCATAGAGCTTCTGAGTTACACCGTTATCCCCGAGGCCACAGGTGAGATTCTCGTGAGGGGGGCTTGGATGGAAGGGGCACTGGCACCGTAGACAGAGGACTCAAGTTAGAGTCTCCGGTCAGCAAGATTTCCCCTTGGGAAACAGGTCTTGGAGGGAGGGTGAGGGTGAGGCCATTATGTCTACACTGTTGTCTAGCGTACAGTGAGATGCTGGAGAAGCGAGGCGTGGAGTGACATGGTGAGCAGTAGTGATAGTTTTAGATCATGATGGTAAGAGGATGCCTTTTGGGAAAAGGAGGGACCAGATTAGAAGCTGGAGAGGGCGGGTGGACCAATGGAGAGTACACTGAAGCGGGTAGAAAGGAGAGGGCCCCAGCATCCGAGGGAAATCTGGGGCACCAGTTGCTCTCCCTCATTTGCATAGTCTTCATTTCTCTCTCCCATCCCACACCGCAAATAATTGCAAGTTTTTGTTCCTCGCCTTTGTTCTCCAGCTGCCACATTTCTGAACTGAATAAAGCACCTCTTTTGAAACCCACAGAAGAAATTGATTGAGCTGTGTGTATTTTTTAAAAGACATTTGACTTCATTAGGAGAAAAGCACTCCCTTGCAAAAGAAAGAACACGGAGTGCATCTAACACGAGTCACTTTGCTGCACCCGCAAAGCTGTAGCGGGAAGCACGCTCCCCATGTGCCTCGTTAGGCCGGGGGTGGCGGGTGGCAGGGCAAGATAACAAGCAGGGGGCAGACATATAGAGCGAGCCCTGTGAGGATCCTGAGAACGAGCCCTCCCCCCTCCTTGTGCTCCCCAGGAAACAGGATTTCCCAACCATTTCTTGGCAGCTCTTCAGGCAGGGGCAGATTCATTTCTTAGCAATAACCACTGTTTTCGTGATACTGTGGGAAGCAGTTCTAGAAGGCAGGGCCGCCGAGGAATGGCATCTGCTCTGCTGCCTCCGAGAAGAAAAGCGAGCTGTGTGTCTGGCCCACCTTCGGGGCCCACGTCATTGGCAGAAGAACTGGAGGGGGAGTTGTCACGGGTGCCATCTCAGAAGGGGAGGAGATGGCCAGGTTTCATGGGACCAGGAGAGGTGACGGGCGAGTGCACACCTTCTATGCCCATGGCTTCATTACAGTTTGGGGTGGGTCCTTTCACAGAATTATATGTCCTTCACCTTGATGCCCGCATGGGCCAGATGGTAACCCAGTCCAGCGAGGTCACAGCTTGGCCGCTCGCTCCGAGCCTGAGAGGTTCTGAGCTCTCCCATTTGTGTCTGCAGGCTCCTAATGCTCTTTCTGAACTGTCACCCCTCCCCGGCACCCCGCTCCTGGGATCCTGTTTCCACATGGGCTGTTGTTGCTATTTTTGTTTTTTTTCTTCTTGTGGTAAAATACACATAACATAAAAGTGTACAGTTCAATGGCATTAAGTATATGCACAATATTGTGCCACCTCCAGCACTGTCTAGTTCCAGAACTTTTCATCTCTCACAATGAAAACCTTACATATTGAGCAGTCACTCAGGCGCCCTCCCCCACCCAACCCCCCAGTCTCACTGCTCCCGGCATCTACTAATCTGCTCTCTCTCTCTCTGGATCTGCCTCTTCTGGACATTTCATATGAATGGAATCACACAACCTGCGGCCTTTCGTGCCTGGCTTCTTTCATTTAGTGTAATGCCTCAGGGTTCATCCGTGTTACGTCATGGGTCAGTCCTTCGTTCCTTTTCACCTCTGAATGATATCCCACCGCATTTTATCTGTTGTTGTTCTTCTGCATCTCATCTACCCACATGTAGGGCTCGTCCCCTTCCTCCATTTCCACAATGACCCCCCCTCACCATTTCCCCGTAGACATAATAATATTCCACAGCTGCTGTGAAGGTCAAACCACGCACGATAGGTACAGTGACCCAAAGCGCCTAGCAGTTACAGCGCAGTGCCATATTATTAATAGTAATAGTGTGAGTAGGTGAATTCCTCCGAATCCCTTTCCTGTTGTATCCATCCGTTTGTTTCACAACATATTCTAAATGCAACCCGGGCTTGATAGCAGCAGAGAGAAGATGTTTGGATGAGGTACTTGCCAGGATTCTGTTGAATGTGTACTCCAGTGGGTCCCAGTCTGTGCAGCCACAGCGAGCAGTTCCTGACCCACATCCGCAGCAAGGCCTCCAGTGGCTGCTCTGACTCTCCCGCACACACAGCCCGACTGTTTCTCAGACGGGTGTAGTTGTTGTTGGAATGAATGAAAGACAAGTCATGCAAATCCTTCTTTCATCTCGTGTCTTCCCAAGGCAGCCACACTCAGAGTACTACTCATCTCTTAGGGAGGTCTTCATGTTTGAGATGATTGGAAACCACTGGCCCACAGCAAAACTAACGGGAACCAAAGCATTTCACCTCACGAGGGACATCAAACCATTAGCCAGTTTATTGACCACCTGCTATGAGTTTGGTACTATCCTAAGAATCACAGTGGGGGCTATGAAGAAGCAAAAGGGTAGTTTCTGTCCTGGATACTCTGAGAAGAACAGACGCACAGGCGAGCTTAATAGTAATGTGTCCATGTGACAGCAACTGTTAAAGTCATTCATATGGAAAAGAAATGAAATCCATGTGGGCTGAAGCCCTCAGGAAAGGCTTCAAGGAAGAGTCAGCTTGGAGGAGAGGCGGGCTTTGTAAGGGGCCGGGGCTCCAGGCGGCTAGAGACAGGAGTGAGTAAGGAGACTACGAGTCTGGGGTTTGATTTGACAAGCATGGTCAATTTCCATAGGTACGAGGTCAGAGGACAGAGCACCAGAGTTGCAAGGGTGATTGATGGGCAGTCAAAAGCCATTGAAATTTTGGAGCAGCAGAGGGTTAAATGAAAGGCTTATCTCAGGAAGCTCAGCCTGGCTGGGGCAGGAGAGCCTGCAGCCAGGGATGGGTTCAGGGGACTCAGGGACATTTATTCCAGGCTACAGCCATTACAGGGACTCCGCCAGGGATGGCACAGGGGTCTGTACTCGCTGTGGTCTCCTATGACAGCACCTGGGTGCCCTTGCCCTCTGAACCAACCACCTTCTACACTGGACATGCATATTGCCCAGACAGGCCTTGGACCTTTGCCCAGTTGCATTATTTCCAGGTTCAGGAAAGGCCTACGCCTTCTGGGAATGGGCAAGTGGACTGGAAATTTGCCAAGCCGGTTTTATGGATGTCTTTCCACACTCAACACTCCTTCCAAGAAATGGCCCTTCACGCGGTACAGTCCACTGGCCACACCTCCCTCCCAGTCTTCTTGAGGGCAAAGGTAGAAGACTGAGAGGCCGGATGTTTAGAGAAGCCAGAGTAACTGGTGGATTTACACCTGAGGATGCGGCCTCTGGGGCAACCCTGACTAGTCGCCGACAGCTCACAGGAAGTGACCCTGGAGGACGGGACCATCGCCACTCTCATTCCCCGGGATTCTGATGAGGACAGCATAGAGGAGATGGCCTGGCTCCACAGAAGGCGTGGGCATCCCCCTCAGTACCTCCTCCTCCCACCTGTCCCGACAGCTGACCTCAGCGACCTCACATGGCACCAGATGTGGCTGCAGGGCTGAGTCCTTAACCCCAGGGCCCCCTGTGGACATCCCAAAGCTCCTGCCAGTGGCTCCCAGTTTCCCAACTAGGGCAGTCCTCCCCCAGAGCCTCGGCAGGAGACACCGCCCAACCCTCAGGAAGTCCTCGCCCTCAGCTCAGCTGAGGAGGGATGCTCATGGTCAAGGCAACTGGCAGGAAAGGTTTCAAGGTCACGGTCAGGAGGCAGCAACATCTGAAACTAGAGCAGAGCTGGTGGGGACAGCATTGTCATTCCACAGGTTCCCTCCCTCTGCTTCTCTGGTTGGGGAAACTGAGGTCCTGAGAGAGTAAGTGGTCCTCGCCGAGGCCCACCGCTAGGATGGAACCAGTCTAGTTCGTCATCTGTGGGGTTTCCCCCAGGGGAACCCCATGAAGTTTTGGAACAAGCCTGGAAGGAGGCATTGTCCTCTCTATGGTGCAGTGAAGGAGTGGTTGCGGGGAGGGGAGGAGGAGAAGCTACCTGAGCACACGGTCTGTGGCTGCCGGGAAACACCCACGCCATCAGGCATTCCCGCCATCTTCAAGGCCCCGCCTGCTCCACCTTCCTGCTGGATGACTGATTTGCCCCGTCTATTAGCAGGTTCTGAGGAGGGCGACAGAGCCATCCCAGGTTATACCTGCTGTCCCAGAGTAATTCTTTCATTCTAAAAATGTCCTGTTTTGGACAATAAATTACTGGGTCCCCCTAGTTATGAGGGGCAGGCTTGCATAAAGCAGGCAACACCGCCTACGCACAGGGAGGATTTTATTGTCAGACGCACAGGGCAGTCCAACCCTGTGGGAACCAGGGTCTCAGCCCCGCAGGGCCCTCCCTGTCTCTCCTCTCGGCCTCTTTCCGCTCTGTGCTCTGTGGCTTCAGCTGCCCTTTCTCTGACCATCACCCTTTTCTTCACGACAGAGCTGCCACCAGCTCCTGAGCTGCACATCCGACAGCTCCCCTCCGGCGGAGGGACCCTGGCTTTGTCACTCACAAACCCTGAAAGACCCTAAGGAAGGGACTCACGGCCCCATCGGGGCAGAGCCTCGCACTCTCTAGGGAACCCGTGAGAGGATGGAGGGAGGGGCAGGTTTTAGAAGGGTGAAGGGTGTAGAACAGACAGGCCCTTCCGTGTCCAACTCAGTCAACCCCAGCAGTGACGGAGTGACCCCCGCGGCATTTCTCTGACAGCTGGTGGTTATGTGTGTCACAGGGAGGAGAGATGTCATTCATCCTGGGGTGGCGCGGGGAGCCGGCCTTGGAGCAGCACAGTGAGGGGGCTGCCTTGCTTGGGAGGGCGGGGCTCCTGAGTAAAGATGCTGGTTCCCAGAATGCCCATGGGCTGTGCGTGTGCGTGTGTGTGTGTGTGTGTGTGTGTGTGTGCTTGTGTGTGTGTGTGTGTCTTCACAGGACCCGAGGTGCTGGGAGGCAGGCCCTCTGTGGCCTGTAGCATGCCCTGCTGGGGGTGACCCATGGAAAGAGGCCTCTTCTTCCCCCGCCCCCCTCTCTCCATGATCACAGTCCCCACCTCCTTCAGGGAAGTGCTTTCGAGTTCTGCCCCAGGCTCCCGCGTGTCCGCAGAGGCACTACCAGCTGCAGCAGCAGCAGGAACAGTGGAGAACACAAGCCTCCGGGGGCCCCTGGGCTTTCCTGGCTTTCCTCTGCAGAGGCAGACACACCAGGACTGCCCCTCAGGGCCAAGCAGGGCCCCCGGGATATGGGGCTTATGGTGGGAGAAGGAGGTTCCCCGAGAAGGGAAGAAATGCCTTCGCAACACTGAAACTTCGCGGGGCAGGGAGCTCAGGGCATTCAGACTGTCACCTGAAGGGCCCCCTCCCACGCACACGAGAGGTGAAGTGAAGCCTGTGCTTCAAATGGTTATTTCACTTTCATGTGTCTTTTGCTGTAACTTCCTAGAGGGAAGGGACCCTGTTTTCTAGGTTATTGGAACCCCAGAGTTGGGAACAGTGCCTGGCACCTACCCTGAACTGTCAGTAATTATTTGCAGTTCCCAGCAGGATCCTGTTCTCCCTGGCTTCCGGCTCGCCTCCTCTGCCTGGAACATCTTCCTCTGGCCCGTTGCCTGCCTAACTCCTCCTCGTCCTTAGGGACCCCACTCAGCTGTCCCCTACCCAAGACACCTCCTCCCACCCCCGGCGGGTTACAGGCTCCTCTCCTGAGCTGTCTTGAGGCACTGATCACACTGCACTGCTGTGGCTGGTGGTAGGTCTATCTCCCCCCCACACCCAGGAAGGCTGCTTCGGGAGGGCAGCACACTTGCTGGCACACAGTAGGCAATCAATAAATGCTTTCTAAGCGGACCAAAGATGATTCTGTAAGCAATGCCTGATTCTAGGCGTAGCTCAGATGAATATGACATTGGCCGAATCCCTTGAACTTCTCTGGGGCTTGACTTTCTCAATCTGTGACAAGGACACTTGGTGACCAAATCCATTCAAGCATGTCAAACTCGTGGCCAGCAGGCCGCATGCCTCGTTTAAATAACTGAGTTTGACATGCTTGGTTTACATCAACTCTGTAGCAAATTGCTAGACTCCCTCTGTGCTTTGGACTTTCAAAGGTGGGGCCTGTGTACTGTAGCCACCTGGAGGTACAGCCCTGTTTTGGACCCTGGGATCAGTCCTGCCCTTGGTCAGGGGGAATTTAAGGTTCTTTATTTTTAAACATTTACGGAGTATTGTGGACTGAATGTTGGTGCATCCCCCGAATTTATACACTGGAGATGGGGCTTTGGGGAAGTAATTATGTTTAGATGTGCTCATGTGGATGGGGCCCTGGTCCGATTGGATTAGTGTCCTTATCAAAAGGGACAGACACCAGAGAGCCTGCTACCTCTCCACCCTGTGGGGACACAGAGAGGAGAAAGCAGCCACTACAAGCCAGGAAGAGAGCCCTCACCTAAACCCAATTGTGCCAGCACCCAGACCTTGGACTTGCAGCTGTTAGAACTGAGAGAAAAGCGATGTTACTTAAGCCAGTCTATGGTGGTGTGCTATGGCAGCCCAAGCTGATTAGGATGCTGAGTGCCTTGCCCTGAGGGGCGCCCAGTCTGCTGGGGGAATCTGAACAAGTATATGACCCATCAGAGCTGTGGTCACGGTGCTATGGGGCGTAGGGAGGGCACAGTTAGCTCTGCTGGAAGGGGAAAATACGTGGGTGGGCATTGTAGGAGCGGCCTTTAAACCAGCCCGTGAAGAGGAGCTGGCGTTTCCCAAGCAGAGATCAGGAGGGAGGATCTGCATGCGGGAAAGCATGAAGGGCGAGGTTTCACGACCTACTTAGGAGAAAGAACGATCAATAGCTCTCTTAACTTTAAAACCACATCCTAGCCTTCCTGATAACCACAAAACCCCAGGCCCTCCCTTCACAATATTTGACACACAAAATTAAATGTGAGTGCAGAATAAAGCAAAGCTAGTGAGAGAAGCATTGCTTTGCTTTGCTTCCAATCTGCACATCCTTCCAACCCCCCAATTCTAATGTACTGCCCTGGGGTACCCCTCTCTGCTACCATACTGGGAATCAGTCCATTGGTTTGCGTGGAGGGGCAGGAATATTAATAGGAAAGCAGCACGGGAGATTCAGGAGGAACACGTGGTGGCAGATGGGATAGAGATTGGAGCAGATAGAGCGGTAGGAACATTGTAATCATTGTAGGGGCCAAACATTAGTGCTGGGGGTTAGTGAGGATGGATTAGAGATGGATGATGGAGGAAAGAACTATTAAAGCTTGGGACTCAATGGGTGTGGGGCAGGCAGGAGTGCAGGGCTTTGGCCCAGCTGCACCACTCATTCATTCCACAATAGGCACTGCTAGTGTCACGGTGTGCCAGAGACTGTGGTAAGTAGGGGGATACAGCAAACACAGCGCAGGGAAGCCCCCTGTTTCCCTGGAGTTTGCATTCTAGAAGGGGGAAGATGGGCCACAAACAAGCAAATAAGAGCATGAACAAGATCATTTTAGATAGCGGTCCATGCCAGGAAGACAATAAAGTTGGTTGATGAGATAGAGAGTGATAGGGGTGGGGTGGGGCAGGGTAGAAGGAGGCCTGGGGGTCAAGGAAGTGACTCTAAGACGCGGCAGCTCAGCTGACATGTGAACGATGCTTCAGCGGTGAGCCATGGGACGATCTGGAGGCAGACATCTAAGACCCCAAGGCAGGAACCCATATTTCTCACATACTATTCAAAAATTACAGCAAAACATTGTTGGCATCCTTGTTCTCAAGTTGGCATAGAAGCAAGGAGACAGCTCTATTCCCCAGGAAGGAACTCCGAGGAGCACATTGTCTTACTCCTTCTACTATTTTTCAATTACAGTTTACATTCAGTATCATTTTATATTAATTTCAGGTGTACAGCATAGAGGTCAGGCAATCACATACTTTACAACGTGTTCCCCCTGATATTTCCAGTACCCACCTGGCACCACACAGAGTTATCACAATATTATTGACTCTATTCCCTATGCTGTGCTTTACGTCCTATGACTATTGTGTAACTAGCAATTTGAACTTCTTAATTCCGTCACCTTTTTCACTCAGCCTCCCCTGCCCCTCTGACAACCCCCAGTCCACTCTCTGTGTCAATGAATGTTTCAGTTTTGTTTATTTTGTTCTTTAGACTCTACATATAAGTGAAATCATATAGTATTTGTCTTTCTCTGACTTATTCTACTGATTGCTCCTTCTACTCTTGCTTGCCCACAGTAAGAACATCTGGACCTGGAGACTCACTCTTTTCTGGGTCTTTCTCTCTTTGTTCTATAGCTGTGAAGTGACCACAACCCTCAAAGTGGTGAAGGTGTAAATGTGCTGAGAGCAGGCCCACAAATAGGGCTCTTTCTGTTCGACTGTTCCCGACATGTAGATTTAGGTTGAAAGTGGGGATTCAGCACACAATGTCTGTGGATCTTTCTGAATAAAAGATGTACAACTTATTAGCAAAGCTAATCAAAGGCCTGTGCTGAGGATGATGAAGCCTGTACTGAACATGAACTTCATTGAGGTCCCCAGGTCCATGACACATAAAAAAACATAGAAGAAAAAAATACTAGAAGAAAATATTCCACAATAGCAGCAGAAGGTGTCCCTAAATGGTTATTTCCCCCCATTTCGTTATTATTTCTCTGGACTCTCCAGTTTTCTTCAGAAGACATATAATACTTGAAGACCGAAACCCGAAACCCAAAAATGTCCCAACCCAAACACTTCGGTGTGGCATGTTTCTTGCTCATTTGGGGCTGCCACATCCTCCAGGGTACAAAGCTATCTTCTCTTCTAACAACTGCTACTTTAATCCTAGTTGTGGAGGTTAATCTAGCGTTTTCAAAAAAGAGGTATATGCTTGTTCACAGGAAGACAGACTGACCAATTCAGTGAATGAATGGATGAAAGGACAGAGGGAGAAAAGGACTCAAAGGACCCAGTGGACTGTGGGGGGTGGGGAGGCTTCATTTTCCCCTACTATAGTAATCTCACCATAAAAAAAAAAATGAGGTTCTAACACCACAAGTTTTCATTTTCAGAATAAAAGCAGACAACCAAATCCCTTCAAAGCAAATGCAGGCCAAGGTTATTAGATTTCTTTTTTTGGAGGGCAACTCAACTGCATACCATTCAAAGTAACTTTTATTGCCATTGATATTGACTTTTAAAAAAAGCAATTAAAGCAATATAGCTTAATTTTTTTTAAGGCTCGCCAATGTTTAATGCACCAGAAAGACACCATAAGCAGATTCTGTTTTTTGCAGGATGCTATTAAAAAGAACTTTATTTTACTCTCCCACCAGTGATTTCCCAACTCCTGTGGGGTCACCCTGACCTGAGACCTAGCACGTGACTCCCCCACTGTGCAACCTCCCGGCTCTGGGCATTTACAGTCCCCAGAATTCCTCGAGCTGTGCTGTGCCTTTTTGTTTTGGCTCTCATTGCTCATGCCTGGAATGCCCTCTCCACCCCTTGCCCATGCCTACTCATCTCTCAATACTTAACCCAAGTGAACGTACCTCTGTGAAGTTTCTCTGAGCCCTCACCTCCATGCCCCCATGGGTTTGAGCGTTCTTCCATGTTCACCTCCCTCAGCTTCTGAACAGGCTCCTCTCAGAACTCCCAACACACTATTGCACACACTTGTTTTCATGCCTGTCTCCCTGGCCCAGCCACGGGCTTCTTAAGTGCAGGTTTATCTGTGGTTCGTCTTTATAGCCCCTGGTAACCCTGGCGCACAGAGAGGGCTCAGGAAAGTCTGTTGAATGAATGGGAAAACTAACCACCGGGCCAATGCCGACTGCTCCTTTGCTGGTAGCAAGAACTGACTTGGGAGAAGATATTATAAGGCACATTTGGTCAGGAAAAAGGGGCAGCCCTCACTCCATTCCCTCTTCTCCATTCCCACGGTCAGCCAGCTCCAAAGTCAGGCCATCCTATTTCTGAGAACCAATGAATTGTCTCCTAACTAGCCCCTCTGCCACCTGCCTCTGTGCCCTGACAAGTCACCCTACTCACCCATGGTCTGTCCCATGCACACTCCAGGGGTGTGGAGAGCGGCTACAGTGTTTGGACAGGTTCAAGCCTGGGACTGGCGAGAGGACATGATCGTCTCATGGCAAAGCCACGTGTAAGTCCCAGCACAATTAGAGCCAAAGGCTATCGTTGTAAGCTTGACCCTATGGTCCGAACCTGTGGTCCCACCTGGCTAAGTGATATTGGCTGCGGGAGGCGCAGCAAGTAAACAAAGCTTGATCAGGTGCATGTAATTGAGCAGATTCGAAACCCACGAGAATGTTGTAAACATCTTGACCATGCCCTTATGGAATCTGGCTATAAAATAAAGACTCAGCTTGCAGGCCATGGCAATGTCTCTCCATCAGAGAGGGCAGTGTCCCACCCAGACCCAGCTTCCTTCTCTTGTCTGTCTTTTCTTAATCCTTCACCGCCCCCTCTCAGGCTCACGGAACCTGGCTGTGCTGGTGCGGCACATATGGTGCCCAATGTGGGGCTGAGTATGGGGAACGGGGGCCTGAGTTCAGGTTCACCCATGGCTGTGCCGGCTCAGCACACAGGAGTGATTTGAAATACATGAGGATGCCAAAAGAAAAGCTTAGGAGTTTCATTATCATCCCTAATTTTAAATTCTTATTTGCTGTGTATGAATTACAATGTTCATACCATTTTTAACAACTCTTATTTAGCACTTACTATGTATCAGGGATTGTTCTAAGCACTTTACATATATTCACCAATTTAATTCCACAACAACCCAATAAAATAGATAATATTATTACCCCCATCTAGAGAAACAGGGTTAGAAAATTTGTCCAATGTCATAAAGCTTGTAAGTGGCAGGTCTGGGATTTGAACTCGGGCAGTCTGACTTCATAGCTCTCACTATATTCATAGCCCTAACTATGCTGCTTATAACATTAGTGCAGTGTACAATAGACTGTGTATTACGTAATATGTATACACTAGAGGCCAGTGCATAAAATTCATGCACTGGGGGGCGGAGGGTCCCTCAGCCCAGCCTGTGCCCTCTTGAAGTCCAGGAGCCCTCAGCAGTCGGACATCCTTAGCGCTGCCGTGGAGGCAAGAGAGGCTCCTGCCACCACTGCTGCACTCGCTAGCTGTGAGCCTGGCTCAGGGCTTCTGGTTGAGCAGCACTCCCCCTGTGGGAGCTCATTGACCACCAGGGGGTAACTCCTGCATTGAGCATCTGCCCCCTAGTGGTCAGTGCATGTCATAGCAACTGGTCGTTCCACAGTTCAGTTGATTTGCATATTAGCCTTTATTATATAGGATAGGATATGCATGCCCAGACTTTTGTTGCCAAGAGTGCACAAAATTATACTCCATGACATTTTTCAATTGCTAACTATGACAAGGGGTAACAAAATTTTTCTCTAAAGGGCCACAAGGCAAAATGAAGGCTATTATATAGATACTCACATAATAAGAGAGAAAACAAAGTTTCACAAATTTTATTGATGAAATAAAAATATAATAATCATAACTGAATATAATATTTTGTCATATCTGTCTACTAATGAGAAGAATGGAATTCCTTCCAATGGGAAATAGAACAGTTTCACTTAAGTGGAGCTCAGTTAGTTTTCCCTATCATCTGATCAACTGTGATTGTTTTTCTGTAAAAATCTTTAACTTGTGGTCTCAAAACAGTGAGCAGATTTGGCCTGAGGCCATAGCTTGCTGACACCTGGGCTCTGCCATTAGTCTCAAACTCCTCCCCAATACAGTCCCAAATACCTTCCCAGCTTTGATCACTGCTGCTCCCCTGATGAATATTTTTAAAAATCCAACTCGATTACTGGCGTTCCTTGGACATTCTCTGGTCTTTTCTTGAAAGTCCTCATTGTCCAATAGAACAAAGCGAAGTCAAGAAGATCTGGGTTCTATCACTTCAAAACTCTATGCCTTTGGGCAAGTGATTTAACCTCTTTGTGCCTCAGTTTCCCCCTCTCTATGTAACCTGGTTTTCAAGCTTCAACCTGCTATGGGCAAAGATGGAGCCACCAGTTTCCCAGATGCTTGTCCCACCTTCTCCTACAGTGCCCTTGGTCCCAGTCAAAGACTTCTGGGGCTCCCACCCAAACAAGCCCATGCCTGCTGGACACCACCATTGTCCAGTTGTCACTGATACCCTGGGCCAAAACCCACCCATGACACCAGAGAAGTTCAGTCGATCCTCTTGGATGATGGGGGAGAGAGGTTGCTTTGTCCTGTCTCTACTTCATTGTTGCGGGCGGGCGGGGGTGGGGGAGGGGGTCAGGGGGGAGCATCAGAGGAATACTACTTGTGGCCCAATATTTAAGAGAATTTCTGGTAAAATAATCCTTTCCATGTCAGCCCCCAACCCACAAAATTCAGAGAGGAGATTCCTGGGGCCTGAGCCAAGAGAAGGCTCAAAGGCCCAGCCAGGAGACTAATGCGGGAACCATCCTGCTTTTCTGAGGACCATGACATTTTTATCAAGGAAATCTCTGTGCCTGGCTGAGATGCTTCTTCTCCTAGGATATCCCTCCCAAAGGCTTTTTAGCCCCTCCATAAACAGTCCTCTGCTGAGCTTAGCCAACCCATTCACTTGGATTTGAGGTAAGACCTCCCCCATCCCCCATTACATTTCCAGGGTCAAGAGTCAGAGCAATGACTCGATTGCAACTTCCTTGTGCGTTAAATGACAGCTTAGAACAAGCATACAGAACCCTGCTTCCCTTGATGCATACAGCTGAGTTCTACCTGGATCTTTCATTCCAAGTTCTGGTGACCTGGTTCTTCTCACTCAGGATGACATGGCTCGAGGAGGCAGAGACCCCATATGCACCGATGACTTCTAGGGTTTTTCCCAGGTGCAAGCGTGCACAGATTATGCAGGGTCTGTGGCATCCGCTTCCTCTAGAAGGCTGCCAGATGTGTCTGTCTGATGCAAACGGCCCCACCTCTTCGGCTCCAGACCTCACCTGTTGGGAGGTGGCAGATGCTCACCAGCACTGCACAGCTGTGCTGCCTTATTTCAAGTCTTGCTTCCGTGTGGTCTCAGCGGACCTGGACTGGGCAGAAGTAGAGCTTCCTGGTCTAGTCCCGCAGAATCACATCTGTGTTGTCACCAGCCCCCAGTGGGAACCACTGTGCAAATATACTTTTAATGGCTGCCCAGTCCTTATCATAAAACCTATGGTTTATTTAACCACTCCCCTGTTGTTAAGCAAATGTCACTTTCCAATTATTTGCTTTTATAAAAATTGCTGCAGTGAACATATTTGTACATGCATCTTTGTGCCACTCCATGTGAAATGTACACAATCATGATGAAACTGAATGACACAGCAGACACTGCCTGAGTAGCAGGTAATCTCCCAGCCAAAGGAAATGTAGACGTTCCTGGTCTTCTGATAGTTGAGTTGAATTGGAACTCAGTGTGGCCTTGTCGCCACAGCTAAGTCAGTTTCCCAAAAGACTGTAAGGGGTGAGAGGATTCTCTTGGAGGAGACCAGCACTTCGAGGAGTTCCTGAAAGCTAAGGAGGACCCAGCCCCTCTGGACGTGCTGTCGTGTGGATACAGGAGTCGGCATATTTCACGGACTTCCGATGACAAGCTCCCTTTCTTTTCCAATGTATCTTGTTGTTTTAGGTGTCTGGTTATTTAAATAGATTTTTAACAAAATAACATAAACGGCAGACCAGTGCTTCAGGTGGGATGACATCAGCCCTGCAATGACTGGGGATTTCAGCACAGAGTAACCTTGGGGTATTTCTGAGGGTCGTTCCCTGTCCCCACCTTGTACAATCCAAACACATCCTTCATTCCTCCAACTGAGGCAACGGTTCGTTTGCTGTCACCATACCACCACCTTGCCCATTATCGCACTGATTCTCGGAACAATACTCTGAAGTACAAACAGCTATTTTTATGATCCCAGTTTTATAGATGGAGACGTTCAGGTACAATGATGTTAAATGGTTTCTGGTCCATATCCCAGCCTCCAGGCAGGCCTATGGCTAAAAGCTGTCCTTTGTCACCAGAGTATGCAAACATAGCATAGTAGCTTTTCAGGGACCACTCCTCAGAAATCCTGATCTTAGCCGCCCTCTTCACCCTCTTCAATACCTATAGTATGCATGAGTCCTTTTTTTTTTGAAGGGAGAGGGAGAGAGAGATAGAAACATTAATGATGAGAGAGAAGCATTGATTGGCTGCCTCCTGCATGCCCCACACTGGGGATCGAGCCCACAACCCAGGCATATGCCCTGACCGGAAATCAAACCGTGATCTCCTGGTTCCTAGGTTGATGCTCAACCACTGAACCATGGGGGGCCGGGCTGCACGAGAGTCCTTTAGATGAACTCTTGGCTCTGTCATCCCAAAGGAGGAAGATTTCTTTAAATAAAATGACTAAAGAGAAAAAAGGGAGAGAAACTAGATAGCTTAGGATGTAAGAGACGCAGGGGGCCAAATGTTGAGAGAAGTTGGAAATGATCACCAGACCCACCTCCCAGGGTGTCGGGGCTCAAAGAAGACAAAACCCTTGGTTGGCCTTAACCCAGGTTTCTGTGATTGCCCAGCGGGTCCTGCCATGGCTTTCACTTTCTATCCCTCCACAGACTTGTTTCAGGTTCTCTCTTCCATAGGCCACGTTTGGTCCCGGCAGCTGGCCTAGAGCCAGGGTTGAACTTGAATTATCTGCCAATATTCTACAACAGCATTATTCAGCACTGAAGGCCACACAACTCTACACAGAAAGGGTCCATTGAGTGGTAAACACAGAATTTGACAAAAACACTCATCTAGTCACATAATCTGATTTTTTTAGAACATCAAAGATGAAGAAAGCAATTGAAAAACTTCCAATTAAAAAAAAAAGTCATCTATAAGGGAATGCAAATAATAATGAAAATTAAACAGACATCTCATTGGCAAGACTGGATGGAAGAAGGCAATAGGGTAATGTATTCTGTAGGAAAATGATTTTCAACCTATAATGTCACACTCAGCCCAACCGTCATCCGAGTGTGAGTATAGAATAAAGACCTTTGGGGACAAATAGGACTTAGAAAATGGACTTCTCACATGCCATTTCTTAAAAATGTGCAGCAGCAAAACAAAGGCATCATTTAAGAACTAGGGGCCTTGGCCAGGTGGCTCAGCTGGTTGGAGCATCATCCCAATAGGCCAAGGTTTCAGGTTCGATCCCTGGTCAGGGTACACACATGAAACAACCAATGAATGCATAAATACGTGGAACAACAAATCAATGTCTCTTTCTCCCTTCCTCTCTCTCTAAAATCAATATTTTTTTTTAAAAAAAGAAGAAGTAGGAAGGCCTGGATCTTTGGAATTGACCCAGAAAAGCCATAAAGGGAAACCCCATCATGTCAGCTCTATGGCAGGAGGATGGGGAGTCTCAGGGAATTTTTTTTTTTTGGGGGGGGGGGGGAGAAGGGGCTTAAAAACTCTGAAGAATACCTGATGGGATGAAGAAACTGGGGGAGAGGGGGAAGGGATGAGCTATGATAAAGAAAAAAAGCAACAAGATAAAAGGCAAATAGAAAATCCAAGTTGTAGCATTAAAGGAAGAACAAGGTTTATAAACATTTTGTCTCTTGAGAGAACAGTACATTCAGAGTCACAACAATGTAAATGCTGTTTAAGGGCCTTCCTGTTCTTTTTTTTTCTTTCAAGCTGAAGGTTTACTTAAAATGTAAAAGAAATGGTTCTTGAAAAATGCTGACGAATAAAGCAAAAGGACACAGCGCTGTCTTCCTACTCAGCCTAGCCAAGCGCAGTCTGTAAGGGCCGGCAGGCTTCGCAGCAGTGCGGTGGCAGGTGATCTGTGCCCAGGCTCTGTGGGTGATCTGTGCCCAGCGTTAGGTCTCAGTTCTGGGTTGACACCTTTCCTGAACAAGAACCAGGTCTCCTGCTCCTTGGCCACAGCCAAATCCCTGGGGCCCAAAGTTCCTTGCGGAGCATCCTTTCCAATAGATGTCACTTTCCTCCTCAGCAGAGCTGTTGATTCAGGACTCTTCCCACACCGGGCACACGGGAAGCGGTTTCCGTGCCAGGGCTTTCCTGCTCCAATGATCTTCTCGCAGCGCACACGGAATCCCCACCGCGGGAACACCCCTCAGCACCTCGTATTTCTGAGCAAACTGAGACGCGTCTGGATGTGTTGTGGGCCCGTGAGATGGATGGAACACCCTCGCGCTGGACGCCCAGCCCCTCGCCCCCGTCCGCGTTGAGGGTGCCAGGGCCCTTTCCAGCGATTTCCATTTTTTTTAAGGACCCGTCTACAGAAGAGTTAACGATGATTTAAAAAAGAATGTAAATTCCGAGCCTCAAAATTGCATACGGCAGCAGCTGGAGGCAGATGCGGAAGGGAGGTTAGGGATGCTGCTGCATTCGTCTTAGAAAGCGAGCAGTCAAGAGACGCTGCTTAGCAGATGGGAAAGAAGTAAAGGCGTATCAACGCAGCACCGGCAACCTGAGGTGATGCCACTGTAATGTAGACAGTGCAGAGCGGATGCTGGTGAAATGAGCTTTATCCTCATTTATCACATAGAGGAAGACAGATAAGGTATAAAACTAATCAATCAATAGCGATAGGAGTATATTATTGAAAGATATAGAGATGACACCAGAATATCTAATATCTAGAGTTAAAATGATTGTTTCTGAGGAATCAGACTGGGAGAAAGTGGAGGTGGGGAGGGGGTATTTCACTACTTTTATCTACTCACCCTTCCACTGAGTTGCTTTCCTATCCTCTATCCTGCCCTTTCCCAACCCGCCCCTTCCTCCCCTTCATCTCTAGCTTTCTGGGCCCAGCTTGTCTATTTATTCATTTAAAATCTATTTTTTTTTAAAATATATTTTTGCCCTGGCTGGTTTGGCTCAGTGGATAGAGCGCCGGCCTGCAGACTGAATGGTCCTGGGTTGGATTCTGGTCAAGGGCACATGTCGGGTTGCAGGCTTGATGCCCAGCAGGGGGCGTGCAGGAGGCAGCCGATAGGTGATTCCCTTTCATCATTGAAGTTTCTATTTCTCTCTCCCTCTCCCTTCCTCTCTGAAATCAATAAAAATACTTTTTTTAAAAAAATAAAGTGCTCATGTGGTTAGGCCTACCCAGATCATCTCCCAATCTCAAAGTCAACTAATTAATGACTTTAATTACATGTAAAACCCTTTCTATCATGTGATATAACATTACCACAGCAGTAGCACCTGGGAAGAAAGATCATGCAGGCCATTTTATTGTTCTACCACATTCCTCAGGCACATGACTACTATTTTTATGTATCTGTTTTATGATAAAAATAACAGAAAAGTATGCAGAGGAATTTTTTTTAAAACATGACCATAACCTCACTTGCCAGAAACAGCTACCAACATTTGGAATATAGCATCTCAACAGGTCCTTGTGCATAGAAACAGAGTAGAAGGCTCAATGGACAACGGTGGGGTTTTACTCTGCAAATTACTTTTCAGTGAAATGATTAAAATGAATTCTTATAGAAAACGTAACTGAAGTAAAACAGAAGAAGCCGAACTTCAGTTAAATGTTTCTCTACCACAAAAAGTACCCCCTTAAAAAAATAATATAAAAACTGTCGAGAAGTTGGAATCAGGCTTGCATTAAAAAGCTACATTTTATTAGTTAGAGTGATTGTGTCTCTGACATTAAAGATGAGTAAATTCACAAGTCCTCCTACTGCCCTGCCCCCTCCCTTCTCAATTTTTGTTGGGAATGTAATTACTTTTACAGGGCAAGGGTTTGTGATATTTACATGTTGTTCTTAAACGATAAATCCCACGGTTGTTTAGTTTTAATTCTGTATTTAAAACAATTCAAAGCTCATCTTCAGAATTTTAAAAAAATTCCTCAATTCTCCTTTTGATTCGGATTTATCCGGACTTCAGTATAAAGAATTTTTTTTTCAAGAATGTGCAAACCCTGAGTTCTTTTTGTGCTTGCCAATGACTGCCAAGAGCCTTCACACTTACGGGACAACTGGGTACAGTATACAATTAGTGAGTCACGCCTTCCTGCTCTTAACTTTTGTAGACCTTGCTTCCTTGTCACTTTCTTATCTGGCAGACTTTATTATTGATACTCGAGCAAATTTCACCTTGACACCGAGTGTGCTTTCTACCTGCTGACTCAAGTCTTCCTTCCAGTTACGTTTCTTCTGTTGTCCCCTCTGTTCCGGCAGCTTCTTCAGGAACGGCGTTTTTCATATCTTGGATCTCCCTGGTCTGTTTTCCACAACGATCACATTTTTGTAATTGTTAACATTTCTTTGTTCTTAGCATTGTTCCACATGTTTTCCCTTGTGTTCATCCCACTTGGGGCTTAGCAGCGTTCCTTTCTTGTGCTCTGCCTCTCCGTTTTATCCTCTCTTGTTGCTGTCATTCCTTATTTGTACCCCTGAATCTACTCTTAGAGATTTTTTTTTTTTTTTAAAGAGAGATCATTTTAAAATTTCTCCGGTGAGGTGGAGAATTCTTTGTTAAGGAACAGCATGGGAGGGGTGAAGGAAGGACGTTGAGGCACTTGGCAGCTTTATATTGTTTCCAAATCTGCTCATTTCCTTTCCATGAGACTGTCCCTGAGGTGCTCAGGTTCTGGCACCCGGGAAGCTGCTGAGGCCCCCGGCGAGGCCCTCTCATCCAGACTCTTTGGGTTATAACCTAGCAGTTGCCTCTCTAACCCTTTCACCTACTCATCTCCAGTGGATGCCTTTGGTTTGGAAGCCAGGCCATAGTCAATAGAAATAACTAACCATCAGCCTGGTTTCTCCTTGATGTTGGCCTTCCCCGCTATCATCCCAGCTCTTTGCGAGAATACTTTTCCCTGCAGGATCCTTGGATCTTGTAACTCTACATTTGGGAACCACTCCTTTGATTTTACCTCTTCTGCATATCACCTCTATTATAATTAATATTCTTCTCTGAATCAATTCCCAATGCTTACTTACTTAAAAAGGAAAAGCCAAGCCCTAACTGGTTTGGCTCAGTGGATGGAGCGTCAGCCTGGAGACTCAAGGGTCCCAGGTTTGATTGCGGTCAAGGGCATGTACCTTGGTTGTGGGCACATCCCCAGTAGGAAGTGTGCAGGAGGCAGCTGATCGATGTTTCTCTCTCATCGATGTTTCTAACTCTCTATCCCTCTCCCTTCCTCTCTGTAAAAAATCAATAAAATATATTAAAAAAATTAAAAAAGGAAAAGGAAAAGCCAGAATCACTTGGTATAAATAGGAAGTAACTATTAAAATCAATGCAATGAAAACAAAACAATGATCCTAGGTTCTAGCTAGATACAGTTGTCTGCTGGAAGCTGAGTCTGAGGTCTGTATTTTCCTGGTTAGAAAGAGAGATAAGTGCACATCAGAGGTAAGTTAGAGACCACTGGCACCAAACCAAGACTTTCTCCTTGATGTAGTCACAAATGAAAGAGAACCCGGAATGAATCACTTTTTCATTATGCTACAGTTTCAGCAACTGTCTGTGTAACACCTAAACTTCTCCCCTGTCCTCCTCGCCTTTGGGAAACCCCGCTACAATCCACGGATCAATCCAAGGGACGGTGACACTAACTTCCAAGGAAATATGTTTTCTGCTCAAGACTAGAGGCAGTGCATGTTAGCTCTCAGCTTTTCACCAATTTCAGTACAGACTTTACAGTATTTAGCAGGCATACTTCATGTTTGTGGTCTGAGGTTTTGCGAGTTTCCTTGTTTCATTAAAAATGGGACTTTTTCTGTGTTTCTGCTTCGTTTTGTTTTTCGTTGCTTCCGGAAGATTTTGGGGTGGAGGGGTGGGGAGGCAGGGAATAAAAATGTCTCTACTATCTTTATCTGAACGTATTTGTGATATGCATGCCTCTATAGTCTCTCCCAGGTCCACCCGGCCAGATCCTAGACTGGATCTTTCCACACAGCTCAGTGCTCTGACTCCGCCCCATTCGGAGGGTTGCTAAGTTTTGTAGGTATTCTCTGGAATAAGGGAAAACAGGGGAGGGGGGACAGGGGGGGAGTGCGGGGGGGGGGGGGAGGGGTAAGGGGTGAGAAAATGCCTAAATGCTGCTGCCCTTCTCCCCACCACAGAATTTCCTTCCTGTTTGTGAATTCAAGGTGTGTGTGTGTGTGCCTTCCCAACATCCTTTTTGGGAAGAGCGGCAATATGTTAACTTCAACAGTGGATGGATGTCTTCCAAGAACATGAGCTTCACACTCCCTAACGGCTGGTCTCCGAAGCCTGCAGCATGTTCTTAACCTTCCTGGATCTATATCGCACGGGGAAGGGCCTCGCAAGGTCAGAAACAGGATCAAGATGTTGATAATGTTGTTTTTGACTTTTTGCGAGAAGTTCTTTCTTATCTGACTATACATCTGAGCCAGTTAAGGGGGGGCAGGGAGGAGGTGTGATGTGGCGAGTCTCTGACGTTCCTTCATTCTTATAACTCCAAAGGCGAGGAGCTTCTCGCTCACCATGTTGCATGACCAATGAGTTCATTAAGTCCTAAAGGCTCACACGACGAGGCCCTCCCCCACTTTGCTTCAGCCCTCCCCTCCCTGCCAAGGATCCATGAAGCCACACAGCACGGTGCCATAGACACAGGCCCCCAAGATAAAGGGGTGAGCAGGGTGCCCTACTCTGGCACCAGGCACCAGCAGGCCTGGCAAAAGGCAGTTTCTAAAGGGAACAAACGTATATTTTCGAGCTTTTTTTCTCTATTACTCTTCCTGGCCTCAGCAGAAACCTGACTTTCTCTGGGCATTTCACGGACAGAGCGGCCCTCCCTACTTGCCCATCTCTCAGGGCAGGGGGGACGAGTGAGGTTTTCCTCAATTCCAGCAACTACATCGGACCACTGTCCATTTCTTGCCCCTTTAAAAACTCTTCCTCCTTCGACTCCAAGCCATGCTTGCATATCACCATCTGATCAGTTAAGCTCCCACTCATTTTACTTGGTGTGTTCAGCACCCAATTTATATTTTCTCTTCCTACCCGATCCTGCATCATCATTACCTCTGCAAAGCTGCTGTTGTTTCAAAACTCCAGTTTGCTCCTACTTCCCATCCTCTCCTCTATTGATTGTACATGAGAGTTGCAACAAAACTGGTTCCACATTATAATCACGCGGGGAACTAAAAAAAAAAATCCCCAAGTCCAGGCCCCGCCCCAGACCAATTAAGTCCCCCTTTCCAGGGTGGGAGTTTTGTTTTTGTTTTACAGTATCCCAGGTGACTCCAGTGCGCAGCCCGGGCTGCCAACTGCTGTTCCACTCATTTATGTTAATAAGCTCCTCCGGCTCCTGGACGCCAGCCTGTTCTCGCAGGCTAGCAGTTTTTTCTTGGCTTCACTGCCTGCTCACCCAGCTTGGGCCCCAGGTCACTCCCTGCAAGGAGGGTGCTGCCCCACTGCTTGTCTCCAACCCTGAGGGGGAATGTAAGTTGCAAGAGGAAGACTTTTCACTCTCCTGGTTCAGGCTTTCTAACTCCACCTGGGCCCCCAGTGCTAGTCAGCAATTCTCCAAGCTGGCTCACTACGTGCATTTCTTTTCCTCAGTGGCTGCTCCAAACTGTTCCCAAACCCATCTCCTCCCATCTCTCAGCACAGGACTTGCGTCCCTGAAATAAACTCTCTGCTACACGTGTGCACATCTGAGTGTTTTTAACTATCTACAGATAGGATCGGCTCATAGGACTCATTCCTGCTTTACTGAGATTACACCCTAAATTGGCTCCCCTTTTTACACCTACTCTTCAAATGTAGGTTTCCAACTCTCTCATTCATTCATTGATTCAACAAACATTTACTGAAAGCCCTCTTCGGGCTAGCGCCTATTCTAAATGTCAGGGATGCCGGTATGAGATGGCCAAGATATTCTTGTCTACAAGCTGATTCATGCCTGCCTCCAGCCCTTCCTCTCTCTCTCCTTCCTTGGTGAAGGCCTTGGGGCCTCCTCCCATCAAAGGCAAACCTCTCAGCCAGCTCACAGTGGAAGAGTCTAAGGAGCCATGACAACTAAATATGATGTAGGATGCTGGATTGCAACCTGGTGCAGAGAAAGAACATGGTTACGTTCCAATAAAACTTTATGGACATTGAAATGTAAATTTCACACGTCACAGTATACTCTTCTTCTTTTAATTCTTTTGAACAATTTAGACATATAAAAATCAATTTTTTATGGAAAAGTGGTGAAATCTATAGAGTCTGAAGTTTATTTAATAGTATTGCACCAATGTTAATTTCTCAGTTTTTGGTGACTGAACTATGGTATATAACATACTAATATTAGAGCAAGCTCAGTGGAGGTTGTGTAAAATCCTGTACTGTTTTTGAAACTCTTCTGAAATTTTAAAATTATTTGAAAATAAAAAGTAAATTAAAAAAGATTCCCTGGATCTCTACAGTTGGGCCCTTCCTTCTCTATTTTTCCTTCAGAGGCAAACTCCTTGAAAAATCTGTTCACGCACACTGTTTCTATTTCACTTCCCGTTTGCTCCACCCAAACCACCTTGGATATTGTCACCGGTGGCACCCAAGTTGGCAAATTCATAGATTCTTTCCAGACCTCATCTTATGTGACCTCTCAGGGCATGTGACATAGCCAACCACTCCCTCCTTCTTGAAAAACATTGGCTTCCAAGGTACAAAAACTCTACAGGTTTTCCTCCTACATCTCTGGCTTCACCCTCTCATTCCAACATCTCAATTTTGAAATTTCTTAAGACTTGAGTCTTGGGCTCCTCTTCTTCCTTCTGCTCATTCTCTCCCCAGGTAATCTTATTCATACCTCTGGCCTCAAGTATCATCTCTAGGTCAATGATTCTTAAAGTTATATTTCTAAGCTAGACCCCTCTGTAGTTCTCAAGACTCAATGCTACACTTTTCTGCAGTTCTCAAGTACTGAGGCAGGCAAAGAGCCTATTGTATTTTAGGGATTAACAGAATGGCAAAAGGGTCATAACACAGAAAGCATGAGTTGAGGTGTGGGAGGCAGGCAAATACCCAGTCACGAAGTGTGTGGTAGGACTTATATTTAATATCCACAGAGCTATTTAATATTGGCATTGGACATTTTGAATTTAAACTTTTGATATTCTCTGATATATGCTTTTACTTAAATGTACCCCTATCCTCTTCCATCTACCCAATTCTTCATGCTAGAAACTTGGTGTCATTTCAGACACCCCTTTTTCCCTTACCCAACAAATCCAATAATTCATGAAGTCCAAATACAGGGTATTTTGACAATCTAAAACAATATATACACACTTTGAACAATGATTAATTCCAATGTTTCTTTCTTTTCAGATTTAACCCATTGGAGTTAATAATTATTCAAAGTATATATACATTTTTTGGGACATCCTGTATATACTAGAAACATTCCATTTCTTTCTATATCTACTATACAGGTTATCATCTGTTTTTCAGACTACAGTGATAATCTCCCATCTGGTCTCCCTATAGTCCCTCTTGCTCCCTCCAGCTCACTAACCACTAACCACAGTGACCTTTTGAAAATACTATCCCAATTATATCATTCCCCTGTTTAAATTCCTTCCATTGCTTTTGACTTCACATAGGAAAAACTCCAAAAATACAAGTCCTACCACACACTTTGTGACTGGATATTTGCCTGCCTCTCACACCTCAACTCTTGCTTTCTGTGTTATGAACCTATTGTCATTCTCTCAACCCTAAAATACAGTAAATAGACTCTTTGCCTGTCTCAGTACTTTGCATCTGCATCGTCCTAGAATTTTCTCTCCTCAAAAATTCACTTGTGAAATCACCAGGATAGCTCAATTATGCTTTAGTAGCAAACAACCCCAACATGGCAGTAGCTTATGCCTAATAAGATTTATTTATTGCTCACATGACAGTAGGTCTCATGTAGGTCAGGGTGTCTCTTCTTCAAATGGAGACCCAGAGGTTCAGAGTTCTTCTAAATTGTGTCACCCCCACACTCAATATGTGGCCTTTGCAATGCTGTGGGAAGAGAAGAAAGTGTGGGTGATTATGCACCGGGTTTTCTTTGCCAGGCCTAGAAATGGCACACATCACATCGGCCCACACCCCATTGGCCAGATCACAATCACGTGACTCTAGCTCAGCCGTGGGCAAACTACTGCCTGCAGGCCGGATCCGGCCCGTTTGAAATGAATAAAACTAAAAAAAAAAAAAAAAGACCGTACCCTTTTATGTAATGATATTTACTTTGAATTTATATTAGTTCACACAAACACTCCATCCATGCTTTTTTTCCGGCCCTCCGGTCCAGTTTAAGAACCCATTGTGGCCCTCGAGTCAAAAAGTTTGCCCACCCCTGCTCTAGCTTAACTGTAAAGGGAAAAAAAAAATCATATTTCTCCTGTGTGTCCAGGAAGAGGAAATGAGATTGGTGAGCATCAGGCCAGTCTCTGCCACATCCTGGTTAAAACCTACTCATCTTTAAGAATCAGTTTAAATAGTACTTCCTTATAAAGATCTTCAAGCTCCTCTGACCTAAATTAGGACCCTGATAAATTCTATTGTAGCACCCTATAATTTTTCTTTACAGCATGACCACAATGGAAAGTTTATATTTCCTTATGTAATGACTTAGGATATCTGTCAATTCCTAGAGCTCTATGCGTGCAAGGATTGCATGTTTTGCTCCCGCTGTGCCTCTGGCATCTACCACAGTACCTGGTATATAATTGGTGTAAAAGTGATTCAGTGAACAAATGAATAATTGTACAACCTCATCCCCTAGCTACAGATAGCACACTACTTGTGGAGGAGAAAGACAAATAAGTAGCCAGTCATGCTTTTAGTGCAGTGATTTTTCAACTGGTGTGCCACAAGAATTTCACAAACATCCAATACCTGACTATTTAGTGAGGGCCACGGCCCTCTGTCCCCTTAGACTGTCAAATAGAAAAATGACAACAGCCAATACCAACAATAGCCATTTGTTTGAATGAATAAAAAATATACCTATTTTTTGTCAGATTGGCAAAAAATATATATTTTTTGGTGTGCTGCAGAATTTTAGTAATTAGTTTATGTGGGCCATGAGATGACAAAGGTTGAAAATCGCTGGTTTAATGGGATAAATGTTTCAGATGGATAAACCCAGGAAGCTGAGGGCAACTTGAAGGGGCTGGAAGGCTTCTCTGCTTAATCTTCCCTGGTGATCTAACCCTGGAGTCTGCAAACTATGGCCTGTGGCTAAATCTGGTTTACTGCCTGTTTGTTTTTTAATGGCTCCTGGTAAAGAGCTAAGAATAGTTTTTATATTTTTAAATGGTTGAACAGAATAAGAATATATTATGACACGTGAAAATTATGTGAAATGCAATTTCAATGTCCATAAATCAAGTTTTATTGGAACACAGCCGTATCCATTAGTTGACTACTTTCAATAGCAGAGTTGAGTAGTTGTGAAAGAGACCACATAGTTAGCAAACCTAAAATCTTTACTGTTAGGTCCTTTACAGAAAAACATTGTTGACTTCTGATCTAATCCATGCTTAGTTTAAAAGTACACTTCTATGTGAATGATGTCCGAGTATCCATCTTTAATTCTCTCCTTTGTCCACTCTCAGGTCCACTGCCAGAAATTAGGCCCCACAAATTCTATTCCTGCAACAGTATTCTCACCCTGCTATCTTTCTCCTTCTCCCTCCAGTCCATCCTTCTCAATGTTTTAAATGGTTGAAACATTTAAACTAAATAAAATATGCATTGCTTAGCATGGTAGTCAACGTCCTCCACACCTTACCTTTTCAGTTGTATCTTTTCCATCATACTCCATCAGCCTTATCGTTCACGTACCTTCAGGTTTATGCTCATGTGGAGAGCGGCTACAGTGTTTGGACAGGTTCAAGCCTTGGACTAATGAGAGGGCACAGTCCTTTCATGGCAAAGCCATGTGCAAGTCCCAGCTTGGAGGGCAAAGCCCCCCCAGCACAATGATAGCCAAAGGCTATAGTTGTAAACTTGAACCTATGGTCCGAACCTGTGGTCCCACCTGGCTCAGTGATGTGGACTGATAGATTTTCAGGTGCATGTAATTGAGTAGATTCAAAACCCATGAGAATGTTGTAAACATCTTGACTAGGCCTTTATTTTGCCAGTGCAGTGGTCGGCAAACTCATTAGTCAACAGAGCCAAATAACAACAATACAACGATTGAAATTTTTTTTGAGAGCCAAATTTTTAAAACTTAAACTATATAGGTAGGTACATTCAACTTTAAATTCATGGTTTTCGTCTTCCATTTTTCTTTGCTTCTTCTTTGTAGCCATCTCAAACAGGGCACCTAAAAAATGTTTCATTTTATAATAATAAAGCCACCAACACAAAAAAATCACAATTTTTAAATTGACGACAAAAATACCTGTAGGATTTGCAGCTGGTTGGAAAAATACAGGTAACTTTATGCTTCGAGTAGGTACTTTGTCACCCGCACTCTATTTGCGGATGTGACTAGCACTAACCACTGCACGACGAGACTGCTGACTGACTGGCTCACTCAACTCGAGCATGAATCTCTCGCGCCTCTCCAGAGCTGCATATCCCGCCGCCCGCCTGCGCCACACCGACCCACACCCCCCACTTCTTCTAACGCCACTTCTTCAAAATAACTCACCCAGGGCGAAAACTGACTTCTGCGCATGGGCCACGAAGTTTCAATTGCACTGTACGTGTGCGCCCGCATGTGGTATTTTGTGGAAGAGCCACACTCAAGGGGCCAAAGAGCCACATGTGGCTCAAGAGCCGCGGTTTGCCGACCACTGGCCTAGTGGAATCTGGCTATAAAATAAAGGCACGGCTTGCAGTCTGTGGTGCTGTTGCTAGCTCTCCATCAGAAAGGACAGCGTCTCACCCAGACCCAGCTTTTTTCTCTCTTTTCTCAATCCTTCACCGCCCCCTCTCAGGCTCACTGAACCTGGCTGTGCTGGCTTGGCACATATGGAGCCCAACGTAGGGCTGAGTATGCCATGGCTGTGCCGGCTCGCCACATGCTCACAGTTACCATTTCTATGAAATGTCCGCTTCTGGTATTTCCATCATTCCCATCCTTTAAATTGGTTATCTCAAATGCCTCATAGCCCTAAAAGCCTTCCTCAGCATCTCCACTGAGAATAATTACTGCCATCAGTTTGGTTCTCTAACAGTTTGTATGACTGTTTTATTTCAAATTCTGCCATAAAGCTTCCTGGGTATATACATAGATTATCTGTTTTTCACATATTCTATTGAAAGCTGCTTGGGGAGAGGAGTTATATTCTATTTTATTAACCTCTGCATCCTCTAGACTCTAGTACCTGTCTCCTACAAAATGGAAATGTCTGTCTTTTGCAAAAGTCCTCATCTAGAGCTGGGGAAGGCTTTTTGCCAAGAACTCCCTGTATGTAAGCACAAAATCCACTTCACTTGTTTAGGGTTCCCTACTGCGAGTAACACCTTCTTAAGAAACGCTGTCTTCCCGCTGATCACACACCAGTGCGGAGTACCCAGGACCCTAGGTTCTTCCTGCGAACACGTGCAGGAGAAGCACTACCCTCCAGGCACGTCGGCCCACAGTGATTGGCGGACCAAACGTTCCAATCAGCCTTCCCGCCTCTTTCAGCAACAGCCAATCACACACCCCGAGCGCCTCCTGACTACTAGACACTGTTTACTAACAGATAGAAGCTGGGGAGTGGGGGCGTGACCGTTCTGGGGAGGTCAGAGGAGGGAAGGGAGGGTCCTGGCTGCGCGTGCGCACCGGGGGGAATAGGCGGGGCAAACTCTCGGATCGCACCAATCGGAGTAGTCGCGCTCCTGCCTCTGCTGCCTCCCCGCCGAGCAACAACAATTCGAGGAGCGGGGCGGGGCGGGTGCTGAGGCATCACAGCGGGTTGCCCAATGGGAGCCGCCGTCCAGAGATGCGCGCGCCTCGGGCCCAATAAGCGCTGGCGGCTCGAAGGGCTCCGGTACCTTGCTGGCTGTGGGCAGGGCGGCTGGCAGGAGGAGGCGGGGAGCACGGGGCGGGTAGGTTGCGCGGTACTAGCGGTGCCAGCTGGAGAGGGGGGAGGAGGCGGAGGAGCGAGCCGTGCGGCCAGAGCGGGAAAGAGACTCCGCCGTGCGTCCGAGTTCTGGAGCCGCCGCGCCCGCCCCGGCTCCGGGGACTGCAGCGGGAGCCGTGCGGGGCCGGGCGTCCGCTGCCTCCCGCGTCCCCTCGGAGAAGTCTGCGGGATCCGACCGGGAGAAGATGGAGGAGGAGAGCGGCAGCGGCGGCGGCGGCGCCGCGGGCACCGGCGGGGACGGCGGCGCCGCGGGAGAGCGGCTCCTCACTGTCAAGCACGAGCTGCGGACGGGTGAGCGACCCCGCCCTCTGCCGGCCTGGTCCCGCGCGGGGGCGCGCCCGGAGGGCTCGCGGGGCCGGGGGGCGCGGGGCTGGGGCGGGGCCTCGCGGGCGGGGCGGGAGCCGCGGGGGGTCCCGGGAGGTCGGGGCGCGCCCGGAGGGTGAGGTCCGAAAGTTTTCCGAGAGGAGCCGGGGACAGAGCGGCTGGCGCCGGACGGCGGGGCCCGCGGGGCGGCAGCTCACTGCCTGTTGGCGCTGGTCTGCGAGGATGCCTCCGGGCCCCTGGCCCCGCACAGGTGACACAGCTGTCGCGGCATCCCGTGTGGGGGGAAAGGTGCGCCTTGCTCCTCAGGTGCGGGGTGAGCGGTGCTTTGTGTTGGAGCGTGGCTCCTCCACGCCGCTGCTTTGCAGGGGGTGGTCCCGGGGGTTGGGGAGGGGGGGGGGACAGGGGTTGTGGGATCGTCCCCGGAAGGTGCTGGGGTCCTGGACCAGGTAAGAGGGTGGCTCTTCGTGAGTGCAGTCTCCAGGGAGATCGAGAGGGGTCGCGGGCTGCAGGGACTGCGTGCTTTTATTTGCAACGGTCATGAAATACTAGACTTGGCCTGGAATTGCCTTCAAAGGTCTCTTGACATGAAGGCTCTGTCAATGGAAAGCTGGAGTCAAAAGCGACGCCCTAGCCGGCGTGAGCTCTTCTGCCCCAACGTTTGAGATCACTAGCGTTGTCCCAAGCTTTGCACTTACGTTACTGTATTCGTTGTGTGGGTCCCGGTTGTTCATTTTAGGAAATGCTTATTTGGACGAAGCAGCAAGTTTTGATTTTATATTTGTGGAGCCCAGTCTCGTAATTAGATATTTTTTTTTTGCATTTCTGAACAGGTACTACTGTAATGAGTTCACTATTACTATTAAATGTTGATGCGGACGTTTATAAAGGTTTTTGATTCAGCCTCGTGGGCATATCAGGATATTCTTTTATTGTGTAGACACTGCTCACATGGCAGGTTTCACCTTGTTGCTGTTTGGAACGGATTTTAAAGTTAGATCTGTCACAGTTCTCTTAGTTTCTGTTATTTCTAATTTGATGGCCAGTCAGCCTTCCTTCCAGCGTGTGCCAGTGTGGTGACTTAATTTAAGAGGATGTCAAATGGATGCTTACTTATACATAATTTTTTTGTGACTTTATGTATCTTGAGCCAGTTACTCTATAGTCTATTTGAGTTCCTAACATAACCTGTGTAGGTTTGGTTGGTTTGATTTTTCTCTCTGGATTTAATAGACAGCTGATGTTTTCAGATGGCGATTAAAGTATTCATTCAGTAAGCATTTGTTCAAAATTAATATCTGATTTGTGCCAGGCTCAGTGTCATGTGTTTTCTAGTGTGAAGATTTTGAATTTCTTTTTCTTGCCTTACATAACAATTTGCTGATTTTTATATGTAGGATTGCTCTGTACAGCAAAAGCTACTTGAAGTCATATGCTCCTCAGCCATTGACCGTGGCACAACAAGCAGCTTTTTGCTAAATGACCAAAGAGCAACCTACTTGTTATTAGTAGTCAACCAACTGCTCCGTTTCTGGGTTTTGCAAACAATGCTAGTTTTGTAGAAAACAATGAGTACTGCTTTATTTCCCTTTCTCTACTGTGTGAATCATCAGCTCTAAGTTTGCATTTCAGAAATTTTTCTGATGGATGGTGAGATTATACTGAATTCATTAGTGCTGTTAACTGTCAACGGAAATGAAAAATTCATTTTGATTTCTTGCTGAACATTGGAACAACTGACCGGATATAGTGGTCAAAAACACTGTTAAAATATGACTTGAAAAATTCACTCGTCGTCAGCCAACTGTGCTCCTGTTGGCACATGATGCTACGTAGGCACCAAAGTAATCTGATCTGACAGTGGTCCCTTGCTTCTCAAAATGTGGACGAGTATATAGCCATATCAAGCAGCAGGTGGTGATTGCCCATTTGTGCCCCCAAACTGTGTTGTGTGCCACAGGATGAATGAAAAGGCAATAAAAGTCACATGCAAGGACATGGAAATTGTTTCAGTTTTGTAGCCCGAAGTAGCAGAGTATACCTGGATGTGGAATTGGAAGACTTCACTCTAAATTTCAGCTCTGCCGCTTACTCGCTATGCAGCCTTCGACAAGTCTCTTCACTCTTTCAGACTCACTTCTCTCATCTACAAGATGTGAAACTTGAATAAGACCCCGTTGGAAAAGTGCTAAATGGGTTGCTTGGCACATATTAAGCGCTGAGGAGATGTTGGTTGAATAGAAATCTGAAAATCACTCCATACAGTATCTTTTCTTTAAGTGTGTGAATTAATTCAGTGTAACTTGGAAAACAAATTACTCATTTGGTGCTCAGGCTGTGTCACATTGCCAGGCTATCATCTTTTTCTGTACATGTCTTCTGGAGTAGAGTGTGAACTCCACATAATCCCTGCTGCTGTTTAGCAGCCTATGCATAACTCTTTAATAACATCTAACACACATGCTGTATAATCAATTTATTTGTCTCTGCTATACTGTAAGGTCTTTGAGACCTTGTTCTTTGATCATATCCCATGTCAATTTTCAGCCCCTTGCATATGGTAAGTATGCATTTGTCGAATGAATTCATTGAATGGATGAAAAGCCAGGACTAAGTCTAAGTATTCCCAGTACCTTGGATATATTAGCTGGTTGATAAATTGATGAAAGTGACTACAAAAGCTGAAGAATGAAAAGTAAGGAATTGGTTAGACCAGTTAAACGTGCGTTTCTTGAGCAGTTTGTTTTCTAGACTAGATGGTACTGATGATACCAAAAATGACTAAGAACATGTTTTGCTCTCTGATTTTAGGGGAGGAGACCATGTAAACCAGTAAATAGAATACATTATCTATAATAGTAAAAGCGTAATATGCTAATTAGACCAGACATCCAAACGACCTTCTGGACCTCATTCTGGACGGAGCCGCAGTGGCAGAGGCCGAGGCAGAGGTGGTTGGGGCGATCAGGCAGGCAGGCAAGTAGTTAGGGGCTATGAGGCAGGCAGGCGAGTGGTTAGGGGTGATCCAGCAGGCAGGCAGGCGATCAGTTAGGAGCCAGCGGTCCTAGATTGCGAGAGGGATCCCGGATTACCAGAGGGTGGAGACCGGGCTGAGGGACTCCCTCTACCCCCCCATGCACAAATTTCGTTCACCAGGCCTCTAGTAAGTATAGTAAGTATAATAATAAAGGATTATACAGAGTATAAAGGCAGCAAAGAAGAGGTAAGGACTTTTTAGGCTTCAAATAATCAAATCTAACTCTTGCACAATAGCAACAAAAAGGGGGTATTATTAGAAGGATGCTGGGTTATCTTACTTATTCATTTTTTCAATAAATATTTTATTGTCCTAGCTGGTTTGGCTCAGTGGGTAGGGAGTTGGCCTGCAGACTGAAGGGTCCCGGGTTCTATTCAGGTCAAAGGCACATACCTCGGCTGCAGGCTCCGTCCCAGCCCAGGCCCTGGTCAGGGCTCGTGCAGGAGGCAACCGATCGATGTGCTTCTCTCACATCAATATTTCTCTCTCTTACATGCTCTCTAAAAATCAATGGAAAAATGTCCTCAGGTGAGAACTTGAAAAAATAGTAATAAAAAAATAAAATATATAAAAAATAAAATTTTATTACCGCTTATGTCTTGAGTGCGGTTTTAGATGGTAGTTTAAAAGACAGATATGGCCTTCCACAGATATGTTCTTCCCACTGGAGAGACAGGGTTCCCACTGGAACCAGAGACTTATCTACTCCCTCCATCTTGAACCTTTGTCTCTAAATGATGACTTTATTCTGCAGTCTCACTTTTCTCACCTGGGAAAGAACATGGCTGCAGACAGACCCCAAGTTTTACATCTCACAGCTTCAGATACTGGAGAGACACTGCCTTTTACTTAGGTTCAGATATTAAAAATCTCAGGGATGGAGTTTATTGGCCTGGTTCTGGTCAGGTACCCTATATTCTGGATTATTCAGCTAAGGCAAGGGAATGGGATCAAGTTCTACTAACATGAAGCTACTACAATAAACATGTGCATAGGGTGAAACTAAACCCTTAGAAGAGGAAGGGTTGCTGGGAAAACATTTCCTTAGGTGTCTATTATTAGGAGAGAGCTTAACACCAAGGAGAGGGTTAATAAAGGGGTATTCGTTATCTATTGCTGTGTAACAAATTACCACCAACAACATGATTTCTGTGGGTCAGGACTTGAGGAGTTGCTTAGCTTGATAATTCTGACTCAGGGTTTCATGTGGTTGTAGTCCAGGTGTTTGCCAGGACTGAAGTCACCTGTAGGCATATGAAGGAGCTGGAGGTTCCTCTTCTAAGACAGATCGCTTGTGTGTAGTTTAGTTTCTTGCCACGTGGACCTCCCCATATGATGGCTTGAATGTCCTCATGATATTAGAGCTAGTTCCCCCAGAACAAGTGATTGAAGACAGAGCAAGGTGGAAGCCACAATGTTTTTTTATGTTAGCTTTTTTTGAGATATCATCTATATATATAAAAGCCTAAGCGACCAAATGACCGAATGACCGGTCTCTCTGACACATGCTGACCACCAGGAGGCAGACGCTCAATGCAGGAGCTTCCCCTTGGTGATCAGTGTGCTCCCACAGCCAACCTCCCTCGGCCCCTCCTCCCAGCCAGCCAACCTCCTTCTGCCTTGGTCAGCCCCGATCACCGGCCAGGCTGAGGGACCCTACCTGTGCACAAATTAGTGCACTGGCTCTCTAGTTTACATAACAAAAAAATCTACTTGTTTTGAGTGTACAATCTAGTGAATTTTAGTATATTTATAGTTATACAACCACCACCACAATCTGATTTTAGACCATTTCCATCACTTTAAAAAGAAATGTCTTACCTATTTATATCAGTCACTCCACATTCCTACCACCCATCCCCAGTCTTAGGCAACCGATAATTCTATTTTCTCTATACTATATTTGCCTAGGGACAATATAATGTAATGGAATTTTACAATATGTGGTCTTTACAACTGGCTTCTTTTACTGAACACAGTGTTTTCAAGATTCATCCATGTTGTAGCATGTATCAGCACTACCCTTTTTTAAATTGACAGGTAGTATTCCATTGTATGGCTATACCATATTTTGTTTATCCATTCAGGAGTTGATTGACATTTGGGTTGTTTTTACTTTTGGCTTTTGTGAATAATGCTGCTCCGTACATTTGTGTACAAGTTTTTTTGTGGACCTGTGTTTCCATTTCTCTTGGGTAGATACTAAGAGTAAAATTACTGCATTACATGGTCTGTTTATCTTTATAAGTTTTCCAAGGTAGCTGAACTAGTTTACAGTTCCATAAGTAATGTACAATGGCTGCAATTTCTCCACATCCTTGTCAACACTTGTTACTGTCGGTCTTTTTGCTTATAGCCATCCTAGTAAGTATGAAGGGTATCAATGGTTTTGACTTCTGTTTCCATCGTGACTAATGATGTTGAATATCTTTTCATGTGCTTATGGGCATTTGCATATCTTTGGAGAATTGTCTATTACGATCCTTAGCCTATTTTTCAATTGGTTAATTTGTCTTTATTTATTGAGATGTGAGAGTTCTTTAAGTATTCTACATACAAGTCTCTTATCAGATGTACAAGCTGGAGCCAAAAGTAGGTTTACAGCTGGGAGTACATGAAACACAGAGTTTATTCTTGTATTATTATCTATTATTGTATAATTTTCTGTAGGAACAACTGTAAACCTAATTTTGCCCCACCCTGTTTGTTTTTTAAATATTTGGAATTACTATGGAAATCTTGGTATAGACAAAAGTCAGGAGGAGTGGGGATTTACTTTAAAAGATAATTCTGTTTTACTAAAGGATTCATGATTGAATCCCATTGAAAACAACAGTTACCTGATGCTTTTTAAATATGATTCTACTTATAGCAATTTAATTTATAATTAGCTTTTTAGGAACATAATGATTACCTCATTAAGACACTTTGAGCCCTAGCTGGTTTGGCTCAGTGGATAGAGCGTCAGCCTGCGGACCACAGGGTGCTAGGTTTGATTGCGGTCAAGGGCATGTACCTTGGTGCAGGCTCCTCCCTGGCCTGGGCCCTGGTCAGGGCTTGTGCAGGAGGCAACCAATTGGTGCGTTTCTCTCACATCAGTGTTTCTCTATGTCTTTCCTTCTCTCTTCCACTTTTCCTAAAAATCAAAGGAAAAATATCCTCAGGTGAGGATTAATTAAAAAAACAAAACAAAAAGACACTTTGAAAGATTTTAGTGACAATCTTAGTTATCTGTGAGAACACAATTCTCTTTATTATACAAGCATAAATATATGTATTTGTGTCTTCCTGTGAATATTCTTATAGTACTTTTCCATTTATTCTCACACTTTCCTTGCATGAGAAGAGTAGGCAGAATGTGTGCTCTATCTTTAGTTTTATAGTGTACAGTAAGAAGGTTAAAAATATAAATAGGTTATTGATAGCATCCTAGCTTAATTCCCTAGAGTCTCTAGACCTTAAAGGAAAATCTCTTAACTTTCTACCACAAGTTTTAGAGATTAAGAAAATGATCTATTTGGGCAAAGGAGGTGATATCTCAGCTCTTAACTCAAGGGGGAGTCAAGTATATTTTGTATTTGTAGTCCATAATGGGAAAAAGCTTCTCAGGTGGTGTCTTCTGTTGTATCAGATGCTCTATATTAACCTCTATTGCAATGCAAGGAAGAATCTGAAACCGCAGATTTCTGGAGACATGAGTGGTTTGGTGGGCAGGATTGAAAAAAAAGATGATGCTTGGTGAAAATTTCTCTAGGGAATATCTAACATATTATCATGTGTTGACTGAAGCCTACAATTAAATACACTGTTGAGAGATGTCAATCCTAAAATGCAGTGGGAGGGAGGGGTTTTCATAGTTAGCTCCGTAATGATTTATAGATCTCTTCGTGCCAGCGATTTTCAGCCTTTTTCATCTCATGGCACACATAAACTAATTACTAAAATTCAGTGGCACACTAAAATTTTTACTTTTTGCAGGTCTGACCAAAAAAAAAAGGGTGTAATTTTGACTCATTCACACGGGATGACTATTGTATTGGCTGTTGTCATTTTTTAAATTTGACAACCTAAAGGAAAAGAGGTCAATGTCCCTGACTAAACTGTCAAGTAGTGCATGTTTTACAAATTCTTGCAGCACCCTGCTTGAAAATTGTTGCCCTGTGCACCTCGGAGGTATGAGCCCTCCTACATTCTCAGGGAAAATGAGTAGGGTCTAAAATAGAATTTTGCTCTCATTAAGTTTGTCTTTAGCGATACCCGTCTTCCCTCAGATATAGCCATTCGTCTGAAAATCATATAAGTTCTTGGACTTCATATATTTCTAAAGTGGTAAGTGAGGTGGCTGTCGCACTTTAAAAAAAGAAAATTGAGGAGACATCCTCCCCTGTGACTGCAGGGAAAATAAAGAGGCAAAGTTCCTGATTTTTAAGTCAGTACTTGGTATTGCAGTTATTTTATTTCACACGAGTTTTTGTGTAGGTGTGCTTCTTTTTATATAATCAGTGTGTTCCTGTCAAAAAGTTGTATAAACCAGCGGTTGCCAACCTTTCCGACCTCACGGACCACCGGTGGTCCGTGGACCACCGGTTGGCGACCGCTGCTCCAAAGGTTTTCTTATAAACAATATTTTTGTAGTATAGTAAATTATTTGGAATGCAGAAGGTGACCTTATACTTAAAAAGAATTTATTATTAACTATTGGTTAAAAATATTTTTCGTTAAATTCTCCATTTGTGGCTTTACGCTTTTTTTGTTGTTGTTGTTAATCCTCATTTGAGGATATTTTTTCCATTGCTTTTCAGAGAGGGGAGGGAGGTAGGGAGGGAGGGAGGAAGGGAGGGGAGGGAGAGAGAGAGAGAGAGAAACATCCATGTGAGAGAGACATATCGATTGGTTGCCTCCCTCAGAGAGGCAACCATTGGTTGCAAGGCAGAGAGTGGACCCACAACCAAGGTACATGCCCTTGACCAGTAATTGAACTCACAAACCTTCAGGGCAGTTGGCCGATGCTCTAACCATTTAGCAGCACCTGCCAGGGCGTGTGGCTGTACTCTTATTATTATGTAGATTTGGCCGTATAGTGCTGTTTTCTGACACCATCTTTACAATTTAGGTAGCTTCAAACAGGTAAATGATAAAGTCTTGTGTCTGGATAAAGACACCACCGCCACCGTCAGCAATGTCTAGGTCCAAACCCTGAAACCTGTGAATGTTTCCTTACATCGCAGGGAGACCTTGCCGGTGTGATTCAGCTAAGGATTTTAAGATGAGAAGAGAATCCTGGAATATCTAAGTGGGCCGAATGTAAACTCAGGGAGCTTGTAAGAGGAAGCCAGGAGGGTCAGAATCAGAGAAGGTGATGTGAAGATGGAAGCTGCAAGAGTGAAAGAGTTGTGATGAAAACAGATTGTTGGAGTGTTGCCATTGCTGGAGGGGCCGTGAGCCAAGATACAGGGCAGCCTCCAGCTGAGGAGCGGGTATCCCAGAGTGTCCGGAAGGAACATAGCTCTGCTATCCCCCTGATTTTAGCTCCATATAACCCAGTTTCAGACTTCTGGTCTCCAGAACCATAAGAAAACAAATTTATTTATTTGTTTATTTTATTGATTTCAGGGAGAGAGAGATGGAAACATCAGTGATGAAAGAGAATCGTTGATCAGCTGCTGGAGATCAAGCCCATAACCCGGGCATATGCCCTGACCGGGAATCGAAACATGACCTCCTGGTTCATAGGTCGATGCTCTACCACTGAGCCACGTCGGCTGGGCATAAGAAAACAAACTTAAACCATGATGTTTATGTTAATTGTTTTGTGGCAGCAATAGGCAACTGATACATCTTGATTAAGACTGGATGAGCCAAGAGATAATTTCACCCCAGGCCCTGGTAACTGAATATGATCGCAGTGTAAAGCAGTTAGTTATTTATACCACTGTTTCAGTAGAAAATGGTGACAAGTGTTGCGCTTAGTAGAAGCACAATGCTGTTCTCTCTAAAGGAATCCACGAAGACATTCCTTTCTGACCTTGGTACAAGCCTGAGCTGCTCTTGACCAGCTGTTCTATTTTTCATAGGAAGTCTCTGAAGTGGGTCTTGGAGCAGAACCCTTTTATCAAGTTGGTGGCTAGAAAGCTTCAGATCTCGGGCCTACACCACGTAAAGTTGTGGCTTGGCATGCATCTTGAGCCTCTTCCTGGTACCATTTAATGTCCCTATACTTTTTATTTTTCTTTCTTCCTCCTTTTGTTATGCTTTAGTTAATCTAAGTAATTGGCCTTAAATCTTTTCTGGACCAAGGTAAGGATTAGGTAAATATATAATTAAGTAAATACACATACAAATACCTATGTACGTACCATGGATAATATGAGAAGGTACTTGATTTTCTATCCAGCATTTTGCTTCCTAAGTAAAATCTCTGTCATATGGTGTTTGTGCTATTTTTGTATTTCTCCAAAAATGGAAAAAAGTGAGGTCTCTAATTAATTAATAGCACTTTTGGTTTAAAAAAATACATAATGAAACATCAGTAACATAGAGGCATGCTTTTAAAGAAGCGTTCTAGTGCCACAGAGCTGGCGAGTGCACCAGGGCTGTCCTGGTCATGGCAGTTTTCTACATTAGTGGACTATCCCATCGTTAACTGGAAAATTCAGTCGAGTGAAGCACTCTGTCCTCTAGCCACATCAGTAATCTGGAGTGGAGTTATATATGTCTTTCTAAGAGGAAAAGCTAATTAAAATATGTAATAGATAATGTTTCCCTTCATATCTAAATATGATGCTGCACTAGGAGGACATGAACACCGGATCGTAAAGGTAGATTTGCAATAATCCTTTCCCATGAACTTGCACCTGCTTTTCCTTTAGGTATAAAGGGCATTTGTTTGTCAGGAAACACCATAATTAGGGCTAGATTAGGACAAATCTAATGGGGTCATGCACATATCAAACTCATACTTTTGACCTAATTTTGCCATGTATAAGTTGGGCAAAACAGCCAGTTTTTTTTTTTTTCATCCATTAAAGATTTGTTGAATTCAGGCATCTTGGGTTTTAGCAGGGAGCAAATTAGGCATGGCTTCTACCCTCATTTAATGAAACCTAACAGAAAGACATTACATACATAATCATAGAATCCCCTATGGCAATTGTGATAAACTCTATGAAGAAGATACAGGGTTCTGTGAGTTTCTGACAGGGTGACCTGGCACTCTGAAGCTTCTCTGAAGCAGTAATGTTCACGTAATGTCCTTGTTACTGTGGGGTGATGAGTGGGGGAATAAAGCATTTCTGCTAAAGGAAGCGACACAGGTGGCCCTGAAGGGGAAATGGCCTCGCTCACGGGGGTTACTAGAAGAAAGGCCTCTGTGGCGTGAGTGTCATGTCCAAGCATGAGAATCACAGGGAATGGACTGGAAAGGTAGCAGGGCCATTTCTTGCAGGGTTTTGTAGATGATGATGAGGTGTTTGGGCATTGCCCTGAGTGCCCAGTGCTAAGCCATTAAAGGAGTTTTTAGAGGTGTACTTTACATTGTAAAAAGTGACTGCCATTGCTGTGAAGAGAAAAGGAGGAAAGATTAAGGGAGACCAGATAGGAGCCTTTTGCAGAAGTTGAGATAGGATATACAGATTTGGGTTAGGTAACAATTAGAAATTCAGAATTGTGGCCTGGCTGGTATGGCTTAGTGGTTGAGTGTCATCCCTTGAATCAGGAGGTTACGGTTCGATTCCCAGTCAGGGCACATGCCTGGATACTGGTTTTGATCCCTAGTTGGGGGTGTGCAGCTGATCAGTGATGCTCTCTCATCATTGATGTTTCTATCTCTCTCCCTCTCCCTTCCTCTCTCTGAAATCAATTAAAAAATTGTGAATATATTTGAGATGTATTTAGAAGATAGAGTCAATAGAATTTGGTGTTGTACTGATATGGGATTTTCTGGTGTATGTTTGAAGGTGTTATTTGTTCAGATGGTGTATTAATTTCCTAGTGCTGTGTAACAAATTATCACAAATTTAGTGGCTTACAATAGCACCCACTTATTACCTCACAGTTCAGCAGGTTAGAAGTTTGACAGCATGGCTGAAATTAAGGCGGCAGCCAGACTGAGTTCACATCTAGAGGCTCTGGGTAAAAATCCACTTCCAGGCTCGTCTGAACCTGTGTTTATGTCATCAATATTGTAGTTGGCACATTTTAGTTCCTGTCGTCATCAGCCTGAGGTCCCCGTTTTCTTGCTGGTTGTCAGTGAGGGTTCTCTGTCAGCTCCTAGCGACCATCTGCATTTCTTCTCATTTGGCTCCTTGATGTCGAGGCCAGCAAATGTATGTTAAGTCCTTTCCATGCTTTGACTCTCTGACTTTTAGATCCCCTTCTCTGACCTCTAGGCCTTATGTGATTAGGTCAGGTCAGCCTAGATAATCTTTCTCATAATTGTCAACTGATTTGGGACCTTAATTATGTCTAATTACATATGTAAAGTTCATTTTATCACAAGAGTGGTATCTTATATTCACTCACTCAAGGGCCAGGAGGTCATGCAAAGGGTCATCTTAGAAATCTGCCTTAGAATTCACGGATGGCAAACCAGAGGTGATGCATTTGGGGTGGGCAAGAAAAAAAGGATCCTGTTTTATATAAAGTTTGAGATGTCTTTGACATATTTTAATGGTCATATCTTGTGATATTAATCACAAATAATGAAAGCTTACTATATACTACATTGTAGGTGCTTTAATCAACTCATTTAATCCACACAATAAGCTTATGGAGTGAATACTATTATTATTCCAATTTTCAGCCGAGGAAACTGAGTCTTAGGGTCACCAACTGCTTAGGGTTACCTAGGAAGTAAGTAGAAGAACTAGTTTTGACCCCCACGCAGTCTGGCCCCTAACGCTCATGTAAACCTCTATTTTATGTCATCAGTGGGGTATGGGTCTGGAACTTGGAAAAGATGTCTAGACTGCAGATAAAAATCTTAGCATCATTGGCACTTAGATGACATTTAATGACCAGTTGTAGAAGAGATCACCTTAGGGGAGATTGTAGACTGGAGAGAGAGGAAAAGTGAGACCTGAAAAACTCCAAAACTTAGAGGTTGGGTAGAAAAGGGGTTGCTCAGAAAGGGTACGGAGGAGGAACAGCCAGAAGAAAAACCAGGAGAAAACCTCGGAACATGTGGTGGAATGGAAGCCGAGAGAAGGTCCTTAAAGAGGTATTTGTCAGATCTGACTGATCAGCTAGTATTCTTGTAAAGAGAAATTTTGGTGGAGATTTGGTTGAAGAAGCCAGACTAGAATGGGTTGAGGAGTGGATGCAAGTGAAGGTAACTTCTGAGAGACTTGGTTCTGGAGATGATTAAAGAGAGAGACTTACCCAGAGAGGAATGTGGGGCTTGGGGGTGGAAGTGTTATTTATTGTTGTTTTAAGACAAATGATGCTAGAACATGCTTAAATACCACTAGTTTGGATCCAGGATACACACACACACACACACACACACACACACAGATTGAAATTACACAGACAGGAGGGGATAGCTGACAGCATCAAGGTCCCTGGGAAGGAGATCCTGGGGACGGGGTGATGGTGGTGGTGGTGAGATTGGCCTCAGATAAGAGAAGGCCCACTGCTTCTATTGTAACAGGAGGGAGGATGGAGAGGATACAAGTGCATTTGTAGATTTGGTGGCAGGAAGATAGGGGAGTTTTGAGCTTATGGATTTTTTTTCTTTGTGAATTGTGAAGAAAAGGCAATTCTTCATTCAAGAAGAAAAAAGTACCTTCATTGTTTTAAAATTGTTATTCTGGCCTTTTAAAATTCTTAGCTATAGAAAAACACACAAGTTGACAAAAAATTTACATGCTGCCAGGTGAAACTTTACAGAATGCTGCAGAACAACCTAGGGAAGGGTTTTCAGGCACTTTTCTATAGAGGTCAGTTCCTGAGCATGTTCTCTAGATCATGCCAGAAACCTTAGTAAGCATCATGTTCTTTTTCTTCTTTCCGAAGTGTTTTATATTTAGTTCAGTTCTGAGTTAAATTTCTTTGGTGCACATGTTGGGGGGAGGGAGGAGGAAAGGCTGTTTGTTACTAGTTTATAAGCATTGGTTTTCTTATTGACTCAGTTTCCATGTTGGCTCAATTATGTATCCCAGAATCAGTCGGATTAAGTAAACATTACTGTTTTGTACACCAGAAAAGTACAGTAAGTCTGAAGGGTAGGTGACCCTGGCAATAAAAATGGGCCGCATTGTTTTAAAGTGCACAGATATTAAATTTAACGTGTTCTGCCTCAGCAGCATGCTGTCCAGAGACATTGTTTGAGGCTCAACCACAAATCTAAACAGCTTCAGAATAGCTTGCCACCTGGCAGTTAAAAGGAACTTAATGTGCTAGCTATTTAGCTTATTTTCAAGTTTATTTTTTAGAATGGAGCTAATTGGAGCCTGCAGACAGGGGTTAAAGATTTTAGATTTCAGAGTTATATATGTGCTGTCCAAACTAGGCAGGATAACCCCTAAATTAGAGCTTATTTGGTGAATTGTTTTATAAGTGTATTTTCCCCTGACAAAAAAGAAAAAAAGCTAAACTAGCAGAGGAAAGGTTTTTTTTTCTCACTGCATACAATTGTCACCTTTTGACTAAAACTAAATTAGTTCAAGAAGCTTATGTTGTTGTAATGTTGAGTAAGAAAAGGCAAGGGTTTTTAAATCCTTGCCAGAGGATATGTTTTTATTGAGTTGAGAGAGAGAGGAAGGGGGGGGGGGGAGAGAGAGAGAAGAAAGAGGAGAGAAACATCAGTATGAGAGAGAACCATTGATTGGTTGCCTCCCGATGCATTTCAACTGGGGATTGTAACACCCACAAACCTAGGTATGTACCCTCACTGGAAATCATTTGGTGCAATGAACGATGCTCAACTGACTGAATTACTGGCCAGAGTAAAAAGACAAGGTTTTATAAGAAAAATCTTTTTACAGCTTTATTAGGTTGGTCCCAACAAATTGGACACTAAACACATATTTCCTAGGTAGTATATTAAAAACAGATCTAAACATATTACTAGTAATTAAAGATGATTGAATCAGATTGTGCTCTTACATCTCTTTTTGAAATTCTCCACTTTCTTTATTTTTTTTCTCCCCTTCCGCTGATCCTCAAACTCTTCTTCCCACAAACACAGTCTAGTTTTTGCTGTTACTCCCTTTTCACCAGTTTTTGAAAGAGCATTTACACTCACTGTTTCTCCTTCTTTGACTCCCCTTCACTCTTTGATGTGCTGTGATACCAGGCTTTCACCTCAGTCCCTCCACCGAAACCTGCTCTAAAATGAGTAATGTCTCCCTGTTTTTCCTAATCAGATGGGACCGCCTCTGCTTGATCTTAACCTCTTTAGTGCAGTTGGTTCTCAAGTGTAGGTCCTGTCCTCCCTTTACTCAGTGCCATGCTCTTCCTCCTGGTTCTCTATCACTGACTGCCCCATCTTCCTCTTTCACTGTCCTTCATCCCTCTGCTTATGGCTTACATGTTGGTAATCCACTGCCTGCCTTCTTTTCTTATAATTGGGGAATCAAATATTATCAAGGCTTGACTACCATCCAAGTCTCTGTTTTTGCTTAGATCTCTTGAGTTTTTATTAGTTACTTCCAACTGTCTACTGAACATAAAACATTTGGATAGTTGAATAATGCTTTTTCCTCTAGCTTTCTGTATTTTATTCAGTGTCATTGCCATTCTCCATCCTGCTAGGACCTTTCCTCTACCTTACTTTCTCCCTGCCTACCAATTTGCTCTTCCAGTTGTATCTAACTCTGAAATATCTCCTTTATCTGCGCCTTATTCTCCATCACCACTTCATAGTCTTAGTTCAGTCTCTAATCTAATGATGATAGCTATCATTTATTGAGCTTTCTGTGTTAGGTACTCTGCCAAGCATTTTGCATGTCTCATTTCATTTTTTTTTTTTTTTTTACAATGTAAAGAACATCTATCTATATAAAAGCCTAAGCGACCGGCTGACCGTTCGTTCGACTGTAGCTATGACACAAACTGACCACTAGGGGGAAGATGCTCAGCGCAGGAGCAGAAACCACAGGCATGGAAACATGGACTAGACTGATGAATCTCAGAGGAAAGGGGGGAGGGAAGAGGGGGGAAGAGATTAACCAAAGATCTTATAGGCATACTAGAGGCCCAGTGCACGGATTTGTGTACTGGTCGGGTCCCTCAGCCTGGCCTGTGCCCTCTCACAATCCGGGACCCCTCCAGGGATGTCAGAGAGTTGGTTTTGGTTTGATCCTTGCAGGATAAAATGCTGAGATTATGTAAGAGAATTTTTAGGAAATACACACTGAAATATTAAGGGGTACAGATGCACGATGTGTGCAGAGTATTCTGAAGTAGATCAGAAAAGGTAAGTAATATGAGTGCAAGTGTGTATGTGTGTGTCTGAGTGTATGAGTACGAGAAAACAAATGTGGCCGAATGTTAAAAATTGATTATGAATATGGGAGTTGTCTGTTATTTTTGCAACTTCGGATTTTTAAATCATATATATATATGTATATGTATATGTATATGTATATGTATATGTATATGTATATGTATATGTATATGTATATGTATATATGTATACATATGCCTAAGTGACCATTACGACCGGAACGACTGGTCAACCAGTCGCTATATGTGCACTGACCTCCAAGGGGGCAGACTCTCGAAGCAGGAGCTTCCCTCTTGTGGTCAGTTCACTCCCACAGCCAACCTCCCGCGGCCCCTCCCCCCAGCCAGCCAACCTCCCACGGCCCCTTCCAACCCTCCACCCCCGCTCAACTGGTTTCCCCCATTGGCCCCGATCGGGGGGGCTGGCTGGCCTACCTCCTGGTGTCCCTCCCTCCAGCCAGCTGGCCCCCTGATAGGACTCGATTGCCGGCCAGGCTGAGGGACCCCACCCGTGCACAAATTTGTGCACCGGACCTCTAGTTGTAAAATAAAACAAAAAATGTAAGTGGCCAGGGAACACTATAATTATGTTTAGAAACACGAAACTTTTTATATGGCAGCATAATTGTGCTGATACCCTTGACATAAAATTAGAAGTGTTAATTGCTTAACTTGGTTTCAGGGGAATGGGTTACGCAATTCATGTTTGAAATAAGCAGAGGAGGGGACAGCAGGGGAGTGCGTTGGGCTGTAGAGCTCTAGGGCTTGTATTCCCTCCAGGGCACTTCTTGGCCTTTTTCTTCTAAATCCCAGACTTGTGGTAGAGAAAACATAGTTAAAACTGAAGTAGAAGAGGAAGAGTGGGACAAGACAGGATGAATTTAGTTTCTCTGGTCCCCAGTGTTCATAGAATGAAATTAGATAGTTTACTCTGAGTCACTGTTAACTTTTTTAAAGAGTAGGATTGTTCTTGTAAAACAAGTTGGCAGTAGCCCTATGAAAGTTTATAGTTGTAAGCACAAATTATTGCCAACTGATATTTGATTCAAAGCTGCTACATTTGAGTGTTAATAGAAACAAAATTGGCACTATTAGCAGTATGTAGTCTGGGAAATAGAGAAAAGGAAAGGGTGTTGATAAAGTACTTTCTCACAATAGACTTAAGTGTGGAGGTGACAATAGAATTGCAGTGGGAAAGTGAGGTTATGACTAAGGAGAAACAAAATGCGGCTCTGTTTTCTTACATCACATTGAAACCTGATCCTCTGGCATGTTACTTTGGACTATTAGAAACTGTTTTATTGCTTGCATAGAAGGTATAATCTAAAATATCTCAACAAAGACCAAAATAATTTTGCCATGCTGTAATGGTTTAAGTTTTTATCATTTATGTTTAATTTTTTGCTTGCCAAAATACTGAAGCATGACTTCTATTGTAAATGAAGGTATCAACTTAAGAATAAGGAAAGCCATGCGAGTGTAAATAATGGCGTTCTGTTCTTTGTCTAGATTTTGGTTTGAAGCATAATTATCTTTAAACTGTCATATCGTAATTATAAACTAACTAGAGGCCCAGTGGGGGGGAAGGGGGTGTCCCTCAGCCTGGCCTGTGCCCTCTCGCAGTCTGGGACCCCTCGGGAGATAACGACCTGCTGGCTTAGGCCTGCTCCCAGGTGGCAGAGGGCAGGCCCAATCCCTAGGTGCAGCCCCTGGTCGGGCTCAGAGCAGGGCCGATTGGGGAGTTGGGGCGCTGCCCCCTGTCATTCACAGAGCAGGGCGGATTGGGAGGTTGCAATGCCACCCTCAGTCATGCTCAGGGTAGGGCCGATTGGGGGGTTGGGGCACTGCCCCCTGTCACACTCAAGGCAGGGTCGATGGGGAGGTTGCGGCGCCACACCCTGTCACGCACAGAGCAGGGCCAATCAGCGGGTTGGGGCGCTGCCCCCTGTCACACACAGAGCAGGGCCCATCAGGGGGGTTGGGGCTCCTTACCCTGTCACGCACAGAGCAGGGTCGATCAGGGAGTTGGGGAGCTCCTCCCTGTCACGCACAGAGCAGGGCCCATCAGGGGGTTGGGGAGCTCCCCCCTGTCACGCACAAAGCAGGGTCGATCAGGGGGTTGGGGAGCTCCCCCCTATCACGCACAGAGCAGGGCCCATCAGGGGGTTGAGGCGCTCCCCCCTGTCACTCACAGAGTAGGGCCGATAGGGGAGTTGGGGTACTGCCCCCTGTCACACACAGAGCAGGGTGGATCAGGGGGTTGGGGCGCCACCCTCTATCACCCACAGAGCAGGGCCGATGAGGGGGTTGGGGCGCCGCCACTCTCACACTCATGTCAGGGCCGATGGGGAGGTTATGGCTCTACCCTGTCACACACAGCAGGGCTCGTGGGGGGGCGGGGGGGTTGGGGCGCCACACCCTGTCACACACAGAGCAGGGCCGATCAGGGGGTTGGGGCGCCGCACCCTGTCACACACAGAGCCGCAGGGCGATCAGGGGGTTGGGGAGCTCCCCCATATCAGGCACAGAGCAGGGTGGATAGGGAGGTTGTGGCCCCGCCCCCTGTCACACACAGAGTCGCAGGGCGATCAGGGGGTTTAGGCGCTGCCCCCTGTCACGCTGATCCCAGTGCCGGGAGGCCTCTTGGCTCCGCTGATCCCGGTGCTGGGAGGCATATTACCCTTTTACTGTATAGGATAGAGGCCTGGTGCGTGGGTGGGGCTGGCTGGTTTGCCCTGAAGGGTGTCCTGGACCAGGGTGGGGGTCCCCACTGGGGTGCCTGGCCAGTCTGGGTGAGGGAATGATGGCTGTTTGCAGCTGGTCACACACCCTTCAGGGTGGGGGTCCCCACTGGGGTGCCTGGCCAGTCTGGGTGAGGGGCTGAGGGCTGTTTTCAGGCTCGCGGGTGACTGAAGCTCCCAACTGCTCCTTTTTTTCTTTTATTTTTTTTATTCTGGGTCAGCCGTAGCTCTGGCTCCAGCTCTGAGGCCTCTGCTGCTGAAAACAGGTATCTGGTTTGTTTGGGTTCTCTAATCGAAACAATGTATAACTCCAGCTCTGAGATCCCGGCTTGCTGAAAGCAGGTTTCTGGGGTTTTGTTTAGCTTCTATATTTATTACAATGTTTCAAACTGCAAGCTCAGAGGCCGGCAAGGCAGGCGGGGAACGTTGGTTTCCTCCATCACTGAAGCAAGCAAGCCTCATGTTAGTTTCAAGCTGCCTGGCTGCCGGCCGCCATCTTGGCTGGCAATTAATTTGCATATCGCCCTGATTAGCCAATGGGAAGGGTAGCAGTTGTACGCTAATTACCATGTTTCTCTTTTATTAGATAGGATACTAAAGGAACTTGCTTTTGAAAATAAGTCATAAAAACTTCTATGCAATACTTTTATGTGCTATATTGTTCCCTAAATTATTTTTTTCTTCATATTTTTGTGTATATTAACTTGGGTCATATGTCATGGCCTGAAAATGGCCTATTTTTTTAAAGCTATGTTTTATAATAAACAGTGGATTTTCCAATAATCTGACTGTTGTAAAATTCCTTACTGTCCTTTGGCCATCATCATTTGGAAATCCCACAGACCTTTCACATACTTATTCTTAATTCATAAAGCTTATGTTCACCAAGTCCATACATACACACACAGCTACATATTAATGATACACTGTTAAATCACTTGCTATTTTGGCAAGGACAGAACAACTTGTAACATTTCAGAATTCGTAAATAATCTATTGCTACGAAGTTCAAGAGCAATGTGCTTAGCTGATGCAGTGTAAGATGTATCAGAAATCTGTGCATTTTGAAAAATAAGTGTTAGAAGCTTTATATTGCCAAATAGAAGTATATGACTTTTCTAAACAATAAGCATTAATTTTGATAAGTAAATACATTTACTTAATCAAGTAAACATTAAGAAAATCCTTGTTGAATCTGAACATTTCTTCTTTATAATATTCATGTTTAAAAATGTTTTCATGATTCTTTATAGCACTAGTAATTATTTTCTATTGAGGCATAATTTATGCACAGTAAAAGTCACTCTTTTTGGCATACAGTTTAGAATTTTGGCAAATGAATGCAGTTCATGTGGAACTTTTTGAAAATTGATCTTGTCTTTTACTCTGAGCACTTTCTGATCTCATGGCTTTTATCATTTTAAACTTTAAAGATTGCATGATAGATTTTTAGAATTTAATAATTTTAGAAATTTCCAGTGTTTTTACTTTGCTCTTAGTAGTATTAGTGAACTTAATTTTTCCTCTTTCCCTGATTTCATTACCTTTGTCTAGCCTTTTTTGTTTCTTGCCTCGAATAATGCTCTAACCTCTCTGTTGGCTTTCCACGTGAATTCCTTTCTAGTTCATCTTCCACACTACTGCTGATGGTCTTTAAGGTGCAGAGTAGCTCATCTTTAGCCTCTGCCTAAAGCAGCGGTTCTCAACCTGTGAGTCACGACCCCTTTGGGGGTCAAACGACCCTTTCACAGGGGTCACCTAAGACCATCGGAAAACACATATATAATTACATATTGTTTTTGTGACTAATCACTATGCTTTAATTATGTTCCATTTGTAACAATGAAATTGGGGGTCACCACAACATGAGGAACTGTATGAAAGGGTCGCAGCATTAGGAAGGTTGAGGACCACTGGCCTAAAGTCTTTCATTGGCTCCCCATGCCTTCAGAGCAAAGTAGGCACTTTTTCAAATCTAACCCAGTCTTCGATGAATTGGTTCCTGCCTGTGTCTTGCTGCGCCTTCTTTCCCCTTCCTTCCCCTGCATTACCTGCCTGCACCCATTGCAGGTTCCTAGATATGCTATGATCCTTCGTCTTGGTGCTTTTCTGTATGTGTTTTCTTCTGATGTTCAGACTTTTTTTCTGCCCATGAGCACTTAACTTCCCCAAACCCTCAGATGTGGTAAGATGCTCTCTTGTGCTCTCCTGGTCTCTCTGTCCCTCTTACCTCTAATGGAGCTTGTACCTTGGGGCTTTTTCACTGGCCTGAGTGTCTCCTCTTGACCTGCGCTGCTTGGCATCACAGTGTGTCTGCTTCAGTCTCGCCAGTGCTTTGCACAATGTCAGATACACGTCAGCATTCAGAATGCTTGTTAAATAAGTAGACTATGTAGTTATATGTAGAGTATAGTGATTACATAAAACCTATGTAATAGGTAAGAAGAAAAAAAATGTATTATCAGAGCAGTGGGCATCAGAATTCCTCATATGGCAGGAACTGCCCTGGGGGCATTGCCTTAATATCAAGTTCACTTAGGGATGTGAGTGTGGATGGTAGCAGTGGCCAAGAGGTCAGAAAAGGGAAGCAGCTGGACAGGAAACAGGGGAAAGATTAGTTGATTTTGTTCCTAATAGGGGAGGGGAGAGAGAAAAGAAGAAAAGTCAGAAAAATGATGGGAGGCCGAGAGCCAGGTGAGATAATGACCTCCTCCCCCAAGCGTGGAAGATGGAGAGATTTTAAGAATAACCTTACTTCTGTCCGGCCAGTGTGGCTCAGTGGATTGATTGTTGTCCCATGCACCAAGTCGCTGGCTTGATATCTGGTCAGGGCATATGCCTGAGTTGAGGGCTCGACCCCCTATGTGCAGGAGGCAACCAATCAATCGATGTTTCTACCTTCTCTCCCTCTGCTGTCCTCTCCCTAAAGAAATCAATAAAAACATATATATTTTTTAAAAAAGAATAATCCTACCTCTAATTCCCTTCTCTTAGGAATTGATAGGAACCTTGATGGAGTGGGAGGCTTTGGCTCTGTGGGCTTTGAGTCCATTTAGCTTAGATGATAAAGAACTGACACGCCCCGGCTAATAACTAGGATACATGCACAAGAAAAAACTGGAAATGAACGCACAGAAGGAGGATAGTTAGTGTTAGGATGTGGGGTTACAATTGCCCCACCCCTGAGACTTTCTCTGTTATAGATCATAATAAAAGTTTTAAAAAGATAAATGTGATCTTTTTCACACCAGTATTTGGAAACTAGAGGTTAATGTTGATTTCTTCAATACTGAAGGTGCTAGAAAGGGGAAGGTGAAACTAATTATTGAGGAATAGGGAATTTGGGCCAAGACTGAAACTCCTTTCTTTACCAAAAACAGGAACTTTTTGATTAACTTGTTAGGCTTTGTTTCCTTTTATTTTTTTTTCAATTGACGAGCTACTGTTTAAAAGGAAAAAAAAATACCTGAAAATTGGACAAGGTTTTGTGTAGACAGTGTTTAAGTTTTAGAAGTTGATGGTGTTCTGTAGATCCTAGATTTATAATAAATTATGGCTTATTTTGGTTTCAGCTGAAACAGCTGTAAGTTTATCTTCTTCCTATTGCATTTACAACTAAACCTCACAATGTCACTTTTTGTAATTGTTCTCCTTTTCTTCTGAAATGAAAAAATAGTCAGAAAACCATTGACAAGGTAACAGTATACTACTGCTGTGTCATATATATTGCTGTTAATGACGTGTTCCTTGATGGTAGCAAATAGGATTTAATGCTGGATCATTATGTTGTTGGTTTCTTTTTGTGCTCTGATGTCATGCATATAGCTATAATTATAATCATGAAAGACTGATGTATCAACCCAAGTGACACCTTCTCAACTTACAGTGGGAATACAAATAAGTACATAAAATGTTTGTTTGGAGTTAGACTGGATCTTGGTTCAGCAACCTTGGTACTTGAGTTCTGGCTGAGAAAGAATTCAGAGCCAAGACTCAAATACAAGCAAAAGTTTATTTAGAAAGTCACAGAGGTAGAAGAAGTGAGCCCGCTGAGCAGCATGGGCTCAGGGAACAAGTTGCAGAGGCATACTTGATTAAATCATTGTTCATTTCGGATTAGCTTAATCCCAGAAGGGAGAAGGTTAGAGGGGGGAGCTGAAAGTCCTAGGTTTTTTTCTAGCAACCAGCCACCCATCCTGAAGCTATCTAGGGCTGGGCTCCAAGCCACCAGCTATCTCACTAGCATACAAGACACAACACCACTCTGGAGATTCTTAAACTTTAGGAGTTGTATGCTACGAATTAGGGACAAAGATCAAATATACAGGGTCTCCCCCACAAATGTATAAACACTGTAACAGCTGACAGCTCAATTTTGAAAATGAAATGTATTTTAATAAACACTGCTTTTTATAATTATTCAAAGTGTGTGTATACATTTTTGGGGGACACACTATATGTCTCATTGTACCACAGTTTAACGTCATTGATAATCAGTTTTTTATCAGACATCTTGTCTTTTCTTGGATTCTATGTCCTGTTCATTCTCTAACCATTTCTCTGGCTCTTTTTCTTCTTGCATCCCCACTCCTCATCATTAATACTTAACCCTTCTTTTCCGGTGGTCTCCTGAGGGCCTTTCTTCTACAAGTGTTAGCCATTGCCCGTCTCCTAAAATCCTTGTGCATTTTAAGGGAGAAAAAATGAATTTTTTTCTATCTTTCTAAGTTCTCAATTGGCATCCCTGTTACAAAAGACATTAACAGGAAGAAATATACAAATTTATATAATACCAGTTTTATGTGACACGGGAGCCTTCATAAAGAAAGGACCCGAAGAAGCCGTTAAACCTGAGCATTTTCATATTAGCTTTGCTTAAGAGTGTAAAGTTGTGGAAAGGGGTATGATAGGACAAAGGGTCTGAGGCAAGTGTAGCAAACTGCGGGACACTTAGGAAGGCCTGTTTGTTCAGGCTCTTGTCTGTGTCCCTTGTCTTCAGAGATAAGGATGCTTTTTTCCTCTGGGTAGAGGGAGGGCACCTGGCACAGGAAGGGCTGATGACCTGCTTCAGGCGAAGGTCAGAGAGTCCTTCCTGCACTTGCTGTTCTCAGAGTCCTTTGGCTTAAAACAACTCAGTATGCCAAGGTGCTCTATTTGGGGGTATCCTGACCTGAACCCCATCAGCATTCTGTCTTCTCTGCAGAACTTTAGTTCCTTGTCTAGAACGGCCTGCATGGCAGCCCTTTTAGGCTGTCCTGCCATCACCTCCAAATCAGTGTTGAAACCCCACAACTTCCCTTTCAGCCTTCCCTTTCAACTTCCCCTTTCAGCAAAACTGTCAGTTGTTGTTTCTACTCAGACCAGACCCTCTCAACGCACATCTAGTTTATTGCAATCACCTCACCGTCTTTTAGCATTATTAGTCTTTCCTTGCTCTGTCCACATGGCACCTTAGAGCCAGAGTAGTTTTTCTAAAACCTTACTTTCATCTTGCCAGGACCCACATTGTTTAGGGATTCAGTTAAACTAATTAATTTGGCATTCCCGGTTTTGAATCAGCAAGTTTCATGTACTTATTTGATGTTATATTTGTGATACTGTCCCCACATAAACCAATAATAGCCACTAGAACAGGCCTCTTATTACTCCCTACGGCTAAAATACTTATTCATACTTAGGCTCTTGCTCTAGCTATTCTTCTAGCTCAGAATTCCCTAGCTGTTGTTTCACCTTTGCCATGTCTGATCTTGTACTGCTAAAAACCTGACACCTGGTCAGGTGCTAGTAAGCTCTCGGTGTATGTGTGAAATGAGTGAATGAGAGCCTGTATTCTCAATGAGCATTTCTAACTAGCTTCACAGAATAATGATATTCCCCTTAATGTCCACAGAAGCCACACTCCTTTGTATTAAATTATATTTCTCATAGCTCATTGCAAGTTTAATAACATTAATTTATTGAATAAAATCTGGTACGTGAGTGCCTTACTCATACTAAAAAACTTACTTGAAAAGGCATCAAAAGCATTTTCTTTATTTCTGTTTTAATTGTAAAAGTGCTTTTTAATTAAGCCTTTTCTTAGATTGAACACAAGTAACTCATTAGATCTAATCATGTGGTTTTACTGATTGTTTCCTCCATAAGAGTGGGAAGTTCCAAGTTAAATATCTCACAACTTAGTAAGTTGATCATAGGTAATATGCATTTATGAATTACATTTGGTAATAGAATTGCCTAGAAAGTTGAATGAGAAGCCATTTATTAATCATAGGTTTATGGCTAAGATCCTGGAAGAATTTGCTAAAGATTAGTAATAACTATCTTTGAATGGTGGGAATATGGGAGATTTCCTAGGTCTACTTTAGGCCTACTAATATTGTCTATTTAAAAAAAAAACACAATCTACCATGAACCTAGATTATTTAATAACAACAATAACAATACAAACAACAAAGCTATTTAAATTTGGGAGAAAAGACAATTATCCTGTTAGTCTAAATTTATTATTTTAAAAATTACATTAGTCATATTTTCCCACATTGCAGATAACCCTATTAATATTATACATGCAGTTGATGGAATCTGGTTATAGTGTAAGAAACCAAGTATTTTTATATTCATTGATAATGCAAGATTTTTTCTTTTCTACTATTAATAATTCAGACTTTTCTAAAGGGAATCATCTAAATATTGAAATTTGTTTGAGTTTTGACAAACTTAAAAAAAATATTCATTAGCTTCTTGTAAAGGGCTTAAATTTAATCTTAAAAGTGATTTCCTAACCAGAAAGAATGCGTTATAGGATAACACTAATTAAGAAGTGAAGGATTTTCAATGGGATAGTTTCAGATACTTTATTAAGAAAAAAATGGTTAAAATTGCTTTGTGGAAAGCATTAAAACTGTTCACACCTATCTTTTGTAAATGAATAAACTTAGTAATGCATTAATATAAATACTTTTCGTGGGAGAAGATTGTCTAAGCTGATTAACAATAAGAGATAGGCATAAAGTAGACCTTGAAAAGTTTAAAAATATTTGTTTTAGTTCAGGTTTACTAATATTTAACAACTCATATGATGTGGGCTTCAAAACAGATGTCAGAGATAAATAACTGATATGGTCATCCTGCTATGCACCCAACTAAATAGCTCTAGGCCAGGGGTGGGCAAACTCTTTGACTCGAGGGCCACAATGGGTTCTTAAACTGGACCGGAGGGCCGGAACAAAAGCATGGATGGAGTGTTTGTGTGAACTAATATAAATTCAAAGTAAACATCATTACATAAAAGGGTACGGTCTTTTTTTTTTTTAGTTTTATTCATTTCAAACGGGCCGGATCCGGCCCGCGGGCTGTAGTTTGCCCACGGCTGCTCTAGTCTAAGTTTTTAAAGTTTGTTGATATTTTTCGTTAATTTATACATTTGTGAAGAGTTTTCACTAGGCATTGTTTCTGTAGGAAGGAATGAATCATTTTAGTTAGGATATAGGGGTTGAAGGTGTGGTTTTAGTGCCAATTAAGCTATTATAGTCAGAAATCCAGAAATTCCCAAACTCTCTCTGCCCAGCCAGTCTACCCTTAGCCCCCAAGAGTCATAATGGAACTGTCTGCAAGGAACAGTTGCCAATGGGACTTGGAGCACTGCATTAAAGCTGTGCCAACTTCTAGCACACTAGTGTAGAACTCTTCTTAAATTTAAGTGGCATTGGTACATGCAGTTTAGGCTTAAGCCCTAAGTGAGGACTCCTACTTCCCTCCCAACCATTTAGAATCCTGGGATCAGCATGTTGAGGTGTCTGAGTTAGAAGGTTAGAGGGGAGAACAGACTAGTGAGTAAACACCAAGTCCCCAAAAAGCCTCTGAATCTCTAGTTAACTGACTACTGTATATAGTGGAGAAATGCAAGAGAATAGCCATTCGGCCCCAGGGGTCAGTCCAGGCCAGAATTTGAGGCAAAAAAACAGATCTTGTTGGACTCCACACACTACCCAGTCAGAATTTTGTATTGTGGAATACTCAGATTAGTAACCTCTCTTACCTTTAGGGAGAACTAGAGAAGGAGATGGACAGAGGCATACCTGGCACAAGAAAAGGAGCTCCTACAACCACAATAAAATACCACTCACTTTCATGTATGAAGAAAGACAGTGGACAGTTCTGTTTCTCAATATAGTACAAGTCCAAGGCATGCAGGTAATAACTCCACATCATATGATCAAAATACTATTTTGGACTTTACTAAGGCATGTAATGACTCAGGCATGCAGAAGATTTCTGTAATTGGCTGATGTTTATTTCACCTCTAGTGTGAAGTAAATTATGTAAATATTTTAAGTCTTGTTCTAATAAACATTAGTATTGTTGCTAGGATGTTTGAGCTCTTGATCTTAGGTTAACAGTTTAATGAAGAGAAATGTGGTTTATTTTTAGACTTTCATGCTTGAAGGCTTCTAATTACAATGGCAAATAATACTAGCATAGAAATGAGAACCATTTCGACATCTAGACTCACATGCTTTTTAATATGTTTTTCTCATTGCTTAGGATTTTATATGGTATTTCTTTTTTCTTTTCTTTTTTATTATCTTAAGTTTTATATATGTCTCCTTTTTCCCCAATTGACCCTCCCCCCTTCCCCCAACCATTCTCACCCCAGGCAAGCCCTGTCTGCCCCAGTGTCTGTGTCCATTGGTTATACTAATATGCATGCATACAAGTCCTTTGGTTGTTCTCTAACCACCCCCCCACCCCCCGCCATTTGTCTCTGGGTCTATTTTTGTTCATCAAATTATGTTGATCATTATATCCCACATATGAGTGAGATCATGTGATATTTATCTTTCTCCAATTGGCTTATTTCACTTAGCATAATGCTCTCCAGTTCCATCCATACTGCTGCAAATGGTAACAGTTCCTTCTTTTTTATAGTATAGCGGCATAGTATTCCATTGTGTAGATAGGTTTTTAATCTGCTCATCTGCTGATGGGCACTTAGGTTGTTTCCAAATCTTAGCTATTGTAAATTGTGCTGTTATGAACATAGGGGTACATATATCCTTTCTGATTGGTATTTCTGGTTTCTTGGGATATAGTCCTAGAAGTGGGATTACTATACTGGGTCAAATGGGAGTTCCATTTTTAACTTTTTGAGGAAACTCCATACTGTCTTCATTTCTTTTTATGTGTTTTGTCTTTAACACAATGAAAAAAACTTTATAATTAATAAATATTCCTCCCGTGCCTAAATATAATAGCACTACCTACTGATTTATCTCTATACTAGAGGCCCAATGCATGAAATTCATGCAAGAGTAGGCCTTCCTTCCCTCTGGCACCCAGGACCCAGGCTTCCCTCCAGTCACCGGCAGGCATCTAGGACCCGGGCTTCCCTCGCAGCCCCAGCTTTGTCTGGAAGGTCGTCCGGAGGGATGTCCAGTTGGACATCCCGTCTAATTAGCATATTACACTTTCATTATTATAGATGTGTGAGCACTTACCTTGCCTAACAGATGTAATGTAAAAGAAATAATCATATGGATATCAAGTTCAAGATCCCTGAGATGGGCCTATATCAGTGATGGCGAACCTTTTGAGCTCAGCGTGTCAGCATTTTGAAAAACCCTAACTTAACTCTGGTGCCGTGTCACATATAGAAATTTTTTGATATTTGCAACCATAGTAAAACAAAGACTTATATTTTTGATATTTATTTTATATATTTAAATGCCATTTAACAAAAAAAAAATCAACCCAAAAAATGAGTTCACGTGTCACCTCTGACACGCGTGTCATAGGTTCGCCATCACTGGCCTATATCATACACCTTTTAAATTTTATTTTACCCTTTGAAGTTAAATTGCTATTGCAGTAGTTGAAGTTAAAGTAAAAACTACTATTGTTGATTGTAAGCAGACTTTTGCTTCTTATAATGTCATAATAAAACCCCTTACCAGAGAACTTATTTGCAAAAAAAAAAAAAGCAAACAAGAAAACACCACACACACACACACACACACACACACACACACAACTAAACTATAAAATCTGGATTTAATACAAAAAGCAACTATTTAAGGCACTTGAGAGGGAAAAAAAGCAGATAGGTGGAGGAAGGGAGCTATAGGAAATAATTTTGCCTTTTCACTTTTAGCTTCAAGTTAAGTACAGTCCATAACTGTGGGGATTCTGGTGGAAAAACAATGGTCTCTCTGGCCAGGGAAACTAGAAAACTGAAACCAGTCAACCTTGACCACCGAAGATAGTGGAGGAGTCCCAGAAGGAGAAGAGTTAGAAAAGGAAGAGTCCTCAAATTTTGTGTGTACACATCTGTGAGTGACTTCTGAATTAAGCATGGATACAAAGACTCAGAACAGCCCATCTAAAGACAAAAAAATAAATCTGTACTGGGCTAAAGCTGTGTCCTAAGGAATAGGAGCCAAACCAAGGTATTTGCCTCCTAAAACAAACGAACAAAAAACCCAGCTCTCATTGGAGAAAAAATAATAATCTAGAGTCTTCACAAATAAATATTTATAATGTTAAGGGTACAATCCAAAATTACCCTGTATATGAAGAATTAAGAAAATGGAACATATCCCAAGAGGAAAGAAAATCAACTGAGTTCTACCCTGAGATGAATGAGGTACTGGCAATAAGAGACAAGGATTTTAAAGCTGCTATTACAGTATCTTCAATGAAGTAAAACAACATGCTCTCAGTGAATGAAAAAAAAAATCAGATAAATAGAAACAATGAAAAAAAAAGAATCAGATGTAAGTTTTAGAAATGAAAAATGCAATATTTGAAATTAAAAATTCACTGCATGGATTTAACAGTTCAGAAGGAAAAGTAACTGAACTTAAAGATAGAACAATATAAATTAATGTGAAGAACAGAGAAAATATATTGGGGGGGGAATGTATATAGAGTCTCAGGGACCTCTTAGGTAATATCAAACAATCCAACATATATGTAATTGGAACCTCAGAAGGAGAGGAGAGAGAGAATGGGATAGAAAACAAATTTTGAACATTCCCCAAGTTTGATGAAAACCAGAAATGTACAGATATAATAATAATCAATAAATACAAGACTCAATGAACCCAAAGAAGTTTGCATCAAGTCACATTATGGCAAAACTGTTGAAAGCCAAAGATAAAGAACAGAGGTTGGAAGCAGTAAGAGAAAAGACACATTTCAAACAGCAAGGACCCATTTAATGAATGATTTCACCTCAGCAACTATGGAGGCCAAAGTAAATGGAAGAACTAGTTTATGTAAAGTGCTGGAAGGAAAGAAAAAAGCCTGTCAATTCAGAATTCTATATTAAAAGGAAATATCCTTCAAGTATCAAGATGATTCCATAATTAGATAGTGGTGATGATGGCAAAACCTTGTGAATATACTGAAAAAAGAAAAAAAAGCACTGGCTTATATACCTTAAAAGGATGAATTTAATAGTATGTGAATTATATCTCGATTTGTTTTTTTTTTTTTTAAAAAAAAAATGAAGGATAAGAAAACTTTTTCACATAAAAGAAAACTCAGACACTTCTACACTGCAAGAAATGTCAAAAGAAGTTCAAGGTTGAGGAAGAGTGATACCAGATGGAATTTTGGATTCTTAGAAGAAGATGATCATCAGAAAATGATAAATATCTGCAGAAATGCAAAAGTCTCAATCTTTCCTCTTAATTTCTTTATAAATTGTACTAGAGGCCCGGTGCACAAAAATTTGTGCACTTGGGGGGGAAGGGGGGTGTCCCTTAGCCCGGCCTGTGCCCTCTCACAGTCTGGGACCCCTCAGGAGATAACGACCTGCTGGCTTAGGCCTGCGCCCGGGTGGCAGAGGGCAGGCCCAATCCCTAGGTGCAGCACCTGGTCGGGCTCAGAGCAGGGCCGATTGGGGAGTTGGGGTGCCGCACCCTGTCATGCACAGAGCAGGGCGGATTGGGAGGTTGCGATGCCACCCTCAGTCACGCTCAGGGTAGGGCCCATTGGGGGGTTAGGGCACTGCCACCTGTCACACTCAAGGCAGGGTCGATGGGGAGGTTGCGGCGCCACACCCTGTCACGCACAGAGCAGGGCCGATCAGGGGGTTGGGGAGCTCCTCACTATCACGCACAGACCAGGGTCAATCAGGGGGTTGGGGAGCTCCCCCCTGTCACGCACAAAGCAGGGCCGATCAGGGGGTTGAGGAGCTCCCCCCTGTCACTCACAGAGTAGGGCCGATAGGGGAGTTGGCGCACCGCCCCCTGTCACACACACAGCAGGGTGGATCAGGGGGTTGGAGCACTGCCCTCTATCACCCACAGAGCACGGCCGATCAGGGGGTTGGGGCTCTGCCACTGTCACACTCAGGTCAGGGCCGATGGGGAGGTTATGGCTCTACCCCGTCACACACAGAGCAGGGCCCGTTTGGGGGTGGGGGAGTTGGGGCGCCGCACCATCACACACAGAGCCGCAGGGTGATCAGGGGGTTGGGGAGCTCCCCCCTATCAGGCACAGAGGAGGGCCGATCAGGGGGTTGGGGTGCCTTCCCCTGTCACGAAAAGAGCAGGGTGGTTAGGGAGGTTGTGGCCCCGCCCCCTGTCACACACAGAGCCGCAGGGTGATCAGGGGGTTTGGGCACTGCCCCCTGTCATGCTGATCCCGGTGCCGGGAGGCCTCTCAGCTCTGCTGATCCCGGTGCTGGGAGGCATATTACCCTTTTACTATATAGAATAGAGGCCTGGTGCATGGGTGGGGGCTGGCTGGTTTGCCCTGAAGGGTGTCCTGGATCAGGGTGGGGGTCCCCACTGGGGTGCCTGGCCAGCCTGGATGAGGGAATGATGGCTGTTTGCAGCTGGTCACACACCCTTCAGGGTGGGGGTCCCCACTGGGGTGCCTGGCCAGTCTGGGTGAGGGGCCGAGGGCTGTTTTCAGGCTGGGACTAAAGTTCCCAACTGCTCCTTTTTTTCTTTTCTTTTTTTTATTCTGGGCCAGCTTTAGCTCTGAGGCTTGGCTCCAGCTCTGAGGCCTCCGCTGTTGAAAGCAGGTATCTGGTTTGTTTAGGTTCTATAATCGAAACTCTGTATCAACTCCAGCTCTGAGATCCCGGCTCGCTGAAAGCTGGTTTCTGGGGTTTTGTTTAGCTTCTATATTTGTTACAGTGTTTCTTAAACTGCAAGCTCAGAGGCCGGCAAGGCAGGCGGGGAACGTTGCAGTCCTCCGTCACTGAAGCAAGCAATCCTCATGTTCAGTTTAAGCTGCCTGGCTGCCGGCCGCCATCTTGGCTGGCAGTTAATTTGCATATCACCCTGATTAGCCAATGGGAAGGGTAGCGGTCGTACGCCAATTACCATGTTTCTCTTTTATTAGATAGGATCATATAAGCAAAACTTGACATTATCTTGTGCAATGTGTAACATATAAAATATGTTATCCCATATAATATACTAGAGACCTGGTTCATGAAATTCGTGCATTAGAGGGTAGGGGTGTTCCTCAGCCTGGCCTGCGCCCCCTCACAGTCTGGGATCCCTTGGGGGATGTCTGCCTTCTGGATTAGGCCCAATCCCTCAGGGCCAGCAGTCAGACATCCCTCTAGCAGTCCGAGGCTCTCGCAGTCCGGCACCCCCTGCTCCTTACCACCCGCCTGCAGCAGAGGCGGGAGAGGCTCCTGCCACTGCCGTTGCGCTTGCCAGCCATGAGCCCGGCTTCTGGCTGAGCAGCGCTCCCCCTGTGGGAGCACACTGACCACCAGGGGGCAGCTGTGCGTTGAGCCTCTGCCCCCTGGTGGTCAGTGTGTTTCATAGCAACCGGTTGTTCCACCGTTGGGTCGATTTGCATATCCATAAAGGATGATTGTGAGGCTTCTATATTTTAAGTAAAATGGTACAGTACTAACTATAAGAGGACTGTGAATAGTTAGAAACATGTTATAATCCTTAGAGCAACAACGACACTAATCAAAGTAGTAGAGCTAAAATGCCAGTGTGAAAACAAATGAAATTCTAAAAAGCATTCAGATGATTCTTTTTAAAGTCAGGAAAGTAATTACATGGAAACAAACAACAGAAAAGGTAACATAAAACAAATAATAAGCCCTGGCCGGGTAGCTTAGTTGGTTAGAGTATCATCCCGATACACCAAGGTTGTGGATTCATTCTCTGGTCAAGGCACATAGAAGAATCAACCAATGAACCCATAAATAAGTGGAACAACATATTGATGTTTCTCTCTCTCTCACACACACACACACACTCTCTCTATCTCTTTCTCTTTCCTTCCTTCCCTCCCACCCTCCCTCCATTCCACTGTCTAAAAATAAATGGAAAAAATATCCTTGGGTGAGGATTAACAACAAAAAAAGGTTTTATTGTAATGTATAGTATACAGAAAACATAGCTGTACACTTTAAAAATCCTATATAGTAAAAGGGTAATATGCAAATTGACTGAACAGCAGAACGACCAGTCGCTATGACGTGCACTGACCACCAGGGGGCAGACGCTCAACACAGGAGCTGCCCCCTGGTAGTCACTGCGCTCCCACGGGGGAGGGCCACTCAGGCAGAAGCTGGGCTCATGGCTGGAGAGCGAGCGCAGCAGCCGTAGCAGGAGCCTCTCCTGCCTCTGTGGCAGTGCTAAGGATTTCTGACTGCCGTCAGTCGGATGTCCCTCAAGGGTCCCGGGACTGCGAGAGGGCGCAGGCCGGGCTGAGGCCCCCCCCCCCTCCCCCAGTGCATGAATTTTCGTGCACCAGGCCTCTAGTCAATTATAATCACTCAAGTCAAGAAATAAAACATTACTGGTGTCTCAGAAGCCCCTGTGGGGCTTCTTCCTGTTGCTGATCCCTTTAATTGTTTCTTTTTTTCTCTTTGTTTTTTAGCAAATTTAACAGGACATGCAGAGAAGGTGGGGATTGAAAATTTTGAGCTCCTGAAAGTCCTAGGAACTGGAGGTAAGTCTTGAATTAATTCTTTTTGGAAAAAAAAAAAAAGTATTTGTTATTCCTATGACAAAGGATTGATATTTCCAGTATAGAAATCAGCTGAAATTTAAAAAGCATAAGGAATTCAACAGAACTGTCAAAGAACCTGAACAAATGATTCATAGAAGAAATACAAGAGGCAGAATTTGAAAGAATTAGCAAGGATTTAGAAAAATCAATCCCTGCTGTTGGGAATGTAAATTAATTCAGTGTTTACATAGGAGACAATATTAAAGAAATCACTAACATTTATAGAGAACTTGTTACTTGCCAAGTACTCCATTAAGTGCTTTATACTGATTGACTCATTCAATCCTCAACTTTATTGTTATTCAGTGATCATCATTTTGAATAATGAAAAGCTCAAGACCCTTTAGAAACCTAACAATATGAGTTTGGTTAAATGGAACATCGATCTATATGTTCTATAATTAGTACAATAAGATTGAAAGATATGTATTTACTATAACATTTTTAAAAGCTGCTATAATGTAGTAAGTTACAAAAAAAAAGGCAACAGAAGAGAATGTACAATATACCATTTCCGTAATATTAAAAAATTATGTATATCAATATCTACGTTTGTGTACGTATGAAAAAAAAATCTCTGGTATACAGACTAATAACAGTGGTCATCCCTGGGTGGTAGGATTTTAAATGATACTGATTTTCTGCTTTATACTTTCTGTGTCTTCTGAATTCTTACTACTGCTGTTTTTACTGCTTGAGAGTCAGGGCCTCATAGGTGTCTGAGATCCCTACATTTAGAAGAACCCACGTTTGGTTTAATGCTCTGCTTTGACTGTTCTATAATTCACGCACAAACCATCCCACTTTTTCATTTTGCACTGTTTCCCTCCTCATCCCCCCCCGCACCCCGCCCCCCCCCCCCTCCCGCCACAGCGCCACGAAGCTTGTCAGAACTGCAGTGTCTCTTTTGCCCTCCCCCTGGAATGTGCTGCTCTGCTGGGAGAACTTGCCACTTCATTTTTTCCTTCCTTCAGGTGGAAGTGAAAAGCAGGCCTTTACCTCTCTTCTTCCATCCTTAGCAGGCCTGTGGTCTCTTTCCCTGGAAGGGGAGAGAGAACCTTAGGGGACAGACCATTTTTCTTCCCCACTAAAGTTTAGCTTCAAGAAGTACCAAAGAAAGTCTTAAAAACATGATCTTACTGTGAAGAAGAAGCAAGGCACCCTGAGTGAAAGAAGTGGAAACAATAAGCAGAATTAGACCCACAGGGACTATTGGAATTATTAGATGTGAAATACGATATACATGTTTATATGGTTTTAAAATTCGAGATTTGACAGTAATATTAAGGAACAAGGCATGCTGAAAAAATGACCAGACAGATTTGAAAAAGAACCAATAGAGCTTCCAGAGTGAAAAAACAATTCAAATTATACATTTAGTAGGTGTCTTACTAGCAACTGAGATATAGTTCAAGAGAGAAAGAGCAAATTGGGAGATGAATTTGGGGAAAGTATGAAGAACATAGAATGGAGAAAAAAGAGATGGCATCTATAAAAGAGATTAAGATAAGATAGACAATAGCTGAAAATTTACTAAGATTGATTGAACATATGAATTTGCAGGTTTAGGAAATAGAGCGAATCACAAGCAGACAAGTATAAATAAATTATTTTTTTAAATTCTCACCCAAGGGTATGTTTTTATTGATTTTAGGGAGAGAGAGGAAGAGAGAGAGAAACAATTGATATGAGAAACATCCATTGGCTGCATCCCATATGTGACCCAACCAGGGATCAAATCCAAAATCTGGGTTTATGCCCTAACTGGGAATTGACCCACAACCTTTTGGTGTACAGGATGATGCTCCAACCAACTGAGCTACTAGCCAGGGCTAAAGAAGTTCTTACATAGATACATCATAGAGAAACTGATGAACACCAGAGACAGATACCCTAAAGGTAGCCAGGGAGAAGACTTATTTATGAAGGAGCAATAATTAGATTAATGACATTTTCAACAGTGACCATGAAACCCGTAGGAGAGTGGAAGAATATCTGCTAAATGCCCAGACAAAATAGCTGTCAATTTAGAATTATATACCCAGCAAAACTTTTCCAGAAGTGAGAGCAAAATAGACATTTTCAAATATACAAAAGCTGGGTGTGTTTTTTACCAGTAGGTCCTCATTAAAATTTTTTTCTAAAAGATATAGCTATAGGGAGAAGAAAAGTGATCTCAGGAGCATTTCTGAGATGCAGAAAGGATTCATGAGCAAAGAAAATCTAAATAATATTGTCTGTGTGAAAGCATGGTCGTAATGTCAAAATTGTCGTGGTAAAAGCAGCAAACTGAAATATTAGACAAAAGTAGCATATAATTTTGTATATGATAGGAGTGATGTTCTGAGATAGTGTTCCTCAAGCTTTATCATGCACATGAAACTTGAATGTGTAAATTACCACACTGATTGAAAAAGAATGAAATACCTGAACAGTCCTATAACTCTTAAAGAAATTGGTCAGTAAGCAAGTCCTCCTAATAGGAAAACACTTGATACAGTTTTAAGAGTGAGTTCTGCCAAACATTAGAGACATAGATCATTTTAATCTTCTACAAACTCAGAGAACAGAAAAAGTTGGATTATCTCCTCCAATTTACTGTATGAGGTCAGTAGTATAACCTTGATTCCAAAAAACAGATAAAGAGAGTGTGAGGAAGGAATATTATAGGCCAGTTTAATATAAAATTTGTAAAATCAAACCTCGTGTGTATTTTCTTTCTACACATTGGGGCTCTGTCTCATTATCTGCCTCAGCTTTTTGAGTGGTTTGATCGCAGGTCTTAAAGGTAATTCTTTAAAGGTGAGGAAAGAAAGGAGAACCAAGATGGCGGCATAGGTTAACGCCGGAGTTTGCTGCTTTGAACAACTACTTCAAAAGTGAAACTAAAAGACGGAACGGACATCACCCAAAACCACTGGAACGCTGGCTGAGTGGAAGTCCTACAACTAGGAGGAAAGAGAAACGCATACGGACACTCAGAGGAGGCGCAGTGCTGAAGTCAAATTCTGAGGTGCGGAGTGCGCGCGCGGAGCGGGCTGGCGGCGGAGGGCGCGGTTGGCGTTTTCAATCGGGAGGGAGTCGCAGACTCTGAGCTCCAGATCCGGGCGAGTCTTTAGGGACCCAGACTCAAACGGGAGAAGCGGGACTGCCTAGCTTCGGTCAGAGCGAGTGCAGCTTTCTCTCTGAGCTTTGCAGCGGGTGCTGGGACTCAGAGAGGCAGAGCCCCTGGGGACAGGACTGAGAGCCGCCATAACTGCTCTCTCTGGCCCACCCTGTTGATCCTGTGCGACCCGCCCCGCCCAAGCCCTGCACACACAGGCATTTGCCGGATAGCCTCAGGCAAAGGCTAGATTAGCACCTCCCCAGAGGACAGAAGTTCTCTCACTGCAGACTCAGCTGATTCTCATAGCCACTTGGCCTGGAGGTCAAACCCTCCCTAGTATTAGCTACAACAATCAAGGTTTATAAGACTGCGAACAAAGACCACTAGGGGGTGCACCAAGGAAGCATAACAAAATGCGGAGACAAAGAAACAGGACAAAATTGTCAATGGAAGATCTAGAGTTCAGAACCACACTTTTAAGGTCTCTCAAGAACTGTTTAGAAGCCGCCGATAAACTTAATGAGATCTACAAGAAAACTAATGAGACCCTCGATGTTATATTGGGGAACCAACTAGAAATTAAGCATACACTAACTGAAATAAAGAATATTATACAGACTCCCGACAGCAGACCAGAGGAGCGCAAGAATCAAGTCAATGATTTGAAATGCGAGGAAACAAAAAACACCCAACCGGAAAAGCAAAATGAAAAAAGAATCCAAAAATGCGAGGATAGTGTAAGGAGCCTCTGGGACAGCTTCAGGCGTACCAACATCAGAATTATAGGGGTGCCAGAAGATGAGAGAGAGCAAGATATTGAAAACCTATTTGAAGAAATAATGACAGAAAACTTCCCTCACCTGGTGAAAGAAATGGACTTACAGGTCCAAGAAGCGCGGAGAACCCCAAACAAAAGGAATCCAAAGAGGACCACACCAAGACACATCATAATTAAAATGCCAAGAGCAAAAGATAAAGAGAGAATCTTAAAAACAGCAAGAGAAAGAAACTCAGTTACCTACAAGGGAATACCCATACGACTGTCAGCTGATTTCTCAACAGAAACTTTGCAGGCCAGAAGGGAGTGGCAAGAAATATTCAAAGTGATGAATACCAAGAACCTACAACCAAGATTACTTTATCCAGCAAAGCTATCAATCAGAATTGAAGGTCAGATAAAGAGCTTCACAGATAAGGAAAAGCTAAAGGAGTTCATCACCACCAAACCAGGATTATATGAAATGCTGAAAGGTATCCTTTAAGAAGAGGAAGAGGAAGAAAAAGGTAAAGATACAAATTATGAACAACAAATATGCATCATTCAACAAGTGAATCTAAGAATCAAGTGAATAAATAATCCGATGAACAGAATGAACTGGTGATTATAATAGAATCAGGGACATAGAAAGGGAATGGACTGACTATTCTTGGGGGGGGAAAGGGGTGTGGGAGATGCCGGAAGAGACTGGACAAAAATCGTGCACCTATGGACGAGGACAGTGGGTGGGGAGTGAGGGCGGATGGTGGGGCGGGAACTGGGAGGAGGGGAGTTATGGGGGGAAAAAAGAGGAACAAATGTAATAATCTGAACAATAAAGATTTAATTAAAAAAAAAATAAATAAATCACCACCTTTGCTATAAAAAAAAAAAAAAAAGGTGAGGAAAGAGTTTACCAATAACATTTTACTTTTGTATTTCCATTTTATGCTTCTCTGCTGTTCTATATATAATTGGTGTACTGTTAGCCATGGATCCTGCTCTTCCTCTTTGTCAGCTGCAATATACTTGCTTAAAGACGATGGGATAATTATGAAATGTCACTATAGGTATTCCTATATTTAAAATCACAGTTTTGATGACTAAATGGAGTAGGTGGAAACTTTTATTATGAATATAATAAAATATTAATTTTTATTCAAAATTTTACCACTGATCTTCAGTTTCATTACCTTTTTAAGGTAATTTTTTACAGCACTGTTAGAATAATAGAAGTCTTTGTGTCATGTCAGGTTTTCTATGGAAGTGAAACTGAAAACACTTCTGACAAATTGATTTTTATAAATTTTACACTAGAAAAATGCTATTCATCCAATATCTTGAAGACTTTGTGGAATATTGGAATAGAAAAGGTTTACTTTTTTTTTTTAATATGTTTTATTGATTTTTCACAGAGAGGAAGGGAGAGAGATAGAGAGAGTTAGAAACATCGATGAGAGAGAAACATCGATCAGCTGCCTCCTGCACATCTCCCACCGGGGATGTGCCCGCAACCCAGGTACATGCCCTTGACCGGAATAGAACCCGGGACCTCTCAGTCCACAGGCCGATGCTCTATCCACTGAGCCAAACCGGTTTTGGCAGGTTTACTTTTTGATGTGATACTTACATGCATGTAATATTCATGAAAAAAATTGTCTTTTACTCAGAGTATTGATTTATTTATCTTGTTTCTTTTGGTCTATCACTAATTGGTTGATCAGTTTCCTAAGCAAGAGACTTGGAAATAATTTTTGATTCTTCTCTATTTTGACCTTTTTTATTTTGTTTTCCACAGAATCCTTTTTTTTTTTTCCATCAAAATGATTCTTAGAATAACCTTTTCTTTTCTATCCCTAGTGCCATTAACTCATATTACCTTATATATGCACTGTTTTTATTGTTCTCTTAACTGGTCTGCCTTCCTGCAAGTTTTCTCTTCCATTTTATATACTTTATACATATCCTGTTATAAAATAATATGCAGCCACATTAAAACTCAACATTATTGCTCTATTCTCCAGTTTTCAGAACTTACAGTGCCATTTTTTTTTTTCCAGTTAATTTTTCAAGTCCAAAATCTTTTTTTTTTGTTAATCCTCACCTGAGGATATTTTTCCATTGATTTTTAGGGAGTGTGGAAGAGAGAAGGAAAGACAGAGAGAAACATCGATGTAAGAGAAACACATTGATTGGTTGCCTCCTGCATGAGCCCCAACCAGGGCCCAGGCCGGAGAGGAGTCTGCAACCAAGGTACGTGCCCTTGACCCGAATCGAACCCAGGAGGGGACTCTCTATCCACTGAGCGAAACTGGATAGGGCAAGTCCAAAATCTTATTATAGATTCTTATATTTTTAGAGAGGAAGGAAGAGGGAGAGAAATCTCGATGTGAGGATGAAAAATTGATGGGCTGCCTCCTGCACCCCCTCCTTCCGGGGATTGACCCCACAACTCCTGGCATGTGCCTTGACTGGGAATAGAACTGGCCACCTTTTGATGCACTGGATGACGCCCAACCAATGGAGCCACACCGGCCAGGGCTCAAGTCCAAATTCTTGCCTTGCTGTCAGGCTTAGCTCTGTTTTCTCCTGTCTTTTCTCCAGTTGCCATCATACTCTGCTTACTTTCTAGGTCAGTTAATTTCCTCACTCTCCTCCAGTTACGTGTACTTTCCCATCCTCTGATGCCCAGCCTGTCTTGTTCTCTCATTTTCGTGCTCCTCTTTCTGCCTGTCCAGATCCCACCCAGATTGCTTCATTCTCTGAATTGTGCCACTGAAGCTCTTTTGTAGAAAATGCAGCCCTGCCCTGGTCAGTGTGGCTCAGCTGGTTGGGCTTGGTCCTGTGCACTGAAAAGTTGCCAAGTCTTTTCCTGCTCAGGGCACATGCCCGGGTTTTAGGGCTTGATCCCCAATAGGGGCGTGTAGGAGGCAGAGCAGGTATCTGCAATTGCTCTTACATTGATGTTCGTTTCTCTCCTCTTCCTTCTTCTCTCTAAAAATCAATTTAAAAAATTTGTTTTTAAAAGAAACGCAGCACTGAGTGGTTCTCTGAATTTTCCTTCACATCTGCTATTTTTCTTCCAGATGGTAAGCGCTTAAGATCACCCCTGTATATTTTTCCAACCCTATTGCCCTGTCCCATTCCCATATCCGCAACAGTATGAAGTATAAGTCTACCAAGTATATAATTTATGCTCTTGTCTCTAGAATTATTCTTGCGGTTGATACTCCCACTTCCAGGAAATGTCTTTGGTTCATATTTTAGAATTATTTTGTTTCATGATGAAATTTTGGATTATTTGTGGGAACGATTCTATTTTTATTTCTGCAGCTTTCTTTTGACCATTTTTCTTTCTTCGAGACATCTAAGTATAGACGAAGTCTTTAAACATACCCATTGTGTGCATTATTACTAATTCTAATGCTTAATGAAATGGAGCATGAAGTTCTCAGCTAAAAGAACTTAGTATTGTCTTTGAATTTTTTTTATTCATCGTACATGATCCATACTTTGGAGATCTTTGGTCATTATGACAAAAAGGTAAAATTTGCCCTGTGACTATAAAGGGGCAGTGAGGTTGATTTCTCCTCCCAGTTTTGGTTGTGAGGTACTTGGGTATTGAGGATGACTTAGAAGTCTCAGGTTTGAATCTTGACATTATCATTGCCTGCTTGCCTTCCTTGAAAAATCAAATGAACTCTGTGAGCCTAAATCCCTATTGGCATAAGTTAATAATACCTATCTCACAATGTTGTTATAAGATTTTGTTTTGTTTTGTTTTGTTTTAATATATTCTATTGGTTTTTTACAGAGAGGAAGGGAGAAGGATAGATAGTTAGAAGCATTGATGAGAGAGAAACATCGATCAGCTGCCTCCTGCACACCTCCTACTGGGGATGTGCCTGCAACCAAGGTACATGCCCTTGACCGGAATCAAACCTGGGACCTTTCAGTCCACAGGCTGACGCTCTATCCCAGGGGTGGGCAAACTTTTTGACTCGAGGGCCACAATGGGTTCTTAAACTGGATCGGAGGGTCGGAACAAAAGCATGGATGGAGTGTTTGTGTAAACTAATATAAATTCAAAGTAAACATCATTACATAAAAGGGTACGGTCTTTTTTTTTTTTTTTAGTTTTATTCATTTCAAACGGGCCGAATCCGGCCCGCGGGCTGTAGTTTGCCCACGGCTGCTCTATCCACTGAGCCAAACCAGTTAGGACTTTATTTCTAATAACAAAAATCTAACAAATAAAAAATGTCTTATAAATGACATGTTGAAATTTTATTATAATTTCTAAGAAGTTGATTTATAAATTATCTTAAAAATAACATGTCAAATGAAAATGTATTTTTTTCTTATTCTTTGTCGTCTCTTAACTATTCAAACATTTTAGGTTCTTAACCTTTTTGTATTTTGGATTAACAGTCTTATGCTAAAATATACATAAAATGAATAATAAAGCATTTAGGTTGCTTGACACATAATAAATGCAATGTAAACTTTAGCTATTTATATAGCTGTAAGGGAAAGAAGCCATGTTTCTAAAAGAGCTAATATAGCCCTAGCTGGTTTGGCTCAGTGGATGGAGCGTCAGCCTGTGGAATGAAGGGTCCCAGGTTTGATTCCGGCCAAGGGCACATGTCCGGGTTGCAGGCTCGATCCCCAGTAGAGGGCATGCAAGGGGCAGCCGATCGATGATTCTTTCTCATCATTGATGTTTCTCTCTCTCCCTCTCCCTTCCTCTCTGAAATCAATAAAAAAATATATATTTAAAAAAAATGAATAAAAGAGCTAATATAATGCATGACCAAGGCCTCTGATTAGCTTAATATGTAAGTGAATATCATTTCTTAGCAAATATTTTATTAGTCTAAAATATATCCAGCAGGAGGGAAATACAGCCACCAAAAGATCTTCCAAGTTTCAGGCTGGTCTCTCCTAATCCCTTCTCCACACCACAGCCAGAGTGATCTTTTTAAAGATCCTTCTTAAGTGAATGTCACTTCTCTATTTAAAACCTTTCAGTCCATTCCCATTGCTGTTGGAATTCATTCTTTCATAAGTATTTATTAAGAGGCAAGTACTGTTTTGGGTACTGAGATGGAGTATTGAGCATTTAAAATATATGTATTACATCAAAACTTGCAGGTTGGATAATATTAACCTGGTCTTTGTTTAACATAGAATTATTTCTGGGTTTATGAAACCTTTGCAGAACATAGAAATTCAAAATGCCATGCCTCCTGTCATGTCTGATGAGCAGTAACCATTTGTGCCTCAGTCCCTGGTGCCCTCGTAAGAAGGTCACTTTTTCCTTATCATGTAGGGGTTGTTGTTTCGTTTTTTTGTCACCTAATCTACAGCAGATCTTGCAAGCTGTTCTGTGGAAATACTTGTCTAGTAGACTCTCTGGTGGGTTGCTCAGCCCAGCCTTGAGGGCCATCTTAGAAATGTTCTCTTTACTCATTGGTCCCAGACTCTATGAAAATCATCCTTGATAGGACACCCTTTTAAAAATGTTTTTGTTCTTACTGCAAACTTTTCAAAAATCATTGTATTTATTAAGTAAGACGTAATTCTAGTTCTCTGGTAACTTGCCACTAGAGGGTGCTAGACAACGCACTCGGCAACTTAAAGACAGCTACTTTTTGGTGATGGAAAAACTTTGGGTGAGTTATGTAAATGTAGAAGACTGTTTTAAAAAAGTATGATGACTTAGTCATCATTTGTCATTTTATTCTCTTAGGTGTTTGGGAAGTATCCCTATTAAAAATAGTACCTTTAAAAGCATGTATTCATTAAACTGTCAAAATTGTCATTCAAAAGTGTTTATAACTTTGCATTTGTGCATACCCACTGTACCCTATGCTTCAGTGTGAGCCTACAGTGTGTATGGAAGTCAGAGAGGTTAAATGTCTGTGATGTTTTGTGCCAGAATCAAAAGGTGATTCCATATGATGATGTTGGTTGACATGGTCTCCCTACTGTAAATTCAGTTACTGAATTGGTCACTAGAAGCCAAGCCTGGGACAGGGTTGTGGTTATTACAGGAATCAGAGCAGGGGAAGAGCCTAAGCAGCACGTGGTCTCAGCTGGGGTCTAGGTTCAGCCTGAACCTATGGAAAGTTTTGGAGCAAGAGTGAGGAGGCAAGCCTTTTGTACCCATGTTAGTCATTGGCTGCAGGCTGCCTGGCTGGGGTGGGGTAGGGAATGGTGGCTGTAACTGTTATGCCCAGAATTCAAGATCCCCAAGAAACCACGCCAGGGAGCCAGTCCGATGCAAAAGCAGAAGGTCCTTTATTGAGTTAGCTAACCCGACCCGGGCCTCCAGTCGACGCAGCGACCGGAAACCGAGTGACACTCGTGAGAAAATCAGGGCCTTTAATAGTGAGGGGAGGGGAGCTGACTGTGGGCCCTCCAATTGGCCAGGCGCCAAGTCGGGTCTTGTTACACAGGATGTGGTCATCTCTATGGCGCGCACATCCCTTGCTTGCCATTGGTTAGTTCAAAGAAATCCCGGGCGTGGCCAGGAGAGGCCTGGACCTCCGGGAAGAAGGCACTCCTCCGAGCACATGGCCTCTGCCCCAACATGGAGGATCCAGGGCAAGATAGAGGGCATAGCCCTCGCCCTTTCATTCCCCCCTTGTCTTGGAACTTCCGGCTCAATCATGAGACGGACTGCATTTCTATTCCACCGTTGCTAGAGGCCCGTACTGGGCACACAGAACTATCAATTGAACTATTCTTATAAGCTTAACAAATGGTCCGGTGGAAGGGAAAGAAATCATTTTAGCTTTAACAACTTCTATTGAAATAGGATTTTTCTTCTTAAAATTCCTCCATGGCTATTAAAAAGCCAAATCAAGATTAATTTATTTACTGTCCTGATGTTTGCATAAACACAACAAGAATGGTAACTGACTACCTTTGCTGGAATTTCATGGTTGAACATTAATGTGCCCCGTAGGGCCAGGAAGCCAAGCCATCCAGCTGCCATCAGGCCTGCCTGCAGTATCTGCTGAGTTAGGTGAATCCCTCACCTGTAGCAACTCCACCTGAGCCCACGCTCCAGGCTTTAAGGCCCATCTCAGTAGCCCTCCTACTCGTTGCGGCCCAGAGTGTGTGGGGGTTCTGCAGGGATGCAGAGGCATCTTTACTGCTCCCCTTCTACTCTTACCAACCGCCAGTGATGGTAGGGCATGGGCCTGACGCTCCAGCGCCAGCCATCTTCAGGGCTCCCAGGCAGGATACCAGGCTTTCTTCGTGGCATTCTTAGTGGCTTCAAGTCTTTAGAGCTCAGACAGGGCTCTTTAAAACATGATACTCCAGTCAAAGTTTTCCGTTAATAAAACCACTATTAGGAACCAGTCTTACTGAATCTATGCAAAGAAACGTACTTACTTAGCATTGCCAGATTTCGGAGGAATTACATAAGGAGAAAAACATACTGATTTACTCTAAGATTTTCTGATTTTCCTTGCATGGATTTAAAACAAAACAGTAATTGTTGGTCCATGCCTCAGACTTTCTAGTCTAAACAGGCTTTTTCCAGCTTTACTACCCCTGACATGGGCATGGTGACTCAGGCCTGCAAGACAGTATTACAGGCTGTCAACTGTTAGCTGTCTCTCAACAGAGACCAAAACCTGATGGGCACCCTTCCCTGCCCAGTTGGGCACTTGTCCTCTTGGCAGCTAGACACCCTTTACTTTTGGGGGTCACCCCACACAGCTCCCTTCCAGGACAGCCAACATACATTCAAACCTGCAAAAGAATCAAAGGTTAATATACAATGAAACATAATATTGGCATCATGGCCGCTTCAGGTAGCCAAATCTACCTCTAAACATGTGATCCTATAAATGGTCCTTGTCTCTTTGGAGCCATGTCCATGAAGATGCAGGCATTATCTAAGTGTGATCAATCGATGCTCCATTTGGTGATGAAGTCTCTCTGGATGGACCCAGGTCGTGACGCCGTCTACCTTGAGAGCGGTGGGGGTCTTCAGCACCACGGTGTAGGGACCCTTCTAACGTGGCTCTAGGGTCGCCCAGCAGTGCCTTCAGACGTAGACCCAATCCCCTGGTCTGTGCTGATGAGGAGTTGGGGTTGGGCTGGTTTCATAGATGGCGCGGAGGCGCGGCCAAATGTCCTCCTGCGCCCTCTGGAGCCCTCTCAAGGAAAGAGATAGTTAAAGCGCCAGTCTCTGAGTCAGATTAGAACTTCAAAGTCCTGATGGCTTCTAGGTAATCCTGTTTATCAGTTACAACACTCTGCTTTTTGTCTTTCTACCAGTTCCCTTTGTGGCAGAGCAGCAACCAGGCCTCTTTCAAGGGAGTGCACTAGAAGTGGGTACATTTGACCAGCTTCATTCCCACCCACCTTTACAGATTCTAAGGTCCATTGTTTTATTATTTAATTCAGCATAGGCAGGGGGAAGGGCCCATGGAATCTCTGCCCTGAGGAACTGTGAGCCCCACCCTTAAATGTCCCAATCAGACTAGAAAAGTTACAAATATCTTTTAAATCTACCCCAGAATTCTAAAATCCCAACCTAGCACAAAATATATTTCCACACTTACATAAACAAATACAGTCTTGGGATCTTGAGCAGGTAACAGGAACACCGCCCAAGTCCCCTGATGGGGGCCTGACAGGAACAGATGTGGGGGCCTCCCTTTCCCACGTCCCAGGATGGGATTCTTGACCTATGTCTCATCCAGATAGAAACGGTACTCATATTGAACAAGGAAATCAAGACTAAATAGACATGATAACTAGATACATTTCCCATTAAGAACTTTGAGGTGCATGCCACATTTATACCACAAAATACCAACAAATCAGTTTCAGTTGTGTCAAGAATCAATTACTATTATATATGTATAACTGTGGTTCTACTGAGAATTTTAGATATCTTTTAAAAATGTATCTATCTACAAGCCTTTTAAGAAATATGAGCTCTATTGTCGGCCCTTATAAAGCCAACTGCTCAAAACATTGGTCTATCATACCACTAAAATTATATTAAGACCATGATTGCTAATTTATTAAGTATTAAATAAATCCGCGAGGCTAGCACACTTTTTGCCCCATCTGCATTTCCGCGGTAAAAACTCCGCCTTAAAACTCCACCCCTGAAATTCCATCCTGCCCCAGTGAGCAGACACCCCCCTTGTGATTGGCCAAGTCAGAGGGCGGGGCTGTTCCAAGATGGCGGCCCCCAGGGGCGCGGCAGGCCATGCGGCCAACATGGCGGCTGCCAAGTCAGGCAGCTCAAAGTGGCGGCTGTCTAAACTGTTCTCTAACAGAAAAGATGATTTCCTTATTCTCACAATAAACAAGGGAAGAGCAAACCAAAATTCCTAAAAGATAGATGGCCAACATTATATTGTAGACAAACAGAAATCTCATTAGCTGTTTATACCCTTTATAATTATCTTAAAGAATATTAAGTTTAAACTGGTTTTTGTATTAAAAATCTTCAGTTGAGGTCACAAAATCAATCCTCTCTTCTCAATCAGATTAATAAGCAAAGGCATTTTCAATTAACAGATTAACTTCTATCATTTAGACCTCATATTAGGCATATTTAGATCAACATTTCAGTATTATAAATTTCAATGCTTTTAGATGATTTGCACTTAAAAGTTTTAAGTTTCCAGCCAATAAGCCTGGCATAGCTGCTAAAATGGTCACAATTTTCCTGTTGGGGAAGTCAAGAAACAAAACCATATTCACATGCAAATTTGACCATCAACTTCCTGGTGGTACTTGCCTCAGGGCGGGAAATTTCAAAAGCTACTTTAAATGGCCTTGAGAAACCTGCCTGTATTTCTTTCTTAGGTTCAACTTCGCCATTTTTAAGACCAAAACATCCCCGGTTTTTTTTATTCTGTACACAGCAAAAGGTCAAGTCCAGCTCAAAACTATGCGCACTCGTTTTCAAACTGGCCTTTTCCCTTTACATGTGCACAGAAATCCCGGATGCATTTATAAATTTGTAAACGCTTTTCAATTACAAGGAGGATTTTAATTTTAGAATACTTGGGGAGGGGGTGACCTGTTTCTACAGACCCTCACTCAGGCAGCCGCCCGACCGCCACACAAAGGAGGGGTGAGAGCAGTCCCTCTCCCTCCACATTCATACACTTTCACCAGACATTCATTCAGAGTTTAAACAATCCATTCAATTCCTAACAACTTCCCCATTCCTGAGGGAGCTCTAAAGCCTTCCCCAATCTCCCCGAAATTATTAATCCAGCAAGTCCACAAAACAAAACGGAAACACAAACAACCAAAGGGCCCAAAAAAGTACAGCCTTCCAACTCCATGGAAGCAAAAAAAACAAACAAACAAAACAAAACGAAATCCAGACGTTGGCTGCGCGCCAACCAGCAGGAGCGACCTGCCTTTTCTCAGATTGAGGGGTTCCTTACAGACCTTCCGACTCCGCAGAAGCAAAATTTCCCCTCTTCAGATGGAGGATTGGAGCGCCCGACTCCTCCTTGCCTGTCTCAGATTAAGGGGGTTCGTACAGACCTTCCGACTCCGCGGAAGCAAAGCTATACCCCTTCAGATGGAGGAGCGAGGCGTCCCTCGGCTCCTCCCACCTGTTGATCCCGTGCATCCACTCAGATCATTATTACAGGCATTTACAGGCATTTACAGATTTCAGAAGTGAGCTCACACGGGATAGACACAAAACAAAAAAACACGACACAAACGAAACAAGAGACCTACCGCGGTCAGTCAGGCCCTCCGGACTGGGCGTCCCATCGCTGGTGTTGGGGATCCCGGACGAGCCCCCAAAATGTTATGCCCAGAATTCAAGATCCCCAAGAAACCACGCCAGGGAGCCAGTCCGATGCAAAAGCAGAAGGTCCTTTATTGAGTTAGCTAACCCGACCCGGGCCTCCAGTCGACGCAGCGACCGGAAACCGAGTGACACTCGTGAGAAAATCAGGGCCTTTAATAGTGAGGGGAGGGGAGCTGACTGTGGGCCCTCCAATTGGCCAGGCGCCAAGTCGGGTCTTGTTACACAGGATGTGGTCATCTCTATGGCGCGCACATCCCTTGCTTGCCATTGGTTAGTTCAAAGAAATCCCGGGCGTGGCCAGGAGAGGCCTGGACCTCCGGGAAGAAGGCACTCCTCCGAGCACATGGCCTCTGCCCCAACATGGAGGATCCAGGGCAAGATAGAGGGCATAGCCCTCGCCCTTTCAGTAACCTCTCAGGTGAGGCTGTGAAGAGGACAGCTGTGGCGATTAGAAGCAGTATGGGTGCACCAGCCTGTAAAGGTGTTCCTTGGCAGGGCACCATTTGCATCTATTACGGATGGTCATTAACACTGGCCATTAAGACATAACTGTTTAGCTAGGCTAACAGCTTAGTTAGATATAACCAGAGGATGATTTATGAATGTGCTTCTTAGTAGTCCTTATTTCCTTGTTTTCCTGTATTTTCTTTTAGTAACGTCTTCTGGTGATCAGATCCAGGGGTAGTCGTTTCCAAGTGTGGACCTCATAGTGGGACACCATTTCCTTTGTGGCGTTTTCTTCTTTCCTGCTGGACCGGAATCTTTAGTTTTCAAGTCATTTGAGGTTGGGGTTAAGAAATGGCCTATGGTTTACGTGGATCATTCATATGGAGAAAGTCAGGAATTGACCATAGCTAATATGTAAATACATGCAATTATGAGCTGGGTAATGGATGTGGTGTTTTGGTGTTTTCTCTGAAATTTAAAAAGTGCTTATCTAGAAGATTTTTATGCAATTAGTCTTTGAATATTCAAGCTAATGCAATATTGAATCCACAGATAGTTAATCCTGTAACAATTTTTTTTTTAATTTTCAACCTTCTTACATACTAAATCCTTTTTTAGAAGCTGTTACTCTTCATGAGAAAATATACTGATTTGTGTTCCTGATTAAGCTGTACAACTAATTTTGATCGTTAAAGTAGTTAAGCAAATGAGTCCAGTGGCCCTTGGTTAATTTAGAAACTAAAATCGGATTAAATCTAGAATGTTGGTACTTTTATTATGTGATTTCCAAGTCTTCATTATTATATATCTTAGAGGATGTGCAATGGCCTACCTTAGTCTCTTTCACAAAAATTACTGCCCATTATTTCATATGAGTTTACTATGTCTGGTTTGTTTACTTAAAGCATCTATTTACTTAATCAAGCATATTTTGCATTCACATCTTTTTCTTATATATTAGAGGATTAATCTGTTGTTATCAGTCTACTTTTATTAATATTAGAAATTTTGTTTTTATGGTTTTACAAATCCTAGCAAATTGGCTAAAAAAAATAGTTATATTAAATGCCTCAAATTCTCCCTTTTTTTGTTTTAAAATTATGTTGAAATATTTAGTTTAATTGGTACTTTTTAATATAAGGAATTTAGGAATTAATGCTTCGGTTTGATAATCTGTAAAGTCAAGTACATTTTATTTTAAATGTGTTTTGAAATTTACTCATTTTCAAAGATACTTAGTAGCATTTTCAAAGATAGGGGAGGAAAAGGAACCTAAAAAAATAAAAAGAAGAGAAAGTGAAAAATAAAAAGAGAAAGTGAAATAGATGTAGACACCTGGAATGAGATAGTCGTTGTTACTGAGTCTTAAATTTAACTCTGAGGCTAAGAAGAGGTGAATATAAAGGAAAACTCTTTAGCCTATATAATATATGTATTTTAAAGGAAAGGCATATGAATTCTTCTAGAACAGTGGCTTTCAAGCTTTTCTGACTGTTACCCGTTGGATGAAATAGGTACAGTTTTATATGGCAATTCAGTATGTGTATTTATGTATGTGTATAGACTACAGACACATAAAACTTTTTCCACTGACACTTACATAGTGTTTATTATCTGCCAAGCCTTATTGTAGATGTCTATATTAATTTATTTAATCCCCAAAACAATGATGTAGGAACTGTTACTGTACCTAATGAAGAAATTGAGACCATCACCTTAGCTATTTTGCCCAAGGTCACACAGTTTCTAAATAGCACATCTAGGATTCAAATCCAGGCAGTCTGGCACCAGTCTATTTTTAGCCGTTATCCTATACTGCCCTCTTTTTTTCCCTCCCATGTGCTCAGATTTGTTCATATTCATATGTACATATACATGTGCATACATCTATTTATATATATAAAAGCCTAAGCGACCGAACGACTGAATGATCGGTTGCTATGATGTGCCCTGACCACCAGGGGGCAGACGCTCAATGCAGGAGCTGCCTCCTAGTTGTCAGTGCTGCGCTCCCATAGCCAACCTCCTGTGGCCCCTCCCCCCAGCCAGCCAACCTCCCGCGGCCCTTCACCCCGCCCTCACCCCCTTCCAACCTCCCACGGCCCCGATTGGCCCTGATCACTGGCCAGGCTGAGGGACCCCACCCGTGCACGAATTCGTGCACCGAATCTCTAGAGTGTGTGTGTGTGTGTGTGTGTGTATGAGACAGAAATATCATTAAACACTTTTAGTATATTCTGTTCTATTTTAGTTTTTAAAATGCTGGTTGGAACCACTAAAATTAATAACATCATCCACTGTTGGGTCATGGCCCATAGTTTGAAAAAACTGGTCTACAGAGACTTTAACAAGCACTATGGTTATAAAAAGGCTCCTATAGTATGGACATTAAATACTGTGAGAACAGCATTTTTTTACAAAAGATCCAGAGATATTCTTGAAAAAAACTAATTTTATTTTATGTAGTCTCTTTAAAAAGTGTCACACAGATTAAACCTCAATGTAGAGTCTTTCTGAGTAAAGTCTTACTTAGCTACCCCTGTTGTCCCAGGAAGGTGCTCCCTGTTGGTCTGTCTGTACACAGGGTAGCTTGTAGAGAATCACTGGGATGGAGAGCAGTGTTGCTGGGGTCTAATTAATCCGATGTTTCAGATGAGCCTTTTAAGTTCCAGGTTATGGTCAGTTTCACCATTGAACTCTCTGTATTGATTGTGTGGCAGTATCTCTGGGATGAGCTGCTTCGTGGAAAATCCTTTCAAGGGTGGTGGTTTTACAGGGGCTTGATATATGCTATTCCAGCATTACTTCCATACATGTTCAGCTGGCCTGTTAACAAGGATACCAGTTACCAAGGGCAGGACAAGTGAAATGTAGAGTTCCGGGGGTGTATTTCTTGTTTGGTTTCATTTCTGACACTGATGTCTTGCACTGAATGAAATTCTAAGAGGGAAGATGGAGGAGAAGCAGGTGGATTGATTGTTAGTGCTCAGGACATACCACATGTGGAAAGATAGAAATCTTTCCCCAGGTTAAATTATATATGAGAAAGGGGTGTGGCCAGGCATTCTAATTCATTCTCACATAATGTGGCAGATTAGAAAGCAGTGGCCATATGTGGATGTCACTATGTTATTTTCCTGCTCTAACATGGGGACAGCTAGGGTTCCTGAGTTCACGTTCACCTGGAAATATTGCCAGGAACCGTATTTAATACACAAATTAAGAGGCGTTACTTCACAAAAGCTCATGGTTCCTTCCCTAAAGGGAAAGAATTGGCTAGCAATAGCTCTGTACTGTGGACCTGCATTGCTAGTTTCTTCACCTTTGTGTCAAAATTGTCAGCTGAGAAGAGAGTATTTGGCTCTATGTTTACAGAGCTGTTTCTTTGGCCTTTTCCTATTTGTTAGCTTGTTGTTTTTTGTTTTTGTTTTTCATGCATTCAACATTGAGTTTCCATGATTTGCCAGCTTCAGTGTTACTTGCTAATGATACAAAATGGGTAAAATCAGACAAGTCCATAATTTTGTGGAATTTACAGTCCAGTAGAAGTTAGATAATGAAGCAATCATGCAAACTAATGTTTCTGATAATTTCTGTGAGAGAGAATGCATGGTGTTATGAGAGCATAAAATTAGGGGACTTGTACTACTAGTCTGGGAAGTCAGGAAGTTGGATGGCTGAAGAAGTTAGCTCAATGAGATGGTGAGAAGGTGGAGAGAGGGTAGGTAGAAGCCAGATAGATTAAATTATATTAGGGATTCTCTTTAAGAGCAATAGGAAATCAACTGTTTTGAGCTAGAAGGGTTATTTTAGTATTAGTATCATTTTTAATCCTCATCCAAGGACATTCTTGAGAGAGAGAGAGAGAGAGAGAGAGAGAGAGAGAGAGAGAGAGAGAGAGAGAGAGAAATCAACATGAGAGAAACATTGATCAGTTGCCTTCCATACATGCCCCCACTGGGGACTGAACCTGCAACCCATGTGTGTGCTTAGGAATTGAACCAGCAACCTTTTGGTGCACAGGACGACACTCAACCAACTGAGCCACTCTGCTGGACAGGAAGGGTTATATTTTTATCAACAATTTAGATGATAGCACAAAAAGGTATATTTGCCAGATTGAGGGGGAAAGCAAGCTGCGAGGCACAGCTAGTATGGTTGATGGCTGAGTCAACCTTTAACAAGACTGCAGTTATCTGGAAGGATGAGAGGGGGCTGAATTTCAGCAGTGATGAATATGAATGATCCTTTTGTTAGTGCAAACTCTCATATGACATGATTGGTACTTGTGGTTAATCAAGAAATGTTGGGTAAAATGGAAAAATATTTTAAAAGGTTATATATAAATACATACTTCGAACATACTACCTTTCACTTAAAATGGATAAATACATATTCACTTGCCAGTCTTTGGATGTAGGCACAACACTTGTTCTTTAAGGCTAGGTTTTTAAATGATGGTTTATTTTGCATAAACCGCATTAAAATTAAGTTTTGGATTCTTTAAAGTGGACTGAGAACCAGACACATCTGAAGTAATCTGAGTGCAAAATTCTTTTAGATTTTCATAATCCCCCCTCAAGCCTTTTATAGTTGTTTCACCCACACCTAACTTTTCAGCGGTTCTTTTGAAGTATCTTGCTTTTATCTAGTTCTTCCAAAGTATTCAACCTCATTTTTCTCTTTTCTTTCACATTTACATTGCAGTGGTTATGTAATATTTAGTTAAATTATAATAAGAATAACGTATGCAGCAGGCATAAACAGGCAGGGCAGTGAGTATCAGTGACTGATCTGAAGCAGATGACTGAACCACATGGGAACAGATGTGCACTGTGAGCTAGTTATAGGCATTCAGTGTGTGGCGGTGTCTTACAGCGGGAGAAGGGAGCATCAGTCCTGGAGATTGGAATTTAGGTTGGGTGCTGTGTATGTGAGACACACAAAAGCCCCAAACCTGTTGAAGACTTTCTCCTGAGTTTGTAAGTGGCTGCTCCATGGAAGATAAACACTTCATTATAAAGTTTTTTTACCTTCATTTCAATATTCTGAATAGATGAACTTTTTCACTTTTATACTTTAGGTTAATTTGTTAGGGTTGTGTTTTTCTCTCTTGGTTCACTTCTGACTTACTAAAATCTCAATCTGTAATTATTTTATTTGTAATGAGGTGAGACAAACATTTTGTGAACTTTTTCTGTATTCCAGAATGTGTTCATGGTGCTGATTTTATTACAGTCCAGAGTAACTGATGTCCAGTATTTGTGAGGGATTATTTTTTTATTGTCTTATGGTGAACATGGTCTCTGGCATAACACTTCCTACGTTTGAATCGGTTCTGCCACTTCTTATCCAAGCCTTTGGGCCAGTTCCTTGAGTATACTGAAGGCACAACATTGGCTGTTCTGAGGATTACATGAATCTATACATGGAATATGTTTGTACCCAGCCTGGTATAGACAAGTCCTTAGTAAGTGACGGTTTTCCTGCTTCTCAGGAGTATTACATTCACTGACCCATTCTAGGTCATGTGTCTGCACTAAATACTTCCCGAAGCACTGAACTGCATAACATCCAGCGTACAAGAGCCCTTCCTTTAAAGCTCTCTTATTCTAATGGGTGGATTGGAGTAGAATTATGTGCTCAGTACTGGAGGGGTGTGGGCAGAGCGGGGAAGAACTGGTATGGGTCACAACTCTGGCTCCAGAGCGGTCTCATTAAAAGGTTTAACTTCAAAAGCGGGATTGGGTTTAGCCATCCCAGGAGATGTTTGCATTTTTAAAAGGGAAGAGCATTTATTATACCTTACAGGGATGAATTGGGGACCTACCCCTTCCCTCTCAGGGTATTTTTGCCCGCCCTTCCTCCTTCCTCCTCCCACCTCTTCCTGCCCTCTCCCCCCTTCTCTAAACAAATGCAGATACCTGCTCTGCGCTAGAGGCACAGTGCCCATAGGGCCCCATTTCCTCACCTAGATGTGCCCAGCTGAGCCCTTACTTAGGGAAAATGTGGTGAGGTTGACCTAGGAAACTGTAAATTACTGCCCAGAGATGTAGAGGGGCCTCTTCAGTATTGCTTGCAATTTAAGATATTTTAATGTTTGTTTTTAAACCCGAAGATCTCTTTTGTTTATATAATGTCAGTCTGTATTGCTTTAGACTTTTAAAACGAGTGTAGAGGAGTACTTGAGGCACTTGATTTGTGTGTGTGTGTGTGTGTGTGTGTGTGTGTGTATGTATGTATGTATGAGATTCTCATTAAGAACTGTTTTTATTCATTTACATCAGTAGCAAAACCTAGAGGATTTGGCTGAGGTATAAAGTGTCCTAGTTGTCCCAGAATTGGATTGTGGTTAATTGACCATAATAACAGCTAGTTTCCCAGAGCTAAAAATATTGAGGAGAGAATAACAGTAACAGTGAAAGCATAACTTTGTCAGCAGTGGTTAGATATGTAAACACTGAGTGTTAGACTTAGAAACATGTTTGGCATAAAATTTAAGAAATCTATCTGAGAACTATTTGAAACAGTACTAGAGATACTTTTTTATTCAAAGCGTGCTTTTTGTGCATTGTAACTTTCAACTTCCAATAACTTACCATTCTGCCTATGTAGTGTTTTAATTGTTGTTGTTTTTCTTCAGCATATGGAAAAGTATTTCTAGTTCGTAAAATAAGTGGTCACGATGCTGGAAAGCTGTACGCCATGAAGGTTTTGAAAAAGGCAACAATAGTTCAAAAGGCCAAAACCACAGAGCACACGCGGACGGAGCGACAGGTCCTGGAGCACATCAGGCAGTCGCCGTTTTTGGTGACGTTGCACTATGCCTTCCAGACAGAAACCAAACTTCATCTCATTTTAGGTAAGTCATCAGACTTTTTACAGAAACACTTTATTGGGGGGGAGGGAAATCTTGTGTTGTAATGAGTCACAGGGTAGCATATTTCGAACTTAGAAGAAACAAGTATTTTAACTTTCATTTTTCTCTTTGTGGTGGCATTTCCGTGAACATCATGAGATGCTCTGGATTTGGGACCTCCCGGCCTGCAGGAATGTTACTTCCGTTTCAAACTCCGTTATGAATCTTAGGAAACTCTTGAGCCATCTGCCTCCCTGGGCAGTGAGCTGTGAAGTGGGCCACAGTCTCTGCTTCAGGAGTTCTCAGGGATGTACTGGTTTGGACTGATACTCATGGAAATCAGTAATTGGGAAAATAAAAAAGAAAGAAAAGGAGATACCCAGTCACCCCTTGGATCACTCCCATTTCCACCCACAGGCACTTTCTGAATCCTTGCCTTTCCCAAGCAGGCCTGGAGCGTTGTACATGAACTTGGAATGTCTCTGCACGTACTGCTAGACTGCTGTGCAGGAGCCGCACCCCTTTCTGTTCCTGCTAGAAGTAAAGGGTGGTTCTTCTAGTGCCGCACTCTGCCATCGCTGACTATTGCTTCCGTTACAGTTTCAGTCCGTTCTTGTGATAACTTGCATTTGTGTATTTTGATCCTCCATTTTCTAACTAATCTGACGATGAGTTGAGACAGAATTCACACCATGCTCTGTAAGCATTAGCTGTTCTTGATGCCTACGGTGTGCCAGCACTACGCCAGGTATTATCCGTAGCATTACTAACCCTCCCAACAACACTGCCCCAAACCCCTCATTCATGCTGTGGAAGGTTCTGGAAGCTGCATTTTTTGATGTTACATATGTTGTGTAAGCTTGAGAATGAAGACTGAAACTCAGGTCTGGTTCATAGGAAAGTTTGCCAAACAGTGCCGTCTGTAGTACAAACAGGTTTTTAAATATATATTTGGCAATTTTATTGAATGCTTTCATTTTGGAAATTATAGTTTTATTAATGATGCCTTAACCCTACTAGACCGCTGTACTGATTTTTCGGTAATTTCCACACAAAGGTGGAATATTGGCACTAGATGAAAGGTAGATGAAAGGTAGACCTATTTTCTACAATGTCTCCAAGTTCCATCTTATTCTAACCACTTGTTTGCGTGTAACTAACATTTTTCTATATCATGTTGATTTTTTCTCTTTAATGCTCAGGAGCCCAGGTATAGGGGTCAGTTAGGTTCAGGGCCTCAGGTCTGGTAGGATTAAGTTGCATTTATTCACTTCTTGATTCATGAAATTACACTTCAGGTTCATTTTGCAATGCTTTCCATTGACTTACAATCTTGAGTCTTTTTTTTTTAAAAAAAAAATATGTTTTTATTGATTTCAAAGAGGGAGAGGGGAGAGAGATAGAAACATTAATGATGAGAGAGAATCATTGATCAGTTGCCTCCTGAACGCCCCCCGACTTGGATCAAGCCCACAACCCTAGCATGTGTCCTTGACTGGAATCGAACCTGGGACCCTTCAGTCCGCAGGCTGATGCTGTATTCACTAAGCTAAATCAGCTAGGGCAGTCCTGAGTCTTTTATACATATACTAGAAGCCCGGTGCATGGATTCATGCATGGGTAAAACCGGCCCAATCTCTGCAGGTCAGGCCAAGGGATCCCACCTGGTTTCAGCCTGATCCCCGCAGGCCAGGCCAACGGATCCCTCCGGTGCATGAATCTGTGCACTGGGCCTCTAGTATGCATATAAGATCTTTGGTTAATCTCTTCCTGCCCTCCCCCCTTCCCTCTGAGATTCATCAGTCTATTCCATGTTTCCATGCCTGTGCGTTGAGCATCTGCCCCCTGGTGGTCATTATGCATCATAGCTACTGGTCGAACGGTTGGATGGTTGCTTAGGCTTTTATATAGATAGACTAGAGGCCCAGTGCACAAATTTGTGCATGGGTGGGGCCAGCCAGGGGGAGGGGCCGTGGGCGGTTGGCAGCCGACCGGGGGCAGGCTAGCAGGGTGGGGGACAATCAGGCTAGTTGGCTGCTGCAGTGCGCATCATAGACACTGGTCTTTTTGGCCATTCTGCTGTTGCAGTCACTGGGCTTCTATAGGCTGCTGTCACGCCTGTCCTGTCCAAGTCCCCACTCACTGCCTTTGCCTGTTGTTCCAGCAAGTAAATACCACGTGGCCCTTCGTTTTGCATCCTGAGTGTATCTGCTCAGCTATGTTTTTCACTGATTTTTAAATGTTTTCCTTCTGAATGTTTAGCCCGTAGGGGACAGACCATTTTAATACAATGGTTTCAAACATTTTTAGCAGCAGAAACCTTCTCTCAATTGAGATCACAAACATTCAAATGGAAAACAAATAGGACTGAGTGCTCTGCTTGGATCTGAGCTCAAGGGCACCAAGCCCTGCCAGTTTATTTCTGTTCCTCACCCTCCCAGAATTTCCCAGGAAGCCTCGGGAGTCCATGAGGGCTGGTTCAGAAATTATTACCCTGTTCAGTCTTCTCCCTTTATAATAAACCAGCTCATAAAAGTTAAACCCCAGCTCCTGGACTCGACCACCACACCATGGCTTCTCCCTGTCTTCTCTGTTCTCTTACCATAACCACTCAGTTTTTTGTTTATTGAAAATAGTGAGTGTAGTTTTTATAAATAATGTTTTTAATTTAAAAGTAGATGAATGAAATATTTTGTATTGGATTAAAAAACAGTAGTCCTTAATAATGTTGCTTTGTAGTTGTTGGTTCTCCAGTGGTTTTGTTCTTTGCCAGTGGCCCAAAAATAAATACAAAACAAAACAAGAAAACCCGTTTCTTGTGCCAGCTCAAGAGTAGAATGGGACTAGACATGTTCCATTGTAAGTGAGGCGGCGCATCCAGAAAGCGTGCCCCTTCCCCTATCCACATAGATTGTTTAATGTAATTTCTTTCCTTTATTAAATTTACTGGGGTGACACTGGTTAATCAAGTTTCATATAATTTCTCTTTGTGTATGTTTATAGTTGTTATTTTACTTTAAAGGCAAAAATGGCCGGAAATCTAGAGTAGGACTTTATGATCACTATTTTTGTGGTTTTCTGTTGGCTGTGCTTAGGAGACACACTAGGTCACTTTTCCAAGTACATTAGGTAGTCTGCTAGGGCTGCCATAACAAAATATCACAGGTGGGTGGCTAAACACAGTCTGGCGGCTGGAAGTCCAAGAGCGAGGTGCGGCAGGGCTGGTTTCTTTCGAGGACCACAGGAAAGGGTCTGTTCCAGGGTTTTCTCTGTGGCTCGCGGATGGCCACCCTCTTGCTGCCTTTTCACATGGTGGGTCTTCGGTGCACTCAGACCCCTGGTGTTGCTTTTGCGTTCAGAGTTCCTCTTATGAGGACACCAGTCAGGAGGGATCAGGGCCTTCCCTAACGGCCTCATTTTAATAAATGAATTACCTCTTTGAAGGCCTTGTCTCTAAATACAGTCACACTCTGAGGTCCTGGGGGTTAGGACTCCAATGTATGAATTTTGGGGACAGGGAGACACAATTCAGCCTGTAACTGTCTCTAAAGGTTTATTGATTAACTGACCTTATTCAGGTTTGTGTACTATTAGAGATTAATAGCAAGAATTTAGATACTGAGCTCTTCAGGGACCCAGCTGACCTTTTTGTGTGATGAATAAACAAACTCTATAGACCTTTGTAACAAATACGATATTTAAAAAAATTATTTTATGTCTACAAAGGCATCTATATGCATATAAAAGATATTTAAAAAACCAAATAAGAAAAAACTATGTTCATTACCCAGAATTTACCTTGTTATATTTCCCTCTGTTATTAATTAGTATATGTCTATCTAGCTCTTTGTGTGTGTGTGTGTCTGCATGTATGAATATTTTACCAAAATTTGTAACCAGATCTTTTTTTCAGTTAATGACGTCTACTTTTTCTGGTTAGTACATTTTTATTTCATAATACCCAATGGTGCAACTTATTTATTGCTGGATAACAAACCACTCTTAAATTTTGTTGTCCAAACAATGAGTTATTTTCTCATGATTCTGTGGGTCTGCTGGCCAGATCTCTGCTGGTGTAGCCTGGACTCACCCATGTGGTAGTCAGCTGGAGAGTCGGCTGGGATTGAAGGGCCAAGATGGTTCTACTCTCGTGTCTGACAGTTGGTGCTGGCTGTTGGCTGGGGCGTCTCTCTTCTCCACGTGCAGCAGACCAGCTTCTCCTTAGCATGGCAGTCTCCGGGCAGCTCATGAAGACTGCCAACAGGCCAAGGCGGAGGCTGCGAGTCCTCCTGGGGACTCATCCAGCCTCTCCTCTAACACAAGGCCAGCCGAGATTTAATGGGTGAAGAAATAGACTTCATTTCTTTTTCCTTCTTCAAAAAAGATTTTTAAAAACTGAGGAATCATTGACAAACATCATTATATTAGTTTCAAGTGTAAAACATAATGATTCGATATTTGAATATATTGAAAAATAAGTCTAGTTAATGTCTGTTACCATACAGTTACAGTATTTTCTTGTTGCTGTTGTGATGAGAACTTTGAGGATTTAGTCTTAACTTTCATACTTGCACTACAGTATTATTAACTCTAGTCACTGTATACGTTACATCCCCATGACTTAACTGTTTTGTAGCTGGGAGTTTTTAACTTTTAGCTCTTTCACCCATTTTGCTTCCTTCCCTCACTTCTGACAACCACCAGTCTGTTCTCTGTATCTATGAGCTTGTTGGTCTTTTAAAGATTTCACACATAAGTGAGATCATCTGGTATTTGCCTTTTCTCTGTCTGACTTATTTCACTTGGCATAGTGCCCTCAGGGTCCACCTATGTTGTCGCAAGTGGCAAGATTTCATTCTTTTTAGGACTAATCAATATTCCCTTGTATGTATGTACCACATTTTCTTTATCCATTCATTTGTCAGTGGACACTTAGGTTGTTTTTGAGCCGGTCCACAGCATGCTGTTTGGTGTGGTTGGGTTTTTTTTCTCTAAGTTTTGCTGAAAGTGTAGATCTTGGAGGTTTACAGTCATTCTTGCTGTTCTCTGAGATATTTTGGGAGCAGATGTGGAGATTCAGTTCTCGGTTGCTGTCCTGCACCTACGTGGATTCACGGCTCACTGGATGTTTGACCAGGCTTGTTTCTTCACGATAAAATTGGCCTGATTGGCACAGGCTTCTCAAATTGATAAGATTGTGATAATGTTAGTATTACCTTGCCAGATGCTTACCTTTGACATTTGCCAGATGTGGAATATAGCGTTTCTATCAGAACTAGGGGTGTGTGTTTCCTGCATTGTGCTTCATTCAGTTGTAATTGCCTTCCATTCTTTTACATTGTTTCTGCGCTCCTCTAAGTCAGGGCTCGGCACCAGGGGACTAGATTTAGCTGTAATTCGTTAACCTCTCCAGTAGACCCATCTGTTATAAGTCACATTTAAAAAAAGAAAATTCTACATCATTAATATCTTTTTAGGCTCTATTTTAATTTATGTAATGGCATGATATGACTGATGGATTTCTCCTTTATATATTTTTAGCCTTTCCAACTCTAATAACATGGACACCATTACCTCCTTTACAACTGTTTCTGTACCTCTGCATGGTTACATAAAAAATATAAAAATATTTTCACCTATTCTATTTTCTTAAAAAGTGTATTCATTTCAACTAACAGTGGGAAGAAATTCTGTGTGGAAAAAAAGTCTGTAAAAAAAACTTTTTTTTTTTTCTTGGTGTTCTCTGATCTCTGATAGTGATAATTTTGTCAAAACACCAGCTGATCTATGACTGTTGAAACTGTCAGATTAATCAGTAGAATTTATAAGACACTGAAGAAGCAAATCACCAAAATGGAATTTTTGGACTGGAACATGCGGTGTTCCCCTGGGCAGACTGGTTCCCGGGCTCTTTGTCTGCTGGAGTCGAAGAATGAATCCACGGACAGAAGATGGTATAGCAAAGGTGGAGATTTATTGAAGAACAAGTACAGATTCCCACATGGGGAAGGAGAAAGAATTTCACAGCACAGACTCCCATGTCGGGAGGGGCAAAGAGTCCCACCCATCCCCTGTTTTCACAGTTTATAAAGGCTATAGATGTTTGTGCCTTGATATCCCCGTTGATTGGTCACTATTCTCTTAGACTGGTTACTATAGTAACTCCTGAGCTTTAAGGTCCAACCTCACATGGGACATGTGAGGTGTTCCTCTCCTCCTTATTGTTTTCCTATTCCCTGTGAGCTTTCTTCTTTTGGATGAGGGGCTTCCTTCCCTTTATTTTGTAAATAGAGACCTGCTATTCCCCGTTCCCTCATTCTATGGAAATATACCTGTTGCAGCTTTTCAGTTCCCTATTCTATGGAGATATACCTTCTGCTGCTCTGCAGCCCTGTGCTGCTTCCATGGTCCCCTTAATTTCTAAAATTTCCTAAACCTATCTTTTTTACCCCTAAAAATTCCTGTTTCAGTCCCCCCTCCGATTAGGAAACCCCACCTGCCATTGGGGACAGTGGACGCTGGTCGGTCTGCTTCCCACTGGAAAGGGGTCATAGCTTGGGGGCAGCAGTCAGGGTCCTGTCGGAAGTGGGCTAACTTAGGGCCTGCGGTTCCGTGTGGAGGACCATTTGTAGCTTTAAGACTTCTAACTGGAAGGATATGGACGTAACAAGCAGTGGTTAAAGATGAGTAATAATAAAACAGTAAAGGTCTGAAGAGGGGAGCTAGTTAATAGAGATGGTATTATAAATTTTGAGGCCTTTTCCTTTAGCTAAACTGCTTGCAGCAAGAAGTGCTTAATTATGGCAGACATTTTGCCCTGTTTGATTGAGGACCTTCTTGAAAACAAGGATCATAGGCTTGAGAAGTGGTCCTGGTCTGGTTGGTGGTAGTGGTAGTAATTCTGTAACAGCTGCAATGAAGGCTGCGACTCCTAAGGCTGTAAGAGTCTCTGATTGTGGTCGGGCTGCTTATAACATACTTAGTAGTTAGGGATTTGGAGAGCCAGTATGGCTGAAAAATTGGCTACATTAGGGATACAAAAAGGAGCTATAAGTAGGAGCATCTTATGGTGTTTCTGGGTCCTAGCAAGGACAGAAAAGGTATTAACCTAGGGTTCAGGTGACACTTATGAAAAGACAGAATAAGAATTGTTAAAAAGATGAAAACACTGATTATCTAGAAATACTAGAGTATGTTACTTATTTGGCACTTATTGATTCTTCAGGATTCCTTTGAAAGAGAAGTTTTAGGTCCTTTAGAGGCTCACACGAGTAGAAATTGGTGATCTAGTTGATGGCAATGCAGCTTCGTCCTCCTCTTGTGCTGGTATTCAAGACTCACTCGAGACAGACAGATTTAGGAGTCGATTCTCCTGACCTGTGGGGAGAATTAAAGACAGTGTCTGTAAAAGGGCTTTTGAGTTGTTCAAAGGCCTGCCCAAATAAATGAGGGCTGTTCCCGAAAACTCTGGGCAGCACTGTCCATGTTAGCTGACTGCTTTGATTATTAGGATCTTTTAAAGGCAAACAGGGACTGTGAATTAGGAGGCAGGGCATATAGGAAAAGTATCCTTGAGATCTAGTCCTATAAACTACTCGGTGTCCTCTGGAGTCTGGGCAAGTAAAGTATGAGGGTTAGGGACCTGTCTTTTTCACCCCTAAAAATTCCTGTTTCATCACGAAGGTATTTATAAAGGTGATGCTAAGTAGCATCCTCAATAATCAATGCCACCTGGCCTCATAGACAGCTCTGCCACCATGAATCATCCTTTCAGTGAGTTACAAGGTATTTAAAATATTAAAGTTTCACTTTTGAATATCAATTTCAACTCAAAAATTGCACGGGTGAGGATACTTGCTGCAATGGCAAGGGAATGGTTCATGAAACATTGCAGTCTGTTGTATATAGCAAAACAGCAGCTGAAAACCTTCCTTACTTTGAAGTAAATATGACTGATTCACAACACTGGTAAATTTATGTCTTAGAAATTTATAATGATTTTGATAAGCGGGAAGGCATTTGCAGGAGGTGCTATTAGAATGTTGAGCTAAAACGGAAAGGAAAAAAAGTGAGATGACTTTGGCATGACATTAAAAAGAAATTACTTTCAGGTGTGTATGGTACATCATGTACTTTAGATACAAGACAAGAAAAAGGAGCAATCAAGAGAGATTTAGGCGGTCTGGAGGAGGAGGAGGAGGTGCAAATGAGAACCAAGAAGTGTGGAAATGAATGTATGTGAGGCATGTCTGAAGGAAGAGAAAAGTATGTAGGAAATAAAAATAAAAGAAGACCGAGTAACTTGTGCACGTGGGTGGAGGTGGGGTCGAATTAGGGGGAAATTCGGGCTAATAACAGCTCTTTGGAAGGTGCCACCATAGGAAGAAATATGAGAGAGAAATTCTAACTGCAAAGATTTGCAATGCAAATGTTAGATGACCAGAGGTCAGTCAGTATTACTGGAAGTTAGTAGGTGTTTGAAGAGTGAAAACAGAAGAGAGACTCTTTCCTTGAACGCAGGAGGTGTAGCTTTTAGGCCTTCTTTCTGTCGGTTAACTCTGCTACGTCCTCTCCTGCCAGCTGATTTCCATGAGCTTGCATTAACGAGACCTAGTCTTCGAAAGTCAGCCAGCTCTTTCCATGGTTATCCTTTTGCATCCTTAATGAAAAACTGCTCTTTGGATAATTTCTAGAGGTTTATCGAACTCAGTATCTCCAGTGTGTTTCAACTTCTTCACCTGTTAATAGAAACACAAAATTATGAACAATGGAGAGGTTTCTGATTCAACATTAAGTCAAGTCAGATATGTCGAGGTCTTGAGCAGCTGAAACTAATCAACTAACAACGTATGTTCTTTTTTTTTTTGTTTTTTTTAAGGGAACAATAAAGAATCTGGTATTGTAATCCTAACAGTTAGAACCTATGAATACGTTAGGTTACATGACAAATGAGAATTAAGGTTGCAGGTGGAATTAAAATTGCTAGTCACTTGACCACCTTACAAGAAGGAGATTGTCCTGGATTATCTGGGTGAACCCAACATAATCACAGTGGTCCTTCAGAATGGAAGAGAGAAAGGCGGAGAGGAGGGTCAGATGGGGAGCTGCCACAGAAGAGGTCAGAATGATGCAATGTGTGAAGTGACTCAACCGCCATTGCTGACTTTGAAGATGGAGAAAGGGGCCATGAGCCAAGGAATGCAGGCAGCCTCTTAAAGACGGAAAAGGCAAGAAAATAGACTTTCTCTTAGACTAGAGCTTCTGGAATAAATGCAGGTCTGCTGCACCCTGATTTTATCCTGGTGACATGCCTGTCACACTTCTACTCTACTGCATAAAATGATACGTTTGTGTTGCTTTAAGCCACCAGTTTGTAGTCATGTGTCACAGCAGCAATAGGAAGTGAACAGAGGGTAAGGAGAGTAATCAGGTGAGACATGCAGACCGCTCTTTAAAGACGTTTTGCCATGAAAGGAAGAGGAAAGCAAGGATTTAGGAAAGATGGTAGTGTTTTAAAATCAGAGAGATAGCGTGTTTTTGAAATTTCACATTATTTGTGTGATTTCTGTGTTATTTTTATGCTTCTGAGAGACACAGCATCAGAGTGCTGCATCTGGCACTCCAGCTACTGTCACATAAAATTCTTTAAAAGCAAGTTAATTGCACTTGAATAAAAACCAGATATCTCTTGAGTGTTGCACTGAAATATCAGTTATATAAGAAAATTTCTTTAGCTTAATACTGACTAAAACTAATTAGGCCCTAATAGTGCTTTATAGAAAACCTTAAATTTATGCTTATATTGAGAGAATAGCTTAAGTCAGGGTATCATAAATTTGAATTTTATTTTAAAAACATTACAATTGAACTTAGCAATATTTTTCAGTTCTATAAATTGTAATTGATGTCTAAATTTGCAGCAGTTATCAATAATAATAGCTAATAGTCACCATGTAATTAGTGCTTAGTGTTTGTCTGGCCCAGGATTAACCCTCAATTAAATTGCCATTTAATCCTCTTGACAATCTTACGTGGCAGTTGGAATTATTTCTGTTCATTTTATAGATATAGGATATGAGCCATTCTCTGTTTAAAGAAGATTATGTAGCAAAATACAAAAGAGTTGAGATATAATCATTTTATTCATATAACAAAAACATTTATTTTAATTTAATCAAGAAACCAGTAGTCTATACAAGCATCATAGTAAGGTATTCCATTTTATGGACTGTAAATAAATCTCAATCCCATCTAATAAAAGAGAAACATGGTAATTAGCATACTACCGCTACCCTTCCCATTGGCTAATCAGGGCAATATGCAAATTAACTGCCAGCCAAGATGGCGGCCAGCAGCCAGGCAACTTGAAACTAACATGAGGCTTGCTTGCTTCAGTGACGGAGGACTCCAACGTTCCCCACCTGCCGCTGCAGGCCTCTGAGCTGCAACTCTAAGCAACTATGTAACAAATATAGAAGCTAAACAAAACCCCAGAAACCTGCTTTAGTCCGCCAGGCTTCAGCCAGCAGGATTGCAACATTGTAAGCAAAGGCCAGAAACCTACTTTCAGCAGCGGAGGCCTAAGAGCTGGAGCCAAGCCTCAGAGCTAAAGCTGGCTCAGAATAAAAAAAAAAAAAAAAGAAAGAAAAAAAGGACCGGTTGGGAGCTTCAGTCACCCCAGCCTGAAAACAGCCCTCAGCCCCTCACCCAGACTGGCCAGGCACCCCAGTGGGGACCCCCACCTTGAAGGGTGTGTGACCAGCTGCAAACAGCCATCATCCCCTCACCCAGGCTGGCCAGGCACCCCAGTGGGAACCCCCACCCTGATCCAGGACACCCTTCAGGGCAAACCAGCCAGCACCCACCCGTGCACCAGGCCTCTACCCTATATAGTAAAAGGGTAATATGCCTCCCAGCACTGGGATCAGCAGAGCCGCGAGGCCTCCCGGCACTGGTATCAGCGTAACGGGGCAGTGCCCAAACCGCCTGATCGCCCTGCAGCTCTGTGTGTGACAGGGGGCGGGGCCACAACCTCCCTATCCACCCTGCTCTGTTTGTGACAGGGGATGGCACCCCAAACCCCTGATCAGCCCTATTCTGTGCCTGATAGGGTGGAGCTCCCCAGCCCCCTGATCGCCCTGCGGCTCTGTGTGTGACAGGGTGCAGTGCCCCAACCCCCCACCCCCCCACAGGCCCTGCTCTGTGTGTGACGGGGTAGAGCCATAACCTCCCCATCGGCCATGCCCTGAGTGTGAGAGTGGCGGCGCCCCAACCCCCTGATGGGCCCTGCTCTGTGCGTGACAGGGGGCAGCGCCCCAACCCCCTGATTGGCCCTGCTCTGTGCATGACAGGGTACAGAGCCCCAACCCCCCTGATGGGCCCTGCTCTGTGAGTGACAGGGGGCAGTGCCCCAACCCCCTGATTGGCCCTGCTCTGTGCGTGACAGGGGGTGGCGCCACAACCTCCCCATCGACCCTGCCTTGAGTGTGACAGGGGACAGTGCCCCAACCCCCCAATCGGCCCTACCCTGAGTGTGACTGAGGGTGGCATCACAACCTCCCGGATCGCCCTGCTTTGTGCATGACAGGGGGCGGTGCCCCAACTCCCCAATCGGCCCTGCTCTGAGCCCGACCAGGGGCTGCACCTAGGGATTGGGCCTGCCCTCTGCCACCCGGGAGCAGGCCTAAGCCAGCAGGGTGTTATCTCCCGAGGGGTCCCAGACTGCGAGAGGGCACAGGCCAGGCTGAGGGACCCCCTTCCCCCCCCCCCCCAGTGCACAAATTTTTGTGCACCGGGCCTCTAGTATAATTATAAATTGATAAATTTTTTTGAAGAGTCATATTGATGAAATGTGCCTCACAGCTTCTGAGAACATGTCAGATTTATTTATTTGTTTATTTATCATTGTTGTCATGAATGTGGACTACTGATGAACGGTCCCCTTCTGTTCCTCAGTTATGAACAGAATAAGTCTTTACTTCCACTGAAAATATATCAAGTCCAACTGCTTGATATATTTTCTTTCTCTGTTCTTTCTTTTGCACCTTTAGAATTTCTGTGTCCTGGAAATGCCTATCAGATTAGTAAAAATGAAAATTAATGATAATGAGTTGGTGAAAACATTTTTTAAAAGGCATTTATTCACTGTTGATGGGGTATATAGATGGCTATAGCTATTTAGAGGAAAACGTTTATTAAAAATTGCAGCAGTTTTGAAGTGTACATATGTTGTAACTCAACAATCCAGTTTTAGGATTCTGTCCTGCTAATCTCTACTTGCCCAAGTGAACAAAATGCATGTGTAAGGGGGATTCTTGTGGCATTGTTTTCTTGTCGTTTTTATTATTGTCCTAATTATTATAAGAATGAGAATGTCAATATGAAGTAAAGTTGGTTGAGGGCCAGAAAATCCCAGACTCCAGAGCTACAGAGGAGTTTGAGATGAAGGTAGCAAATACTTTGCATTGTAATATTTAGTTTTATAGTACTTGTTTGTTATCAGGCACCCCTCTTGGCATTTTCTACATATTTCATTCAGTCTTTGCAAGCAACCCTTCAAGGCATGGATTACCGTCTTTGTTTTACAAATGAGGTACCCTGGGCTCAGGGAGTCAAGAGAGGTACCCAAGGTCTCATAGCTGGCATTTGGAAGAACATGACTTCATTTCTCTACATAGCTCAGCCCATGTATATTGACCTCCTTGGTGTGTCAGGGCAGCGTCATTATTTTCAGTAGCAGAGAATGAGATGGGTGCGATGTTCAGTGTTTGACCTCTCTTGATCCTTTCCAGTTCATAATTATATTACAATTAATTACTTTTCTTAACACACAGCCATGATTGGGCCACCCCACTGCTTAGAGCCTCCCATTTTACTTGAGGATATAATCTAAGCTCCAGCCTCAGCCTTTTCCACCCAGTCTCCCACTGTTACGCTCTGATGCCTGTGCTCCAACCAATCTGAGTAACCCCCTCACTCTTCCGTGAACATGCAGTTTTCTTTCCCTGTTCTGTGCTTAAATACTAGCTTGAGTTCAACTCTGGGTTTCAGTGTCTCCTATCAGACAAGTCACTCACTCTCTCTGACCCTTTGCTTTCCCATCTGCCTGGAGTCGTTGGGCTTAAATGGGACGATGCATGTGTTGAGTAGTTATTCTGTCAGAAAGTATTCACTGGGGGAAAAGAAAGGATTGCGGTGTGGTATGTGCAGCCGGGCAAGACAAGTGCAAGAGAGAGCAAGAAGGGCATTCTTTTCTGAGGGGGAAGAGAAAGTGAAGGGGAGGGGCTGCTCAAACCATCCAGCTCTGTTGTAACCTTGGAGTTCTTCCTGTAGGGCTTGGAAACCGACATAGGGTGTGAGAGCCCCTCCCACGGGCCCTCCCTCTTCCTGTCTTGGTTAAGGTCTCTGTCAGAAATGTTGACACATGTGAAGTGTTGAGTACCACCCGTGGCAGATAGCGATCCATAGTGGTGGCTGCATTAAAATGAAGCCTAAAAAAAGTACAAGAAGAAACTGGAATATCTTGTGGGATCAAGTCAGAAAGTGCAATAAATGAGGTGAAGGGGAAGCCCTTCCTTATGGGAGAATGCCAACCAACATAGACAAGGGTGGTGGGGTTAGGAAGTCGTCATTGGATTCTAAAATGGATGGGTGCTAGTTTGATGAGGAACAGGGTATTTTTACACAGTCTTAATTCATCTCCCCACAAGTTACCAGTTAATTACACAGGGAAACATAGTAACTTCATAGTGGAGAAACCTGGCAAACACCACCTCAATGACTCCACATTAATGACATGATCAGGATTAACACCAGTATTCGAAAAATTAACACCACATGCTTCCTGATGTATTCTAAGACAGATGGTCGGCTTTCACAGGCAGGTAGATTAAGGTGATAACCATTTCATTGATGGTCCTTCCAAGAATACATAACCTGCATTTAATAATAAAAAAGCATTAGGTAAAACCCAAATTGAAGGTTGGCCCTCAGAATGACTGGCCTAGCCTCTTCAAGATGTCAAGATCAAGGAAGAAAGACCGAGGGTTCCAGACTAAAGAGCTATGATAGCCATGGGTCCTGCACTGGAAAAAAGTAGCTACAAAGAGCAGTCATTGGGGCAAATGACAAAATTTGACTAGGGAGTATAAATTAGATTGTTTTTATCATAGTTAGTTTTTGACATGGAAAGGATGTTCTTTTTCTTAGGAGATGCACACTGAAGGATTTAGGGATAGGAACATGATGTCTCTAGTTTACTTTCAACAGCAAAAGAAAAATATGCACATATGTAAAAACAGAGAGACTACTAAAGCAAGGGAAGCAAAATATAAACAATCGGTAGATTTGCATAATAGGAATATGAAGGTTTCTTGTACTGTTTTTGCAAATATTTTTGTAAGCATGAAATTATACCAAGATATATTTTCTTAAGGCATTGTGACCCAGATATAAAGGAGTTTTCACCAGCCCTTCTAGACTAATGCCAGGTTTCATGCCACTGTCCCTGTAATGCCAGCCTGTGAAACAAGATTAAAGTATAATTTTTCCAAAACAGCATTAGAATTGTAGCTTTCTCCTGCTCTGACTTTGCTCCAATCATTGTGGCATATCCAGAAAGACATATCGATTACATATATTGTCCTTTGTATGTATGTATGTATGTATGTATTATTTCTCATGACTGAACATTTGATGAGGTTTGGACTGCAGATACTTTGAGGTTCTAATCTCTGGCAAGAATTTAGAATGTAGCTCTTCTAGGTTTCCAAATTCAGATGCTTCTGCTTTAACAGGCAGATAGATTAAGGTGATAACCTCTTAGAAAAGAGTGTAGATACTCTTGTAGGCAAGGCCAAGTACTTTAATGAGAGAACAACCCTGGGTTCACTCCTATAAGAAATAAATTCGCTCTGAAATTCGGTGCCATAAATATGTCAGTGTTCATTTTAGCTTGGCACATTCTCCCAAAAAGATTGACATATTGTTTACCTATCTGCAACCTACTATACATTTTTGGCAGGGTGCATAGGAAATCTTGGAAAATAAGGAATTGGCTTAAAAATAGTGACTGTTAAAAGGAAAGCTGGGATTTTTCTTTGTGTCTTGTTTTGTTCTGTTCATTTTTTATTGTAGTCATTGAAGTGGCAGTTGTTTCAATACTCACTGGTGATGGCTGAGGGTTCTGATATGCTGTATTTGAGAAATTATTTAAATATATTTAGAATTTGTGTAATGGTTTTAATGGCAATACTCTATGCAAATTCATTTGATTGTAGTTCAGGCTAGTCATTATCTTATGAAACTGTATTGTATATGAATTTAGTAATATATTCTTATGAAACTGTGTACTAAGAATTATACCAAAAGTCATATATTAAAGTCAGTGCCTTGTGGTTAATCCATATTGATTAAAAGCAAACACTTCCATTAGTTTATGAACACAAGTCAAAGAAAGAAAAATATATTTCATTTTTAGATTATATAAATGGTGGAGAACTTTTTACTCATCTTTCTCAAAGAGAGCGTTTCACAGAGCACGAGGTGCAGATCTATATTGGAGAGATTGTGCTCGCCCTCGAACATCTCCACAAGGTAAGATGCTCAACCTTTGGGGTTTCTCTCTTTGAAAAATCTGCTAACCGAAGTCATGATGGAGCTTAGACAGCTAATGTTTTTACGTGTCATTGTCTTTGTGGTGATTGTGAAAGCACACTTGTAGACCGTTAACCTCGTTTCTCAATTTTATAGTTCTCTCTCTCTCTTTTAATATTTTTGTATTGATTTCAGAGAGGAAGGGAAAGGGAGAGAGAGATAGAAACATCAATGATGAGAGAGAATCATTGATCAACTGCCTCTTGCATGTCCCCCATTGTGGTTGAGCCCACATCCCAACTCAGGCATGTGCCCTGATCAGGAATCGAACCCATAACCTCCTGATTTATAGGTCGGTGCTCAACCACTGAGCCCCACTGGCCGGGCTATAGTTCTCTTTTTTAAAATCTGCTTTCTTTAGTAGTTCCTGTGATGCAGATTTAAAATGCAGAGACTGAGCAATATTCTGTCTTTTTTTTTAATGAAAAATCCTAATGCTTATTACAAAGTATCATCAAAATAAAATTTTTCATTCTTAAGTATTATTTTGTATTAGTTTCAGGGTATAGCATAGTGATTAGCTAATAATATACTTTACAAAGTATTCCCCCGATATTTCCAGTACCTACCTGGTATCATGCATAGTTATCACAATAACTTTTCCATTCTTAAAATAACCTTTACAATAAAGCCAAAGTCATAATACACATTTCCTTAGTAGAGACTCACTTCCCTTTATATCTTCACGGTGCATTTCCTGCTGAGGTTGGAGAAGATGAGTTATTTGAAAGAAGCGTCTACCTGTGCTACCAGCTTTCTCACCGTCCACCCTGGCTTTTTTTTTTCATTGTTTTGTTTCTGAGATCCTCTCTCATGCCCTCCCTCCCGCCCTCATGTAGCATGAACTTAGTTACTAAAAACATTCCATGAAATTCATGTCTGTGATGCAGTTTGAACTCTATAAAATTAGTTTAAGCTTTTAAAAACATTGTTTCAGATACTATTAATCTCGATCCAAGAAACTTTGACTAAAAAAACTTTTTTTTTTTGACTTAATGAGGAAGAATTATTGTGGGAGCGGTTATTATGTGCCTCAGAAATAGAAAGCACTAGAGCAATTTTCACCAAAGGCCTGTGAGGCTGCAAGGAGACTGGCATGGCTTGAGTCACTGAATTAGGATGATGTAGGCACACCATACAGCCACTCTTCTTTGTTTTGTATTCATATCCCACACTAGATTGCAGGTGGCCATAGGAAAGAATGAAGAGAATCGAAGGGAGAAGACAGGACCAAAGAGGGAATTTTTAAAGAGGCAGGGAGATTAGAATGGCAAGATGGAGGCAATGGATGGCAGAGGCTCTGAGAAAAAATGAGGAGTTTTAAGAAAAAAAGTGAGGGAATCAAGAAAAAGGTAGATCCAGCCCATCCGGCCCAGAACAGAAATGAGGCTGGACAGGTGGAGGGAGATGGGGTTCAGAATAGGAATCTTAAGGGGAGTGAATGAAAAATATGTAAGAATAGGGGGGGGGGGGGGAGAGAAGGCTCCAGGGGCAGGGCTGCAGTGCCCTGGAGAGAGTAACGGAGCGAGAAGGGAGGGAGCTGAGCGGAGATGATGGGAGCCGACATCTCTGTTCCTTGTGATAGACTGGTTGGTGTGGCGACGCGCTTTATGCCTGCGGTTATTTTGTGGGATATACAGTAGTTAGGACATTTTTTTTTCTCTCTCTCTCTCAAATGATAAGAATTTTATTAAAAAAGGGAGAGTTATTCCGTAGCACCAAAGCAAACTTTTATAGTAAATTTTCAGCAAGGTATTCTAGCTATTACAAAGTTTTTAAAAAGGCTTCCGAATTATTCCTGAAAATAAAGTTTCAGTTAGTGCCTAAACACTTAAAAATGGGGTATATTATATACCCACAAAATAGAGCAGTTTCACGAAGGACATCTTTTTATACATGAACCAAATCAGGCCCAGGAATAGGCAGAAAATACCTTTTTATTTTATGTTTAGGAGTATTAGATGTAGCTTTTTATGGCATGAAAATGATGGTGGAGAAGGCCATAAATTCCTGAGTGAAAACTAACAAACTAACAAAATACAGAGCTCTGAGGGGAAAGCTTAGTAAATTGAGTTTTTAATTTGTGTGAAAGCTTTAATTTTGTTTATGAAAGGAAAATCCATGAACATTCATTATCATTAAAACAGGGTAATCAGAAACACAAAAATAAGAGAACATGATGAATCCTAAATATAAATGTACTTGATATGGAGTGGAAATAATCTAGCAGGTCAGATCTCGGCTAAGTTTCTCTTAATCTTCCTACCCTAAAAAGGTAAATACAAAGAAGTATAACACAAAGCCAGTTTTATTAGTCTTGATATAGTTTCCAGCACTGATTTTCCCAGGAGGAGACAAAAATGGGAGTTTATTTGGAAGAACTGTGGGAATAAAAACAAAGGAGTGACCATTGTGGGATCCGGTTAGTCTGGAAACATGCTGACGCCGTTAGGGAGGTGAAGGACACGAACTGGCCAAGAAGGCACCTACACATCACTGGGGTGAGGATGGGAACACCTACACATCACTGGGGTGAGGATGGGAGCACCTACACATCACTGGGGTGAGGATGGGAGCACCTACACATCACTGGGGTGAGGATGGGAGCACCTACACATCACTGGGGTGAGGATGGGAGCACCTACACATCACTGGGGTGAGGATGGGAGCACCTACACATCACTGGGGTGAGGATGGGAGCACCTACACATCACTGGGGTGAGGATGGGAGCACCTACACATCACTGGGGTGAGGATGGGAGCACCTACACATCACTGGGGTGAGGATGGGAGCATCTACACATCACTGGGGTGAGGATGGGAGCACCTACACATCACTGGGGTGAGGATGGGAGCACCTACACATCACTGGGGTGAGGATGGGAGCACCTACACATCACTGGGGTGAGGATGGGAGCACCTACACATCACTGGGGTGAGGATGGGAGCACCTACACATCACCTGGGGTGAGGATGGGAGCTGTGACAAGAATAGAGACAGGAAGCAGCAGCGGTCATGGGGAGACTCTACAGAAGGTCCAGCAGGGATGGACCCTCACTACACAGAGAACGGAGACCTGTGGGAGAGGCCCGGGGAACCCTGCATATGAGCCCGAGATGGAGGGACTTACATTTGCCCTGTTCAGTGACTAAGACCCATTATAACATCCTGAGAATGCTTTGTTTGTTTATTTTTGTTTGTTTGTTTTTAAGGTAGATAAAGACTTTTGGAAATTGTTATTTTTAAATGCACATTTATCTGTTTTCACAGTTGGGGATTATATACCGTGACATCAAGCTTGAGAATATTCTGCTTGATTCTAACGGCCACGTGGTGCTGACAGATTTTGGCCTGAGTAAGGAGTTTGTGGCTGATGAAGTGAGTATGATATTTTAATTTAAAGTTAGTAATGACAATATAAACAGTGATGAAAAATTAGCTATGGAGTAAGCATTTAACAGGATAGTACCATATGGATTATGGATCTTTGTGCTGATTTGCCTCAAGGAGCATTTGGCATGGATGACTATAAAGATTTTTAGTTCAAAATTACCATGGAACCATCCTGTTAGAATTGCAGTAAATCTTTGATGAGTGTATCATAATTCTCCAGTTTAAAGCAAAACAAAATTATGCATTTAACTTTCCCCATCAAATATAACTAAAAAATTTAAATAACCCTTTGGGGCCTTTAGGAGAAGTCTGGCTTAGGTGGTAGCCAGTAGAGAATAGGAAACAAAGCACATGCAATTACATTGTAATTCCAGAGTAGGACGGGGCATGTTGTGATCGCCCTTTGAATTCATTTGACAAGAAAGAGAAGACTCTACCAGACTTAATTCTTTAATAAACTTACTGGGTTTGGTGGTGGTGTTTTTTTTCTCATATGAACTAAAATGTAATAGCTCATCTGCAGATTTTAAATATGGAGGACTTTGCATTTTTAATACTGATTAGAGTTGATTCAATATTACAAGTACATTTAATGACATTTAAAATTGTACATCTATTAGCTGTAATTAAATATTTTTGTAGCAGTTGTAATAAAAATTATATTTTTACACTACTAGTTATTTGGGATAACTAAGTAAATATGAATGCCAATTCATTACTATCTGAGAAATTACTGGTACAGAATACAGAATCACAGTAAAATTTTTGCTATAAAGGGCTTTGTTTGAAACATCATAATTGGGTTCCAAATTAGGCGTTTCCGTTTCTGATTGCTTGCTTTTTGGAATATTACTAAAGCAGCCCTAGGTGAATTAGATAAGTTCCGAAACTATAAAATCTAAAGATCCCAATTTTTAAATCATATCTATATCCACTCAATTTACTTATTTAACAAATATTTGTTGACCACTTATTATGCTAAGTACTAGATAATATGATGATGAATAAAATAGAAATAGTGTCTGCCCTCATGAAGCTGGTTAAAATAATATATTATCTTTGACAAAAAATCATAGTTATAAAATAGATTAGATGAATTTTTGAGAAATATACTTCAAAGTTTGATTTTTAATGCTTTTTCTTCTTTGCAAAAATTTTAGTGGCAACTTCAGTAAAATATGACTGATTAAGTATGTTAACACTAGAGGCCCGATGCACAAAAATTTGTGCAAGAGTAGGCCTCCCTTCCCCCAGCTGCCGGCACCGGCTTCCCTCTGGCACCTGGGACCCGGGCTGGCTTCCCTCCAGCCCCGGCTTGATCAGGAAGGACATCTGAAAGACGTCTGGTCTAATTAGCATATTACCCTTTTATTATTATAGATTTGCTTCCTCATGAAACCCCACTATAAGTAAAAGTCAAGGAGTAAAATAGGCATGCACTCAAAAGGGAGAGAAGAAAATATCAATCAGATTTTGGAAGATGGACAGCAGAAATATTAGTTGTAACCGATATTCATTTGTATTAAAGAATCATCTTTCTTGGAATGGGTTTTTCTTTTGTCCATTTCTATTCTCTCTCCTTGGTTTTCAGTTTAAACTGGCCTTTTTAATCACAATGAATTCCTAAGCCAGTGATGTGAGAAGCACCAAAGCAGGCTAATGCATCTCTGACCCCAGAGAGGATCAAGAATTAGGGACACCAGATACCCCTCAAAGTAGGGGAGCAGGTGATAACAGGACACAGGAGGTTTGGTTGGAAGTCTGTATGAGAAGCAGGTAGCCCCCAGATCTCATGTCTACCCCATTCACAGAGGCGAGTGTGCCTTTCTTACCTTCATGGAAGATGGAAAAGGTAAATGGACAGACTGTGGGTTCTGGGGCAGTAGGCACAGCTGAGGGTGAGGACACCATGTGGAAGCTAGTGATGAAGGGAAAGTTGACACACTGAACTATGGAACTCCAGGGCTTCTTTCTGCCCTTCACTCTGCAAACCGTGGCTTCTAGACAGGAGGATTCCTCTCTGAGAAACGGAGAACAAAAGTCTGCAGGTGCAGTCAGCAGTTGGTTTGACCAGTGAACTGGCCCAGCCACATCTGCCTACAGACACCTGTGACCAGACAAGCCCAGCCCAGGCCATAGAAGCATGTTTGTGATGATGTCACAGTTTCTTTATATATATATATATATATATTTTAATCTTTATTGTTGAAAGTATTACATATGTCCCCTTTTCCCCCCATTGACCTCTTCTAACCTACATCAATCCACCCCACTCCCCGCCCCTGGCCTTCACCACCCTATTGTCTGTGTCCCTGGGTTATGCTTATATTGCAGACAAGTTCTTTGGTTGATCTCTTCCCATCCAGTGATCCTTGCCCTCCTGCCTTCTGAGATTTTGCAGTCTGTTCCATGCTTCTATATCTCTGGATCAGTTTTGTTCATCAGTTTATTTTGTTCATTAGATTCCATATGAGTGAAATCATATGATACTTGTCTGTCTCTGACTGGCTTATTTCGCTTAGCATAATACTCTCCAGGTCCCTCCATGCTGTCTCAAAGGGTAAGAGATCCTTTTTTACTGCTGCATAGTATTCTATGGTATAAATGTACCACAGCTTTTTTATCCACTCATCTACTGATGGGCACTTGGGTTGTTTCCAGATCTTAGGTGTTGTAAATTGCACTGCTATGAATGAACATAGGGGTGCACACATTTTTTCTGATTGGTGTTTCTGGTTTCTTAGGATATATTCCTAGAAGTGGGATCACTGGGTCAAATGGCAGTTCCATATATGTTATCCTATATAATAAAGATGTTATATGCAAATGGTCGTTATGCTGTGAAGCGTAATGACCGATTGCATAACGACCAGATCACGGATCAGCAGGAGGGTGGGGCAGCGAGCTACAAGCGGGCAGCAGAGAACTACAGAAGGGGGAAGGGCAGCAAGCTATAAGGGGAAGGGGGGGTGTGGAGGGAGTTACAGGAGGGCGGCAGCAAGCTACTAGCTACAAGTGGGCAGCAGAGAGCTACAGGAGGGGGCAGGGCAGCAAGCTATGAGGGCGGGTGAGGGGAGGGGGCAGGGAGAGCTACTGGAGGGTGGCAGTGAGCTACTGGCGCACAGATTTGTGTGCAGGGCTACTAGTATATATATATTGATTGATTTCAGAGGGAAAGGGAGGGGGAGAGAGAGAGAGAAACATTAATGAGGAGAGAGAGTCATTGATCAGCTGCCTCCTGTATGCCCCCTACTGGGGATAGAGCCTGCAACCCGGGCATGTGCCCTTGACTGGAATCAAACCTGGGACCCTTCAGTCCGCAGGCCAATGCTCTGTTGACTGAGCCAAACCAGCTAGGGCCATATTTAATTTTTTGAGGAGCCTGCATACTGTTTTCCACAGTGGCTGCACCAGTCAGCATTCGCACCAGCAGTGTACTAGGGTTCCCTTTTTTCCTCATCCTTGCCAGCACTTGTCATTTGTTGATTTGTTGATGGTAGCCATTCTGACAGGTGGGAGGTAATACCTCATTGTCATGACTTTGAGTAGTTTTTCATGTCTCTTGGCCATCTGTATGGTCACTTTGGAGGTCTATTTAAGTCCTTTGCCCATTTTTAAATTGGATTGTCTTCCTTTTGTTAAGTTGTATGAGTTCCTTATATATTTTGGATATTAACCTTTTATCAGATGTATCATTGGCAAATATGTTCTCCCATACAGTGGGCTTCCTTTTCCTTTTGTTGATGGTTTCTTTTGCTGTGCAGAAGCTTTTTATTTTGATGTAGTCCCATTTATTTATTTTCTCCTTAGTTTCCTTTGCCCTATGAGATGTATCTGTAAACATATTGCTACAAGAGTTGTCTGAACATATGTTTCTTCTAGGATTTTTATGGTTTCCCAGCTTACATTTAGGTCTTTTATCGATTTTGAGTTTATTCTTGTGTATGGTGTAAGTTGGTGGTCTGGTTTCATTTTTTTCATATATCTGTCCAATTTTCCCAACACCGTTTATTGAAGAGACTGTCTTGACTCCTTTGTATGTTCTTGCCTCCTTTGTCAAGTATTATTTGGCTGTAATGGCTTGGGTTTATTTCTGGTGTTTGTGTTCCATTGATCTATATGCCTGTTCTTATGCCAGTACCAGGCTGTTTTGATTATAGTGGCTTTGTAGTATAACTTGATATCTGCTATTGTGATCCCTCCAACTTTGTTCTTCTTTCTCAAGGTTGCTGTGGCTATTCAGGGTCTCTTTTGGTTCCATATAAATTTTTGGAGTATTTGTTCTAGATCTGTGAAATATGCCTTTGGTATTTTAATAGGGAATCTGTAGATTGCTTTAGGGAGTATAGACATTTTAATGATGTTAATTCTACCAATCCATGGACACGGTATATTCTTCCACTTGTTTATATCTTCTTCTATCTCTTTTTTCAGTGTAGGAACCATTCATACATTCACTCATTCACTCCATCAATTTGGTGAGGGCATTCTATGTGCTAGACATTAACTCTATGTTCTGGTAATACAAGGGAAAGAATCACTTAATAATCCCGTATTTGTGGGTACCTGTGTCTGATCATTTGGCAGATGTTGGCCCTTGGTAACAGCAAAATATTAGTAACAAAACCAAAAATAAACAGAAATCAAACGTGGATCAGAGTTGTTGGATTTTAATACAAATTAGTCAGCTATGCTATGTGGCTAAATCAGGTGACTCCTCACAAGAGAGCCTTGTGTTTCTGCTGGTCATGTCAACAGCTGCTCTTCAAGGGAAGGAAAGGTATTCTCATTAGATGCCATAGTTTTTGAGCACTGAGTTGTTTAGGATGTCATTTTACTTCTAGTTTTATTTAACTACATGCAGATTCATTTTAATAATCTGTTATGAAAATTTTTAAGTGCTCAATGTTAAATTATGACAACAGACTGTACATACCATATTTAAGAATAGGGTAATTGATAACACATAAATGAATCACCTTGACATTATCTATAATAATAAAAGCATATTAATGCAAAGTGATCGAACAGCCAAACAGCAGAATGACCGTCTTGACGACCATGCTATGACACACACTGGTACCAGGCCAGCCAAGGAGGGTGCGATGCGATTATTCGGGAGACCCCACCATGGCCCCACAATTGCCCCACAGAGGGCGGCCCTGGCCACCAACCAGTGGGCTGCGGCAGGTAGGCGGGGCCTCCCTCTGCAGGGCAATCAATTGAGGGACTCCTGGACTGTGAGAGGGTGCAGGCTGAGCTGAGTGACCCGCCCCCCCCCATCCCCGAGTGCACAAATTTCATGCACCAGGCCTCTAGTTTCTTTATATATAGGTAAGAACAGATGCTCTGAATGTTTTTAAAGTCTTCAGTTAGAATCTTCTATCCAATACCTAGTAGACTGTCTGACTCACAGTAAGAACTCAATAAATGTTTGCTGAACTGTACTCTCAAAAAATCCTATGAAGGACATATATTAGTTGACGGATATTTAGAAATGTTTTCTTCTCAGAACCTGAAGGGATTTATCAAAATCTGTTGTTGAGAAAAGAACACATCCATAAAAGTATCAAATTTGTAAAGTGTTCCTTATCATATAAAAGATTTTTAAGGTTTCTAAAATAAAATCAGTTTTATCTTTATATAATCCAGTTTAGCAAAATGTAATCTGGGAACAATTCATAATTAAATAACTCAAAATTAAATATTATAAATAAGTCATAATTAAATAAGTAACTTGCCATTTAGTAATTATATGAATATTTGATGAATACCTCTGGAATACAGGCTCATTAGGGCAAGGAATTTGCTGTTCACCACTATATTTCTGGGGCCTTTCAATACTTGGCACATAGTAGGTACTCAATAAATATTTGTTAAATTATTAAATTAAGAAATACACAGAGATGAGTATTATACCAGGAGCAGGAACTTCAAGCATGTGTAAAAATAAATTCCTGAAAATTAAATAGAAATATATTTCCCAGAGCAAATGAGGACAGAATTTAGATGGGGGGAGATTAGTTCAGTTTTTAAATGTTGATTTGAGGAGCCTATGAGAGAGTCAAGTGGAAATACATTATTGGCATGTTTAGATCTGGAGCCCAGGAGATAGCTCATGGTTGGCCATATATATGTGGGAATTACCAGCACATAGGACAGAAGAGTACCTAGCATTGAACTGTGAGGAGCTGAGGATTGAACTGTGAGGTGGAAGAGGAAAAGCCTACAAAATACAGAGAGAGAGAGAGAGAGAGAGAGAGAGAGAGAGAGAGAGAGAGAGAGAGTGTGTGTGTGTGTGTGTGTGTGTGTGTGTGTGTGTGTGTGTTGGGAGCGTGGCGCGAAGAAGCCAAGATGAGAGGCAATCTCCAGTTCAACACTACTAGGTAGTCAAGTAAGATGAGGACTGAAAAGATCTAAAGTTGAAGTCAGTTGTGACCTTGGCAAGAACAGTTTTAGTCCATTGGTAGGGGTGCAAGCCAAATTGGGGTAGGCTCAGAAGTGGGAGACATGTGGGTAAGTCAAGAGAGTGTGTAGACCAACACTGACAAAGGAGAAGCACAGGACACTAGCTAGAAGGGAATGTGGGATTCTGAGTTTTCTTTAGTCTGTCTGTGAGTCAGTCCATCCATCCATTTGTCTCTCCATTAAAATTTTTAATCACTATAAAATGGTGAGAGAAAGGCTCCAAGAGGAAGAGGATGAAAAGGAGAGAGGTCAGTTAGAGAAAGAGATAGAGATATTATATAATCTTTCTCTCAAAACTGTCAACCAAGGAAGAAACTTCTTAAATTGGAGTTTAACTTTTGTGTTTTCTTGATCTGTTTGCTAGAGATTTGTCCATTTTATTATTCTCATCCAAAAATAACTTTGTCAAGCCTCTTATTTCTTCCATTTCTTTTCTGATGTTCCTTTGTTACTTCATTCCTTTCTGTGAATTTCTTTCATATTCTTTTTCTGAACTTTTGAGTTGGAAATCTAGCTCATTAGTATTTAATCTTTTAAAGTAAAACTCAGTTTGTAAGAACAGCTTTAGATATAGCTCACAAGTCCTGACATATAGCATTTTTATTGTTATTCTAATAACCTGATATTCATTGTGGTTTTCTTCTTTGGGCCATGAATTACTTACAAATAGGTTTTTAAGTTTTCAAATACATAGGATTTTTTGTTATCTTTTTGTAAATGAGCTCTAATTTGCTTTCTGTTTGGAGAACAAAATATATGTTTTTATTTTTGTGGTATTTGATATTTGCTTTGTGACTTACTACTTGGTTAATTTCTATAAATGTCTTACATTTATCTGAAAAGACCATGTATTCGCTAATTGTTAGATAGAAAATTTTTGTATACATTTATAAACATTGGGATATCTTCCATAGCTTCACTAATTATTGTCCTGCTTGACCAGTCAGTTATAGAAGAGATATGTTAAAATACTATGATTGTGGATTTGTCCATTTCTTCTTGAAGATCTCTCCATTTTTGCTTATATAGGTTAAGTCTCCTCAAAAAATTTTGAGGGTATTCAGATTTGGAATAAAGTTATTCCCCTGGTGAATTCCTTTTACTATTATTATGTAACGACCCTACCCAATTTTAATCATTCTTTTTACCTTAAGGTTTATTTTCTTGCTATTAATAAGATACTCCAGCTTTCTATTGGTTAGTGCTGGTCTGATATATCTTTTTCCATCTCTTTACTTTCAATATTTCTTTGTCATTATGTTTTAGGTATGCCTTTTATAAATAACATATAGCTGGATTTTGTTTTTGATCCAGAGAGTTTCTGTCTTTTAACTGGTGAGTTAAATCTGTATATTATGATTACTGATGTATTTTTATTTTTCTTATTTTACTATGTTTTTCTTTTTTACCATAATTTCTCTTTGCTCTTCCCCCTCCTTTCCCGCCTTCTATTTAAATGATTAAGATTACTTTCTTTTATTTCCCTCTAAGAGTATGAAATTATATATTCATCCTTAGAGGGAAGTTATATATATATATATATCCTATTTCTGTTCTTTTAGTGGTTATTACCCTGACATTTTAAAATTATATAATGACTTAATAGAGTCTAAAATGAACCATTATGTCTATGATTGTCATGACCACTTCAAGAACATTGGACTGTTTTAACTTCAGTTATCCATCTCATTTTACATATTATTACTTATTTATAATTTTAGTCCTACCTTATGTTCTCTTTCTTCAAACTAATCATTATTGTATAATTATTATTTTCATTTTATAAATTTAATACTTGTTTAGATTTTCTCACATATTTACCTGTTTCCTCTGCTCACTGTTGCTTCTTACATCTTACTCTTAGCTTGTGAGTTTAGTTTATTTCTGAAGTGCAACCTTTAGGTGTTTTTAAAACAAGGAGCAGTAAATTGTAAATTCTGTCGTTGTCTTAATATGCCTTCATTTTGCCCTGCATATCTAATGATTATTTCACTGGGTATAGATATATCTAGGAATGGACTAGGTTTTTTTAAAAAAAAATTTTATTGTGAAGTAAAACAAAACAAAAACCAAAAGTATGGTATAGTGAATTATTATAAGGCAAACACTCTTCTAACCACTATAGAAATGCATCACCTATGAATATGTTTTTATTTAGTTTGCTTGGGACTCTTAAAACATTCAGGATAATTTTCTCAAGTATATGTTCTATTTTACAAATTCTTTCATTGTGTCTACTATGTTTACTCTATTTTTTATTACTATATATTTTTTTCAATTATACAGTTCTATTTGATTCTTTCTCATACGTTCTAATCTTTCCTGTGCTGCTATATTGTTGTACAGATACTTTCCTTCATTCATATCTTTCCTCTTTTACAACATACTGGTCTTTTATAGATTACTTATAAAAATTTGTGCACTCAGGGGGTCCCTCAGCCCGGCCTGTGCCCTCTTGCAGTCTGGGACCCCTTGGAGGATGTCCACCTGCTGGCTTAGGCCCACTCCCTGGGGGATCAGGCCCAAGCTGGCAGTCAGACATCCCTCTGGCAGCCCGGCAGCCCTCAGAGGATGTCCACTTACCAGCAGGGAGCAGACCTAAGCTGCAGTCGGATATCCTTAGTGCTGCTGAGGAGGTGGGAGAGGCTCCCGCCACCACCGCTGTCCTGGCAGCCATCAGCCTGGCTTGTGGCTGAGCAGAGCTCCCCCTGTGGGAGCGCACTGACCACCAGGGGACAGCTCCTGCATCGAGCATCTGCCCCCTGGTGGTCAGTGTGTCTCATAGTGACCAGTCATTCCCAGTTGTTCTGCTGTTAGGGTCAATTTGCATATTACCCTTGTATTATATAGAATAGAGGCCTGGTGCACAGGTGGGGGCCGACTGTTTTGCCCTGAAGGGTGTCCCGGATCAGGGTGGGGGTCCTGCTGGGGTGCCTGGCCAGTCTGGGTGAGGAGCTGAGGGCCGTTTTCAGGCTCGCCAAGCCCCCTGGCGACGGAAGCTCCCAGCCTCTCCTTTTTTTTTTTTTTTTTTAATATATCTTATTGATTTTTTACAGAGAGGAAGGGAGAGAGATAGAGAGTTAGAAACATCGATGAGAGAGAAACATCGATCAGCTGCCTCCTGCACATCTCCCACTGGGGATGTGCCCGCAACCCAGGTACATGCCCTTGACCGGAATCGAACCTGGGATCCTTCAGTCCGCAGGCCGACGCTCTATCCACTGAGCCAAACCGGTTTTGGCCCTTTTTTTCTTTTTCTTTTTTTTATTCTGGGATTTATTTACCTTCTATAATTGAAACTTTTTTGCCTTTTTCGGAGGCTACAGCTGGCCACGGGAAGCAACCAAGCCTCCTGTTCACTCCAGCTCCGTGGCCACGGCCCAGCTGAAAGCAGGTATCTGGGGTTTATTTAGCTTCTATAATTGAAACTTTGTTGCCTTTTGTGGAGGCTACAGCTGGCCGTGGGAAGCTTGGCTTCCTCCATCACTGGAGCAACCAAGCCTCCTGCTCGCTCCAGCTCTGTGGCTGCCGGCCGCCATCTTGGTTGGGTTAATTTGCATATAGTTACTCTGATTGGCTGGTGGGCGTGGTTTAAGGCATAGCAAAGGTACGGTCAATTTGCATGTTTGTCTTTTTTTAGTGTAGATTGTTCTGTTTAAAATAATTTTGTTGTATTTATGGAGTCTTCTTTTTGTTGTATTTATAGACTCTAGTTTACTTGTTTAGTAATTTTGTGCCTCCAGGGTTTTATTCATGCGAATTCTGGAACTGCTAAGTTGTGGGAATTTCTCTGGTTCCAGAGTATCACTGATTTTTTCACTTTCCCCATGCCATGGGGGGAGAGTAAATTCATGTCCCAAATCTACAAAATATGCAAGTCTAACACTTTGATTTCACAAGAGGAGTGTTTGTTTTTTAAGCTAGGGCCCAAATTGAAACAAACCTATGCTGGTAGTGAATTTCATTTTTCTAGACTTCACACTTACTAAGGGTTCAACTTTCTTAGGTTCCAAGGTTTACACAAGGGTGTTAATTCCAGTCCACCCCATTTCAGCTGAGGGCCTCATCTTTTGTTCTCATAAGGGTATCCAAAGTCAAGCTTCTGGATTGCTGAAGCCTGTAACGAATTACCTTTTCTCCCTTTGTGCGTGTAGCATAGGTTGGATGCCTACATTGCTGGTTTTCGGCTCCCTCTTCATGGCTGACACCTGAGGGTTACCCTTACTGTATTGTGAACAAAGTCATCGATGATTAGCAATGAGATAGTCACTTAAAATCAAACATTCCAGATAGTTGTGAGAATTTTCAAATTTAGGGTGGAAAAAACACAGGATGTGGAACAACTTCTTTTCATTGGTAATTTACATTTAACTCACATGTTTATCAATAATGAGCAGGTAAGAGCAGGATAAAACATTAGCAAATAGAAACTAGGAATCATTTAATCTAGTGTTTATTGAGAAATACTTGAGAGTTTGGCAATTGAGTTCCTATTTGGATTCTTCATTAGAAGGAAAGCCATTTTTTATCCAGTGTGATCTGATTCTTCTGTCTAAGGAAGAGGGAAGCCTCTTTGGTCAGCTGGTCACTTAAGTATAACTATTCCGTATTATCTGCCAGGATGGTGCACACAGACACACACATTAAGGCAATTCTCATTCACAATATTTAACTTTGTGGTAGCTTTAACATATGCCCCTGTATTCTTTCCTGCCTCCCACTAGAAACCATCGCCTGTCACACCACTTCAGTTTGGTGTCTTGTAGAATGACTGGAATTATTCTGAAAGTCAGAACTCCGAGGGTGGAACACTTCCATTGAGGCAGAGGACGAGGAAGCAGATACAGAATTGCAAGGGGCTAGAACAGCAGTGTTTTTAGAAATACACACTGAGAGACTTAGGAATGCTTTGCCTTTATTTACTGTTCCTCCATTATTGGAGCTTTCCGACACTTAAACTTTCATTTTTCTGTCTCCTAGAATTTCCATCAAATAAGTACAGTAGGGCCTTGACTTACGAGTGTCCCGACTAACGAGTTTTTCGAGATACGAGCCGTCTCTCGGCCGATTTTTTGCTTTGAGTTGCGAGCTAAAATTCGGGTTACGAGCCAGCTTCAGATACCCCACCGCTAGTTGACGCAGCGAACGTCACAGTGAACGCCACAACATCACAGCATCACGTGTCTCACTCGTTCATTTTAATGATTTGACATACGAGTAATTTGAGTTACGAGCTCCGTCACAGAACAAATTAAACTCGTAAGTCAAGGCCCCACTGTAATTATGTATTATTTATTAACGTAGACACACATACAAAAACAAAAAACAAAACGAAACAGAAAAGCTAGCCCTGACTGGGTGGTTCAGTTTATTGGAGCATCATCCCAAAGGTTGTAGGTTCGATTCCGGTCAGGGCACATACCTAGGTTGTGGGTTCAATCCCCAGTTGAGGTGAGAACAAGAGGCAATTGATTGATGTTTCTCTCTCATATCGATGTCTTTCTCTCCCTGTTTCTCCCCCTCCCTCTCCTTTCCTCTCTCTCTCTCTCAAATCAATGAACATATCTTTGGGTGATGATTAAAAAAACAAACACAAAAAGCTAAAGTGAATTCAGAGAGAGCTGGAAGGTGGAGGAAATATCTTCTAGCATTTAGTGTGGTTCTCAGCTCCCTCTCTGTCAAGACAATAAAGAACTGAGCTGCATAGTTCTCATTGTCAGAAAAGTAAGACACGGGAAGTCTTTCTGGCACTAATCAATGAAATCTGTATGATTCATACCCTTTGTACACTAATCTTGTGAATATCTAGTGTTTTAAAGAAGAGAGTACAGATTTTCATAACTTTCAGTTTGTGAAATGTAATGATTGTCTCATACTTAGAAGGAAATACAGTTTCAAAATGGTGTTTCCTATAAATGAAAATGTATATGTATTTGCTAAAAAGAGTACTTTCTAAATAAAAATCTAGAAAGTCAATAAATCAAAACCCATTATCTTTTTACTCACAAACCAGTTTAGAGAATTTTTTTTTCTGTATAACTAAACTTGATGTAGCATATAATGTTTTGTGTGTTTTTTAAAATCCTCACCTAAGGATATGTTTTACTGATTGTTTTTTTTTTTCTTTAGAGAGAGGGAAAGAGGGTGAGAGAGAGAGAGAGAAAGAGGGTGAGAGAGAGAGAGAAAGAGAGAAACATCAATCAGTTGCCTCCCGCATACACCCCGAGCTGGGATGAAATGCACAACCTGGGTATGTGCCCTGACGGGGAATCCAGTATGCAACTTTTCAATGCATGGGAGACACTCCAACCAACTGAGCCACATTGGCCAGGGCTTAGCATATAATGTCTTAAAGGTGTCTTAAAAGTATAAAGATAAATACTATGGCTTAGTAATATTTATGTGTTTTTCTATGTCATCTACATAGTGATGTTTGCCTAATATCAAAAAAAGGGTTATTACATAGTAAATAGCATATTAACTAAAACCATGCTTAAGTTTTATGAAGTTTGTTTTTTTAAAAAGTAATTTTCTATTTTTTTTAATAATTCAGTGAACAGATTACTGCTTTTTAATACATTTTTCCTGTATAAATAAGCATGTGTAACAAAATGTTAAAAATTATTTATTACTTTTTATACACAAGTTTATATGAAATACGTTTTATTTGGCTTTATTCTTTCCAATAGTTTGATAAAAAATTAACATTTGGTATTGAAATGATAAAGCAGAGAGTTAATGACATTTGACATATGATTTATATTAGCTATCCAGTAGCACTCTGCCAGCTAAACAAAAATTTTTTTTCAGATCTATGCATAATGGAATTATTTCTTTTAGTTTCTAGGTGAATAGTAATCTTTCAGTTTACATAGCACCTAAAAAGAAATAAATGAACTATAGAACATATTTTATTTTTGTTTATATATATGTGTGTTTTAATTAAGTATTAAGTAGTTTTAATACATTTATTATTACAGTGTTTAAATAAATTTATTACATTCATTATCTCTGGGCTTAACTTTTAGCCAACAGAATAGGGGACTTCTACCACTTCGATAGCATTGCTAGAATGGAGTTCTTTCCATTAAAAAATGGTAAATAAGAGGAATGCTTCTTTTTCTTAACCTTTGTTAGTGAAAGAAGAGGAAAGTATAAATTGAAGAGCTTGCTCTAAAATAATTTTTAAAAAGTATTTTAATGGCACCAAAGTGCCTTTAAAAGTTTCAGATATAGCCATACAAATGTGTATTATTAAAGAGGAATTCTTTATCCCCGTTTAACATATCTGCATTAGTTTAATTCTTTTTATGTTGGGATGAGTCTGACACAGTTGGTCATTTTTTAAATGGCTTCAGTTTCTTAAATTAATTTTTAGCGTGCTATATAAAATTAGTCCTTTTTAAAATTCTACAAAGGAGAAACAACTTTCTTTAAGAGAAAATCTTCCTTTATTTACTTAGAGTTTTGTTACTCCTCACCTGAGCATATTTTTTCATTGGTTTTCAGAGAGTGGAAGGGAAAGGGAGAGACAGAGAAACATCGATGTGAGAGACACATCGATTGGTTGCCTTCCGCATGTGCCCTGACCAGGATGGAGATCAGCCTGCAGTGAAGGTACATGCCCTTGACTGGAATCAAACCCAGGACCCTTCAGTCCAAGGGCCGATGTTCTATCCACTGAGCCAAACCAGCTAGGGTGAAAAAAGCTTTAAAAACAGTTTGTTCATCATCACTAAACATTCTGATTTCAGTGCCAAACTAGACAAGATGGTGAGGTAGGAAAATTTCCTTCTTTTTTATCTTTAGGTTTAGTATTCCCTTTCTTAGCATTTGGCCTCCTCCCCCCTCCAAGTTTTCTAGTGTTCTCCCAGTCTTGCCTATCCTATATAATAAAAGCCCAGCGACCATAACGGCAGAATGACCAGAATGACCGCTCAACCAGTCACTATGAGATGCACTGACCACCTTTTGGTCCTTTTCCCTGACCTGGCAGGCTCTGATTGCCGATGGCAAATGGGGACCCAGGGTGGGTGGTGGGGGATGCGGGCGGCACCAGGCCAAGGCCCCCACCCCAACGGTAGCCCCACACACCGCGGGCGACCTGCGGTGAGGATGGGGCTGACAAGCGGGCAGGAACAGCCGACCTCTCAGTCCCTCCCCCGGCCATCAGGCACCTATCACCAGATGGGAAATGGGGAACCGGGGTGGGTGGCAGCAGAGGGCGGGACTGGCGAGTGGGCAGAATGGGCCGAACTCTTGCGCCCCCCCCCCCCCCCCCCCGGGCCCCACAGGCTCCAATCACTGCCGATGGCGAACGGGGAACCAGGGTGGGTGGTGGCGGAGGGCGGGGGGCGGGGCCGGCAGCTGGGGAAGATGGCCCTGATCGCAGGCTAGGCCTAGGGACCGTACCCGCGAACAATTTCATGCGCCAGGCCTTTAGTGTGGAAATATAAAGTCATCCATAGTAAAGTATTAGACAGTTCATGTTATCTTACTTGGACTGTTTATAGTCTTATAGAAAAGAATGGTTAAAGAAACCAATAATTAAAATCTGTGCACATAAAGAAAAGAAGAAGAAGAGTGAATGATTGGATTCCTCAGTGGATGGTGGTTGCACGGGAGAATGAATGGTGGTGGGTTTCAGGCATGGGAAATCTTCCTTTATCCAGGACTCATACTGTGTAAGTGCTGGTCTATCCTGGTGAGAAAAGGGTCTGTCTAGTAGATTCTGCCATTATGTTCCTTTGTTGTACATTGTAATTAATCTCAATCATTGACATGTATTATGAACCTTCTCTTTTTGTCACTCGTCATACCAGCTTGAAATCAAATCCCCTTTTGTTTGATTGTTTGTTTAAGGCTGAAAGAGCATATTCGTTTTGTGGCACTATTGAATACATGGCACCAGATATCATCAGAGGAGGAGATTCGGGGCATGACAAGGTATGTTCTATTTTTGACACTTTTTAATATATCTCAATAAAATATATATGAGAATCCTCGTTTATAACTTAGGTATAATCTCTTCAACAGTCTCATTCTGGTGGTGTCTTATTTTTACTTTTTCTCTCCTTTGCTTTGTGTACATGAACACATCATGATATCTAGTGTTTAGAAGGAAAAAGATAATAGAAATAGATTTCCCTTTTTTTAGGTTTTATTGGTGAGGATAATTTTTGTTTTATAGGATAACTCTAATAGAAAGAAACCTCAAAAGCAACTAATTCAAATAAGAATCTGTATCTTGAGCAAAGCACCAGTAACTCTATTTAAAACAAAAATCATTCATTTTCTGTTGCATGGGACCTGCTCTTTGAGGACACAGCTGAGCCACAATGCAATACAGAGATGTCTGTGAATGCATGAACTGTCCACTGTTCCTGTCGGAGTCACGCTGGATGGTTTTGGACAGTGCTTATTGGCATTATTGATTTTTGTTAGGAAAATATATGGGACATATAATTGACTGTTTCACCTTAGGTTAATATTTGCTTTCTAAGAGATCATTGAAAAGGGAATCTTTCCTGCTTTCTTATTCCCAGTTTCTGCTTTTAACTTTGTAGAAATACTGGAGACTTTCTTTTTTTTTTAAATATATTTTATTGATTTTTTACAGAGAGGAAGGGAGAGGGATAGAGAGTTAGAAACATCGATTAGAGAGAAACATGGATCAGCTGCCTCCTGCACACCCCCTACTTGGGATGTGACCACAACCAAGACACATGCCCTTGACTGGAATCGAACCTGGGACCCTTGAGTCTGCAGGCTGACGCTCTATCCACTGAGCCAAACCGGTTAGGGCTGGAGGCTTTCTTGATTATCTCTTCAACAGAAATAATCATTGTAACAATGCTTGGAGAAAGAAAATAATCCTTTTTAATAAAGCATTCAAGATAGTCTAAGTTTGTTTTCCTAAGTCCTCTAAACAGCTTAATTTTTTCCTCCTCACTTTCCTTTGTATGTGCAAAATGAAGGACATGAAGAGGCTTTCTAAGTAGTTATGCTATAAAATCTAGGTCACATATTTTTTCTGTCTGTATTACCTGTTCAGTTCTCTTTTTTAATACTTTTGCTTTATTAATAACTTTCTCCAAATAGGGATTCTGACTATTTTTTGCTTTTCACTGTCCCCTTTTCCACATCCCGTTTCAAACCCCACATATACAGTCTAACTGTCTTAAATGTGGAGAATATTTGCTAATGACTTACCATATATTTAAAGCCTATTCTTCAAGTTTTCACATCTTAGTGTAGAGCCATATCAATTTAAGAGCCTGGTTTCAAATCAAAAGGCAGAACATTCTGAGGTTCCTGACTCAGATGGCAGTAAAACTGCTTGTATAAAGAAAAGAATTAAATTGCTGTTTTAGTTCATGTCAAGGCATTCTTTGAAACTATTGGGAAATTTGGTTGGCCTTTATAACTATGAAAATTTTTAAATTACCTTCTAAGACCTACTGGGACCAATTTGTAGGAAAGAAAACCTTATATTATTCCTAGGATTGCTACATACCTGAGGTCCAGAATACAGCGAGGTCAGTGGGAGTTCATGGAACACCTTGATGACTTCGGGTTAAATGAGATATAATGTATACCACGTGCTCCTTGCCGTGCCAGGCTGGCACTCACTCTTGTGCTTTCAGTCTGCCTCAGCCTGTTTTCTGTGTCATTGCTCTGAATCTTCCTTAAAGTATCTCTAGGCTCATACATTTTGCATCATTTTTCTGAATGAAACCTTACCCTTCAAATTTGGAAGCAGAGAGTTTAAAACTTTAGCATCCAGATAATATCTCATTGGCATAAGCTCTTATATTCAACTGTTATTGAAATCTTGATTTGCATAATTATAAAAGAAATAATTTTCAGTATATCAATATTCTTTAAATTATGTGTAATTTGTTGTGTTCTCAGTTCAGATAACTACACATATAAATTGGTTTCCAATTTAGATCACATTTTGTTTTACATTATTTAAAATCTCATCATGCTTCCTACAATGAAGACTAGCTTTATATGATAGGTTCTATAAGAGGAATTGATTAGGTGGTTATTTCTGTTTTATTTCTGTTCTTTGACTTGTAAGTAATTGTATAATATTTATTGGAGCTGAATAATTAATAAAAATGATAAGTGGTAAAAAAAATGATAAGTGGTACTTTCCCCCCATCTATATCATAAATCCAAAGATTTCACTTACTTAAGATTTTCAAAATTTATTTTAAATTAAAATTTTTATTTTTAATTAACCAAAGTGAAACCATTACTATTTATAAAATAACTAGAACGCATTTAAATTTTGTACTGAGGATACCTGGATATTTGTTCTCTAAATGTCTTGCATGAGCTAATTTAATACTCCTTGCACAAAAAGCTATGTACAAAATCTTTTTCTCAAAATATTTGCCAAATATACAGCTTTATTTTGTTCATTTTTCTTTCTTATAAATTACATGTTAGTTAATATTCTATCAAATGAAATTGCTATTTTGTAGGCAGTTGACTGGTGGAGTTTAGGTGTCCTAATGTATGAACTACTAACTGGAGCATCTCCTTTCACTGTGGATGGGGAGAAGAATTCCCAAGCTGAGATATCTAGGTAAGACTTAAACAAAATAAAATCAATGTATTGTTACCTCAGAGGAACTCATCCAATTTCTGTAATTCGGCTTATGGAAAAAAAAATAATTTAAAAAAATTGGGATAGACAAAATTAGGTTTAAGTAGTTAATTTCCATTTAAAATCATATAGGATGTAGATATATAACCTTTATATTTTTTTATATTTTATGTGCGCGGATTGATCTTCTGTTTCATAGGGAGAGTGTCATGATTTTTGTGTATTCCAAAGCACTTAGCATATTGTCTTGATACATGATATATTGAAGTTTATTTGATGGACACTTTCTTCCCACTGTATACATATTATAATTTCTTTGTGACTTTAACATAAATAGTGATATTTTTTAGCTCATGTATAGAGGCTCAATAGAAACAAATACCATAAAATCACCCTCTTGTAGATTGCCATAGCATTATTCTATTCCTTTCCTTCATAGCAGTTATCACAATTGCATTGTTACATTTTCGTTTATAATTATTTGATTAATGTCTGTATGTCCCACTAGATTGTAAGCTCTGTGAGAGCAAGGGCACTTCTGGCTTTGATCCTAGCATTGTATGCTCAGGTGCCAGCCAGCACAGTGCTTTACTATGCAGAATTCAATACATACTTTTGGAATGAAATGAATTAATGAACAAATAAACAACAGTGATAAAACATTCTACTAATTACTAGTTATGTTTTTGTCCTGTTCTTGAATTTTACAACTTTGAGAGCAGATTTGACATTAAAAATTGAGACTTCCACTTATCAAAATGGAATAACAAGAACCGAATTTAGTTTTCTGCCTGAAACAGTTTTTAAAATGAGCAAAATATCTGAAAGAACAATCTTGAAGATATTGACTATCTAGCAGTGAAGGACAGTGAACAATGAGAGATGGAAAATCTATGAGGTGAGCCCTATTATTGCCCAGCTTACTGCCTTGAGAGTGTCCAGGCTACAGCGCAGGGAGAATTGAGGTGGAGCTGAGAATCGAGGAAGACAAAGGCAGCGAGAGTTTGAGGCAGAGTGTCAGAGAGGAGAAAGCTGCAGAGAGAGAAGTTCCAAACTTTGCAGAAGTATTCATTCAGTGAAGTAGCGAGAAGCACACAGTGCAGGAACTACTCAGTATAGTGAAGATGCTGTTTCTCTCCCAGTTGATCTATAAATTCACCACAATCACAATCCCAGCAGACTTTTCTTTTATTTATTTACTAGAGGCCTGATGCACGAAGATTCGTGCAAGAATGGGCCTTCCTTCCCCTGGCTGCTGGCACTGCCTTCGCACCGCCTTTCAGCCTTCCCACGCTGCCCAGAGGCCCAGAGCGGCTGGGGTGGTGTGGAACACCTGCATCATCGCCATGGCGATGACACAAGCGTCCTGCCCCGGGCCGCTCAGCGCCTACCTATGCAAATTAACCCACCAACTTTGTTGGGTTAATTTGCATACTCCTGATTGGCTGATGGTGTCACGAGGTACAGTCAATTTGCATCTTTCTCTTTTATTAGTGTAGCTTTTTTGCTGGACATTGACAACCTGGACCTAAAATTCATATAGAAATGCAGAGAACCAGGAATAACTAAATCATCTTTGAAAAAGTAGTCCAGAGTTGATTTAAGTCTTTTAAGCTATAATACTTAAAAGGACACTGGTGTTTGTATCAAGATAGACAAATATTCAATGAAATAGAATAGAAAGGCCAGAAATAGAACCGCACAGATATAGGCAACTGATTTTTCCCCCAAAGGTGCGAAGTCAATTTGGTAGAGAAAAGATACTCTTTTCAATAAATGATGCTGGAACCATTGGCTACCATAGGAGTGGGGGTGAGGGGAAGAAATGAACTTTTATAAATACATTCCACCATATAGGAAAATAAACTAAAAACGATCATTGACCTAAATGTAAAACCTAAAACTATAGAATTTCTGTAAGAAAACATAAAGGAAAACCCTTATGACCTTGGGTTAGGTAAAGATTTCTTAGATACAACACAAAAAGTGCTATCCATACAAGAAAGCACTAATAAAGTAGACTTCATCAGAATTTCGGTCTTAAAAAGAAACTGTTAAGAGAATGGAAAGACAAGCCACAACCTGGGATAAAATTATAAATCAAATAAAAAACCCTTGAAACTCAAGGGGGAAAATCTCCATTTAAAAAAAAATGGGCAAAATATTGAAACAGACAGTTAACCAGTAAAGATCTTTGGGTGGCAAATAAGCACATGAAAGGATGACCAACATCGTTAGTTTTCAGGGAAATGCAACTAAACCACAATGAGATGCCACTGTATACTCACTGGAATGGCTAAAAATAGACTATCATAGGGCTCTCCAGAGCAACAGAAATAATGAGACATATAAAAGGAGCTTTATTATAAGGAATTAGCTCACACAGTTATGGAGGCTGAGTAGTTCCACGATCTGCCATCTGCAAGTTGGAGAACCAGGAAAGCCAGTGGTTCTGAGGTCAGAAGACCAGTGTCCCAAGTTAAGCTCTTTTTTTCTCTTTTCTATTCAGGCCCTAAAGGGATTGGATGGTGCCCGCCTACATTAAGGAGGGGATTCAAATGCGAATCTCAGGAAGAAACACCCTTACAGACACACCCAAAAATAACGTTTAATCTGGGCAACCTGTGGCCCAGTCATGTGACACTTAAAAATTAATCATTGCCGATTCACTCCTTGTCGGCTTGGCAGCCATATGCATCTCCTTCCAGGGTTAAGGAATCTTTTTTCTACCAAGGGCCATTTGAATATTTATAATATAAGTTGAGATCCCTACAAAATTATCAACTTAAAAATCAGCCTGCTATATTTGGTCAAGGATTTAATTAACTCACCCATAATGCCTTGGCAGGGTCACACCAAATGATTTCACGAGCCTTGTATGGTCCGTGGGCTGCATCATACTTACACCATACTTAATCTCCAGACAGAGATGGTGACAAGTCATAATTCCACCTGGTGCGGAACATGGTAAGACCAGTGAATTTCAGAAGCATGGTCCCATCATGCACTTCACTTGCTGTGAATTGAATTCCTTGATCAGAAGCAATGCTGTGTGGAATGTGTCTAGTCTAGTTAGAGTGAAACTCTGCCCTTTCCATAATGGCAGTAGCCAGTGTAGTCAATCTGCCACCGGGTGGCAGCCTGTTCACCTGGGGATTGATGCCGTATCGGGCATTCAGTATTGGTTTCTGCTGCTGGCAGATTGAGCACTCAGCAGTGGCCATTGCCAGGTCAGCCTTGGTGAGTCGAAGTCCATGTGTATCCTCCATCTCTGCCACCATGGCCGTTTTATTTATGAGCCCACTGGGTGGCAGTGGGGTTGACTGGAGAAAGAGGCTGACAGGTATCCACAGAACAGATCAGCCTATCCACTTGATTATTAAAATCCTCCTCTGCTGAGGTCACCCTTTGGTGAGAATTCACATGGGACACAGATGTCTTCATATATTTTCCCCATTCAGAGAGGTCTATCCATATACCTCTTCCAAGTATTGTTGTCAACCAGGCTTCCTTGTCACCAATTTTTCAATCATGTTCCTTCCAAGCCCCTGACCATCTAGTCAAACTGCTGGCTTTAATTGGTATAAAAGCACACATCTGGTCATTTCTCCAGTGCTCAGTGAACACGCAGGTGCACTGCTAAAGCTCTGCTCCCTGGAGATTTCCCCCACTGCTCTTCAGGGATGTTTCAGAAAGGGGATGCAGTGCTACAGCTGTCCACTCCGGTGGCACCTGCGTTATCATGCAGGACCATCGGTAAACTTGGCCTGAGTCTTCTCATTCTCTGTCATCTTATCATAAGGAATTTCCCATGAGGCTGGCACAGAGAAGGCAGTGTAGCAGGAGTGGGGACCATGGACATTTGGGCTACTTCTTTATGAAACTGACTTGTGCCTTCAGGGCCTGCTCCAGCCCAGTCTCATGTATACCACTTCCATTTGAGGATGGACTGTTGCTGTGCACTCCCAACTTTATAGCTTCATGCATAATGTATGGTGTATGATGGGTATCTCGGGCTGTATGAACCTTGGGGACCGTAGTTAAGTGTTTTAGTCTGTTAAAGCCCAGTAGCAGACCAGTAGCTGTTTCTCAAAAGGGGTGTCGTTATCTGCAGAAGATGGCAGGCTTTTGCTCCACAACTCTAGGGGCCTATGCTGCAGTTCACCTATCAGGGCTGCCAAGGCTCTGAACAGCACCCCTATCTGCCACTGACACCTCAAGCACCATTGGACCTGCTGGATCCTATGGCCCAAGTGGCAGAGCAGCTCAACCAGCAGCCTGGGCCTATTGCAGAGCCTTCTCTTGTTCTGGCCCCCATTCAACAGCAGGTTTTTGGGTCACTTGTTAAATGGGCTGGAATAACACACTCAAACGAGGACTATGTTGTCTGCAAAATCCAAAGAGGTTCACTAGGCGTTGTGTTTCCTTTTTGGGTGTCAGCGGGGTCAGATGCAATCACTCATCCTTCACCTCAGAAGGGATATCTTGATATTGCCCCACACCACTGCACCCCTAGAAATCATTAGGGTAGGAAGCCCCTGAATTTTGTTTTCCACCTTCTGACACACAAGGTCTTACCAATAAGTCTAGAGTAGTTGCTACTCCTTGTTCACTAGGTCCAGTCAGCATAAGGTCCTCAATATAATGGGCCAGTGTGATATCTGATGGAAGGGAAAGGTGATCGGGGTCTTCGAGAACTAAGTTATGATATAGGGTTGGAGGGTTGATATACCCCTGTGGTAGGACACTGCTGACCTTGCCAGCTGAAAGCAACTCCTTTTGTGGGCCTTACGAACAGGGACGGAGAAAAAGGCATATGCCAGGTCAACGGCAGCATACCCTGTACCAAGCAATGAAACCACATCTGGAACAGCAGCTGCATTGGACTCACCCCCTGGTTGAAACATATAAGCCACTGTCACTCTTCAAGATTCCTCTGTCTCCTGCCCAAGGCAAATAGGCGAATGGCATGGGGGCGTGGTGAGGCCACCACTCCTTCCTCTCTCAAGTCTTTGATGGTGGCTGTCATCTCGGCAACCCCCCAGGAATGCAGTACTGTTTTTGGTTTACTATGTTTCTGGCCAGAGACCGTTCTAATGGCTTCCACCCGGCCTTTCCAACCATAATTGTCCTCGCTCTCCAGGTCAGGGCACCAATGTGGAGATTCTGCCAGCTGCTAAGTATGTCTGTTCCAGTGCATTCTGGAACTACAGCAATAACCGCAGAATGGTTCAGGACCCACTGAATCCACTGTGAGATGGACCTGAGCTAAAACGCCATTGATCACCTGACCTCCACAAGCCCCTACTCTGATTGGTGGTGGGCCACAGTGACATTTGGGTCTCCTGGAATTAGTGTCAGTTCAGAACCAGTGCCTCATAATTCTTTTACATTCTGATTATTTCCTTTTTCCAGTGTCCAGTTAGTCTGGTACCAGGCCATAGGTCCCTTTGGGGTAGTCTGGGAGAAAGATTAACAGCACACATTTCCGGGCCCCTTTCTCAAACTGACCCACCCTCTTCATTCAGGAGGTACCGGGAAGGCAAACTGGCTCAGGTGTGGGAATTTTTTTGAGGGACAGTTGACTGGGAGGAGTGCAAGGTTGATGACAAAGGGACACAGGAAACTCTGGCAGGTGATGGGTATGTTCATGATCTTGACTGGTGATGGCTTCACAGGTGTACACATGCATCAAAGCTGATCAAGTTGTCTACTTTGTATGTGGGAAGTGTGTTGTACATCAATTCTACTTCAATTGAAAATTTTAAATGAACCTTTTACAGGAAAGATTAGGAAGTACATATAAATAATTTCTTGCTGTCCCAGCTAGTTAATACCAAGTTAAGGGATAGGACTATTTCTTGTTAAATTCATAGTTAAAATGATCAATTATTAAAAATATTAAATATGACTTGGCTTATTTTAAATGGGCTTTTTAATGGTTTGAAAATGTTTCAGAATTTCATAAAACCTTGGCTACAGTCTTGAGAATTTGGGTCCCTTTGCAAGGTCATACCTGTCACGGTGACAGGTGCAAAGGGTGGGCTTAACCTGACAGCATTAAGTAGTGGCTCCTCTGAGTGAGTCCCCTCATCTGGATCCCATGACACAAGCAATCTTCTTTGTGATTTTTCTCTCCAGCACAGCGCTGCCTGCAGAGAGATAGTATATTGTTGGTTGTGATGGCAGGAACATTCTGAACCAACTGTTGTTCAAATTTAAATTGCTCTTAACTGCCTTTAGCTCAATCAGTTGGCGTTCAGGTTTTAGAAAGAGAAAGAGAGCCTGTGTCAGATTCTTGAAATCTTAAAACTAGAGCAGATTTTTCAAGAATTCAGATAGGATTTTCCCTTTAATTAATCAATTACTCACTTTGTCATGTTAATAGTTTGTTTAAAACCTGGTGTTAACTTATGGTTCCATGGTTTTCTGTGGCATTTATTTCTTGTTCCTGAAATTTATAAACAATGCGACAACTACGTTATCTTACGTTACCTTTCCCTTTCAAGATAATCCTTCTGATTTTCTTTTCTGGTGTAAAATCTTTCAGTCTGTTCTTTTTAAAATAATGTATCATTGTCTTATCCCCAAATGTCCTAATTAACTGGGGCTTTTCCTCATCATTTAGTTCTTTCATTCCTTAATGATTGTGATCTTCCCTGAACTCTGCATATTTTTTATAGTTTTTACTTGAGATGTTTCAAAATAATAGATTTTCCAAGTTATCTGCTTGCCTATTGTTGTCTACAGGTAGCCTAAAATCAGAACAAGATTGTTTTTCTGGTCCATCAAATTACAAAGTAAAAGAATTTAGAATGAGAATAAAACCTTCTCAGTGATGTAAGAATCCTTCATCAGTGTCCCGGATAGTCATCTCCTCTGTCTGAGTACCGTCGATGAATGGGCGGCATGATGTATAGGCATTTTCAAGGAAGCCCCTTCAACAGAACATCTTAGTGGTATAGAAGTTCTCCCCACTTAAAATAAGTGGAATCACCTTCCTCTAACCTCTGCATGTCAGTCCTGGTTCTGTCCTCTGAAAACAGAGGGAAGTTCTGTTGTTTCTCCCAGACGTTGCTTTAGGTATTTGAAAGTAGTTTTACCTAGGGTTCCCTTTCTAGTTTTCTTACCGTTTATATGAAATCATTTCCCGACTCCTATCTTGGTACCATTTTGGACCATACTAAATTGACAATATTATAGATTTGAATGATTGCTCTTTAGCTTTCTGTGAGTCTCTATTTTTTTATTAAATATATTTTAATTTATTTTTTGAGCGTGAGAGGAAGGGAAAGGGAGAGAGAGATGGAAATATCAATGAGAGAGAACATCAGTCAGCTGCCTCCTGCACACCCCTCACCGGGAATCAAGCCTGCAACCCAGGCATGTGCCCTGACTGAGAATTAAACCATGACCTCTTGGTGCCTAGATTGAAGTTCAACCACTGAGTCACACTGGCTGGGCTCTTATTTTTATTTCTTTTCTTACAAATGTGTTTCCTACTAGCTTCTGTTGCCTTGTGTAGAACTTCTGTTACGGTGTATGTTACTGCTGCACGGGGAGGTGTCCACCCATCCAGTAACTGGGACTTCCTTTGATTTTTCTGCCTGCCCCTCCAAGCACATGCCCTGCACTTGGCTGGAGCTTTGTAAAACATGATGATTGAATATTCCTTCACCTAGGAACCAGGACACAGAGCTTCTGTTTGTGGCTCTTCCATCATCTCTGACAGGGTTGTTTGTCTCACTTTCTCTGCCTTTGAAATGTAGAAAATGTTTGCCAAGAAATATTTATTTGGTCCCTCATTTTCTATCAATAAGGTATGCTTTCTTAATATGTTCATTGTACTATTATAAACATAACGTTATTAAATTCAGGTCTAAGTGGTATCAAAATAATATTAAACAAAAGTTCTAATTGTGCTATTTAGGTCAGGGGTTGGCAGACTACAGCCCTTGGGCCAAATCCATTCTGCTGCCTATCTTCTGAGGGTGGCCTCTGAGCTAAGAATGGATTTTAGCAGCTCCCCCTCTTGGGAGCACAAGGTGCCTTTCTGACTCCCTTTCCTCCCCCCAGGCGCCTTAGCTTTACCTTTCTCCTAAACTCCAAGGACCCTTCTTTTGCCTCTGTAACTTTTTAAATTTTCTCTTACAGTTTAGAAAAAAAGAGAATGGATTTTATATTCTTAAATAGTTGAAAAAGTCAAAAGATGAACAGTATTTTGTGGCATGTGAAAATTACATGAAAGTGGGATTTCAGTGCCCACAGGAACATTTTATCAGAACACAGCCGTGCTCCTTCATTTGCTGTCATCTCTGGCTGTGTTCCTGCTACCGCCAAAGGGTTGAATAGTTGCCACAGAGACCGTATAGCTCTCCCAGCCTACAGTATTTATTGCCTGGCCTTGTATTAGTTATCCATTATCCATTGCCAGGAAACAAATGACCTAAAAACACTTATTATCTCAGAGTTTCTGTGGATCAGCTTCGCTAAGTCCTCTGCTTCAAGGTCACTCCTAGGCTGCAAAGTGTTGGCTCAACTGGGAAAGGAGCCGCTTCCAAGCGCATGGGTTGTTGGCAGGATTCGGTTCCGCAGGTTTGTTGGACTAAAGCCTCATATCCTCGCTGGCTATTGGCTGAAGACCACCTTCCATTCCTTGCCGTGTTGGCCTGTCCAACATGGTAGCTTGCTTCTTCAGAGCATGCAAGCTAGGAAGGCAGTAGAGGGAGTCTGCTAGGAAGATGGCATTTTTAAACTGATCATGAAAGTGGCAGCATGTCATCTTTCTTGTTGATGTTGGGTAGGAGACAGTGGTTATTGGGGACCATCTGAGAAGTCTGTCTACCATGTGTCCTTTACAAAAGGTTTAGGTGATTAATTTATTTGTCCTCCCAAGATGTGCTTTCTTTTCAGGTGATTATTTTAATACATTGATTTTGCATGTGATGATACAATATTCTAAAACAAAATCTAGCAGTAATTTGTTGAATTTTTACATTTTATCCGTGTTAATTACTCAATAACACCTTGAATTAGCTCATCTGTATATATAAAAGCCTAAGCGACCATTTGACTGGTAGCTATGACATGCACTGACCACCAGGGGGCAGATGCTCTGACTGGTAGGTTATCTTGCTGCTGGGGTTCAGCCAATCTGGACTGGGCGCACACCCTGGAGCCTTCCTGTGGACCCTCCCCGGCCCTGATCATGCACCGGTGGGGTCCCTTGGCTTGGCCTGCACCCTCTCGCAATCCGGGACCCCTCAGGGTATGTCAGAGAGCCACAGGCCAGGCCAAGGGACCCCACCAGTGCACGAATCCATGCACTGGGCCTCTAGTTTGTAATAAAAAATTTTTTCTGTTTATAGATGTGTTGCTTTCAGAGTTATATATAGAGTAATTACAATATTACTGTATCTTACCCTCTTTTAAAAGATTATATTTCCTTTTTCCTTGGATTTCTTATCCTTCTTACGTCTTTATGATCAAATCCTTTATTGGCATATTTTAAGAAGCCTTCTCGATTCCCAAGGTACTATTCAATTTTTTCTCTTCTTCCTCATTTTAGGTATTATGTACCCAATAGCAACATCTGTGTTCCCAGGGTTTTTTGGGGTTTTTTTTCTGCTGGTTACTCCCAAATCTATTAATGTGTGTCACAGTAGCTATTCATCTACACATTATTCCACACGAACCAATTGTGGTAGCTGGAGACTAGAGTGAAATGACCCTCCCTTGGTACTCATATTCTTCAGCCTTCTTTTTCTTGTTTTTCATCATCCTTTAGATCCATTTACGTCTGCTTCACTCGCATATGGGGTAGAGCTGGATCATACTGTATTACTCATTTGCCCTCTGAAGCACTCTCTAGGATGGTGAAGGGTTTAGAGCCCCAAATGAAACACAGGGCAGAAATTTGACTTAGCTTTCTAGCAGGACACAGGTGGGGAAGCAGAGTGAATCAGCATGACAACATCAAACACGGCTTCATCAGGGTCCTGCCTACCGCCTCGGCCTGGTCTCCCTGCCCAGAAAGGCACGCTTGGCCATTAGCGATGAGATCAAGTGGGTGGGTGCGGACTACCCCAGCATGGGAAGCTCAACATGGAAACAGCATCGTATGGCTCCCATGAGCGCAGCTGCCAAGCCCCCACATGGACACCTTGGGGATAAGAGATAACACACAGTTTGCTGGAAGTATTTTAACAGCCCTGGGCCAGACAACCTTCAGGGCTTACGTGCCTCCCCCCACCTCTCCGGCCAGGTGCAGGTCACCTCTCGGGTTATTTCACAAAAACCAGGCATGGCTGACATTTCACATTGATGTGATTCATCCATTTCAAGGAAACTGTGTAAGAAGGTAAACCCAAGGTCATCTTCCTAGGAGAAAAGGTTTAAGCCTGCTAGGAGCCCTCTCTCTCTACTGCCCCACCCCAATTTCTGCTTCTCTTCCTGGCATGAGTGTCCTACCAGGAACAGGCTGAGGAGACCCCGGGGCACTCATTTACCGCCACATCGAGGAGGAATCTCTTGCGTGGCTCCTGCTCTCACTGCTCCGAGCTGGGGTGGTGGTGCCTCATCGTCTGCAAGGCTCTACTGCTGCTGGTTCTGGCCATCTTATTTTCACTTGGGAAAGGCGAGGACTTGGGGCTGCCATACTGTTCTCCATGTTCCCTCAGCATGTTTTCAACGGGAATTCCTTCAGATTTCTACTCAGTTTCTTCCCAACCTGATCCCTGCTTCGTCCAAATCTAGAACTCTAGTTGCCTGCACCTGCCACCCACCCTGGTTGTATGCATTCTGTGTGTCCTGGGTGTACACAGGTCTCCTTCTGCTCCCCCTCCAGTTCTGGCATCTCGGTGGGCCATCCCTGTTTTCAGGCGCTCACTGCTCTCTCAGAGCCCCTCCTTTTGTGGCTGAACCCACCATGGGTCCACATGACTGACCACTTCTTTACCCAGTTGCTGGGAGCCGGTCCATCCTTGCTGTTTCAAGGGACCTGGCATATATAGCATACTGTTCTTAATATGTTTGCTCCCCTTAGCGCTGTGTGTTTTAACCAAGGTCACCTCTCCGAGAAAGGTTGTTTCCCCAGGTAGGAATTTTTCCCTGAAGTCAGGGAGGGGATGCCTCTCCTAGAAAGGTTGTTTCCCCAGGTAGGAATTTTTCCCTGAAGTTAGGGAGGGAATAAAACCCCTCAACTAAGTGCCAGGCGGGTAATTAATCACTTTAACTATGAACAATCATGCTTAAGCTACATAATCTTTACTCCCTGGAATGGAGATAAGAAACGCCCTAACCTTTGTAATAGAGATTGATAGGATTGAATCAACTGGTATAAATACAGATGTAATAAGACAGCAAGACACAGAACTTAGGAGACAGAAAGAAGACAGCACCTACACAGAACCTACAGACAGAAGAACTTCACTGGAGAGAACATGGCAAAAGATCCTGGACTGAACCTGACGACAGAAATTGGCAAGAGAACCTGACTAGAACCTGGTGACTGAACCTGGCTGGAGAACCTGGACAGAACCTGGCTGGAGAACCTAGCGAGGGAACATGGCTACAGAACCTGGCTGGAGAATCTGGAGAACCTGGCTGGAGAACCTAGCAAGAGAACATGGACACAGAACTTGGCTGGAGATCCTAGCCAGAACTTCGCTGGAGATCCAGACCAGAACTTGGCAGGAGACCCTGACAAGAGAACCCGGCTATGATGATCAACTGAACGCTGCCTCCATGTCATTCCTTCTTCGCCGACTCCGTCCACACCTTTGGGGACCCCTGGACCCGCTGGGGTTGGACCCCGGCACCCAGTGACCAGCACGGAGTCGGCTTGCAGTCAATGGCAGATGACTGGGGTTGAGGAAGTAATAGTCTAGAACAGTGATGGCGAACCTTTTGAGCTCGGCGTGTCAGCATTTTGAAAAATCCTAACTTAACTCTGGTGCCGTGTCACATATAGAAATTTTTTGATATTTGCAACCATAGTAAAACAAAGACTTATATTTTTGATATTTATTTTATATATTTAAATGCCATTTAACAAAAAAATCAACCAAAAAAATGAGTTCGCGTGTCACCTCTGACACGCATGTCACAGGTTCGCCATCACTGGTCTAGAATCAGAACCTCAGAGGATGTCAGTCCAGGGCTCATAGAAGAATGCCCGCAGCCATGTGTCTTTATTCTGATCCTCTTGCACAGCACATTCCTACGTGCGGAGCAGAGGCACATTCAAGGTGGGGAAATGGAAAAGGCACTGCTTGTTTTTCCCTGAGGACAGGGCTCCCGGTTTCTCTGTCAGACACGCGGGCGCCTGATCTGAGGGGAGGATTGTCTCTGATGCTGAAAATCCTGCCGAGCAGTGAGCAATGGAAGAATGTAAAGAATTGAGATGAAAAGAGGGCGCTGCTCATTTTTTCACTTGTTCTACCGTCATCCCCTACATTCTCCAGATGGAGTGCTAGAAATTGAAGTAGCTTTGCAATGAACAGCACTGCTGGAGTTTTTAGTAAAAATTTACAGTTCCACTGTTGTTTTACAGATTCTCAGAGGCTACCTGCTACAGTCTCCACTTATGGAAGTACTAGAGGCCCGGTGCACAAATTCATCCACCATTGGGGTCCCTCGACCTGGCCTGCGGGATCAGGCTGAAACTGGCTCTCCAACATCTCCCTCGGGGTTCTGGATTGTAAGAGGGCACAGGCCAGGCCGAGGCACCCCAGCAGTAAGCTCACGTACCAGTTGGAGCACCTGCCCCCTGGTGGTCAGTGCACGTCATAGTGATTGGTCAACTGTCTGCTCCCTGGTGGTCAGTGCACCTCATAGCAAGTGGTTGAGCAGCCTTCGCATGTCATTAGCATATTATGCTTTGATTGGTTGAATGGCTGACCGGACTACTGGGCACATAGCATATTAGGCTTTTATTATATAGGATAGCAGTAGCTCATTTTATCAAGCATTTGCTGTGCTCCGTGCTGTGCATCCTATCTTAGCTCATTTAAACGCCGTAATACCCATTTCAGGTAGATAATGTTATTATCCCCATTTTACAGTTGATAAAATCAAGATACAAAGAGATGAACTGCCTCAAGGTCACACAGCCAGTAAGCAGCAGAACTTGTTTAACTCTGAGAGTGAACTCAGTCTGGCTGCAAAGTCCATGTTCTTACCACACTGTACTGTCTTATAAACTTACCTGTTTTGACCCATAACTTATTTGTATTTTAATGCACAACAGGGGGCATTTTTGTAAACCCAAATAATGAATAACTGTGTATTTCCATGATTGTGTTAAGCTTCTTAAATTCTATGTTCCTTCCACTCTTTCTTTCTCATGAAATTATTGATCTGCTTTTCAGGGGGGCAAAAGTACATTTATTTGGTTGGATTGTTCTCTTCTGTGCCCTTAGAATAAATTCAGATATTTCATCAAGGGGCTGGATTATCTTCATTTTTTACTTTCCAGAATAAGGAGCAGACTTGACTGTGCCCTTGAGTGGCACTTGCCTTCCAGAGCTTGCCTGTCTGTTTCATGTGGTAGGAAGTGAAGCAGAAGCCCGGGTTGTTCAGATATCAAGAGCAGAGCCACATCAGGTGGTCTGACGCCCCACCCCGCCTGTCTTCCTCCTGCTGCACTCCCGCTGGCCCTTCTGTTTGCTGGATGCAGGGAAAGACAGGAGAGGCGGGTATGGTTCACAGCTTCGTTTTTCCTTTCAAATCGGGATACTGAACTCACTTCCCTGAATTTATTAAGAGTTGCTTCCATTGTGAAATCTTTCATCGTAGGGTTTAGTCCATAGGTAGGTGGTCTTGTCTGGCCCCAAGGTCTTGTCTTTTCATTTCTTCCCAATTAAATATTTGGGTGATGGCTTCGTGTTGGGATTGATTTATATTGAAAAAGGATCCAGTACATTTTGTTTCTGCTTGCTAAGTTTCAGAAATTTGATTTCATATTTTAAATATCCTTGTGTATGTTTTTCACATTTGTTCAATTCCCAAGTGCATTGTGCGCTTCTTGTTTCTGCTAAGAATACCGTCACTATCACTTCGTCCTCTGATTGTTTTAACCACAAGTTTTATCTGCCTACAGGAGAATATTAAAAAGTGAGCCTCCGTACCCCCAAGATATGAGTGCTTTAGCTAAAGACCTAATTCAGCGTCTTCTGATGAAAGATCCTAAGAAAAGATTGGGATGTGGTCCGCGTGATGCAGATGAAATCAAAGAGCATCTCTTTTTTCAGGTGAAAGTGATTGAGCAGATCTATGCCCTGCTGTTTTCACTGTTCAACATTCTTGGTGGAATGAGTGAACATGGTCTCTTTTGAGTTGTTTTCTCCCTATTTTCATGTACATGGCACTTTTTTTTTTTAAGTGACAGGGACCCTTTAGGAACGATCAAAATTCGACTGGTAGAGACCTAAGTGGTCTCTTTCTCCCTAAATGAAGCAGGAGTTGGGGGAATCATAATAACATTTGATTCTTTACATACTAATTGATTAGAGTTTCTGAGTATTTCCATTTATGATCACAAGATTTAGGCATATGAACTAAGGAGACATTTATTATATGTTTTGCTTCTCTCTCAGTTCATGGTCCACTGTGTTGTACCTTTTAGATAGTGATTTTATCTCTTCTTTTCCCAGGAGAAATCTCAGAGAATTCAGAAATCTCCCTATTTCTTATTTTCTTTGTACTTGAGAAAGTGCTTTTCCTGTCCTGAAGAAGCCTAATGAGACCACACCACAGGATACTAACACAGCTGCTCAACTCAGTTTGCTCAATTTTGTCAAAAAACGAAAACAAACCGAAAATGTTAGATAACTGGGGGGGGGGGGGGGGGGGGGTGTTGAATTGACTGAGTTGGCTGTTTCAGTTATTTCAGTCTAAATGGTCAACTTGGGATACTATGACCTTGATTTGTAATACCTTGAGCTTCTGGCTTTTAAATAATTTCATCATATCAACAAGCATAACCTAAATATTTCTGGTCTAAAGGGACATCCAAGTTTTATTTTTATTCTGCAAACTGAACTTTTACATTATTAGCACCAAAACAAACAAAAATAGCTACCAATGCAAAGAAAAAACTGCTGTAGAGTAAGCTTTCGCATTATTTATTGTTTTTAAATATGGAAGAACAAATAGTGATTGAGAATAAGAATTATCTCTACTTCTGTGCTCAAAAAAGCGCAGTTATTTCAGTAGAGACTGACCATAGCGGCAAACACATTTAGAATAAAATTAATTTCTCAAGTATGCACATTTCATAGATTCATGTGGCATAGAAAAGTTAACATTTGAACAAATGATTTCATATATCTTGTTCAGGAGTTTGATTCAAAAATTAATAAGATAAAATTCAAAAAAGTATTCAAACAAAATATCTCCAATCAGATTTTCCTAGAATTTTTCTCTCCACAACTCCCTGTATTTGTGAATATTACAATATATCCTTCATATTAGAGAAAATTCTTGGAATAGTAATTTTAGGTTATTTAATTACCTTGACCTTTTAAATGATAAGGACACTTAAGGAAAAACCAGAATTCTACTTTAAAGACCTAAATGGAGTAGAGGTGAAAGGGTTATAATAGCATTCAATTTTCTATATACTAAACATTCTCCTGCTAACAACATATTTCTTTACCTCCTTACTCTAGAAGTTTCCCCTAATGTATGTACAGTAGCCAAGCACAAATCATAAAATGGAAAACATTATAGCCACAGAGGAAAGAACACTAGTAGGAAGTCAAGAGACTGTGTTCAAATCCTGACCCTTCCACTAGCTAATGTTTAAGTGAAATGGTTAATTCTTATTCCCAGGTTCAATTCCCATCTGGGTCGAATAAAGTAGATAAATGATCTCTAAAACCATTCTAGTTGAAAAATTTGAGCAACTTCATGATTTTATCTCCATTGCCTCCACAAGAGGGCATAATAAAGACATTTTATGTTAGTTGATTGAACTTACACAATGTCACCAACCTAGAAATGCAGGTTTCACATTTTACCCTCTCTGAAATCAGTATACATCTTACAGTGGACAACATCTCACTGTTCTAATTGGTAATGCTTTTTCTTTCTTTTTTTTTTTAAAATATATTTTTATTGATTTCAGAGAGGAAGGGGGAGAGAGAGAGAAAGAGAGATAGAAACGTCAATGATGAGAGAGAATCACCGATCTGCTGCACTGAGCCTGCAACCTGGGCCTGTGCCCTTGACTGGAATCGAACCTGGGACCCTTCAGTCTCTAGGCTGACACTCAGTTTAGTAAAGCATTATCTGATGTGTTAAGTGACAAAAGGAGCATTAAAAAAAAAAAGAGCAGAGGGTTGCATTTGAATAATATAAAGCAGAATTTATCAAACAATAAGTGTCTGCTATGTTTGGAAAGGGGGCTTGGATTATCCCATGGGAAGAGAAGAGGCAGTGTTTAAGAGGCATGAATACAGTGGAATGAGAAAGAGTCATCAGTATGATAGTATCATTTAAGCTTATAGATGTAAGTAAATACATGCCTTGTGCTGAGTTTATTTTCTGATCTGTTGAGATGACCAGTAGGAAAGCTAAGTAACACTGCCTCTAGAGAATAGGCATGTGCCTTTAGACTTCATAGCAATCCTCACCAGGTTTCGTAAAGCCCTTCATTAGAGTTTGTTTTATTTTGCTTTGTTTTGTTTTGTTTTGGCTTAACCTTTCCCTGGAGGCTCAGAACAAAAATTACTTTTCTGTTGTCCCTAAGGGTAAACTAGGGTGCCCTGGTGCCCCCTAGAGGACATGATGAGACTCCATGTCAGGCTCTGCTAAGCTGCCATCAGAAAATGTACTCATGCTTATAAATATATATATTTAATCATTAATTTGAAATATATGCCTCTTTCTATGATCAATTAAAATCTTAATCTGGCTTTGTTATTCTTAGAAAATATATTTCAACTTTGCTGATTTCTATTTTGTACTTTCTTCCTCTGTTTTAGAAAATAAATTGGGATGATTTAGCTGCCAAAAAAGTGCCCGCACCATTTAAGCCAGTCATCCGAGATGAATTAGATGTGAGTAACTTTGCGGAAGAGTTCACAGAAATGGATCCCACCTACTCCCCAGCAGCGCTGCCCCAGAACTCCGAGAGGCTGTTTCAGGTGAGCTCCGGGCTGCGCATGTGCGTTGGCCACGCATGCTTTGAATCTTCAAAAATTTTAAATACAGCGATTTAAACATTGTTAACTAAAGCTTATGGTTTGTTAAATAGCAAACATTGTTTATGTGCTTATTTTTGATAGAAAAACTTGATTTTTATCCCTGAAATTTTATTTCAGTTCAGGCTCTTTTATAGAAAACATAATACTACTTTATTTTATCCCTATTTATATAAAAAACTAGGGGCCCAGTGCACGACGTAGTGCACCTTGAAAGGAACTGTGGACCCTGAGGCTGCAGTAGGCATAGGGGCGGGTCTCGGCCAACCCTCCACGCCCCCGCCTGGCCCCTCCCACCATGGCCCCTGGTCCCCTGTCTCCCGACAGCCCCGCTGCTGCTGCTGCTGCTGCTCCCATGTGCTGATGGGCGCTGCCCCACTCGCACCCACTGACGGCGTGGAATAGTTGGGGCCGGCGCCAGCAGCTGGTGTGAGCAGCGGCTGCTGCCCCGATCATCCCTCAGGAGCAGGGGAGGTGAAGAAACCCTCAGTGGCAATCAGGGCCCACGGCAGGTGCTCACACCTGCTGATGGCGCTGAGTGATCGGGACTGGTGCTGGGCACCAGCAGCGGGTACAAGCAGGGCTGGTGCCGGCAGCAGGTGCGAGCGCTGGGCGGTGAGTGGGAGCAAAGAATTTTTATTAACCACCAGAGGCTCGCCCCGATGACAGCAACTGGCGTCCCACCTTGGTCTCGCGCCCCCACTCACCTGCTCCACCATCCTGCTGCAGCCAACGCCTGCCATGTTCTGCACACACCCCCTGGTGGTGAGCGCACATCACAGCGACCAGTTGTTTGGTTGTTCTGCCATTCAGTCTATTTGCATATTAGCCTTTTATCATATAGGATTCTTTAGTTCATAAATAATGTTATCTGATTCTTTGTCTTCAGTGAATAATCTTAACTGCTCAAAAAATGTTTAGAAAGGATTTTATATTGAGAAAAGAATCTTTATCAGACTTAAGATGAAATATTCTATTAAGTGGCATCATAGCTTCCCTCCTTTGACTTCCACAAATAAGTATGGCTGCACCTGGCCATCCGACCATGTCTCTGAACATTCGTGACACTAATGTCTGGGCACATAGTAGGTGTTTAGAAAATGTTCATTGAACTAGTGAATCTTCTAGCCTGAACAGATTAATCATCCATCATTATGTCACTTTTGGTTCAGGACATCATTCTGCCACTTGATTTTATTCCTTTTCTAAAACTTAATTTTAAATTTAATAAGTCTAAGGAAATAGAATGAGTCAAAAAATTGCTGACTTAGAAACCAACTAGAATGTAACTTGTTTTTTTTTCTAGTTGGAAAACAGTGGCACTTGGACCACTTTGCTTAATACCTTAACTCAACTTTTTTTGAGAAGTTAGTTGTGTTTATAAATAAACTTTTATCAGCAATGCAAAAGAATTACACCTATGAGTCAGATTTTTGGTGTGAAATAGAGAAGCGGCTTTTTTTTTTTTTTTTTTGAGGAGAGGTATTTTTCTGCCTTTAATTTTGAATAGGTTTAGTTCTACCAGAAGATGGCATTATCTCCTTCTGGAAAGCATTTTTCTATTAATTTGAAATAATCTTGCATTTTAGATTACAAATACAATAAAATTAGAATCATCTTACTGAATATTTGAGTGTTTTTTATTATTTTTTCTTGACTTAAAAAATTATTACAGTCTAGTCTATGCTTAACTGGAAAATTGCAAATCTGTATTCTCACCTTTGCTTTTGTGTTTTAGGGCTATTCCTTTGTTGCTCCTTCTATTCTCTTCAAGCCCAACGCAGCTGTTGTAGATCCTCTTCAGTGTCACACAGGAGTGGAACGTCCTGGGGCGACAAATGTTGCCAGGAGTGCAATGATCAAGGTATATAGATGTGGTTAATTAAATGACATATTTATGGTTTAGATACTCATACTGATTAACATTCTCAAGCCCAGTAAACTTAATAGACTTACCATTTGACCAAGATGCGGTTTTAAGAAATGAATAAATGGAATAGCATTATTTGCCCTAGAGAATTATTAACATCAGTGTGAATGAGCTCCTTTTTACAATGATCGAAAATTATGTGACTTAAATCAATGATATAGATGAACATAGAAATGAGCTAAAGTAAGATGAATTTTAGAAGATGATCCACGCATGTATTCCATTTATATTTATTAACATTAATAATGTCCTATTACTTTGCAGTTTTATTTAACCCATGTGTGTTACTGATATTTTCCTAAGTTAAATGATGTTGGTCTCCTATCAGGACTCTCCATTCTATCAGCACTATGACCTAGATCTGAAAGACAAGCCACTGGGAGAAGGAAGTTTTTCAATTTGTCGAAAGTGCATACACAAAAAAAGTAACCAAGCATTTGCAGTCAAAATAATCAGCAAAAGGTATGACCATTTCTGGCATTTTCTCTTATGGATTCACTAGAGGCCTGGTGCATGAAATTCGTGCACTGGGGGGGGGATGTCCTTCAGCCCAGCCCGCACCCTCTCCAATCTGGGACCCCTTGGGGGATGTCTGACTGCCAACTAAACGAGCAGTCGGACATCCCTCTCACAATCCAGGACTGCTGGCACCCAACCACTCACCTGCCTGCCTGCCCGCCTGCCTACCTGATTGCCCCTAACTGCTTCTGCCTGCCAACCTGATCACCCTCTAACCACTCCCCTGCCGGCCTAGTCGCCCCCAACTGCCTCCTCTGCAGGCCTGATCACCCCCAACTGCCCTCCCCTACAGGCCTGGTCGCCTCCAACTGCCCTCCCCTACAGGCCTGGTCACCCCTAAGTGCCCTCCCCTGTTGGCCTGATCGCCCTCCCCTGCCGGCCATCTTGTTGTGGCCATCTTGTGACCACATGGGGATGGCCATCTTTGTGTGAGGGCATGATGGTCAATTTGCATATTACCCCTTTGTTATATAGTATCCTAGTCTGTGGATTCTATAAATTAAGACTTTTATTTAAAAAGAAATCAACAGTGTATTCAAAGGCTTGTTACCCACAGGTTTGGCCATTTGGCTTCTCAATTGATTCATTATACTTCTTACTCTAACATTTTCAGATAAAGGAATCCATTTCAGACATAAATCATAAATCATAGTATGATAGGCTTTTGATTTTCCTGTGAGAAAACTCCCATGGCAGTGATATTTAATCAAACTGGCTTAGTGAGTTCAGCAGCTGTTGTCGTTCCTATTCGTTGTTTATTTGAAATACTTTCTTAAAAATAATTATTTAGCAACCTACTGGTAGCATTGAGAGCCAGCAGGTTGTTTTGGTAACTGGTTATTACCTCCATAATCATATATTCTTATTACCAAATTGTCGGGCAAGAAGGGCATCCATTTCTTCGTGTGATTAGCTCTTTTCTGACTCAGAAATAGTCTTTTCTCAGAATAATGCATTGCTTGTTCTGGTGGGTAGTATGACTCATTACTTTCATGGAAACTTCATTCTCATACTTTGACACTTATATTCTGAATACACTGTAAATAAAAACAAAATGAGGTTTGGAGCAGCACTGACATAAAACTTGGCGCAGAGGTTTGTAGAGACTAACTGTTTCATCTCGTAGGATGGAAGCCAATACTCAGAAAGAAATAACAGCACTGAAGCTCTGTGAAGGACACCCCAATATCGTGAAATTGCACGAAGTTTTTCATGATCAGGTAGTCCACAGTCCTCTTCTGTGCATACTAATTCACATTCGAGTTTTTACTTTTTTACCAGCTTTGTTGGTGCTCCTGGGTCAGAGTTAAAAATATGGGACATTACTAGCCACTACAGGGGGCAGAGAAACCAACCCCTCCACACACACACTCTTCCCCACCCCCAAGCCAGTGCGACCTTTTGCTTCTGCGTTTCTCCTTCAGCGGCAGCGGTAGATGACATGGCAGCAGACAGGCCACTGCCGCCGGCCGCACTGTGCTAACACCATTCAGCTGCTCCCGCCGGAGCTCAGTCCCTCAGACCTCTCAGGACTCAGGAATATTAAACCTTCGACTTTCTTTTTACTTCTAAAATAGAACGTAGAGAACCTTAAGCCTAATTGGAGCAAGCTAGAGTACAAACAGGAAGCAGAGAGGCAAAGAAACTTCCCTTTCATCTTCCCGTTCCAGGCTATGTCTTCCAGGGCAGAAATTCCTCTGGGTCTGGGTGGGACACAGCCCTGCTCAAGACAAAATGCTGTGCACAAGAGCTAAATCCAGCTAAAACTCCCTTTTAAATTTAATAAATCTAAGGAAATAGACTTTGCTTTTACCAAAGAAAAAACTGGGATTCAGAAAGGTCATGAGACTTGTCCACGGTCACATAGCAAGTCAGTGAAAACCTCGTTGGGAAAGCCTGGTCTCCGGCTCTGGGCCCTCCCCTTGTACTGTGGTAACATCCCTGTCCCAGGACAGCTGTGGCCCGCTTCTCCCCACATTGAAATTTCCCCAAGCGCTGCAGCCGACAGTGATACATGCCGGTGAAACCAGGCAGCAGCATCATTAACTGTGAAAACTGTGACTGTGTGCTGTCATCCCTCATGTGGTCCAGGCACTGTACCAGACACTGCATGGAGTGTCTTATTCAGTCCCTGCAGTAACTCAATGAGGTAAGAACACGGAAACCCACAGAAGCTAAGGAACAGGGCAGGGTCTCACAGTTTGTAAGTGCTGGGATCTGAACCCAGCCAGCTCAACTTCAGAGCAAGCTTCTAATTACTTTGCTCTACTGCCAAAGGGGAGGCAGAAAGACGGGCTGGTTCTCACATCAGGTGGGTAAGCAAAAATCATCTCATTGTCTCCTTGCCTTTTGTTCTCATAGCCAGAAAAGGAATATCTTTGTAGCAAGAACTCAGTAGGGAATGCCCTTCCTGCTCCTCTCCTTGCTTCACCTCTTGGGCTCCTCACCTACAGTGGAGGTGGTGCAATCCCTGTCCGGGGGGGGGTGGGGGGGAGCTTAGGAAGAGCCTGGACCATCTGCTGAAGGCGATGATTCACACATCAATCGTGGGATTGGTCGAGGGCCTTCCACACCCACCCCTGTGGTTTTGCAGCTGTCCCCCAGCCACCTCCCAGCCAAGACGTTCAATCTCTGACCTTCCGGCTGATGTTAGATCTCAGGAATTGCATCCCGAATTTTTTAAGGTTCAAGTTATATTTATTAGGTGCTATTTTTAGATTCAAGAGTTACTAGGCCATGAATTATTTCGTGGTATAATCCTGTAGGTACTAGTATAAACATATTATCATTCCAGTATGCAGTTGACATCTTGGGTTGCTTTACCCACGATGGTGACAGGTGGCTAGATTGTCCCCAGTCCACGCAGTCTTGTTTTCTGCGACTGGGTGAAATTGATTGCGGGCGGGACTACACCCTTGACTGTGCTAGAGTATAATTCATTTTATGGACTAGGATTCGTGCTTTACGACTCTGTTAGTTTCCTATTGCTGCTGTGACAAAGTACCACAAACCTAAACAGGACAAACACATCACCAGATAGGGCTGGTTCCCTCTGGAGGCCCTAAGGGACAGTCCATTTACTGGCCTTTTTCACCTAGAGAGTGCCCACTTCCTCGACTTGTAACCCTCCACGCATCACATCCACCTGTTGCTTCCATAGCCCCATCTCATACCGTGGACTCTGATGGATGCCTGAGGTAGTCTCCCCATCTCCAGATCCTCCTTCACAACTTCAGGGTCCCTTTACCGCACAAGGTAACAGCCACAGGTTCTGCAGAGTAGACTAGAGGCGTCTTGGCAGGGCTGTTAGTCATGCTGTCACATAAACATTTCTCATTGTCAACATTTTATTTGTAAGGATCCTAAAGGTAGTTCATAGAGGTAAAGTAATATTCCCAGTGTTGTAAGAAAATTGGCATTCAGATCCAGTTTTGACTCCAGTCCCTATCTTTTAAGCCACTATAGAGTAGGTAGGTATTGCCCTCCATTTTTTAAAATAATTTTTTAAAATATGTTTTTATTGATTTCAGAGAGAGAAAGAGAGAGGGAGAGATAGATGCATCAATGATGAGAGAGAATAAGCTATCAGCGGTCTCCTGCATGCCCCCTAGTAGGGATCAAGTCCGCAACCCAGGCATGTGCCCTGAGCAGAATTGAACAGTGACCTCCTGGTTTATGGGTCAAGGCTCAGCCGCTGAGCCACACCTGCCAGGCCGCCCTCCATTTTTTTTAAAAGCTCACAAGCATATACTTCAACTTTGACCTTATTTGTCTGATGTAGAAACTCAAATTGGCTTGATCGCTAGTAACCTGAGAACAATTCTCTTACTAAAAGGGTTGTCCACTCTTTTTTAAAAAAATATATTTTTATTGGTTTCTGAGAGGGAGAGAGAAATAGAAACATCAGTGATGAGAGAGAATATTGATCGGCTGCCTCCTGCACTCCCCCTACTGGGGATTGAGCCCGCAACCCGGGCATGTGCCCTTGTCCAGAATCAGACCCAGGACCCTTCAGTCCGCAGGCTGACGCTCCATCCACTGAGCCAAACCGGCTAGGGCAGGTTGTCCACTCTTTATATTTTACCCAATATGTGCAGGATGATGTATTTATAATTGTCTTTTTTATGAAGCAAGTTTTCTGGATTTTGCTAATTCAAAGGGAAACATAAATATTTTGGTTTTTGAGTGACATTGGTGCTAGGAGTTTTAATTTAATATATTTTTAAAACCATATGTGTTAATTTGAGGGCTAATATAATTCCTTTGCTTTTTTTTTTTTTAAATATATTTTATTGATTTTTTACAGAGAGGAAGGGAGAGAGATAGAGAGTTAGAAACATCGATGAGAGAGAAACATCGATCAGCTGCCTCCTGCACATCTCCTACTGGGGATGTGCCCGCAACCAAGGTACATGCCCTTGACCGGATTCGAACCTGGGACCTTTCAGTCCGCAGGCTGACGCTCTATCCACTGAGCCAAACTGGTTTCGGCTCCTTTGCTTTTTGATAGCTATGTTATTTCTTTATGGAAAGCCTAGTAAGTATATAACTGATTAAACTTAATTAAGATAATGCCATTTGGATCAAAAGCAGTTATTTAAAAAACAACAACCTACAGTAAGTTATGGGTGTTGGCCATCGGTATTGCCAGGAACTCTAAAGCTTATCTGTTAAGCCCTAACAGGTTTAAAGTGGCATCATCAAACAACGCCTTTTATCAGGAATCTTGTATATTATTTAAAGCAGCCAATTTTACATTATCAGTGCTAGATCACACTTTAGCAAGAAAGATATGTAAACTTGATAGAGAGGGTTAGAATGAAATTCAAATGAAAGAATTCATCAAGAGAAGAATATATTAAGACTGCACTGCAGTACTTGAAATTTTCCATTACCAAAATAGAATTCTAAAAAAGCCACAGTACCCTTCTAAAACACATGATTACTGTTGATGACTGCAACAAAGGATTATTTAAATTTACTGGTGATAGTTTATAGTCAATAAATATTTCATATGTTAATAAATTTTTCTTCATTAAGGCCCTCCACATTCTTCTTCTTTGTTTTCTAGCTTCACACTTTTCTAGTTATGGAACTTCTGAACGGGGGAGAGCTGTTTGAACGCATTAAGAAAAAGAAGCACTTCAGTGAGACCGAAGCCAGCTACATCATGCGGAAGCTGGTTTCAGCTGTGAGCCACATGCACGACGTCGGAGTGGTGCACAGAGACCTGAAGCCTGAGGTATAGAAGAACGCATTCTCCACATTGCTGCATCCAGCCTCATTATTAACTGTCCCCCAGATGTGTGGGCTTTTTTACTTTCAGGGCTTTCTGCTAAATACATACCTGGAAATACCATGTTTCTTGGATTTTTTTATTTTCTATTTCAGCCTAAAATAAATTCGTCTTTTTTTTTTTTTGCCCGCTGATCATCTTGAGGTTATATTTGTAAGTGTGAGAGCCTTTTATGGGAGAAATACTTTATGCAACAGTTGTGGACTAAAAATAGCAATGGAAATTTTTGTAGCAGAAAATAATATCCCCTCTATATCTATACCATTTTAGAGGGTTTTTTTAAACAATTTTTATACATATTTTAAAATTGATTTTTAGAGATAGGAAGGAAGAGGGATAGAGAGATAGAAATATCCATGCGAGAGAAACATTGGTACACCCCCCCTAGTGGGGATCAACCCCGCAACCCCGGCATGTGCCTTGATCGGGTATTGAACCAATGATCTCTTGATTCATGGGTAGACGCTCAACCACTGAGCCACACTGGCCGGGCTAGAGGGGGGTTTTTAGTGGTATATTTTGAAAGCTTATTTTTCACATTTGTAATCAAATCAATTAGCTCGTGAATAGGAACGTATATAATTCTGTTCTAAATATTAAGCACAAAGAATGATCTTGGTTTAATCAGTTACACCATCCTTATATGTGCTCTTCTTTGCTCATGTACTTATAGAACTGTGTAGCGGTGCAGAAATAGCAGCTTTTTCACATATCTTTTAATTAAAAGGTTAAGAAGGTTCTAGCTACAGAATGATCCCTTTTTAGTATCAAAAGTAAGAAAGTTCCTCCCTTTCAGAAAACCATCAAAATAATAATGAAAATTTAAAAGCAAAACCCAGTAATTTATAAAATAATAACAATGAGTCATCCTTTACCCTATGCAAAATTGTACATATTTTCTCTTTAAAATGGAACATCATTTTTATTACCCATGTGATTATAATGCATTTTTAAGTACATTTAAAATTATTTTTTGGTGTTTATTTTTTGTGTTAAACCACAAAAGAATATTGCTCAAAAAAACACACTATTTTTGTCTTATATTTAAGTATCTTGGATTATTGACATGAAGAGGATGTTTTTAAAAATCAAATTATGTGTATTCAAATATAACTGACCAATTTCTAAAGTATTTAAACTTCAGCCTATGTATTTCTTTTTCCAACCCTCTCCTGAGGACATGCTCACTGATTTTTAGAGAGAGAGAAACATTGATGTGAGAGAGAAACATGCACCGACTGCCTCCTGTACACACCCCGACTGGGGATTGAACCCACAACCGAGGTTTGTGTCCTGACTGAGAATTGAACCTGTGGTCTTCCAGTGTACGGGACCATGCTCCAGCCACCTGAGCCCGTTGGCCAGGGCCAGTCCATGTATTAGATATTACTGTTATTCTTACTACTAGTGGTTCATCAAAACTACATTTGCTTTATGAACTTGCAACTATGACAGCTACCCCTCTGCTTCCTTCATCATAGTTCTCACTCTCCTACAGAACGCCCACTGAAAATATGGCGCTCTGTGCATCGGAGATTAGCTGTCTATTTTTAAATGTGAAAGCACACCACTTAAATGTTTTCTTGATAGACAAGGAACAAGCATGTAATTTTCTTAGGTTGAAAAGATCTGTTCCATGAGTGTATAGAATTCGTTTTCACATGTTTTATTCTTTGATAACTGGCCATCTGTTATCTCATGAGCCTCAAACGATGCAACTGTCCCTCCAGCAGGATTTAGTTTGCCTTCCTAGTTCACTGATACTTAATTCTTCTTTTGTTAGAAAACTTTCCTCTCACATAGTCGTTTGAAATGAAGACTTGTTAGATTATTTACGATATTCTACTACAGTTGTAATTCTAAATCAAAATTATTTTTTAGAGAAATGAAAATGTACCTTTGTACTAACATTTTCATAACAAAAGAGCTTTCACTTTGACTTTTAAATGAAAGAGTATATTATTTCCAAACTAAGCATTTAATCCTTTTCCCAGTGATGTAGCATTTTAAGATCTGATTCTGTATCTCTTGGTAGATATTTATGTGGCACTCATTTTCTGCTTAGGCAAAATCCTAAATTCTAGGTGAGAATCAGATAAATTTAGAAACTGGCTGACATTCGTATAAGCTGCTTTGTATTTCTGAAGTTGGTTCCCATAGTCTTAAAAGATGAAGAAAAATTCTATCAAATTCACTTCAGGCAGAGCTTGAGACGAAGATACAAGGAGCTTGAATTGTCATTCCCTCCCATTCCTGACTGTTGACACCCCACGCCTCTTAGAGTTGGGAGAGGAGGAGAGAGGGGCATACTACATCCCCTCCGTTTCCGGGACTGAGATCCAGGGAGTCCACTGCCATTCTTGATAAGGAATAAGCTGAAGCCATTCTCAGAGATCTAGTAGCTCAATGACCAGGGGCCAGGTGTGCTTATCTCCCTGCCCTGCATGAGGCGCAGCGCCCGCCTGGGGGCGGAGCTCCGGAGTCATCTGGTGAAGACGGCTCTCAAGTACAAGCCGTGAACCCCACCCGTGACTTCAGTTGTGGTGAAGCCTTACATGTAACTATGTAATTATATTCCCATTTTCATTCCATCTCAAATTCACGACTGCGTGGTGTCTCCGAATGGAGAGCAGGCTCACGCGAGCCATCTTGGAAGGGAGGTTGGTGGAGGAAGTAGAACGCAAACACAGAGTTCCAGGAGAGCCTAGAAGAGGCTCTGACGTCAGAGGAGACACGATGCAGTCGACAAATGTTTCCCGTGACATTGTCAGGTTGAAATAACACAGAACATGTCGGAGCAGAGAACAACAGTACACTGAGATGCAGCTCCCAGCCCCTCCCGCTCAGACCCTCTCTGTGCCTGAACCCAGAAATGACATGATTTACCGAAATGGCATCACCAAGCCCCGTGACGTTTTAGTGGGAGACTGATGTGAGTGTTTGTGTTTTGCAGAATTTACTGTTCACTGATGAAAATGACAACTTGGAAATTAAAATAATTGACTTCGGGTTTGCGCGCTTAAAGCCACCTGACAATCAGCCCCTCAAGACCCCGTGCTTCACCCTCCACTACGCTGCCCCGGAGCTCTTGAACCAGAACGGCTACGACGAGTCCTGCGACCTCTGGAGCCTGGGCGTCATTCTGGTGAGTGCGTTTCAGTGGAGCCTGACGCCTGGCCCGCTCGCAGATGTCCTCTGTACCTGCCTCTCGCTCTGCTGGTTTTCCTAAAGTCATGACAAAATCGGCAAGTTGGTTTCTTTTCCCTTAGAGGCCTGACGGGAGGCTGTTTCCTTTTCTTAAAATTTGCATTGGAGAAAATATAGGAATTTTGATTTTGGTTTATTTTGAAACATTTAAGGCAGCTGTGTTTTGTGTGAATAAAAGAGTTATATATTGTGTTTTTAGAAAGACAGTGTATTTTCAAAAGATATGCATGTTAGATATAATGTGAAAATAGCAAAGTGACTGAATAGAAAAACAGTAAAAATATATTCTTTGAGCCCTAGCTTGTTTGGCTCAGTGGATAGAGCATTGGCCTGCAGACGGAAGGGTCCTGGGTTTGATTCCTGTCAAGGGCACATACCTCAGTTGCAGGCTCGATCCCCACCTCTAGTTGGGGCGCATGCAGGAGGCAACCAACCAATGTGTGTCTCTCACATCGATGTTTCGCTATCTCTATCTCTCCCCCTCCCTTCCACTCTTTCTCAAAATCAATAGAAAAATATTCTCAGGAGAGAATATGTATATTCTTTGAGGTTTTGAGACTAAAGATGTAATTAATATCATTTAGGAGAAATTACAAGTTAATAGTAGAATTACAAATGTTTATAGTGACTGATAGTGATCCTGGTCAGCATGCTTTTCACAGAATGTCCTTGGCTTCCGTGATCAGAAAGGGAACATTAAGCTAGCAAGATCTGGGTCTGTTTTTTCTTCAAAATAACTTTACTTTTTGTGCATATAATGTGTAATGCAGCGGTTCTCAACCTGTGGGTCGCGACCCCTTTGGCGGTCGAACGACCCTTTCACAGGAGTCGCCTAAGACCACCCTGCATATCAGATATTCATAACAGTAGCAACATTACAGTTATGAAGTAGCCACGAAAATAATTTTATGGTTGGGTCACAACATGAGGGACTGTATTTAAAGGGCCAGAAGGTTGAGAACCACTGGTGTAATGCATGATCCTAGGGAGAAATTTTCAGAGGCTACAGAAAGAGAAGAAAAAAGTGAGATCCCTGGTGATCTCGTCATAGAGATGGTCCCCTCCCTCTGATCCCGTGCCCCGCCCCGCCATGCTGGTGTCCCTTGTGTCCTTCTCTGAGCGTTTCTGCGGACGGGCGTACACACTCGGGTGTTTAAGATGAGAGGACAGCGTATACGTAGTTCGAGTCTCGGAAGTTTATTTAGCCATTTACTAATGAGAACTCAGCATTTCCCAGTTTTTTCACTAACTTTAAACTATACACGTGAATATTGTTTATATATGTGCTGACATTTGTCTCACCATTTGTTTAGAATAGATTTCTAGGAGAAGGGTATACACATCTTTATTTTGAAATCTATGCCTGGATTTCCTTCCAGAAGGTTTTTTTTAAAAAATATATATTTTTATTGATTTTTCACAGAGAGGAAGGGAGAGAGAGAGAGAGTTAGAAACATCGATGAGAGAGAAACATCGATCAGCTGCCTCCTGCACATCTCCTACTGGGGATGTGCCCGCAACCCAGGTACATGCCCTTGACCGGAATCGAACCTGGGACCCTTCAGTCCGCAGGCTGACGCTCTATCCACTGAGCCAAACCGGTTCCAGCGAGGTTTTTTGTATCTTCTCCAAACTATATGCAAATACATGGAACACTATCAATTTCAGTCTTAAATTGTTTCCTGCTGTTGTCATTCGCATGCATTCCCTGATGAATGTTGTCTACGCATCTTTTCATGTATCTGGACATTTTACTTTTCTCGTAGGAATTGCTGTGTGTGAGCTTTGCCCACTTTCCTGTGGGGAATTTTTCTTACTGGATTTGAAAGCTCTGTTAAGGTTTTTAATCTTTTGTCTGCCATTAATATTGGAAATGTTTTTCTGGTTTGTCCTTTGTTCCACAACTTTGTTTAGAGTAAGATGAGATTTTAATTTTGTTTTCAGAGGGATTTAAATAGAAAAGATTTTTTAAAATTTCTATGTAGTAAGATATGTCAGTCTGTTGTTTTATGGAACCTGCTCTGATTCAGATTGTCACTCTATCCCAACCCTAGATTATAAAAATATCCTCCTAAATTTCCCTCTAGAATTATATTTTATTTTTATACTTTAACCAGCACTCCATCTGGGGTTTATTTTGGTGTCAGCTTGCTTTCCCCTAATGGCTAGCCAGGTGTCCCTGCAGGATGGCTCCTCTTTTAGTTTAAGTTTCATATGGGTTTTATTTCAGTAATTCTAAGTCATCTTTATAATTTTCAAACTAAAATTTATGAATCAGATTTTTAAAATAAAAATAAACAACTAGCTTCTATAGACTTGAGAGTTTTATTTAGGGACGTAAACATTAGTAGCACTCTCCTGAAAAAAATATGTCTAAGTAAAAAAGAACCTTTCATATTTTTTTGTAATAATATAAGATTATCCCCTGTAAAAGAACCTTACTTTAAATATAAGCCAATTAAATCATCATCCTTTTTACGGTTCTAAAATATCGTCTTAGAGCTTCTGAATGCTGTCTCTATGGAAACAACTTTGTGTGACGGTATGGACAGAAGCTGTGCTTCTCTCTAGATCTCACAGGTCTTTAAGAGAAACGGGACAGAGAAGCGGTTAAATGATGCCACAAGGAAGCAGTCACCGTGTCCAGACTGTGTGCAGTTCCACAGGACAAACCCCGTTTCTCCAGCAAATAAATTATAAGAAAAATAGCGTGGGAACTTATAGATTAAATGACACTTTAAAAAGGGGACATCTGTAATACTTTCAACAACAAAGATTTTTTTTAATATATTTTATTGATTTTTTTACAGAGAGGAAGAGAGAGGGATAGAGAACTAGAAACATCAATGAGAGAGAAACATCGATCAGCTGCCTTCTGCACACCTCCCACTGGGGATGTGCCCACAACCAAGGCACGTGCCCCCGACCGGAATCAAACCCGGGACCCCCCAGTCCACAGACCGACGCTCTATCCACTGAGCCAAACCAGCTAGGACTCAACAATAAAGATTTTTAAAAAGATAAGAAACAGTGTTTGCATTTTTCTTGAATTCTGATTCAAGCAAATTCTAATTTCAATTCTATTTATTAAATTCAACCTAAAGCTAACTCATACAGATGTGATTATAATATACAGGGCATATAACATAATTGGAGAAATTTGAATATGGAATTGTACAAAGGAATCACTGCTAATTTTTTCAGGTAGATAATGGTGTTGTGATTGTGGTTTTTAAAAATCCTTCCCTTTTAGAGATGCATAATGAAACACAGATGAAAAATAAAGTGAACACCTGCATTAAATTGTCAAGAAAAAGGAGTGCTTTGCAAATGTTTCCACATAAATGAATGCATATCTCTTGCAGATCCGAGACAAAGCCTGAATTATCCCATAGCAATATTATCCCAAAGCGTATTTGGAGTCTCCTGATTTGCCTTAGAAATCTATAGTCCTTTTGCATATTGCATCTAGCAAATATGGATGCGGATATTTTAACATGAAAATAATTTCTGTTACCCCCACTGACTAAAACAAATACTTCAGGAAGATGCATCACATGTGGCTTTGATCCCAACCCAGTCTACCTCATGGATGTGCAGGATGTTAATTAGCATAGAGCTTACCCACTGCCTCGTCTGCCCAGGGCTGCCATAACAAAGTACTACAGACAGCACTTATTTTCTCACAGTTCTGAGGTTGGCAAGCGCACTGTCCCGGGGCCAGCATGGGGGTCTCCTCGCACACCCTTTCCTCTCGTTCTCAGGGAGAGTGAGCAAGCTCTAGGCGCATCTTTTGGAAAGGAGACACGTCCTGTTTAGTCAGAACCCCACCCCATGACCTCATCTAACTGAAATTACTTCCATATCAGCCCTTTCTCTAAATACAGTCACACGGAGGGTTGGGTCTTCGACATATGAATTTCGGAGGCACACACATTCAGCGTATGACACAGCATTTAGAAACTGTAGGACAGATGAGCTGCTGCTGCCTGCTGCTCCCCTGGTTGCAAGTCTCATGGGGATCCTTAGCGTTTCGGAGAAAGAAAGCAGAAGTACACGCCTGAGGAAAGGGGTGCACGGTGTGCTCAAGAAAGAGCACACAGGGTCCTTTGTCTTGAGGGTTCTTACCTCTTTTCTAAAGGTGGGAGTTTTAGGGGAGTTCTCAGGGGAGGGTCTCAGCAGAATATTCAGTAGTTTGCCAGGTGTGTCCTTTAATATGCTGACGCATCAAAATGAGCAGATAGGGGAGTAGGGATCCTTTTCTGGTCAGCTTCACTGCTTTATTGTTATCTTGGATCCATCTGTCTCTAACTGGGCTTTTTTATATTTATTCCCCTGACTTCATCAATCCTGGGGTTTGGCTGGCACTAATGGCACCAACTGGGTCTCTGTGATCTCTCTTCCTGACCAGGGTGATCTAAGCTACTCACTGTCTGATTGGGGAGGAGAGGTGTAAACTATTTGCTCCCAAGTGTCTTTGGTTAGAGAAGATAAGATCTTGCAATTTATTAGCAGGCTGTTAATTGCTCAGCCTTATTTAACTATTTTGTCTCCTGTTCCCTCATTCCACTCACCAGGGAATTGTCCTACCTTCTTGCTGTCCTTCCTCAGCAGACAGCACAGCATGACCCGTCTGGCCAAACTGGCACTACCACCCTTCTCACCGTGCTTTTCACAGTGCACGGATTCATGCACCGGTGGGGTCCCTCGGCCTGGCCTGTAGGGATCAGGCCGAAACTGGCTTTCCGACATCCCCCAAGGGGTCCCGGATTGCGAGAGGACAGTTCTCGGGTGACACACCCTGGAATCAGGCTCCCTCCTCTCTGGTTCCAGATGCGTCACTGGAGAACCGCAAGATGCCAAGTCACCGCAGCTTGGCAGCTCCTGAGTTGTGTGTCTGGCCCCTGGTGCTCAGTGCGTGTCATCGCTACTGGTAGGAGCATCTGCCTCCTGTTGGTCATTGTGCGTCATAGCTACCGGTCGGATGCTTAGGCTTTTATATATATAGATTTATCACCTTGCCTGGGAATTTCCATCTTTCTTGAAAGCCAGCGTGTCAGAACTGCTTCACCATCTTTGCCATCATGAGGGTGCACCTGCTTGTCAGACAGATGACCAGGGAAGAAAAAAGGCTATTGCTCCTAGTCGCTGGGAGCCTCTACAGCTCCATGCCTCCTACTTAGGGCTCTGCTCTCAGTGTTCCTCCCAACCAACTGGCACTACCACCCTTCTCACCATGCGGTTCTCTGGTCTGCGCACAGACATGGTTACTACCTAACTACCAGCCTGCCCACCACTGTCTGCAGCTCCCTTCACCCCTGCAAGCCTGTAAGTCGCTCAGCAAGCTGAGAGCAGACCCTCCGAGAAGTTGAAGGGTCGCCTTTCAAAAATCCAGTCTTTGCTACAAAGACAAGCCTTAGCTTTTTGGTCTTCCTGTTGACTTTTTATTTTATTTATTTATTTATTTATTTATTTATTTATTTATTTATTTAGAGAGACATCAATTTGTTGTTCCACTTTTGATGCATTCATTGGTTGCTGCTTGTATGTGTCCTGACCGGGCATCAACCCACAGCACTCTAACGAACTGAGCTACGCGGCCAGGGCTCTATTGACTTTTTACCTTTCATGTAAAATTTCTAATGTGGCTACAATGAAATAAGGTGACTGTAGAGAGTTGATCACATTTAACCCAACAATGAAAAAAATAAAATTAAAATTGGGATAATTACAAACAAAATAAAGAAGGCCAAATAAAAAATTTTTAAAGTTCTTATCCATAGTTAATATCCTAAGGAAAGGCTATGAAATTGGGTAGAAAAAATAGTTATTCAGGTTCTGCTGTCTTTAAATTTTCTGTTAACCTTAACACCCTCTTTTTCAAACAGAGTATCCTTTTTTCATTCTTGTTCTAAATATAGTTATACTAGAGGCCCGGTGCACAAAATTCATGCAAGAGTAGGTCTTCCTTCCCCCGGCTGCCGGCACAGGCTTCCCTCTGGCACCTGGGACCTGGCTTCATCCGGAAGGACATCTGGTCTAATTAGCAAATTACGCTTTTATTATTATAAATAAATGGTTTTAAATCTTGATGTCATAATAAGCCATTCCTCTTTATTTACAAGTCTTTGAAAGGTGTTGGTTGTTTCAGCGATAGAAGCCACATAATTTTTTAAACCCAGTAATGCCAATCATAATAAACTGCTGAAACATTCTTTGTTTCTTTTTTTCTTGATAGTATACAATGTTGTCTGGGCAAGTTCCATTCCAATCTCATGACAAAAGTTTGACATGCACCAGTGCAGTGGAAATCATGAAGAAAATCAAAACGGGAGATTTCTCCTTTGAAGGAGAAGCCTGGAAGAATGTATCCCAAGAGGCTAAAGATTTGATCCAAGGTAAGAATCTAAGGAAATTTTGTTATGCGCTGTGCAGAGATTGAAGTGGAGTCATGCCATTACACATATGTTTGTTCATTACTCAAGGAGTCTGTGTGTTCTAAAAGGCTTCCAGGCTGCTGTCTTGTGCCATTGCTTCTTATCAGAACATTCTCCCTCAGTGATCCTATCCACTGTCTCCACACGAACTAGCACCTGGATCCACCAGCATCCCAGTCTGGCACCTCCACATCGAACCTGCACTCTTTGTTGTTGTTGTCAAACCTCACCTGAGGATATTTTTCCCATTGATTTTTAGAGAGTGGAAGGGAGTGAGGGAAAAGAAGAGAGACAAACATTGATGTGGGATAGAGACACATTGATTGGTTGCCTCCCGCATGCACCCCAACCGGGGCTGGGGATTGAACCTGCAACCCAGGTCCTTGCCCTTGACTGGGAATCAAACCTGAGACCCTCCTGTGTGCAGACCAACGCTCTAACCACTGAGCACACCGGCCAGGGCCGAACCTGTACTTTTTTACTCTCCTTTCTCCCAAATGTGTGCCTCCCTACATCTCCCTCTTTTGCACTGCCAAGGAGCCAGGCCACCAAAACAGAAAGCCGGACACCTACTAGCTCCCAGCCTTCCTCGCCTTCCACAGCCAGTCACTGCTTCCTGCAGGTTCAGCATCCCTCCTCCCACCCCTCTCCCCTTTCATGTGGCCACCACCTTAGTCCTCATCACCATTTCTCTCCTAAGATCCTACAACCTTCTTCCAACTTGTCTCACTTCCTCTCACATCACCTGCCCATCATCAATCGGCAGAGTGACCTTCCTAATGTCCAGATGTGCTCATGTCTCTGTTAAAAATCCTTCAGAGGATCCACTAACCTCAGGTCATGCCCCATCACAGCACATTGAAAACTCAAGGCCCTTCACGACTGGGCCCTGCCTGCCTCTGCCGTTGTGAACACTGATTCCTCAGTTGTGCTGAGCTTCTGGGTCCCTGCACCCCGCGTTCCTATGCACTAGCTCTTCTTAATCCCTGGGCACCCCTCCTCATTGAGCCCACTTCTCTCATCCCCCAGGACCTGTCTTCTGGGAGTTTCGCAGGGTGCCCACGCTCCCTCGGCTGAGCCCTTCCCCTGGCCTCCTGCACATGGTCCCCGGTGATGTGAAAGCTGGGGCTTGTCTTCGTGCCTCCTCAGAACTCCTCTTTGAGTCTCCACTTCCACTTCTCTGGGCCTGACCGCACCCCCGGAGTTAGAGAAGGTGCTGGTACAGGCATGCAGGAGGTCTAACTCTTTCCTCATTCGGAAGTTTACCCGGTCACCCTGGGGAGTCTTTGTTGGGGTGGCTATTTTCTCCTGATTGAAAAGTCAGTTAGCCCACAGCCTCCTAGAAATAGGCTATTGTGGGCTTTCTCATTAGCATCCAGTGCTCACTAGGGCATTTAAGAGCATATGAAAGGGTAATTATTTTTGTAGGAGGTTGAAGCCTTATAGAAACCATCATGTCATGTGAACATAATTGAGATTTATATCTGAGGTTGATTTTAAACTGTTTGAAATGGCAAATCACAAAATAAAAATGTCTTGTTTATTCCCACAGGACTTCTCACAGTTGATCCAAATAAAAGGCTTAAAATGTCTGGCCTGAGATACAATGAATGGCTCCAAGACGGCAGTCAGCTGTCCTCCAACCCTCTGATGACTCCCGACATCCTGGGGTCTTCAGGAGCCGCCGTGCACACCTGCGTGAAGGCCACCTTCCACGTAAGGGCCCGTGCTCTGCGGTGTGGGGTTTGAAAGGAATCAGATACCCGATAACCTCCGAGACGCACTCTGAGTAATAACAGTTAAAATAAGGAATAAGAGTCCTTTTAATGTCAGGATACAGACACATTTACAAACAGCAAGTGCCTGGGCCAGAGTCACTGTGAACCCACAGTTCCCTTCCTGGACGTTGGGAAAGAGCGTGTGAGATCAGGCAGTGGGCGGTATTGGAATAGCTGAAAATTTCCTGTAGGTGATGAAAACCATGTACCTACTACCAGGACTTTCTTCTCTCAAATAAGCGAAATCATTTTCTTTTAAAAGGGTAAACTAGGAACTAAGGCACCCGTGGACATTCATTCATTCAGCAGCCCTTTCGGGCCTCATATATTCTAGAGACCATGAGGGCTAAGAAGTAGGTCCGGGCATTCAGCACTGATTGTGTTTGAGAGGCTGAGCCGGCATTGCAGGAGGTGCACATTCATGCCCAGCAGATGCAAACACATTCAGCTAGTTGTCTAAGGGGTGAATGAGTGAAGGAGAAATACAGTGACCTCTGAAGGGATTATCTTGAGAAAGGAGGGATAGCACTTCCTCTCAGCTGCAGAAATTGATTTAAAAGTTAATGAACTAGGATAAGGTGAGGTATAAAGAGATTAACTGCCAGAATTTGTAGCAGATGATCCATATCCTCTCAGTGACAGGATGCAGGGTTGTCAGGGGCAACACAGCCATGCCAGAGCTTGAGGCTAAGAACAGTGAAGACAGGCTGCCCAGAGGCTAAAGCCGGCCTGGGGTTTGTAGCCCCGATATCCTCTGCGTAGATTAACTGGCCAAGATAACGCCCAATTGCATTGACTTGGAAGTGGAGAGCAGGGGCCCAGAATGGATTAAGTCTGTTTTGTTGGGTCTTTGTGGTCAGAATTTTAAATCTCAGACACAGAACTGTAGAGTAATGGGGGTAGCAGCTGTGGGGTGTGGAGAGGGGTGTGTTGGATTGCTGATAGTCTTCAGGAATTTCCAGTCAGTCAGTGTTTCTTATTGAGAGGTAGCGCTTTCTTCAAATGGTGTATGGGAATCCTGACTCCCGGACAGCCACGCTGGTTTGATTTAAGCAGCATCCTCAGCCATCACCCCGTGAACTCTGTACCCCACAGGAGGTTTGGGTACAATGGTTTTAGGACTTTGTTCCCCAAACAACTTGGAGCTATTGGTTGACAGCCAAAGTCGCCTCCTGCTGTAAGTCATAGTTGCCAAGGACTCTTCAATCCTTGTACCTTCATCGGGGTTCCCTTCTTCCTCTCCCCTAGGCCTTTAACAAGTACAAGAGAGAGGGGTTTTGCCTCCAGAATGTCGACAAGGCCCCTCTGGCTAAGAGAAGGAAGATGAAAAAGACCAGTACCAGCACGGAGACGCGCAGCAGCTCCAGCGAGAGCTCCCACTCTTCGTCCTCTCACTCCCACGGCAAAACCACGCCCACAAAGGCACTGCAGCCCAGCACCCCTGCCGACAGCAACGCCCCGGAGCCCCTCTTCCAGTTCTCGGACTGAACGGCACAGGAAGCGGAGGGCTGTGACCGTGAGCCTGGCACGTTTGCTCCCTCGGCGATGCCTGAGTTGATGTTTCGTCAAAGTCAAAGCTTGTCTACTTTAAGGAAAGAAAATATCCTGAATGAGCCAAAAAAACAAAAACAAAAACCACCAACCAAACAGAAAAACAAGTCCCGCTGGTCTCATTGGAACCTGCCTCTTGGGGAATTTTTTCAGGAAAACCCACTGGTTATCCTTGTCCTAAAGCACTGGACAGAGAATGTTACTGTGAACGAAGCACAGGTTACACGGTTTCGTGACCTGCCCGGTGCCAGCAGGACGGTTCTGGAAGGAGCAGAGGCCCCTGTGAATGCGATCAGGGGCCGGCCAGATTCGAACTGCTTGCAGAGCAGTCACTGGCCTTTCCGCGGTCCGCCGGCTAGTGACTCCTACTGTGGCGACACCTTCTGCTTCGCCTTGTGGATAATGTGGGCTCTTAAGAGATTTGCACCCTTTCAACAGGGATTTATCAGAGAAAAAATGTCTGTTTTAAAAAAGATTCTGTAATGACTTTTATGTGTGGCATATACTTATTTCTGAGCGAGGATTTTAACTTATTGTTTTTATTTTATGGTTACATACGATGATAACCTACTATTAATCTTTTTCAAAAGGTAAAAGAAAAGCTATAAGGACTCATGGCCCCAGGCTCTGTCTTTGGGGCCCATCTGAGTGCATGCTCAGCTCCGCGTTTCTCACTCTGCACTGCTCTGTCCTGGCAGTTTGTTCAATGGTATTGCGAGCCATTCAGGTACATGTCTCTGTTTTAGGTAACATTGCACTTTATACAAGAATATGAATAAAGCGAACTGTTTTATGAAGTGCACTGGTTAAAGCGGATGTACTGTATTTTTGCCGTTTTTTTTTTTTCGTTATCTACTTTAAATTTGTCCTCACACCCCCTTCTACCTTGTTTGCAACAAGTAGCATGAGCCGTGTGGCATAACGTCACCATCAGCCACGCGGGCACCGACGTGAGGAAAAGCTAAAGGGAAATTCTGTTCAACACTGTGCTTTATATTTGTACACTGTGTTGTCTACAGTGAGGCATTTCCTCCTGTGGCTGGATATCATGTACATAATATTTTAAAATCATAACTATGACTTACTTGGAAATTTTCCTGTTAAATTTTGAATCCAGAAAGCATATTTTATAAACTTATGCAGAGCACTTTTATTGCTCAAAAGTTCTGAATTCATACACAAAACACGCGCTTTGTGATGAAGACGTTTTACTGAGAGATTGCTGCATTTACAGATATGATTAATTCACTTCCTATGCAAAAAAAGAAGTGGTAGAATTTGTATGTTCTGTTTTCTTTTAAAGCTATCACACGAAATGTTAGGACTGAGAAAGGTGATCTTGGCCATGTTTACAGGAATCATGCTTAAAAGATAAATCCCAGTACATTTCTTTTCGTTTTTGTTAATGATAACCTCTGGAGCATTAGTTTGGAATTTGGGTGTGATATTTATTTATTCATTCATTGAGATAATGCAGCATTAATTTCAGCCAATTATGAATACTAAAAATATTGCACTCTATGTAACAGTAGTATATTTATTGCTAAATCAATGTATATATTATTAGCACAAGCAACAAAAATGGCAAATATTAAAATATTTTCAAAATATTGTATTATCTTGTTTCACATTTTTGTCCACAATGGTTATTGGAAATAGCTTTTAATACTTTTCAGTGGCCCAAATGGCTACATAATCCTCATTGAATCAACTGTACTCCCAGCTTGTGGCCATTCCTAGTAATGATGGAAGATCTTTCATGAATTATTACCAAATACAGGTAATTACAAAATGTGGTTCCATCAAGCACAGATTTATAATAATTAAGAAAATGTCCATTTATGTCTATATAACTATATAACTGTTGAATATTTTTGGAAATGTGATAGCTCTTCAAGTATTTTTTTAAACTGTGCATTCTCATAGACAAGGCTAGTTGTAAAGTATAGACTAAAAGAATTTTGTTGCTAAAGGAAAATGATCCAGAAAAACGGTCAGTATTCCATAATGATTGATGATGTCATTGACTCATTATGGACATTGAAAATTAATGGGTTTCATTTTTATTTCTTTCCCTTGCCGTCTCTTCTGGAGGACTTGGCAGAAAATGAAATGGGCAAAGCATCAGGCAGAGGAAGGAGAGAGAAGGGTAATGCGTCAACTAAATAATCTAGGATGGGCTTTTGAGAAGAGCTCAGGAAACCCTCAGCGTAGAGGCCTCTTGGCAAGTGCGTTCATCCTCACCCTGTGTAAGCACGAGGGGGGCTGCGTCTGGCGCCAGGCTGCTGCAGATCGGTTGGATGCAGGCGGTTAGTGTACAGTGAAATGTACTTTAAAATTTACAGACTTTCCACTTAGTCACATCAAAAATAAACTAAAAAGTACGTCATAGGAAAACGTGAAGTGGAAGGGCTCCTTTGGTATTAGGAGTAAAATAGAAATATATCTAAGAAAAACAAATGCATACATTAAGTTCTCTTTATAGCAGTTATGGAGATAGGGCCAAATCACCCCTTCCCTTTTTTATTTTATCTAAAGTATGTAGCTTTCATGCCATCATAAATCCTGGCTCAGAGCATATCTTTTCTAACTATGTATGGCTAAGTAAGAGGCAAGATGAAGAAAAGGAACGTAATAGAGGCAAGAAATTTTGAAAGACCAGTTTCTTCTCATGACTGTGCCAGATCCTATGGCTGAGTGAGTTAAACTTACTATTTTGATATTCATTAAATCTTCCAAACCTCTATACAATAATAAACTACTGACCCACTGGAACAGAAAGTCATGTTTCCTGAGTTAATTTCAACATGCTTGTTTGCCTTAGAGTCGCAGATTCATTTAACCCTGAAAAACTGCCTTTTAATTTTTTTTATATTACTGCTAATTTCTTCAAGAACTGTATAAATGGCTACATTTTAAATATAAGGTAAGTTATTTTTTTAAGAAACCGGGATAGAAGTGACTTTTTTTAAAATAAGTAAATTCCTTTCGTATATCATTTAAAAAAATATGTTCTCAAATTGTTTATGAAAGTCTACAATTTATTGTCTACCTGTTCACCTTGCCCCCATTTCAAACAGTTGTTTTTATATTTATTAAAATCATGGTACCTCAAAATGGTGAAAATTTTCTAAATCATTGGCCCTATACATGCCTTAGAACACTTGATTATTTTGGGTGTTCTCCCAGTGACTAATAATAAGAACCTAATTGGATGTTTGTGTTATCACACTTCTAACATTCTTTTAAGACCTAAGTGAAAAAGGAGATTCTGATATACCACTTACACTATATCAAAATAACCATCTTATAGATGATTTATTGTAACATAATGAAATCTCTCTCTCTCTCTCTCTCTCTCTCTCTCTCTATATATATATATATATATATATATATATATATATATATATATAAGGCTAAGTGTCCATCCTTCCAACTGGTAGCTATGACGTACACTGACCACCAGGGGATAGACGCTCAACTCAGGAGCTGCCATGACACACACTGGCCATTTAAAAATAAACAGCACCAGAGACCTGACACCCACAAACCAACACTCGGCTTCCCCAAAGTGGGACGCAGGCCCCGCCACCACCCCGGAGCAACACCCCACCAAATCACAGCTGACACTGCCAAGACCCCGTGGTGCAAAATGTGACCCATAGTCCAGCCCAGCCCGGAAACGGTCACTGTGGTTGCTGGGTAATGATGTCACATAGTAACACCCGGCTTCCTCTCCCTAGTGACTAGCCTCCTTGGAGTTTCTTCAGCCCAGGAACCTGATTTGCTTTATAGCCAGGTGCAAACATTTTACAATTTAACCAAATGTTTGTGAAGCATTTTCACATGCCTCATCTCATTTGATCCTCACAGAAGTCCTGGAATAGGTAGATAGGAAACATGGTAGAATCCTATTTTCTTTTCATTAGCCAGAAAATGGAGATTTAGAAAGTTTAGAAACTTGACCCGGCTGAAAAGAAGTAAAAAATGGTGGACCTTGAAAATGACTTCAGGTTTTCTCACTGTGCAGAATATAGTCAAACACTGCTACAGTTAAATATCTTACCCTTTGTTCTCACTGCATGATCTACAATAATAATCTGCTTCATGTTGATATTTATTGCTGTGTTGCTGACAATTTCCTGAAAGAGAAGGCGGGGTGCTTCACTGGGCTGGAAAAAGTTTAGCTAAATCACAAAGCAGGTCTAATTAAGCAAGTTTATCTATATATATATAAAAGGCTAAGTTGATTCACTCATGCACAAATACATATAAAGCTCTCGCTGGTGCCAATGGCATGCGTGTGTTTCAATCTGTCATTGTCTATCGTGAATTTGGTTGGCACTTCTATTATAGAGAAAGGGCGAATAGCAATATTAAAATATTCTAATTAATTTCCTTTCAATGTGCACAAATCCGTGCACTGGGACACTAGTCTGAAAATATATTACTTGGGCCCCTCAAATGCCTTACACCATTAACACCTAATTTCTGGCCTTTAATTAATTATATCCCCCACATGAGTGTCCCTCTTCATGCAATGCCTTTATTTTGCACTTAAATGAATGTTGCAGGCTCTAATAAAACTCAAAGAGTGGGAAAGTAATCATGCGATAACAGGAAGTATATGCATCAGGTAAATATTTTAAGTATAGTCTACCAAAAGAAAACAGCTGCTACAGCACCATAAAGGTTTTATTCTGCCTTAAGTGACCTCACTCCAAATCGTGACATTCCTTAGAACATTTTCCTTAGGAGTAGTTATTTAAATTTTGTTTATATGGGGGGGGGGGGAGGGAATTTTCAAGAGACAATAATTTGCATCTTGAGAACATTCATTTTGCCTCATTTCAGTTCCATCTTCAGCATTTCTTACCCATGGCTTTTTTAATTTTTTCTGTGCCCTTTTCTTTGTGGATTAAGCAGGTGCACGTATTTTATATTCTGCTACTATTGGACTGAAAAGGAGTAAGAAACTAAAGTGGCTCCCAAATATATCTGTCTTGGCTTCTTCATATGAGTGCGAAATAGGTACTGTTGTTGTTGTTGTTGTTTAATACACTAGTGTATATTTTTATTGATTTCAGAGAGGAAGGGAGAGGGAGAGAGAGGAAAAAAAAACATCAATGATGAAAGAGAATCATTGATTGGCTGCCTCCTCCTGCACACCTGACATTGGGGATCGAACGCACAACCTGGGCATGTGCCCTGACCGGGAATGGAACCTCCTGGTTCATAGGTTGGTGCTCAACCACTGAGCCATGCCGACCAGGCCAAAATAGATAGCCAGCCATTTCCTTTCCATTATTGCTCATGAGCACGCGGTAAAGAGCTAATATTTCGAAGGAGACTTGGATTAAGAGACAGGATTCTCGGTGGTTGATCATCAGGCCTCGTTTTCCTGCTGTATTTCTGCGGGGACAGGTGGAAGGACATGTACTATTTTTGCATAACATTATTCTTTTCCATTGCAGGTAAATAAATTTTAAGTATAATCTACCAAAAGAAAACAGCTGCTACAGCACCATGAAGGTTTTATTCTGCCTTGTTAAGTGACCTCACTCTAAATCATGACATTCCTTAGAATATTTTCCTTAGGAGTAGTTATTTAAATTCTGTTTATATGGGGGGAGGGGGGGGCATTGTTTCAATCTGTACAGTTTTACACAATTTGCCTCTTCACTAAGAGAACATTCCATTTTCCTTCTTGTTCCTTCCCATCTTGAGCAGTTGTTATCTTTTTCATTTATGTTTTGAAGTCCTGTATTTAAAAAGACAAAAACAGAACAAAAAGATGTCATGGCTTAGGAAAAGAAATTTCAATTGTATGAACAGAGTAGTATCTATAGGCTTATTTTCTGGCATTCCTGCTTGTAGATGGATTGGAAAATAATTATTTATGTTGGTTTTGGTTTTTTTTTAATCCAGTCAAGATTGAGGAAGTTGACATTCTTAGCTGCAGTTTTATTTTTAACTTTCAAAGAGGCTGGTCATGTGAAATGTGCACTATTTTGCAGGAATGGACATGGGATAATTCTCATTTAAGACCTGTTGCTGTGGTAGACATTTGTTCACAACAGTTTATTTTAGGTACTATAGTACCATCCTATTTGCTCAAATTATAAATACTGGTAAACGGGGAGATTAAATGTAAGATAATTATCATTCCTTTGATTAAAGGGAGCTATAAAGGTGCTACATTATATGTAAAGTTATGGTAATTTTTAATAGTGCTATTTTGAAAATATCCCTAAAAAGTTTACTGACGTGAATTTTTTTTTTAAGAAGAGAAAACCACATATGTGCATACTTAGAGGAAGTTTTAAAGGACTGGCATTTTAATGTATAGCTGGTATCCCGTCTAAAATGGTGTGCATCCTCAGGTGTGGGATGAAAGCTTGTTGAGGGTGCTGCATGCTGCAATAATCTATGTAACTGTAAATTAAAAGTGCAGTCAAGCCCTAGCTGGTATGGCTCAGTGGATAGAGCGTCAGCCTGCAGACTGAAGGGTCCCAGGTTTGATTCCAGTCAAGAGCACATGCCTGAGTTTTGGGCTCATCCCCAGTGGGGGGCATGCAGGAAGCAGCCAATCAATGATTCTCTCTCATCATTGATGTTTCTATCTCTCTCTCCCTTTCCCTTCCTCTCTGAAATCAATAAAAATAAAAATATATTTTTTTTAAAAAGTGCAGTCAAGCCACAGTTCAAATGAATGCTATTCCCATCCACTGTCATCTTCATTACCTGCACAGTCATGCTTTTTCTTTCATTGCTGCTGCTGTGGTCCAGCTGTATTGCCACACACATTAATGTAACCACAATGATATCTCACTCACCACTTCTTTTTATTTTATTATTTTATTGTTTAAAGTATTACAAATAGTAGTACATATGTCTTCTTTTTTCCCCCATTGACCTTCCCCCAGCCTCCCCACCCCCCTGGCACATGCCCTCACCCCCCTCCCAATGTCTTGCGTCCATTGGTTATGCTTATATGCATGCATACAAGTCCTTCGGTTGATCTCTTCCCTCCCCCCATCGCTCCTCAGCCTTCCCACTGTAGTTTGACAGTCTGTTCGATGCTTCTCTGCCTCTGTATCTATCTTTTTGTTCATCAGGTTATAATGTTCTTTATTACCCATAAATGAGTGAGGTCATGTGATACTTACCTTTCTCCGACTGGCTTTTTTCACTTAGCATTATGCTCTCCAGTTCCATCCATGCTGTTGCAAATGGTAAGAATTCCTTCTTTTTTATAGCAGCGTAGTATTCCATTGTGTAGATGTACCATAGTTTTCTAATCCACTCATCTGCAGATGGGTATTTAGGCTGTTTCTATATCTTAACTATGGTGAATTGTGCTGCTATGAACATATCACTCACCACTTCTTAACATAGCCATGCTTTGACTAACATTTAGAGGTTGTAATTAAGTTCCGAGAAATAAAGACTGGATGGAGACAGAGAAATGAAAACGGGATGAAAATTATGTTGGGGTAAAAGAAGCAATCTGTGTGAGACAGTGAGCAACCTTCCAACTCTGAGGCGTGAGCATTTGGTACGAGTATAGGGCTACTTTACAACAATGCCACTTCAAGGGCCATACAGACAAATCTGTGTTTAAAAATTCTGTCTGCTGTGTGGACTTTCTGAACACATCTGTACAGGCTCGGTAAGGTGGTTCTTTTGTTCTGGGAGGCGTATGTGATCACTTTCTCTCTGTTTCCCTACCCACGCCTTAGCTTTTCCTACTGCCTTCTGCCGCACCTCTCATATTCTACGGCCTAAGTGGAGCACTAAGACGACAGATAGGCAGTGATTATGTTTTTTGATTGTATTTCTGTGTAACATGAAAAGCGCACAGATCCCAAGTGGACAGCTCCATGAGTTTTTGCACATGTATGCACCTATGTAACCATCGTGCAGATCAAGATGCAGCTCCCGGTGTGTACTCAGACATAACCACTCTTCTGTTACCATAGATTCGCTTTGCCTGTTCTTGACCTTTCTGTAAATGGAACTCTACAGTCTGTAGTCTTTGTGTCTGCTTTTATTGGGCCACCATTATGAGTGTAAAATTCATCTACGTTCGTTGCTGCACATAGAAATACCAGTTTTCTCTTTTTCATAACTGTGTAGTATTCTATCAGATGAGTGTCTCACAACTTATTCTACTATTGGTGAACATTTGAGCTGTTTATAATTTTTAGCTTGTATGTCTAGAGTTGCCATGAGCACTCATATATACAGGGTGGAGCAAAAGTGGGTTTACAGTTATTTGTATGAAAAATAATACAATAACTAATAAATAATGAGAATAAACTCTGTGTTTCATAGACATACAACTATAAACCTACTTTTGCCCCACCCTACATATTTTGAATGGACATGTGCACTCATTTCTCTTAGGTTTACACATAACAATGAAGCTCCTAAGTCATGGATGTGTATACAGCTATAGAAGATATTGCCAAGTAGTTTCAACAGTGGTTGTACCAACTTACACTCCCACCAAGAAGTGTGAGATTTCCAGTTGCTCCACATCCTCATCAGCCTTATTAGTTTTGACCATTCTGGGAAGGCTGTATTTCATTGTAGTTTTAGCTATTTTTGACAAGTGTGTATTTTATTGTGCTTTTAATTTGCATTTCTCTGAGAAGTAATGACATGTGGAACACCTTTTTATATTTTACTAGAGGCCTGGTGCACGAAATTCATGCACCTGGGAGGGGGTGGTCCCTCAGCCTGGCTTGTGCCCTCTCACAGTCCAGGGGCCCTTGGGGGATGTCCAACTGACAGCTTAGGCTTGCTCCCTCCGAGGAGCGGGCCTAAGCTGGCAGTCAGACATCCTTAGCACTGCTGTGGAGGTGGGAGAGGCTCCCGCTACCACCACTGTGCTCACCAGCCTTGAGCCCGGCTTTTGGCTGAGTGGCACTCCCCCTGTGGGAGCACACTGACCACCAGGGGCCAGCTCCTGCATTGAGCGTCTGCCTCTGGTGGTCAGTGAGCGTCACAGTGACCAGTCATTCTGTCATTTGGACAATTTGCATATTAGCCTTTTATTAGATAGGATTAGCCATTAGTATATTCTCATTTGTTAAGTGCCATTAAGTCACTTTGCCATATTTATTGGGTTGTCTGTTTTTTCCTTTTGATTTTTAAGGGTTCCTTATATATTATTAATGAATATTTATTATACATTTCTTCTCTTTGGCAAAGTCTTCGTATCTGGTAATGTAAGGCCTCTAACTTTGATCTTCCAGATAGTCTTGGCTAGTCTTAACCCTTTGTGGTCCAATGCTATTTTTGGAATTCAAACAGTCTGGTCCAAATTAATTGACGGGATTGAATATTGAACTTTTTAATGTTCTTATTGCTCGACGTTGGACCTGCTCGACGTTGGACCTGGTCTGTCGAGTCAGCCTTGAGGTTGGACCGAAAAGGGTTAACCCTTTGTATTTTAATACACATTTTAGAGACACCTTGCCAATGTACTGGGGGGCAGGGGAAATCTATTAGGGTTTAATTGGTATTGCATTGAATACATAGATATATTTCAGGAGAATTTATATCTTCTCTATTTTGAATTTTGCAATCCATTGACATGGTATAGCCCTCTATTACTTAGGTCTTCTTTAATTTGTCTCCGCAATATTTTAAGATTTACATGTACAGATTAGATTTATTTCTAGTTGTTTGATATTTGAATTGTATTATCTAAATAACGACAGTTTGATTCCTCCCTTTCCATTTTTTCTTTTCTTGCCTTATTGAGCAAAATGTTGAATAGAAGTGGTGACAGTGGACCTCTTTGACTTGTTCCTGAACTCAGAATGAGAATTCAGTATTTCACCATTCGGTGTGATGTCTGCTGTACATTTTTAATAGAAGCCATTTGCCAAATTGAGTGATTTTTACTCCTAGTTTTCTGAGAGTTTTTATTAAATGCTTTTGTACCTCTGTTGAGATGATCATGTGGTTTTTCTCCTTTATCCTCTGACAGTGATGAATTGCAATAGTTGATTTTCAAATGTTGCATTTTTGGGATAAGCCCTATTTGGTCATGGTGTATTATTCTTTTCATGTATTACTGAATTCATTGTGCTAATATCTGGCCTAAGATTTCTGAGTAGTCTTTTAATGGGATTATCTAGTGCATTTACAGTTAATGTGATTATTGGTTACTGGTTTTAAATCTGTCATCTCACACTTTGTTTTTAATTTGTCCCATTTCCTGTGTGGTCCTTCTGCCTTCTTTTGTATAAACCAAGTATTCTCTATTACCCATTTCCCCCTACTATGCTAGTTTGTTGGAAATTTTTAAATTCATTTAGCAGTAACCTTAAAAATTACAACATGCATCTTCAACTTGCCGCAATCTACCTTAAATTGGTACATTACCACTTGCCAACAATGTAATAGCTTTTTTAGTTTAAATCTGTTTACCCCCTCCTTCCTTTTGTGTTATTGTTGCCATATATTTTACCTCTGTAGTCTAAATATACTTTAAATTTCACAACACATTGTTTTATTACTTTATTATTATTACTATTACTATCTGTTTTAAAGAATCAGTATTTAGTTTCGTTTTCCCATGTTTACTCGTTCTGATGTTTTTCATTCCAACCTGCCTTTCCTTTCTTCTCTCTGGGATTATTTTCCCTCCGGCTGGAGAGCTCTCTTTGGTATTTATTTTATTGCCAGGCCTGCTGGAGTATGAAATTCTAGGCTCAGCACTTTCAAAATATTACTCCATTTCTTAATTCCTGTGGAAAAGGCAGCTGTCCGTGTTACTATTGCTCCTTTGCAGTAATATGTCTTTTTTTCCTGTCACTTTCAATGTTTTTATCTTTGCCGTTGGTCTTTAACAATTTAACTATGATATACGTGTGTGTGGTTTCTTTATCTTTGGTAAGGATTGTAAATTTGTTGATTCTATTGGTTGAGGTTCTTCCTTAATTTTGGAAATTCTTAACCAGTAATTATTCAAATAATTTTTCCAACCCCTTCTTTCTCTCCTCTTTTCTAGGATTCTTCCAAACCTTTCACCGTGTTCCATATGTCTTTTACAGTCTTTTCTGTGTTTCCCATCTTTATTTCTTCTGTGTGATGTTCACTGACCTGTCTTCTAATTCATTTATCCTCTGTTCTGCTAGACCCAATGCCTTTTAATTTCCATGTTATGTATTGTATTTTCAGTTTAAAATATTCATTGACTCTTTCTTCTATATTCCAAGTCTGTGCTGAAATTCTTAAATGTTTTTACTCTATAACGTTCTTGAACATATTACTCAAATTAATTTTAAAGTTATTGTCTGATAAATCCAAAGTCTTAATTATTCCGTAATGGTTTTTTCTATTGCCCTGGTACATTTTCTTCCCGTTTCCATTCACTGGGTCCTGTTTTCTAGGATGCCTCGTACGTTTGACTGAATACTCGGCCTTGTGTATTAAAGATCACAGAGACTGCATTCTACCTTCCTCCTAGGATAGTTATGTTTTCTTCCGCAGGCAGGTGGAGTGCAGACACGTCCCCAAGCTCCTGTTGAAGTTGCGATTAGACTTTGTCAGCACTTGTTTCAGTGTTTGCCCTTATTCCCGGCCAGGCCTGGTAGTAATCATTTTAATCACCATTGTGCTTAATCGCCAGGGACTTCACACATTCCAGAGGTGATCATTAGTACCTCCCCACAGTGGCTTCTCGCAGCGATAACTCAGTTGTCACAGTTCGCACGGAGGCTCCAGGTTTCTTCATCTGTTCCTTCACACACTAGACATTTGTGAGCGCCCAGTCAGGTCAGACGCTGTTCTAGACACAGGGAGTGTAGCAGTTTATAAGATAAGTTCTTGCCACTTTGGGACCTCTGGCCTCTTGTTTTATAGAAAAGCTACTGAAGGGTTTCTGTGTTCACTAATTGAAGACATTCCTTACGTGTGGGTGAGAGAAAGACTGAAACCTTTTGGTTTATGACAACTTCCTATTTTATACAAATACTAGAGGCCCGGTGCATGAATTCGTGCATGGGTGGGGTCCCTTTGGGTGGTCTGAAGGGATTGGGCTGAAACCCGCAGTCCAGTGCCACCTGCAGCTCCTACCTGCCACTCCCGCTCATCCTCACCCCACTGTGCCTGCCACGGGCTCGCGCCCAATCAGTCCCGATCAGGAGAGGCTCATGCTGCTGCAGCAGCACTCACCAGCCATGAGCTCTGAGTCTGGCACCCTCCCAAGGAGAGTGGCCTGTGGGATCAGGCTGAAACCAGCTCTCCAACATCCCCCGAGGGGCCCAGGATTGCAAGAGAGTGCAAGCCAGGCTGCGGGACCCCACCAGTGCACAATCGGGCCAGGGAGGGACTGCAGGAGGCCCCAGGGTGTGTCCGGCCCATCTCACTCAGTCCCGATTGGCCGGACCCCAGCAGCAAGCTGACCTGCCGGTCGGAGCATCTGCCCACTGGTGGTCAGTGCATGTCATAGCGAGTGGTTGAGGAACTTTAACATATCATTAGCATATTATACTTTGGTTGTTCTGCTGTTCAGTCTATTTGCATATTACCCTTTTATTGTATAGGATTTTAGCCTTTTAAATAGTTCTGCACACCATTCACACACAATACATCCATACTTGGCCCACCTTTTGAAAGCTAAGACATAATGCTTAATTCTTTGAGTTTCTATACCAGGGGTCCTCAAACTTTTTAAACAGGGAGCCAGTTTACTGTCCCTCAGACCATTGGTGGGCCGGACTATAGTTTTAAAAAAAACTATGAACAAATTCCTATGCACACTGCACATATCTTATTTTGAAGTAAAAAAACAAAACGGGAACAAATACAATATTTATATTTGCATGTGGCCCGCGGGCCGTAGTTTGAGGACCCTTGTTCTATACCCTACAGACAAACACCTGAAAAGTTCACTTTTTTGGAGTACCTGTATATGACAATTTGAGTTAAAACTCCTGGAACTGACTTGTGGAAATACAGCTCCGAAATCAAATCTTTCTGTGAGCGTCAACATGAGATCTGATGAAGAACCAGCCTTCTCGCGGTTTCTCATTTTACCTTCCGTTTTTAAAGAGCATTTCACACGCTACGAAGCACTTATTAAATGCTGTGCGATACTAAAAAAACCAAAATGGCTTAATGTGACCAGTCTTCCAGAATAAGTTAAATGTCACTGTTACCAAAAGAAAAATCTAATCCGGGCACATGTCCCTGTTAAGATATTATAGTCGCGTCAAGAATGTTGCTCCTTGTTTTTCGTTATGCTCTCCCCCTTCAGAGACTTCATCTATTCCAGTGATCATTTGTACATCCCATTCCCACCATTTCCATGTGATCAGAAGGCAGAGACCTGGGATGTCCTCAGATATAGAGGTCTGCAGACGCAAGGACACACTTGGGGAGCAGGTCGAGAATTTTGAGCACCTGTGGTTTGGTGTCCCTGTGATGAGGGGCACTAACCCCTTCAGAATGATTTAAAAACTACCAGTGAAAGTGGACAAAGCCAGACACAAAAAGTCACATATTGCACAATTCCATTTATATGAAATGTCCACAATAGGCAATCCGTAGAGACAGGAAGTTGATGAGCGATATCCAGGGGATGGTAGGAAGGGGAAACGGGGTGTGACTGCTTCATGGGCAGAGATGATGAGGTTTGGGGATGATGAAAATGTTCTGGAATTAAATCATAGTAATGGCTGTACAACATGGTGAATGTACTGAAAACCACGGAATTGTACACCTAAAATGGAGAATTTTATGTTAAGTGAATGTTATTTGAATTTTTTGAAAACACACACACACACACACACACACACACACACACACACGAGCTACCCACTAGAAAGGACAGGTTGTTTTGAGGAAGTTAGTTCCAGCACCTGCTCTTCAAAGAATACCTTCCCCAACCCTCTGCTCTTTGGCCACAACTCTGAAGATAATTGATATTATGGTTGGGAAATCTTCTCTTACAAACAGAAATTGGTTCTTGGGGAAGAGTGACTGTTTTCTTGAAGATAACACCAACATTTCAGCCTAACAGACAGCGGGCACCTCCTTGGAAGCCAGCCTTCCCAGCCCTGGGTAATGTGAGGATAGATATGAAGGCGCGGTAGTTTGAATGGCCATCACATCCACTTTGTCATAACTGACCTCTGCTTTGATCCTCCTTTGTCCTAATGGGACCACCAGGCTCTTGTTTTACATACGTTTCTCTTTGGTGAGTGCTTTTCTCAAAGCTTTTCATATCCTCCCTACATTAACTGTCAGAAGCAGTTTCATTTGTGCCTGGAATTGCAGTGTTATTTTATTTATTTATGAAGTCATTTGGAGCAGTTTTCTTTTTCTCAAACACAATACCATTGAAATACCAGAAAAGTACGCTACTCGTGACTGTGCCATTTTACCAAGTAATCAGAGGCTTATTGTCTCCCATAACTCCACTGGACACAGCTAAAACTTCTATCCTTGATAATTTATTTATACTGACTGAATGCAAAAGTTTTATCATCATGGGAGTGAATGTATAAATCTTTTCATTCACCAGTTGAGATATCACATTGAACGTTGCTTTTGTGCCTGGCAAAGAGGAACTATACTGAAGAAAATTAGACTTCGAAATTTTTTAAATGCTTATGTAGCAAATGTAAATAAAGTTGTTTCAAGCTGCAAAGTATTTGACATAAAAATGTTATGTGAAGAATATATATGGCAGCACAGTAAAATCAGTACTTTTGAAACATTTTGAGTGATAAATGTTTTGTAGATATTTTTTAATAGTAACTGGTATTGAAAATTCTAAGTATTTAGAATAAAGCACACTTAAAATGTATAAACTAGTAATTCCAGATGTTTTTATTTCAGTGTCCTTGCTTTTGAAAGTCAGAATACTCGAACTTGACTCACCTAAACTCCAAAAAATTTCTCTGATGATGAATACATTCAGTGAAAAACTTGAGTCTTTTAAATTTTTAATTAGAAATTAAGCTGACTTATTTGGGCCTATGTAATGAAACCTAAAAAGATAACTACTTCTGACTGTTATACTTAATGTATAATCTTCAGTCTGTAGTCTTTAAAAAATTTGTTTCTGCACTGGTTTCATGTTAAATTTTTCAAATGTTACCAGATTATAGTAAAGGGGTTTGTTTTAAATCTGGCAACATATTTAGGAATTATCTATAATAATAAAAGCATAATATGATAATTAGACCGGATGTCCTTCCAGACGAAGCTGGGCTGCGAGGGATGCCCGGGTGCCAGAGGGAAGATAGTGCCCGCAGCCGGGGGAAGGAAGGCCTACTCTTTTTAAAAAATATATATTTTATTGATTTTTCACAGAGAAGAAGGGAGAAGGATAGTCAGAAACATTGTTGAGAGAGAAACATTGATCAGCTGCCTCTTGCACACCCCCCACTGGGGATGTGCCCGCAACCAAGGTACATGCCCTTGACCAGAATCGAACCTGGGACCCTTCAGTCTGCAGGCCGACGCTCTATCCACTGAGCCAAACCAGTCAGGGCAGGAAGGCCTACTCTTGCACGAATTTCGTGCATCAAGCTTCTAGTTAAATTATAAATCACATGTTAAATCTTCATTTTTGCATTGTAATTACTTAAAATTAGGTTGCATTAATAGTCTAAAGTATATACCTTCGTTTGGGAGAAAAAATACCGTTCTATTTTCTAGTTACTTAACAATTAATTGTTACTAGTTACTTAATAGTTCAACATTGTGAAATGTACCTGTGTAAGTGTGTATGTGCGTGTATACACACATATATCTGGGGCTTACACACACCTAAAATAAGACCATCCCTTACATTTAGTACCTGACCTGTCCTGAAGTACACTCCAGTTGGAATAATTAATCAATCACAAGGTGTGAGGTATCTCTGTTTCTTTTCTTTATTTTTTCACACTTTTTTTGTTGTTGTTAATTATCACCTAAGGATATTTTTCCCATTGATTTTTTAGGGAGAGTGAAAGGGATGGAGAGAGAGAAACATTGAAGTGAGAGAGACACATCAATTGGTTGCCTCCTACATGGGCCCTGACAGGGGCTGGGGATGGAACCTGCAACCCAGGTACATGCCCTTGACCGGGAATCGAACCTGAGACCCTTCAGTGCTCTGGCTGATGCTCTAACCACTGAGCACACCGGCCAGGGCTCTTTGTTTCTTTTTTAATGAAAGATATGGAAACAAACTACTAACACCAGATTGGTCTCCTAAAGAACTAATATAATTGTAACAGGAGATAACATTCCAGAGTTCCAGCATTATTTTAATGTAGCTTTAAAGTTAGTTAAAGGATTTTGATTTAATACAAAGACTTCAGAGTGATAAACTTTGGGTATTTAAAACATCCATAGCTAGTAAGTATTTGCGTGTTTTTACCTTTTTTTTTTTTTTTTTTAATCCTCGCCTGAGGACATGCTTAAAGTGAGGAAGGGAGAGAAAGAGAGAAACATCCACTGGTTGCCTTCTGTATGGACCCAGACGGGCTCGAACCCAAAACCCAGGTATGTGTCCTGACCAGGAATCAAATCAGCAACCTTTCGGTGCACAGATGATGCTCAACCAACTGAGCCACTCTGGCTAGGCCGTAGGTATTTGTTTTTTAAAGATTAAGTAAGGAATGCATTTTATTACTTGGTTGATTTTATCTAAACATAAATGTAATGCTTTTTTTTTTTAATGCATACAAGTCCTTCGGTTGATCTCTTATTGTAATGCTTTTTTTTAAAAAATTAGCTACCGCATTGTTGGTGTCTTAATGGGAAGTTTTAATTTGATTGGCCAACTCTGCTGTGTTTGGGGGTTCTAAACTGGTTGGTTTTGGGGGGGAAGTGAGATAACCTAAGGAGGTGCTGCAGTAAAAAAAATATCATGGAACCATTCAATTATGTCCCTTATAAAGCTGTGGCACTTAGAGGAATTTTTCAAAGCCTGTGTTGGGAGAGGGGTAAATTAAGCAAAACCTCAGAGTGAATTCTTCCTAGTGAACTCATCTTACACATAGAATGCAGCACATTCAACACTTTTTGCTAATATTCTGGGCTTCTTTTTATTGCTTTGCAACCTTATTAATGCTCCTCCTGATAAGAGGCTCACTGGAGTTTATTTTTGGTTAAAGAGAAATAGTTTTACGAGGGAGAAAATACGAGGCACATATGCCTCTGGTGGCAAACTCAAATCAGCCCTCCTCCATCCCAGCATGAGCTCTCAAGCCTGCGGACAGCAAGTCAGCCGTTCATTGTTACACCGCACACTTCACACTGGAAGTGCTTGCAGATCAGATCCTCGGCGGGTGGGTTTCATGGGCTTGGACTAATACATGGATATTTGCTCCTGTGAAGGTATTTAGACATTAGAAATTAAATTTCCATTCTTAAGATTTCTGTAAGTGAGTGGCTTGGGCATAATGCTGTGTCTGTGTTCTAGGACTGCTACTGACCGATGCTATTTATTAAGTCACCCGCTGCAATTTCCTCCTGGGAGCAAGGTTCCTTCCTGGTGACGTCACCGACAGGTGAGGCCTCGGACAGGGGCATGCTGCTCCTCACTATTTGGATGTGTACCGTGTGTCCAAGAACTTCTTAAAACTTGGAACTGGTCACGTGTTCCATTAAAAGATGGGAGCACTTTAACGTCTGTGTTGAACACCATTTTTATTCCAAGGACAAATAGGTAATATTTTCTGGGTTTGTTTGGGGCATGGCTCCCCCCATGCACTTGGGTTCTTTTCCCTATTTTCTTAATAATTGGAAAACGTTTTCCTCCCCTTTTATTTGTATCTTCTTCCATTTAGTCCTTATGGTAGCAAGGCGGGAAAGGAAGTCTCCTTTTAAAGTTCACTTCTGTTCTTCCCAAACCATGGCAACTGCATCGATTACTGTCTCCTACTTATAGGTTCTTCTGAGCTAGAACCTGTTCTTCCTGGTAAGCGGTGCCGGGAGCTCCGGGGAAGGGGAGGTGAGGGGACCCCAGCGTGGAGAACAGTGTCTGAATGTCCTTCTAAGGAGCCTCCTTCTGAGACGTGGCCGCGTTCTCCTGTGGGGCCCAGGGAGAGGCTGTGGAGCCATGGGAGGGTTTTCCTTTATCGTAGCAGGTTTGGGGGTCTCTCTCTCTCTCTCTCTCCCCCCCCCCGCCCCCAACCACAACCAACCTTCCTTCGTTCCTTCCTTCCTTCCATCCTCCCTCCCTCCCTCCCTCCCTCCTTCCCTCCCTCCCTTCCTTGCGTTAATCCTCACCCGAGGATATTTTCCCATTGATATTTAGAGAGTGGAAGGGAGTGGAAGGGAGAGTGGAAGAGAGAGAAACATCAATGTGAGAAAGACACATCCATTGGTTACCTCCACACACACCCTGACCAGGGATGGGCATCAAGCCTGCAACCAGGGACATGCTCTTGACCGGAGTCGAACCCGGGACCCTTCAGTCGACAGGCCGACGCTCTATCCACTGAGCCAGACTGGCTAGGGCTCTCCCACCTTTCTAAGAGAAGCTGGACTTGACCTTATTGTCGTCCAGGTTACCCTGTTGGGATAAAGCAGCCTTAGACGCTGCACCTGCAGCAGCTCCTGTCTGCGTGTAGCCACCACGTTAACTATTTTAGACAGTTTTCAGCTGCTCTTTGCTGTCCAGCCACCTCAGCTGTGTTGCGGCCCAAGGTGACCTTTCCGGCCAAAGAAGCGCCGGCCAGAGTGGATGTGTCTCCCAAATAAAAGCGCTGTACTTGGTGCCCCTCTTAAAACTTCTCTTTTCACACGTAATATGGGTGCGTGCTCATCTCTGGCCGACTCTTCGTTTCCAGAGTCTGAAGGGCTGGCTCTGAAGGTGCCTTTGCAGCCGCTGGCTGGCTGGCTCTGTCCGTGGCCTGATAAGCAGTCGCTATTCATCATTCCCTGGACACGAGAGGCGCATCTGGGCTGCTCAGGCGCGCCGGCTGCCTCCGCATCCTGGCCGGGACCAGGTGCTCATTTGTCATCCAGGGAGGAAGCGTCTACTGTGTTTGCAGAAACCTGCTTGCAGCTTTTCTTTTGTTGGTCTTTGCCATATACTCTGCCTGGCTTGACGAGGTTCTTTTTTACCTGCATATCTGTCTCCTTTTCTCGTCCACTCCGAATGTTCCAGTAGGAAAAGTTAAATTGAACAAAAAAAGGCCGAAGTGGAAGGCTCTCTATGTGAAGTCTGTCAGTGGGGTTTGCTTTGGGAGTAGGTGATGTCTTCTCCTGTGGGTTGACAACATCGATTTGGACGGCAGTTAGAGCAGGTCCTTAACCTCTTTGAAAAAGCCCTTTGGGGCAAACCTTTGACAAAGTCCCTCCCGTGGCATGTAATCCCAATTTTATGCGCATGGCTTCTTTTCTGTGTCTCTCAAGAAGAACGTAAGACATTCTTAAGATGCACGAAATGAAATCATCCTCACGGCAAAGATCGATTTTATATCTGCCTTTTACGCCATCTTCCTTTATCTTTGTTAGTATTGATCTACTAATTCTCCCCAAAGGGAGTGGCTTGTTTTTCTTTGCTGGGTACCTCCTGCATTTAGTTAGGAGCAGCTTCTCTAGGCCTGCTCTCCTGAAACCCATGTTCATAATACTTTGTGGTAGATTTTTTGAGTTGACTCGTTCTTGCCTGTAGAATCTTCAAGTATTCATTTATACTGAACTTTTCCTCTTCTTGGCATATTTAGAAGAGCTAATTACATGTTTCTTTTGTTGCTGTAGATATGCCTCGATAGGCCGATGGTCTTTGAATGCTTTAGTACCGTGACAATTGCTGTTGGTTACGGGTAAACTATATGCGATTGAGAACTTTTATACTGTGAACTATTGATTGTTTTCACAGCTACTGGTCTTCAGCATGTGTGAGAGGCATGTTTGCTTTTTCCTTCCGTGGTCTTAGTCTTCCCTTTGCTCAGGCAGGCCTGAATGAGTCGTATGGACTGGGAAACACACACGTACCCCAAAAACGGCTGTGGTATAGAAATGCGATGTTTTCTTGCTTCGGGAGTTTGGCCAGAAAGTTTTATGGATGAGGTTTTTTTGTTTTTGTTTTTGTAATCCTTGCCCAAGGATATTTTTCCATTGATTTTTAAAAAATATAACATTCCTTTTTAAAAAATATTTCTTTATTGATTTCAGAGAGGAAGGGAGAGGGAAAGAGAGATAGAAACATCAATGATGACAGAGAATCATTGATTGGCTGCCTCCTGCACGTTCCCTACTCCCCAAGGGACAACCCGCAACCCAGGCAGGTGCCCTTGACTGGAATTGAACCTGGGACCCTTCAGTCCACAGGCCAATGCTCTATCCACTGAGCCAAACCAGCCAGGGCGAGTTTGATTTTTAACAAAGCAGGAGGGTTTACTTTTTACCAACTTCTCTGTGTGTAAAGATGCATTTGTTCAAGCTTTAAGAAAAGAACAAACTGTCAGCATTCAAAGGCTTGATATCGGATTTGAATTTGTGTGTAGAAGGTTTATGGAGGGGAGAGGTTTACAGTATGTTTTTGGAATGAAGATTATGAAAGAAACACAACAGTATCGGTAATTTTGTGTCTTGGAAGAATGGCTCAAATCTACTTGCTGGAGCTGAACCTGTGTGGGTAGCGGAATGCACTCTTCCACTGTCCCCCATCGGCAGGAGCCTGCCCTCAGCAGGGCCTTGGGCGGGGCAGACACTGCCTCTGTGCAGAGTCCTCTGAAGGTCTGGCCCCCTCACCGCCCACTCAGAACTCTCTCCTGCCCTGTGACCTGGGGGCTCCGGTGGAAACCAGCCCCTGAGTGATCAGAAGGGAGGGGATGCCTGGGTCTTCACCACCTCAGCTCTTGGCAACTGGCTCCCAGTCTCCTTGGCTGCCACCCCCCCAATCTTCTGGGACTCAGACCTGCCTTAGGCATGACTCTCCTGCTGCTGCCTTCATGGTTATCCCTCACCTTTATCCTCTTAAACTGCCCCGCCTTCCATCCAAGGCCCTCTCCTCTCAGTCTTCCAAAAAGAAATAGTCACCTAATTCCATTATTTTGGAGGCAGCAGCCACTGATGGGATGAGCACAGGCCTGGGTGCTGTGTTAGTTACTTATTGCTGTGTAACCAGTCATCCCAAAACTTAGCGGTTTGAAACAATAGCCATCTATTCTTTCACAGTTCCTGTGCGTCAAGAATCGGGGGACAGCTTAGCTGGGTGGTCCCTGCTCAGATCAAAGGCTCGCGTGGATTGCGGGCAAGGTGAAGGTGCTGCCCAGGGCTGCCTTACAGTGTGACAACCGGCCTCCCCTGAGCTAATGATCTCAGAGGAAGCAAGGAGGAAGCCACAGCTCCTTTGCTGTCCTAACCTCCGGTGTCACCGGCATTACCTTCTCTAGAAGCCAGCAACCAAGTGCAACCACCCTGAAGGGGCAGAGAAGTGGGTCCCGCCTTTTGAAGGGAAGAGCACTAAAGAATTTGTGGACATAATTTTTAAATCTCTGCAGGTGCAAGTTCTTACTCCCCCGTTCTACAAACCCTGTGATGTTGAGTGAGTCACATCCCTAAGCCTTAGTTTCATCTCTAAAATGAGTATAACACAATCTCCTCCCAGGGTAGTCATGTGGATTCCAGATGTGGTGCACAGTAGGTGTTCAATTCGTGGCAGTTATTGTGACCTGGGCTCCGGAGGAAAACCAAGCCTGAATCTGCCAACAGCACCGGTGGAGTGGGACCCCAACCTGGTGGGGAGGGAGCATTTGGGGCCCTCCTGCTCCCTTCCCCCCAAGATGGGCATTAGGGCAGAAGCGCCAGCCTCTGAGCTAGAAGCCAAAAAAAAAAAAAAAAAAAAAGGCCCAAACAGTGCCATCTCCCAGGGCCTTTAGTTGAGCAAATCTCTCCTGCTTCTCACCTCCTTCCGGGAGTGGCCCTGCCGGGACTGACACCCGAGAGCTTTTCTCAAGACGTTGTGCTCTTGAGCTCAACCAAGTAAAACGAAAATTTGAGAGTGAAATAAATGTGCCCTTAACTTAGAAGCTTGGGTGGTTGTTTGGCCCATTTGTTTACAGTTGACTTTGGACTCCCCGCCTCTGGACTGTGTCCAGCTCACTGTTTATAATTTGCATCAAGTTTGCACCGGCAGGACCTCTTTCTAAAGCTCGTCTCAAACTGGATGCACAGAAAGAGCCGTGCGTTTTCCTTTGCTGAGGAGGCAGCCTGTTTGCCAGTTGTTCGCGATTTTGTGCCTAGCTCTCTTTGCAATCTTTTTTAAAAATACGTTTTAATTGATTGTTAGAGAGAGAGCAAGGAAGAGAGATAGCGAGATGGAAACATGGATGAGAGAAAAACATCATTGATCGGCTGCCTCCTGCATGCCCCCCACCATGGGAGGGAGCCCACAACCCAGGGAATGTGCCCTGACCTGGAATCGAACCAGTGACCTCTTGGTTCTTGGGTCGCCACTCAACCCCTGAGCCACACCGGCTGGGCTCTTTTTGCAATCTTAGTCCTTTCTCATTTCTTAGAAACTATAGCCCACCCTCCTGTGCTCCAGTCCTGTTCTCGATCCCTGTCGCCTCCCCCACCCCCGCCCCCCCTCTCTGGGCCCTGAAACCTCCTGACCAAATGGGAGAAGTTTATTGCAGAAAAGAATTACCCGGGGACAGTGCTGCCTTCCCTGTGGGAGGGCCTGTGGCCAGAGGGGGCAATAGGGAATGACAGGTACCAGGACTGCTTCCGGAGGCCTGTTCTCAGCCTATCCCATTCTGTGATCGGGCCTCAGAGCCAGGCACAGCCTCAAAACTGGGCTTGTGCTTCGCATTTTGTGTTTCTTTAACTTGGGTCGCTGTGTGGTGTGTTCTATCAGCTCAGACTGAGCTAGACGTGATTCTGAAATCTCAGAGCCAGCCCCATGGATTAACAGCTAACCCAGGCATGTGTTTGGCTATTTATAAGACAAAGAAGAACTAATCCCCAGTGTAAAACCAGGCAATACCAAAGGCCGGGACTCAGCTGCCCCCTTGAGGCGTGGGCTGGGGGACAGCCAGGGGCCGCCCGCTCTCTCAGGCGTCTCCTGCCCGCTGCTGCCCGTCTGCGTGTCGACTTGGCAGGATGTTCGGCTGCAGATGATGCTGAACCACATGCTCAGATTGGGTCAAGAACCTCACTTTTGTAAGATAATCATGTATGTCAAGCATCCATGGATGTTTCTGGTAAATATTATTCGTGTTTAATCTCTCAGACTTTCATAGCCACAGATGATGCAGCCGAGCCAAGTCACAAGTCTACTTTCCAAATTGCACCCCTGTGGCAGCATGAGGTTGTGGCTGTGATAATGGGGAACGCAGAGGACACTCAGAGTTAGGGACCCCTTCACTGAAAAACGTGGCGTGCCCACGAGTGGCTAGAAAACAACCAAAACGATGGCTGGACCAGCCTGGCCAGACGTGAGAACCAGCCTTCGGTGGGAGGTCTGGGCAAGATGCCGCCTCAAGATTCCATCTTCTCAGCAAGTTTGATACCACCTCTCCCTCCTGCCTGGGTCCCCCATTGGAGGGTCAGACTTCTCTGGCCTCCTTTTCCTCATCTGCAAAAGAGGGCTAATGGGACTGTTCTCCAGTCACTGCCTCTCTGGAACAGGCCCTCAGGCTGCCGAGGACTGGAGCGTTCTCGGGGGTAGTTAGACTGTAAATTCTCTATAGCGTCTGATACACTCCTAGTGCTCCAACATCATAGAAGATATTGATAGATTACAAATACTGAGGGAGGGTCTAAGGCCAGGAATACATTATGCAGCTTGAAGGGGGAGCCCAGAGTGGGAAGAGCCAGCATGACCTGAGGAAGCTGGGCCTGTAGCCCTGCGGGAGGTCTGGGCAGAGCGGAAGGTCGGGGGCCTGGGTGATACGTCACAATCCGGGCCTGACCTACACCCCCACCTGGACTGTTGGTTGTTAATAGGAGAAGGGGCACAGTGGGCTGAGGTCACAATTTCAACTCAAGCCCTAGCTGGATTTGCTCAGTGGTTAGAGCGTCGGCCCACAGACTTGAAGGGTCTCGGGTTCGATTCTGGGTCAAGGGCACGTGCCTCGTTTGCAGACTTGATCCCCGGCCCCAGTTGGGGCACATGCGGGAGGCAACCAATCGATGTGTCTCTCTCACATCAATGTTTCTCTCTTTCTCTCTCTCTCTCTCTCTCTCTCTCTCTCTCTCTCTCTCTCTTTCCCTCTCTTTCCCTATCTCTCCCCTTCCTTCCACTCTCTCTAAAAATCAATGGGAAAAATATCCTGGGTGAAGATTAACAACAACAACAAAAATTCCAGCTCAACGCCCAGGCCTGCCTTGACCCATTTTGGAGGCAGAAAAATGCAGCAATCAGCAATAGGGATAATAGTTGTTAGCAATTTTCTCGATCCGTTGAGAATTGCGGCCCACCCCACGTGTGTGAGCGGGCGCCACAGCTGGTCAGGGCTGGGTTCGGTAAGCAGGCACTTGCACAGGCGCCCCAGCTGTATTTCTAATGCTTTCTTCCTTGAGCTCAGGGGTAGCACACAGGTGTTCGGCAGAGCTCTTTGCATTTTTGCACGTTGGAAAGATTTCATAAGGATTTCTAAAAGGACGGTGCAGGCCTAGTCCCACCAGCAAAGAGCAGCCAGCGCTTGGTCGCAGCCTGGAGGAGAAGAGCAGAGATACAGGAAGAGGAGGGCCGCAGGCAACAGGTTGGCATTTCAGTGGTTCCGTTCAAAATAGTTTTAAAGCATTCTCTGAACAACAGGTAAGGGGGACCGTCTTCCCAGAGCGTGCTGACTGGTGGGAGGAGGCCACTTGGGGGTGAAAAGTTTAACCCAGATAATGCCCAGGGGGAGGGAGGGAGCAGATGGTACAAAGTTCAGAACCTACTCCACCCACAGGCCACTCTGAGCAGTGAGTCCCAGGTGTGGGATGCCCCATGCTGAGCATGCGGGGGGAGTCCGGCTGCGGCGGGGGTGGGGGGTGGGGGTGGGGGGCGCGAACAGGGAGGAGATATTAAGATCTCTGTTCACTTGACAACACAGAAGGGTTGTCATGCTTCTGTCCTCTCTCTGCCTGGTTTGGGCTCTGCACAATTCTATCGACCTCTCAAATCTGATGGACTTAAAATTAACCTATGTCCCACTCAGGTTCTTTGTTTGAAAACTACTCCTGAATAACTTAAGCAAAAAAGGGAGTGGGTGACAGGAGGTGGGACAATGACAGGAACAAAGGAACAAGGCCGAAGGGAGCCTCAAGGGCGTGTGTGTGTGTGTGTGTGTGTGTGTGTGTGTGTGTCTCTCTCTCTCTCTCTCTCTCTCTCTCATTGGGGGTGGCGGTAGGGGTCCAGTGCCAGCCTTGGCTGAAGGAGGGCCCCACATCACCCTGACAGGCACTGAATAGATGCTAGTTTGTGTTTTGAGGCCTCGTTACCATGGAACAGCGGTTCTCAACCTGTGGGTCGCGACCCCTTTGGGGGTCCAATGACCCTTTCACAGGGGTCGCCCAAGACCATCGGAAAACACATATAATTACATATTGTTTTTGTGATTGATCACTATGCTTTAATTATGTTCAATTTGTAACAATGAAAATACATCCTGCATATCAGATATTTACATTATGATTCATAACAGTAGCAAAATTACAGTTATGAAGTAGCAACGAAAATAATTATATGGTTGGGGGTCACCCCAACATGAGGAACTGTATTAAAGGGTCGTGGCATTAGGAAGGTTGAGAACCACTGCCCTGGAAGCTACTTTTGGCTCACTCCCACCTTCACTCCCAGGTTGGGCCACTCCCTGTGATGTCACAGATGTGAACGAAAGGGGCCGCATGCCGACCTGACAAGCTCAGGAAAGGCCTGCTTGGGGAAGTCTTGCAAACTCAGAGACCTAAAGTAACCACAAAGGATGGTCTGAAATTAAACTTTAACTAAAAGCAGTTATGGTGGGCAGTTACATCCTAGGCCGGTATCTTCACTGACAAGGCCAACCTTTACCTTAACTGAGCCTATCTGTCTTTTTGCATCTATGATAACACACCCTTGTAACTTCCCTTTTTCTGGAGCCCCTGGGGCACAACCAAATGTGCTGTGCGCCAGGACAGATACCACAAATTCTTTCATTATCATGTTAATTGTTCCTGCACCCACCTAAGTATGTGTCCATCATTTTACTTTTTATTCAATCCCAGGGGTTTCCCTGCTTTGCTTTATCCCTCCTCCTTAATCTATCACCAATGAATTTCATGTAACCCACCTATGTCCCTCCTTTGATTGCAAATGTATAAATACAAATGTAACCCCGCCATTCTCCGGAGCATTATCTCAATTCGTTGAGGTTCTGCTTCCCGGCATATGTCGACAGTTTGGCTCAAATAAACACAAAAATTCTTTACAGGTTTCAATGGTTTTTACGTTAACACAGACTAATGGAATAATTTTCATTTTCAGGACACTGAGGGGTTTATTCTGAGTCAACCTTTGGAAAAAGACCCACTAGATGCCAAATATTGATTTGCACGTTTGCGGAAGAAAGAAACCCAGATCACAGCGAGGTGGTGTGATTCAGTCTATGGTGCTGGAGCCCCTGCCGTTACTTCCACACTCACCGCCTCAGCCACAGGTTCCCCGGCATCAGCGCACCTTACTTTATGCGACGTGAGTAGACAGCCACTGTAACAGGGGCCACACATTCTCTCTGGGAAATCTTCGCCGGGGACAGCCCAGTGGCCAGCCTTCATGGGAGCTTTGATCACAGTAGCCAAGAAGCGGAGGCCACCCTTGTCTGATGAGTGGACAAATCAATGTGGTGTCCACACAACGGAACATTATCTGACATAAAACTGAGTGAAGTGCTGATACTGTGCTGCAGTGTGGAGGAACCCTGAAAATAACACTGTGCTAAGTCAGAGAAGCCGATTATGAAGGAGCACACCTGGTATGATTCCATGTATATGCGATGGTGGGCAAGTCCACGGGGACAGAACATCCACTCGTGTTTGCCAGGAGCTGGAGTGGGGCAGCGAGGAGTGGCTGCCAGTGGGTCCAAGGTTTCTTTCGAGGATGACAAAAAGTCTTCACATTGATTGTGGCGATGGTTGCACCACTCTGATTATATTAACAGCTACTGAATGATGTTATTTAAATGAAGACTGTATGCTACGTGACTTATATCTCAACTTGTTTTAAAGATTACACATTCTAACACACCACACAGATGTTGTAGGCAGTCTCTGACGTGACAATTCCATTCAATGAATGTTTCTTCATTCACTAACCACGGCATGCCAACCATCAGCCCAGAGGATGTGAGGGATGTGGAAGTGATCAAGACCCAGTCCTGGCCTTTCAGACACTCAGAGTCTTTTCAGAGAAGCAAATACCCAAATGCCTGCAGCAGGAGGAGTGGTGGGCACCTGTTATATAAAAGCACAACGTGTCAGACAAAATGACAGAGAGCTGCAAACCCCAAGTGCTCCTTCCTCTGGGAAAGGAGATGAGCCTGGTGAAGAGGGAGGGACTTCCCTTCTCTTTCCTTTTGGGGCTCCCTGAAGGCACGCTCTTTGAATGGATGGGTGGCTGATGAGCCCGGGGCAGCTGTGCATCCGGGAGGTTGCACAGAAGACTTAAGGCATGGCCCTTATTGCCCAGGAATCCAGAGTCCAACAGGAGGGACACAGCGAGAAGTGGACACAAAGAGCCAATGACCTGCAGAAGGCAACAGGTGGCAGGTGCTGGGTTGAGTGCTCAGGATGCTAAGGGTGACAGGAAGTCCACCCCTAGTTAAAATAGTACTTTAGCAGCATTTTGGGCTCGAGGCCAGGGAGCAGCGGAAATTCCCAATCAAACCCGAGAAGCTGCCTGTGATGAGGCTGATAGTAATTTTCCCTCCCAACCCCACTGCCCCTTCTGCCGGGGAAAGCCCGAGGGTCTTTGCTCAGAAAGCAGCAAAGGAAGAGAAGCCAGAGGCACAGGAAAACCCTCCCAGATTCACCCTGCGGAGAGCTGAAGGACTTGACCGCTGTGTGACTCACTTCCCTCCACACAACTTGTGACTCTGAGGGCAGCGGTGCTGCGGGGCCTCTCCAGGCCCGAGCGCCACATCCTCTCCCTGGGCGCCCGCACCTCTTCCTGCCCCGCCAGCGCCTGGCCCTCCTCTGGGAAGCCTCCACCGGCACTCTACTCCCTTACAAGCCACACAAGCCAACCCTGGCTCATTTAGGCAGAAACAGGTTAATCTCAGGTCTTCATAATCTCCGGAAGAGGGCCAGGCCAGAGCTGGGCAGTCAGGCAACAGAGGCTGTTCTGGCAGGAGAGAGACTGCTGCCACCACTACTGGGCCTGGGCACCTAGGGGCAGGGAGAGAGAACGCTGCTGCCAGTCCTGGGCCTGGGCACCCACAGGAGGGAGAGAGAGTGCTGCCACCACAACTGGGCCTGGGCACCCACGGGCACCAGCACCAACCTCATCCCCAGCTGCCAGACAACCGCAACCGAATCGAAACGCAGCTGCCCTGGACTCCGAGTGGCGTCTGCCTTGCAGGGCTGAGGTCATCAGCCTCATTGGAGCCATAAGGGAGTCTGGCACCCTGAGTGCCTGGCATTTAAGCTTCTCCAACAGGAGGAAGGTTCTGCCTTATCAGGTGGGGGATTCTCCAAGTGCAGGAAAGGAGATCAAGATCCCAGGTGGCCACAATGCCGACAAACGGCCATTCTGCCTCCTGTGAGTAAGGGCATCTAATCCTGCCTTTTCTGCTCCCTGCCTTCCCTGATCAGCACCAGCTCTCAGTTTGACAAGAGTCATTCAGGTGGTCAATGCTGAGTCAGCTGCTCAGCACACATCTGTTGAGGTCCCAGGCCAAGTGCAAGGGCCCCATTTCCTTGGGGATGCTCCTTAGAAGAGTGCCAGGACTGTTTTCTTCTGGGCGAAAGGGTTGGCTTGCCTGGACTGCAGCAATAGAGACCCAAGGACCTCTTTAAAAAGATGTCCTCTTACATCATATAAAAGAAATCTGGGTGGGGTGTCGACCAGTGCAATATGGCATGCACCTTCAGCCACAGACTCATTCAAGCCACCCAGTCCACTGTAGTTCATCAAAAAATAAAGTAACTTCCTAGAATAGACGTTGCTGTCAGCATCTTTCTGCTGACCACAGACTATTCCGGGCAGTATTTTGCAACCGGAGGCACGAGGGTTGACTTGACAGCTTAGCTGTGGAGAGAGCCCTGGGCTGCGACCCGAGGTCATGAGGGGGAGTCCCTGAGGAGGCAGCAGTGGCCTGAAAGCTCAGTTCTCTCGTCTCCACTGTCCCACAGTGTCCCCTGGTTGCCACATGACCTGGGCAAGCTGCTGGGTTTCAGTTTCCGTGTTTGTAAAACAAAGCTGAACCCCTTAGGAGTCCTTGGGTGGGTGGAAAATAATGCAAAAGCAGCCAATGCAAAATGGAATCGATGCCCGGCCTGTGTGGTTGAGCGTGGACCTATGAACCAGGAGGTCATGGTTCAATTCCCTGTCAGGGCACATGCCCGGGTTGCAGGCTCTATCCCCAGTGTGGGGCATGCAGGAGGCAGCTGATCAATGATTCTCTCTCATCCATTGATGTTTCTATCTCTCTCTCCCTCTCCTTTCCTCTCTGAAATCAATAAAAAATTTATTTAAAAAGAAAATGGAGTCGGAGCTGCCATCCCAGAGGAACTGCATTGCACATCTTAGACCTCAAACCTTTGTTGGGTCTGACCTGGGCCAAGTAACCTTGGAACGGGCTGGAAGCAGCATCCTGTTCCAAACCACAGTTAACCGGGAAGCAGACATTCTGACTACCAGACTGAACATGACAGGCAGTCCTCAGAATTAACACCACCATGTCGAGCTAAAGAATAACTTCACTCCCTTGCACCTGTAGACATCTCTTCCTTCACTTATTAACCCCGACGGAAATTGCTTCCTCATAAAGACTCCTTGCCTTCACCCACTAATCGGAACACTATTAGGGTTTCTGCCTGAACCAGCGCTTCCCAAATAGCAATTCGTTTGGGTCTCCAATAAATGCTCGTTGCCTCTTGCTTTGGCCGTTTACGTTTAGGTTAACATTGGTAAATCACAGGAACCCACACGGGTCAGCTGGGAGGGGTGTTTGTTATGACAGAACACGGGCTGCGGGGTCTCCTGCCTCCCAGGGAGGGGAAGGCAGCTGGCTTCAGGAAGGTGGGTAAAGTGATCTTTTCTTCAACTGATGTTTATTGATTTACCACTAGGGGTGCGCTAGGTCTGGGCTGGCACAGCCCAGGAATTTGCATTTCTGACAAGTTCTGATTATTCTTTCCATGTGTTGTGGCCCAAAGTGGGGCCCACACCCCTGGGCCTGTCATTTTCTTCAACTGCAGGTTTGCAAAGACAGGACTGGAACAGGGGGCATGGAGCCTGGTGTGCAACCAGCATTCTGGACCCCTTTGCACTATCAGGGTTTGAGAATCAGGGTTTTATAAAGTTTCAAAACGTCAGAAATGTCTTTGTTCCCAGCCTTGGGTGGGGGAAATCAAAGATGACCCGCCAACAGACTTTGTCAACTTCCCAAATGGTTAGTGTGTTTTATTGAACTATAATAAACCACCCTCCACTTTCACCAAAGACCATGAGGGTTCCCCCAGAATCAGTAAATCCAGCCTCCGGGCATCTTCATTTCTTCCTGCAGGAGGAGACCGGGTCGGGCCGGACTCACTGCGCGGCTGGCTCCTTAGGGTAGATAAATGCTGGGAGACAGTCCCAGCCCCGACTCTGTGCCCCGGCTGCGACCCAACAGCCCTCCCCGCGGCCGGCCCAAGCCTTGCGCATCCACCAATGAAATGCCGAGGAGCTCCATGACCTCATCGGTCGGCTCTCTCATTGGCTGCCGCCGCCTTTCATTGGTGCAGGAGAGAGCGGCGCGGGCCCCACCCCCGAGGCTGAAGGAGATTGAGTTGCTAACGGGGTCTGCAAGCCTTGTCGGCTGCTCTTCAAACAACAGATGCCTCAGGAGGGCATTCTGCTCTGACAAAGGCTTTCGTGTCCCTTCACCCAACCAAAGAACTGGTTTGCTGCGCTGACCTGAACGGATGTGTTGCTGGGGGTTAGCTGGTAACATCATCTTCCCCGCGCCTTTCCCAAGTACCTAACAGATCATGCTTATTTCCCACTTATTCTAACCGTGCATTTAAATGAGTGTTGTCTTGCTTCTCAGTGGATGAATTTCGCAAATCCAGCCTGACCGTGGAATGCCAGAGATCATCTCCCCCACAATTAATGAACGTGAGCATTCACTGACACCCAGACTGGGGATATGACTTTCACAGGACCACACGGCAGGCTGGTCACAGCGATGAAAATCAGACCCGGGCCTCCTAACTCCAGCTTCAGTGTGGCATTCTGCCCTCCGCACCCGATCTGCTGCCCGAGAGCTAAGAGGGGTGCTGCAGGCCCCTTCTTGGGGGAACCCACATATCAACCAGGGAACCGGGCTTCCTCGCATCCCAGCAGCTGCCCAAGCCTCACTCCTGATAAGATGGAATCGTGGGCGGGAGCCCAGCAGCCGCCTAGAGCAGTGATCTCATTTTACAAATGAGAAAATTGCAGGGTGCCTGGTCATAAGCCAGTTGGTGATGGGTGGAGGCAGGGCTTGACCCTGGCCTCCTGCTCTTCTCATCCAGTGATGGCCTCAAATGCCGAAGGAAGGAACGGAATGCCCGCAACTCCCGGGGGAGAGGTCCTGCATGGTGATCCTCCCGCAAGCCGGCATCTGATTCTGTGTAAGAAAACAATCGGGAGTGTTTGTATGCTTCTTTGGCTGCCCAGCGGGTCAGATGATCTCCCCTTTGTTGTTATTTACACGTAGAAGAGGGCATTTTACCACTAGCCACTCTTGGCCTTTCTGGAGAAAAGTAGGGCAGGGGATATATAAGATAACAGGAAAGGGGTTCCCAGAACTCCGAGTGTGAAAAAACACTCCTGAAGATAAGGAATTCCTGCCGCACAGGTTTAAACCAAAAACAACCTCCTACGAACCATTTCAGCTCTGCATGTGTCCTGACCCAGGGAACAGGGTCTCTGGGTATGGGATGCTGGGGGAATGGCTTCCACCACATAGGAGAGTGGGCGTGGACGGTAACAATGGTCTCTGATGGGCTTCATGAGTGGGATAAGGGAGCACCCTGGAGCACCCACGTGTTTCTGGAGGCCAGCCTGGGAACAGACTCCTCTCAAGGGGCCAGCCAGCCTCCTCCATCTGTTCATCCCTCTCGAATGGCAACAGATGGTAAATTAGAAACACCGGCATCAGTGCCTGAATCGAGGTAGCCCCGCAAGGTCCCCTTGCTGGTTTGTCCCTACAGTGGGAACCTTGGCTCCAGGCAGCGGCAGGTGACACCTGGGAAGAAAGGAGACCTTGAAGGGGGAAGGGGCACAGTCATCTTAAATCATCCTCGGAGACCCTGCTCAAAACGTGGGCACGGAGGCAGCTCCTCTGGACAGCAGGCTCGTTTGTAAAGGCAGACCTGGCACTGGAGATAGGAGCCTGGAGGATAATAACTCAAGGGTGGTCGAGTCCGGAGGGAGTACTGCACACCAGAGAAAAGGAAGGAACCATGGGCAGCCACAGGACAAGTCCCGGAACATAATGAGCAAAACAAGCAAGTCACGGAACGGGGTGTCAGCTTTAGAAAGTGGAAACCAGACAATAGCATGTGTATGGGTACATATCACACTCCTATTACAAAGGCTGGCAGAAAGTGAGTTTGGTGGGTGATAAAACTGCTTTTTTTTTTTTAAAAGCGAGGGTTTCACAAAAACACAAAAATCAAGCTGGTGGTTAACTCTGGGATAGGCTGTCGGTTCCCTGGTGTTCATTTTATTACACAGGCACCTCTTGATGATATGTTTTCTCATGTGTCAAATATTTCATAATTAAAAACCATCTGAAGGCACTGCAGCTATCATTACTCAAGCCCCAAGCCTGCAAGCTGGGGCCTGGCTTTCATGGTCCCCATGAGCAATGCTGCAGCGCCTGCCACGGGGCCAGCTGCCCCAGGCTCAGGCAGCCAGATGACGGGGTTGCTGCTCAGCATGGTGAGGTCAAAGGGTCAAAGGTTAGAAGTGACTGTGTGATAGCACACTGAGACCCCTGTCCTTTCCTGCTTCGGGATTTCTGTCCCCCCTTAAACCTGACCCACGTGCTTCAGCGAGCCGATTCCCACTCCTCTGTGGGCCTGTCCACTGGGCTGCTCACTCCTGGAGTCCACCTGTCCACCCCAGCCCCACCAGCTTCCTTCTGCTTATCCACCCATTCCACAAATATTTCCTGAGCACCTACTACGCGCCGGGTACCGTTCTCAGCGCTGGGATGCAGCCGTGAACAAAACCACACAAAAATCCCTGCCCTCACGGTGCTTACATTCCAGCGAGGGGAGACAGAAAAGAAATACTAAAGTAACAAACGTAAGTCAGGTGGCGAGAAGAAAACCATAGCAGAGTGAGAGGAGAGGGAGAGAAGGGTTTGTTTAGCTAGCTGGTCCGGGAGGGCCTCTCTGAGGAGGTGGCCTTGGGCAGGGACCTAACGGAAGGGAGCGAGGACCCGGTGGGTCTGTGGGGAAGAGCCTTCCAGGCTGAGGCAGGCACATGGGCAAAGGCCCAGCTCTTCCTTTCACTGGTGTCTGCTTCCCCTGAGCTCCCCACACCCCACCGGCCCGTTCTCTCTCCTCCCCCTCCCCCTGCTCACCTCTTCCTCTATTCTAGTTGTACAGGGAACCTAGGCTTTCAGGAAGAGAGGGACGGGAGATTTCCAGACCACAGAGGCACCCTATTTGCGCTGACCTTCACTCTGAGGCTCTGCCTGGCTCTACTGTCCCAGATAAGCCAGCTTTTCTCAAGAAATTAGCCTGAAGTCATCTTGCCTGCGGGGTATTGCCAGGCTTCCAGGCTGGATTCGGCTACAGACTGATTTTTTCGATTCTTGTCAAACCTGTAATACCAATGCCTGGGAAAAAGAGGTTGGCTTAATTACTATCATTAGCACCAATGACCTCCCACTCCCGAATTTCCCTCAGTGCCACCTGCAGGTAAGCGCACCTGGAAAACAATTCGGGGATCTTCTCCCCGTGTAATCCTTTGCCTCTGCGGTGGTTGTGACAGCTGCCAGAGCAGCCTGGGCCATGGGCGCAGGTGTGGGAAGGAGCCCAGAGATCAAGAGGTCCCGCTCTCTGGCTCCGCGCAGTGAAGGCTCCGAAAGCTCTTTCCCTCTGCTGGGTCAGGCTGGCAATGTTTGTCAGCCTTTGCTCTCAACCCTGTACCCCAGCAACCTCAGCGCTCAAGCAAACGGTCCGAAGAGTCCTCTGGTGGGAAGAGTCCATGGTGGCCTGCCGTGAAGGTGGAAGCCTCGCAGGCAGTCACTGTTGTGTATTTATTATTGTGCTAAACCCTAAAGGAAACCATTTGAAGGCTGATTCTAGACCTTGGAGATCTCCAGCTTCATTCATTCATTCATTCATTCGTCACTCTCTTATTCAAGCTCCTACACTGTGGCAGGCCCTACACTGGGTGGAAAGGGTACAGACACATGGAATGACAGCTCACATTTGTTGCACTCTTAAGGCAAACCAACACCGTTTTATTGCTTTACCTGTATATTCCCATTTAATTCTCAACCAGCCCTGTGGGGTAGGCATTACAGCTGAGGAGCTGTAGGTTTGGAAGGCACGGGGAGGCTAAATACCACTGCCCAGGCCGCACAAGCTGAGTCAGGGTTCACGCTCCACTCTGCCCTGTGCAATCACAGGCCGTGTCCTAGAACCTATCAGCTAGCTGGGCAGAGAGAGAGACGCCAATACTGCACACGACAGTGCGGCAACTGAGGCCGTGTAAGCATTACCTGTTATTACGGCGACGTTTGCTACGAGAAAGTCCTACCCCGGAGGAGATACCACTGCTGTGGGACCACCCGGGGTCTGTCGGATGTTGAGCAAGGCTTCGTGGGGACCTTTGGGCTGGGTCTCAAAGAATGAACAGGTACTTCCCTCCTGGCCCAGAGGGGAGAGAACATTCCAGGCAAACATCTGGAGGGACGGATGCTGTTCTAGAGATGACAAGGTAGGGGTCCAGGGGAGGGGAAATGTCTCCGGTGGAGATTCCTTCTCCTCCCCTCCCTATACCCCCCGCCCCCACCCCCCGTTGGTGGAACCAAAGGGACCAGGGCACCAAAGCGCCCCCTGTTGAAACTTTCACCTTCTGCTCTCCCTTTCTGGGCCGTCCACAGCCTCTGAGGTCCATCAGGTCCCCCTTCATCACCTTGTTGGCCTTGGGGGGGGGGGGGCATGCCTGAAGGTTATGCTGGTCACAGCAGAAGGCAGCTCCTGATGTTCCCGCATCACATCTCTCAGTGTCTGCATTTCTGCTTCCTCATTGGTAAACGGGGGCCCAGGCTGCTGCGGGGAGGAGAGGCGACCCTGCATGCGACAGCCAGAGTTCCTGGAAGGCGGGGGAAGGCCCAGGAAGGGATGCTGCTGCTGCTGCTGGCTTGGTGCTTCCTCATACCCGGAGTTCCATCCTCACGGGGATCTAATGCTCCACCGAGGCAGGCGTTTTGTCTGTCTGGTTCTCCACTGTATCCCCAGCACCTACAACAGTGCATGGCACACTGCAGGTGATCACAATACAGCCACTGAATAGCGGAAAGAAGGCGCCGCGGGGGCACCTGGCCCCAGCCCTGGGTCTCCAGGGCCAAGGCGAGGAAACCCCACTGGTGACCGCATTCTCCCCAGAGCACAAGGCAGCTGGCGCCTTTGCCCGGCTCAGTTCAGCTCCCCAGACATTCATGGGGCTCCTCCCTGGGCAGGTGCTGTGCCAGCCCACCTGCGGGCTGGGTGGCGGCCAAGGTGCCCGGGCAGAGGGCGCCTCCTCGGGGGCACATGCCAACCAGGCCCCGGGAGCTGCTGGACACCCGAGCCGGGAGGACCAGCTCCGGCAGGCCCGCCCCGCCACCTGCCCCATCTCGGCCCCCGAGACCCGAGACCCGAGCCGGCCTGCGCGGTGACCTTTCCCGGGGTCCCTGGCCTCTCCAGGCCCCGCCTGCGCCCCGACTGGCCCGGCTGCGGCTCCGGCCCTGGCCGGCAGGGGCCGCTCCTCGCGCCGCCGCCGCCGCCTCCCCGCCCCTTGCCCAGCCGGCGCTCCCGTTACGCCGCGGAGCCGGGAGCCGGGAGCCGGAGCCCGAGCCCGAGCCCGCGGCAGCGGCGGGAGCGGCGAGGGGGCGCCGGCGGCGGCGGGGCCTGCGCGCGGGCGGGCGGGCGGGCGGGCGCCATGGCCTCCAAGAAGGCGGGCTCGCGGCTGGAGACGGAGATCGAACGCTGCCGCTCCGAGTGCCAGTGGGAGCGGATCCCCGAGCTCGTCAAGCAGCTGTCGGCCAAGCTCATCGCCAACGGTAGGCGCCGGGCCGGGCGGGCGGCGGGAGCGGGGCCTGCGGCGGGTGGGCCGGCCCCAGGCGCAGCGGGCGGGCGGCGCAGCGGGCGGGCGGGCGGGGCGCGGGCAGGGCGCATAGGGGCCCCGGGGCGCCAGAGGGGAGGGGCGTGGGGCCAGGGCCTTGGGAGCCGGGGTCCCCGGGAGTCACGCGTGGGGTGTCGGGCCGGCGAGGGCTCCTGTGCGGTCGGTGGAGCGGGTCTCAGGAGTCGGGTGCTGACCCGGGTGCCAGGGGGTCAGCGGCCGGCCTTGGGGTTCTAAGAAGTTGGAGGTGATGGGGCAGGCTGCTCCCCGGGACGTGGGTGTGTGTGTGTCTGGGACTCCAGGCTGTGTGCACAGTGTACTCAGGCAGGCAGGCTGCATGGATAGGGGTGTTGAACAGGGACCCCTGGGAAATACGGTTTGTAAACATATGGGTGAAGGGGCTGCAGGCGGAAGCTCAGGCCTGGGCTGTGTGTGGGGTGGTGAAGGCGGGCTGAGATGATTGTCCTTGGGTTGAGAGAGAGTAGGATGTCCAAGCTGTGGACCTAGGGAGTCAGGTTTGGGAAAACAGGGGAAATAGAGGCGGGGAGTCAGGAGGGACAGTCCTGTAGGGACAGGTGGGGATGGGGTTGAAGACTATAGGGAAATGGGGTTGGCTGGGTGAGGGCTTGGTGCCTAGGGGAGGGGAGGGGGGTCCTAGGGAGTCACTGAGTAGGAACCTGGTGCCTGGAGTTAGTCCATGACCCCACTGCCTGAACTGGTACTTGTACCCAATCAGATCTAAATTGCCTCGGAAAAGCCCATGTGAGAGCAGAGCTCCGCGTGGCCTTATTTGTTTTGGAAGCAAGCACTGTTGATATCTGCTTGTCTGTTAGTACCTGCCAAAACCACAGGCACCAGTGGACTGGTGAGAGGGCAGAGGTTTTGTCTCGTCTCACCTCTGGCTTTCGGAGGCGGGTTGACACCTGTGGGCTGAGCAAAGGCATGAAGGCAGGCATGAAGGCGTGACAGCGCTGTAAGGAAGGACATCCACACTGTTTTCAACCTCCTCACCTCAGAGGACCCAGGAATAGGGAGGGATGTCACATGTCCTCTTCAAGAATGGTTTACATGTGTGCCTTGTATGGTTTTCTTGCCTCGAAATGAGGACTTGCTTCTGCGTACTCTCAGCCGTGGTGCCCCATGCTTTGGGCAGGTTTTTTCCTGGGCGAATGCAGCTGTCAGGACCAGGTCAGGGACGTGGAGGAGGCACAGACCTGCCTGGGCCCAGCATGCTGAAATGGAAGAATGAATTCTTTGCAGCGAAGTTAGCATTTGAGGAAGGGGTGTTCCGTCCCGTGGGCGCCCCTGGCAGCTCGACCTCGTCCTTCCCGTGAGGCTCACTAGCTTGCCCTCTTGCTTCTCCTCTTCTCACCTGCAGCATTTTTTCTCGTTTCTTCTTGGAGTTGGGTTTACTGTGTCGCTTCCCAGCTATGAGGGCATATAATACCTTCAGGGTATTATATGACCATGTTAGGATTAAAGGGGTTCATTTGTGAGGCCCCTGGGTTTTTCCATGAGAGCCACTTGTCTCCTGATTTATTTGCTCATTTATTCAGCCAGTATATGCGTGCCCACCACTGGCCAAGCCCCTACTCTCACGCGCTCACCCTCCTTTGAGGAGACAGACAATAAATGTGGACGTTAATAAATAGGATGGCTTCAGAGAGTAAGTGATTTAAAGAAAACAAGAGTTGATGCAACTGAGAATGATGGGTAGGGGAAGAAGGCAGCTCGAAGCACAGTGGTCTCTGGAATGAGGGGAAATGGGCTTCCGGTGGCATGGGCCCAGCTTACCTTCACGGGCCTCTGGGCTTGTCTCCCTTCCCAGGGCCTTGTCCCTGTGGCCTAAGCCACGGTCATTAATGGGTGTTGGGGCGGGGAAGTGAGTTGTGAGGGGCACTGTGGCCCGTGGGTCTGAGTGCAAGGTTGGTTTTGGGAAACTCATGAGAGATAGATTCCTGCCCCAGAACCCACATGGTGAGCAGCAGCCATGGATGGCAAAAGGTCACCAGACCTGAAAAGGTCAAAGAGATTGCTCAGGAAGATTAAAAAAAGCAAAGCAAAGAAAAAGATGAAGCAAAAACAGAATTATTGTGGCACTCCTTTGGGGTTCCGAGAAATGTTGGAAGGAAGTTCCTTCCCTTCCTTTGGCTGATAGGGGCTCCCTTGAACCAGTGGTGGGACTTCCTCCTGATTTGGGGGCATCAGCTCCCCCTCAGATGCATTGGATGTCAAGTTCTGGGTAGATTTGAGAAAATCCCTAAGCTAAAGCATTAGTTGCTTAGAATAAGGAAAGTGAGTTAATGCCGTGTTTGTAATATTAAGACAGTTACTGTGGAGGTAGCTACTCTGAGCCTCAGTTTCCTCATCTTAGAATGGGGATTAAAAGCCTAACTTTGGTCCAGCTGGTGTGGCTCAGTGGTCGAGCGTCGACCCCTGAACCAGGAGGTCTCGGTTTGATTCCCAGTCAGGTCCCATGCCCAGGTTTCAGGTTTCGGGCTCGATCCCAGTAGAGGGCATGCAGGAGGCAGCCGTCGATGATTCTCTCTCATCGTTGATGTTTCTATCTTTCCCTCTCCCTCTCTCTGAAATCAATACAAACATATGTGTAAAAAGAGGGGGCAGTTAATGGAGGGCTGGCCCCAGGGTCTCCTTTGGAAACAAGGATGAGGTTTAACTGCGAGTCCGGGTGAGAAGGTGGCGCTGTTGTTTAGAATGACTTCTTTGGACACTCCCGGGGTATAGCCGTCTCCTGCCCTCAGACACCAGGACCTCCGTGACCCTCCATCCTGACCTTCCCAGGGCGGTCATCCCGCTTTCAGATCTCGGTCCTGTCGTAGGACATGCTTTTGTGGCCGACCATACGTTCTGATTTTTGAATTCAAGACATTCACTGATTGACAGTCACACATGGATGGCTGTGAGTTACGCATTGGAGCTCATGGTCACTGTAGTCAGGACAGAAGGGTTGTGACCTTGTGGCTGCGCACAGTGGGGCCAGGACTGCTCAGCTTCTCCCTCAGCCTCCTCTTTGGGGGGATTTCAGGCTCCGGATGGGGAGGGAGGAGGACTTCTGACATTCCTTCCCTTGATCAGCCAACCTTTCCTCCCTTCACCGTGGCTGGTAGGGCCTCCTGGATCGCCTCGCTCACCTTGTGACTGTCTTTCCACCTGTGCCCGTGCTGTTAGGCTCTGGAGGCCTCTCCGCAGGTCGGAAGCCTACCCGTCTGTCAGGGTCTGGTTCAGATCCGTCCCAGCTGTCCTTCCTTCACAGGAAAGGTGGTTTGCCTCCAAGAAGACAATCATACACTGTGAGAACCAGATGGGACCTGAGAGACCACACTGTAGAGCAATTTTCTTTTTCTAAATATATTTTTTATTGATTTTAGAGAGAGAAGGAGGGATGGGGTGAGGGCGAGAATGAAAACATCGATGTGAGAAAGAAACATCGGTTGACTGCCTCCTGGTGATGGAATTTGCAATTTTTTGGTGCATGGGACGATGCTCAACCAGCTGAGCCACACCGTCCAGGGCTGTGTAGCAGTTTTCAAACTGTGCTGTGGAGGAACCCCTCGGGAACATGCTGTGGGTCCTGGTGGCTGGTGGGCAGGTCTCACTCACTGGAGCAGTGGCACTTTTCTGGAAAGTTTCCCTGGAAGGGACAACTAATAACAACTTAAAAAACACATTTGAAACCCACCGGTGTAGTTCAGCCTCCCCATTTTACAGACGAGAAAACAGGCCCAGAGAGGGAGGTGTCGTCCTTAAAGCCACCAGCCGGCGAGTGGCAGAGGCAGGCAGAGTGGGTCAGAGGTCTGGCCCCAGAGTTCAGTTGTGTCAGCTTCAAGTGTGGTTCTGTGGTTTCCTAACCAAGAGAGTAACTTCACTGGAGAAACCCCGTTTGTACCGTGTTGCCACACACCCACAATCCCTTTTCTGAAACCCTTGGGGCCACATATGTTTCAGAATCCAGAAATTTTCAGCCCTGGCCGGTGTGGCTCAGTTGGTTGGGCATCATCCCATGCACTGCAAGATCTCCAGTTCGATTCCCGATGAGGAGACATGCTTGGGTTACGGCTTAATCCCCGGTCAGGGGGATGCAGGAGGTAGCTGATCGATGTTTCACTCTCACATTGATATTTCTCCCTCTTTCTGCCTTCCTCTCTCTAAAAATCAAGTAAAAATTATTTTTAAAAGAGAATGCAGAAATTTTCAGAATGTGGTACATATGCTGGGCATTATGTGACACTCCCGGGGCGGGGGGGGGGGGGGCAGCCCTTCCTAATAAAACCCATCAGTATTTCTGCATCAAAATGTATGACCAGTCCTTGCAAAAGGGATGCATAGCCTATCAATGGCATCATGTTGATTCCGTCGAGGTTTTGCTGCCCGGTAAGTTAACAGCTTTTGGGTTTTAGAGAATTCTAGATTTCAGAAATTATGGATAAGGATTGTGAACCTGAAATAATAGTGTGAAATTTGTCGGGTAGTTGTAAGGACCGAATGAAAAACAAAAACAATAAAAAAACCACCGAAATGTGCTTAAGATGCCGCTGCCTGCACGGAGTAAGCCCTCCGTGGATCTCAGCTGCGCCTCATAGTGGTGGGTGTGGTCTCCCCTTTCCCGGTTCTGGGCTGTTCCCCCTCCCCGGGTCGCCTCCCTGGGCAGGCACCTCACCTCACGTTGGTGGTCGGCCTGCACAGGACAGGGGATCCTGGTTCTGCGTGAATGAGCCATTGGGCTCAAAGCCCATTCTTGGCGTGTTGTGTTGGATTGGCCCACAGACAGCGGGGAGGCCTCTGGGCGGTTGGAACAGGCTGAAGGGAGGCAGGCGAGGGCTTCCAAAATGCAGAGAGGGCCAAAGGGCAAGTGATGGCGACCCCTGAGACGTGGAGTCCTGTAGGGACCGGTGTTTACCTTTGGGGCTGCTGCCATCGAGTGAGTGTCCGCCAGCCAGGGGCTCCCTGGTTGTCACCCCAGCATTCTCCACCGCCACTCCTCTTCCTCCCTCCTGACTGGCCTCCGGACAGAGAGTTTGTTCAGCTTTCAGCCCCCACCTGCCACGTGTCTTATGTTTTACTGGAGGTGGGCTCTGGGTCCCCCCCTTGCCTGTGATTAGTTGAGGGATGAGCATGTGACTTCATTTTAGCCAATGAGATATGCACATTTGCTCTGGAAGGGGCTTCTGGGAAAGGTTTTCTCATGGTTGGGAGTGATGTAAACTTGCTTAAGAGGGAAGGAGCAGGGCCCAGCCAGGGGCTCAGTGGTTGAGCTTGGACTTATGACCCTGGAGGTCACTGCTTGATTCCCGCGGGTGGCAGGTTCCAGCGGAGGGTGTGCAGGAGGCAGCCGATCAATGGTTCTCTCTCATCATTGATGCTTCTGTCTCTTTCTCCCTTTCCCTTTCTCTCTAAAAGCGATAAAGACATATTAAAAAAAAAAAATAAAAAGAGGGAAGGAGAATGGTCTCTCTTTTCCCCCTGGAAATTGTTCACGTTTTTGAGGCCTGGAGCTGCAGCCATCTTGAGGGCACCCGGCCCAGGGGTGAGGCCGACCCAGGGAGAGTGGTAGCACAGAGACAAGAAGAACATGGCCCCTCGTCACATTGCTGACCTTCCCTGGGTGCCTGTTAGGAGAGATGATAGGAGCCTCCTTGGTGGAGCCACACGAGTCAGGTGTGTGGCCCTGACATGCTGCTGACGTCATTCTAACCCAGGGGTGGGCAAACTTTTTGACTCGAGGGCCACAATGGGTTCTTAAACTGGACCGGAGGGCCGGAACAAAAGCATGGATGGAGTGTTTGTGTGAACTAATATAAATTCAAAGTAAACATCATTACATAAAAGGGTACGGTCTATTTTTTTCAATAGTTTTATTCATTTCAAACGGGCCGCATCTGGCCCGCGGGCCGTAGTTTGCCCACGGCTGTTAACCGGTGCACCACGTTCCTTACCCGGATCGCCCGCCACTGCCGGCAGCTTCGCCCTGGGCGCTCCGTCAGGCCTTCGCCTCTGGTTCACACTGACCTCACGTGGGTGGATTCCTGTCCCTCTGGGTGACCTCACTCTTGGCAGATGCTGCAGGGTTGCAGGCCTTTGACTTGCGTGAAAGCCAGCGCTTCCCATCTGAGAAGCCAGAGAGAGAGAAGAGGTTTTTTTGAGGCATCCCCCAACCATCCCCATCAGCCACCAAGACGAGAATGAGCAGTGTCTGGCAGATGGATTAGATCGGTGCCACATAAACTATAAAGAGAAGCCACAAGCCACAGGAAACCTAATGGCCTGGCTGCAGCCTCTGCCGACCTCCGGGCTTGTCTGTCCCTGCTCAAGCGTAGCGTTGGTGGAAGAGCCAGAACCAGACAGAACAGATGTGTTTTGGTCCTTTCGGAGGCCTGTGAGACCTGGAGTCAGGATCCCCGGGAGTCTGTCCTCTGAGTGCCCTTGAGCACATCACTTGATCCTCTGGAAGCGTAGTTCTCCTGACTGCCCGGGTGTTAAAATAGTGCCAGTGGGTAAGAAGAATGAATAAGCATTTCTTGAGCTTCTGCTGTGCACTGGGCTCTGGACATGGACGTGTACACGGACCCCAGTCCACCATCAAGAGCAGCTGCAGGAGAAACGGAGTAGACTGAGGCTTGGAGATGTTCATTGAGTTGGAGGCTCGCCCACTTCTGAGTCCAGTTCCATATTCTTTCTATCTCACTGGTATTTTCATAAACTTGCTCGATCCCAGAATCGCCACACTGGCTTGTTCGAGTCCAGATTTCTAGACGCAGCAGGTCTGGGGTGGGCGATGCTGAAGCTGCTGGTCCGTGGACATGCTCTGAGGAGCTCTGGGCATCAGGGATTCGCAGACCTCGCCTCCTCAGGGGTGATTCCCTGGGTCCAGATGGGGGCTGGAAATCGGCATTTTTTTAAAAATGTTGTTGTTGTTAACCCTCACCCAAGGCTATCTTGCCATTGATTTTTAGAGAGAGTAGAAAGGCGGGGGGCGGGGGGGTGGAGGGGGGGCAGAGAGAAACATCGATGTGGGAGAGACACGTTGATTGGTTGCCTTCTGCATCCACCTGCAACCGGTATGTGCCCTTGACTGGAACTGAACCCGGGACCCTTCAGTCCATAGGCCGTCGCTCTGTCCACTGAGCAAAACCAGCTAGGGTGACATCTGCATTTTTAAACCAAGCCTCGGGTGGTTTGTGTGATCAGGCAGATCTGGAAGCCCCTGCCCTCAACCTCAATCCATAGCATTTAATGAGCACCTCCTGTGAGGGGAGCCCTGTACCCCAAGAAATAGAGTGACCAGGTCACCTGCCACAGGAAGCTTACAGCTCTGGGCAGCTGAGCCACCGGGGCTGGGCCCGAGCTTCTGCTTCAGGAGGTCTTAGTGGGGTTGGGTTCAGGAAGCAGGATTGTTCACCAGGTGATTGTGGCACAAGGTTTTCCAGGAGCAAACTGTGGCCATGATTGTCCAAGGGGTAGGACAGAGTGTCACCCTGCAGCCTGCGGGGAACAATGGCATCCCTCACAAGGCCGCAAGGAACACCTGATTTACCGGGGCTGAGAGCAGGGTGGGCTTATGTGGCAATGGGTAAGGCCTGGCAGAGCGCCAGGAGGAGGGTCTTGGGCAGAGAGTGGCTTTAGGGTAACTGACTCACCTTAGTTGCCCTGAGACTTACGTGGTTTTAACACTGAAAGCAAGTCCCACATCTGGGGGATGCCCTCAGTCCTGGATAGCAGGACAGTAGTTCACCCTGTTAGGCAGAGGCAGGTATTTTACCAGAGGGGAAAGGCGCCCGCTGCAGCAGAAGGCAGTGGACTTGGCCATGTCAGACCCGGGTTGGATTCCTGCTCTGCCACTTACTGCTGCCCGGCCTCGGCTGAGTTACTTATCTTCTGTGAGCCCCACTCTCTATCTCAGAAGTTGTTTTGAGGAGTGAATGAGATAATGAAGTTTCCAGCACCGGCGTTATCGGAAGCAGCCCTGAATCAGGAGTATTGTGTGTGGAAGGAGGGTCCCGCTACTCAGTCCTTCACAGGGTGAGGGGAAGCGGGCGGGATAACAATAGGAACAAGAACAGCAGAGATGTGCAGTGGGGTGGGGTTCCTGTCCTACTGGACTGTGACTGAGGCCTGAAGCTGGGTCACAGGACTAGTAAATACACAACCAGGACTTCAGCCGGTTCTGACAGCTCCCCCGACCTCCGCTGCCGGCCATCCATTCACCACGTTAGTGAGCCCGGGATAGCACGTGGGGGTGCGGGGGTGTGTAATGAGGATGCAAAGATGAATGAGACCACTGGGCTGTCGGCCCCATGAGGTAGGGATATTTTTACTCTTCTGTTCATTATTAAATCTCAAGCACCAATAACATGTCTGGCACACAGTAGGTACTCAAGTCATTGTTAAATGAACAGCTTGGCCTCTGCCCTGAGGGAGTTGAGTTGGATTCATTCACTCATCGAACACCTACTGAGCGCCTACTGTGTGCCAGCCCCCATCCTGAGGACTGTGAGGGCCGTGATCTCTAAGACCATCCTTGTGCTCAAGTCCAGTACATAGAGACGTGGCATACATGTCGTCAGGGCTAGAGTGGCAGAGGGACGAGGGCTATGGAGGCCCATGGGAGGGTGTGCCCACCCAGGGCGTGGTTCCACATCTAAGAGTCTTGGTGTTACCCTGAGGGTGACGGCCCGTGGCTCTGCCTGCTGGGGCTCTGCGTGAAGACTGGCTGTGATGGACTGCTGTTTGGGCTAACTGCCTGTGACCTCATCCTGTTTCCTGTGTAACTGTAGGGTGGACACTTGCTGAGTGGCCCTTCCCAGGGCAAGATTCCGGCCCCCTCTGCTGCCCTTCCTTGTCTCTCTCCTCTCCTCGCATAGAGCTGGCTCAGCCCCTTTGCTGTGAGCCCCGGCTCCCTTGAGGACCTGCTGTCTCTGGCCCTTGCAGGGTCAACACCCAAGTTAGCCAGCCTTGGAGGAGTGCCAGCCGGCGAGGGGATGCTGGCAGGGTGCCAAGCCCAGGGACCTGCAGTAAATGCCACTTTTCTTTCCCTGGCCACCAGGCCAAGGGAGTCAGCTCTGCACGGAGTCTTTGTCCTGGAGGCCTGGGGAGGTAGGTCTCCCAGGCTCTTCACAGCTGCCCCACTCCCCGTGGTCGCCTTCTTCCTGCCCCTGCCCCACCACACACACCAGTGTGTCCAGTCTCCCTTCTGCCTGGAGTCTCACTTGGAGACATTCCTCAGGCCCAGCTCAGACCTCACTGGCTTCCGACAGCCTCTGAGTGTACCTGGTGGTCCTTCCGCACCACATGCCGGGCTCGGTGGTTCCTGTCTCCCCTCAGACCATTCCTCTCGAGGGCAGGGACTGGGCTGGAGCTTTGAATTTTGAAAAAATGCTTGTTGATAGTGTGGGTGTGCATTTAACTTGCCTGCGTGGAGCTGACTTCCTCAAAGAGCCATTTCCAAGCCTTCTGGGCTGGCCTGATAACGTGCCCCCTGCCCTGCTAGAGTCACTTCCTGCGCTTCTAGCTCTGGGGACAGGCCCAGCCAACGGCAGGCTAATGACTTCCCAATTACCTTTTCTTTCCTTAGGCTGGGTTTCTCTAGGGCAGCAGTTCTCAACCTGTGGGTCGCGACCCCTTTGGGGGTTGAACGACCCTTTCACAGGGGTCGCCTAAGACCATCGGAAAACACATATATAATTACATATTGTTTTTGTGATTAATCACTATGCTTTAATTATGTTCAATTTGTAACAATGAAATTGGGGGTCACCACAGCATGAGAAACTGTATTAAAGGGTCTCGGCATTAGGAAGTTTGAGAACCACTGCTCTAGGGGAAGAGTGTGTGTGTGTGTGTGTGTGTGTGTGTGTGTGTGTGTACGCGAGCAGGCGCACACGTGTGGCCAGGGCAGCGGAATGACTGTCTTCTGTCCCACACACGACTCTCCCGTCCCCGCCTTCCAGCTCCTGCCTTGTGTGTGGCTATAGGAGGAGGCTCTGGCACGAAGCCTGGACGCCAACTACCAAGATTTCTCAAAATACCGTTCCTGACAAATTGCTTTGAGCTCTTTAATCTTTGACTTCTGCCGTCTTTGCCTTTCAGTCAAGAATTCCAAAGAGCCAGGCCAGGCCCTCTGCACTGGGTCACAGTTTGAACTAAGGTAGTGGAGGGGGAGCAGAGAGGCCCTGAGGTGGAAATGCCGAGACTTGGGTCTTGCTCAGCAATCAACCCCCCACCCCCAACCCCCCAGGCACCTCCAGGAGGGGCCGAGTCTCCAAAGGCGAAGGCACTTGGGTGGGTCCTGTTGTAAGGGGAGAAGCACCTGTGGACTCATTCTGGAAGTACACGTGGAACCCCTGCTCTGCGCCAGGCAGTCCCAGTAGAGCATGAATGTGAGAGTGAGAGGGTGGATGTCAGAGCCAGGGTGATCGGCTACAAGGATTTTGCTTTCACTTTGGATGAGATGGGAGCCATTGGGGGGTTTTGAGGGGAGGGTGACATGATATGACTTACATTTTAAATCAGGCGTGGGGTCCTTGACTAGCTTGGCTCAGTGGATAGAGCATCGGCCTGCGGGCTGAAGGGTTCCGGGTTCGATTCCAGTCAAGGGCACATTCCCGGGTTGCAGGCTCAATCCCCAGTAGGGGGTGTGCAGGAGGCAGCCGATCAATGATTCTCTCTCACTATTGATGTTTCTATCTCTCTCTTGCTCTCCCTTCTTCTCTGAAATCAATATATACATATATATGTATACATATATATATATATGTATATATGTGTGTGTGTATATATATGTATATATTTTAAATCAGGTACGGGGACAACTAATGGATATTTTCTGGCTGCGGCGTGTGCCCTTCTCTTCTCCATCAGCTGCTGCTGCCGGAGGAAAGCCCTCCGCCTTGCTGGCCACTTACGCTTGGCGACCAATGACCTCAAAGGCGCTGCCACCCTTCCGGTCTGTTTGGATTCCCACTTTACAAAATGTCCATCTCAGTTGTTCTTGTCTCTTCGGAGACCTCTCACATCCTCTGGACGCCATCCTGTCACTCCTCGCTCATGACCTTGCCTCATTCTTTATCGAGGAAACAGAAACGATTAGGAAACCCGCTCATTTCCGACCACCGCGGCCACCGCTTTCCTCCCCCACTGCCGGGGTTTCAGTTCCTTCCAAAGGGCCGCAGTCCCTTCTCCGCCTTCGGCCAGGATCCCCTGTCCTCACCCTCTCAGGACGTCGCTGCTGCGGCCGTCTCTCCTCTCTCCTGGTCACGTCTGCCTCTCTCTTTGCCGACCTCTCCCTGCAGGATACACAGGACCTAGACTTTCCTGCGAAACCTTCATTAACCTCCCGTGGCTGTCTCATTGCCGCGTCTCCTGATCCTTTTTAGCAAAGCCTCCTCAGCCTCGTCATGCCCTCCGCCTCTGCCCTTGGGCTTGTCTCCCTTGCACATCCCGAGACCTCTGATGCCAAGGTCACCCTCTGGGCAGCTAATTGCCATGTGTAATGAATGTTTGTTCTCTTTTCTGCCTTAATATTCCAGTTGCTTTTAAAAAAATATATTTTATTGATTTTTTACAGAGAGGAAGGGAGAGGGATAAAGAGTTAGAAACATCAATGAGAGAGAAACATCCATCAGCTGCCTCCTGCACACCCCCTACTGGGGATGTACCCGCAACCAAGGTACATGCCCTTGACCAGAATCGAACCTGGGACCCTTGAGTCCGCAGGCCGACGCTCTATCCACTGAGCCAAACCGGCCAGGACAATATTCCAGTTGCTTTTAACTCACTTGACCTCTTCCTCTTTCCGGAAACTTCCTAATCTTGGTTTCTGTAACGGACACGGTCCTGGCTTTCTCTTCCTTAACCTCCCGCTCAGTCTCCTCCATCCACCGACGAGTTCTGTACCTGGATGTCGAATGTCCTTTAACTTGGTCAAAGCAGAACTCTTGGTGTTATTCCTCCTCGCCCCAGTAAATGGCAAAATGGTACCACTGTTCATGCCCTTGTGGAACCTGAAATCCAGAATTCATCTTTAATCCCTCTCCTTTCCTCATCCCCAGTGCATTGGTTTCCTGTTGCCATAGCGTAAATGTGCCGGTTTAAAACCACGCAGATTACAGTCCTGGGGGCCAGAGTTGGAAACGGGTCTCAGTAGGCTAAAATCGACGACAGCAGGAGGCTCTGGCGCGGGCTCTGTCCTGGCCTTTCCCAGCCCCACAGGCTGCCCACATCCCCTTGGCTCGTGGCGCCTCCTCCATCTTTAAAGCAAGCAGTTTAGTCTCCTCCAGGCGCCGTGACCACTCCTGTGCCTTTGCCACATCTCCTCTCTGACTCGGTCCTTCCTGCTTCCCTCTTCTAAGGGCCCAATGTGCCCACCCAGATAACCTCCCACTGCCAGGTCCTTAACTTCATTATGTCGTGGGTTCCAGCAACGGGGACATAGCCAGTTACGGTACCTTCGACCCAAACTGTCCTCACTCACCCTTTACTCCCTTTACACACCACTTCTTGCCCCACCCCTCTGTCTAAGTGTCTGTCGCCTCCCACCGGATTGCCGCAGTGGCCTTCTACCCATTTCTGCTCTTGCCTTTGCCTGGCTCCAGCCTCGAGCTCATTCTCCACACAACAGACAGGGAGCTTTTCCAAACCTAAATCAGATCACTTCACCCCCCTGCTCATCCCCCCCCTCCCCACCCCAAAGACTTCCAGTCGCACTTTGAATGATGCCACACTTTTTACCACAAAATACGAGAATGTCAAGTCTGCTTTTACCTGCCTCTCTGACTGCCCCCGCCCCGATGGCTTCCTCTGCTGCAGCCACCGTGGCCTTCTTGGGGTTCCTGGAACACACCAGCTGTGTTCCCACCCCAGAGTCCTCCATGCGCTGAGCCAATGTTCTCTCAGCCATTTGCACGGCCGACTCAGTCTCCTCATCCACGTCTCCTTGGAGACTCTACCTGGTCTGACCACCCATCTCCAGTGGCCGCTGGTCACTCCCGTCATACTTTAGTTCTCCGCACATCCTGACCGCTGTCTGGCCTTTTCCTGTTTGTCTCTTTGTCCCACCTGCCTAGGAATGTAAGCTCCATGAGGGCAGAGACCTCCTCTCTCTCAGTCTCTGCTCGAAGTCCCTGGAGCTCGCAGGCCCTGAATGAATGCTGGCTGGTGTGTGCATGTGCTAAGTGCTTCGAGGAACATGATTCGCTCAGGCAAAGAGTGCCGGGCAAAGCTTCTCCAAGGTGACCCTGAAATGCATCCCAGAGGATGCCTGGGATTTGGGCAGAAGGGAGGGAGGATAGCAGGTCCAGGCAGGCACCCTCCGCAGAGACAGATTGCCATGGCCTGGGAAGGATGCCGAGGGCCTGGAGGGTGTGTGCCTGAGAGGCTGGTGGCCCGGAGCAGTGGCAGATGGGCTGTCGGTGGTAACCACAGACCTAGAACTCCTCACTTGGTTCCGAGGTGATGGACTAGGTCCTGTGTACCCTCCTGTATACCGGCCAAGCTGCTCTAGGTTTTTAAAAAATTACCTGGTTGTTTTGTGTAGGTAATGAATGCATGTGGTAGTAACGATCAAACATTTAAAAAGTATATAGTGGCCCTAGCCGGTTTGGCTCAGTGGATAGAGCATCAGTCTGCAGACTAAAGGGTCCTGGGTTCGATTCCGGGCAAGGGGACATGCCCAGATTGTGGGCTCAATCCCTGGTGTGAGGCGTGCAGGAGGCAGCCAATGAATGATTCTCTCTCATCATTGATGTTTCTTTCTCTCTCTCCCTCTCCCTTCCCCTCTGAAAGCAATAAGAAAAAAAATATGTATTTTTAAAAAGTATATAGTGAAAGGTAACTGCCTCCTGCACTATCTCCATGCCCTCTCCTCCCTTCCACAGAAACAACCACTGTTTGGACTTTCCCGGGGGCCCTTTTAGGCATATGCTGTGTATCTGTACATTCCACAAACATTTGTTGTTGGCTTTGTTTTTTACACATAATAGTGATATACTGCACACCCTAGTTGGGGTCTCTGTCTCTGAGGTTGTTATCTACTATATAACAAACCACCCCAAAACTCAGTGCCTTAAAACAGCCAGATTCTGGGCTTGCCAGGCTCGCTGTGCGTCCTCGGGCAGCTGCGGGTCAGCTCAGTGTCATCACTGCCCTTGGCTGGGCTTCTCACCTGGCCCTCCCGCCTCCCAGGCCCAGGCCAGCCCGAGCACGTTCTCATGGCAGCCGCAGAGAAACAAGAGGGAGGCAGAAGCGGCTACGGCCTTTGCCAAGCGCTGTGTGTGTCAGCTTTGCCACTGTCCTGTGATCGGAGCAGTCACGTGGCCACGCCCAGGTCTGTGCGAGAGCCACAGAGCCTGTGGGTTCAGGGAGGCAGGACCTGGGGCCCTGAGGGCAGTCCGGCCGCCACAGGCTGGTGTTTAGGTCTGTTCCTTCGTGTCATGGGCTCACTGTGTCCCATCGCGTGGGGGCCACACTCCATTCAGCAGGACACCTGCTACCTCTGTCCTCTGCTGTCACCAGGGGGGCGCGTGTAGTAAACATCCCTATCTGCCCACCTTCGCGCCCCAAGCGCACGTATCTGTGGGGTAAGTTGCTAAAACTGGAATTTCTGGGCCAGACAGTTCAGGTACAGCGATCATGTGGCAGATGTTGCTAAATTGCCCTACAGCACCTGACTGTCTGTTTTGTGTCAGTGCTCTGTGCGGGGGAGGGGAGGGGGCATGGCCAGCACACAAACATTAAGACACCTGTAAGCTACCTGCGACTTACAAGAAGCCAGATGAACCTGGGGATGGGATTCACTGCGGTCACCCTGAGACTGAGACACGAGAACCAAGAACTGGGCCGTCTTTGCTGGGTAACAAAGGGGCCGCTGAAGAACCAGTTCCCGCGTGAATAGGGGCTTGTTTTTTCCTCTTGGATCGGGGCCCCAGCAGGAATGGTTTGAATAGGCCTCAATGCTTCTCTATTGACATACAAACCGAGTCCTGGAGATTTTTTTTGTATTGATATCAAGTACTCCCTGAAATAGAGTAGAAACCCTAACTTCTCCCCCCCTCCATCATCTGATCAAATCTCTGTGCCAGCTGCTTATCCCACAAGGGAGAGGGCTGTGAGGAAGGGACAGTCACCTCAAGTGGCAAAGGTCACAACCCCTCCGTCCCTGGGTGTCTGAGGGAGGCTGAGGCCGCCTGGGCTCTGCACTGTGCCAGCCACCGGGCTTACTGGATTGGGGATCGTCCGTTTGGAGATGAACCAGGGGACCAGAGGCCCCTCCCGGGGGCTGAGGCCCATGCTAATCTATTAGAATAGAGCGGTCTCTATTCGATGCCAGGCTTTAGCCTGCTAACAGCCACTGGAGAGCTGGTTCTCAGCCTCACTTAAATTCCCCCAAATGGTCGTGAGGTGGGGGAAACCAGCCCTGGGCACCCCTGGGCAGCCCTGAGCTTCTCCATCCTGGAAGGCACGTCCCAGCCCTGCATTGCAGTCCCGCAGCTCTGCCTGCTCCTGTGGAATGCCCAGCTGTGCCCAGCTGTGCCCTCCTCAGTGCCTGGGGAGTGGGAGCAGGAAGTAGGGGAAGAGATACTGAGACTGAAGTCTTCCATGAGGCAGAATTCTGCTGTCTGTGTCCCCGTTCCCCTGTTGCCGCCAGAACTCTCCCGGCAATCCTAGCGCCGACCTGGCTTGTTACCCGGTTCTCAGGGATCACTCCTCTGTCGCCTGATGTCTAGTGTCTTGAAAATTGTTTTTATTTAAAAATATAGTCTGTCATGTTTTTGTGGGTTTCCGACGGGAGGTTAAATTTGGTCTGTCTTGGCTGGAAGCGAAAGTCTCTTCTTACCATTTTGATGCTCTTTTATTTTATATTTAACTCTGATCTGAAATGAACCTTCTTGTATGCCCGGAGGGGTCTTTTCCCCTTGTGTCCCACTGTCCCAGCACGTAGCTGGGCACACCATTGGGCATGAGCAGCGGCTAGGTGGCGCCCTTTCTTCTGTCGCTGGTGGATCCTGCCGTGAGGCCCTTGGCAGGTGCAGCCAGTGCCTGTGGTCAGGCCGCCCAGCTGCCTTCACCGTTAGCAGTGAGCCGCGCAGCCTCGGTGTAATTGCTCTGGCACGAGAGCTCCTTGCTGTGGTTAAGATCTCTACCTCCTGGTCGGGAGAGTGAGTGGCAGGGAAATCACCTTTTTGCAGGGGAATAAAGAAAACAATCTGCTTGAGAGATTAATTGGAGCCTGGAAATTTAAAAAAGTTCAAAAATGGTTTTGTAGCGGCCATGCTGAATTTCAATTTAGATTGTAAGCTCTTCGCCCGGAGCGTGCGGCTCCTTCCAGAACTAAGGACCTGATCCTCACCCACCTGGAAGGAAACTCCCAGGACCATTGCCCTCTTCCTCTCCCTGCCCTTCATGGTTCAGCTCTAACAAATGACTTGGAGTTCCCCAGACAACCAGGCTGTGCCATGCCTTTGCACATTCTGTTCCTTCTGCCTGGAATGCCTTTCCCCACATTTTCCACCCTGAAACATACATCTGTCACATGTGCATTGTATTGGTGTATAGCAGTCAGGTTCTGTTGTAGCAATACTTCTTTTAAGCCTTTAAGATTGTGCATGTGAATGCCCTGACACTCACCAGCAGGCCTTTGCCTACACACCCTTCACCCCGAGCCCTAGGTTTCCTTATTAGCAGGATTTCCGTTCTGGGAGGAAGCTGCTCGTTACCTTCGTCCCTGACGGGTGCTGCGCTGGTCCATCCACTGGGTTACACTGGCGCCCCCGAGCCCTCGGCCGGCGTAGCTTTATTGTTCGCTGGTGGGGGACCCTGCTGTGGGTCTTGCCTGATGTCCTCTCTATTTCCTTTTTCTTCGTGGACAACCAAAGAACCCTTGAGCTCAGATCTCCGAGTTAACGCTGCCCGTTCTGGTGTTGCTCATCTCCCCCCGGGGCCCTCGGCATCGTCTCTGGCAGGTTACCGTTGGCTGCTCAGAGCACAGACGGAGGCGGAGGCGCTGCTGGGAACGGGAGGCCGGCAGCTTTGGGTCACTGAGCAGAAGGCTTGGAAAGGCTCTCGGTCCAGCTCTTGGCCTTCGGAGGCCCCGCCCCCGAGTCTCAGTGAACTTTGGGTTGCACCAATACTAGACCTACCGTGGTTGTTCCTCTAGGACCGGCACGCTAAGATCAAGCTAAGGTCCCTTCTGGCCACTAACCCCAGTTGGGGTTCTTTTTCCTGCACCCCAGTGGTAACTATTAGCATGGGTTTGAGGTACATCCCTCCAGACTTTTTAAAGCTGCTTTTATATTTGGACACAATGACGTTCTGTCCCACCACAGAGGAAATAGACCGTGCTCAGGCTGGTGTTCAGATTGTTTGGTTTTGTTCAGAACAGCTTGGATGTGTGGATCCAAAGAGCTGCCGCTGGAGTGAGCTTTTTATTCTATTAACCAGCCAACAAAGTCACTGCCATAAGTATTGCACTCTTAGGGATAAAGCCTTCGTACAAACGTTCCCTGATATCAGTGTCTGTATAGTTCTTTAAAACATATTTTTATTGATTTCAGAGAGGAAGGGAGAGGGAGAGACAAAGACGTCAATGATGAGAGAGAATCATTGATCGGCTGCCTCCTGCACGCCCCACACTGGGGATCAAGCCCGCCACCCGGACATGTGCCCTGACCGGGAATCGAACCCTGACCTCCTGGTTCATAGTTCGAAGCTCAACCCCTGAGCAACACCGGCCAGGCTGTTTGTATAGTTTTGACTTTTGGACAAAAACAGACTACCTGCATTCAGCTTGTTTTGGCACAAGCTCGTTTGAAGAATCTGACTGTACAGACATTCTCCCGGCTCGTATCCGTGTACCAAGGCCATAGAATACGGCGGGCTGGGAGGTTCCACTGCATCGCTCTCAGGAAAGACACGGTTGGGCCCTGTGTGTGTTTGTAAAGATCAGACGGAATGAATCACAAGGCAGCTTTATGTCTTTCTACTGAACTGGAGCTCTCTCCGTGCTACTGTATCCGTCTTTCTAGATTCCGTAATTTTGTGACAAAAGAGGACAGTGCTTGAACCCCCCACCCCCACCCCCCTGTTTGAGTGCGTACACTGGAACATTCTTTACTGCTGCCCGGACGGCACCCTAAGATGGTGCCTACTTGGGCCCCACCTGAGGTTATGAGGTTCCAGGTGGGCCCCGTTGGGGGCGTGGAGCAAGGGGGGTCCTGAGGCCCTGGGGGGTTCCCAGCACAGAGACCACTCCTCGCCCACCTAGCCTCTCCCTTTGTCCTGACAGATGACATGGCAGAACTCCTCCTCGGGGAGTCGAAGCTGGAGCAGTACCTGAAGGAGCACTCCCTGCGGCAGGGCGCCAGCCCCCGAGGCCCCTGGCCCCAGCTGACCGAGGTCCGCAAGCACCTGACCGCCGCCCTGGACCGAGGGAACCTCAAGGTACCCTGGGCCTCTGGGACGAGGGGAGACCATGGGGAGGTGCTGGCGCCACCTGCTCTGAGCTGTGTGGTTGGGGAGTGGGGTTGGAGCATCTCCCTGCCAGCTCCTGTGTGATCCATGGGCCGGCCCCCCGCTGATGAGAGCCTTCAGTGAGATACGATTGTGAAAAATGCCACTAATCTTCCCCAGGTGCTTGGAGTGAGCTGTCATATGTGACCCAGGGCTCAACCTGACACCCTGTTCCACTGTAGGAAACAGGTTAATCAGGAGTGCCACTTACTACCCCATTTCCTGCCTGAAATACGTGGTCCATGAACGCCCTAGGCCGCTGTGGCCGAGAGCTGTGCGGGGTTTCCTATTGGGGACGGCGGGCCCGGTACCACGGTGCGGGAGGGAACCAGGCCCGAACTTCCCTCGCCGAGCCTGGACCCTAGACAACGCCCCCCTCCCCCTCCGTAGTAAGCCTTGCGCACCACCCTTCTATGTATTCATCTGCCAGTTCTCCGTTCTGTTTAGACTCAGCTCTCCGCTTCCCTCTCCAGCCTTCCCTCTCTGCTTCCTTTGGATCCTCTTTCACCTCACCTTCCCTCGCCCTGCCCCTCCCACCATCCTCTCCAGTGCTGCCTGTTGTCTCTGCTCCCTTCCCAGAGTGCCTGGAAGTGGCCACCATGGCTGACACAGCTGCTTTGCCATGCTCTGGCTGGTTCCTTGAGCCGTCGACCCTGTCACGGCTTTAAATTACAGAATGCGTGCTTCTAGAAGCGGAAAAAGCCAGCCTTGTATAGCTTAGTTTCCGAGGGAAGGCCTGGGAGATAAATCTGTCCTTATATAGATGCTGGGAGCCTCTTCTTTCTCTGCTGTGAGGGGGGCAGGGGAGCCAGGAGTCGGAGCTGGTGGGCGTGGCCTGGGGCAGCTGGCCTCCCTGCCTAGATGGGAAGGCGAGCCCATCAGGGGACAGTGACTGCAGCAGGATGGAATGGCTCCGTGAGGAAAGTCGCCCTTGGAAAGAGAGCAGGTGCTGATTTTTGCACGGATTTAGAAAGCCTCTCTCCTCTGGTTAAGTGCAGTGGGCAGACCCCGGGAAGCCCGTGGAGCTTCCTTTTTTGAGACGGTGCGTCTGTGTCTTGTTCATAAAGTAGTCCTTCTGTTTTTGCCCCAGCCCAGCTCAGCTGCCTTAGGGGAACCTCAGGGTTTCCGTTTTGTTTGGCAGCAGCTTCACTGAAATATAATTCACACACCATATCATCTACCCCTTTAAAGTGTGCAGTTCAGTGGTTCAGGACTATTCACAGAGTTGTACCTGAATTTCGGAACATTTTCATCACCCCACAATATACCCCTCACCATTAACCGGCTCCTCCCATTCCCACCGTCCCAGCCCTCGGCGAACACTGGCCTACGTTCTGCCTGTAGCTTCGACCATTCTGGCCGTGCGATATGCCCCCGGGAGGGGCCTCTCACGACTGGCGTTTTCCTGGGCACACTGTTTTGAGGTGTGTCCGTGCTGTAGCTGTGTCGTCTTTCCTTCCTCCTTATGGCTGAGTGATATTCCACGTGTGGCTCCACCACATTTTGCTTATCCACCCTCAGCCGATGGCCGTTTGGGCTGTTTCCACTTGGGCTGCCGTGAGCGATCTTGCTGTGACCGTTGCACCCCGTTACTGTGTGGAAAGCCCCAGCTTTGCGGTAGCAGATGGGTCCCCAGGCAGCATCCCTCCGATTATAGCAGGAAAATGCGTTTTCTCTACTTTTCCTTCTAGTCAGAGCTGCTGCAAGAATCCAATCTGATCATGGCCAAGCTGAACTACGTGGAAGGAGATTATAAGGAAGCTCTCAACATCTACGCGCGGGTGGGCCTCGACGACTTGCCGCTGACAGCCGTCCCTCCCTACAGGCTGCGGGTGCTGGCGGAAGCCTACGCGACCAAAGGTGAGGCCTGCGCCGTCTGTCCCTGGGAGGGTGTCCCCCGGGGCCATGCCGCTTGGAGCCGGCAGAGCCTCCCTGGAGCCTGCGGTTTGACCCCGGGGCCCCTGGCTGGTGATGGGCTCCCAGCAGGGCGCCGGGCTGGGCCCACGCTGGCACTGGGTAATGTGCGGCCCAGCAACACCCGGTTTCCTCAGAGCCTAGGTCTTCAGTTATCACTGAGGCAAGGAGAGAACAACATCTCAGCCAAGTTTTCTGATAATTAACATGCAGCGTGCGCAGGGACTTTTCTTGGTCATTAAGATGCTGCAGAACATTTATAGGGATTCTTATCCCATGGCCGGTTGGCCACATGGCTGACCACATTTTTATTCAGTAATGCCACCTGTGTGATAATTAAGGGCTAAGTGGCCGCTCCAAGTGGCAGTGACTTTAACAGTCAGTCATCCCGTGTTTACCTGTGTGCCCTGGGGCTCGGGGGCTAGAAGGCGGGGGTAAGTGTCACCCTGGTTGCCGGGAAGGAGTTTGTAATCAGTGTGGGAGGATGCAGTCTCATGGGAAGAAATGACAGAGGGAGGACACCCGTTGTATGAGTTTTTCACGTGGCCACTTCCTCATCTGTGAAATGGGTATAATCATGCACGTCATAGACATGTGAAGATTGCATCACATATTGTATGTGAAGCACTAACGCAGTACCTGGCACGCACTAAATGCTGCTAAATGACATTTTAAAATGTCAGCCCCAAACAAGGCAGCAAGTGGTGGAAGCTGGGCACAGGTGACAGCTTTTCAGAGGCAGGAGCGGTCACTGCAGGCCAGCAGGGCCCGGAGGCCTCCTGCAGGAGGAGAGACGCTCTGGACTTCTGACGGCCACGGTGAGAAGCGGACCGTCTGACACAGCCACCCACTGTTCACACGGCATCGTGACTGACTGTGGCTGGCCCGGAGGCCTGGCCCTGGGTGGGCGACCCTCCGACCAGCAGTGCACTGGCCTCTTGAGTGCTGCCAGCCTTCTGACCTGGTGTCCCGTGCAATGCTGAACAAAGACCCAGCTCCAGACACACCAAGAGCTTTGTGACAGGGGTGACACAGTCCCCAAGTTCCCCGGGGAACGCGAATACTGCCAGGTTTGCCTAATTAATCCTCTAAACCCCCCCGTGGGCCGGGAAAGATGCTGTCACTCTTGACAGGGCATGCTGGCCGTTTACTGGGCACAGTCCTTTCAGGCTGCCTCGGGGGGGGGTCCTGAGAGCGCCCGGCCTGTGTCTGCATCTGCCTGAGTCATGAGGTGTGCTGGGGTCTGTGCCACATAGCTGCCCTCCTCTCTCTCGGGTGCTCACTGAGCCACTGCACGTGCCTTGGCTTATGGGAGGGGTGTGTGTATGTGTGTGTGTGTGTGTGTATGTGTGTGTATTACTTCGGGCCAAGAATGATATTCTGCAAAGCTTCCTCTGGCAGTTTCCAGCTGCCTGATTGACGTGGGGCCCGGTGCAGCGTAGCCAGAAGTTGGTTTGCTAGTTGGGGTTGGGGGATGGCTCTAGGGCTGCTTAGCAGCAAGAGCTCAGGTCTTAGTGTTGCCTTTGAGACGGCCTGGTGGTAGCAGACTGTCTACAGGTGGCACTGCCAGCTTAGTCTTGTGGCGGCCATGCAACGGGAGCGAGGAGGACAGGAGACTTGGTCCCGGAGTCTGGCCTGGTGATATGTAGTTAGCAGTGGGTCCCCAGCCCTGGATGAGGACCTGGCTCCTGGGACCCACTGGCTGGCTCTGGGGAGACCTGGCCCTGGCTAGTTTCTGACTCTGTAGGCACATGTGGAGTCACAGGTGTACAGGGACAGGGAAGGGTCACCTTTGCCTAGAGGGAGTGGCTGCAGCCGTGGAGGCCCCAGGCCTCGAGAGCCTGGGCTGCCCAGGTGAGAGGCTGCTGAACCACCCGCTTGGGCCCAACTCCCACGCTGTACTGGCTGTGTGACCTTGTACACATTCTTAACACCTCTGTGCCTCAGTTTCCCCACCTATCAGGCTCTCATTGGACTGTCGTGAGGATTACATGAGATAGTTTATGTTCAGTGCTTAAAACAGAACTGGCACGCAGTGAGCCGATGGAAATGTTAGCGTGGAAGGTAAGTGTTTGGTGGTGGAGCCACTAGAAGTGACTTGTAATGGCAGGAAATTGCCTCTCTAGTTCACAGAAATGCCCAAAGATGGGCCAGTTCTCTCACGAGTTCAAGAGGCTCTTGGCCGAGCTGTGTCAGAATATTTGGCTTTTCCTTTCTTCATCGGGTCCTTGAGAATTTTTCAGGGGAGATTGCCAACGAGGATTGGAAGGACGTTAGTGTACAAAGCCTCTAAATCAGAAGGTGTGAACCTCTGGCCTGCAGGCCCCGGGGCGGGCTGTGCTGGGTCTGTTCAGTGTTTCCAATGCTTTCGAATTAGTTGCCGGCATTTCCAAATCAGGAATACTTAACAATCTGGCTTTCCATCTTCTTGGAAAGAAGGGAAGAGCTGTCCCCTCATTCTCCCAGAGCGTGACCAGGCTGGAGCCGAGCGCAGCTGCCCCTTGGCTGGGCGTGCGCCCCACCTACCCCCCTCCCCTGGGCGGCCCGCATAGTGGTAGGCGGCAGAGTTGACCTGCACAGGTGCATAGGCCACCTAGACTTTTGCATGGTCTCCTGAGGTGAGACTCTACCGGGGCTTCCAGCCAGAGCCCGGAAAGTCAGTGAACTCCCACATCTAACTCTTCCTTCCAGCCGTGGCCGGGAGCTCTTCCCCTGGCCCGGTAACGTTAGCGTGGTTTCCTGGGAATCGGAAGCCAGCGTCATTCAGTTATGGAGGACCTCGTGTTAGGGCTTTACTGTCTCGTTAATCCTCCCAAACCCTAATTTACAGACAAAGGAAAGGAGACTGGGCGAGGTTTCTAGGAATGATGTCAGGGCCTGCTCTGTGCCAGGTGCTGTGCCCTTTGTTTTGGGTACCAGCCAATTTCCACAACCACCCTGTGAGGTAGGCACTTGTTTTTCCCATTCTGCAGATGAGAACACCGAGTGCGGGGAGGTTAGATAGCTGCCGAGGGTGCTACAGCTGGGAAGGGATGGAGGCAGGACCCGACCTTGGGCGGTCCAGCGCCCAGGCTCCTACCGAGTGGCAGACGGGGACTCAGTCTGAAGAGTGGTCGGCTCCAGAGCCCATGTTCTGACCTCTCTGCGCTGTCGGTCTATGGACCAGAGCTCGCTGGGGCCAGGTCAGGTTTCCTCGGGGAGAAAGCAATCAGGCCACTCGAGAACGTCCTAGGTTTGCCTACCTCCTCTCCTCAGCCCCACCCGACTCGCTCCTTGCCCTCGCCCAGGTTTCTTCCTATAAGTTCTGTCCCTCAGGCTCACGAGTCCTATCTTCAGAGTCAACCTGCTCAGTATCGTCCCAGCACAGTGGATTAGAATCACCTGAAAATCGTCCCAGGATTAGTTGTACCGTTGCCAGATGCCCCTGCTAGTGAGGCGTTCCTCTAAGGCAGTGGTTCTCAACCTTCCTAATGCCGCGACCCTTTCATACAGTTCCTCATGGTGTGGTGACCCCCAACCATAAAGTTATTTTCGTTGCCACTTCATAACTGTGATTTTGCTGCTGTTATGAATCGTAATGTAACTATCTGATATGCAGGATGCATTTTCATTGTTACAAATGGAACATAATTAAAGCATAGTGATTAATCACAAAAACAATATGTAATTATATATGTGTTTTCTGATGGTCTTAGGCAACCCCTGTGAAAGGGTCGTTCGACCCCCAAAGGGGTGGCGACCCACAGGTTGGCAACCCACAGGTTGAGAACCGCTGCTCTAAGGGAAGAATTCTGTTTTGTTTGTTTGTGCTTCCCAGAATTAGCACAGTGTCTGGCACATAGTTGGTGCTCAATTATTGAATGAAATGTATGAAACTTCCCTTCCTTGGATTTCTACCAAGATGCCTGTCATGTAATTCAGGTGATTCTGGGTGTCTCTGCTTCTAGCCTGTCATGGTCAGATGTGTGGGTTTTGTTGTGGGTTGTTTGTTTGTTTTTGCATGTAGATAGCATACTGAGCATAGTTAGATGATTCAGAGTCATTTCTGCTAATTATGGGAATACCTGTGAGATCATACTGACATCCCACCATAACCACACCTGACATGGGTGTCTTTATGAAGGTGGTCCATTCCAGTTCATTTCCATTATCAGGGAGCTCCTAAGTGGACCTCAGTTCTCCCCACCCAATCGCCCCCCACTCCTTCCTCCTATCTCTTCAACCTCAGTAGAGAAACAGAGAACGGGAATAGAAGAAGTGGAGAAACTCTAGCTTCTGGTAGTCCTGGGTTGGCCAAGTGAGTAGAGGTCTGTGCTCTGGGTGCAGATTGAGATAGCCATTGGCATCTCCAGCACCCCGAGTGGCACAGATGTTCTTTTCCCCAATGGGAGGCATGGTTTGGGGCCAGTGGACACATGGCCACTCTCTTCTGGAACTTAGCCCTCCTGGACACGGGGTGACTTTCTGCAGCTCGGACAGCGGGAGCTGAAGTGGCTTGCCTTCCTAGAGATGGCCTTTGTGAATGCCTTGGTATGTACCTGTTGTGATAAAGAGGCCAAAATGCATTGGCTCCCATATCCCCCTTCTGCTGGGGCGCAGCCCACAGCTGTGTGATTGAAGCTGGGTTGCTGGAATGTTGCAGCTCTTGGAAAGGAAAAGGGAGGTGTCCAGGGGGAGCGGAAGTAACACACATAAGTTCTGCTGACAGTTCATTGGCGAGAAGTTACTCTAGGACCACAGCCACCAGGAACCCCTGTTGACATGTTCGTGTATTCTTCTATACTTACCATATGTGTGAATTTTTAAAAATAAAAAGATTACATCGCATCTCCTGCTTTGCGACCTGCTTTTCCCACTTCACTGCAGTCATGAACACTTGCCGTGACAAACGGTCCATTTGTGCATCATTTCAGCAGCTGTACAGCACTTCATTGTATGGGGAAGCTAAAATACATTGACCTCAAAAGCCTCTATTTTGGGACAGGTCGGTTGTTTGCAGCTTTTCGCTGTTACATGTAAGTGAGGCTGTGGCGGATGCCCTCCCAGCTGGGTTTTGTGCTTGTTCTCCGCGGCTTCCCTAGGAGGGCTCACCAGAGGTGGAGTTTCTGGGTCAAAAGGGAGGTATTTCCAGACTGGCCTGCAGGCCGGCTGTGCCTGTGTGCTTTCCTGCGCAGCGTGTGGGACGGGCCGCCTCTCATTCTGGCCAACACTGAATAGAATCTCTTTGATCTGAAAGGGAACATTTATTCTTTCGTTTTTTGTTGTTGTTGAGTATAGGCTATTTGAAAAATAAAGAAAAACATAAAGCAGAAAATAAAGTTTGTCACCATACAGCCATTTGAGCTAATCACTTTTAGAACATATATATTTTTATATAAGTACCTATGTATCTTTAAACTATATATATCTTTAAATATATAAAATGTATAAATATGTAGATATACATACATTATTTTATGCACAGAGTTATTCTATATATATTGTTTTATATTCTACTTTTTCACTCTATGTATATATGTGTATAATTATTTTCCATGTCATTAAATATTTTTGAAAAAACTTTTTGATATCTTTTTAAAAAAAATCCATTGATTTTTAGAGAGAGTGGAAGAGAGAGGGAAAGACAGAGAAGTATCGATGTTAGAGAAATGCATTGATTGGTTGCCTCCTGCATGGGCCTTGGGCCTTGGGGCTTGGGATGGGGAGGAGCCTGCAACCGAGGTACATGCCCTTGACCAGAATCAAACCTGGGACCCTTTGGTCTGCAGGCCAACACTCTATTCACTGAGCCAAACCGGCTAGGGCTTGAAAACACTTTTTAATGGCTGCACAGTGGGTTGCCTTATGGATATTTTGAACCAGTTGCCTGTGGAACATCTGTGTTGTTTCAGTTTTTCATATTACCAATATGCTCTATAGCTTTTTTTAAAAACAGCTTTATTGAGATATCGTTTACATACCATAAAATACAACCATTTACAGTGTACAGTTCAGTGATTTTTTAATATTCAGAGTTGCGCAGCCATCACCAAAATTAATTCTGGAGCATCTTCATCACCCCAGAACGAGCCCTGTATTCATTAACAGTCACTTCCCATTACCTGATGAATGCTCCCCAACCCTAGTCCATCACTAATCTACTTTCTGTCTCTATAGATCTGCCTATTCTAGACTTGTTATATAAATGGTATCATAAAATATGTAATATTTTGTCTGGCTTCTATCACTTAGCATAGTATTTTCAGGTTTCTCACATGTTATAGCTGGTATCATTCTTTTTTATTAAGTTCAGTTTATCTATTTTTTCAATTATTGCTTTTGTGCTTTTGATATGGTATCTAAGAAACCATCGCCTAATCAAGGTGTGTTTCTTTTGGTTGTTTCTTTTTTTATTTATTTTTTTTAGTTTTATAGTTTTAACGCTTACATTTAGGTCTATAGTCTATTTCAAGTTAATTTTTTGTATATAGTGTGAGGTAGGGGTCTAACTTCATTCTTTTGCATGTGGACATTCAGCTATCCCAGCACCATTTGTTGAAAAGACTATTTTTATTTTTCCCCATTGAATTGTCTTGACATCTTTGTTGACGTCAATTGAACATGAATGTAAGAGTTTATTTCTGGACTCTCAATTCTATTTCATTGGTCTCTCTCTATATATCTCCTTATGCTAATACCACCCTGTCTTTTATTATTGTAGCTTTGTAGTAACTTTTGAGATTGGGAAGTGTGAGTCCTCCAACTTTTTTTTTTTTTAATATTGTTTTGGCTTTTATGTGTCCCTTACATTTCCACTAGAATCAAATGGCCAATTACTGCAAAAATAAGCTTGCTGGGAATTTGATAAGGATTGTGGTAAATCTGTAGATCAATTTGGAGGGTGTTGCTATCTAAACAATATTAGGTCTTCCAATCCATGAACATGGGATGTCTTCTTTCATTTCTTTAAAAGTGTTGTGTAGTTTTCAGTGTACAAGACTTACATTCCTGTTGTTAAATTTATTCCTAAGTATTTATTCTTTTTTATGCCATCATAGTAAAATCATTTTTTAATTGATTTTTAATTGTTGACTGCTAGTATATAGAAAATACAACTGATTTTTGTGTATTGATCTTTCATCCTATAACCTTGCTGGACTCATTTTTTAGCTCCAATAATTTTTATAGAATCTTTAGGGTTTTCTATGTATATAAGATCATGTCATCTGTAAATAGGATAGTTTTCCTTCTTCCTTTCTAGTCTGGATGCCTTTTATTATTATTTTTGTTGCCTAATTGCGTTGGTAAAGCCTCCAATACAATATTGAATAGAGGTGACCAGAGCAGAGGTCTTTGTCTTAGGGTGCAAGCTTTCAGTCTTTCCCTAGGAAGCACCATGTTAGCTGTGGGTTTTTCATAAATGGCCTTTATCAAAGCCAGTTCACCTTTACTAGTTTTTTTGAGTGTTTTTTTTTTTTTATCATGAAAGAGTATTAAATTTTGTTAAATGTCTTTTCTACTAAGATAATCATGTATTTTGTGCTTTATTTTTTAAATATGGTTTATTACATTAATTGATTTTCATATGTTAAGCCAATCTTGCGTTCCTGGGATAGATCCCACTTGGTCACGGTACATAATTCTCTTTATATGTTGCTGGGTGTGGTATGCTAATGTTTTGTTGAAGATTTTTACGTCTGTATTCATAATGGATATTTTGGTTTATTTTTCTTGTGATGCCTTTGTCTGAGTATCAAGATAATACTGACATCACAGAGTGAACTGTGACATGCTCCCTCCTCTTCTACTTTTTGGAAGAGTGTGTGAGGGATTGGTGCTAATTCTTGTTTAAACACTTGGTAGGATTCACCAGTAAACCATCGGAGCCTGGGCTTTACTCTGTAGGAAGTTTTTTTTTTTTTTTACTACTAATTCAATCTCTTGTTACTCTATTTCTTTCATAGAGTTTAATAGCCTTTCCTTGTTCTCCACTTTCTTCTGTATGACATCTTTTCATTAAAGCCCTGAGCCTCCCAGTCATGGCAGATAGTTCTGGTCAGAAAGGATGTAGGGTGAGTCCTCTTGAGGAAGAGTCTATTTTCTTCTACAGTGATAACTGAGGTAGCAGCTCATCCCATGTTATAAAGTACGCTCAGTATCGCCCAGGGAAGCAGCAGTTTCTGTATTTGCAATTGATCGACGAAGTCAGCCTGATGGGCGAGTCCTATTTTTTCTGCAGGAAACTACCAGCCATTGCCAGGTTTTAGGCAGGAGGACCAAATTAAGCTTATAAGTGGGAAGATCTTTCTGGTACAGAGCGGAGAATAGATTAGAAGGAATTAAAGATCATGGTGAAGGTGAGCTGGCTTTGAGCCCTTTCCTCCGCTGTTCTGCATTTCAGGGGGTCTGGCTTGTACAGGCCGTTTCGGAGGTGCCCAAGCCAGTTCGTTTCTGCCTGGTTTGGCCAACTGGAAGCACTGGCAGGACATCAGGGCAAGAGGAGAGGGAATCCAGGGTATTTCTCTTTCTTTGCCTCAGGCAGCACCTTGACAGCAAATGGGTGTCTTCAGTTGCTCCAGCTTCTGTCAGACAAACCCTTCTTTTGACCCCCATTCGGGAGCTTCTGCTGGGTCCTATTTCCCACCCAGTAGCCCCAACTTCTGGGCTCTTATAACTCTGCCTCCTCCCTTTGTCCTAGGGATGTGAGTGGCCTCCTGCTGTTGCAGAATTCTGGGATGCAATGCCATCCTTTTTGGCTTCTCATCTATTTCACCCCTCTGCAGACAACTCCATCCATTGTCTCCTTTATGTGACGGAACTAGATTGATTGCTTTGTCCCAGCTGGGCCCTGACAGATCCTGCAGAAACCTGGGTTGCAGTAGGCCATTGAGACAGTATGTGTGTTGGAGAGTTGGTGTGGGAAGGTGGTTGAGGGAGGAATCGAGATGACTGTAAGAGTTTTAGTTTAGCTCGCCGGGCAGGGCAGGTAATGATGTAGCTAAAACAGGCAAGGAGCACTGGAGGAGATGCTGGGCTGGCGTTGAAGGTGAGGATACCTCTGTGACCACAAGAGGGCGCGTCCAGGGAGACATTCGAATTCTGGGGCTGCTGCTCAGCGCCAGGGTCTCCAGGCTATTTATTGTGGGTTTTTTGTTGTTTGTTTCAGGATTAAGGAAGTGACTGTGTATAGATTTGCTTACACCTCGGGAGTGGCTGAAGCTCACCCAGGACCACAGAGAGTGAGGAAGGCAGGAACTGAGGCCCCTCTCATCTGCCAGGCTGATGAAGGGGAGCAGGGAGGCAGATGACACAGAGCCTTCCCCCGGGGGCCCAGGGCCTGAGACACATGAGCACGTGAACATTGTGGCAGGTTTAGATTCTTAAGTAGGTTGTAGTTAAATGTGGTGAAGGCAGTAAGTAGACAGTGGCTTAGTGCCAGAACTAGTTGGACTGGTCTGAGGTTCACACACCAGGGAAAAGTCCACATTGAGGTAATCAAGAGCGGACCCCACCCCACGCCCTCCCCAGAAGTCATCTTTCTCTCAGTGTTGAAGCTCGGGCTCCTGATGAGTCCTGCTCACCATTCAGGTCTCAGCATGGCTGAGCATCTGTCCAGCATTCGGAGGCTGTGCCCTGCTCTGTGCCACCCACACTCTGCTCCAGGCTGCCTGCGGCCTGCCTGCCCACCTCCCTGCCCTCACCGCTGCCAGGCTCATTCCCACCTCTGCCCGTCTTCTTCTCCAGCGTGGAGCCCTCTCTTTTTCCCTGTGAGGAGGCCACACTCAGCGATACCTTAGTGACAGCCTCTCTACCTCCGTTGTCCACGTCAATCTCTCCTTCCTCTGAGCCACCTCTATTCTAGTTGGCACCATCCAATTTGGTGCTCAGTTTTTGTTGAATTATTTTGCATCTGCCACTTGCCTCTCTCAAACTAGATCATGTAATTGATTCATTAAATCATTAAATACGGGAGTGCCTGCTCTGGGCCGGACCCTGGGCTGTGTCTCATCTAAGCTGTTTGCTTAGATGCCCGCCACACAGGGTGCTTGTGCGGGATGGTTCTGTCGACATTTCCCCCTGGCATCTAGGGGCAGACAATCCAAGATAAACTGTATCTGAGGAACATACAAGTTACTTACGCCCAAGGGCAGTGTTTTCAGTGTATTCGGAAATCCTCTCCATTTTAGATGGAACGGGATTGTGTTTGGGGCCTGATATAAAAGAACTAATCTTGTCTGTAACTCCTCCCTACCCACACTCAGCTTCAGGTTGGACCATCCCAATTTGTGGATGGTGTTTCAGCTTGTTTGGCTCTGAAGAGCCCATCTCCTGTGGCTCATTTTCGCTGAAAGCCAGTGACCCCTGGGGCCTCTTTAATGTAGTTTTCTCCCCTGCGTGGTGTGCTCGCTGCTGTATTGTTCACTCTTAGGATTTGGATCCTTACTGCTAGGTTCTCCTAGGCCAGGGGTGGGCAAACTTTTTGACTCGAGGGCCACAATGGGTTCTTAAACTGGACCGGAGGGCCAGAACAAAAGCATGGATGGAGTGTTTGTGTGAACTAATATAAATTCAAAGTAATCATCATTACATAAAAGGGTACGGTCTTTTTTTTCAATAGTTTTATTCATTTCAAACTGGCCGGATCCGGCCTGCGGGCCGTAGTTTGCCCACGGCTGTCCTAGACTCATACAAAGCTGGCCAAGGTATTAAAAAAGGCACCTAGTTAGTCCAGGCTCCTGTTCGATATTTCAAAACCAGGACCCGTGACTCCTACTACAGTGCTTGACTGCCACCACCCATGACTTAGCTTCCATCATTTTCAAATCATGTCTGGTACTCATTTTCTCCCCCCAAATGTTCCTGATGCTTTGGGAATGAAAAACGTATCCACATTTGGAAAGCTCAGAGCTCTGGGGGTGGGAGCAGAGCACAGACTGTTCCGTGCAGAAGGAGGGCGTCAGAGCTGGCTCTCTTGGCTGTCCCCCAGCCACACTGGGGCTGGGCTGCAGCTGGGCCTCCAGGGCCTTGCTTGACCCGTGAGCCAGGCAGACCCGGGCACACTGCAGCCTCCCAGCACAGGGAGGACTCAGGTTCTTGAGCTCCTACCAGGTACTAGGTTCTGGAATAATAGTAAATGATTAATAATTAAAATGTCTTAAAAAATTCCTTGTAAACACCCTCTAAGCATTTGCCCCTTAACATCCTTAACCCTGACAACAACTATGAGAGGGAAAGGGGTAGGGTCCCCATTTCAGAGGAGGAGCGAAGGGTGGACCCCCTGTTTTAGCCCCGGCTTTTTCTCCTTGCTGTCAAGTGCTTGCTTCCTAGATTGAGGCTGGCGTGTCATTTCTGTAGAAACGCCCCGGTGCAGAGACTGCTGAAGCTGACCGAAAGAGGCTGAGTCGCCCCGGGGTGCTGCCAGGTGCCCTGGTTTGTGTCCAGTGGCTCCCAGAACCAGCGTGCACCTCGCAGGAGGTCTTGGAAACGCCTTCTCCCTTGACAGCACTCGGGCTTCTTACTTAAACTGCGGGGTTCAAAACCCGGAATCCCACGGAAGGCTCTGAGCAAGTCCTGTGCCAGAAGCTCTGTAGGCCATGCCACCTGCGACTTGCTGCTTGCCGCCCTCCGAGGTCATCCCCGCTGTGCCGGCCACGGCCGCCAGGGGGCGCGGGAGCCGCGTCCTCGCCCGGCGTTCGCGCTTGCGCAGAGCCGCGCCTGCTTCCCGCACGGTCCCTCCAGCGCCCGGCGCCGCCTCCCGGCCGCTCGCACTCGCAGGCCCTCACATTGGCGAGGTCAGGGGCCGGCGAAGCAGGGTGCATTGCCAGCCTTCCTTATTAACCTCGGGTCAGGGAGGCCCCGAGGGAGCGCAGGCCGTGTCCGGAAAGCGGTGCCTCCAGCGGGCGGCTGCACACAGGCCCGGCTGGCGCGCACGGGGCTCGGGGAGCCCCGCTGATGGGCGAGTTATTCTCCTCGAGGACGTCCACGGAGGGTTCCGGGAGGGTTTCCTGGTAGATGAACGTTCAGATCTTGAAGGGACAGAGCCTAATTCTGACCTGTCTGAATGGGGTATTTGCTAATGGCCATGACCTTCTAGGGGTCCTGATGAGGACAGACATGTAACCACCGGCAGTGCTTCCTCCCTGGCAGACCCCCCCTCCCCCCCCCCGGTCTGTTGGGGGCGGTGGCCCAGCTCTGCGGGCTTGCCTGGTAGCTGGCTCATCCCGCAGGGCTCATGGTCGTCTCTGCGGTAGCCCCTGTATGATGGGCACATCATGAACCCCTCATAGCTTGGATCTCCTCCTTGCTGAGTGAGAGGAAGGGGACGAGAGGGGATCCGGGTTTTTCCTTGAGAAGCTGCTTTTCTTTCTTTTTTGAAACCTGGAGATCCTTTCAGGTGCAGTGAAAAAGTAGTTTTATTGGAAAGCCCATGAGCGGAGGGAGTGGGGTAGAAGTGGGGCCCCGAGTCCTCGCTGGGTGCTTCTGCCTGTGTGCAAGGCCCAGAAACCGGGGGGAGGGGCGCGAGAGCGGGCGGAGCGGCGCTGTGCAGCCTGGTGCCCCGCGGTGTCTCCACTGGCGACCTCCCGGGCCCTTCCCGTCTGGATGAACGACGCTGCAGTGGTGGGAGGGGGAGCTGTATTGCATGTAGCCGCTCATCTCAGGTTGCTAGGCAGAGCTTCCTGTTTATATTTAGATGGTGTCAGAAGAGCAACAAGCCCTTTTACTGCCATTGACCCATATTCCCGGTTAGTGCTGGTGGTGTTGGTAGACTTCTCATCGGTCCTCTCTTGGGAAGCAAGCAGAGACGCAGAGCCCAAGGAAAGCGTGGGGCCGGAGCCTTGGTGCAGGCCCACGGTTCTTAGCTCTGGGATACACATCCGTCTCAGTGATGTACCTCTTACGTTGTGTTGAGAACCCCTGCTTGCTCCATTCCACCAGAGGTGGCGCTTCTGGAGGGAAAAGACCAGCCCCGCTCCGTGAGCCCCAGCTCGCAGCCCTGCACACGGTGCTCAGTGAGAATTTGCTGAGTGGAGAAAGGACACCTTTCCCCTGGCAGCTCTCATTCCTGGCTGCAGTTGGCACATCAGGGGCTACACTTTGCACTGCAGGAATCCCCCTGGTGATAAGTCCACCTTTTTAAGGAAAGAAACTAGAATCGAGACCGAGCGTGCGTGGCATCATGTATTATTTAAGGTTGAGGGTCTGTGGTGCAGTGTTAACTGGGCTTCATTCTGAAGGGTGGGCTGTGGTTCTATTTTCTTCTCCTTTCTCTTCGGTATTTCTCAGATCCCCCTCAAAGAAACCGAGGATTGGAATCGCCCCCAGGAAAGGGGTTTGTTAGTAGTTGTACTTTCTGTTTATCAAGTGCATAGTTATTATATGCCAGGCCCTGGGCTACACCTCATAAAGTCAATGGGAGCAGAGGCTGTTATTCCCGTTTGCTTACCGAGGAAACAGGCCAGGAGATGCTGAGGAGCTTGCTAGGTCGTAGAGCTAGTGATTGGAGAAGCCAGGGTCTGACTCCAGGTCTGCCTGCTCAAAGGACCATGTGTTTTCACTTCTTAATATTTTACCCAGCAGTTTGGGAGTTAGAGAAGAGATGTGATTTTTAACACAAAGATTAAAAATAATAAAACACATGATTACCATATGGCCTACCGATTCCATTCTAGGTATGTATCCAAGAGAATTGAAAATATACATCCACACAAAAACTAGTACATGAATATTCATAGCAACATTCTTCATAATATTCTAAAAGTTTAAACAACCCACATGTTTATCAGTCGATGAGCAGATAAATAAAATGTATTGTATTCATACAGTGGAATATCCAGCAATAAAAAGGAATGGACTACTTGAAATTAGATAGAGGTGGAGGTTCACAATATTATGAATGTAATAAATGCCACTGACTTGTTCACTTTAAAGTGGTTACTTTTATGTTATGTGAATCTCACCTCAATTTTTTTAAAAAATATATTTTATTGAGTTTTTACAGAGAGAAAAGGAGTTAGAAACATCGATGAGAGAGAAACATCGACCAGCTGCCTTCTGCACACTCCCCCCCCACTGGGGATGTGCCCGCAACCAAGGTACATGCCCTTGACCGGAATCGAACCTGGGACCTTTCAGTCCGCAGGCCGACGCTCTATCCACTGAGCCAAACCGGTTTCGGCTCACCTCAATTTTTAAAAACAGAATGAAGTTCTGGTACTGGCTACAAGTATGAACCCTAAAGACATGCTGAGTGAAAGAAGCCAGATACAGATAGTCACATATTGTATGATTCGCTTTGTATGAAATAATCGGAATAGGTGCTTCCACAAAGAAAGTAGATTAGTGGTTGCTAGGATCTGGGAGGAGGGTGGAGTGGGAGCAGCTACTAATGGCTATGGGGTTTCTTTTTGAGATGATGAGAATATTCTGGAATTAGCTAGTGATGATGGTTCCACAATTATGTGACTACTAGAGGCCCGGTGCACGAAATTTGTGCCCTCTCACAGTGCAGGAACTCCGCAATCGATTGCCCCAAAGAGGTAGGCCGCACCCACCCATCCGGGGCTCCTCGATGGATTGCCCTAAAGAGGTCGTCCAGAGCCAGTCCCGTCCCCGTGGCGCACGCAGCCATCTTGTGACGGCGTGAGGGCATCATGGCATGACGGCATGAGGACCACCTAGGCTTTTATCAGTAAGATACTAAAACCGCTGAATTGTATACTTCTAAAGGGTGAATTTTGTGGTATGTGAGTAATATCTCAATAATCTGTTATTAAAATGTATATAAAATAACATAACAAATGAATAAAATGCTCCCATGTGGAGACCTTCCAGCCTACTGTTACCTAAAGATAATAGTAATGCAAAGAATAATCATGGCGTTTTACATAGAAAGTCCGCTGTGGACTAGGAGCCAGGGAACTGGCTGCAGGGCCCACGCTAAGCCACTGCTTAGCACTGCTTTGCATGTAAAGACGGACAGATAAATCGGCGGTATGGGAGAGTGCAATGTAAGGGCTAAGAGCAAGAACCTGGGAGTCAGAGTGTCTGGCTGGAGTCCTAGCTCTGCCACTCACCAGTTGTGTAATCTTGGGTGAGTCACTGAACAGCTCCGAGTCCTGTTCCCTCGTCTGGAGCACGGGATGACGGTAAATCCCCCTCGCGCTGCGGAGGTTAGAAGAACCATGTCACACTCTGAGCACAGTGTCTGGCGGGGAGCTAGCACTCACCACGTGTGGTCATGGCTATGACGTGGCTACTCAGTAGACGCTGAAAGAGCAGACGTTCAGATTGCAAACGCTCGCTTAGCATTTCAGGTCGAGTGAGCATCTCGTTTGCTCCCAGAACTGTGGAAGGGACATGGAAAGTTCGTGCGCTCTAGCAGATGAATGTCTAATGCAGGGCCTGGCATGCTCTTCTTTCACCAGTGACATGTGTGTGTGAGTGTACGTGTGTGTGTGTACACACGTGCACAAGACAACAATGTCTGAAAATGCCCAGAAAGGGCCAACCATGGCTCCCAGCCCAGCGACCCCCAGAGCTCACAGAGGCTCTGGAGTGACAGGGACTTCACAGGAGGTCTAGGGCAGCTGCTGCCCCTGCTGCCCCAGCCTGTGGTGGGTTCCATCCGCTGTCTCCGCTCCACACCCTGGACAAGGGCCTGTCCTCTCAGGGAGTGAGGTACACCTGACACACCTGTGGGAGTGTGGCCTTTCTGGAGGTGAGAACACGGGACCCGCAGTCCGGGCTGCCTTGGCCAGGACTGTGCTCTGAGGATCTGGAATCCTTTCCTGAGTTTCTTTTCAGCCTTGGAAATTGAGATCCCTGGAAATTGTCCCAATGCCTTTGAAGCCCATACCACGGGGCTCGGTTATCAGAGACGTGGTGTTATAATAAAGTTTTTCTGGTACTTCCAGTAATAGATTCCCCCGGGGGTCATGTTACAGCAAAGCAGCAGGGTGTACCTGTCCCAGGCTTGGCTTCCAGAGATGCGATTAAGAGAAATGAGGAAACAGTGCCTCATGTTGTGGTACATAGTTCACATAATTATGTTTTATGGTCTTTCATTGTGTTGCATAACTTCACAAGAAATTAATTCCCTGTTCATTTTAATGCGATTAAAAAATCAAAATATTTGTTTTGACTGTTAATCTTGTAGAGTTATACGGCTACGATGGTATCGCTGGAGTTCACCCCTTCCTACCGCAGACGGCGTGGGAGGCCCGCATCCAGGGAGTTGCCTGGGGTGATGCAGCTCTTAGTGGAAGAACAGCACCACTGCCCTCGCGCCCTGGACTTTGATTTTTGTGCCTGTGCAATTGGAAACTCATTTTTATTGTCATTGCTGTTATCAGGCACCGAATATGCTGTCAGCGGCTCAGTGGACACAGGATGTTGTGAGCAGGGTTTTGTAGTCAGATAGACCAGGGGTCAAAACCTGGCGTTATCATTTACTAGCTGTGGAGCCCTAAGTTCAAGCTTATCTATAAGGCGCTGTTAGCACCTCCTTGCAGAGCGGCTGTGGGGATTATGGATGGTGATGTCACACCCGGCATCGTGCTGGGTGCCAAGTAGGGCCTGGACGAACGGACCGTTCATGCTACTGGAACTGTTCGGTCCTACAGACCCAGGTCGGGCCCCAGCTGAGGGATCCTGAAGGAATTTGGGTGTTAACCCCTGAGTGATCACTGATGTCTTGGCCGGAGATTGTCGCTCTCCACTTCCTCAGCCAAAGCCCCGACGGGTAGTCGCTGGGGAGATAAAATGGAGCTCCTTTCACAGGGGATGGAGCTCGGTGTGGAGGGAAGCAGAGATGGAGGCCCGTTTGCTGAGTTCCGTTCTGTAAGTCACACCGGACATAGAACACTTGAGGCCGGGCACACTTGAACTTTTCTTTTATTTATTTATTTATGTATGTATGTATGTATTTATTTATTTTGTTAATCCTCACCTGAGGATATTTTCCCATTGATTTTTAGAGTGGAAAGGAAGGGGAGAGACAGAGAGAGAAAAACATCGATGTGAGAGAGACACATCAATGGGGTGTCTCCAGCATGCGCCCCGTCCAGGGCCAGAGATTGAGCCTGCAACCCAGGTACATGCCCTTGACCAGAATCGTACCTGGCCAGTAGAGTCCACAGGCTGACTCTATTCACTGAGCCGAACCGGCTAGGGCACACTTGAACTTTTAAACTGGCCGGGGTCCTCAGCCCGCTCCTCAGCTGCCTGGTGCCCCTCCCAACGGTGACACCCCACCCGTCTGCTGGCGTCTGTACAGACATTCCACTTTGCATCCGACTCAGCAGACCTGTCTCCTGCTAGAATGCTGCCCAGGGCAGGGTACATTTGCCCTGGCTCCCGCTCCCTTATAATGTCCAGAGCTGGTCCCTGCTCAGACCTTAGGCAAGTCACCTAACTCTCTGAGACTTTCTTTTTCCACAGCATTGGAAGGAGATAGTGCCTGTGAAACAGGACCAAACAGGCCAATGCACACAAAAGAGCTTCAGAAGCCGTCGGGTGTGGCCGGAATGATTTGCTTATGGTTAATTTATTTAACACGTCTTACCCTTCACAGAAAGCACCTTTCAGAAGTCAGTCTATCTGCGGCAATTCCCTCCTGTGGAGGGAGGTCCATTCGGGGTCCAGAGGCTGCTCCGCAGCACGTGCTCAGCCACTTGCTTCACCCATGCTTTGAAGCTGGCCTTGAGGATTGGTCAGGAGACGCTTAATTTCTGTTTTGTACAAGCTTGGATTCTGGACCTGCAGATCTTATTGAGATGTCCCTTAGGTATTGCTGTCACATCAGTTATTTATCCAGTCCGGTTTTTGCTTTTCTTGTCATGCATTTCTCTGGGAAAAAGAAAGTAACTAGAAACATTATTGATGATAGCTCCCCAAACTGACAAGGTGCCATCGGACATTTTAATGAGGGCCAGTTTGGGCCGTGACCCCAGGACTCTGCTGATTCTCAGACGATGTTGATCTGATCCCAGACACTTGAAATGTCCAATCGAGAGGGCTCGTAGCACCTTTTGACAGAGAACGAAATATTCTGGAACCAAGCCACATGGCCATGAATTCGCCATGGGCCCAGTGGCACGTGGGATGAATGGCATAGCATTTGGGAGATGGAAAGAAACAACGTTTACCATAAAGAGCCTCCTACCCAAAGATATCGACTCCTTGCTGGAGACCCGTTTGCCAGCCAAGACTTGGGGGTCCACATATCTGCCTAATTAGAACATAAACCCACAGAAGATACCAGTCTCTTCTCAACCAGAAGGTTGAAGTTTTATACTAGAAGCTGGTTTAATGTTCTTACTGACTATGAATGGTCATAGACTGCAGCCCTAGGTGACATTGATATTTCAGAACTCCAAATGCAGATGATAGTCAAACTGTATTGAACGGAATTTGCCTTTTCTTTGATTCTGTGGGCGTGGCAGGTCCCAGAGGGCCTTGGTCATCTTGGTGACTCATAGTGGTCCAAGCCCAGCCGCAGTGGTACAAAGCGCCAAAGAGTAGACCCGTTTTCTTCCTGGCCCTTTGACACATTAGAGAATTTTGTTTTCTTTACATTAAATATCTGATACCAACTTGCTCATGTTTTGGTTGCTTCTTACCCAAGCAGAAGGCAGATTATAAAACAATTTGTCTCTTTTTGCTGTTTTCTGGTGGTTTAATTTTGCACAGAGGAGAACTTAGAGCACCCTTTGGGAGCTTAAATCAAGTGCTTGCTCTTGAGTGGTTCTGGAGCCGTCCTACCAAATGGTGAATTTGTTCAGTTTATCTTGCATTCTTCAAAGACAATTTCAAGAAATTGTAACAGTTCACACGGGTGAGGTTGCTGAGTGATTTTTTTTTTTTTATTGCTTAAAGTATTACAAAGGGTATTACATATGTGTCCTTCCCCCCCCCACCCCTTGACAGTCCCCTAGCCTCCCCTACCCCCCAGTGTATTTTTTTGCAATTGCATAAACAACTTTGACTGGAGGGACATTAAAACAGTCATTACAACTGTATTCCTTATGTTCAAAAAGTCCGGTAGAGACATGGAAGCTAAAATTAGATCCAAATAAAATTTCTAGAGATGAAAACTACAATGTATGAGATGAAAAATACACTGGATGTGATTAAAGGCAGATTAGATATTGAAGAAAAGATTAGTGAATTTTAAGATATAGCAGTAGAAACTTATCCAAAATGAAGCAGAAAGGATAAATTAAAAAGAAAGTGGAAAGAGCATGAATGAGCTGTGGATAACTTCAGGTGGCCTAATGATGTGTGTAATTGGATTCCCTAATGAAGGAAGAGTTAACACAATATTTGAAGAAATAATGACTGCACAGTTTTCAAATTTTATGAAAACTATAAGCCCTTAAATCCAGAAAGCTCCAGGAGGCCCAGCACAAGAAATATGGAGAAAACTAAGCCAAAGCACTTCACAATCCAAATTTCTCACAATCAGTAAAATTGTAAAAGCAGCCAGAAACAGGCGGATGAACAAACATGAGGGTGACGGCAGATTTATTGTCAGGAACCATGGGAGTGAGGACACAGTGGAGCACATCTTTAGAGTAAGCGGGGAGGGCGGGGCAGAGGAAGCAAACTGCCAACCAATGAGAATATTCTCAAAACTGAAGGCCAAATAAAGCCTTCTTCAGACACACAGTGACTGAGAGACGTCGTCTTAGTTGAACTGCACTGTCAGAAATGTTGAAGGAACCCCTTTAGGGAGAAGGAAAAGGCTGCCAGAAGGACACACGAGCCTGCACAGAGGGATGAAGAGCGCTGGGCGCCATGACTACGTTGGCGACTGAGTTTCCCCTTATTATTTCAATGTCTTTAAAAGATAATTGACTATTTCAGCCAAAACAATAACCACGTTGGGTGGGATTTGTAACCTGTGTAACAGTCAAATGTATATGTTAAGAGAATAAAGACTGGAAAGAGGGAAGTGGAAATATGTGATTATAAATGTGTTATACTATATGTGAAATGATTTAGCAGCATGTGAAGAGACTGTGTTAAGTGACACCCTGAAAGCAACCACTGACAGGCTCGAGACTTCAATAAGTGATAGAACAAGTAGATGGATGGTCAGTAAGGATAGAGGAACCTTGGAACAATACCATCGATTTGCAAAGAAAATATATTTATTTTGCTATTTCTTACAAACATTCTTACTGGACAGCCCTCCACTTGTGTTTGTTGGTATTTTACCTAATTGAGTTGAAACTATGTTCATACAAAGACCTGCGCACGAACGTTTGTAGCAGCTTATTCATAATTGCCCCAACTTGGGAGCAGTGGAGATGCCTTTGACTAGATTAATGGGTAAATGGATTATTATTTAGCAACAAAAAGAGATGACTATCAGGCCGCAGAAGGACATGGAGGGGCCTTATATCAGTATTCTAAGTGAAGGAAGCCAGTTTGAAAAGGTTATAGACTGCATGATTGCAGCTGCATGACATTCTGGAAAAGGCAAAACTACAGAGGCAATAGAAAAGTTAGTGGTCGCCAGGAGGAGGGAATGGAAGGGATGTTTTAGGGCAGTGAATCTATTGTGTACAGCACAGTAATGGTGGACACTTGACATTATTAAAATATTTGTCAAAGCTCATGGAACTGCACAACACAGAGTGAACCCGAATGAAAACTATGAACTTGAGTTGGTAAAAATGAAATAAATAAAAACAACAACAACAAAAATATGGAAACGTTGAAAAAACATATAGTTTGTTACATGCCAATCTTACCCCAATAATGCTGTTAAAACCTGTCAAATTGGCTGAGCTGCACCTTCTGTGACAAAGTGGCAGCCCCAGAGCTAGCAGGTAGGTCCTAAGGTTTTGCCCCCTTGTGCATAGAAGCGGCCTCTCCTTCCCGCATCGTACAGCCGCCTCCCGTGGCCTCTGCAGCCGGAGGGACTGTCGCTATTTAGTCTCAAAATGATGCACGTGAGGCTTTGGGTCATTTTCTGATGTTTTTGGTGTGTCTGACTTCTCTGTAGTGGCATCCACTTTGAAAATCAGCAACTAATGATGGGTGTTACTTGGGAGGCCAAAGGCCTGCATTCTGATTCCCATGGTGCCGGTAACTGACCTTCAGGTTTGGGGCAAGTCTCTTGCTTCACCTTGGCAGACCTCAGCTCCTTCATCTGCACAGTGGGTGGGTTTTCCTGCGACTCTGTCTGGCCCCTTCCAATTTCTGTCGGTAGTAAGCCTTGTCACGCTTTTATATGGAGGGGGATGTGTGGGATGTGTGTATACTGCATCCCAGGGCGCTTGGCGCAGCAGCCCTATTGCAGGTAGGGGCACCGGAGACCCTCCACACAGTCCCTCTGCCTCCAGTTGTGGGTGGAACCCTGAGTCCAGCTTGCTCCAGGCTGGGTGCCCAGGGCTGGGGTCAGGCTGTAGCTGCTGCCCTCAGCATCGTTCTTTTTTCAGCCTTTCATACATCCCAGCCCTGAAATCTCTCTTGGCTGAGAGCACCTCCTCCATCTGCAAAAAAACGCCCACAAAGCAAAGTTCTGGGTGTTTTCTTAGCCCAGAACTTAGAGGTGGTCCATGGTGTGATGGTGAACCCAGACGCTAAGGCTGAGAGTTGGACGATTTTTCTAGTAACTGAGCCTCCTGAGAGCATCTAAACATGTTTTATGTTCGATTGGTTAAGTGTACATTTTGAGAGAGAAAATATCCTCTAGCTGGTTCTTGTTCCACGAGCCTAACTTACCTTTAAAATTCTTTAAGGACCCTGGGATGTAATTGACGGAGAAGCTCTGTTTGGTCTGAACGGGGTCCCGGTGATCCAGTCCTCAGGCTGGATATCCAAATCGGACGGTGCTGTGAGCACGGCCAGGGGCCTCTTTCCTCTGTAACTTTCGGGTGCTCTTTCCGATGTTCCATTTGTCCGAGAGCAGGACAGAGGATCTGCTTCTCTGATGGCTCGTGGGCTCCTGCGGCCACTTCCTCAACCTCGCGAGCAACAGTTTAAAAATTCAGCCCCATGAAAAGCAACTCACCCAGTGTTTGTGTTTGATCTTTTTCTTAGGACTTTGTTTAGAGAAGTTGCCTGTTTCCTCTTCTACCAGTAACCTCCACGCGGACAGGGAACAGGAGGTCATCACCTGCTATGAGAAAGCGGGGGACATCGCGCTCCTGTACCTCCAAGAGATAGAAAGGGTGAGTGAGGACCATGCATTTGTTCCAGTGGATACTTAAAAAAAAAATCAAATCAAATTGTGGAGGACTGTGGGCAACCTCGGGAAAACCATCCCTTGTCTGCCTCTGGGCGCGAGGCTTTCCTTACTCTCCCTGACGCCGAGGCGAATCTGGTGGTGACCGTGGCGCCTCGTGAGCACAGACGGGTCAGTGCTGGGGAGGCACTTGGACACGCTCTGAGCAGAAGTGACGGGGTGCCTCTGCCCATGCCCTTCCACCCTGAAGCTGGCTACTATGTCCGTTCTCCTTCGCAAAGTGGGTGGATCTTCACGTGTCCTTGGTGGACTCTGTGCCAGCACCGTGTCCATCTGGGTTTGGGAGGCTTTACCTCGAAGGCTCGGCCAGGGACTCTCAGCCGACCTGCTCGGAGCAGGTGTGTATCCCCTGAGACCTTCGAGGACGCCTTCTCCTCAGAGTCCCTGGTTTGCCTGTCGTGTGGGGAATGGAGACCAGCAGCTAACAGGGGGACACCTGACCAGGGAGTGAGTGGGCAAGAGACCCCGAGCCCACGCCCTCGGGCAGGGGGCGCTGGAGCAGGGTGGGCCAGGGAGGTGTGCGTCGCTTCTTGTTTAGAAGGATCTCTGTCGTTGGCTCTGCTCGTGCCTAACTAAGCTCCTTCACGTCTCAGCCTCAACATCCCCATCTGTAAAAGGAGCATAATAATGGCTCCTACTTCACGGTGTTCTTGTGGGGATTGTGAAAGGTCATGTAAATAAGGCACTTAGCCCAGGATTCTTGAATGAATGTCGCTTGTTTTTACTAAACTCTGCCCCCAGCAGAGCTTTCTGGAGTCTAACGAAGGCTCAACAAGGGTATTTCCCCTTCAGACCCTGAGATGTATCCTGCGAGGTATTTTGAAATGATTAGAAATCCTCTGAGTCTTTGAAAATAACCATGATCTTGTTTCCCATCATTTTCATAGGTCCTCTGTCTCCGTGAGGATTAGAATAGAGAGGGACAACCAAGTCAGGGTTCGTTTTTGTTATTTTATAAGTGTACAGACTGGAAATGATTTCTTCATAAATAGTGTGTGTGATGAGGATCAGAATTGCCTTGTAGGAGGCAGGAAGAAGAGGTGGAAGCACAAGAAAGGAGCGGGGAGGGTGGTGGAGTGACCTTTGGCCTGGCCTCCACCAGAATGGACTCTCAGCCACGGCTCGGCACATCTGGGAATTCAGGAAGGCCTCTGGCCATCTTGCCAAAGTGTTCTATCCGAAGGCTGCTATGAGGAAGGGTTTTTGTTTGTTTGTTTGTTTGTTATTCGAAAGTTACGATTGATCTTTAGAGAAATGACCATGCAGCTTGCTTTCAAAGTCACGTGGTTTTTCCTGCCTGCCTCCTCGAGAGCCGGGCTCCCAGCAGGGAAACTGCTGACCCCGGCTGAGCCGTTCTTGTGGGCCCCACAGCCCTCGCCTCTCCGGGCCCTCATTTTGCACCGTCTTTGTCCGGCGGCTGCCCAGCCCTATCCTGGAGGGGCTGCCCTCTCGGGCCGGGAGGAAGGAGGTTCATCTGTTACCCGTGTCTTTCATGGCGTGGGAATTGGCAAGTCTTGGATGTACTTCCTGTCTTGTTCGTTTATAACTACCCGCTCACCACTGGATTCTTTAGCCAGGCTGTCAAGGAGACTCATAGGATATAAAATAATTTTTTGATGGTTTTGGGGAAATGGTGATCATAGGACATTAGGTTTTGAGAAGAAAATGCCCAGAAAGGGAGAGCCCAAGGGCACGGAGGAATTTGGGGCCAAAGCTAGAATTAGAACTGGCTTTTTCTTTACCCAATTCAGCACTTACTCGCTTCCCTGTCCCAGGCTACTGTGGTTTCCCACACCCTTATATATAGAAAACGCTCACCAAGTATTTGGCCAGGCGAACCCTGGCTCTTAGTAGCGTGGGGAGGCAGCCTCAGCCCAGGGTCCAGTCTCAGGGTGTGTAGACGACTTTCACGTTTCTGGCTTGATTTTCCAGTCTGTGTTTTCCTTCCTGGGAAAGCACTTTGAGCCTCCCCAGAGCCAGCAAGTCGAGAGAATAGCAACGAGAGAGATTGAGTGAACCAGACATCTGTTTTGACTGTAGTGGGTGCTCGAGAAGCGATCTGTTGATGGATGAGAAGTCTAGAGGAGAAATGACCTTCCGTAAGTGACCTTCGGGCTTAGTGAAAGTTCAAGGGTTTTTATGAGACAAGACAATGAGGATACCCGCTTGGACTTACAAATTTTTTTGAACTTAAATGACTTTAGAATTATGTAAAATTGAAAACAGAAATTTCAAGGATATAGCATCTGAAGGAAGTCCAGGGCTGGGGCAGGCTTGGGCGAGTAGTGCTTTGATTTTCTGGGTAGGCAGCTCTTGTAAGTAGAAAACGCCACACGCTCTGTCCCTGTGTTGGTTCTGCCGGACCAAGGCAGTCCGTCACTCAGTGATTTCCCCTCATTTCCCAGCCGTTCTGTAGTGAAGAAACTTCTATTTGCCAGGACCTTTGGGCATTTTCCTTATCAGTTGGCTCTTAACTTCATGCACTGGCAAGAATAAAATTGGGGGAGAACTTTTGAGGACAGGTGGAACATTGTGGCCAGACTTTTCCGTTTGGGAACCCTGGGTTGTAATTCCCAGGCGGCTCTATTCTCCGAGCTTCCCTAAAAGTGGCTATGTCCAGTGATGTTAGAGGTGTCTGCTCCCTGAAGGTGGGGACTCTTCAGGGAGGGGCTGATCTTGGCTTCCCCTGGAGCTACCTTAAGCTGTGAGAGGCAGCGGAGCACAGCAGCCAACCGACTGCTGGTATTGGGATCTTAGCTGTGGAACTTGGGCAAGTTACTCAGCCTCTCTGTACAGTCTCAGGATCCTCATTAGTAAAATAGCAATAATAATTGCTAGAGCATTGCTGTGAGGATAAAGTGATTTCACTCATGTTCTTCCCAGTAAGTGCCTGGTCAGCACACAGTAAATGTTAGTTTCCTTGTCACTCTCTGTTCCTGTGTCACCTGACAGTGGAATCTGTCCTAGTCTTAGGAGATTTCAGATATTTAGGTAAAAATCTGGAGTATTATAAACACACTGTTTTATTTAAAATGTTAAAGAATTTTTAGGGGAATGTTAGTGGGAAAAATTACTTTCTTTTTCTTTTAAAAAATATATATATTGATTGATCTCAGAGAGGAAGGGGAGAGGGAGAGAGAGATAGAAATACCAGTGATGAGAGAGAATGATTGATCGGTTGCCTCCTGCATGCCTCACACTGGGGATGGAGCCCAAAACCCGGGCATGTGTCCTGAACGGGAATCGAACCATGGCCTCCTAGTTCATAGGTTGACGCTCAACCACTGAGCACCGCCTTTCTTTTTCTTGTGTGGAAGATAATGGGACAACATTCTGCCTGGAGTCCCCATGTGATATCTGGGTTCTGGACCTCTGTTCACCCCTGACTATTTGACCTTGGTCCAGTCACTGTGTCTAGCTTTCCATTTTCATGGTGGGTCTGATACTGCCTGACTGGTCTGAGGCTAGAGAACTCGTGAGTCTCTGTGTCTTTAGCTGGGATGCAAGGAGCTTCCCACATGTTATTCTCTGCCCCCCAACCCCCCACCCTGTTCCTGATGTGGAGGCAGAGCCAAGGAAAACGTGAATACACAAAAGCCGTGGGCATTAAATATTTGTTCAGTATTGTCCTTGTTATTTTAGGGTTACAGAGACATCTATTAATATTTTTCTCCGATAATTTGTTTTCTAACGGGGAATAAAAAATAGCTCTAACATTGTGTACATACAATAATTTAATCAAACAAATGGAATTAGAGCAGATAGAATTAGAAAGACACAGGATGGCCGTGATTCGTTTACCTTCAGGTGGTGGCATCATGCCAACAGCAAATAATGTTATTTGCCCCGCGAGGAGCTTCTGCTGGTGCAGTGACAGGAATAAAGATGACTTCATCCTTGACTCTCCCAGCGCGAGCCCTGCGTTTGGCAAATGAAATCATGCTGTCCTGTCCTTCGCAAGCATCAGCCCACCAGCTGGTGCTCCTTCCCCAGCAGAGGCTGTGCCAGGGCGGAACCCTACCTTCTGCTGACAGTTCATTCCTTCACACCCTTCAGCAAAGGAGTTGCTGCTAAATTACGGGACGTCCACAGGCCTGCGTGGGGCTGTTTCAGCGCTGGGGTTTTGAAAGAAACAACTGGGCCCCAGTGTTGTAGGGTCCGGCCCAGATTTCTTCCGCTCGCCAAGGAGCCGCCCAGCGGCCAGCAGGGCCGTTGTTATGCTGTGGTTATGTGTCCCGCCTCGGGAAGAATGTGACATGGCTGAGGTGTTGGATTCGGAACTGGATTAGACTAAAGTTACTGTGTCTTGAATTCAAACCAGATGTCCTGGGACAAGTGCTGGGTGCAGCCGTGAGAAAGGCAGGCCGTGACTCTGGAGGTCCACGTGGCTGTGCTGTTGGCTTTCAAATGGGAGACAATAGGAAAGGGCAGAGCCTTCCTTCCCGTCCCCTTTCCTGTCCCTGCCTTTTCACTGAAGCCGCAGCAGCGGGTCACAGTATCTGAGTGAACACTGCCTTCAGAGAAGGTCAGGAATGACGGGCGGCCGTGGGCTCCGACTTGGAGGCTGCCGTCTGAGTAGCTGGAGAGGAGGCTGCCACATCCTTAAAGCTGACTTAGAGAAGTCTGGAAAAGTTTCATTTTAATTGTTATATATGCTCAGTCAGTCTTTGCCTTCATAATTGTACAGCATTAAAGTATTTTTAACCTGTGTTTTTTCACTCAGCATGATATCAGGACCTGGAAGTGTTTTCAAGCTGTCTCATAGGGTGGGCTCTATGGTATAATTAACTTACTGTCAGGTGTAACCTCTTGTTGGAATAATGCTGCGATGGGAACTTCCTCAGATAGCGTTGTCCTTTGCTTCACATTGTTTCTGATGGGCAGGTCTCCAGAGTGGGGTTATGTTTTAACATTTTCGTTACTATATACTGTGCCCACTTGCTCTCTACAAGTCAGGCTAAGCTCCTCTACCTTTGGCAGTGTGAGAGGGGAGTGGCTTTGTGCAATCTTGACAGGCTTGCTGTATAAAAGTTATTTTGCTGATTTGCTAGGTGAAAATGGTCCTTGCAGTTTTAGTTTTTGCATTTCTTGGACTATCAGACAGGTTGAATTATTTCCATCTATTTGTTTACTAGCTGTCTTTTTTCTTTTCTTTTTTATTACAACACTAGTGGCCCGGTACACAGATTCATGCACATTGAAAGGAAATTAATTAGAAGAAATATTTTAATATCGCTATTCGCCCATTCTCTATAATAGAAGTGTCAACGAAATTCACGATCGACAAAGACAGATTGAAACACATGTGCGATTGGCGCCAGCGAGAGCTTTATATGTATCACACATGTTCAAGTCAACATTTATTTTTAAATTGCCAGTGCATGTCATGTGTACCTGCTGGTCGGTCGGTTGGATGAACGGCCGGTCAGTCACTTAGCCTTTTATATAAATAGATTATAAGAAGGTGATATGAAGTATGAAATATAAATACTGTATCTTAATTTCCTCATCTTTACTGTGAATCAACAGATACTGTATAAAGTTAAAATATGTAGATAAAAGAATCACCTGCTTTCTCTCATCTCTTTCACTGCACATGCGCGCGCACGCACACACACACACACACACACAAAATATGAGATATTTTAAACTTTAGAGAGACCTCTTATGAACTATGTGGAAAAAAACCACATTTTTCTTTAAAGTTGAGTGATTACTTTGGTCACACTTTAGTTTCTTCTATCAATATTCATTAAAATTAAATGTAATGGGTTAAATTTGAACACACACAGAACACAACCTCAGTTTCTGCAAAATGATTTTTATCTTTCTCTCCTGATAACAGAGATATCTGGACTATCAATCAGTGCTAACTGGTTATTTCTGTGGTAGAATTTTGAGATGATTTTAAATTTTATACTATACTGGATTGTTTTTGCTTTAAAATACTCATGGCATTCTTTGACATTAACAACTATCCTCAAAAGCCCAGGAAGGATCATTTTTAAAGGTGTCAGAGCTGGACCTCCACATGGAAGTAGTTGGATATATGAGTCTGGAATTCAGAGGGCAAGTCTGCATTAGGGATGATACATGTGAGAGTTGGCAGCATGCAGCTGATTTTTGAAGCTCAGAGGAATGCATGAAGCCATCTTGAGAGAGACTTAAGGGAGAGGGGACAAGTGCTCAGGTCCCACTGTGTGCATCTCCGTCACTGGAGGAGGAAGAGTGGGGGAGGGGCCTGCATCCGAGCCAAAAACACCCATGCCTTTTGAGGTGGGAGGAACACCTTCCTGTTAGCACTTGCAGACGTCGTGAAGCAGCCGGGCAGTTGTGATAAGATGCTGGGATGCAGTGCAAATTCAGGGGTTGCCCACTGGGTTTCATTCCAGGACATATTGTCCATTTGGGTGCCTCCTACTTGTCTTTTCCCCAAACCTTGCAAGTTAGAGAACTAGCGGTTGCTTTAACTCCACTTGGAGAATAAGTTCAAGACCTCTAGAATATTTGGGGGTTTGACTAACATCTGGGTCTTCAAAGAGCTCCTGACTTCCAGTAGATGTGGTCAGTGTGTTTAGAGAGCATTTGTATGGATTTTTTAAAAATACATTTTTATTGATTTCAGAGAGGAAGGAAGAGGGAGAGAGAGATAGAAACAATGATGAGAGAGAATCATCGATCGGCTGCCTCCTGCACCCCTCGCCCCCTACTAGGGATGGAGCCCGTAACCCGGGCATGTGCCCCGGCTGGAATCGAACTGTGAACTCCTGGTTCGTAGGTCGATGCTTAGTGCCTATGCCAGCTGGGCATATAGATTTTTAATGAGCCACAGCGGCTTCTGTTGGATGAGTGCTGTATTTGGCTTGTGAGTTTAAAGAGAGTGGCCTCTGGGTACATCACTGTGACCCATTCAACTTATAATCCTGTCTCCTGATTAGTAGGGAGTCCTTCCTGCAAGGCTACAAACTTAAGCTTTTAAAGCCTCCTTATCTGTTGACAAGAGGTCAAGTGCGGGAGACTTGATGCTTAGGTTGTTTTTCTCAACTTGCCCCTTGAGAACAGCCAACTGCTGCCCAGCCCACAGGCCTCACTGTGGGAGCCTGGAGAGTTTGCCTTCCCCGGTTACCTTTAGGCCAGTGCCAGTCACAGCACTTCTCAGCCCTTTCTGAGCTCATCAAGCTCATGTGAGGCTGAAGCTGCATCTGCCAGCCAGTGCGTGACCTCGGCCTCTGGTGGGTGATGACTGTTTCTGGCCGTTGCTGGGACCTGCTTCTGTGCCATTCAGCCTCTCTGTCAACATCCTGGCATTCAGCAGAGCCACTCCGGCTCTAATGCTTCTCCTGGCACCAGGCACGCATCAGCGTCCTTCACGCCTCAGCCCCCAGTGCCAGGAGAGCCACACCTGTGCCCAGGTTGCTTGGTTGCCTCCTGTCTCACAGTCGTTTTCTCTGTTTTCCTGATCCTGGCACATCTGCACCAGGGCCTTTGCACAGATGTTTGCACACACGTCGAGTTTTCCAGTTGTGCACTGCATTTAGCGATAGGGTTTGAAGGACGTAGACTTGGATGTGGATCTGATTAGTTTTCCGATTTTCTCCCCTTCTAGGTAATACTTACTAATATTCAAAACAGAAGCCCTAAGCCTGGCCCTGCTCCCCACGATCAAGAACTAGGTTTTTTCCTAGAAACAGGACTTCAGAGAGCCCATGTCCTCTATTTCAAAAATGGGTAAGCCTTCTTTATTTTTTCGTCAAGGTCCTCAAGAAGAATAGAGAGCCTTGTAACACTGTCTTCAGTTTAGTTAGTATAACAAAACTGTTTAAAATATGAACTATAATTGGATTTTTTTTTAAAAAAAGAATGAACATAGTCTCTTTTTTTCTCACCTCACCTGGCTCTCTCAGTTTCCCATGAGATTTGAAGGTGGGAGGAGAGGGTGGGGGGCTCCTGTGTGAGTCTGGGTCACAAGTGTGGAGCGCCAAGCCCAGAGGGGGATCTGATGGGAGCCGTGCTTTATGCTGCCTTCCCAACAGGGGACCGGGACTGCACAGCCCCCTCCCCGGCTTCGTTAGGGGAAAAGGGAATGAACTGGAAACCCTGGCACACGGGCTCATCTTCCTCGGAATGGCTGATCAGTTCAGAGAATCCAATTTGCACCGTTTTCTTTTTTTAAATGTGTCTTTACTGATTTTAGATAGATGAAGGGAGAAGGGAAAAGAGATAGAAATACCAATGAGAGAGAAACATGGATCGCTGACTCCTGCACACCCCCTACCGGGGATCAAGCCCGCAACCGGGCATGTGCCCTGACCAGGAATCGAACCCTGATCACCTGGTTTCTAGGTCCACGCTCAAACACTGAGCCACACTGGCCAGGCTCAGACAGTTTTTATGAAAGTGAGCGTGGCTGTGATGCCACACAAGAACGTTTTCTACCTGAGCTGCCTTTGAAGAGGGTCTGAGAGCCTGAATGTAAGGGAGAGAACTCTCTAATGCACTTGATGTTTGTTTTCTGTGTTGCTCTTATGAGAAATGCCATGATTCTGTTCCAAATCTCTTCAGCTGTCCCTTGTTTTGACATTATGCTGCAGGATAGATGTGCATGAAGACCAACAGTAGGTATCGGTTCCTCTGTAGCTCCTGCCGGGCTGTGCATGGAGGCCCAGAGGCCTGTTCCCTTCCTCTAGGACGAGTCCCAGCCTCTGGATACATGAACAATGGAGTTGCTCCCTCTTCATTGTTACGAGCTTCAAACCTTGGGGCGCAGCTCGTGGAAGTGGGATTCCATCTTCCTCGTGGCCCAGAGCCACACACATCCAATTTCCACTGGCCTATTTCCCAGAGCCTGTTAAACTATGGGCAAGGCCTGCTGTGCTCTGAGGGCCACTGGCTCAGATCGGCATAGTCCACACCAGACACCCCAAGGTTTGGAATGGCTTGGTGGCTTTGGCACTATGATATGCTCAAATTGGATCTCATCTGCCATTGATTGAGATTGTCTGAGCGATGGTGCATGCCCTCTAAGCTGAGTTTTGCTGTTTTACTAGTAGAGGGAGAAGGGAGGGAATGTGGAATTTTTTTTCTAGTGTCTGTTTTTTCTCCATTTTCACAATAAATGGTGGTCATCACAGAGGACCCCCAGCCAATACCCTCCTTCCCTCTCACCTGTGAGCTGTGTGGGGGATACGCAATTTCCTGGGGGCTCTCCGGGGAGCCACACCCACCCCTTCCATCGAAAGTGCTTTGTGTGGGATTGATAAGGATGGGCTGGGGAACACGTTTTCATCTCCGAAGGCTGTCTGTTGAGGAGGAGCAGCAGGGCCACTGGGCTCTGACCTCCTGCCGTGAGACACGGCTGCCCACTGAGCCCAGCTGAAGAGTAATGAGTCTGAGAGGTGTGTTATTTATCACGAGATGATGGGTTACGTGCCGGGAATTGCTTACTGGCTCATTTCTCATTTTACCCAAGTTCAAGGGGATTCCCACTGATGTGGCCAAAGTTAAGGGACTGCTCAACTTGGAAGCCTTTGCTTCTCTTTCCTTGTCCTTGCCCTTCTCTCTGGGCTCTGAAGACCCATTGCGATGGCATTGGGCCAGCCACTCCACAGTGTGCCTGCGAGGGCCGTGCAGCAGTGACGAGGGGTTACTTTGGGGGAGGTGGAGGCCAAGGCCAGTGTCAGGACCACAGAATGTCCACGGAAGGAGAGGAATCTGTGGGAAGTTTGGGTCAAGCCAAGTGCCATCAGGGTTCCTCAGGGCCCAAGGGCCACACCGGGGGTCACTTGTCAGTGGCCGCCTACAGGCAGCAGCCCTGAGAGCAGAGGCAGATGGGCAGCTGCTGCCCCTGCGCCCGGTGCCTCCCCTGGCTCCATCTGCTGATGTGTCTGCTCCGTGCTTGTCTCACACCTTTTGATTTTCCGCACTTTAAAAACGGGCATCTGGGAGCATGTCGTGGACAGGGTCTGACTGATTCCCAGGGACAGGGAAATGCATTAGACAAGAGTTTTGCCCTAAGAGACAGAAATGGATAAAGCACATCTGTTTCTTTAAAAATATACTTAAAGATATTCGGTTTTTTTAGTTGTCATCCCCGAGGATTTAAGGAGTTGTAGTAATCACTTTTATTCTCTCATAATTTCCCATCTTTTTCAAGAGTGAGCACCAAACTAGTGACCTTGAGTCTCCTTCAGAGAGAACCTGACCCCTGGACCAGTCCCTAATCCCTAACCCCCCCTAATCCCTCAGACCCCAGGGGTGCTTTTGTGTACCAAGCACTTGGCCTTCATCGTCCTTGCTCCTCATGGTGGCATCTCGTTCATGTCCTTTGCCACCTTTGAGGTCGGCAGTACAAGTAGCACGGCCCCTGTTTTGCACACGGCGACCAGGCTGCGGGCTCAGTCCGCTTAGCACTGCACCCCTGCGGTCACTCCGTGCGGAGGGGCTTGGCTGGACCCTCAGACGGTGGCTTTGTCCCGCGCCTGCCTTCTGTGAGGGAGCGCTTGGGCCCTGGAGCGAGACCCGCCCAGGGGGTGGTTCCCAGCCTCCGCCGATTGGTGTTTTCTTGCCAACTTTCCCTCATGCCTCACCTCCATGCCGCAGATCACCTGCTTCTCCTTCTTTCCTCTCCTGGTCCCTCTGCTCCCCCTTTTCCTCACCCTCTCTTCCCTTCCTCTCAGCCCCGGAGGTTGCTGTCCACCCCGGTGTCCGGGGCGGGGCTGACTTGGAACACATCACATCTGCTTCCAGCTGTGTCTCTTCTCCCTCCGGGTGGCAGCGGCAGGCCTATTAAGGATGAAAAAAAATCCTGCTCAGGCTCTGGGCTCGGGCAGCAAGGGCCCTGCGGCCAGAGGCCTGGGTTTGGGACCAGCCCTTCTCCTCACCAGGCAAACGTTTCTTTATCTGCGAAATAGGGCTAACCCCACCTACTTTAGAGCCGTGGCGAAGCACAAATAAGAAAACGCGTGTGGAAACACCGGGGAGGCATCGGGCAAACAGCAAGTGGTCACTGGTAATTTCCCACGTTGGCGTTGCCCGCTGACCTTCCGGGGGGACGTGGGACCAGGTGAAGGTCAGGTTGCAGCGGAAGAGGAAGCTCACGAAGCAGGCACCCGTCACTCATTGCATTGCTGAGCCTCGCACTACCAGTGATCAAGGAGCGGCACTTGTTTAGGCGGCTGGTTTAAGGGGGCGCTGCTGATGATGCGTTAGCAGTTAGCTAGGGTAACACCTGATAACAGTATTCAGAGGGGGTGCTGACTGGGCTGACGCAGTAACATTGGATGTTATTTGGGCAGGAAAACGACCTCAGCGTGGGGATCCCCTCAGCCTGAGAAGGAGAAATGTCACACATACACACACACACACACACACACACACACATATTCTCACACACACACAGTGAGTCTTGGCAGCCAGAATTGCCAGAGAAGCGTGGGTCTGGGAGGCCACTTACTTCCTGCGAGTCTTGATCTCAGTGTCACTTTCTCGAGGGCCCTGCCGAGCACCCCATGTAAGTAGGTGCCCTCTGTTAACCGCTCTCACTGCACACATTCCTTTCCCAGTACTGACTATGATTCGTAACTCTGTACATTGGTTTACGGGTTCATTATCTGTCTCCTTTACTAGACTGTCTCCTCCCTGAGAACCTGGGTTATGGTCCTTAAATTCGCCAATGTAGTACCAAGCACAGTTCTTGGCAGGTAGCCACACTCAATCAATACTTGTTGGACGACTGAGCAAACCTACTATGTGCCAGGTCCTGTGCTAAGAGGCTTACATACCCTTCAGGGTGTAAGGAGGCCAGTCTGCTTGGAGTGAAGGTTTATATAGAAGTCTGGGGATTTCTTGAGACTTGGTTAGATGGAGTGGGGCCAAGGAGAGGACCGGATTTGGAAATGGGGCTATCAAGGATTTGCCATTGGATGTATTATGTTTGAGATGCCTATGAGATGCATAGCTGAGTGGAATTGTTAACTAGGACGATGTATGAGCACAGAGGGAAGGTTGGAGCTTGAGTTATAAATCAGGAGTTTCATCACATTGGACTGGATGAAATCAATAAGGGACAGAGTGTGGCGAGGGAAGCAAAGACTGCCTAGGACCCAGCAATAGTTGGATGTTGTATAAAGGGGAGGAACTTGTGGAGGGGCTGCCTGAGGTCAGAGGGACGCCATGAGGGTGTGTCCCCGGAAAGCCTACAGGGGAGGATGTGCCGGGAGAAGGAAGGGACCACGTCTGTGTTGAATGGTGCTATGATATTAATAAGGGCAAAGACCAGGGCATTGGAGTGGATAACATGGAAGGCATGTGACCTCGATAGACTTTTGGTGGATGGTTTAAGAGCAGAAGCCAGGTTGGGGAAAGAGAGGAGCAAATGAAACAGGAGGAAGTGGTGGCATGGTAGGTAAGTCATTTTCAATAAATGTTACTTCCTTGTCCATTTTAATTTCTAAGGTAGAGTTCCTGCTGGAGGGATAGATGGTGGAAGACTGAAAACCAGGTTAAGGAATAGAGAATTTATCCTCCACGTATGGAGAGGCTAGTGGATCATGAGGCTGGGATATCAGGAAGGGCCCAGAATCGGGTGGTTCATTGGGCAGGAGTCCAGTGCCAGCAGTCATCTGTACCCTTTCAGTTGGCCGTGGCTCATTTTACTTGTTTTTTTGGCTAGTGGTGACATTCCGACCTGAGCAGTTGACTGAGAGGAAGATGGGGGTGATGGAGGATGTGTGAAGAGGGAGAGGGAGGGCCAGGGAGAGAGTCCGTGTAAGGGGACGACTTCCTTTACTGCAGCAGCTCAGGAGGGAAGCTCACTGAGCAAGCTGAGCTTTGCAACTGGCCAGCCAGGGCCACCGTGGTTAGGCCACATGTCACCCAGGCAGTCATGCGTCTGGAAGACGTTGATCAGTGTAACTTACTGTGCTAAGCACTTCACATTTCCCTACTCAGAGAAATGTTTGTAATAGCTGAAAACCCAGGAGCTCAAATGCATGAGAGCACATTTATTTTAGTTGCTGCCCTTTATAAATGAGGAGTTGGGTCCAGAGGAATCAATGACATTCAATAGTCATTCGGTAATTTTTTCAAAAAGTCTCTATTCCCTTGTGCTTTTAAAAAAATGAACAGTAGCTATTAAAAATGTTTTTATTGATTTTAGAGAGAGGAAGGGAGAGGGAGCGAGAGAAACATCAATGATGAGAGAGAATCGTTGATTGGCTGCTCCTTACATGCCCCCTACTGGGGATCGAGCCTGCAACCCAGGCATATACGCTACTGGCAATCAAACCATGACCTCCTAGTTCATGCGTTGACACTCAAACCACAGAGCAACACCAGCCGGGCTCATTCAATAAAGTTTTATCAAGAATCTCACTAGTTACACTGTTCAAAGTGAACAAGTCAGACAGTCCCTGCCCTTATCGGGTTGACATCTTGGTTGGGGAAATAGTCAATAAACAAGGCAATATGATTTACTCAGGGCCACACCACTGGTGGGTGCAGAGCTGGGACCTGCACATCCGCTGACACCAAGTTCAAGTTCTAACCACCCAGGCCACGTTGCCCACCTCAGTACTCTTCTTAAAAATGGAGTACTGCCAAAACCGGTTTGGCTCAGTGGATAGAGCGTCGGCCTGCGGACTGAAGGGTCCCAGGTTCGATTCCGGTCAAGGGCATGTACCTGGGTTGCAGGCACATCCCCAGTAGGAGATGTGCAGGAGGCAGCTGATCGATGTTTCTCTCTCATCGATGTTTCTAACTATCTCTCTCCCTTTCTCTCTGTAAAAGATCAATAAAATATATTTTAAAAAAAATGGAGTACTAAGCAGCATGGCTCCAAGGAGTGCATTCCACTCAGAGAATAAGAACTTTTAAAAGCCAGTCCAGATGTAATTATTTATGTCAGAAAAAGTGTCAGCCAATTTTCTCTGGTTTGTTTAAATGTATATTGGTCTGGCTCATCCCTTAATGCCACCAGAACTTGAGTATGGAAACAAAGGAATCTTTGTCAGTGTTAATTCTGGATCTCCAAGACCACTTCCGGGATGAACCATGGGGGCCAGGTAATAGCTTTCAGGGCACTTTGTAAGCGCCAGCACGTAGGGAGGGTTCAGAGTCCTGTGCCACCTGGAAGCGTTGTCAGTGTTCAGGAAGGCGGGTGGCTCCGTGATGGTCTGTCCTTGGCTTCAGCAGAAGCACGGGGAGGTCATTCTAGGCTCCCCAAGCGCAGGGACGGGATGGGCGGAGCGGGCATCTGTGTAGTCCATTGTGTGCTCCCTACCAGAAGCTCAGTTTCCTTTAGCAAATAGTTGACCCCCTTTATCCACTCTGGTGCCCCCAGGGTCATTTTTTAACATAAGCATTGTTGCCTAGTAACATAATTGACATTATATCTTTATTAGGTTTCCAGGGAAACAGAATTGGGAAGTTAACCTAAGGTCAAATTCTCAAGCAGAAGAGGAAAGGAACTTGTTAACCCTTTGTCCTCATTGTATTTTTTCCTGATATAACTTGTTTACTGTCTGTCTCCAATCACTGGAATATAAGTTCCACTGGGGTAGAACTTGGTCTGTTTTATTTGGGGAGGGATCTGTATCTAGAGCAGTGTCTGGCGTACAGTTGGACATGAATGAATGAATGAACGAACGAACGAACGAACGAACGCATTTTCAGCTGAGATGGCTGTGGCTCACAGATGCCTAGCAGTGTGTTTTGTTTAAGCGTAGTTAATGCAACATACATGTATTGAAAGCTAGATATGTTTATTGAACTCTGTGCTAGGTCCTGGGATGTAAGGATGAACAGAACCACCTGGACTGGCTTCATGGGGCCTGCTGCTCTGATTGCTGCTTCTTGGTGGGAAGAGGGAGAATGTCACTGACCATCTAGGTCTTGCATATGATGTCCTTGTGTGAAAAGAGGGTGAAGGGGGCCGGGTGTCAAATGATTTCCTTGATCTCAGGAACAAATAGCTTTTCTGGGTCATAGGGACCTCTGTTTTGTGCCCTGTCTCTGAGACTGGGGGGAGGGGGTATTTACAGTGATGGTGGCTTTATTATAAGAAGCTCCTTACGCAGGCCCTGGCAGACTCGTTCATTTCTAGAAGCCCCTGGCATGGCAGCATTTTGTGCTGTAGGCCTCCTTACTTCAGCGTACCACATGCACATCTGGATGGAATTCCGGAGTTCCCACCACAGGAAAGAGAACTATTGTCTTCTGTGGGTTAGTTGTTTCAGAACATTTGCTCCCAGGGCCTCCCAGATCCACATTTTAAAAAGAATATGTGACTCTTGGAGTTGAACCCTTCACGGGCTGAATGAAATTGCACAGAGAAGCACAGGGGAGTGTTTTGGCGTGGCCTCCGTAGGCAGCCCCGCAGGGGCAGGCATTGAAATGACACGTGTGTGGGGGGAAAGAGGAATTCACATCCTGTCTGGACAGAAGGAAGCCAGGCTCACCCTCGCTGACTGTTGGGAGCTTTCTGGGTAATTTGGTGATGTCTGTGCTGCAGAGCAGGCCGTGCTGCTGCTGCCCGGAAGGGGGTGTGGGGAAGCGCGGAGCATCCTTATTCTGGTTTATGGTAACCTACTTCTTCCCTCCCCTGGTTTAGGTGTCAAATGCATTAATGTTTTACATGAGGGAAGGTGGGGGTGGAGGCCCCAGCTTTTTTTTTACTTCCTACCTATTTCTTTTTAAATCATTGTTTTTCTCTCCTTCTTTTTTCTTCTTTTTTTCTTTTTTGCAGAGGTATTTTTAGTCAACTCTTAGAGAGATTGAGCTACAGCCCAGAAAACGACTGAGACATCTTTGGAGAATGTCTTACTTTTTTTTTTTTTTTTTTTTTAGGAAACACTAGAACCTTCTATTGATAATGAGAGGGGCCATACATATTCTTACAAATACCTGCCTTTGTATTTGTGGAGCAATGTATGCCATTGATCTGCACACAAATAAGGAAATCTGTGATAAAAATGTATGTTCTCATATCAAAGTCCTGCATTAAATTACAAGATTTAAAAAAAATTAATGAATTTCTTTTTTCAATTGATGTTTGGATTTTCCACATTCTCTACTTTAGGTTTGAATTTTGACTTCTTATTCACAAGTGACTTTGGTGCTAATTCTTTAGGCCCAGCACCAACACACTGTAGCTCTCTTCGGCTGCTTGCTCTGCGTCCTTTTTCTGCGTCCTGGCTCTGCTGGCAGCCGCTGGGTTGGTGGGCGTGGTAGCTGGTTCTCCTTTGAATCTGGCAGAAGAGCATCCGAAGCAGCCATCTCTGCATGTTGTAAACAAGCCACTAAAATATCACGATGAATCCAATGCTGTGTTTCTTCCAAAAAATACCCAGAAAAACATTAGCCAGACTTTGTAAAATCTCTGAATACAGATTTTTTTTTCAAAAAAGATGCAGTTTTATTGCTTTCCAAGTACATTTTGAGCTAGTTAAGAAGGAAAACAATTGCCTACTCAATTCCACGAATGTTCGTTGAGAGTCTGCTAGGGGACAGTCACTAGGGCAGCCATGGGCAAACTACGGCCCGCGGGCTGGATCCGGCCCGTTTGAAATGAATAAAACTAAAAAAAAAAAAAAAGACCGTACCCTTTTATGTAATGATGTTTACTTTGAATTTATATTAGTTCACACAAACACTCCATCCATGCTTTTGTTCCGGCCCTCCCGTCCAGTTTAAGAACCCATTGTGGCCCTCGAGTCAAAAAGTTTGCCCATCCCTGCACTAGGGTGTGCTCTGGAGGCACGAGATGAATACCAATGTTCTTTGAGCTCATGGGGAAGACAAGAACGCCAACAGTACGGGTAACACCTGGTGAAAAGCACCAGCGTGAAGGATGGGAGGGGAAAGAAGGAGGGGAGGAAGGAGGAAAAAGCTGGTTGTGTGGGTGAGTTCAAGTTTTTTAGAACTGACATTTGAACTTGGTCTTTGAGGGAGGGGTAAGATTTCCCCTTGTTAGGGAGGATTAGGGGACAGGAGGTAGTCATGGTTGAATGCTAGGTCTCCCAGACCAGATACACTTTATAAGCTTTTGAGAGCAGCGTAGTCTAGTGGTCCAATAGCGCTGGCTCTGGATCCAGCTGCCTGGGTTTGAATCCTCCCTCTTGCATTTACTGTGACATTGGCCAGTTATTTAATCTCTCTGTGTTTCAGTTTTCTCGCTTGTAAACTGGGGATAAGAATAGAACCTACTTCATAGTGTTGTTAGTGGATTAAGTGACTTAGTAATTATAGTGTGTTTGGACAGTGTCTGGCACATAGTAAGCATTATACATGGGCTCAACAAGTAAGTGAAGGGTTTGTCAGCTCCCTGATGGGAAGGTAAGAATTGGCAACTGAAATCTGGGAAGATGATAACAGCAGTGGTGGCATTTGAATCTCCTCATATATCCACATAAAAAAGACACAGTAACCAGATAGGAAAACCAAAACCCCTGAACAACGTTTACAACAAAACTAGATGACAGGGTATACTCATGAATCCCTAAGGACAGGCTGATGGGGACAAATTACCAACAGCTCCAGGCTAGCATGTAATTTGCATTTGTGTGGGTGAGAGCAGAAGGAAGCGATGGGACATCTGATGGACCGGAGAACACGAGACCCTAAAATAGCCAACAAGTATTTATTGGAGAGCGCCTCTAGCCAATTTGAGATGAGCAGCTGAAAGTGAGAAGTAAGGTCTGTGGGGTGGGAGCAGCCTGGCCCTTCTGATCCAGTAGGGCTCTTTCCTGGGACTGGGCCCCAGAGCGAGGGGAAACTGCTGAGAGTGGAATGAAAATTGACCAAGAAGAGACAAAAGAAGGAAAAGGTAGACGTAAAAATGGGGGAACGGGCAATAGCCAGGAATTATCAGAAAGCAAGCTAATATATATTTTAGCAGCTTTATTCAGGTATACTTTCTATAGCACAAATGTTATAAATATACAGTTTGTTTTTTAATATATATATATATATATATATATATATATATATATATATTGATTTCAGAGAAGAAGGGAGAGGGAGAGAGAGATAGAAACATCAATGATGAGAGAGAATCATTGATTGGCTGCCTCCTGCACGCCCCCCACAGGACATTGAGCCCACAACCTGTGCATGTGCCCTGACTGGGAATAGAACCATGACCTCCCGGTTCACAGGTCGATGCTCAACCACTGAGCCACACCAGCTGGGCTACAGTTTAATAGTTTTAAATAAATTTATACAGCAGTGCAATCATGTACAATTCAGCTTTATAACATTTCCATCATCCTAAAGAGTTCTTCAAGCCTATTTGCAATCAGTCCCCACTCACATCCCCAGTGCCAGGCAACAACTTAGCTATTATTTGTCTCTATAGATTGGCCTTTTCTAAAAATTTTACATAAATGGAATCATAGAATATCTAGTAGTCCTTTATGTCTTTTTTTTTTTTTTTTTGGTCTTTATCTGGTGTCAGGAGTGGGATCGGAGTCCTTTATGTCTTGCACCTTCAACTTAGTATAATGTTTTTGAGGTTCACCCACATTGTAGCATGTGCCCATAGGCCCCTCCTTTTTGTTAGTTATTCCGTTGTATGGATATGCTATATTTTGTTTGTCCATTCACCAATTGATGAGCATTTGGATTGTTTCTACTTTGGGGCTGCTATGAACATTTGCACACAAATTTTTCCACAGACATATGTTTTCGTTTCCCTTGGATAGATTCATAGGAATGGAATGGATGGGTCATCTGATAAGTCCCTGTTTAACTTTTTAAGAAACTGCCAAACTGTTTTCCAAAGTGGCTGCACCACATTACATTTCCGCCAGCAGTATCTGAGGGTCCCAGTTTCCTTCCATTCTCTTCAGCTCTTGTTATTGCCAGCTTTTAACTTAGAGCTAGTCTAGTGGGTTTATAGCTTTAATTTGCATTTCCCTAATGATTAATGTTGTTCAGCAGCTTTTCCTGTCCTGTTATCTATTCTCATATCTTCGGTGGTGAAATATCTGTTTGACTATTTTGCCCTGTTTTCATTTGGGTTGTCATTATTAGGATACACATTCTTTATCAGATATAGCATTTGTAAATATTTTCTGCCAGTCTGTGGTTTGTATTCAATTTTAGTGATATCATTTAAAGAGGAAAAGATAATTTTAATAAAATTCAATTTTTCAGTTTTTCTATTTATGGAAATATCTAGGACATTTTCACCTAATCTAAAACCACAAAGATTTTCTCCCATTTTTTATTTTACAAGTTTTATAGTTTTTACTTTTACATGTAGATCTTTGATCTGTTTAGAGTTAATATGCATGTGGTATGGGATAAGGGTCTGAGTTAAATTTTTTTGCATCTGAATATCCATTTGTCTAAGCACCATTTGTTAAAAGTCTTCTCCTTTCCTATAAAATTGCCTTGACACATTAGTAAAAAATAACTAATTGAACATAAATGTAAAGGTTTATTTCTGGAGTCTCTATTGTGTTTCATTGATTTATATGTCTGTCCTTAAGCCAATACCACACTGGCTTGAATATATAACTTTATAGCAGGTTTTAAAAATATATAGAGTAAGTCTTCTAACTTCATTCTTTTCCAAAATTATTTTGGTTATTTTTAGTCCTTGATATTTTTATATACATTTTAGAATCATCTTGTCTATTTCTACAAAAAAAAAAAGCTGCCAGGATTTTGATAAGGACTGCAGTGAATCTCGAGATCAATTTAGGGAGGATTGCCATATTAACAATAGTGAATTTTCCAATCCAAGATCTCTCCATTTATTTAGATAACTAGAGGGTGAGTGACAATGGTCTTTTTTTTTGGGGGGGGGGGTGTAGTAATTACAAGGGTGTTTACCTTTTAATAATTCCCTAAGCAATATATTTGGTTTTTTATGGTTTTCTGTATCTATATTTTATACAATAAAATGGTTAAAAAAGAATGGGAGGGGGACAGTAAAAGGTGGGACAGAACAGTGCCCAGCAGAGGGCAGGAGGTGTCCCCGCACTCTAGTTTTGGCTCCGCCACCCACTCACTGAGCTTTGGGCAGATCTCACCCTTCCCCTCTCTGGGACCCCGTTTCCCGCTTTGTCCGTTGGAGGTAATGAAGTCCAGCATGCTTCACTAGGTTGGTTGGAGAACCATCTGGAACAATGGGCTAGGGCAGTGGTCGGCAAACTGCGGCCCCTTGAGTGTGGCTCTTCCACAAAATACCACGTGTGGGCGCGCACGTACAGTGCGATTGAAACTTCATGGCCATACTCAAGCGACCAAAGAGCCGCATGTGGCTCGCGAGCCGTGGTTTGCTGACCACGAGGCTAGGGGGTGGCCTGGAACTGGCTACTGTTGCCTCCACAGAAGATGATGATGATGGCTAGCATTCACGGAGCAAGGACTGCTGCCTTGTGCGATCCTCACAGCAGCCTGTGAGCAGTAGGTATGCAGCCGGGTCTTATTCTGTCCTGGCATGTGAGGCCCAGTCACTGTCCTCGGGGAGCTGATGAGAGAGTAAAATAACTGTTCACTGTCTTGCCAGTGGTTTATTGGTAAACTAGAGGCCTGGTGCATGGATTCATGCACTGGTGGGGTCCCTGGTCCTGGCCTGCGGGGATTGGGCCGAAACCAGCTCTCCGACATCCCCCAAGGGGTCCTGGATCGTAAGAGGGTGCTGGCCAGGCCGAGGTACCCCACCAGTGCCCGATCAGGACCAGGGAGGGACTGCAGGTGGGCTCCAGGGCATGTCCGGCCTATCTTGCCCAGTCCTAATCACCCAGACCCCAGCAGCAAGCTAACCTACCAGTTGGAGCATCTGCCCACTGGTGGTCAGTGCACATCATAGCAACAGGTTGAATGGTCAGACACTTAGCATATTAGGCTTTTATTATATAGGACTAGAGGTCTGGTGCACAAAATTCGTGCACGGGGTGGGGAGGGTCTCCTCAGCCCAGCCTGCACCCTCTCCAATCCAGGACCCCTCGGGGATGTCTGGCCGCTACTTGGTTGTTGTGTGAGGGCGTCCTGACCAATTTGCATATTACCCTTTTATTAGTATAGATGTCAGCTCTTGTAGATGGCTTAGAGGGGCTTGAAAATAGCTCATTCCCCTGCACAAATTAAATATTCGCCCCACAGGTGGCATTGGCCCGGATAAGGTGCCTAACAAAGCTTTTTCTCTGTAGGTGGCTCATAGGTGCAGTCAAGCTACCATCTAAGTAATTGGTGTGCATTTTCACTGGGAAGGGCCAAATAAATGAGGCAAGGATGAGAGGATTTCAGGTAGAAGCTTGTCCTAACGACCTTTGGACAGACCCATTTCCATATCGCCATCACTTTGTCAATGTTAGCCCCTTGTCTGACTGTCTTACTTCCGAGTTCTGTCTCTGCTGTCCCCTTGTCATCCTCCCCCCCCCGCCCCCCCTCCGGGAAGGGGCCACAAATCCCGCTCCCTCTTTCGAGCCTATGTAGTGAGTCCATGTGGAGGCGACATCTGGCCCTGCTGCTCCCAGCCTCTCTTGCTTCTCTCCCTTCCCGCCTCTGTGATGCTTTTGTTTTTGTGTCACGGGAGTTAGTCACAGTTTCCAGTTTGTTTGCGGGCTTTTGCACGGCAGGGACCAGCGGCAGCTCTTCTGGCGCTGGAATGAGATTGAGCCCGTGTCAAACACTAACTCTTCTGTTTGCGGGCTGCGTGACGATCCCGGGCATGTTACATAATTTCTCCGAGCCTTTTGCTTTCTCACGCACAGAACTACAGAAGGTGCTAAATAAATACTTGTTAATTGAGAAGAAAACTTTGACATAGTATATAATAGAAAACAGTTCTGATTTTGCACTATTTTCTGCTAAACCAAAGATACACAAACATACCAGTGGCTGCTTTGGGCTTCTGCCCAATAAATGTTTATCTGTGGGACGGAGGGCCAGATGGCGGGTGGTGGGAGGCAGCGGATGGCTGGGCAGTGGGACGTTTGACGGAATTTTGAGCACTGGGCCAGGAGCTTCCCCAGGCGTTGGAAGTAGGCATAGTCCCATTTTATAGATGAGGACGCAGGTGAAGTCTGCTGCCCTCCTTCCTCCCCTTCTCGGCGTGTGCCTGGCATCAGGGTGTTTTCCCTCTGCCACGTTTCCACGCCTCACACTCCTTTCTCCCGTCCCCTTCTGCTCCTGATCACGCTCAACCCTTGGCCCCGCCCCCCCCCTTTTTAAAAATGTTTTTATTGAATTCAGAGAGGAAGGGAGAGGAAGAGAGAGAGAGAGAGATAGAAACCACCATGATGAGAGAGAATCATGGGTCGGCTGCCTCCTGCACGCCCCCCACTGGGGACCGAGCCCATAACCCGGGCACGTGCCCTTGACTGGAATCGAACCCGAGACCCTGCGGTCCGCAGGCCGACTCGCTATTCACCGAGCCAAACCGGCTAGGGCTGCCCCTTTCTTCTTTTCTGTCCCCAACTTACTGCCTTTCCCAGGCCCAAGCATCTTATCTGGCACGACTCACAAGAGTGAGAATCCCAGCGGCAGGCCTCACACTGAGCAACACCGCTCTGCTTCCCAGGAGCAGATTGGAGGCTCCTGCGTACCAGCTGCCCAGCAGAGCCCCCTCCTTCCCCGTTGCGTGTAAGAGGCCTGGTCGGGAACGGGACGCCTTGGGCAGGCCTGGGCCTGAGCACCCCGCAGTGGCTCCCCTCTGTCCCCCCAGCCGCTCCTCACCCAGGCCCGCCGCCTGCCTGGCTCCTGAAGCCACTGGGACTAGTGACCCCCACATTGAAAGGCCTTTTTTTTTTTTAACTGAGTCCCTTGGACTGTTTTATTCATAGCTCTTGAAACGTTGTCCCCGAGGTGGCTTTGTACATGCAGGCCTCCTGTTTCCTGATTGGCAGGGAAGGGGGCTCCTGCTCTTCCCCTGCTCTTCACTGTCAGCCCCAGGGTGTGGCACGGGGGGATGGACTGCCCTCCCCCCACATCCTTTCTGCCTTTGTCCCGCTCACGGCCCCGCTGGCCTGGGAACAGGAGAGTCAGACGTCGTTTTATCTGTGTGACTTTGCTGCTAAGAATCGATCAGTGTTTGAACTCATATCGGTAGCAGGCCGTTTCTACCTCCTCAGCTGTCTTTCTTCTACTATTGTGCTTATTGGCGTTTAAGATGAATGGGAGGTTGCCTGGTGCTCCTCGTGTTCCGTGTCATTAGCGTGGGGCAGGGCGTGCGGAGCCCCAGCCTCTCCTGCTCTCCTCACCCCGCCCTCCAGCTCCGGCCGGACCTGCCGCAGACGCTTTCCTCCGTGGAAGGAAAGTACAGCGTCAGCTTTGAATCACACGCTCATAAAGCCCTGGTGGTTCAACTGCCCAAACCTCCAATCTGAGCCACTCAAGCCACCGTCAGCAGCTCAGCCACCCAAGTTCACGTGTGAGTTTGGGCTGGCCCTTCTGATTGAACTCTCTCCAGTGCTAGCTGCGTTCGCCGAGATAGGACAGGACAGAGCCGGTCGCCAGCACCTTGGGTCCTCGGCTCCTCAGGGCTGCCCGGGGCCTGTGGCCTTCGGCGGACACACTGTACACCTCCCCATGGACACTGGCATCTTGGGAGATGTCGCCATGATTTCCTGAGAGTCACCAGCGTCCCAGAGGAGGAGCATTTTCCTAGCCTCACCCGACATCAGTTGTCTTGTCATTGAGGACATGATAGGTTTTCCAGTAAATAGCAAAGTGAATGAATGGGTCCAACCGGGGAATGCCTTTTCCCCCCTTCAAAATTAAATGACGCCAAAGAAGTAAAACAGACTTTCCTGCGCTATAAATTGACAAGACGGTAGCTTCCAGAATTCCAAGACTGTTGGAGCAATGGCAGAGTTTTGAGGATAATGGTGCTGATAATGCAAACACCCAGAAAGCACTTACTGCATGTATTAGCTCATTTAATGCTTGCAACCAGCAATGAGGTGAGCACATCCGTTATCACCATTTTACAGAGGAGGAAACTGAGGCACAGGCACTTTCCCAGATCAGCACCAGTGAGTTGCAAAGCTTGGATTGGAGCCCATTCAGTCTGGCTCCAGAGTCCCTGCTGTGTTTTGCCTAAGTTTATCAACAAAGATGTGGATTTCCAGGCGAATACTTAGGAGAACAGTCCTTATATGTGCGATGCTGGTTTGTTTGTTAAAAATATTATTAGCTTGAATAGTCCAACTGTGTTAAAAACTGTTTGGCTTCTAGGGTTAAGTTGAGCATCATTATAAGTTCCTGGGGAAGCATGTTCATTGGCTGAATCACTATTGCCTCCCCTGTACACAGTAGGCCCTCAACATATGTGTGTGTGTGTGTATGTGTGTGTGTGTATACAGTGGGGCCTTGACTTTTTATGTCCCGACTAACGAGTTTTTCTAGATACGAGCCGTCTCTCAGCCGTTTTTTTGCTTTGAGTTGTGAGCTCAAATTTGGGTTACGAGCCAGCTTCAGATACCCCACCGCTAGTTGGCGCAGCAAACGTCACAGTGAACGTCACAACATCAGCCCAGCATCACGTGTCATTGTAATGGTGAAAATTGATTTGACATACGAGTAATTTGAGTTACGAACTCCGTCATGGAACGAATTAAACTCATAAATCAAGGCCCCACTGTGTGTGTGTGTGTGTGTGTGTGTGTGTGTGTGTGTGTATATATATTTAATTTTTTAATGTTTTTATTGATTTCAGAGAGAGGGATAGAAACAACAATGATAAGAGAATCATTAATCAGCTGCCTCTTGAATGCCCCCTACTGGGGATCAAACCCACAACTCAGGCATGTGTTGTGACCGGGAATAGAACCATGACCTCCTGGTCCATAGATCATTGTTCAACCACTGTGCCACACGGGCCAGGCGGCTATATATATATATCTTATCCTCACCTGAGGATATGTTTATTGATTTTAGAGAGAAATACCAGTGTGAGAGAGGAACATTGATTGGTTGCCTCTCATACTCACCCCAACGGGATTGAACCCACAACCTTTTGGTGTACAAGACGGTGCTCAACCAACTGAGCCACCAGCCAGGGCTCGACAATTATTTTTTGAATGAGGATGGCTATCCTTTGACTCAATCCCAGCGGTTGGAAGGACATGAGACCGGGCAAGCCTGGCCCTATTTCTTTTTCCTCGGAGACTCGGGGATTGGGAGCGGGAGAAAGAGCAGAAGGCTGAGTCACTCCCCTGCCTGAGCTCCCGGAGCCGTTGGTCCAGCTTTCATCCAGGCCTTCTGCACGCCATGTGGGAGGCACCTTTGTGCATGTCCCTGTCGAGACCCTGAGAGGATTCTCCGGGCCTTTGTAGATATGTGCCTCTACTGCCTGGCACACAGAGCCTGCCTGTCTGCTGCCTGCTGCCCGGCCGGCTGACCAAAATGCCTTATTCCCTCTGCTTTTGTCCCAAGGAAGCCTCAGTTGCTGAGGTAGGCAAAAAAAATGTTGTTAAGCCTGGCACAACTCTCATTAGGTTTGAAATGAGGCTTCCGGACGCTTCGCCTGCCTGTTCACATCCCAGCGCGGATGGTTGTCACACCCGTCACTGTATCTGGGCTGCAGCTGGCTGGCTGCGTTGGTCAGAGAGAGTCCTTTGCTAACGAGGCCAAGGTTGTGGGTCGGATCCATGGGCCCTGACGGCCGCGAGAGCATCTGTCTTCACAACACATGTCACTGGATCCGGCCAGAGTGTGCAGAGGACAGAAGCCTGGCCCGTGCGGGGCAGCAGCCGACAGCGGCCAGGAGAGCCTTTGGACGGTGAAGGATGGCCTTTTCTTGCCCCACTTTCCGGCTCTGGGTCTCTGGTTTTGATTTCAGACTTTTCCAATTGATGATACTAACGGTTATATAAGAGACCATTATAAACTTTTGAACAATAATAGATACAGAGGCAGAGCTGCCTCAAACAGATTGTCAAACTGCAGCGGGAAGGCCGGGGAGGGTTGGGAGGCAGGAGGTAGGGGGGTAAGAGATCAACTAAAGGACTTGTATGCATGCATATAAGCATAACCAGTGGACATAAGACACTGGGGGATAGGGGAGGCTAGGGGACTGTCTAGGGCGGGGGGATAAAATGGACACATATGTAATACCCTTTGTAATACTTTAAGCAATAAAAAAAATAAAATAAATAAATAAATAAATAAATAAATAAATAAACGGCGGGGAAGCGGTTCCCGAGCTTGGGAACAGAGAGAGATGGGCCTAGAGGTGTATGATACGTCTGTTTTCCTGGGCTTATAAGCGTGGACATTGTCCAGAACACCTATGGGCACGTCTCCTGACGTAAGAAGTACCTGATTCACTCGTTCCCTTGGTAATCAAGAAAGCTCTTCTCAGCAAAGAGAATGGGAAAGGGATTTCAGAATAGAAGATTGTGCTCACTCTGGTGGGGGGTGGGGTGGGGTCCGCCGCTTACTAGGTGTCACTGGGTGCCTGGTTAGCTCTGTGAGGCTGCTGGGACGTGGAGAGGCGGTACAAAGAGGGCCTGTGCTCTCAAGATGGTCACAGTTTGGTTGGAAGACAGACGTAAATACACATGAAAATGAGTGTGTTAAGTGTCACCTGTGCTCAAAATACAGGCGCTCCCATTGGGCGCACCCGGCACCGGTGCCTTGGTCTTCCCGGAGAAGCTGGGTCTTGATGGATGGCTTGAAGTTTCTTTGGACACTTCAGACAGAGAGAGGAGCATGTGTAAAGGCATATGGGAAGGAAAGTTTCCCTGAAGTGTCTGGAAGATTTTTTTTTTTAGTCTTGAAATCTTCATTATCTACATAGCTTTCTCGAAGCTGTCAGGCCAGGCATGCCCGGCGACCGCTTGGTACCGGCGTGTCACCCCTCCCCTGGGCACCCAGGCACAGCCACCACGGGCACATGAGGATTCTGTGTAGGAGAAAGCTGTGTTGTGCTACTGCCCGTCACGAGCAGTGCCGAAAAGGGGGACGAGAGGCAGGGGGATGTACCCCCTGTGGCCTTGCTTCATCTGACTCTGGCAGTTCTGAATTGCATTCACCCCATGAGTATTTACTGAGCGCTTTCTGTTTGAGGGATTTGGGACATGTTAGTGGGCAAAACAAAGACCCTGGTCCTCAGGGCGCCTACATTCTTTTGGGGGCTGTGAAGCCTCTGAGCTCCCCGAGGCAGGGGTGGTGGCCTTCGCCAGTGTGTCCTCAGCCTGGGACTTGGTGCTCAGTAAAGGCTGGAATAACCTGCCACTTGGGAGTTCCAGAAGTGATGGTTGGTAAGAGACCAGGGATTTGACATCCAGAATAACAAAAGTATTCCCATCAGGACTTTGAGTGTGCACACCAGTGATAGTTGATAATGACTTTAAGTGGATGGTGGCCTGGGCCAAGCTCTGAGGTCAGACGATAATTTAGAAGGGTAAGTTAAGGGGGAGAATTGTATTTCCCCTTCTCACTCCCAAGAAACGGGAAGAGGAAGGACAAAGCCCTATTCTGAGCTTGCCGTTGAAGTAGCGCCCATTGCGAGGCGACGTGGTTCTCAGCCTCTGAGTTTTCCATTTTTATCGGGGGTTGGGAGCCCTGCTTCCATCCCGCGCCCCCCTCGGTTAGATACACAGGCCCAGTGACGGTATTCAGGAGCTGAGGTTGTCGTTCCGAGTCCTAGAACAGAACCAGGTGCTGCCGCAGGCTTGTTCATAAGAATGTACACTTCAGAGGCCGGACCTCAAAAGTGCTGCTTGCAGGGCCCAGGGGGTCAACAGGCAAGTCACAGGCCCCACCCCCGGTGTCCGCAGGAAGTCATGCTTTTGCACTGACCTCATGGCCAGCAGACAAGCCCTGGAAGGAGGAGATTCAGGAGGAGGAGGAGACCAGATAGAAAAGGGAGGAGAGAAGGAAAAAATGGAAGTAGGTCAGGGAGAGGGAAACAGTGTCCCCATGAAAAGGGACAGAGACCCAGCAGGAGGTTGCCTGCGCTTGAACAAGAGCAAGGCCGTGGGACACTGGGTTGGGGACAGGCAGTGACGCTGGAAAGTGAAAGCGGGGTTTTGCCTGTTTTTCTGGCTGAAAACGGGCTGGTGCTCCAGGGACCTGCTGGCACTTTCTCCCTGGTCAGAGCGGAGCTGTTTGGGAACCATCTGACCTGGATAAACAGGCACCCGGCTCGGGGAGCTGGCCCCAGCCAGGCAGGGGTGAACCCCGCTTTCTGACAGCTTGCCAACGTACCTGCTGCTCCGGGGTTGGCAAGGACATTCATTTGGAGAATGGTTTGCCATAATGAGTTCTGACATCACTGCGCTCTGTCAGGGGTGTTGAAATGGGTAACTGACCTCCTGTCAGGGGGCTGTGGGAGCCCTCACCCCCAGGGACACTCCTCGCCTCTCCTCATTCTGGAGCAGAGGTTTTAAGCAGCAGTTCCTTCCACCTAGTTGTTGATCACAACATTTTAACGATAAAGTAACAGTTCAGACAAGAAGCAATCCTGTGGCGTTTGTTTACTTGCCTCCAGTCGGGTTATTTCATAGCCTTTAGAATGTAATTCTTACAAGTGAATTTCCCTTTTTGTTCCTTTGTCTTGTGATTATCCAACTAGATTAGAAATTGTTTTTTCTGCTGCCAACAGTGAAAGCGATTGGCTGAATAAGATGATGCGACCTACAGATGTATGAACGGTGTGGGCGTCCGTGAGAATCGCATGTTTCTGCATCTGGATTCTTCTTCACTTTCTAATATTTACAATGAGCAGCCTTTTACCTTCAGCTCCTCCTTCCTCCTGCTGCCGAGTTGGCCTGTGGTTGGACAGCCAGCCTCGCGGTCGGCCGGATGGGGCCGCGGTTCACGGGGCAGCACAGCCCCAGGCCTGCCGAGATATTCGCGGCCGCTGTGGAGCCTTGGTTCACCGGCAGGATGCCTCCCAGTTTGAGGAAGAATTTGATTCACAGACACACACTAGAAACAGTTTGAGAAAAACTTGTATCTGCTTCCAAGGTAACGTCAGTGCTTTGGGAACATGCCTTTGTTTCCCCTTAGCATGTGTGACTGCCCCTTGGTCTGGGGGACTTCCTCCAGCCTCCACCAGAGGGCCTTGGTCCTGCACGGAAGAGCCACCTCCGCCCTCGAGGGGAGGTCAATTTATCCATCCTTCTCCTTTAAGGCGGCGACGGAGGCATTGCCCTGGGCGCTGGGCCGCTTCCCCTGGCCCAACAGATTTTCTCCAATTGTGAACCGGTTCCTAGAAGTATCTCATTGGCTGCCATCCCTGGGATGCATGAAATGAGTACCGTGTGCCGTGTATATATATATTAAGTAATTTGCATATTTATGACACAAAACATAGGCCTGAGCTCTTGATCTCATAGTCTGTGCTTTCTCCTGAGCTGTACTTCATTTCGAGTTTCTTTTGCCCAAGAAGGTGACAGAGCTCCCGGCTCACTCCCTTGCCGGGCCTGGGGACCTGAGCAAGCCATGTCCCTTCCGTGTCATGATGAGTAGACAGTGTTAGGTCACTACAGCTAGAAAATTGTGTTTTTGCCTCGGTAAGTCACTCCTTCTGCAAGGAGGACGCGGGTTCATTCTGAGTGACCAGTTCCCATCTTGCAGCCTTCCCTGAGTTACAGTGTGTAGGTCTGATGCCGCCCGTGGAAGGCCTGATCTCCACCCTGGGAAACGCCCTCGAAACCTGGGCCTCCCATTGTGTCATCTCAGTCCCACCCCTGTCATACAGTTCAAAATGCCGCTGCTTTTGTGCCTCGTACATCGTGGGAGCTTAATCAGTGGTTCTGGAATAAAATAGACGACTCCTTTCGTCCCGTCCATGTTTTAGCCGTCGCTGTCTCCTTCCCCCACGTTGCTTACGAGAACCGAGCTTCAGTCCAAAAGCAAATGCACTTTGTTGCCTGAGAACACGGATCCCATAAAAACAAACGAAGGGGAAAGCAGAGGAGATTGCATGTCCCCAGGCCTGTTACCTGATTCTTACCCACGTCTCTTAGATCTCCTCCCGCGCTGCTTCGAGTCCTGAGCACACGCTTCCCTTTCTGTGCCCCCATAAAACACTGATCTGCTACCACCCGATCCGTGTGGGTGAGAGGAAGATGGGAGTCTCTGTGTACCCGTGCCAATAAACTGAGCGAAGTTCTGGGGCTGCTCTTGTGAATGAGAGTTCTGGGATGTCATGTAGGTAAAAGAGGCGAATTGATAGCCCTTGCGGGTGTTTGTAACGTACAGAACCCACATTCAGTTTGATTTAATACCTTTGTGCAATTTAAAATGTCATCCAAGAAGAGGGCCAAATGCCTGGAGCATCTGCCACAGCCCGCAGGGCTGGCTGACAGGTCTGCACCGGCTGACCGGCTCTGCGGCGTCTTGGAAAGATGAGATGTGTTCTAATGAGCAGGTTATAAATATCCCCGAGTTATGTCATAGGTGGTAGCGGCGCTCAATGTAAAGGGACCGGCTGGGGAGTGCGCCAGCTGAGCAGCCGGGCGCAGCTTTCAGCGAGGACAAGTGGGGCCTGGATATATTGACCAGGATGTTACTCAAGAATCATTTGTCCCTTAATGAAATGTGTCACCAAACACGTCCCTGTGAGGTGTGTGGGGCAGCGGGATGCGATGTGTTCTGAGCCGCCGGCAGCTCAGGTTCCATGCTCATACAGCTGCTCCCAGAAGGGGCCTCTGACCCTTGGCTTCTCCGCGGGCTTGGAGGCGGGGGTGGGGGAGCACTTGATGGATTTATTGGGCGGTAATTTATGTTTGCAAAGATGCAGCGTAGTTGCTTGGTGGAGCCCCGCATTTCTCACACCTTTTCTCTCTGTCTCGCCCATAAAAATGGCAAGTTACAAGTAGCCTTTCCCCACACTGCATGCGGTGCCTTGTGGATATTTCTGTTGCCCAGTTGCCACCCACCTTTTAGATGAAAAGACAGATTTCAGTGCCACTCAGCAGAGCAGGAAAACCACGGAGCCACATAAGGATGAAGATAGACTCTGGCAAGATATCTTGCTCTTGAGGGGCGGGGAGAAGGGAGCCTCAGAATTGATTTTCCAACTTTTGTTTTTGTGAGAAATTTTGGTTGCAGAAACACAAAAATCCATCAATCCTAGGTCATGTTTTGGAGATTTGAACGAAGATGGACAGGCACATTCAGAATAATTGTTGCTTAAAATATAGCCAACAGCTTTTATGTAGATAAAATGCATTGAAATATGTGTATGAAACATTTGATGTTAATACACGCCAGATGGAAACCCTGTCAAATTCTGTGTGCACACAGGAACTTGACCAGAGGAGTGGGGAGGTTCAGAGAGCTCCTCAGAGCGGTCGAGACGAGAACAACTCAGAACCTGCGAATGGTAAGTGTGGTGAATGACTCGACTAAGTGTGATCTCTCTCTCTCTCTCTCTCTCTCTCTCTCTCTCTCTCTCTCTCTCTCATATATGTTAATAGATATAGTTTACATACCATATAATTAATTGTTTATAGTCAGTGGTTTTTAGTATATGCACAGGATTGTTTAGCCCTCACTAATATTTCATTTTAAAAGGTTTCATCGCCCCAAAAAGGAACTCCATAGCCATTAGTAGTCAATCTCCATTCTCCCTGTTCCCCAGCTCCTGGCAATCACTCATTTACTTGCTGTTTCTATAGATTTCCCTCTTTGGGACATTTTATATAAATGGAATTATACAATATGTGGTCTTTTTGTGACTGGCTTCCTTTACATGGGATATTTTTAAGGTTCACCCATGTTGCAGCCTGCACCAGCATTTTGTTCCTTTTTATTACCAAATAGTACTCCATTGTATGGATATAAGACACTGGAGGCCCAGTGCATGAAATTTGTTCACAGGTGCGGTCCCTAGGCCTGGCCGGCCATCAAAGTATGAGCGTCTGGCATGGAAGGGCAGGTCCCAGCTGACTTGTGGACCCTGGGCAGCACCTGGGCCCCCGGGCCCTCGCGCGCCCCCCTCCGCCTGAGTCACAGCACCTGAGTCCCCACATGTAGGTGCGGTGAGCGTGGCGGACACTGCGGGCCAGGGCGCAGCGTGGGCCTGTGGGCCGCCCAGCAGCGCTGCATGGAAGCCGAGCAGGCAGCGTGCTCTCTCCTGGCCAACCTTGCAGACCGGCTTCTGTGCAAACCCACGGGGAGCCCAACTGGCCCCTGTGGTCCTGGCGGCTGTGGCCCGGCTCACCCGGAAGATGCTGCATGGGTGCGGGGCGGGCTCCTCATGGGCACCCGGCACCTGAGTGTGGGGGCTTCCCTAGTGCACGAGCCCTGTTGTCCCGGGGGAGGGTAGCAGGGGGAATGAGAGTGAGCTCAGCAGACACCCTGCATTCTCACCACACCTCCATCCCCATCACCCTTGCCCCCAGGTAGCCAGAGAGAAGTCACCGATGTCCGCCATGTTCCGCACTGCACCCTGGTGGTCAGAGCATGTCATAGTGAGCCGGTTGAACTCCCAGTCAAATGACTGCCCGAGGGGACAATTTGCATATTAGGCTTTTATTATATAGGATTTTACCTATCCATTCATTAGTTGATAGACATTTGGGTTGTTTCACTTTTTAGCTGTTATGAATAATGCTGTTGTGAACATTCTTATACAGGTTCTTATGTGGACATATGTGCTCATTTTTCTTGGGTATGTACCTAGGAGTGGAATTGCTGGATCATATGGTAACTCTATTTTTAACATTTAGAGGAGTTGCCAAACTCTTTTCCAAAGTGGTCGCACCATTTTACATTCTCGCCAGAAGTTATGAGGTTCCAGTTTTCCCACACCCTCGACATTTGTTGTTGTCTGTCTTTTTCACTGTAGCCATCCTAGTGGGTGTGAGGTGCTGTCTCATCGTGCTTTTGGTTTACATTTCCCTGATGGCTAATGATGTTGGGCATCTTTTCAGTTGCTCATCTGTAGTGCTCTCTCTTAAACATGAGAAATGCATCCCGTAAGGCAGGTAGAATGTAAGCCCTCCCAGATGCCATTGCGGGAAGGGATTGCTTGTATGCTAATGATTCATACAGAGCAAAGCAGATTAGCCCTTAGCAGTACCTAGTTGTTTAACTAATTATACTATATAATAAAAGGGTAACATGCAAATTGACCCCAATGGCAGAACGACCAGAACGACTGCTGGACCAGTCACTATGAGGCGTACTGACCACCTCTTGGTCCCTTTTCCAGATGGCCACCCACGGTGGGGGGCAGGGCCAGCAAACAGGCGGGAACAGCTGACCTCTTGGTCATTTCCCCAGGCCATCAGGCACCGATCACCCGATGGCAAACGGGGGTGGGGGTGGAGGGGCAGTGTCAGGGGGCGGGGCCGGCTGCAGGCAGCTGGGGAAGATGGCCCTGATCGCAGGCCAGGCCTAGGGACCGTGCACTGGGCCTCTAGTATTGGCTGTAAAACTTGGAAGTTAAATAACAGGTTGATCAGCCATTTGGCTCTCCTTTTGACTTGACTTCACTCTCTTTCTTTTTAATCCTTCCCTTTCCTTCCTGGAGACATTCATCACACCTTCATAGCTTGCCCTTCAGAGCCATAGCCATTGAGTGAGGGTTTGGGCAAAGGCCTGGTGCTTACTGGGAGCAAATGCTGTCACCACTGGTACAGAAATCCCATGTTAGATCGCAGTTTCTTTTGTCTTCTGTCATCCATGCGATTGTCCTCCCATGATCACAAATCCTTTAAATGCTGTAAGAGAGCATGCCCTGGGGCCAGGCTAATGGATTCCTGTCACAGAGATGAGGCTGTATCTTCCGTTTGATGTCCCCAGAGTTTTAGATGCAGGCATATAACTCATGGGGCCAGATGGCTAAGCCATAGGCTTTCCTGGGACTATGGGGGTGAGAGAAGATGGACTTCACACATACCTCCCCCACCAACAACTCACTTGGTCTTCAATATTTATTTACATAGTCATATGATTTATAGGTGCCTTAAGAAATTCAAAGTATTTCAATTTGTAGTAATTTTTATCCATGTTTTACAGTGGAAACCACTGCAAAATATGGATAAAAATCATTGCCTTTTTTCCCCTCATTGATCTACTGCCAACATTCCATAAAACTTCTCAGCTGGTCAATATAACAGCTTTTTCCAAAATTTGGAAGCATAATGTAAGTAACTGATTGTGTTAGCAAATGTTTTTATAACTTTTTCAAGCACATTGAAAAAGCCCATCTTTCAAAATGCTTACATATGGAGCGTTTGTTCATATTGTTGTCTCTCAAAAATATATATTGATTCATTAAGGAAACGAATGGGTTTTTTTTCTCATTAAAAAGAGCAACTGTATTGAATACACTGTTGGAATCTGCCTGCTGTTAACTTCAATGTTATTTTTCAGAATTAGAGAATACCTTTCATTATAAGGCTTATGATTTTTATTTTTTATTTTTTTTATTTTTATTTTTTTAAATATATTTTATTGATTTTTTACAGGGAGGAAGGGAGAGAGATAGAGAGTTAGAAACATCGATGAGAGAGAAACATCGATCAGCTGCCTCCTGTACATCCCCCACTGGGGAAGTGCCCGCAACCCAGGTACATGCCCTTGACCGGAATCGAACCCGGGACCTCTCAGTCCGCAGGCCGAAGCTCTATCCACTGAGCCAAACCGGTTTCGGCAATTTTTAAATTAATATGTTTGAACTTATAAATAGATATACGTTAGGAAGGAAGACAGGTTTCTTTGTTTGTTTTCTGAGAATTACAGCGAAGAGGCCTTGAAAGAAAGTCTGGGTAGACTGGAGCTGCCCCTGGACATTCTCAGCTGTTAACTGGTCAGTGTTAATATGAGAGGAGTAGCCTAGCCGACGTGGCTCAGTGGTTGAGTGTCAACCTATGAACCAGGAGGTCACAGTTCAGTTCCTGGTCAGGGCACATTTCTGGGTTGTGGGCTCGATCCCTAATGCAGGAGGCAGCCTATCAATGATTCTCTCTCATCATTGATGTTTCTATCTCTCCCTCTCCCTTCCTCTCTGAAATCAATAAAAATATATTTCAACAAAACAAAATGAGAGTAGACCTTTGATCTTGGTTGATGATCCTCCTCTGACCTAAGTTAAGCTGTTTTAATTCCTTGAATACTTAACCAAAAGTGTGTGAATCCTGGCTGGTATGGCTCAATGGTTTAGCACCAACCTAAGAAGTAGGAGGTCCCTGGTTTGATTCCCGGTCAGAGCACATGCCCAGGTTCTGGGCTCCCCAGTGTGGGGCATGCAGGAGGCAGCCGATCAATGATTCTCTCTCATCATTGATGTTTCCATCTTTCTCTTCCTCTCCCTTCCTCTCTGAAATCAATAAAAATACATATATATATTTTTAAAGGCATGTGTCAGAATTCTTTTTTTTTTTTAAATGTTTTATTGACTTTTTACAGAGAGGAAGGGAGAGAGATAGAGAGTTAGAAACATCGATGAGAGAGAAACATCAATCAGCTGCCTCCTGCACATCTCCCACTGGGGATGTGCCCGCAACCCAGATACATGCCCTTGACCGGAATCGAACCTGGGACCTTTCAGGCCGCAGGCCGACGCTCTATCCACTGAGCCAAACCGGTTTTGGCATGTGTCAGAATTCTTAGAGAGAAACTTAAATACAAGGTAGGGCAAAAGTAGGCTTACAGCTGTGAGTAGGGGAAACACAATGTTTATTATTGTATTTATTAATTATTAATTATTGTGTTACTTCCCATGGGGACAACTGTAAACTTCCCTTTGCCCCACCCTGTCCACATCCCTGTGCCTGCCTCAGAAATGCCAGCTGGGCGGTGCTGGGCAGGACCTGGGAGCCCCATTTTCTAGTTTGCGCAGTGATTCTTAGCCCACCCTCACTGAGAGGTGCTTCCTGGGTCTTATTTCCTGGACCTCAGAAAGCCTCTCCAGCTACTGCCATTTGTCAGACAGGGTTTTCATTGGTCTTAATAGCCATTTGATTCTTTTTAGATTAGCTGATAACTGCAAATGTGTGATATTCATATGAGATGGAAAGTTGCTTTGTCAAACTCAGTCTGGTGTGAGACCATAGCAGAGAAAGATTTAAAAGTACACTTAGAGCAATGCCACTCCTAGATAAATACTCCAGAGAATTGAAAGCAGGTGTTCAAACAAAAACTTGTGCATGAATGGTCATAACAGCACCATTCACAACAGCCAAAAGATGGACACAATCTAAGTGTCTGTCGGCCGACAGCTCGGTAAGCAAAATGTGGTGCCGCCGTAAATGGAATAGCATTCAGCCATAAAAAGGAATGAAGCACTGACACATGCTACAGCGAGGATGGACCTTGAAAACATTATGCTGAGTGAAAGAAGCCGGAAACAAAGGCCTCCCATTATATGGTTCCACTTTAGGAAAATACCCCAGCTAGACAAATCTATAGAGACAGAAGGCAGATGAGTAGTTTCCAGGGTCTGGAAGGACAAGAAATGGGACTTACTGCTTAAAAGGGTTTGGGGTTTCATTGGGGGTAATGAGAATGTTCTAGAACCAGAGAGTGGTGATGATTGCACAACACTGTGAATGTACTAAATGCTGTTATTGTACACACTTGAAATGGTTAAATGGTGATCTTATGTTATGTGAATTTTATTACACTTTAAAATACATACAAAAAAGTGCATTTCATGACTGAGTTTGTATGTAAAAGTTCGAGTCTTCTTTCAGGCCCCTTTTCTTCCTTTCCTTCCTTTAATTCTGAGTTCATTTGATAGTTACCAGCAGTTTTTAAGCATTTAAACTGCAAGCTAAATGCAACCTTCAGGTAAAAAATAAATGATATGGCTCAGCTGGCGTGGCTCAGTGGTTGAGCCTCGACCTATGAACTAGAAGGTCACGGTTCGATTCCAGTCAGGACACATGCCTGGGTTCCGGACTCGATGCCCATTGTGGGGCATGCAAGAGGCAGCTGATCGATGATTCTCTCTCATCATTGATGTTTCTATCTCTCTCCCTTCTTCTCTGAAATCAGTAAAAATACATTTTTAAAAAATTAAAAATAAAACAAAAGGTATGATAGATATTAGTGATCTTGCTGATAATTTCTCATATTTAATCATTCTTCCTGAACGTCATTTGAGCTTTCAATGAATGCAAGCAGACATCCTTTCTCATCGGTAGGGCACTGGTGAAGTGATGGGTGCCTTTAGAATATGCACACATCAAAACCTACTTTAAAGGTCTCTCTGGAAGGGTAATGCCCCGAGGGAATTGCGATCTAGTAGTGGACAAGCAGACTGTGTGGGGCAGAGGTTTTTATCACTTTAGAATCCCTCCATATCCAGGAAATGAAGGTCCCTGTGCCTTTTTTTCCTTTAGCACCCTTTCTTGCTCAGCTGCGGGGAGTGCAGGTAATTTTTGCCCATCGACACTCCCAGCAGAAGTCATTAGCTAGATGACTGCAGTGAGTCCAAGTGCAACTAGAGCGGAAGGTTTAAGAAAACAGTTCAGGAATCGTTTAGGCCCTGGAAATTGTGTTCTTAAGAGAGCTTTACAGATGGCTCAGTTGGGGATGATAGGAGTGGTTTAATTTCACATTTTTATAGACAGTTAAAACCAATGAGTCTTACTTGAGAATAATCAAGAAAATTTGCCTTTGCACAGTGATTATTGGAAACCACTAAGCTAGTGATTTGGTTGTGTTTAAGTTTCCTCACGGCATTTAAAGAGATTTCACATGGATGAAAGCCTAGCAGAGGTCTCCTCTGGAACATATTATTAAAAAAGGCTCCTTTGCAGGGAAGATCAGCATCCTTTGCGTCTTGCAGAGCGCTGAGACCTCCTGGAAAAGCTGCTGGTGGATGGTTTCTTTTGCCGCCTCTGGCTGATCATGGGCCACCTGAGGTGGAGTGCTTCTGTTTTCAGAAGGGTTTTCTTCCTTCTTCTTTTTTTGTTTTTACCTTTCCTCTTGTTTTGTCATTGGAAACAAACTAATATGCATCAGTCAACAAAATACTTCTTAGTAGAAGCCGCGTGCCCCTCCCCCCGTACATCATTCTGGGCTGCTGTGGGTGGTGGAGCTGGAGTTTGGAGAAGGTAGTAATCTGCATCGAATTCAGGAGGACCAGGCACTCCTGGGTTTTCACGGTGAGGAAAGAGATGCCTCCCCAACGTTGGACAAAGGCCTCTCTTGATCATTAGCCATACTCCCCACTTGGCCTTCTTCATTGCAAAGGCCCAGGGTCACCAAGAACCGGGCTCTCAGGAGCGGGGTCCCAGGGTGGGGCCATGGAGGACCAGGCCGTGGCATTCTAGGGAGGAGGACAGTCTGAAAATCTACGCTGGACGTCATCTTATCATCAAAGCAGAGATTTTTTCAGGGATAACATCACCTAGGTCAGTGGTCGGCAAACTGCAGCCCCTTGAGTGTGGCTCTTCCACAAAATACCACGTGCGGGCGCGCACGTACAGTGCGATTGAAACTTCGTGGCCACACTCAAGGGGCCAAAGAGCCGCATGTGGCTGCGAGCCGCAGTTTGCCGACCACTGCCCTAGGTTGAGTAGTGGCTTTTTGTGACGTGTGGGCTTTAGCAGGCATCGTTTGGGAGGTGATGAAAATATTTGCAGTTCACCTGTTATTTATAAGGGTTTTTGAAAAAGAGCTTAACCTAAAGTTTCACTTGTAAAACAGGTTGAGTGTTCCAGAGTGCAGCCGAGGCAGGTGGCATTTGAAGGGCATGAACTTAGTTTTTGAAATTGTCCAAATATCTTAGTGTATCCTGTCTTCGTTTTGTCATCAACTGATATAATTTCATCCACACATTTCATTGTGAGCCTTGGAAGAGTGCGTAATACCAAGTGATGACTGACCAGTGTTGAGCAGACGGGGGACTGAAGGATACAAACCAGATTCACGCTATGCCTTTGCTCCTTTGTGTGTCGCAGACCATAGCGAGGCAGCTGGCGGAGATCCTGCTACGGGGGATGTGTGAACAGAGCTACTGGAACCCTCTGGAGGACCCGCCGTGCCGGTCGCCTCTGGACGACCCTCTCCGAAAAGGAGCCAACACAAAAACCTACAGCCTCAGCCGGAAAGCCCGCGTCTACTCAGGAGAGAAGTATGGGAGCTGATTCCTCGTTTATATGTCAGGGGATGGGAGGGAAGCTTTGGGAAAATTCAACGATGAGTAGAAGTTCGAGGGCAGATATTTTTCCCCTGAAAGAAAACCCGATGAAGAAGTGTCATTGACCAATTTAAGCGAGGTACCTCATTCTTCCTCACACTTTCAGCAAACGTCTGTGCGCCGGTTCGGGAAAGGCTCCCATCTCAGCCGCTGCTATTGGTCTCTGACTTCTCAGTCCATTTATCGGAAGAAGCCCAGCGTTGTATGCAGTCAGTGAGAAAGCTAGTTGTAAAGCCAGCAAGTTAACTTTGTACTTTGCTTCCATTCCTTCATCTTTTTGTTTAAAAAAGTTGTTTTAAAGTGAATTAGCTATATGAAGGAGAGTTAATGTGCGAGTGATTGGAAGGTGCTGTCTCCTTAGAACTTCTTGGTTATTTTAAGTTTTAAATCTGGGACTCGATCACCTGTGAGGATAATGGGCTAGTGAGCCACTGTCGCCTCTACCTGGGTCTCCCCAGGCCAGGAAAGGAGGGGAAGGAGGGAGAGAGACCGTGAGAAGGGCAAGCAGGCAGGAACGATGTGGGCTTATTCTTGACTTTTCCCTCAGAGCCTTTACTTCCCATCTTTGCCTGTTCCTGTAAGGACAAGACACGATGGCATTTCAGAATCTCTCCGTGAAGGAAAGGGAACATGTATAAATAAAGAGGGAAACCCTCTCCGGCTGTTGTCAAATTAGAAAAATGGCCGAGAGCCCGCAGGCCCCGGAGAAAGCACCGATAGTCACGGGGGGCAGGGATGGGGAGTGGTTAGGAGGAGGGAATAGATTTTTACTACACGTGTACCTTCTGAAAGTGGTTGCTGCACTGTCAAGGGACAGCTTTTCTCAAAGCACCTGTCTCTTAGTCCTCTTAAGCGTCTCTCTCCCTCATCATCTTGATCAGTTTGCCTTTCTTGTACAAATTCAGACAAGTGAGCATATGCTTAACGTTTTCCCTGGGCTTATTTTAATTTCATTTTTATCCTCCTTTTTCATGGCCTTGTTGAGCCATGAGTTTGCCTAATTCACAGCCTGTTTATTCCTTCATCCTTATCTGGATTCATAAAACATGTGTTCTTGCAATTCCCAAGCTCACTTTACAATGCTGACCCCTTTTTCTGAACTATTTAGAAGTAGATTTGGGTTCATTTTGAAAGTGATATTTATATCTTAAAAATAGACCCTACATTGGTTTTTTTTCTGCTTTAGATGCTTCTGAATAGACAGGCATATAAGGTGCCAGGTATATTGAGGAAGTCAGTTCATGCTCCCTGCCCAGATCAAGGTGGACAGATGGAGGACGGGTGGAGGGAGCGCGCTCTCTGTGTGGATGCTGTTCCAGTGTGGCCTCCCCCATCGAAGGCAGAAAGCTCAAGCTTCTTTATTTCCTAAGCCACTAAGACTCTCCTAGCAGCAGCTTCCCCATCTGTACGGGGAGAACTGTGGAGGCAGCATGCAGATCTAGAAAATGCAGTTACTAGGTAAAGGAACCATTTTCATACCAGGATTGGTTACTGAGTCACATGTTTCATTTCAGACAGATACACACCTGTGGGTTTTTTAAAACCATTTTATTGAGATATAATTCACATACTATATGTACCATTCACTTATTGAAATTGTACCATTCAGTGGCTTTTAATATAGGCATATAGTTGTGCTTACATGACCACCATAAATTTTACAACATTTTCATGTGCAAGTGATTGGAAGGTGATCAGCCAAAATCAGCCCAGACCCCCTGAGCTGTCCTCCCTACCCACCTTCCTTTGCATTTGAATTTTGGAGTCAGTTCATTTCAGGAAAGAAAAATGCAACTGGGATTTTGACAGGAATTTCATTGAATCTGTAGATCAATTTGATACGTATTGCCATCTTAACATTATTAAGACTTCTGATTCATAAACATCAATTTCTTTCTATTTATTTAGGTTTTCTTTAATTGCTTTCAACAATTTGTAGTTTTCAGGGTACAAAGTTTGTACTTCTTTTGTTAAACTTATTTCTGCCGGGGTCCAACCCCAGCAGGTCCAGGGGTCCCCAAAGGTGTGGACGGAGTCGGCGAAGAAGGAATGACACGGAGACAGCGTTCAGTTGATCAGCAGCCTAGCCAGGATCTCCAGCCAGGATTTCCAGCCAAGTTCTGGTCTGGATCTCCAGAGAGTGTTCTGCTTAGGATCTCCAGCCAGGTTCTGTAGCCATGTTCCCTCGCTAGGTTCTCCAGCCAGGTTCTGTCCAGGTTCTCCAGCCAGGTTCAGTCACCAGGTTCTAGTCAGGTTCTCTTGCCAATTTCTGTAGTCAGGTTCAGTCCAGGATCTTTTGCCATGTTCTCTCGCTAGGTTCTGTCTTTAGGTTCTGAGGCCAGTTTCTGTCCAGGATCTTTTGCCATGTTCTCTCCAGCGAAGTTCTTCTGTCTCTAGAGAACGTTCTGTGTAGGTTCTGTGCCTAGGTTCTGTCTCATTCTGTCTTGTTACATCTGTATTTATACCAGTTGATTCAATCCTATCAATCTCTATTACAAAGGTTAGGGCGTTTCTTATCTCCATTCCAGGGAGTAAAGATTATGTAGCTTAAGCATGATTGTTCGTAGTTAAAGTGATTAATTACCCGCCTGGCACTTAGTTAAGAGGTTTTATTCCCTCCCTAACTTCAGGGGAAAATCCCTACCTGGGGAAACAACCTTTCTCAGAGAGGTGACCTTGGTTAAAACACATAGTGCCTAGAAGGTGAGCAAACATATTAAGAACAGTATGCCATATATGCCAGGTCCCTTGAAACAGCAAGGATGGACCGGCTCCCGGCAAATTCCCCCTTTTTTATTTTTTAAAAGCAGGCATTAAAAAGAAAAACCCCAAATGCTCTCTTGTATCCATTTTAAGAGTAGGATTGGCGCTTTCCGCTATTACCTGAGTCCTGATCTATCACCCAAGGGAGAGCTTGCCAATCCTGCACTTTCCCGGGGTGGAAAGGCTGCAGTGGGGTTAAGAATAAGGCTGCTTGGGCCTACCTTCTCCCATGCCTCTACATTTACCTTTCCGGCACCTTTCCTTCCTCAGAAAAGCATGGACATATTTCTTGTATAAAATGTTCCATCTGACTGGGAGTAACCTTAACTCCTCTGCTAGCAAGCATATGTGTTAAAAGATCAATACGGAGTCTTTTGTCTTTAGACTCAGTATGGCACATCTTCTTAATGTAAAGATCAATACAGAGTCTTCTTTCTTTGGACTCAGTATGGCACATCTTCTCAATCTAAGTTCTGTACTATCCACCTTCTTACCCTACTTATCCTCTGTAGGGGGGTTTGCAGCACCCTGGTGGAGTCCTATTCATCCTGAATGTGGGGGTTCTCAATGGGGGGGGGGGCTTACCTATGGGAATCCTGTTCCAGGGGTTCCCAAAGGTGTGGACGGAGTCGGCAAAGACTATCCACCCTTTTCCTATGGTGGAGTCCTATCCGTCCCGAGTGTGGGGTGCTTACCTAGGGGTCCCTGTTCGGGCGCCAGATGCCGGGGTCTGACCCCAGCAGGTCCAGGGGTCCCCAAAGGTGTGGACGGAGTCGGTGAAGAAGGAATGACACGGAGACAGCGTTCAGTTGATCAGCAGCCTAGCCAGGATCTCCAGCCAGGATCTCCAGCCAAGTTCTGGTCTGGATCTCCAGAGAGTGTTCTGCTTAGGATCTCCAGCCAGGTTCTGTGTCCATGGTCTCTTGCTAGGTTCTCCAGCCAGGTTTCCAGGTTCTCCAGCCAGGTTCTGTAGCCATGTTCCCTCGCTAGGTTCTCCAGCCAGGTTCTGTCCAGGTTCTCCAGCCAGGTTCAGTCACCAGGTTCTAGTCAGGTTCTCTTGCCAATTTCTGTAGTCAGGTTCAGTCCAGGATCTTTTGCCATGTTCTCTCGCTAGGTTCTGTCTTTAGGTTCTGAGGCCAGTTTCTGTCCAGGATCTTTTGCCATGTTCTCTCCAGCGAAGTTCTTCTGTCTCTAGAGAACGTTCTGTGTAGGTTCTGTGCCTAGGTTCTGTCTCATTCTGTCTTGTTACATCTGTATTTATACCAGTTGATTCAATCCTATCAATCTCTATTACAAAGGTTAGGGCGTTTCTTATCTCCATTCCAGGGAGTAAAGATTATGTAGCTTAAGCATGATTGTTCGTAGTTAAAGTGATTAATTACCCGCCTGGCACTTAGTTAAGAGGTTTTATTCCCTCCCTAACTTCAGGGGAAAATCCCTACCTGGGAAAACAACCTTTCTCAGAGACCTTGGTTAAAACACATAGTGCCAAGAAGGTGAGCAAACATATTAAGAACAGTATGCCATATATGCCAGGTCCCTTGAAACAGCAAGGATGGACCGGCTCCCGGCATATTTCTAAATAGGTGTGTGTTTGTGTGTGTGTGTGTGTGTGTGTGTGTGTGTGTGCGTGCAATTTTTTTATGCAATAGTGAATTGAATTATTTTCTTAATTTCATTTTTGGGTTGATTCTGTTGATTTTTGTATACCACAATCTTGCTGAATATTCATTAGTTCTAGTAGTTTTTAGATTCCTTAGGATTTTTTATATATAAAATTATGTCATCTGCAAATAGAGATTAGTTTTGCTTCTTTCTTTCTAATCTGGATGTCTTTTATTCCATTTTCTTTCCTAATTGCCCTGGCTAGGACCTCCAGTACAATGTTGAATAGAAGTGACAGAGTGAACACCCTTCTATTGGTCCTGATCTTAGGAGGTGAAAAGCATCCATTCTTTCACCATTAAGTTTGTTGTTCGCTATGGGTTTTCATAGATGCCCTTTGGCAGGTTGAGGAAGATCCCTTCTATTACTACTTTGAGTATTTTTTTTTTATGGAAAGGTGTTTTAAATCTATCAAATGCTTTATCTGCATCTATTGAGATAATTGTATGAGTTTTGTTCTCTATTCTCTTGATGTGATGTGATGCGATATATTACATTAATTGACTTTCAGATATTAAACCAACTTTGGATTCTTGGGTAAATCTCACTCATCATAGTATATACTTCTTTTATTTGTTGCCAAGCTTGACTTGTTAGTTTGGAGAGGTGATGAAGATATTAGTTGAGGGTTTTTACACCAATATTCATAAAATACATTGCTCTGTAGTTTTTCCTGTGATATTTTTGTCTAGTTTTAGTATTAGGGTAATACTGGCCCCATAGAATGTGTTGGGTAGTATTCCTTTTTCTTCTACTTTTTAAAAGAGTTTGTGGAGAAGTGGTATTAATTGTTTTTTAAATGTTTGGTAGAATTCACCAGTGAAGCCATCTGAGCTTTTGTATGTGGGAAGGTTTTCAACTTCAGTCTCTTTACTCATTATAGGTCTATTAAGACTTCCTATTTCTTCTTGAATCAGTTTTAGTAGTTTTTGTCTTTCTATAAATTTGCTTGTTTCATCTAAGATATCTAATTTGCTGGCATACCATTGTTCATAACATACCCTTATATATTTTTTTATTCCTATAAGGTTGGTATAGTCGTGTCTTGTCTTTCACTTCTCATTTTAGTAATTTGAGTTTTCTCTCTTTTTGGGTCAGTATAGCTAAAAATTTTATCAAATTTTGCTGATCTTTTTGAAGAGCCAATTTTTGGTTTTGTTTATTTATTTTTTAATTGTGCATCTACTCTCTTTTTTGCATTTATTTCTGTACTATTTCTTATTCCTTCAGTTATTACCATCAATTTTTAACTTTCTAGTTTTACATGTTCACAATCCTACTTCTGATTTATTATAAAGAGAGAAAAGCTGTTGGGTTATATTTGTTTTGGGGCTTCTATATTACCAAGGCAGGACTCTCTGATCAGCCAGTTCTCAAAAGGACATTATCACCAATTCACTTGAATACAAAGCAAACGTTAGTGGCACAGATCCTAAAACATGGTGAATTTTTACCAAGTGAACACGTGCATGTAATTAGCATCCTGATCAAGAAATAACTCAAAAAGCCCTCTTTATACTGTTTCCCAATGACTATCCCCACCCAAGGGTGACTCAATCCAGACTTCTATCATAAGAATTAGTCTGGTTCATCTTTGAAACATATATTAAACTTTTTGTTTAACTTCTTTTGTCTAATATTATATTTGAGAGATTTACCCATGTTTTTGCATATAGTAAGAGTTTGTTTTCATTGCTGCATAGTATCTATCCACGTTATTAATATACTCCAATATATTGATTTATTCTACTTGTAATGGACTTTTGAGTTGTTTCTCCTTTGGGGCCAAGAAGAATAGTGCTATGAACATTCTCATGTGTTTCTTAGTGCACATATGTGTGCATTCCAGTCAGGTATCTCTTTCCTTTCATTGTATTCCTCCTTATAAAAAGTATTTGTGGTGGCTTAGACAATTAAATGCAAATTAGATGAAAATAAAGAATGCAATTAAAAGCCACTATTCTGCCAGGAAGTGAATGGTGAAAAGATTTATGGAAAGCTAGGAGTGCCAGATATTTTGCTTAACTTTTTTGTAGGCTTAGGAGGAGAAAGTAGTGATCATGGAGTACTAAATAGAGGTCTGAACCTCCTGGTAGCCAGTGCAGAGGTTTGGGGTTAGTATGAAGACACTGTTTTAAGTATGAAGATAAGGGTTATTAAGGGTCAGGAAAATGACATAATGGTGGAACTGAAGCTGTGTGAGCGACCTACATGCCCGTACCAGTGATCGCACTCCTAACCTGGATACGTGCAGCCGGTCATCGAACCTGCCACCTTTTTGCTATGTCTGTAGTGTGTCTTTTCTGGAGGAGGGATTATTTCAGATCATCTAAAAAATTCAGTTGTTTGTTGTTTTGTTCATGATTTTTACAAATTCCTGTTTTTGGATAACAAGTGCTATTGGAGGTATTTGTAACTGTTTTCTTGCATTTCCTGGGCTCTCTTTTTGCTCTTTGGATAGCTTCTTTTGGTGCATGGAAGATGCTAATGTCAAAGAAAAAAATCACTTATTTGTCATGGTTTTGCTTGGGAAGAGATTGCCGCTGTCTCCTGAGCTCTCGTGTACACGGGCCAGCTGGCCCACCTTCGGGCGGAGGCCCGTCCTCTCACCGGGAGCACGGCAGCCCTTGTGCAAGGCCATGTGCTTTGCAGGACTCGCCCAGTCCACCCACGGCACAGCTCAGTGGGCTGGGGCTGATCTGAGTGAAGGGCCCTTTTTTCTTTGTTATGAAGGAATTTTGACCAAGTGGATTGACAGAAAAGGGAAGAATTATGTAGAAGCCTAGGTAACCTCCAGATGGGATCAGCCGACCCCTCATAATCAAGAGGCACTCTCCACGCTTAATTTAAATCTCTTCCTCTCTCGGAACCTCATCCTTCCGGGCAAACCCAGGACTGACGGTATCATGGGCCTTGGCGTATTTGACAGACAGTGCGACTTGGGCTGGGGCTGGGGGTGCAGCCATCCTTGGCTTTGATTTTTCAGCTCATATCTGGCTGGCTGTGGATCAGAGGCAGTTTTCTCCAGGAATTCCCCAGAATTCCTTTAGCCAGGCATAGTAAAATGGTACAGATGCCATTGCTGGACCTGGGAGCTGATGTCATTATTTACAAACCAACTTTCTTCTGGGTGAGGGGTGCTCCAGGCCCTCCTCACACCTAAACAGCCCTTAACCTTAGGACATCCGCCCTGTCAATAGTTGTAGAATAGCTAGATGACAGGAAGAGGACATGCGTCTGGATCAAGTTGGGTTACCTTCTTCTGTACTGTTGCTTCTACCACATACAGTGCCATTTTTCAGAAAGGGCTGTGATTCTCTGAGAGTAATCATGACTACTGTTAATCAACGAGGGTTCTCGCCTCTGTCCCCTGTGTCTTCTGTAAAATCAGGTAAGGAGGCGGTAAATGCATCTGAAGTACTGAAAGAGCAACTTGCCTGAAGGTCAGCCCGTGAGGTAGTCATGTGGCCAAGACTAGACCGCAGCCTGCCCACTCGGAGCCCAGCAGTCCTGCGCGGCCTCCTCTGCCAGCCCCCAGCCCAGCTCCCGGAGCTGGCCCTCACTGCACGCTGGTCCCATTTTCTCCCTGTCCCCTTTTATCCCCCACCCTGCCCTTCAGTCAACTTCCTCTGAGGTCTGAGCACCCCCGCATCACCCCTGAATCTTGGGCCCCAAGAAGAGAATGTCACAAAAGGGAAGTCCCCAACCATTCTGACTTTGAACTCTGAGCTCCATGCTTTCCTGAATAGGGAAGAGGGAAGGAATGGCCAGAAATGGGTCTAGAGAAATTATGGTTATTGAGAGGGCATTCCAGTGTGTCGTTTTTTCAGGCAGGCCTCTTAAAACTACCCTTCCTCCCTCCCCGCCCCCACCAGCCCCGAGAGCTGTGCAGCTCCTGGGTCTCCATCTTGCCTGGCTCCAAAGGAAGGGGAGAGGAAGTGGAATTAAAATCAATGTGCTACTTGTTAGCAGCTCTGGTAAAAATAACAACCGCGCATTTAAGCAGTCTGGATGGCTCAAGTGGAATTTGGGGATTATCCATGGCTGAATTGGCTGGTGTTAAATCACAATTAGCATGGGCTCTCTCTCTCTTCAGTTAGTCTGGACAATGCAGGACTGGCTAGCCATGAAAAACGCTAATGATCGCATGTAAGCACAAGCCAGGATATCAGGAAACGATCGCTGGGTGGACACACACACACTCACACACACCCCACTCTTAATTCAAAACCCGTAGGCTCTGTATCTGAATTTAAGGAGGAAGAAGTATTCCATCTTCTCAAATCCCATGTCACCTCAAGCTACCTCTTTAAGGAAGGCACTGCCGATTCCAGAATCTTGCTCTTTGTTTCCTAAACGTTAGCCTTTTCCTAAAAGTTTAGCCCTGCAAGAGCGATAAGATCCATTCCATAGGTGCTTTTCTTACCTGTAGGGAAGTCAGACTTGTGAAGAGTACGAGGCACGATACTTTTTCTGTCTTACTTTTTATGGTCCTTTGGTACAACATAAAAGTTGCCAACTCTTCAAAGAGAGCAAGTATTTATAATAATTTGGAAAACATTTTTTTTTGCCATTGTGTGTGTGTGTGTGTGTGTGTGTGTGTGTGAATCATTTCATCTCTTAAGTTAAATGATTGTAGTCTTACCCCCTGAGAGGATAAAGTTACTTTTTATTTAGTCCTCTCCAAAACATCCAGGAGGTTTTTACTAACCAGGTTCATCTTTATCGCACTCCTCTTCCAACTCATGAAAAAGAGTTGAGTTTGGCCCAGCTGTGGTAACACTCAATTCTACTCAAAGGATTCTAGAGCTTCAGATCAGGGCGGGGGCGGTTGAAGGGTTTTGGGGGGGAGAATGCTGTACGTGTTTTTAAATGCTCAAAGCATAAAATATAGGGTATAGATAATGCATATTTGGGTTCTATTTAGTTTTTATTGTTCTCTATTCCTGAACAACATCATGCTTAAGAGCTTTTTCTAAAATCCAAGATGTCAGAGTTCAGCCCAATTCCATAAAACTGATTAATAAGACAGCTAGATCTTGCATGCCACCCCATAATAAAACACATGGTTAAGTAAGATAGCTCACTACATTCTTACAGAATTCTAGAAATTATTCAAACTCTAAAATTCCTTCCAATCTCTTATTTCATCTTAAGGACAATGTAAGATATGCCAGTTAGCAAGAAAGAGGTAAAAAAGAGTACTGCAATCACACCTCCATAACGCGTTTAGGAGAAAGCTTGGAAGATAATGTCAGTTTGTAGCCATCTAAATTTCTGCTTCTATCACAAGCTTACATGTTATTTGGACTTTCAAATTGGTTTTTACAGCTTTACTTCATCCTGCTGCCTGCTATTAAAATGTATAGTTAGAACGTACAAATTCCATAGATTACCATAGAAATAAGCAAATTAACTCAAGTGTCCAGATTATACACTGCTTTCCATGGGGTCTATATAAAAAATCTTAAAGCTTTTTAGCATTCGTCCTGCTCATAGTCAAGGATTTTGTGTTTTTTTGAGATTGCCATATATCAAAGCTGGTTTTCTTTATGCAGCATTTTTTGTCCTCAAGAAAATACCGAAGAGGCCCTGTTGTTATTGCTGATTAGTGAATCCATGGTAAGTAGAATGTGTTCTTACGTTTTTGTGTTCCCTATTCCTGAAGTCCCTTTTTTGATATGGCTACTGCATCAGTATAGTGACCCTTCTCCTTGGGAGAAAAACAGATGGGATGCCTGGGTGGGAAGAGACAGTAGAGGCTTAAAAGGAGGGATGTTTCTTCTTGGACTGGGTAGCACATTCCTTGGTCACCCCGGAGCATGGAGCTTCTCTTCCCCGAGCAATTACTAGGCAGCTGAGTTTATTCCTTTATCCACCAAGTATTGCTGGAACACTAACACAAGCATATACTATAGGTAAACTATAGCTAAAATGACGACAAAGATCCTTGCCAGGGGAAGGAAGCCCCCAAGGGTCACCTTTCCGAGCCTTCTCGATTTGCCGTGGAGGGAGGGAGAGTTTGGAGAGAAATCACTTGTGTGTTTGAACCTCTGGTTTTCAGATGAAATTGCCTGGGCCTCTACTCAGGCCCCTTCCCCAAGCTCACACTGCTCCCGGGCACTGCACGCCCAGCCGGGGCGGTTCACTCCTGTCACCTGGCTCTGCTGCTGGGAGGGCGCTTTTGCCAGACCCTAAATTCCTCCGAAGTGTTTTCTTCGTGTTTGGCCAGGATATCACATCTGAGGTCTGGAAGTTCCTTGCTCATCATTTATTGGGTTTCCACTCTGTGTATCTTCAGGCGTGACAGCCCTGGCTTGCATCTTTCAGGAGTAATGCGTGTTATAGTGGTTATGCCTTGGCAAGCCACTGTGTGTGCTCAGCACCTGAGCAGAATGGCCAACGCCTGGGACTTGGAAGGACCTAGAGGTCCTCATGCCCATTCACTCATTTTACACGTGGGGAACCCGAGGCCCAGAGCAGGCGCCTGGATTCCCCGTGCAGTGGTCTTCCCGGTAGGCCATACTGTCCCCTCCTACATCCCGCACCGCACCTGGCAGGCAGGAGGACAAGGGAGGAGCAAAAGGAATCCTAGCCGAAGCGAGAGAAGTGTTTCCTTCTCACCCAAGCACACGCTTTGAAGGGAGGTCTGACATGCACTCAGGTGAGAAAGGCTTAGAGATGAGCCGGAGGACGTGCGTGTGCCACGTTGTCGGAGGGAGGGGTCAGGAGGGCCGGGCTTGGTCTGGGAGGACAGCTTCCTTAATTCAGAGCTTTGGGTTTTCTTGTTCTGTGCAATGGCCCAGAGATGTTTACAAGAGCAAGACTGCTTGAGTTACCACTTCTCTCTACTTGGAAGCTCTTTGACGTCATTGGCCTGCCTTCCTCCGAAGGAGACAGGTTGCCCCGTTGGCTCATCTTTCCCTGACTGTCAGCTGGTAACAGCACGGTGTCATTTACACTCTCTCCTCTGCCCTGGCGCAGTCGGGGAAGGCACGCATGGGGACGGCCTGGCACCGCGTTCGGTGACACGTCTCACCGTGCTTTGTCATCAGTTCTTCGATGGGGGCAGCTCGCGGTGGCCTCCTCGCTGGCACTCCTGCACCCGGAGCTGGACTCTTTGCAACTTAGCAGTCAGTTTCCTTGGGCAGACCTGGTTGGTTACATTGTAGAAGTTCTGGGAGCGTGAGGACAGTTCTGATGGGAAATATTGAGTTCCATTGTCAATCATGTATTCGTTTGGAATCTGGAAAACACGGCCCCCTCTCTAAAATGTTGTGTCCTGGGGGATGATGGCTCCATCTCTCCTGCTCCTTCACTGAAGCAAGGAACTCATAGGTTCAAAATGGAGAGCCCTCTGAGACAGTCAGATGTGTCTCTGTGGTATTTAATTTCTGGAAATCCCGTCAGGGGCTGGTGAAATCCAGTGACATCAATAAATATGAAGGGTGAGGTTCCCAACCAAAATGATTATGTTCCCCCTGTAAGTCATTCCATGATTATGTAGGTAGAAACCTAAATTAAGTGGCTTTTGGAAGCCCCTTTTTTCATGTTCCTTGACTCCTTGATTTTTCTGTTTTTGGACAGAAAAAGAATGTGCTCAATTTCAGAACCAAAATGAGAATTGCTGGTTGTTGTTTTTTTTGGTACTTGGGAAAATTGTATTTTTTGTTGGTTCTGACCTTATCTTAGAAGCATAATTTGTCCATAGTCTCTCCACCTACAAGAACCCATTGGGAATTGTACTGCTTTCTTGCCTCAAATTAAATGAGTTTTCCCCAGGAGAAAGGAGTCATTGGGACTATATTTGTACAACTGACACTGATACAATACTCCGGGATCTTTATTATTTGTGGATCAGTTTAAGGTTCTGTATTGTACCTCTTTATTCAAAAGAAAACCATAGACTTTCTCTAAAAATTAAAAAAAAAGAATGCATTTGGCATAACTTGAAAATTTCTCTTAAATAGTATTTTGTTTTGTTCTCTTCCAGGCGTTGGTCTCAACATGGAGCATTTATAGCAAATAAATCAAATGAGACCACTTACAGCAAGCCCTGTTTTCCTCCCAAGCTTCTTTTGTTGGCTGAAAAGCCACTCCTAACAAGAAAAATTTAAGGATAAAATCTTCAGAATCAGGCTTATTTCCATAGGCGATGACTCACTTTGAAGGAAGTGGCCTGACATATATTCTTATTTGTCTTTGACATTTAGGAGCGAGGAGTTTTGAAGTGAGTGAGTGCTGATGGGTGGCTAAAAGCAAATGCCCCCGACTCACAAAAAGAAGCCCTTTAACCTCATTAGTGAGAGAGAAGGTGCTCGTAGTCTTTCTGAATGTCAGGCAGGAAGACAGACATCAGCCTACTCGGACAAGCGGCCCCCTGTCTCATGTGACCACTTGCACAGGAAGAGCTGGGGGTCTCTTTTCGTGCTCCCAGGGACGGTAGATCTGGAGACTTCTGGTAGTTAGCAGGGAGAGGGACCGCAAGATCTAACTATTGATTCTAACTCCCTGGGAGGGGAGTGGGGGGGGTGGAGAGGAAAAGGAGCCAGTGGGTAGAGTCTCCTCGCATGGGTTTGTCTGGAGGAATCTGTAGAGAAATTACATTTCAAAGGTAATGAGAACAGGTTGCTGTAAGGAGCCTTTGATGTCTAGATAGATGAGATTAACAAGCTTGAATGTGCCTGCTGTCTTCCTTGCTAAGCAGTGGCGATGTGAAATAGGCAGGGGTTCTCTTGAGTCCTCTGTGGTAATGCCTTTAAAATAAAAATCTGTTTGCTTCTTGCTGTCACTTGTACATCTGCTTTGTGCTTCCCTAACAAGATCGGGTTAGTCTTTGTGGTCTGTGCCAGCGAGGATGTCACCGAGGGACCTGAGTGTTCCTTCGGGGTGGCGGAAAAGTGGAAAAGTGTGACATGTCTCTGTAGGACGGATGGAACTTGGTGCCACCATTTGGGGATGGAAGGGTGGGGCCGGTGACTTACAGCAGAGCGGGCTCTGTGAGTGAGGAGCAGCAGGGCCTGAGCTGCTGGGGGATCTGCTGCCCCAGAGCACAGCTGTGCCTGCAGCGAGCCTGAGCCCAGGAGAAATCTCCCCGCTTTGCACTCACTGGCTCTTAAATCTCCCTCCACATACCTGCCAACTGGGACACGTGTCCTAAAGGATCGCACCTCCAGGCCCCCCAGTTTAGAGAACACCCTGTACCACGTGCTGTGGCGCTCTGGGGAGTTTGAACAAACAACCAGAGGCGACAGACCCCCTTCCCCATCCCCGCCCTTGTCTCCAGACGCTGCTGTTAGGGCAGGAGGCCGAGATGGCCTCCCGACAGTGAAGCCTGTGTGCACGGCTGGCTCACCATCTGCTTCTCTCCGCCGCGCTGCTTCCAGGCCAACCGGGACGCCGTGCTGAGCAGGATCCCCGAGCACAGGAGCGACCGCCTCATCAGTCTGCAGAGCGCTTCGGTGATCTATGACCTGCTGACCATTGCTCTCGGGCGAAGAGGCCAGTTTGAGATGCTGTCGGAGGTACCGCCCTCGCGTCGGGATGGCTTCCAGGCGGTGGGGGGTGCTGGCGGTCTGACCGCAGGGACAGCCGAGGGACCTGGTCCTGAACCCCTGTCACCAGCAGCCACATGGCTTTGGGTTTAGCTTTGGTTTGCTCCTCTGTGAAATGGAAATGGGGCTAAGCCAGTGGTCAGCAAACTGCGGCCCCCTGAGTGTGGCTCTTCCACAAAATACCACGTGCGGGCGCGCACGTACAGTGCGATTGAAACTTCGTGGCCATACTCAAGGGGCCAAAGAGCCGCATGTGGCTTGTGAGCCGCCATTTGCTGACCACTGGGCTAAGCGATCAGGTGGGGGCAGTCACTGGTGGTCACTTCCTACCAGTGGTCCCAACACCCACTGGCTATGAGTTTGGGAGGGAAGGCAAGCATTTCTCTAGCAGTTTCTCTTTCAGTGTAATTTCCACCATACCCCAAATCACCCATCTGTGATATTATTTCCTTATAAAACGGGCTGTATTTGATTTAAAGCATCATATGTGACTCCTGCTGAAACGGCAGCTGTGGGCACAGGGTCTCAACCGGCGAGCTGGGACAGGCTTTCCCGTCAACCGCGTCTGCGTTCAGAGGGACCCTTGTAGCATACGATCTCGGGCGAGGTGCTGTCATCTCCTTCCCTCCGTTTCTCAGAAACATTTGGGATGGAAGCTTGACTTTTATCTTGCGTTGTGGTTATGCATAACCGAGCTGCTGCCCAGAATACCAGATTCCACGGTGGTAGCGGCGAAATAAGTATAAGATCATTTTATCTTTTCTTTAGTGAAGTAAAGAGAAAGAAAGAGAGAAAAAAAACTCATTTGGTTAAAATGGACTTTTCCATGTTATTCATCTTTCTTTTTCTAAATTTATACACATTGCAGCAGCCTCTGGGCAGGAGGACAGGGAATGAAATACAGTAACAGATCGGCTGAAATCAGATAAGCGCGCCTCGCCCTCCAGCCTGCGGAGCGCGGCCACATTGCCCGGAGCCACGGACAGCCGTTGAGCCTGTGTGGCCTGGACCTTTTTTTAGGCTTCGGTTTGGTGACTGTACAGGGCAATGGTTACTCGTTCTTCAACAAAAGCCCTTCACAATCCAGCTAGATAAGGCGACCTGTCCTGATGTTCCTGTTACTCCCCGTACCCCCCACCCCCTGGGACTGTGCCCAGGCTTGGGATTGGCCTGGATTTGTCACCGCTCCTGGTTCTTTGACTCCTGGGACCCTCTCCTCCTGGCCAGCTTAGTTCCCACGCCCCGCATCGGCCGTGGAGCCCTCTGCGGGGACAGGGCCCCCTAGCCCATGGGGGGTTTTTCGAAGGTGAACCTTTGCCCTCCAGATGAACCACTGGAAGGCTCTCTGGGTCCCAGGCTGAGTGTGGTCACGGGTCTGCTCTCGTGCCATCTCGGGGCCGCGTGACCTTTCCCCGGCTTGAAATGGCCTGCGTCTGGGACAGGTGTGAGCTGCAGGAGGTGCTGCCTTAGTCACAGGCTGGTGGCCCCTGCCCACAGGCTTCTCGTCATGCCATGAATGACTTGAGGGGGGCGGCTGTCACCTTAGCAGCATTCCTCTGCCAGGTGGCGTTCCCGGGCCTGTATTTCCTCCTGGCACGGAATGCGGCAGCCTTGTTTTCACCAGATGACTTTCCTCTTGATGTCGCATTTAGCTGCCATCTTGTGGCAGTGACCTGGCGCCCAAGTCACTGGCTGGTCCCGTTGTTTGTCCGAGCCTTTGCGGTTCCGAATTTCACTGCAGGAGGCACATTTAAAGCAATGGCGGCCTTGCCAGAGGTTGCCTGAGGAGCTAGAGTAGAAGGGGGGCAGGGAAATGTATCAGGGCATATCCCTGGGAGCCTTTTGAGTTCTGTACCGTATCTGAGCTGTTGATAAAACAGAGGACACTCATGTCTTCAACACATATGTTTGCAGTCCCCTGTTCTGTGCCAGGAGCTGTGATTCAGGCCGGGACACCTGAGCCAGGTGCGGTCCCTGCCCACCAGCAGCTCCCAGTCTACGGGGAGGCAGCCAGGCCGCATTGCCACCTGGTGTGGCTGGCGCTGGGGAGGCCTCCCCGCAGGGTCTGCATCCAGTAATAAAGGATTCGAATACTTGGCTTCAACCTTTCTTGCTATTTCTACTTAGTTTTGCCGTTAGAGCTTCCCCAAGCCCCGTGGTCTCAGATCTTCTGAGTGAAACAGGAGGGATTGTAGGTGGAGGGTGAACACGGTGGCCCCTGGAGACACGGTTCCATCTCTGGAAGCTCGGTCACTGAAGGGCAGGCGTGGTCACCCTCACTGGGCTCGGACCCTTCGTCTCAGGCCACATCTTACTTAGGGTGTCCTGCTTCCCTCATTTGTTGGGGTTTTCTCTTTTTTTCTTTAATCCTAATTTTCCCTTCCATTTTTCTCAGCACTTTCGGTTGAAAGACTAACCAGATTTTTTTAAATTGAGGTAAAGTCATATAACATAAACATAGCCATTTTTAAATGCCCAATTCAGTGGCATGGAGTACATTCCCACTGTTGTGCAACTATCCCCTCTATCAAGTTCCGAAACATTCTCATCGCCCTAGAAGGAAACCCGACCCACTGAGTGATTTTTCTCCATTGCCCGACCCCCAGGTTCTGTCAGCTGCTCATCTGCTTTCTGACTATGGATTCACCTAATTTGGGTATTTCACATAAATAGAATCATCCGGTATCTGACCTTCCGTCTGGCTTCTTTCACTTAGAAGGCTGTAGCATGTGTCAGTACTTCATTCCTTTTTTATGGTTGGATAACATTCCATCGTATCACAGTTTGTTTATCCATTTGTCAGTCGACAGGCATTTGGCTGTGGTGTATAGTGCCGCTGTGGGGGCAGCTGGCATTTAAACTTCCTGTGTTACTTCTTTGGGCCTGCGTTGGTTAATGGGTATCATCATCATTGCTCGGTGTGGTGGTATATTCTGTTTCCCCTTCTGCATCTCCTACACTGTGCCAGTGAGCCTTCTAAACCAGGGATGGGCACACCACCCTTCTGTTAAGAAACATTCAATGGCTCTTCCCCACTCCCCTTCTTTTTTCCTCTCTTTTAATTTTGTTTTGTTTTACTTTTTCTCCCGTAATGAAATTGACTTCATTGTTTATGTTTCTGCCACATGCAGCAGCCCTGCAGGCTCCTTGAAGAACTGAGCAGTACATACAAATATGGAAAGAAAATAAAGGTGCCTGGGAACCCCACTCTCCTGGGGTCGTTACCTGCCCATTGCTTATCTTTCCTTGTTTGCCTTCATGAATGTACATTTATGGACGTGTAAACGAGTGGGATCGAATCGTGCATGTTTTATTGTGGATATTCCCAGTCATTGCTGTCCTTGCCTTGGTATCCCTGCTTCCATACCCCTAACCCCAGGCCAGCACCTTGGGCATCCTGGGCACAGGCCTAGAGAGCTTGGCCTCGAGTTCTGCCCTGCCATTGGCCAGTTGTGTGACCCTGGAAGTTATTAACCTCTCCTGCCTCAGGTCTTCCTTCTGCGAAACAGGGAGGATGTCACACCTGCCTCATGATTGTGAAGGTTACTCACTAATCCGTGCAGAGTACTCAGAGCAGAGCACACGAGCTCACTGAGCACTCACCGTACTCCCAGGGCTGAGTACCCACCGTATTCCCAGGGGTTGCCAGGCACCGGCAAGCAACAAAGTATACAAAAAGGTCGTTGGCTTCTAGAATTTTCCAACCTAGGGAGATCAAATAGAAACATGAAAAGATGACTACAATCGACCCTTAAACAACACGGTTTGAACTGCACGGGTCCACCTACACATGAATTTTTAAAAATAAAAACCTTACTGTCTTCCCTCCGAGGTTGGGAGTCTGCGGATGTCGAAGGCCGACTGTACGCGTTGATCTGCACCGTTTTTATACTAGTGACTTGAGTACCCAGGATTTTGGTATCCACAGGTCCCCACAGGTGCCAAGGGACAACTAAGTTTTGGGGGAGCCGAAGTTTTACGTAGATTTCCGACAGCACGGGGTCAGGACCCCTAACCCAGAGTGCTCGGGGTCGCCTCTAATCAGAGAAGACTGGACAGTGTGGGCACGGTCTTGGCAGGGCACAGAGCAGGCCGCTTGCAGCAGAATTTGCAGGTGGGGGCAGCAGCGAGAGGTTAGGAGCGCCTGGTACATGAACTGGCTGCTCAAGGCCTGATGGGAATTAAAGTCTTGAGAGCCGAGGAACACCCTTCGTCATCAGGGTCATGGCGGTGTGAGGGCGTTCGGCCTGAGGGCGGGAGCTGAGGGCTTGTTCTCATGGGGGCGTCGGCCAGGAAGCCCGGTTGTCAGACCCCGCGTTTCAGTGCAGACCGTGCCCTGGCTCCTGTGAGCAGGGCCATCACCCTCGGCTGGTCTGTGAGCGGGTCCCCTGTGCCTCGGCGACACTGCCCAGCGACACTCCCTTTACACGGTGGACCGCTTCTGACCAGAAGGTGGACAGCCCCCGGCCACCGCGAGAGAAGAGGTGTCACCTCCTCACCACGTCCTCACGCTTCCTTCCTCGCTTGCCCCCGCCGATGTCAACACTTCCTCATCAGGCCGTGTGCTCTCCTCCCGGCCCCTCTCCTGGGCGGACCTGAGCCCCGGGGCACGCACCAGATGGGGACAGGCGGGGGCGCCTGTGCTGTGGGTCCCAGCAGCCTTTCCACCTCTGTCCTCCTGCCGTTGGCACCTTTGGGTGGGCTGTGCAGACCCAGGCTTTTAGGAACTGCGCTGGCAGGAGTCGCAGAGCTACTTTCACACAAACGCCGCCCTCCCTGCCTCTCTCCCGTTGTATTTATTCAGGATGAAGGCTGCTTCCCACCCCGAGGTTGGCTGCGTCTGTGTGTGCCCACAGGTAATGCCTTCTTTCTTCAGGGCACTGTTCAGCCAGCTACTGGGCAAGGAGCCTTGTACAGAGGCAGTGCACACCCCAGGTTCATTACATCCTCATTCTGACAGGTTTAAATATAAGCACAGTGTTTGCGTGTCTCCAGTGCTATGAGCTTTTGTGTTTTTTTTAAAGACTCATTGTGAGCTCCGCCGAAAGGCTTGTGTAGGAAGGAACACTTTCCCCCTTCGGTTTAAGCAGCAGCTCTGGTTGGCATGACAACCCGCACTATTAAAAGTAAAGCAACCAGCCCGGCTTCCTTTGTTTTCTAGGATGAACCCAAGCCGCTAAGGGGCCTGTTTCTTTAATGTGGCTCCTCGTGGCTCCATTTCGACAGAATGTTAAGAGGTCCTTTTCGAAGGACGCGTGTGTCCCCTCTGCAAAGACACGGCAGCGTCAAAAACAGGAATGGTATTTTTATTTTCCTTGTTGAATTTCTTTTCATCTGTTTATGATAAATCGCAACAGCATTATGGTTCTGTGGGCAGCACTGTCTGGCTAGTGCTTGTAACAAAGGGACATTTTCCATCCCCAAGCCAAACACTTATTTAGTCGGGGAGCGCTGTGAGAAGTGCTTGAATACTGGGTCTGCCTAACAGGCCTGCCAGGTGTCAGCTGCCATCAGAATTTGGTATTTAAATGCAGCCCCACTCGAACCGCGGACACTCAGCCTGGACCTCGGTGCCCAGGTCCATGAAAGGCACCAGTGTGGCCTGACTCCTGGGAAGTCAGGGCTGCGGGTTTGGTCCATGGTAGGTGCTCAATAAAACCTGCTGAATAAACCAGTGCTTCAGGCCATGAACGTTCTCATCCCGCTCCGTCATCCTCGGTGTGTGAGACAAACGGAAGGTCATTTCGCTGGGAAATAGGCAGCAGAGGAAGAGATGGGCCCACCGTAGGCAGCGCTGGAGGTCACCCCATCCGGGAGGGACCAGCGGCATCATTTTTACATGACAGGTCTACCCGGAAGAATCTCAGCCCCTGCCATGGCCACTGGTGCCTACAACCCCATCTTAGGAAAGCATTTTTTTTTTTTTTATTAAGCATCATTGCTCTCTTTTTATGGTCCTTAATGAAAAGAAAGTTTTTCACTTAAAAAAATTTAATATGCCATTTTAACCTTTTTAAAGTATATAATTCAATGGCATTAATTTCACTCACAGTGTTAGGTAACCATGGTGATAATTTCTAAATTTTCCATCACCCCACATAGAAACTCTTTACCCAGTAAGCAATAACTCCTCACTCCCGCCTCCCCCATAACCTGGTAACCTCTGATCAGATGATACTTGTTTTTTTTGTGTCTGGCTTATTTCATCAGCCTAATGTTTTCAGGGTTCTGCCATGTTGTGATAATACACCTGATAGAACGTCTCAGACTTTATTCCTATACTAGAGGCGCAGTGCACAAATTCGTGCACAGGTTGGGGGGTCCCTCGGCTTGGCTGGCGTTTGGGGTGAGAGGGGCTGTCTTGCCCAGTCCTGATCGGGCCAATGGGGGCCGTTTGGCCGGGGAGGGGCTGCAGGAGGTTGGCCAGCTGCCCGATCGGGCCGATGGAAGCCGGCACAGAGGGACCGCAGGAGGGCTCCAGGGTGTGTCCAGCCCTCTCGCCCAGTCCGATCAACCCAGACCCCAGCAGCAAGCTAACCTACCGGTCGGAGCGTCTGCCCCCTGGTGAGACACTTAGCATATTCCACTTTCATTATATAGGATTGGCTGAATACACGCCATTGGATGTATAGGCCCATTTTGTTTATCTGATTATCTGTTGATGGGTGGACCCATGGATTGTTTCCGCCTTTTGGCTGTTGTGAATAATGCTGTAGGGAACATACCTGAGTGCCAGTTTTCAGTTCTTTTGGATATATACCCAAGAGTGGAATCACTGGGTCATACCGTTAATTCTAGGTTTCACTTTCTGAAGAACCTCCAAACTCTTCCACAGTGCTGGGCCATTTTACCTTCCCAGCAGCAAGGGGTGTCTCCGTATTCTCACCAACACTTGCTACTTTGTAGCTGTTGTTTTTGCTATAGTAGCCATTCTAATAGGTGTGTAGTGGTACCTCATTGTGGGTTTGGTTTGCTTTTCCCTAATGACTAATGGTGCTGAATATTTTTTTGAATGCTTATTGGCCATTTAGGTATTATGTTTGGAGAAATGTCTATTCAAGACCTCTGCCCATTTTCAAATTGGGTTATTTCTCTTTGTGTCATTGAGTGATAGAAGTTCTTTATTGATTGTGGATAATAAACCCTTAACAGGCATTTCCTCCCATTTTGCAGTTTGTCTTTTTTTATGATGGCAGATGATGCACAAAAGTTTTTAATTCTGATAAAGTCTAGTATATCAACTTTTTTCTTTTGTTGCTTATGTTTTTGGTATCATATCTAAGAATCTATTGCCAAGTCCAAGGTCATGAAGACTTACTCCTATGTTTTTCTCTGAGAATTTATAATTTTTGCTCTTATGTTTGGGTTGTTGATTACTTTGAGTTAATTTTTGTATATGGTATCGGTAGGAGTCCCAGTTCATTTTTTTGCATGTGGAAATCAAGTTTTCCTAACATTCATTGAGACTATTCTTCCCGATGGACTTGGCACCCTTGTTGAAAATCAGTTGGCCATAGATGTGTGGGTTTATTCCTGCAACCTCAGTTCTATTTCATCACCCTATATGTTTATCCTTATGCCAGTACCACACTGTTTTGATAGCTATAGCTTTGCTGTGAGCTTTGAGAAATCAAGAAATGTGAGATCTTCAACTTTGCTCTTTTTCAAGATTGTTTTGCCTGTCCTGGGCTCCTTGCAATCCCATATGAATTTGAGGATTGACTTTTCTATTTCTGCAAAAAAGACTTGGAATTTTGATCCAGGTTGCATTGAAACTATCCAGATTACTTTGGATAGTATTGCCATCTTAATATCTCATGTTTTGATATCAGATCTGAGTTTGACTTCCAATTCTGCTACTTTACATGCCAAGTATGAACTTGAAGGGGTTCCTTTAACTCTAAACCTGTATTGGAAAATACAGGTAATACTAGGACCTACCTCCAATGGTTATTATGATGCTATTAAAGAGATAGTGTATGCAAAATGTATGTTACTGTTCTTATTGGTGGTGTTGATAATCTGCTTTCTAATGTAAAAATCCCCGCTGTAATGACCCTTAGGAGTGTCTTTCTTCGCATAGTAAAGTAACTCAGCCTTGGGGTCAGGCATGTCTAGGTTCAAATCCTGATGCTGCCCTTTCCTAGCTGTGCAACTTTGGGAAAGATACTTAGCCACTCTGGACTTCCACCTCAGAGACTGATGTGAAGCTCAGCGAGACAATAGGTGTGAAACAGCCAGCACAGGTCTTGGTATTTAATGCATACCATTCCATTCCTCTTCGGTTATTAGAAAGGATTGATCTGAAATTGTCTCCTTGTAACTTGCACCTGTTCTGTGTCTTCAATAGGGCAGGTCAGTCCTGCCTCAGTGACATAAAGTGCTCCATAGTTATTCTGGGGGTTGGCAAACTTTTCTAAAAAGGACCAGATACTAAATGTTTTAGGTTTTGAGAACCAGGAACCAAAATCAAGGATGTTTGTAGATATAACAAGAGAGGAAACAAATTGCCACAAAATTTTTATTGATTGAATTAACATATAAGAGTGACTACACCTTTTCGTAATACAGGTGCACTAAGATGAATGGGATTGTTTGGGGGGTAGCATTTTATTTGGATTTAACGTCAGTATACCTTCTACACATTGACGGCAAGTGCTCGTCTACAACGGTTCTGAGCTTTTGGACTCTGGAAGCAGGCAGCAGCTCGGACTTGGCCCGCAGGCCATGGTTTATCTGGTGTGGCATCATCTCCAAAGCGCTTTCTTGTTTGTCCATGGCCATCCATACAGGATTTCCTAACACTCGACCCATATTGGTTCCTTCAGTCAAGCATTCGGTGGGCGCCTATGCTGTAATGACGCCCCCTGGGCGGCTCTACCCTCGACTCCTTGCTTCCCTCCCTCAGACCTTGTGTGGGTGAGGCGACAGCTGTGGCTGAAGGTTCAAACCTGAAGCCCCAAGCCAGGGAGAGAGACTGAAGACAGAAAAAGACCAAAGGTGAGAGGCAGTTGAACAGGGAGGAGGTAGAGGAATGAGATGTCCGTTTCTTGAATTTAGAGGTTCATTTTACAAGAATAACAAAGAACAGCAATATCAGCAGAAACAGCAGGCGGAGTATGTAGTAGAGGGAGGTCCTGGAGACCCGTTACTCGCGTGCAGACTTGATCAGGATGCGTCATCTAGCTGAGCAGAGAGCATGCTGGGCGATGGCGACTAGCATTCAGTTCTGCAGTCAAGCCTGTGACCTCTGAGAAGCAGCCCACCCTCCCCGCCTCCCACCGTCGCTGGAGGCAATGGTGCACTTTAATCTACGCATGCGCCAAGCAATACAGATTCGAGACGCCTCTGCCTGGAGCAGTGTTGCTGTTTTAAAGCAAAAAGAGAAATGGGAGAGGGGCACCAGCGTGGGGTTTGCTCTATTTTATTTTTAATTCAAGGGGAGAAAATTCTGAGCAACTTTTGGTGGGAGCCACCTGTGTTTCCTCAGAACTTGGGTTGGGAGGGTCTTTTATTTACAGCTAAGGGCCCCATGAGCATATTCTTTAGAAACTTTTCCTGCACTCTTGTGGCTTCGATATCTCAGATTCCACTTTAATTAATTAATTAATTAATTAATTAATTAATTTTTAGTTAATTCAGAAATAAGCCTTCTGAGCTGAGCCTCCTGAGACCTGGGTTCTAATCCCAGTTCTGCCACTGGGTGACCCTGGGCAGGTCTTGTCTCCTCTCTTGCTCATAGTTTCCTCGGCCATAAGGTAAGAGTGTGTCCACATCATCTGAGAGGTTTCAGCGTACCCTGCTTATGCCCTTCTGTGGGTTCAAGATAATGGTCCCGAATGTCTAAATTGTTTAGTCTTTAATTGCTAAAAATAAAGGCACGAAATATTATCCATCTACCATCTTAAATTAAGAAGCTCTGTAACACAACTGCAAGAATTACATTTGTTAGCTGGCTCATTAAGTACAAAGGACGTAGGAAAGAAAACCTTCCTACTCGATGAAAGGATCTGAGTTATGAGAACTCTCAGGATTCGGCCCACCTGCCCACAGAGGTGAGTAATGAAGACAGCGCACTATGTTATTTATTCTGTTTTAATGGTGATGAATTTTAGACTTCAGCTCCAGGCTCAATTTGAGGCAAAACCTCATTATTTTGTTACTGCCCCCTCCTCCACGGACTCCTGGATGCTCAGTCTCCCTCTCGAATTCCGAAAATAGACTCTGGCTTCCCGTGCTGTGCTGCTGTACAGCTGTCGCTGCCGTGTGCCCGGTTCATGTCATTGGGCTTTGCCTACCAGGAAGGTAATTGCTAAATCCAGTTCTCATGCCAAAGAGCTGCTCATTCCTGTTGCCCCCCGGGACGGCTGATTCATGAAAAGCCACAGTGACAGCGGGAAAGGGTACGCTTCTGCGACCAAAGGAAACATTTTTGCAAGGGACAGTGTGACGGCCACTCAGATGACTCAGATGCCATTTAGAGGCTAATTCTTGTTCTACCAAGTATCCGTGGCATCAGATGAATGTGGCTGGGCTTTGGAGCAATGGCGGTGGCATGGTGATTACAGCTCCCGCGCCTGTCTTTCCTGGTAGAAACAGTCCTACTGCCAAATCCACCTTCGCTTCTGGTAAGGGGATGACTTGGAGATGCCACTGGCTGTTCTGTGTGGGTGACTCAGGGATCTGCAGGCCTGGAGAGGACCCCGGATCCCTCTCCCAGGCCCACACGCCATCTCTTCACTGGACACCAGAAGTGAAAAAGGCCAGCGTCTTCTCTCATCTCTTGCCGGGAGCCAGTCCATCCTTGCTGTTTCAAGGGACCTGGCATATATGGCATACTGTTCTTAATATGTTTGCTCACCTTCTTGGCACTATGTGTTTTAACCAAGGTCACCTCTCTGAGAAAGGTTGTTTCCCCAGGTAGGGATTTTCTCCTGAAGTTAGGGAGGGAATAAAACCCCTTAACTAAGTGCCAGGCGGGTAATTAATCACTTTAACTACGAACAATCATGCTTAAACTACATAATCTTTACTCCCTGGAATGGAGATAAGAAACGCCCTAACCTTTGGAATAGAGATTGATAGGATTGGAATCAACTGGTATAAATACAGATGTAACAAGGCAACAGACACAGAACCTAGACACAGAACCTAGACTCAGAACCTACACACAGAACCTAGACTCAGAACCTACACAGAACCTAGAGACAGAAGAACTTCGCTGGAGAGAACATGGCAAAAGATCCTGGACAGAAACTGGCCACAGAACCTAGAGACAGAACCTAGCGAGAGAACCTGGCTGAAGAACCTAGAGACAGAACCTGGCTACAGAACCTGGATGGAACATGGCAAGAGAACCTGACTAGAACCTGGTGACTGAACCTAGCAAAAGATCCTGGATAGGACCTGGCTACAGAACTTGGTTGGAGAACCTAGCCAGAACCTGGCTGGGGAACCTGGCTGGAGAACCTGGCAAGAGAACATGGACACAGAACCGGGCTGGAGATCCTAACCAGAACTTCGCTGGAGATCCTGAACAGAACTTGGCTGGAGATCCTGGCTAGAGATCCTGGCTAGGCTGCTGATCAACTGAACGCTGTTTCCGTGTCATTCCTTCTTCGCCGACTCTGTCCACACCTTTGGGAACCCCTGGACCTGCTGGGGCTGGACCCCAGCAATCTCTCCTTTCCTCTCAGAGGCTCCAGGCCACTCCCCCTCAGCCGTCCTCTGCCCCGGCCCAGAGCTCTCCTCCCCTGCACTCCCCCTCATGTAGAACCCCCAAGCCCACAGGATCGGCTGCGTCTTTGTTTCATAACAGCTACATCACCACTAACGTGTTTGTACCATTCATCCTGCGCCAGACAGTCTTCTAGGCATTTCACGTGCATTTAAAACATTGCTTCATGTAGCCCCATGACCACCCTGTGGCTGGGGGTAAGGAGTTTGGATTAAATGTGGCCCTAATGCCTCTCGACTGCTGTCCTCGCCCCATGCCTGCCTTCTCTGTCCCCTCCCGGCCATCAGCCAGTGGACCTGGGGGACTGAAGCAGCCTCTTAAAGGCCCCAACATGCACAAAACTCCTGTGTCTCCTTTTTTTCTTTTTTATTGAATTTACTGGGGTGACATTGTTTAATAGAATTATATAGGTTTTAGCACCTGTATTTGTTTGTTTTTTAGATTACTCTTTTCTATTGAATTTATTGGGGTGACATTGGTTAATAAAACAGCGCAGTTTCAAGTGTACAATTCTATAACTCATCACCTGCATGCTGCATTTTACACTCACTACCCAAAGTCAACTCTCTTTCCACTACCCTCTTTTCCCCTTTGCCATCTTCCACCTCCCACCACCCAGCTTTCTTTCTGGCAGGCAATCACCATACTGTTATGTGTGTCTGTTCTCTCTCTCTCTCATTGTTCTTTTTTATTTTTTTTGGATCTTTTTTTTAATTATTAAATCTTTATTGTTCAGATTATTACATTTGTTCCTCTTTTTTCCCCCCCATAACTCCCCTCCTCCCAGTTCCCACCCCACCCTCCGCCCTCACTCCCCACCCTCTGTCCTCATCCATAGATGCATGATTTTTGTCCAGTCTCTTCCCGCATCCCCCTTCCCCCCCCCCCAAGAATAGTCAGTCCATTTCCTTTCTATGTCTCTGATTCTATTATAATCAACAGTTCATTCTGTTCATCAGATTATTTATTCACTTGATTCTTAGATTCACTTGTTGATAGATGCATATTTGCATATTTGTTGTTCATAATTTGTATCTTTACCTTTTTCTTCTTCTTCCTCTTCTTAAAGGATACCTTTCAGCATTTCATATAATGCTGGTTTGGTGGTGATGAACTCCTTTAGCTTTTCCTTATCTGTGAAGCTCTTTATATGACCTTCACTTCTGAATGATAGCTTTGCTGGATAAAGTAATCTTGGTTGTAGGTTCTTTCTGTTCATCACTTTGAATATTTCTGGCCACTCCCTTCTGGCCTGCAAAGTTTCTGTTGAGAAATCAGCTTACAGTCGTATGGGTATTCCCTTGTAGGTAACTGAGTTTCTTTCTCTTGCTGCTTTTAAGATTCTCTCTTTGTCTTTTGCTCTTGGCATTTTAATTATGATGTGTCTTGGTGTGGTCCTCTTTGGATTCCTTTTGTTTGGGGTTCTCTGTGCTTCCAGGACTTGTAAATCTATTTCTTTCACCAGGTAGGGGAAGTTTTCTGTCATTATTTCTTTAAATAGGTTTTTCAATATCTTGCTCTCTCATCTTCTGGCACCCCTATAATTCGGATGTTGGTATGCTTGAAGCTGTCCCAGAGGCTCCTTACACTATCTTCGTATTTTCGGATTCTTTTTTCATTTTGCTTTTCCGGTTGGGTGTTTTTTGCTTCTTCGCATTTCAAATCTTTGACTTGATTCTTGTGCTCCTCTGGTCTGCTGTTGGGAGTCTGTATAATATTCTTTATTTCAGTCAGTGTATGCTTAATTTCTAGTTGGTTCTTTATCACAACATCGAGGGTCTCATTAGATTTCTTGTAGATCTCATTAAGTTTATTGGCAGTTTCTAGAAAATTATTGAAAGACCTTAAATGTGTGGTTCTGAACTCTATATCCTCCATTGACAATTTTGTCCTGTTTCTTTGTCTCCGCATTTTTTATGCTTTCTTGGTGCACCCCCTAGTGGTCTTTGTGCGCAGTCTTGTTGTAGTTAAGCCTTGATTGTTGTAGGTAATACTTGGGGGGATTTGACCTCCAGGCCAGCTGGCTGTGAGAATCAGCTGTGTCTGCAGTGGGAGAACTTCCGTCCTCTGGGGAGGTGCTAATCTAGCCTTTGCCTGAAGCTATCCGACAAATGCCTTTATGCAGGGCTTGGGGGGGGGGGGGGCGGGTCGAATGGGATTCAACAGGGCGAGCAGTTATGGCTGCTCTCAGTCCCATCCCCAGAGGCTCTGCCTCTCAGAGTCCCAGCAACCGCTGCAAACCTCGGAGAGAAAGCTGCCCTCGAGTTCCAACCGATGCCAGACAGTCCTGCTTCTCCCGTTTGAGTCTGGGTCCCTAGAGACTCGCCCAGAACTGGAGCTCAGAGCCTGAGACTCCCTCCCGATTGAAACAGACAACCGCGCCCTCAGCTGCCAGCTCACTCCACGTGCGCCTCCGCACCTTTGGATTTTCCGTACTGCGCCTCCTCTGAGTCTCGGTATGCTGTTCTCTTTCCTTCTAGTTGAAGAACTTCCCCTCAGCCAGCCTTCCTGTGGTTCTGGGTGATACCCGTTCCGTCTTTTAGTTGTATTTTTGAAGTGGTTGAGCGAGGCAGCAATCTCCGGTGTTTACCTATGCCGCCATCTTGGTTCTCCTCTCATTCAGCACCTGTTTTTTAAAAGTCCATTTCATCAGTATTTCCTTTAGACTGGAACCATCATTAAAATGGGAATTCTCTTTTTTTGTTTTTATAGTATATATTCTGTTCCCAATCTCCTCGCTCTATTAAAACTGGAAGTCTTTACTTTATCACATACAGATATGATTAAGGTGCTGAAAAGGGGTAGTCAAAGAGAATTGGGGTGAGCTGACACCCAGTCCAGGATGCGGATGTTGGGGAGAGCAAATGCCCGGTGACAGCTGAGTTCTTGGTTTGCTTGGAGGCATTCTTTTGGAGGGGCCTCCTTCCGTGATTGAGGAATGTTGACCTGAGCTGCGTGGGGAGTCGTGTAATCTTGACGTCTGCAGGGAGGTGGGGAGGACAGGTTACACACCAAGCGGTGTGCTTGGCATTGAGACTTCAGGAGCATCTGCAGCTGCCTGGGCGCTTTCTCAGGCAGCGCATCACCGTATGTACGATGCTAGGAGCCCACAGGAAGAAAGAGTGGTGATGCCGGAGCCCAGACACCTCTGAATTAGGGTGAGGGGCCAGTTCGTCATTGTTGACTTCATTCCTGAATCCCTGTGTGATACCCCTGTGGCTTATTGTGGGCTGTAGGTTGTTATAGTTGCGAGAAAGAGGCCCAAGCGGGGAGGGGTCTGTGAAGGATGTGGCAGTAAGTGTGGAGGAAACTTGTGACTCAGGACTCACGCCAGCTGAGCACCCTGAGGTGGGCTGGGGCGCGGATCCTCGCGCGGGGTGCTGGTGGGCTTAGTGGGATCTGTGAGGCTCCTTGGAAACTCTGCAAGCTGGAAAGACCGCAGTCCTCAGTAGCCTCGGGGGTCCCCAAAAGGCCAAGGGAGCAATGCCCCATTAGCAGTAAAAGATCTTGCTGGAGCTCAGAAATAGCTTGGGCGCTCTGTGGCATTCTGGGGGCCTTTTAGCTGTATTTCGCTCTGTGCAGCATGCGTGGGCCTGGAAAGTGGGCGTGGCATGTCGGAGCAGCGGAGTGTGGTGCTGAGAGCTGCCTGGTTCAGACCCCGGCTCCACCAGAACCCGCTGGGACCTCACTGCGCACGCAGCAGGCTGTGCTCCGGCTTCCTCGTCTGTGCGGGGAGGGACAGAAAGGACCTGCCTGGACCTCGTGGGGTTAGCACGACCAACGAGGCAGCTCTGGTACAGCAGCTAGAATGGGTCCTGGCCCCATAGCCCATGTCATCCAAAAGCTGTGTCTTTGTCCGTTCAGGCTGCGATAACAAAATACACGGACCGAGAGGCTTATAAACAACAAATGCTTGTTTCTCACGGCTCTGGAGCTGGAAGCCCAAGATCATGGCTCTAGCAGATTTGATGTCCGGTGAAGGCCCACTTCTGGGTGGCAGGCTGCCAGCGTCTCGCTGCGGGCTCACACGGCGGGAGGGACTAGGGACCGCTCCTCTTTTATAAGGACACGAATCCTATTCATGGGGCTCTGCCCTCATGACTCAATCACCCTCCAAAGGCCCCACCTTCTGGCACCGTCTATGGGGGTTAGGTTTCCACATATGAATTTGTTGGGTGGGGGGAGAGGCACAGCATTCAGTCCATACCACTTGTTAAGGAAACAAAAACAAGCATAGTCTAGTCCAGTGGTCGGCAAACTCATTAGTCAATAGAGCCAAATATCAACAGTACAACAATTGAAATTTCTTTTGAGAGCCAAATTTTTTAAACTTAAACTTAAACTATATAGGTAGGCACATTGTTATTAACTTAATTAGAGTACTCCTAAGGCTTAGGGAGAGCCACACTCAAGGGGCCAAAGAGCCGCATGTGGCTCACGAGCTGCAGTTTGCCAACCATAGATCTAGTTCAGTGGTTCTCAACCTTGGCTGCACATTAGAATCACCTGGGAATCTTTTTAAAATCCTGATTTCTGGGCCTCATCCTCCGGAAATTCAGAAATCGGGATTTTAAAAAGATTCCCAGGTGATTCTAATGTGCAGCCAAGGTTGAAAACCACTGGTCTAGTCTGTAAAGTTGCAGCATCTAGCTTTTGATTCAGAACAGGTGGTGTAAGCTGCTGCACTCCTTTCGTTCATCAGGAAAACGATTGATGTTTATCATTCCTCTTAGCAGTAGAGCTGGTAGGACACACTTACTTTTTATCACCATCGACCCTTTCTCTCCACATACCGGCTCCTTTGCCTAATCTCAGCCAATGTGATGGTTATTCTTGTTTCCTCCTTCATCATTTCTGTCCCCTTCCCTAAATCAGTTTCTAAGTACTGTTAGCTTTTCATTGCTTGGTGTTCCCTCCATAGCACCTGTCTCCCCCATTACCCCCAGCCCACACCTCCCCCCACCCGGGTTAGGTCGCCCCCCACTAACCCCATCTCGCCCACTTGTCAGGTGGGGCCTTGTGTTGGAGCTGTTGGCGCCCCTGCCTCTTTCCTTGCAGCGGAGGGAAAACTGCCCGAGACCAAGGCTTGTGCTTTCGTCACCGGTGGGTCGTCTTGGGGTCTGGCACAGTGCACGCCCCCCCGTGGGGCGGGGTGGGAGATTGTGTTTCACGCATCCAAGGAAAGCAGAGGTTGTCGGTCTCACTGCAGCGTGCATAGACCCAGACTCACGCGGCGTGTGACGGCGGCCATGCTCACGTGTCTGCGTCTGTTCTCGCCCACCAGTGCTTAGAGAGAGCCATGAAGTTCGCCTTCGAGGAGTTCCACCTCTGGTACCAGTTTGCGCTGTCACTCATGGCGGCCGGAAAAGTGAGTCCCCCTTCTGCGTGCGGTTCTCCGCGTCCACGCGCAGTGCCTTCCAATCCCAGGGGCGGCGGCATCCCTCACAGAGGCCTAAGGGTGGTCATTTATAAATGAACAATCAAGTTTAATCATTTGGGGGCCAACACAGACACATCATTGAGAAGAAGAATTCTGAAATATTTGCCTTTTTCTCGCCATTGTAACTTCGTCACGTGACCATGTGGCTTGAACTAAGGCTGGTTTCTTCACACTGGCCCTCTCGCGCATTTGGGAGCATAAACTGACTCCTGGAGGGGAAGTTGTGTGGTTCTCTGTGGCCGTTTGTTATATCAGGATGTGTCTGATGTTCGTGGAAAACGTCAGCTTTGGAGTCCAACTGCCAGAGCTGAGGTCTGGGCTGTGTGACCCGGGGCAGGTCACCGTGTCTCTTTCCTTTTCGGTAAAATGTAGCAATAATAGGGCCGACTTCTAGAGTGGTTATTGGGTAAATGAGATAAGACCCACCAGGTGCTTAGTATAGTACCCCCACATGGTACATACTCTATAAAGAGAATTAATTGGGGCCATTTAATGAATCTGCCATTTAGCCAATTGTTAAGTCTGTGATATAAGGTTATTTGGGGGAGGTGGAGACAGAAATGTAGTATGCTATGCTATAAAACACTTATTTTTCATAATAACACCAGGAAGGAAGAAAATGAGGGTGACTCCAGGGAAGTTGAACCCCAGTTTACGCCCCTGTCACTCAGAAACCCATGTTCTGGTTGTTGTCGTCCCAGGCCCCTGCAGGGTTGGGCTCCCCGTTGGAACACCGCATTAAGAGGACAGCTAACCAAAACCCCCAGGGAAGCTTTTAGTGTTTGCTTCTGTCAGACATTTCGAGTTTCACAGAAACACTCTCTCTCCTTTGCCAAGTCTGCCCGTGCCGTGAAGGTGCTGAAGGAATGCATTCGGCTGAAGCCCGATGACGCCACCATCCCGCTGCTGGCCGCCAAGCTGTGCATGGGCTCCCTTCACTGGGTGAGTAGCTGGCCGCGCTCAGGGCAGGGCTGCCAGCCTGTTGCATTTCCAGGCAGAGAGGAAAGCGCAGGGACTCACCAGCTACACACACACAGGCTGCCCAGAGCCCCAGACCCCGGCTCCTCTGGCCTCTCCATCCGCCCCCCTCCCCCCCACCCCCACCGCTCCAGACTGTGGGGAATCAGCATGTTCCTGGGGCTCCAGTTTTTCTTTTTCATGGGACTGTGCTTGGAAAGTAGAAATGATAGAGTGGGAATTCATGCTCAGATACATCTGGCTGTGTGAAGCTAACGTAGGACTGAAGAGTGGGGGAGAGAGGGAGAGAGGGCTAGAAACATCTATGGGAGAGAAACATGGGTCGGCTGCCTCCCACACACCCCCTACTAGGGACAAGCCCACAACCCAGGCATGTGCCCTGACCGGAAATCAGTCGAACCGGTGATCTCCTGGTGCATGGCACGATGCTCAACAACTGAGCCACACCGGGCAGGCTGAACCCAACTTCCTCTTTCCTCTGCCTTCACACCCACTTCCCTCTTCAGATATTCTTGTTCCGATTTGGATTTGGGAATAGTATGATTTGTCACAGTTTTAGTACCTCCAAAATCTACCATTTCAATAGAAAGCTCAAACTAGCTGCTGAGATGGTGGTCCCCGCCATAGACAATGCAGTCTTACTGTCTTTTCTTTGACTGCATATCAAGATTAGTGATAAGAAGCCCTGGCCAGAGCCTCTGCCCTCCCACCAAAGGGCCTCAGGTTCAAGGGCACATACCTGGGTTGCAGGTTCGCTCCGCACTGGGGGCACGTGTGGGCGATAACCAGTCGATATATCTCTCATATCGATGTCTCTCTCTCTCTCTCTCTTTCTCTCTCTCCCTCCCCTTCTCACCCTTCCTCCATCCCTCTCTCCTACTCTCTGAAAAGCAGTGGGAAAAATACCTTAGGTGAGGATTAACAAAAAACAAACAAAATAACAGCTTAGTGATAAGAAGAACTCCCCCGGAGACTGGGGAGACTAGCTGAGGTTTTTGCCATTAGGGTCCTTGCTGCTGGTGCCTTCCCCCCATTTATTCTCACCCGACAGGACAGAAGTCAGCCTTGTGGAGAAAGCGTTCCACCTTTGTTAAATTTTATTTGGTAAAATGTGGGAGGGAAAGACATTTTGAAAGAGCAGGCTCTCGCCTGAAACAGAGAGCTGTGAAGGTCTGGGCAGGTTTCGACAAGTGGGGCCACAGTGCGGGGCCAGTGTGGGCAGCGGCAGAGTGGGCGCAGGAGGGGGCGCAGGAGGGGGCGCGGGAGTGCACCCAGCCCCTCCATTTGAAGACGCGGGGCCCCCCCCCCCCGCTGTGATCGCTGCCCTCCCTGCAGCATGACATTGCTCATGACTGTGACACACGTCTCCAACGCCTAAAGTAAGCCTACTCCCTTTTTTTTTAAGATAACAGTAACAAATCTTTCCTGTATATATTTTTTCCATTTTTATTATTAAAACTTCCAAATGCCACAGAGTGTAATGAGCTGCCACGTACTGTCACCCAGCCTCAATAGCATCAGCATTTGCCATCGTTCGAAGGAACAGATCTTATTATTTGCCTCGAATATCCTGTGCGGAAGGCCTCACTGTGGGTGCATTTTACAGGTGCACGTTCTCTCACCGCAGCTGCTCGTGCCAGGTCCGCGTGCTGTGCGGTGTAGAATAGATGCAGTT